>NC_089491.1:384730330-385930330 GCF_036850765.1 Saccopteryx bilineata | reverse complement strand
TTACCTGGACAGTCACAGGCTTGCTGCCTCCTATGTCCATACCATTGAGAATGTTGCAGTAGGAAAAAGCAAGGTGGAGTCTAGGTTATTGAAGCAGGTGGTAGAGCTCAGATAGCGGACAAGTGTGGAGATGGAGCCCAGGGACTGGTGACCTCAAGTAGAGTGAAGAGTGGGGGTGGCACCTGACCAGGCAGTGGCTCAATGGATAGAGCATCGGTGTGGGGTGCTGAGGACCCAAGTTCAAAACCCCAAAGTTGCCAGCTTGAGCACAGGGTCACCAGCTTGAGTGTGGGATCACAGACATGACCTTGTGGTCACTGGCTTGAGCAAGGGATCACTGGCTCAGCTGGGGCCCCCTGGTCAAGGCACATAGGCAAAAGCAATCAATGAAAAAGTAAAGTGCCACAACTATGAGTTGATGCTTCTCATCTCTCTGCCTTCCTGTCTGTGCTCTCCCCCCCACCCACTGTCTCACTACAAAAAAAGAAAGAAAGACTGGGGGTGGCTGCTGCTGGTGGGGAAGATAGTAAGTAGGTCTTTCCTCCCAGATCTGTGAGAAGTTTGGGCCAAATCTGGACACGTGCCCTGAAGGCACCATCCTGGGACTGCGGCTAGACAGCTCTGGAGGTCTGCACCTCCATGTCAATGGGATGGACCAGGGGGTGGCTGTGCCAGACGTCCCCCAGCCCTGCCATGCACTCGTGGACCTCTATGGGCAGTGTGAGCAGGTTAGTGACCATGGAGCCAGGAGAAGGGAGTGCCTGGGAGATGGTTGTCCAAGTGAAGAGGAAGTCTGTGGTCCAAGGACAGGATCAGCAGGCCCTGGAGGCTGGTCACACTGGCTGACCACCCCTCTGTTCTGCAGGTGACGATTGTGAGCCCTGAACTGGGCGCTGCCAGTTTAAAGAGTGCTGGAAACCAGGGGGACATGGAGAAAGCTGATGTGGTGGATGGTAAGCTGGCCTGACGGGTCCAGGATCCTCCCCTACCTAACCCTGTCTTGTAGCCCCATCTCCTGTGACCTGTGCCCCCTCTGCTCCCTCAGGGATCAAGGAGAGCGTATGCTGGGGTCCACCGCCTGCTGCCAGCCCTCTCAAGAGCTGCGAGTACCATGCCCTTTGCTCCCGTTTCCAAGAACTACTGCTGCTTCCAGGTGAGTCCCCAATCCCCTAGAACCTGCCTCCTTCGTGGATCTGTGCAGGGCCATGCCCAGAGCCCCGGAGGCCAGTGAAAGGGAGGCCATGTGGTTGAGACCCTGGCCAGAAGCCAGAGCACCGAGTCTGCCGCTTCCTCTCCTGCAGAGGATTATTTCATGCCTCCACCGAAGCGCAGCCTGTGCTACTGTGAGTCTTGTCGGAAGATACGAGGGGATGAGGCCCACAGACGCCGTGGGGAACCCCCCCGGGAATATGCCCTACCCTTTGGCTGGTGCAGGTTCAACCTCAGGTACATATGGGGCAGGGTCACGTGTCTCCCTTATTGTCCTTTGCCCTGTTAAGAAGGATATTCCTAAGAGGGTGCTTGGAAGTGACAGGACTGCATGTCCAACGGGGACGATTTTGGGGAACCAGTGACCTTTGTCCCATCTGCCCCATCTACTTTCTTCCTAGGATGAATCCCCACCTGGAGGCTGGGACACTAATGAAGAAGTGGCACATGGCATATCACGGGAGCAACGTGGCAGCCATCCGGAGGGTGCTAGACCGAGGGGAGTTGGGAGCAGGTACTGTAGCTCCGGCCGAATCAGAGCAGGCTGGGCCCGTGGGCTGCAGCAAGGCTACCCTGACCCAGTTCTCCTCACAGGCACTGCCTCCATCCTGAGCTGCCGACCCTTGAAAGGAGAGCCCAGGGGAGGGTTTGAGGAGCCGAGTGAGAACTGCGCGCCTCCTCGGGAGGAGCAGCCCCCGCCAGTGCTGCTTTCTCCCTCCCTCCAGTATGCTGGGGCTGAGACCCTGGCGTCCAAAGTGCCGTAAGTACACAGGAGGTGGCCACTTGGGTCTCCGTGATGTGCCCTCCCCTTTCCCACCTTGTTCTGCTAGTTCCTCAGTCTCCACCACAGCTTTTTCTTCACACATTTTTTAAACAAATGCCACGTTTAGTGCTATCTCAGCAAACATAAAAGGGAATCTTGCTCTTGTGGAACCTAAGTTTTCTCTAGAATGCTAATGCACAATTAATATTTAGTATTTTTAAAGGTGACAAGTAGTACTATGGAAACAAAAAGTAGCCTGGAGAAAGGAAGTGCGGTTGGAGCAAGCATTAAATAGGGTAGTCAGGGTATATACTATTTTTTTTTTTTTTCTGAAGCTGGAAACGGGGAGAGACAGTCAGACAGACTCCCGCATTCACCCGATGGGGATCCACTCAGCACGCCCACCAGGGGGCAATGCTCTGCCCACCAGGGGGCGATGCTCTGCCCACCAGGGGGCGATGCTCTGCCCCTCTGGGGCACCGCTCTGTTGCCACCAGAGCCACTCCAGCGCCTGGGGCAGAGGCCAAGGAGCCATCCCCAGCACCCGGGCCATCTTTGTTCCAATGGAGCCTTGCTGCAGGAGGGGAAGAGAGAGACAGAGAGGAAGGAGAGGGGGAGGGGTGGAGAAGCAGATGGATGCTTCTCCTGTGTGCCCTGGCCAGGAATTGAACCCGGGACTTCTGCACGCCAGGCCGACGCTCCACCACTGAGCCAACCGGCCAGGGCCAGGGTATATAATATTAAGATGAGATTTGAGCAAAAGTTGGAAGAGGTGATGTAGTTAGCTGAGCAGCCAAGCATTAGGAGGAAGACCATTGATTGATTGATTGATTGATTGAGACAGGAAGGAAGAAAGATGAGAAGTATCAACTCATTGTGTCCCCTTAATTGTTCATTGATTGCTTCTCATATGTTCCTTTACCTGGGGGCTCCAGCTGCGCCAGTGACCTCTTGCTCAAGCCAGTTTCCTTGGGCTTCAAGTCAGTGACCATGGGGTCGTGTTGATGGTCTCACACTCAAACCGGAGCCCCTGTGCTCAAGCTGGTGAGCCTGTGCATAAGCTGATGACCTCTGGGTTTTGAACCTGGGTCCTCAGCATCCTAGGTTGATGCTCTATCCACTGTGCTACTGCCAGTCAGGCAAAAGGAAGACCATTTAGAGTAGAGGGAACAGCTAGAGCCAAATCCCTATAAAGTAGGAGTGATTCTTAGGGGCAGTAAGGGAAGTATAGTGATTGTAGTTAGCAAGGGGAAGAGGTGAGTAGGCCCAGAAGCTTCACTACCCTATTTCTGCTTTTTGCCTGACAGATTCCGGGACCCCAAATTCCAGCGGACACACCAGGCCCAGGTGGCGTTCCAGGTGTGTGTGCGCCCTGGCTCTTACACGCCTGGCCCTCCTTCTGCTGTCCTCAGAGAACCTCCTGACCCTCACTTCAGCCCAGCCGAACTTGAGTGGGTAACCAAGGAGAAGGGTGCCACACTCCTCTATGCCCTGCTGGTACGAGTTGAATGAGGGGGTGAGACCTCACTACTATAAGCACAGTTGGGCCTTGGGCCTGTGGACTCTTGAGTGATGACTGCCTCCACCTCATTCCAGTGATCCGCAGCATGCATGGTGCTCAGACTGGCAGATGCACAGGAGCATGTAGGCAGTCTCTCCAAGTTAGATGGGAAGTGGAGGATATCTCCGTGTCCAGGGCCCCGGAACACTCCCTCTGGGGCGAGGGAGCTTGTGGGGAGCCCAGCTCCAGGCCCTGGGTAACCCCTTTTCATGCACTGATTTGGGGAACACGACTCCCTATGATTCCCTCCCCTGTATCACTTAATTTATTTCCGTTTTTGTTCTTGGTTACTGTGAATCCCAGGGGAGTCTCTCTGTGCCCCACATGAAGCTGCTTTTTCCTGTGGCCACCGGGCAGGAACGGGGAAGGGCGGGTACAGTGGAGGGGTTGGGTCGTCTGTACAGTTGTCCTGACTCTGACTTCGAAGGAGCCAATAAACACCGTCTCTGAGCACCTGCCTCGCTTCTCTTGCATGCCCTATCCCCAGCCCGCCCAGTCGGGGGCCCCACCACAGGACCGGAGCCGACTCCGGGAGCCTAGCGGCTAGCATGGGGCCAGGGGCTGTCGGCGTAAGAGGACGCAGTGGAGGTGTTTGGACACCAGAGGCACCCGTCCCTGGCACTTCCGCTTCCCCCCCCCAACCCGTGAAGCCATTTATACTCTGACCCCGGAAGGATTAAGCGAATTACCGGATGTAACACAGTGGCCAAGGTGTGCAGGCGGCCGCGGAGAAAGCGAAGAGAAAGTGGGTAGGGAGGGGTGGACGCCTGAGTTGGCGGGGAAGGGGTTGGGAGCCCGTAGACTAGACACCCCCGAGAGCGTGCGCGCTGCAGCGGAGGCGGGCGGCAGGGCCGGGCTGCGGGCCCCGGACATGTGACCGGGCGGCGGCGGCGGCCTCCTGTCTCAGCCGGCCGGGAGTGATCGTCCCTGAGTGCCTGCCTTCCCGCAGGCCCAGTCCGAGGTCTGGCAGTTAGCAACAAAGCCGGACGCCCACACCCCAAGCGCCCCCGGCAGCACCATGCCTGCGCTCCTGGAGCGCCCCAAGCTTTCCAACGCCATGGCCAGGGCGTTGCACCGGCACATCATGATGGAGCGGGAGCGCAAGCGGCAAGGTGAGCTGGGGCCGGAGCGGGAGGGCTCATGCTCATGGCGGCACTGCTGTTCCAGACTGACCCCCACCCAGGGGCAGACTAATGCCCCAGCGGCCCAAACTAGTGAAGGGATGAAACAGCTCGGTTGTGGTGGGAGTTTAAAGCGCCAGGTGTGAACTCCAGAAACGAGTTGGGAAGGACCTTGGAGAGCACCTAATGAAACCTACCTCTTCCGGTCCCTTATCGCAGTGATGAGAAGCGTGTCTCATCAAGAGCATAAAAAAGCATTGGGATAACCAGGTTTTGCTGATCTTCAGTTCCTAACATTGTAATCATTTTAACCACTTTTCCTTTCTGTTTGACTCTTCCAATAGAGGAAGAAGAGGTAGACAAGATGATGGAACAGAAGATGAAGGAAGAGCAGGAGAGAAGAAAGAAAAAGGAGATGGAAGAGAGAATGTCATTAGAGGAGACCAAGGAACAAGTATGTGTAATGCCTTGATATCTCCCAGCTTTTTCTTCCCTTGACTCTTTTATCTTCATTTTCCCTCCCTCCTTTCCCAGATACTGAAGTTGCAAGAGAAGCTTTTAGCCCTACAGGAAGAGAAGCACCAGCTTTTTTTGCAGCTCAAAAAAGTTTTACATGAGGAAGAAAAACGTAGGCGAAAGGAGCAGAGGTAGGATTGGAGAGCTAAAATTAAAACTGGGGGCAGGTAACAAATAAGCGTTTATGGCCAAAGAGGGGCACTTGTTCTTAATATTTGACACTTGCTTTCATTTTAGTGACCTAACCACTCTGACATCAGCTGCATACCCACAGAGCCTGACTGTTCACACAGGAACTCATCTCCTCAGCATGCAGGGTGAGGATTAAAGAAACCACTTGTCAGAACAGCCCCCTTTGGTCTTGTAGACCACCATTTCAGCATCATGAAGCCCCTCTCCGTCTCTAGGGAGCCCTGGAGGACACAACCGCCCAGGCACCCTTATGGCAGCTGACAGAGCCAAACAGATGTTTGGACCTCAAGTGCTTACAGTAAGAGGAGCAGGGTTGGGTATCTAACCCACTGTTCTTCCCTATTTCCACATGTTACTAAACCAATATTCAAGTCCTAAGTGTAACACTGAACTGTATAGGGGAAAATGGGGAATACACTTGAGATCTTTCAAATAGATTATAATGAATTATCCTCCTTAGACCCGCCATTATGTGGGCTCAGCAGCTTTCGCAGGGACCCCAGAGCACGGGCAATTCCAAGGCAGCCCAGGTGGTGCTTATGGGACTGCTCAGCCTCCACCTCATTATGGACCCACTCAACCAGCCTATAGTCCGAGTCAGCAGCTCAGAGGTGAGTGGTGGGTAAAGGGTGGGGGGCTTTCTTCATGGCCCAGAGGAAGAAGTGTTGTTACCGGACTAAGGTGGTTCTAATGGCTGGGCCTTTCTTGCCTTTCTCAGCACCTTCAGCATTTCCTGCAGTGCAGTACTTGTCTCAGCCGCAGCCACAGCCTTATGCCGTGCACAGCCACTTCCAGCCCACCCAGACAGGTGACAGACACTGCGTTCAGGGTCCCTACTTCCATGAGTTCTCCCTTTCCCATTCTCATTTCACACCCCGTCCTTCCCCCACAGGGTTCCTACAGCCTGGTGGGGCCCTGTCCCTGCAGAAACAGATGGAACATGCTAACCAGCAGACTGGCTTCTCTGACTCGGTGAGTATGGAGCCTTGGGAGGCCAGGGGAAGGGCTATGCTAAGGGGAAACCCAGGCTGCCACAGGCCCGAACTCTCTTCTCTGCAGTCTTCCTTGCGCCCCATGCACCCCCAAGCACTGCATCCAGCCCCTGGACTCCTTGCCTCCCCCCAGCTCCCTGTGCAGATGCAACCAGCAGGGAAGGTAAGGATGGTAATCATACCTGTCATAACCCCTACACTATCAGGGAAAATGGGGTTGGGCAGGACATGTGGCCCACAACCCTGGTTTTCCTTTGTTTGGGGACGGTTTTATGTGTGGAGTAGAAGGGAGAGCATGCATACTGACAAAACTTACCATTTATCACCACTACCAGTCGAGCTTTGCAGCTACCAGCCAGCCTGGCCCCCGGCTCCCTTTCCTGCAGCACAGCCAGAACCCACGATTCTACCACAAGTGACCATCCGATTTTAACTTCAACCTCTCCCCACCATTACCATGGGTGAGGTTACCTGGTGTGTCCTAGTCCTAAGCCAATAAACTCTACCTGCCACTGTCCTTGGCTGCTACTATTTGTGTTGCCTCCCACCTGGACTAGGCCAGGACTGCTTAGCGGGTGGGGAATAGCTGGTGGGACTGTGGCAAGTCAAAGTGGGATACTGTATTGGCTGTAATGAACTCAGTGCACAGTCCAACCTATAATCTATTTTTGGTTCCCAAATTTCCCTTATTTGTCAGCAAACACCCATTTATTTAAAGTAGCCAAGTTGGGGCTTCATATTAAACTTGTAGTTTTATTCAGGTTTATTTTAACAAATGTGTCGGGGAGAGAGCCCACAGGAAAGGGTGAAGCCCATGGGGGGCAGGGCCCTCCCAGATGCCTGAGGAGGGGGCAGGTCCCCTTCCCTTCTCCTTCTCCTCCTTCTCCCGCTAAAGGGATTTGGTGAGAGATTCAGGCATAGGGAGGAGGCTGGTCCCCAGTCTGTGGGGGTGGTGTTTGGGGTAAAGGGCTATATGGAACAGGGACCAGACCAGGGATCATTAGGGGGAGGGCACAAGGACCATTTGTCAGAACCACAGCTTTCTGATTCCAGAATGAATAAAAAAAAAAAAAAAAAAAAAACACACTAAACCACAAGCAGCACCCACCCCCTTTCCCCCACCAGGGCTGTAGTGAGAGGGGAAAAGAGGAGGGCAGCTTCACCAAGGCCATGGATCACTCACTCCTGGCCAAGAGAAGAGGGGCAGGGGCTCCCCGACAGATTGAAGGGGTAGGGGAAACCAAAATAAAACGTCAAATAAATTGTGTAGGACTCCAGCCAACGGCCGGGCCAGAGCTGGGCCAGGCTGGGGGAGGGGGCCTCTGCAGGCTTGAGGATCACTGCTGCCACCACCGCCACCTTGAGTAAGAGAGAAACCAGGTAAGAGACGATGACCTCTTCAACATGAACAAGGGTGAGGGCAGTGCTGGGGCCAGAAGGTCTGGAACAATTAAGACTAAAGGAACCACAAAGTATGTAAAGGGGTTTGGGGAGTCTGTCTCACTTACCTGGAAGCCAGTTATTTTGCCATGGCCTTGATTGCAACAGCTGCCTCCTCTGTCATAGCAGACAGCACTGTAATCTGGGAAACAGGGAGAGGCAGAAGTTTGAGCTCAGAGACAAAGCACAGAGACCAAAGCTGGGGAAAGGGCGTGGGGCACCATACCAGGATCTCCTCTCCACAGTCGTACTTCTGCTCAATCTCCTTGCCAAGGTCTCCCTCAGGCAGACGAAGGTCCTCTCGCACCTCCCCGCTGTCCTGGAGCAGTGATAGATAGCCATCCTGGATGCCAATCAGCTGGGGGCAGACAGGGAAGGAAGCTGAAGGTTGAGGATAAAGGATAGACAAACTGGGGTGGCATACTGCTAACACCAAATACCCTCCTCCTGCCATTTCCCTCCTCTCTTCTAGCACAGCTCTCTGGTCAGTTTATAACCCCTAACACCTCCAACTACTAACCCATCTGCATACCTGGAAATCATTCCTTTTGATGTTGGGGACATCCATATTATGAGTTGATGGGCAGATATCTTCGTATTTCTTCCCAGTAAAGATGTCAATACCAACCAGGTGGACCTGCATGTATGCATCATATCAAAAAGAAACCCAACCAAACTCTAGAATAGAGGAGATAAAAGTTCAAGTTGTCCCTGGCTGGTGAGGGAAGTCAAACTAGACTGTTTAGGCACAGATTTGGGGAGTTAAGAATGAACCACAGCTTGACCTATGGTGGCGCAGTGGATAAAGTGTCTACCTGGAAATGCTGAGGTCGCCAGTTCGAAACCCTGGGCTTGCCTGGTCAAGGCACATATGGGAGTTGATGCTTCCTGCTCTTCCCCCCTTCTCTCTCTCTCTCTCTCCCCCCCTCTCTCCTTTCTAAAATGAATAAATAAAATAAAAATTAAAAAAAATTTAAAAAAGAATGAACCATAAAGTCAAGAAACACTAAAACCTCTGAAAAACCTGACAAGACCACCATCGAGACTGGGTTGACAGCACAAGGTAGGCAGTTACCTTGAGCTATCAGATCACTGATAAGTAAAAGGCTAAGAGCCTAGAAAAGAAAAAATGATTTGGGGAAGACCAGAAACAACTAAGAAAGCCAGAAAGAGCACAGAAAGAATCTAGGACATTAGGGGGTAACCCAAGATGAATGCCAAGTCAACAGAAGATAGCAAAAGTGATTAAGAAACAAAATCACAAGAAATACAAAGATGAACCAGGTTGAACTTCTGAGGAACAAGGAAAGCCTCAAGAATCAAAGCACTAGGCAAGAATATTAGGACCCAAGAAAGCAAACAGGCCCTAGGAACTTAAGAAGGGGCAGCTAGGTGATTTGAAAGTTCAGAGCTACACTGGCCCCTTCAGGAAAAGCTGCATTCCATGTCAGGATTGGAGGAACCCTGGGCAAACTGATGGAAACAAAAAGCACCTACAAAGATTCAAGGGGAGAGAAACAGGGAAATTGAAAGCCAGGAAGAAAGAAGGAGCAGCTGAATAGTCACAGCATAAAGAACAACCAAGAGAAGTCAAAGACACAAATTTAGAGAGGGGATCAGAGAATGATGGTAGAAGAGGCTTAAGTCTAGGAGCAAGTATAGTAGCAAAGGTACCTAGGGCTGAGTGCTGAACACAAGGAATTGGATGGTAGGTTTAAGAAAAGAATTAAAGAGAGGGCTAGCACTGATGACACCTGCAACCAGAAGTCCCATGGACATAGGAGGTGTGGAAAGAGTTGAGATTCTAACCTTGGCATGGCCGTGCTTGCCAGTCTTGGAGGTGGACATCTCCACAATCTTACATGGCCGTCCTTTGAGCACCACAAAGCCATTCTTACGTAATGCTGAGCACTGCATTGGGAAGGTGGCTGAGGCCCCTGCATCTCCCGTCTCGAAGTCCAAATCATCTGCCATTTTAAGGGGCTTCAATTCCAACTAGAATTAAAAAAAAAAAATACACTGGGGTCAGTAAGGATGGAGGCTAACAGTGTCTCTAGTTTGTCCCACTCCTCTGGAAACACAGCTTCATTTTTATTCCATTACCTACCTAAAATAATGTCAAAATTACTAGAGTAAACACTGATTGGGATCACAAATACTTGAATACTGATGTGTGTGGTGGGGGGATAAGCTGGATTCCTATCCCAACTGAAAGTTCGAAGAGGCTTGGGAAAGGAAGCCTGAAGCATTAGGATGCCAAATCTCTGAAATGGGCAAAGGCCTAATCCCTAGGAAGGGGAGGACTCAGGTGTTACTTGCCACTGAAACCAACCACCCCTTAGCCCACACACAACCGGGTCTATAATTAGGTGAGCAGCTATGAGCCAGCAAAAGGGCGGGGTTAATGTGGAGGGGAGAAGGGAGGGTGGATACCAGAGGGCAGGGCCCCACCCTCTCTGTTATACCCCCTCCACCCCAATCCACACACAAGCCAGTCATTGGTACAGGAAACCACAAGGCCTCTTTAGGGGATTCCCGCCTCTCCAACATGCATTTGCAGATGCAGCCCAGGGAGAGAAAGTAAAGTTGTTTTCTAACTGATCCCCCTGCCAAACACCTCGATCTCGTTTCCCAAAGGGAACCCAGGAACC
This sequence comes from Saccopteryx bilineata, assembly GCF_036850765.1. Classification (NCBI taxonomy): domain Eukaryota; kingdom Metazoa; phylum Chordata; class Mammalia; order Chiroptera; family Emballonuridae; genus Saccopteryx; species Saccopteryx bilineata. The sequence continues at coordinate 385,919,885 of NC_089491.1, read as the reverse complement.
CAGCCTCTCCTTGAGGGCCCTCCCACTTTTCCCAAGATGCATCGGTCCTGTCGGCTTTTCAGATCAGGCCTATATCTAAGTCAGTAGAAAGTGGGGAAGTGGGGAGTGGTGTGAACGATAATAAAATGGAAGCAAAAGACTTATAGTAGTGAGTAGTATAATTAGTACTAGGATAATATAATTAAAATCTCGAAAACCAGGAACTCCCAAAACGTAAAACGTACATCGATGAAGACAGTAACAAGATGTAGAGCACCTATAACAGCGGGGAACCCATTTGCCCGGACTTCAATGTGCTGTCAACACCACTGAGTTAGGCTCCCGTCCAATCGCCCTCGGTTTTCACATTTCTCTGGCCTCCCATCAAAGAACAGTGCTATTTACAACTGGCCTCCTCATTTCACCTGAAGTTTTGGGGGAAAAGCTCCAGGGGTCCATGAGGTGGACGACGGCTAACATATGCCCGCAGCAAGCTCTCCCGGGTGATAGGGATTCGGGCTTCTTCCACTCTTCAAATTTACAAGTTCCCTTAGGCGCCCGCAAGAACCTGCTTTCGCCACGCTGAGGGTTGCCGGCTCCCGCCCAACATGTGGCTGCCCGGGGCTTCCGGTGGCCCGGACCTGGGGGGAGGGGTCCCCGCGCTGCCATGCGCACCCAGTCCACGTTCGACCATGCGGCCTCCGACCCCGAGGGCAGCTTCCCGTGGGGGGCACTTCCGGTGCCGCGGCCCCCTCCCCTCCCCCCAGCCGCGGCCAGCCCCCCAAAAAAAACGCCCTCTCACCGAATACCCCCTCCCCCACCTCACGTGGCTGTGCGCTGCCGGGTTCTCAACGGCCAGGGTACCCTTATCCCGGTTGCCCGATGTGGCTCCTGGCCCTCGCCCCAGCGTGGCCGCCCGGCGGCCTCTCCCGCGTGGCGGCCTCGCGGCTCGCCGTCCCCCCCCCCTGCGTCGCTTCAACGTCACCCGACAGGCACCAACCGTCATCCCGCGCGCTAACGGGGACTCGCACCCGAGCCTTTCCTCACCTCGCGCCTCTCGCCGAGCGGACCCCGTGCGGTGGCCACCGCCGCTCCCTTCTGTTCCCTCCCGGACCCCCGCTCAATTCCATCTCTACTCCCAGGCCCAAGCCAAGGTTCCGCGCACGCGCGCCCTTTCCGCTCTCACCTCGCGCGAACGCAATGACTCGACCCCGTTCGCTCGCCGGGAGCCCAACCGCTGCCTGAGCCCGCTCCCGCTGCTACCGCTGCCGCTGCCGCCGCTGCCGCCGCCGCCGCCGCACACGGGTCTTAGTACGCAGGCGCTGACTCCCCACTGACCAACCAAGCAGCCCTGTGACAGCCGCGCAAGCGTGTTGTTTAGCTTCTCCGCCCTCCACCCCCGCACTGCGCAAGCGCACAGACCCTCCCCGAGCTCCACCCTCCCTCCCACCTACCCAGCCAACGACGCGTATACGTGACCCCGCCCCTCACAAATCCTGTGTTCTGCCCACCAGTAGGCAACGCGCAGGCGCACCCGGTTTTTTAAGCCCTTTAACCTCCTCTTCTCTCCCGGTAATAGACCACTAGTCCTACCGTACAGTCCTTGCGCCTGCGCAATAGGGGCCCTGGACTCCGTACCCTCTGAAGGAAACGCCTCGACCTCAAAGCGCATGCGTGTTGGGAATCTTGACCACCCCTTCCACTTCGAACGTCGTCTGTACGCCACACGCTGAAAAGACCACGCCACTGTGTCGCCTGTCTCGTAGAACGCATGCGTTGTAAGGAAACGCCCCACCTCGGCTTTAACTGGACTTAAACCACTCACACGTTTCAGAAAACTTGCACTATGGGATGTACCCCTTGTCTCAAAATCTTTTCCCCTCCTCTTCCCCCGCCTTCCCTGGCTCCTGTTACACACATGCGCACGAGAGCTCTTTCCGCTTCAGTCTTCCTAAGCGCTACTGTGGTGGTGGGGTTATCACCCATCTGTTTCAGTTCTCAAGCTCTACGGCTCTGCTCTGCCATAGAGTTTCACCCGGAAATATAGAACGGTCTTGTCCCAGCCACCATGTTGGTCTACATTGGTCCCTATGGCTCCAGTGGAGGTTGTTTCTACCTCAGAATCCTGAATAAAGGATTGTCATTATGTCGTTTCATTTCTCTTTTGTTTTTGAACTCAGTTGTCCTCTAGGGCCTCCAAACAATTGTTTGTGAGCACCCTTAGAAAACAATTAAAAATAGTCGTATGTTAAATTCCACTGACGTTCTCTTAAATCATAGAAGATGACGATGAAGCTGGAAACAAGCTATCTCTTGGAATGTATTTCCCTGGTCCTCGGTCTAGGGAAGAAAGTTGCTGCTTTTCTTGAGACTTTTAGTCTCCCTCCAGTTCTAGGTTTCCAGCATTACTTCCACAGCTACCTTTTTTTTTCCTCCAGTAAGCTAGGTAACAATGGTACTGTGGTACAAGATGAGCAACCAAATATCTGGACTTAGAATCCCAAACCCTGAATTTGGTTCTTGTTTTAAGAATCTTGTGACATGCCTGACCAGTGGTGATGCAGATAGGGCATTGACCTGGGACACTGAGGTCCTAATCTCGAAACCCCCGAGGTTGCAGGCTTGAGCACAGGATCATCAACAGGATCCCAAGGTCACTGGCTTGAAGCTCAAGGTGGCTGGCTTGAGCCTAAGGTGGCTGGCCCATATGAGAAGCCATCAATGAACAACAAAAGGGACACAACTGCAAGTTGATGTTTCTCATCTTTCTCTTCCTGTCTATCTGCTCCCATCTCCTCTCTCTCTCTCTCTTAAAAAAAATTGATAATGGTGTGTGCATGTGTGGGCCAGGAAGTATATGGGGAATATATAAGTCTTTTGTTGTGAACCTAAAACTGCCCCCAACAGTAGTCCAACTGAGCAAGAATGAAGACCTGGATCAAGGCAGTGGTAATGGGGCTGGGAGTAACAGATGACTATCAGAGACATTTTAGAGATCTAACTGATGGGACTTGTTAGTTTATTGAATGAGGAAGATTAAGTCAAATGGCTGGAAGATATAACATACTGATGAAGCCATTCTTTTTTCTTTTTTTTCTTTTACAAAGACAGAGAGTCAGATAGGGACAGACAGACAGGAACGGAGAGAGATAAGAAGCATCAGGCCTGACCTGTGGTGGCGCAGTGGATAAAGCATCGACCTGAAAATGCTGAGGTCGCCGGTTCAAAACTCTGGGCTTGCCTGGTCAAGGCACATATGGGAGTTGATGCTTCCAGCTCCTCCCCCTTCTCTCTCTCTCTCTCTCTCTCTCTCTCCTCTCTCTCTTTCTCTCTCTGTCTCTCTCTCTCCCTCTCTCTCCTCTCTAAAAATGAATAAATAAAATAAAAAAAATAAAAAATAAAAAGAAGCATCAATCATTAGTTTTTCGTTGCAACACCTTAGTTGTTCATTGATTGCTTTCTCATATGTGCCTTGAGCGTGGGGCTACAGCAGACCAAGTAACCCCTTGCTTAAGCCAGCAACCTTGGGTCTAAGCTGGTGAGCTTTGCTCAAACCAGATGAGCCTGTGCTCAAGCTGGCGACCTCAGGGTCTTGAACCTGGGTCCTCCGCATCCCAGTCCAATACTCTATCCACTGTGCCACTGCCTGGTCAGGCCTGATGAAGCCATTTTTTTTTTTTTTTTTTTGTATTTTTCTGAAGCTGGAAATGGGGAGAGACAATCAGACAGACTCCCGCATGCGCCCGACCGGGATCCACCCGGCACACCACGAGGGGCGACGCTCTGCCCACCAGGGGGCGATGCTCTGCCCCTCCGGAGCGACGCTCTGCCGTGACCAGAGCCACTCCAGCGCCTGGGGCAGAGGCCAAGGAGCCATCCCCAGCGCCCGGGCCATCCTTGCTCCAATGGAGCCTGGGGTGCGGGAGGGGAAGAGAGAGACAGAGAGGAAGGGGGAGGGTGGAGAAGCAAATGGGCGCTTCTCCTATGTGCCCTGGCCGGGAATCGAACCCGGGTCCCCCGCACGCCAGGCCGACTTTTTTTTTTTAAGATTATTTATTTATTTATTTATTTACAGAGACAGAGAGAGAGAGTCAGTGAGAGGGATAGACAGGACAGACAGACAGGAACGGAGAGATGAGAAGCATCAATCATTAGTTTTTCGTTGCGCACTGCGACACCCTAGTTGTTCATTGAATGCTTTCTCATATGTGCCCCGACCGTGGGGCTACAGCAGACTGAGCAACCCCTTGCTCGAGCCAGCGACCCTGGGTCCAAGGTGGTGAGCTTTTGCTCTAACCAGATGAGCCTGCGCACAAGTTGGCAACCTCGGGTCTCGAACCCGGGTCCTCCGCATCCCAGTCCGACACTCTAATCACTGCGCCACCAGCCTGGTCAGGTCAGGGCCACCATTCTTGAAGATAAATGCAGTCATACAGGAACAGGGAAATTCTCTTAAGGTTCTGGGATTCTGAGATTCAAGCTCAAAGTTGCATGGAGCAAGCATGGAGTTTCACAGCAAAGCTGGGCTCAGGAAGGTGGGTAAGAATGGGTTGAGGACAAACCAGCTGTTTTTTTTATTTGTCCCTCACCTGGAAGGGAAAGGGCTTCAGTTGGACTGAGAATAGTTTTACATGATTAAAAAGATTCTGTCATTTTTTCTTTATTGTGAAAATAAAGAGTCCATTATAGAAAATTTTTGAAAAACAAAAAATTTTAAAAAATTAACCGTACACCCAACACCCAGAGGCAACTGCTATTAATGTGCTACCATATTTTTCTTCAAACTTTTTCTATGCCCTTTTTTTTTTTTTTGTATTTTTCTGAAGCTGGAAACGGGGAGGCAGTCAGACAGACTCCCGCATGCGCCCGACCGGTATCCACCCGGCACGCCCACCAGGGGGCGATGCTGTGCCCATCCAGGGCGTCGCTCTATCGAGACCAGAGCCACTCTAGCGCCTGGGGCAGAGGCCAAGGAGCCATCCCCAGCGCCCGGGCCATCTTTTGCTCCAATGGAGCCTCGGCTGCAGGAGGGGAAGAGAAAGAAAGAGAGGAAGGAGAGGGGGAGGGGTAGAGAAGCAGATGGGCGCCTCTCCTGTGTGCCCTAGCTGGGAATCGAACCCGGGACTTCCGCACGCCAGGCTGATGCTCTACCACTGAGCCAACCTTTTTTTTTTTTTTTTTAGTGAGAGAGAGGAACAGATAGGGACAGATGGACAGGAAGGGAGAGAGATGAGAAGCATCAACTCGTAGTTGCGGCACCTTAGTTGTTCATTGATTGCTTTCTCATAAGTGCCTTGACCTGGGGGTTACAGCCGAGCCAGTGACCCCTTGCTCAAACCAGCAACCTTGGACTCAAGCCAGCTACTGTGGGCTCAAGCCAGCAACCTTGGGGTCATGTCTATGATCCCACACTCAAGCCAGCAACCCTGTGCTGAAGCTGGCGAGCCCATGCTCAAGCCAGCGACCTTGGGATTTCGCACCTGGGTCCTCTGCATCCCAGGCCAATGCTGTATCCACTGCACCACCACCTGGTGTCTGTCTTTAAGTGGCAGCTTCCTCTTATAAGGACACCAGTCAAATTGTATTAGGGCCCACCCTAATGACTTCATCTTAACTTGATCACATCTGCAAAGATCCCATTTCCAAATAAGATCAAATTCACAGGTAACAGGGGTTAGGACTTCAACATATTATCATTAGGGACCCCAATTTTACCTTTAACATGCCATATCCGAAGCAGTAGGAGTGGATGAGGTCTCCATAGGAGAGGTTACAGAGTCAGCAAAAGAGAACTGGGGACTCTGACCTTTAGGAAGAAGCAAGTAAAAGACTTAGGAGCCCACAAAGAAGTCTGAGAAAGAAGTGGTCTCCAGTTGCATCCATCACATAGAAAGACAAGAGCAAAAAAGCGTCCACTGAACTAAGTAATATGACAAATGTCAGTGTTCTTTCCTGAATGCTAGACTAAGCGAAGGAGCAGAGCCTGGGTGATGCAGACAGCCTGGGAAGAGCCTGACACATGGAAAGAACTAGAGGGGACAAGAGGCCAAGGGATTGTTGAGGAAGATGGAATAGTGTAGTCTCAGCACAGTGGAAAGAGGCTGGTGACTTAGAAGTTGGGCTCTGGAGTTAAGCTGATCTGCATTTGAATCCCAGCTTAGTGTTCTACAGTGGTATGAGTTTAGCATTGTTGCTTCACTTTACTACACCTCAGTTTTCTTATTTGAAAAATGAGAATAATTATCATAAATATCCACTTACCAGCATTGTTGTAAGGACTGAATGACTGAAGGCATGTAATGTGCTCAGAACAGTATAGGGCAGTGGTCCCCAACTTTTGTTGGGCCACGGATCGGTTTAATGTCAGAAAATATTTTCATGGACCGGCCTTTATGGTGGGATGGATAAATGTATCACGTGACCAAGACAAACGTCAAGAGTGAGTCTTAGACAGATGTAACAGAGGGAATCTGGTCATTTTTAAAAATAAAACATCGTTCAGACTTAAATATAAATAAAACGGAAATAATATAAGTTATTTATTTTTTCTCTGAGGACCGGTACCGGTCCACGGCCTGGAGGTTGGGGATCACTGGTGTAGGGCACATAGTAAATACTCAACAAATATTAGCTGCTATTGCTATTAAGTTAAAAAAAAAAACAAGGAAGGCGGTTTCAAAAAGGAGAGGTAAGTAATAAAAGATATGGTAACTAGGGCAAGGAGATAGAGGGTGGAGAAAAGATCAAGGATTTGGCAGAGTGCTAGGAGAACCTGGAAAGAGGAGACAACATGTAACAGCAGTTAAAGAATAGATGGAAAGCCCTGTCTTGCTAGTTCAGTTGGTTAGAGTGGTGTCTCGATATGTGGGCTTGTCAAGTTTCAGAAGCCTGCAGAGCAATTGGCTAGACTCTAGCCGCTAGAGAGTGTCTGGTTCAGAGTCTGGTAGAAAGTAGAAAGGATTCAGGTCTGGAGACACAGGTTTAAGAGCCATCAGTATCAAGTAGTCACCCAAAGCAGAGGAATGGATAAAATGACCTACAAATGTCAGGTGGCAGCAAAAGTCAGCTCAGGAAAGATGGAGGCTGGTGGGGAGGACAAGCCACAAAAGGAGAGGTATAAGGAAGGGCTTTGGGAAAGGCTGGGCAATGGAAGCTACTGCAAGAACACTTCTCTGGATGGAGTTGAAAGAGAAACAAAACACCATCCACTGAATGACTCAGTTAAGAAGGAATTGATGGCCCTAACGATGTAGCTCAGTTGGTTAGAGTGTCATCCAGACCTGCTGAGGTTGAGGGTTCAATCCCCAGTTAGGGGACACACAAGAACCAACCAGTGATGGCATGAATGAGTGGAACCACGAAAGTTGATCTCTCTCTCTCTCTCAAAATCAATAAATTAAAAAGAAACCAAAAGAAAGAGAGAATGCCAAGGGAGCTAGTTAGAGAATGGGTATTGTTCTGAGTGTTTTCATATTTGTTTTTCACCAACACAACCAAAAAATAACCTGTGTGGAGTTAAACAAAGATCGTCCATGCAGAAACAAAAAAGAGGGGCAGGTTGTTGCCCAGGCAGCAAAGCTCAGTGAATTAGAGCGTCATCCCAACATACCCGGATTGCGAGTTGGATCCCCAGTCAGGGCACATAGGGAGAAACCAATGAATACATAAATAAGTGGAACAAATCTATCCTCTCTCTCAAATGCAAAAAAATAATAAAATAAAATAAAGAAGAAGGGAGTGTTGACCACTGCTGAAGCCATCTCAGTGGAGTGGTGGGGCAGAAACTGGGTTTGGGTTGGTGGGTGTGAAAGAAAGGTGACAGGCCTGACCTGTGGTGGCGCAGTGGATAAAGCCTCGACCTGGAAATGCTGAGGTCGCCGGTTCGAAACCCTGGGCTTGCCTGGTCAAGGCACATATGGGAGTTGATGCTTCCAGCTCCTCCCCCCCCCCCTTCTCTCTCTCTCTCTCTCTCTCTCTCTCTCTCCCTCTCCTCTCTAAAATGAATAAATAAAAAATTTAAAAAAAAAAAAAAAAGAAAGAAAGGTGACAGAGTAGAGACAGTAAAGACTGCTTTCCGGAAGTCTAGGGTTAAATGAACAGAGGTGTGCAGAGCAACTGTTAAGGAGGCAGGCTGGCTTTGTTTTTGTAACAGTGAACAAGATAGGTGAGATAATTTCAGGTGGACAGAACAAATGAAAAGAGAGTGACAGAGAAAGAAGGAAGCCTTTTCCCTAAAATGCCTGGAGTCCTTGTTATCTATAGCACATAAAAATACTTTTAGCCTGACCTGCGGTGGTGCAGTGGATAAAAGCATCGACCTGGAACACTGAGGTCACCGGTTTGAAACCCTGGACTTTCTTGGTCAAGGCACATATGGGAGTTGATGCTTTCTGCTCCTCCCTCCCTTCTCTCTCTCTCTCTCTCTCTGTCTCCTCTCTCTAAAATTAATAAACAAAATCTAAAAATAATAAAATCCTTACCAAAAACACTTTTGCCCTGGCCGGTTTGCTCAGCGGTAGAGCGTCGGCCTAGCGTGCGGAGGACCCGGGTTCGATTCCCGGCCAGGGCATACAGGAGAAGCGCCCATTTGCTTCTCCACCCCTCCGCTGCGCTTTCCTCTCTGTCTCTCTCTTCCCCTCCCGCAGCCAAGGCTCCATTGGAGCAAAGATGGCCCGGGCGCTGGGAATGGCTCTGTGGCCTCTGCCTCAGGCTCTAGAGTGGCTCTGGTCGCAACATGGCGACGCCCAGGATGGGCAGAGCATCGCCCCCTGGTGGGCAGAGCGTCGCCCCTGGTGGGCGTGCCAGGTGGATACCGGTCGGGCGCATGCGGGAGTCTGACTGTCTCTCCTTGTTTCCAGCTTCAGAAAAAAGAAAAAAAAAAAAAGAAAAAAAACTTTTATATAGACCTATGGTGGCCCAGTGGATAAAGCAACAACCTGGAACGCAGAGGTCACTGGTTTGAATCCCTGGGCTTGCCCGGTCAAAGCACATTCAGAAAGCAATCTCTATGAGTAGATGCTTCCCACTTCACCTCCAAAAATCAATAAATAAAATCGTGTGTGTGTGTGTGTGTATGTGTGTATTTAAATAACCAGAAAATTACAGGCACAACTCTTTAAACAGGAAAATGAATTGCATCTCTCTCTGGCATCTGCTAATTCTTATCCACAGCATGTAACTGTTGTATGTAGATATGTGCTGTTTCATGGCTTGGAGGCCTGGGTGGTAGTACTTTACCCTGTAGCACTCCCACCCCTGGTCTCCAGACCAATTTTTAATCTTACTGCAAATAGGGTTCACCCTTCCCATAAGCTTCCTCTCATCTCACCAACTAACCTTATAGTTAACCAGTACATACTTGAGCTCTTTCTGTACCTTCCGTGAGATTCTTTTGTTGCAGGGGACACACTATGAACTATCTTGCTTTCCTTCAATTAGTCTTAGTCTCCTGCTTATGGCATCCTTTGACTCAAGGATGGGCACAAGTAAATCGGTCCTTAACAGGCTAAGGAAGAGTGGTCATTTCTGTATCCTTCACTGCCTCTCTTGTGATTTCACTGTTTTCTCATCTTTTCTCATTTTCCGTCATTGTGCCCTGGGAAACAGAATCCTCAACTCCGATGGGGTGAGCGGGGCACTGGATTGAAGAACCGCAAGGAAGCCGGTGCGGCGGCCCCCTGAGAACCGCCGGGAGAGGGCGCTCCAGGACCGAGATTGGTGGTGGCGACCACGGCTAGAGAGCGGAGGCCGGTCTGGCGGGGGACACCTGGACTGGAGAAGCGCATGTAGGGCTGAGCGGTGCGTGGGGGCACGTGGGCTGCCCCGGACGCTCTGTCCCGGCTAAAAATACGCGCTGCCCAGCGCGGGCCACGTCCTCTCCGGGTCGCGGAGGCGGCCCTCGGGAGGACCGACTTCTGGAGCCACATTAATCTGGAAGGGAGATTAGGGCTCCCGGGATGGACCTCCCGAGCTCCCGTGAAACCGAGCAAGCTTCCCGCCCGGCCCCAGTCTTCTTATCTGTGAAATAGAGACCATTTATTTATTCAAGAAACATGGAGAGCTAATATTGTGCCTGGCATCGTTCCAGGTGTCAGGCATAACTGCAGTACTCTTATTGCTCTGAAGTTCAGTCTAGTGTTGCGGAGAAGACGGGGATGGGGAAAGAATAAAGAAGCAGATGAACAAGTAGGATCCTCTCATATTTTCAAAAATGTAATGATAAAAATAAAGGATGATGTAATAGGAGTGATATGTAAGCGATGTTATTTGAAGAAGTCACCTTGAGAGACACAGGACACGTCTAGGCAGAGGAAGCTGCCCTATGCAAAGGTCTTGAGTCTGGCCAGTTGGAGAAAGAAAAAAGAGAGAAGGGAGCTGGAGAGTGAGGCCCCGCCTCGCTGGAGACCACGGCGCCCAGCACGACGGACCTCGAAACTAAACTAGAGTGCTAGACATCAGAACAGCGGTGGTCTGCGGAGAGGCTAAGATTGCCTGCAAGGAGCTCGAGGGAACTTCTGACGGCGAGGGGAAAATACTTAGGACATTGACTACTTGGATTAACATGTTTATCAAAACTCAGCGAAAAGCTGTGCACTTTGTTATATGTAAATTTTACCTTAAAAGCAAAGGTGAGAGTCTCTGGCTTGTGAAAGCAATCGTGAGCTGGGAAAGTCGTTCTGCTGCACCTCCCAATTTGCTCCGCGGACAAATACCGCAGCTCAGGCTGTGCAGGCATCTTCTAGACAGAGAAAGGGCTGGAAGAAGGTGTTCAAACCCCAGCAGCAGGCGGGCCAGGGCAGTCTCGAGGGTGGAAGTGAGCGATGCCACTCAGGGCCAGAACGGACACTGCGGAGTCTGGACCCCCGCCCAGGTCGTTAGGGGCAACCTTGGAGCTGGCCTCTTTGCCCCGCCCTTCGCGCAGGGGCCAGGTGGCCGTTGGGGTCCACCAAGCCGGTTTGATTTCCCGCGGCCGGTGGAAAGGGGAGCGGGGGGGAGGGGAAAGGGGCCGTCGACCAATGGGCGGGGCTTTATAAGTCACGTGATAACATTGGGGCGGGGCCCAGGTGTACTTACGGGGCAGCGGGCGCGGGCCTCAGTCGCGACGTGAAGTCCAGGAGGCGGGGCGGGCGTGCGGGTCGCGGGGCTGCTCCGCTAGGATTGGCCTGTGGCCGGGAGGCGGTACCTGCGCGCTCCGTGGCTGCTGGCTGCGATTGGCCTGGGTTCAGGGCGGGCTGCCGGCGTGCGGGCGAGGCTCGGGGCGCGAGGACCGAGCGGGGTGGTGGGTTCGCGAGCCGGGGGAGAGGGGCCGGGGTGGCGGCGGGGGCCGGTACTGGACCCGGTGGGATGAGCGAGGCGGAGGCGGCAGCGGTGGCGTCAGCGGCCCCCGCAGCGACGGTGCCCGCGACGGCAGCAGGGGTGGTCGCGGTGGTGGTACCGGTGCCGGCAGGGGAGCCACAGAAAGCAGGCGGTGGGGTGGGCGGCGGCGGGGTCGGAGCCTCCCCCGGCCCTGCTGCTGGGACCCCGTCGGCGCCGGGCCCCCACACCCCTGGCAACCCGGCGACGGCAGCCTCGGGGACCCCCGCGCCCACAGCCCGGAGTCAGGCGGACAAGCCGGTGCTGGGTGAGGGGGGTGGGGAACGCGTGCCAGGGCGGTTCTAAGGTGGTGGGCGGGTTGGGCGACGGGCTTCGTGTAGCCCCGCGAGGTCCGCGGAAAGCCGAAGGCGGCCCAGAGGCTCAGAGGACTATCTGGGCTAGGGGCAATGGACCAAAGTGGGTTCCCCAGGTGGGAAATCCTGCCCTGTCTTCTGGCGCAGGAGGGCGTGGTAAGCAGGTCCAGTTGGGCCTCGGGGTCGAGAATAAACCTTAGCGTCTGGCTATGTGCCGGCGCTGGAGACTTGGCCTAGTTAACTCAGGTTAGTACCAGATAAATCTCTAAGCCTGGGAAGCAGGTGCCATCGGGACCAGTATATTAAGAGAACTAGAGAAGCTCTCAGGTATGACCTCAGGGCCGGACTTTTCGGACCAGGTGAGTACAGGATTCTAGGTGAAGGACCTGGATTTGTAGGCTATGAGGAACATGAGTGTTTACAGGGTTTTGAAAGCCTCAATCTCACTGTGTGGGCGCTTCCACTTGAAGTTAAGCTTACTAGGCCATAGGGAGGGAGGTTAGACTTTGGAGTGTCTCAAAACTGAGCCCAACTCCATCTCTTACCCCATCTTACTACCCCTACTGCATCTCTGCCTGGCAGCAATCCAAGTCCTGGGCACTGTCAAATGGTTCAACGTCCGGAATGGTTACGGATTCATCAACAGGTATCTGAGGAACTCAGGGAGGGGGTGTAATGGGTGTCTTCCAAACTGGCCTTTGGGACCGGACACCTTCCCAACCTCATCTCTACCTCTGCCAAGGCACATGGTTGCAATGTCCAGCTGATGCTGATTGAAAGTTTAATCATAGCACAAATGTGGGCAAGTTATAAAGCTCTTCATCTTCAAGGGCAGCAGAGGATTAATGATCTAAGAAGTTGGCAAACCTGGTGCTGACCCTCCCAGCTTGTCTGTCTCATCTGGTTTAGTTTGCCTCACCTTTGGGGCAGAATGTACCTGCTCTCTGGGCCCTAGGGCTCTGGGCCTCACTCATTTCCTGTTATGGGTAGCACACCGCATTTTCATAACTCATCTTCCTTAGAGAACTGTTGGCTCATTTGAACCCCCCACCTGATGGGACTGAGGCTGGTGGGGGAAAGCCCAGCCAATGACTGCTGCTTCTCTTCTGTTTGGCAACCTCACTCCCTCCCAGCACTAGGAGGGCCCCTTGTGGCAGATTCGGAGCAAAGCCAGGTCTGCCCCTGCGGGCCCTTTCCCGGCCTGGGCACCCTGCCCAGCTCAGCCCTCCAGGGAGGCCCTAGTTCCCTCTTAGCAGGCTGACCTTTGTGCACATCCAGTTGCTTTATAGCTGGAATATTTGTTCTAGGGAAGAGCTTTTCTTTAATTCTGGAAACTGAGGACTCCTGGGTTCTCAAGGAAAACTTCCCCTCCCCCACACTGGGATGCTAGGATAAACTGGGGTAGTAGACAAATAGTAGTAGAGAATGATCAAATAGTATCTCTCACCCTTGGCCCCTTGGTGTGTTGAACAGTGGCCTGACCCTGGGGTTCACCTCCTGGTTGAGGCTGAGAATAAAGTTTGGGGGCTGTTTAGAGCAAGTTCTTGACACATTGTCCCCATCTCAAACTTGTTCTGCACCTCTCCCCCACCCCCCATTCTCTTGCTCCTTCTTACTATAGAAGGAAGAGGACAGGAGTGGAATTTTCCAATCATGATAGGGGTTGGGGCTGTTGACCAGGGACAGTTACACCCAGCGCTACCAGGTTCTAAGTGATAGAGGGTGGTGTCCTCAGTTCCTGCAAGGTGACTTTGCCTTTCCCTTCCACTCTTGCATGAAGCCCAGGTCTATATCTCTTCACACCAGCTTCTGGGGCCCTGCCTACCTCCAAGCAGCCATGGAAGGCTGGAGTGGATGGGCCTACCTATTTAGGAATGGGCAACTAGGGAGCCCTTAGGGGAGGAAAGCACCCCATGAAAGCTGCCCTCTTAACAACCCATCCTGTCCTGCAGGAACGACACCAAGGAGGATGTGTTTGTTCACCAGGTAAGAGCTAGGTTGTCTTTCAGAGGCGAGGAACCTGCCCCCTCTTCGAAAGCCTTTGCCATAGCCCTTAGCAGTACAGATCATGTTTCTCCAGCTTTTCACCTCACAACAGCATGCCCACCAGGCAGTACTTTCCCTCTCCATCCGCATCAGGTGCCTGAATTACTGCCATTGGCCCCACTTGGGTTGTCTCTGTAACTGATATAAGTGCTGCCCTCTGGGCATGGCATGCTCAGTACCTCCTGGGACCTGTTAACACCGCAGGAATGAATTGCAGGCAATGTTCAGAGAGAAAGGACACAGGCTAGAGATACTTGGGTGTAGTGGTTCTCAAAGTGTGGTGGTCCCTGCACCAGCTGCATCACCTGACACCCAGAGATTCTCAGGCCCTACCCCAGACCTACTGAATCAATCAGGCTCGGGGCAGGGTGGGCAGTCTGTTTTAACAAGCTCTCCAGGTGATTGTGATGCAAGCCACAGTTTGAGAACCACTGCTTTGGTGGAAAGAGCTCTCAGTGGGATTGAGGTAAGAAGCATAGTACATTTTACCCACTTTGCAACTCAAGGCAGTCTCTGCTTTTTGTTTTGATTCTGAGTTCATGTTTCTTGCCTCCCTTTTTGAAATCCCTGAGGGGTGAAGGGGGGAGTCCTGGGAACAGCGGCAACTGCATAATCGTTCCTGAGGCCCCTGGTTCATAGCTTTTCCCCTACTAAACTATCTCCTCCACCCTCCAGCCCCAGCCCACAAATAAAACTGTGAAAAGAAGAAAATTGGGTGGTGGGCCCAGCAGGAGTGAGAGAGTTACTAGTGCTTACCTTTCTCATGGCCTTTCCCCTAACCAGACAGCTATTAAAAGGAACAACCCCAGGAAGTTTCTGCGCAGCGTTGGAGATGGGGAGACTGTGGAGTTTGATGTCGTGGAAGGAGAGAAGGTTTGGGAGCTGTGGTGGGATATGGAGTGGGAGGGTTGCCTGGCTGTCCCCGCAGGCTTGCCCCTCCTCAGGTCAGCTCCTCCTCTGGCCTGTTAGTTCAGACTGTGTTCTCATGCAGACATCATCTTCAGTGCTTTGGCTGCCCTAAGGGACATCCTAAAGAACATGTCCTGTTACCGCTCAGTAATTTCTATCTGGGTTTCTTTGTGGTTCAAGCACTGCTCCATCTGTTCTCCACGTCGGGCTGTGTCCCCAGGCTCTCAGAGTCCACCCTCCAGTAAGACAGACAGTTGCTACCTTTCTCCATCTCACACCCTCACCTCCAGTCTTAACCTCAAGAGGGTCCAGTAGCAACTATCACCAAAGGCCAAGTTGCAGAGATAGCCCCTCCTAGAAGGGTCCATCTGTGCTGTTGGCCCTGGGGGAGGTAGGAAGCTGGAGAAAGGGTTCATCTAGAAGAAGGGGGAGACTAATGATTCGAGCCACTTTTGGAATGTTGTACATTTGTTGGAGCAAGTTCTCCCACCTCTCTTCCAGGGAGCAGAAGCTGCTAACGTAACTGGGCCTGGGGGGGTGCCAGTGAAGGGCAGCCGCTATGCCCCCAATCGACGTAGGTTCCGCAGATTCATCCCCCGGCCTCGCCCGGCTGCCCCACCACCCATGGTGGCAGAGGCTCCGTCAGGCGGGACAGAACCAGGCATCGAAGGGGAGCGAGCTGAAGACCCTGGGCAGAGGCCCAGACGACGGCGCCCACCACCCTTCTTCTATCGACGTCGCTTTGTGCGAGGCCCAAGGCCCCTCAATCAGCAGCAGCCTATAGAGGTGAAGGGAATTTAAAACGGGGGACCAGCTTTCCAAGTCCTGGGAAAGGAGTGGGAGTTGGTGAAGCGATAGAGTGCAGAGTCCCCAGAGGAAGTGGAACCTGGGGTTAGGAAGAGCTGTCGACACCTGAGTCTGGGCGGCTGCTGTCACCTCAGCTTACCAGGGCCTCTGTATGGTCACAGGGCACGGATGGGCTAGAACCTAAAGAGACAGCTGCGTTGGAAGGGGACCAACAGCAAGGAGATGAGCGGATCCCCCCACCCAGATTCCGGCCCAGATACCGAAGGTACGGTACAACGCCCTTTCAGGCCGTATCTTCCCCTTCACTGTCCCGCATTGGATGAGGGGGTGGGGGGTAGAGGTATAGAAGGGCTCAGGAGATTGGGAAGGGGAGGAGCTAAGGTCTCAGACAAGCCTCACACTAGTGCAGCAGGGGAGCTGATGACTGCCTAGTTGTCCTGGGGCTGAAAGCCTGGCTTCTGGAGGTGGAGGCGGGGTGCTGTCGGGCCCGCCTCTCCTGGGGGGTCCTGGGAGGAGGGAGGCCCTCTGCACTGGGCTCCCTACACCTCTCAGCACCCCCACTTCTCTTTGCAGGCCTTTCCGCCCCAGGCCACCCCAGCAGCCTACCACAGAAGGTGGGGATGGCAAGACCAAGCCCAGCCAAGGTCCCACTGATGGTTCCCGGCCTGAGCCCCAGCGACCACGAAACCGCCCCTACTTTCAGCGGCGACGGCAGCAGCCCCCTGGACCCAGGCAGCCCACAGCTCAGGAGGTGAGGACCTTGGACCGTCCATCTCCCGCGGCCCACTTCCCCTCCTTTCTCCCCCCTCCCCCTCTCTCCCTCTCCTTTTTATCCTTTCCTTTTCCCGTGTCACTCTAACTTTCTGTTCCCCCATTTCCTAGCCCTGCCCCCACCCACTCCTCTTCATGCAGCCCAACACCACAGCCAGTACTGCTGGGTCCACCTCTGGCAGGCAGCCCCACCCACCAGGAAACCCCAGCAGAGCCCATGTCAGCCCCTGCAGACTCCCCTCTCAGCTCTGCTTGAAGCCACAGCTCCAGCTGTGGATGTAACTTGGGGAAAGAATGGGAAGGGGCTACAGGAACGGGAAGAGAAAAGATGGGAGAAGGTTGAAGTTGGGGGGCTCTAAAGAACAAGGTCTCAACTGACCACCCCTGGTCTGTCTAGACCTCAGCCCCCATCAACAATGGGGACCCCCCCACCACCATACTGGAGTGATTCCAACTCAAGGATACCCAGAACTACCATCTGGTGAGTGGCTGCTCTGGGTGAGGGCCCTGGGTGAGGAGCCAAGAGAGTGGGAGACTGTGTTCTGATAAGTCACTGGTCATGACTTTTTCATTTTTTTTTCCTCTTTCAGGTATCTGCCAGTTTTTCCAACTGACCTGCACCCTACCCAACACCCCTCCCCCCTTTTCCATAATTCATGACATCAAAACACTGGCTTTTCCTGGGAGACTCAGAGGGCCAAAGGAACAGCCTTTTGCTTTTTTTTCTCTCCCCTACCAAGGGTTGAAGGAAGGGATCCATCGTTTTTGTTCAGAGGCATCAGCTCCCTCCCGTAAATCAGGCTAAGAAGGAACCAGCCAGCTCTTTACCTCCTCCTGGTTGTTTTTCTTTCCCACCCCAGTTTATTTTTTGTTTCCCTCCACCCCTACCTCTGAAGCCATTTTATGAACTGTCATGTGCCACCTGAGCCTCCAGTAAAAACAAAAACAGGCTTTCTTGTTGTCTTGGTCTCTGCCTCTTTTCTGTTCGGAGAATCTTTGGTAACTTGCTGGTGAAAGTGGGGAGGAAGAGAACGTGGGGCAGTGGGCAGGGCCTGGTAGTGAATCGTTGTTCCTATGTTTCTAGCTGTGGAGTTCTGAACAAGTGCTTTCATCCCGGCGAGAGTCACTTTTCCCATCTGTAAAATGAGGATGCTATTTCCTTTGCAGAATGAGTGTTTTGTAAAGTGCCAAGAGCACAGTCTGGCACTTGTAGCTATAACTTATTAGCATTTACTATTAATAAGAGCAATGACTAGAAATATAAGTGGGGCATGAGTGACAGCATCCAGAGGATTCTTCGCCTGGAACTGAGGCAGGATAGGGAGGAAGCAGAGGTTATGGTCTCTGTCTGAGCCCATCCTTCAGTGCCTCCACGACAGGACGCTTGTCTCGTACAGTGAGTGACTTTATATACGTATCTATATATTTACATTTAGTACAACAGACTTGGTTTCTTCTCCCTACCCCTTTTTCAAACATATACAAAAATATCTGAAGATTTCTCCCAGCCTAGTGTTTATAGGCAGCCTTTCAAATCTCTTTCCCTTAGTTGGTCAAAGGCCTATGGGTACAGTGCCCTTCCCGAATAGGAGAGGAGGAAAGAGCCCAGCCTTGGAGAGCAGTTGGGGTACAGCCCAGAGCTCTAAGTTTAGAGGTGGGAGCTTGTCCCTTCCTCTCACCACATGGGCAGGTGTCTCCTCTCACCCTGGAAGGTGAAGCAAGAGGACCGAGCCTGCAGTGAGGTGAGGTTAGGCCTTGGAGGGGTCAATACAGAGCCCTTTTCACCCAGAGTCTATGTGCAAGAAGTCAGCGAAAGTTCCAGAGAGTGGGAGGAGTCAGAGATGGTAGGAAACTCTATTTCCCTTGTTCATTCCTGCTCTGTGCTTCAGGTCACCCCCATTAAAGTGAGTCCTAAAGCCTCTCCTTAAATCCCTCTTCTCTAGCAGAGGAGCAGAAGTATCCTGGAGCTGAGGTGGGTGGGGGTAAACTATAGAGGAAGGAGGAGGGGGGCAAAGGGGGAGAATGACTCACCGTGATGGCCACAACCTAACCATAACACATAAATAATCCAAGAGAGTCACACGAGGGCAATGAGGCGGTGCTCAAACCACCCTTCCCTCCAGCTTCCCAATTCTACCAGGCTGCAGGGGCCTTCTCTGCCCTGGAAGTGATGGGAAAGAGAGGGCTAAAGTGCCATGGAGGAAAGAAGGGGGTCTCTGGGGACACAGAGAGAACTGGCTCTCTCACCCCTGCCTGGCCCCTCAGTCATTTTCATCTGGCCCTAAGTACTCAAGTTCCGTGCTGGGCTTCACCTCCTGCTCTAAGAGAGAGGGTGTCCGATGGAAGGCAGCTGAGATCTGGTCAAACGTCCGGCCTCGGGTTTCAGGTACTTTTAAAAAGGTGAAGATGAAGAAGCCGAGCAGGAGGACCGCAAATAGAAGGAAGACGTAGGGACCCATAGCATCCTGGGACAGGCAGAGAAAGAGGTGTTGACAGGGGAGGGGAAGGGCAGTCTCAGGCAAGCCAGGAACTAGTCTCTCATAGGGAGCTGGGATACTGCAAAAAGCAGGTGGCTCCTTTGCAGGGCAGTGGAAATTACCAGGAAAGAGCATTTAGTGAACAAAAGGATCCTCTGAACCCCAACTCTCCTAGTTTTTCTCCTTCTTACCATCCTGAGTTACTGCACTCAGAGTGGAGTCCCAGACATTCACAGTGTTCATATGAAGTTTATAATTTTATTCCTAGCCTAAATAAGTTAGGCCACTAGTTTTGTCGGAACCAGTGTCTGGTTCTCATGCCCTCACCAAGGTGGCCCCAGCCGCCCCCCTGGGCCCCCACCACTAGTTTGTTTGGAAGACACTTTTGTTCTATGTGATCTAGTTCAGCTCCCTTCTTTCCTTTGATTCTGGTGGAGCAGGTGGTCTTCAGGGCCCATGTGGTCCACCAAAGTATCCTCAAGACCAGTTGTCTATGGGTTGGGGGAGTGCCTCCCTGGAAAGCCAATGGCTAGCTGTGCATCCCCCCCTCTGGCTCGTGTTGTGGGAGACTGGACAGGGTCAGGCCACCTACCGCAACATACTGGAAACCCATGCCAATGAGGAAATTGCACGTCCAGTTGGAGAACCCAGCCACAGCCATAGCTGCTGGGCGGGGTCCTTGGCTGAAGAGCTCGGCCACAATGAACCAGGGGATGGGGCCAGGGCCAATTTCAAAAAAAGCCACAAATCCAAAGATGGCCACGATAGAGACATAGCTCATGGCTGGAACCCGCTCCTGGAGACCAGGCAGGAAGGGTGAGAATTCAAGTCAGTCTTTCTGGATCTTCCTTTGCTCCCAACCCAGAGAACTGAAGTCACCCCTTCCAGCGGCTGATGGAGCAGCGGGGGTCCTGCCACCCTAGGTTAAAACAGGCCCTTGAGCATTTCTGTACACTGACTTCAGCGGGTTGCCCTATGCTGATTCAAGGCAGAGGTAGTGTTATGGACTCTCAGCTATTAAGATTATCAAGTCCCCAAAGCAGAAAAAAAAAGGAGGGAACAACAGGAAAAAGAAAATTATCAATTCCCTTTGGTTCTAAAGCTGGATCCTCAGGAATTGTTCCCAGGGTTGGACAGTGGCTCCCCAGCCTGTGTCCCTCAGGAGCACAGAGTGTGGTCCTGGTACATGGCTGGCTCCAGGGTCAAAAGCACACATGTTGAGGAGTGGCCTCGGCTGCACACAGAGCCTCCTG
The DNA here is from genome assembly GCF_036850765.1 of Saccopteryx bilineata. Taxonomy (NCBI): domain Eukaryota; kingdom Metazoa; phylum Chordata; class Mammalia; order Chiroptera; family Emballonuridae; genus Saccopteryx; species Saccopteryx bilineata. The sequence continues at coordinate 385,899,977 of NC_089491.1, read as the reverse complement.
GGGCAGTCCCCACGGGGTGGGCGCGGCGCCTCCCCACTCCCCATTCCCCAGGCCTCACCAGCAAAAGCAGAGCCACAGTCATCAAGATGGCACAGCCACACATTCCCGCCAGGCCCAGAAGATGGAGTGTCCGGCGCCCAGCCCGCTCCACCAAGAGCACCTGCAGGGGAGTCGGGGCTTAGCAGGGCGGCTTTAGGGCATGGGAAGTGGAAGGGGTGGGTGGGTGGAGACAACCAGGGGTGTGAAGCCAGTGGTGGTGGCCATTGCGGAGGCCGGCAGTTACCGAGACCAAGGTGAAGACTGTGTTGACCACACCGGCTCCTATGGTGGCATATGCTGGCTGCCTTACCCCAGCTGTCTCAAAAATGCTGGTTGAATAATAGAAAACCTAGAAATGGGGGAGAAAAAAGGGGATAGCAGGGATGTCCCTTCCTCCTCTGCAGCCACACCAAGCTGGAGTGACCCTGAGTTTTAAGGGAGAAGACTCGTTCCCGCGTTCCCTCCTCTCAAGCTATTCCCTAATGCAGCCCTTCCCAGAGGCTGCTGCATACGTACAGCATTGATGCCCGAGAGCTGCTGGCTCAGCTGCAGCACTACCGCGATGACCAGGGGCTGCCGGTGGGAGCGGCTGCCCAGGAGCTGCGGCAGGGACAGCGGCCGCTCATGTTCCAGCTTCCGCTTCTCCTCCTTCAGCTCCGCCAACGCTCCAGACACGTCAGCCCAGCCCGTCAGGCGCTTCAGACCTGGAGGGGAGGACAGTCAGGCCTGAGAGGACCAGGGGAGGGTCCAGGAGGACACAATAGCAAAATGAGGTAGAAGCTTACTCTTTTTGGCAGACCCCTCCAGGTTCCGGATGATGTAGAGGTAGCGGGGGCTTTCTGGGCAGAACGGCAGGAGGACCAGCTGCAGGAAGGCAGGCAGCACTGTGATGCCCAGAAGTAGTGGCCATAGGGTGGCAGTGCCCAGCATGGACTCCAAGCCCAGTACCTATGGGAGAAGGTGGACAGGCCAGTCAGCCTACTTCCCAGCGGCTCTCCCTAACCCCCTCCCTATCCTCCCATGAGGCCAGGCCTAGTCACCTGGGCAATCAGAATGCCAATGACGATAGCCAATTGGTTGAGTGTCCCCAAGGCGCCCCGCAGGTGAGTGGGGGCAATCTCCCCCACATACATGGGCACCAGCCCTGATGTCAGCCCTGGGCAGAGGGAAGAAGAGAGGGCTGAGGCAGCTGCCCACTCCATCCCGCCAAACCCAAGGATGGTGAAGGAGAACAGGGCACTGGGCAGGGCCATGGTGCCCGTGGGTACCTGAGTAGGCACCAATGAGGAACCGTCCAAGGATGAGCATCTCATAGGAGGCAGCAGCGTTGGCCAGGCCCATGAGGGTGCCCCCCAGCACTGCCAGGGTGTTGTTGACCAGCATTGCCCTCTTCCTGGCGGGCAGAGAGTGGGGGCTATGAGAGTTAGGGTGCCTGTGCTGCGGCTCCCTTCCTGTTCCCTCCCTTGTCCTTTAGCCCGTACCTTCCCAGCCACTGAGAGATGGTCCCAAGGAGAAAGGAGGAGAGCATGCCGCCCACAGAAAAGATGGCCACGGAGAGAGCCCAGAGGGTGGTGAGCGTGCCTGGGGGGATGGAGCCAGGCCCCTCAGGGCCTTGCCTCCCCAACCAGGTCTCATTGTAGCTTTGTTCAATCACCTGGGGAGACAGCAGAGGAGTGAGTTCCTGTAGACTTCCCTCTCTGCTCATCCCTGCTGTTTCCTGCTTTCCTTTTTTTTGGTACCCTCCTCGGCCAGCCACAGGACCCTCACCTTCTGTGGTGCATTGATGACCCCAATGTTGTAGCCAAACTGCAAGGAGCCAAGCACAGCAGAGAATACGGCGAGGACAAGGGTCCCAGTGACTCGCTGTTGAGGGGGTTCTCCTTCCTGGACAGGCAGAAGTAGAGAGGAGGCATGTCACATGGAAACATGGTTTCTTTCCCTCCTCCAGGGGCCTGGGCCTACGCCCAGACAGAACCTTATGTTACTGGGTTCCATCCAACATGTTGAGTGAGGGAAACTGGGCCATATTAGGACTTGCAGGAAGATCTCAGTATAAACAGGAGCAAGAAAGAACCCCACAGTAACCAGGACATGGAGAAAAAAGTGGATGTTTGAGTCCAGCCAGCAGAAAAATATTTGAGGACCTAGGTCTCACAATTCCTCTTTGACACTGGAACTGGCTGGGCTTTAAAAGACTTGAGTTCCAATTTGTGTGACCTTGGGCAAGTCACTTCCCCACTCTGAACATAGGTTTTCTCTAGGTTAGGAGAGATAGGGGAAATATTGCTTGTTTTGCCCACCTGTCAATGAAAGTGTAAAAATCAAAATAAAATGTTAACAGTGTCCAACAGTGCTGGTTTTATAAACTGACAGTGAATTATCATCAGCAGCCTCTGTCCTCCTCCTTGCCCTCTTGGGGTTCTCTCAGCCTGCTCCTGGAGGCCCCCAACAGGTTCAACAGGTTCAAGAAGAGCAATTCCCAAAAGGACATCGAGGTCATTCCTCCAGGCCTATAGCCCTTGTGGTGGCCTTCTCTATCTCCGCCCCAGGCTCCCCTCCTCCTCTAAGCCCCAACAAAGGGCAGGGGGCTGTGCCCAGCTTTTGCCTGGAAGAGCCATGCCCAGGGGATGGGGGCGGGAAAGTGGTGTGAGGGGCGGTGGTGGCCGCTCACTGGCGGCACAGACTGTCTCCAAGCAGAAACCTGAGCTGGGGGAGGGGGGGGGCTGCCACTCCTCTCTGCCCCTCCACCAACCGTGGGGCCAAGGGAAAGTTCAGCGTTCTGGACAATCTCCAGGAATGGGGGTGGGGGCCAAAAGAGGGCCCTGGTCCTCGAAAAACTTCCTTGGAGCCGGCACAGATGGACAGCTCCTAGAGTTCAAGACCCGCCTGGATCTGCTTTTCTCAAGTTGGATTGTGGATAGGGTGTCCCTGATTCTGAGCAATGCGCCGTGTACTAGAGAAGGGGGCGAGTCCTGGCCTCACAAAATCCAACTGTGGCCCGTGCCCCTGGACGGTCCCCCAGACCCACTCAGTCTCTTGGATGGTGCCTGGAATCCGACTGTCACGAGTTGTCCAGTCCGAGTATAAATAGCCAGGCTCCCACCCCACCCCCTGCGCCTGCGCAGGGACCGCCCCTTAGCTGACCCCAACTGCGACCCCAGCCCGAGGAAAGCGAGACCCGTGCCCCCGTCCCACAACCGCATGCTGAACCCTACTTCTGAGCCGATCTGTTGGAAGCCCGACGGCATCTTGTCTTAGGAGCTGGAAGCAAAGGAGCTGCAGGTAACGAGAGGGAGGAGACTGGGGGTCTGCGGCCCAGCCTGGCGGGTAGAGGGCGCGGGGATGACAGGGTCCCGAAGCGAAGTGCGGAGGGTGGGCCTATCGGGACCCACCGCCACAAGCCAAGTAGCCCTAGAGCGGCAAGGCTCCCGGGGATCTGGCCGAGCTGGACTTGAGGCAATAGACAGCACGAGCCCCTCGTCCCCACGGGCCCCGCCCTTCATAACACCCATTGGCCAGGAGCCCGCACACCCCAGAAGGCCACGCCCATTCCTAGCCAGAGGTTTAGTTTGGCACCTGATAGCGGGTTGGCCAGTGAGGCCACACCCCTCAGCGTGCCAGGCGAGACACGCCCCTCGGGTTCCCGCCAGCTCCTCGATGGGAAATTTTGAGAAAAATTACTTGGGGGACAAAGGCCCGGTCTCCTTTGTATGAAGACTCCTCCCACCAGCGAAGATTTGGGGGCTGAAGAAGCGAGTTAAAAGTCCTGCGCGCGGGTTGGGACATCGGTGTCCGAGAGGAGGAAATGGGCCCAGGTATACTCGCCCAGGAGAGAACTCAGGCCTCTGGCTAGACGGCGTGCCTGGTGCGTAAGGAGCACTGGCCTAAAGTAACCCACTGCGGTTATTTTTAGCTCCCACGTTGGGAGAAGCCAAATGTCAGGTCCCGGGTGTCCTGGCCTGTCCCAGGCTGGGGAGGGCAGGGAGATGGAGCCTTAAAGGGTCCACGACACGTTTTCCACGCGGGGGTGGCCCTGGAGGACAGGAAATTCTGTTCCTAGCGGGTCGGGTGGCCCTCTTTCTGTTCATCCCTGCCCTGGGCACTGCCTAACTGGCCCTTCCCCTACCCCCGTTCCACACGTTGGTTTCTGGAGGCAGCTGGAGGGACAGGTGATCACACCAACCACGCCACCAGCCCTGAGCCCCCACGCATGTGCTGGTCGCATGGGCAACTTGGACATGTTCTCTGGAGACTGCTCCTGGTTTGAATTACCAGCTAAATCCTGCCATGAGAAAAGGACGCGACCTCGAGTGGGCTTGTCCAGAGAAAAGCGGAGCGCAGAATACAGAACGCGCCCGGCTCAAGAAACAGGGCTCAGAAGCGCGGGGCTGTAGTGCCACCTGGAGGGAAAGCGAGGACCCGCCTGAGGACTGGGCCAGGGTAGTCTCTGGCCTGTAGACCATGGCCATTCATTCCACCTCTCTCAGGCTTTGTTTACAACCAATCCAGGTCGGTTTCTGGATCTCCAGATCCGAATGTTCAGCTACCGCCTGGGTGGAGTCCAAAGTTACTCCTCCTAACTTTCTCATCCCAGTGAAAGACCTCAGTAGCCACCTTGTCACTCCTATCGGAATCTTAAGTCATGCTTAAGTTCTGCTCTCCTGCAGCCCCCTTTATCCAGGAAGTTCCCAACGTTGGTGTTTTGACCTCCTAAACACAGAATCATATTATTTTCTTCACTATCCCCCTGACTGGTATTCTTACTCCTCCTTTTCCCTTACACGAAAAGCAGAGTATAATACAAAAAAAAAGTTCAACCTCATCACTCCCACCCCAAAGGTCACTGGCTCTTTGTTGCCCCCAATGTCAAGTTCAACCCCCTTTTCAGAGTGAACAAAACCTGCCTCTCCTATCTCTTCCTTGCCTTCTATCTTCCCCACTCAATACCTAACTACTTCCTGTGCCCAGAACACACAGTGCTGTTTCATTCCTTGGTGTCTCTATCTTATTAATGATCCTTCAGTCTGGAATACCAGAGGATTACTATTCATCCTCCAAACACAGCTCACCCCCTATGTGAAACCTTCCTCGGCTTTTCTCCAGAACACCCTGTATCCCCAACATAGTACCTTATTTATCCCTATCTCTAGCACCCAGCTTAGGGGCGGGCACTCAATAAACGTTTGTTGAGCTCTGGCTGGTTAGCTCGGTTGGTTAGAGCATTGTCTCCATATGCAGAGGTTGCCAGGTTTAATCCTGGGACAGAGCACATACAGAAACAGAATAGCTCCCTTCCTCTTCTGAAATAAAAAAAATTATTTTTTTGTGTGTGACAGAGATAGAAAGAGAGGGACAGATAGGGACAAACACGAGGGAGAGAGATGAGAAGCATCAATTCTTTTTTTTTTTTTTAATATATTTTTTTATTTTTTATTTATTCATTTTAGAGAGGAGAGGGAGAGAGAGAGAGAGAGAGAGAAGGGGGGAGGAGCTGGAAGCATCAACTCCCATATGTGCCTTGACCAGGCAAGCCCAGGGTTTTGAACCGGCGACCTCAGCATTTCCAGGTCGACGCTTTATCCACTGCGCCACCACAGGTCAGGCGCATCAATTCTTCTTTAAGGCATCTTAGTTGTTCAGTGATTGCTTCTTCATATGTGCCTTGACCAGGGGGCTACAGCAGACCGAGTGACCTCTTGCTCAAGCCAGCGACCTAGGGCCTCAAGCTGGTGAGCCTTGCTCAAACCAGATGAGTCCATGCTCAAGCCGGCAACCTCGGGGTTTTGAATCTGGGTCCTCCACATCCCAGTCCGATGCTGTATCCTCTGCGCCACCATGTGGTCAGGCACCTTAGTTGCTTATTGGTTGCTTCTCATATGTGCCTTGACTGGGGGGCTCCAGCAGAGCTAGTGACCCCTTGCTCAAGTCAGCAACCTTGGGCTCAAGCCAGCAACCTAGGGTTTCAAACCTGGGTCCTCTGCGCCTCAGTCCGATGCTCTTTCCACTGCACCTGGTTAGGCAAAAAAAATTAAATAAAAAAAAAAATCTTTGGCCTAACCTATGGTGGAGCAGTGTATAAAGCATTGACCTGGAATACTGAGGCTGTTGGTTCAAAATCCCAGGCTTGCCTGGTCGAGGCACATACAAGAAGCAACTACTATGAGTTGATGCTTCCCACTCCTCCCCCACTTCTCTCTTTAAAATCAATAAATACAATCTTTTAAAAAATAAAAGAAATGTTTGCTGAGAGAATGAAATGAGGGTATGCCCCCAATGGCTAAGAACACAGGTTGGGAAGCATTTACCAAGGAGGGAACCGTTTGGTAAATGGCTCCACCTATCTAAGGGGGTGTAGGTGAAGAAGTAAGGTCTGAACATGAAGTATAAGCATCATTTATGAGCAGAAAGGAGCAGAAGCAATTGACAGAAGCAAAGAGGACAACTGAGGAAGGTAAAAGGAGAACCAGGTATGGGGTCAGAGAAAAGGGAGGAGGTCAAGGAGAGGGGGAAGCAGAGAATGGTGCTGAGCGGGGTGGAAGAAGTAGGAGGGAGGCACAAGTTGAGGGCAGATAAAAAGTCAGTGTAGATGAAGGAAGGGCTGGGGTTCAGCACCCTGAGGTCTCTCCTGACACTCGGATAAAGTGCATTCTTGCTCTCATTCAGAAGCTTTGTTTTTGATGCTTCTCAGGGACCAGTCTAGAAGTATAAACCCCAGGAAAAGCAGGATTAAGGAAAGCAAGTCAGAGTTAGATATAGGAGACAGAATGTGGAGAAATTGCCCAGAGCGCAGTGGATACAGCATCGACCTGGGACGCTGAGACCCAGGTTTGAAACCCCGAGGTTGCCAGCTTGAGCAAGGGTTCACCGGCTTGAGCGTGAGGTCGCAGGCTTGAGTGTGGGGTCATAGCCATGACCCCATGGTTGCTGGCTTGAACTCAAGGTCGCTGATTTGGCTGGAGTCCCCCTCACACCGATCAAAGCACATATTAGGAAACAATCAATGAACAACTAAGGTGTCACAACTCAAATTTGATACTTCTCTCTCCCTTCCTGTCTGTCCCTCTCTTGCGTGCTAAAAAAAAAAAGAAAAGAAAAGAAAAAAGAAGAATAAGAAGAATGTGGAGAAGTGATGAGGAAATAGAAGAGGAGACAAAAGAGAAATAGGAGAGGAGTTGGGAGAGAAAAAGAAAAATGGCATGGAAGGTGAGGGAAAGATGTTGACTGATAGAGGATTGAAAATGAAGGCGACATATGACACAGTGGGCACTTTGAATTGGACCTCATGCGCTTGCGCGTGCGTGTGTGTGTGTGTGTGTGTGTGTGTTGATTTTGCATAGTAATCTTTGGCCCGTGTAATTTCAGAACTAATTGTAGCCCTTTCTAAATTCTGACCTATATCATGGGGAGCGAAATCCTGCAGGCTTTTGTTTTCCAAGCTCCAAACTCCTGTGTTCACTGCTTTCTGGTTGGGCTTATTCCATATCTCTTCACACAACATCCTCCCACCCCACCCCCAGCTCCTACCAAACAGGTCCTCTTTGCTCCCAGCTTCTGCAGGGAAACCTTGACTCCTGAATTCCAGCCATGTTTTCTCCTCCCTTTGTTCTCTCCCTGCACTTTGTCTGTGTATCAGAATTTCAGGTGGAAAGGATGGAATTTACAACAGTTTTTGGTAATTGTCTTCATTGATCTATGCCTTATTTTATTTTTATGTTTAAAATTATTCTCTTTTAGATCCTGGCTGAGTGGCTTAGTGAATAGAGCATCCTTCTGGCATGAGTTTGATCCCCGGTCAGGGCACATACGAGAAGCACTCAGTGAGTGCACAACTAAGTGGAACAACAAGTTGAACTTCTCTCTCTCTCTCTCTCTCTCTCTCTCTCTCAAATCAGTGACAAATTAAATAAACAACGGTTTTCTTTTATCTCCATACCCATTTCTTGTTTGTCCTTCCTGCAAGTCAACCATTACAGTGATTTTAATGATCATTTTTTGTTTGTGCTCCTGAAAAATAGGAATTGTTTTGTGTGTAAACACTTTAAATTGATTTAAATAGCATCTTGTTATATATTTCTTGTTTTTTCTTTTCCTTTTTTTTTCTGGAGAAAGAGAGAAGAGGACAAAGAGACAGGGAAAAAGAGAGATGAGATGCATCAACTCGTAGTTGCGTCGCTTTAGTTGCTCATTGATTGCTTCTCATACGTACCCTGACTAGGAGGCTCCAGAAAAGATAGTGACCGCTTGCTCAAGCCAGCAACCTTGGGATCATGTTGATGATCCCATGCTCAGGGTGATGACCCTGCCTTCAAGCTGGCAACCTCAGGGTTTCAAACCAGGGACCTCAGCATCTTGGGTTGGTGATGCTCTATCCACTGTACCACCACCAGTCAGGCGAGATCTTTCATTCTGCTCTTACTTATTTTCAATAAGCACTTTTTAAAAACTCATTCATGTTCTGTGATGATCAAATTTATTGTTACATAGTACTCCATGGTACCAGTCACACCACATGTTATAATCCAATTGATGGGCACCCATGCCACCTTCAGTTCCCAACCACACAAATAATGTGGCAATGAACGTTTTCATACAAGGTTCATTATAAACTTCTGTGAGAACTTCTTAGAGAAATTTATCTCTGCCTCTGCCTATGTCTTTATTTATATCTATCTCCATAAGTGGAATTGCTGAGTCATAGAGTATACTTACACCAAATATGACTAAGTACTACCAGCCTGCTGTTAAGAATGACTGTCCCAGGCACCACTTCCTCAGCAGTGTGGAGAGGTTCTGCTACCGCCACACCCTCTCAGTCACTTTCCACCCAGAGGCAGCGTAGTTAAGAGTGTGGACCCTGGGCCCAAAGTGCCTGAGTTTGAGCCCAAGCTCTGATACTTACTAACTTTGTGCCCTTGGAAAAGTTACCTAAGCTCTTTGTGCCTTACTTACCTCATTTATAAAATGAGAAAGGAGATAACAGTATCTATATTTTAGGGTTTTAATGAAGGTGAATAATGAATAATGTAATCCTTATGTAATGGTTAGACTAGATTAAACTGAATAAGGTTTTTTGTTTCTTTTCTTTAAAAAGAAAAGAAAAACTTTAATGAGGCCCTCGCCAGTTAGCTCAGTCGGTTAAGAGTGTCACCTGGAAACAAGGCTGCAGGTTTGATCCCTGGTCAGGGCACACACAGGAAGCAACCAATAAATGCACAAGTAAGTGGAACAATAAGTAGATGCTTCCCTTCCCTTTTCTCCTCCCCTCTCTCTCCCTCCTTCTCTCTCCCTTTCTCTCTTTTGTCTCTATCAATTAATAAAAATATTAAGCCCTGGCCGGATGACTTAGTTGGTTGGAGCATCGTCCTAGCATGAAGATTGCTAGTTCAATTCCCCAGTCAGGATACATGTGAGAGCAGCTCGATGCTCTGGAAAAAAATAACAAAAAAGCTTTATTAGGCATAATTGCCAAAAAATAAACTGCACATATTTAAAGTGTACAATTTAAGTGTTGACATATGTATACACCCAAGAAACTGTCTGAATAATCAAGATAATGAACATATTCATCATCTCCCAATTTTTCCTTGTTCCTCTTCGTGATCTTCCCCTTTAGCCTTTTCCCCACCCCCTAGGGAACCACTGTTCGGTCTGCTTTGTTATTAGAGACTTGCTTTGCATTTTCTAGAGTTTTATGTAAATGGATCATACAGAATGTATCCTTTTTTTCTTTTTTTTTACAGAGACAGAGAGTGAGTCAGAGAGAGGGATAGACAGGGACAGACAGACAGGAACGGAGAGAGATGAGAAGCATCAATTATTAGTTTTTCATTGCACGTTGCAACACCTTAGTTGTTCATTGATTGCTTTCTCATATGTGCCTTGACTGCGGGCCTTCAGCAGACCGAGTAGCCCCTTGCTGGAGTCAGCGACCTTGGGTCCAAGCTGGTGAGCTTTTGCTCAAACCAGATGAGCTCGCGCTCAAGCTGGCGACCTCGGGGTCTCGAACCTGGGTCCTCTGCATTCCAGTCCGATGCTCTATCCACTGCGCCACCGCCTGGTCAGGTCAGAAGGTATCCTTTTTAAAAAACATTTATTGACTGATTTGAGACAGAGCGAGAAGGGGATGGAGAAGTGGGAATCATCAACTTGTAGTAGCTGCTTCTTGTATGTGCCTCGACTGGGCAAGCCCAGGGTTTCAAACCAGTGACCTCAGCATTCCAGGTCAATGTTTCATCCACTGTGCCACCACAGGTCAGGCAGAATGTACCCTTTTTGTCTGGCTTCTTTCACTTAACAACTCTCTTAGGATTTTGTTGGCTCAGTGAATAGAGCGTTGCTCTCCCCACCACCACCACCATGTATAGACACCTTGAGTTTGATTCCCTGTCATGGCACACAGGAGAAGTGACCATCTGCTTCTCTCTCACCTCTACCTTCTCTCCTTCTTCCCCTCCCACAGCTAGTGGCTTGATTGGTTTGAGCATTGGCTCCAGGTGCTGAGGATAGCTTGGTTGATTCAAGCATTGGCCCCAAAATGGGGTTGCCAGGTGGATCCCAGTCAGGGCTCATGCCGGAGTCTGCCTCACTATCTCCCCTTCTCTTACCTAAAAAAAAAAAAGATGTTCAGGTGTTTTGTTTTGTTTTTTGGTAATTTTAATTAAATTAATTAGGGTAACATTGGGTTATAACATCATTTAAATTTCAGTTGTACGACTTAAATTTTTTTTTCTTTTATTGATTTTTGAGAGAAAGAGACATTGATTTTTTTGTCCCACCCATTTATGTGCTCCTTGGTTGTTTCTTGTATGAGCCCTGACCAGGGATTGGACCTTCAAGCTTGACGTATTGGGACAACGCTTTAACCAACAGAACTACTCAGTCAGGGCAGGTATGCAACTTTATAAAATCACATCTGTATATTCCATTGTGTGTTCACTGCCCAAAGTCTAGGGTTCTCTGTCACCATACATCTACCCTTTACCCTCTTTTTTTTATTTTATTTATTTTTATTTTTATTTTTTACAAAGAGAGAGAGTCAGAGAGAGGGATAGACAGGGACAGACAGACAGGAACGGAGAGAGATAAGAAGCATCAGTCATTAGTTTTTCGTTGCGACACCTTAGTTGTTCATTGATTGCTTTCTCATATGTGCCTTGACCACGGGCCTTGCTAGACTGACGGCAGGCCCGTGCCAGGCCAACGATTTGCCGCTGAGCCAACTGGCCAGGGTGGTTTGGACTTCTAATATTTGTCAGTTCAATGGGTAAAAGGTTATATCTTACTGAAGTTCTGATTAGTCATGCTTGAAGCATCCCTTTAAACACTTGTTAGTTTGGCTTTTTTTTGTATTCTGTCCTTATAGTCTCTGCCTGTTTTCTCTTGTTGACTGGCAACATTTAAAATATTATATCGGTTCTTTGTTGGTTTTATTTTTTTTTATTTTTATTTTTTATAAGATTTTATTTATTCATTATAGAGAGGGGAGAGAGAGAGAGAGAGAGAGAGAGAGAGAGAGAGAGAGAAGGGGGGAGGAGCAGGAAGCATCAACTCCCATATGTGCCTTGACCAGGCGAGCCCAGGGTTTCGAACCGGCGACCTCAGCGTTTCCAGATTGACGCTTTATCCACTGCGCCACCACAGGTCAGGCCTTTGTTGGTTTTAAACGTTGCAAATATTACCTCTCATTTTATCATCTGTCTATTCAATTTTCTTTGATGAACTTCATTAACAGACATCGTAATTTTGGTATAATCAAAACTGACAGTTTTTTTCCTGTTATGTTTAGAATTTTGAACATTTGCATATATTCTTTTCCCTCTTTGCACCACAATTATTTTTTTTTCACAGAGACAAAGAGAGTCAGAGAGAGAGATAGACAGGGACAGACAAACAGGAACAGAGAGGGATGAGAAGCATCAGTCATTAGTTTTTCATTGCGACACCTTAGTTGTTCATTGATTGCTTTTTCTTTTTTATTTTATTTTTTTTATTTATTTATTTATTTATTTATTTATTTTTGTATTTTTCTGAAGCTGGAAACGGGGAGAGACAGTCAGACAGACTCCCGCATGCGCTGGACCGGGATCCACCCGGCACGCCCACCAGGGGGCGATACTCTCTGCCCCTCCGGGGCGTCGCTCTGCCACGACCAGAGCCACTCTAGCCTGGGGCAGAGGCCAAGGAGCCATCCCCAGCGCCCGGGCCTTCTTTGCTCCAATGGAGCCTAGGCTGCGGGAGGGGAAGAGAGAGAGACAGAGAGGAAGGGGGGGGGGTGGAGAAGCAAATGGGCACTTCTCCTATGTGCCCTGGCCGGGAATCGAACCCGGGTTCCCCGCACGCCAGGCCGACGCTCTACCACTGAGCCAACCGGCCAGGGCCTGATTGCTTTTTCATATGTGCCTTGACCGTGGGCCTTCAGCAGATCGAGTAACCTCTTGCTCAAACCAGCAACCTTGGGTCCAAGCTGGTGAGCTTTGCTCAAACCAGATGAGCCCGCGCTCAAGCTAGCAACCTCAGGATCTCGAACCTGGGTTCTCTGCATCCTAGTCCGACGCTCCATCCACTGCGCTGCTGCCTGGTCAGGAGCACCACAATGATTTTTAAAAATATTTTCTTCCAGTCTGACCTGTGGTGGCGCGGTGGACCAGGGGCCAAGCTGGAGTGTTGGGGTCGCCGCTTCAGCCTGCCCAGTTAAGGCTCAAGCGAGAGGCAACTGGGGATTGATGCTTCCCACTCCTCCTCCCCACTCCCCCGCCGCCTTTTTCTCTCTTCTCCTAAAGTCAAGTCAATGAATAATATATATACATATATATGTATATATATTACTGTATATATAATATATATATATATTTTAAGCAAGAGAGAGAGAGAGAGACGAGAAGCATTAACTCCTAGTTGCTTCACTTTAGTTGTTCATTGATTGCTTCTCATAAGTGTCTTGACCAGGGGACTCCAGCCAAGCCAGTGACCCCTTGCTCAAGCTAGCGATCTTGGGCTTAAGCCAGTGACCTTGAGATCATGTTGATCCCGCACTCATTCTGGTGGCCCCAAGCTCAAGCTGGCAAGCCTGTGCTTAAGCTGGCTTGGGGTTCTGAACCTGGGACCTCAGCATACCACCAGGTCGACACTCTATCCACTCTGCCACCACCGGTTAGGCACCATTGGTTAATTTTTTTTTTAATTTTATTTATTCATTTTAGAGAGGAGAGAGATAGGGAGAGAGAGAGACAGAGAGGTGGGGGGAGAGAGACAGGGGGGAGGAGCTGGAAGCATCAACTCCCATATGTGCCTTGACCAGGCAAGCCCAGGGTTTCGAACCGGCGACCTCAGCATTTCCAGGTCGACGCTTTATCCACTGTGCCACCACAGGTCAGGCAATTTTTTTTTAATTTATTCATTTTTTTAGAGAGGAGAGGGAGAGAGAGAGAGGAGAGACAGAGAGAGAGAAGGGGGGAGGAGCTTGAAGCATCAACTCCCATATGTGCCTTGACCAGGCAAGCCCAGGGTTTTGAACCAGCAACCTCAGCATTTCCAGGTCGACGCTTTATCCACTGCGCCACCACAGGTCAGGCTCATTGGTTAATTTTGTGTGTGCCCTGACCAGTATCAAAGCTGCAACCATAGCATATTGGGAAGATGCTTTAACTAAGTGAGCTATCCAGCCAGGGCTATTTATTAATTTTTTTTTTTAAAGATGTTTCTTTTTTTTTTTAAATTTTTTTTAATTTATTCATTTTTTAGAGAGGAGAGAGAGAGGGAGAGAGAGAGACAGAGAGAGAGAGAGAGAGAGAGAGAGGAGAGAGAGACAAAGAGAGAGAAGGGGGGAGGAGCTGGAAGCATCAACTCCCATATGTGCCTTGACCAGGCAAGCCCAGGGTTTCGAACCGGCGACCTCAGCATTTCCAGGTCGACACTTTATCCACTGCGCCACCACAGGTCAGGCTATTTATTAATTTTTAGAGAGAGAGGAAGGGAGAGAGAAACACTGATTTGTTGTTCCACTTATTTATGCATTTATTGGTTGATTCTTGTGTGTGCCATGACCAGGGATCGAACCTGCAACCTTGGTGTGTCTGGATGATACTCCAATCAACTGAGCTTCCTGGCCAGGGATAGACCATTATTCTTCCTTTATTCTTCTGCAAGTGTATCGCTCACTCCCTCTAATTGTTGCTAGGTTCTTAGGCTGCTCATTCACTCACATTCACTGATAACTTTATCTTTTTTTTTTTTTTTTTTTTTTTTTTTTTTATTTTTCTTAAATTGGAAATGGGGAGGCAGTCAGACAGACTCCTGCATGCGCCCAACCGGGATCCACCCGGCATGCCCACCAGGGGGCGATGCTCTGCCCATATTCGGGCCAGGGAAACTTTGCTCCAATGGAGCCTTGGCTGCAGGAGGGGAAGAGAGAGACAGAGAGGAAGGAGAGGGGAAGGGGTGGAGAAGCAGATGGGCGCCTCTCCTGTGTGCCCTGGTCAGGAATTGAACCCGGGACTCCTGCACGCCAGGCCGACGCTCTACCACTGAGCCAACAAGCCAGGGCTTCACTGATAACTTTAGCACCTGACTCATCATCTCCTTCTTTCCATCTATGTCCTACTTATCATTGTTGTTGACTTCAAAATCCATCAGGGTACTCCATCAGTTGTAGCCTCAGCCCTCAGTCTCATCTCATGATTTTTCTCTTTAACCTGTCACAAAGCTTTGTCATCTCCCAAAACAACCTCCCCCAATCTATTGAACTTGAGCCTCCTACCTCTGATGGTCACCTCCTAGCTTTCCAGCTCATTTACTCATGTATTCCTTTCACTTCTTGGAGACCTCAAAACCATTGACTTTATCAGTTTTTTTAGCACCCACCAACCCTTTTCTTTTCTATGTCTACTCTCCTTCTTACCCAATTTATATCAATAATCTAATTCATAAAACACTCTCATGCAAATACCTTAAAATTCCTTCTCTCTGGGCCCTGGCCAGTTGGCTCAGTGGTAGAGCATCAGCCTGGCATGCAGGAGTCCCAGGTTTGATTCCCAGCCAGGGCACACAGGAGAAGCGCCCATCTGCTTCTCCACCCCTCCCCCTCTCCTTCCTCTCTGTCTCTTCTCCTCCCGCAGCCAAGGCTCCATTGGAGCAAAGTTGGCCCGGGCGCTGAGGATGGCTCTGTGGCTTCTGCCTCAGGCGCTAGAATGGCTCTGGTTGCAACAGAGCGATGCCCCAGATGGGCAGAACATTGCCCCCTGGTGGGCGTGCCGGGTGGATCCCGGTCAGGCGCATGCGGGAGTCTGTCTGACTGCCTCCCCATTTCCAACTTCAGGAAAAAAAAAAAATTCCTTCTTTCTGGACAGTCTTTGTGTCTGAGTGATTCTCAAGGCCCAGCAAAGGGACCAAGTAGCCAGAACCGTGAATACAAGGGGTAACACCCAAAATATGGACTCATTTTCCACTCCACCTTCATTGGCTGAGCAACTATTAAAAACAAAGGTCGCGGCCTGACCTGTGGTGGCACAGTGGATAAAGCGTCGACCTGGAAATGCTGAGGTCGCCAGTTCGAAACCCTGGGCTTGCCTGGTCAAGGCACATATGGGAGTTGATGCTTCCTGCTCCTCCCCCCCTTCTCTCTCTGTCTCTCTCTTCTCTCTCTCCCTCTCTGTCTCTCTCTCCTCTTTAAAAATGAATAAATTAAAAAAATAAAAAATAAAAAAAAACAAAACAAAGGTCACATCTCCCAATATGTGACGAACAAATGCAATATTACCTAACAAATTGATTGCTTCTCTGAGGTACCCACAAGTGTATTTGGGGAGAAGCTCCAAGAACAAGTGCAGGAGTGGCTATCCTTCTAGGAGACCGGAGAGATTCCATGAGAGACCTGAGAGAGTCTGGAGGCTACGGTCCAGGCAGAGAAAGTGGCTGCTAAGATGAGTAGAAAGCTGGAGAACAGAAGAAACACTTGAAGAAAGAAAAGAAACAGCTGGCTACAACTGCCCTACACCTTCAGAAAACAGCAGCGGTATGCTGGAGGATTCTGAGAAGACAAGTGAAAAGCCCAAAAAGAAGGAAAAACAAAAGCTCCAGAAGGAAATCTTTTTCCCAGGAGGAGCTGCTTAGTAGTGATCGTGAGGAGACAACTGGCAGTGGAAATCTTCCCAAGAGGAAGAAATCTTTCCCCGAAGAGGAACCAGTTAGTGATCCTGAAGAGGCAAGAGATAGTGTCTCCAAGAAAGAGGAAATTGTCTTTGAAGGAGGAGCCACTCAGGCTCCTGATGAGGCTGCTGCCCCAAGGAAAAAGCTCCAAAAGCCGTCCCAGGAAGGTCAGAATGAAGAGCACTTCACTGGGGTATAAGCACCCAGTGACCCACCCCCAATATCCCCAAAAAGCAAATTCACAAGAGCTGAAATAAAAATCCCTTCTCTCTGTTTTAAGCAACCAACCTTGATTAATTCTAGTCATCCATCATCCATCTACTTGCTTCTTGAACTGGTGTTTTGTTTTATTTTGTTTTTTAATTTTTTTGGTTGTCACATTGAAGTTTGGGGGAAGGTTCTACTGGCATCGAATCAGTAAAAGTTAAAGATGCTAAATATGCTATAATGCACAGATCCATATCAAAGAGTTTTCTGGTCCCAAATGTCAACAGTGTGAGGTTAAGGATCCCGCTGTAAATTAATACCATAATTTTCAAAGGGGCAACTGACACAAGGTCTTAGCACTTGCTGTTTCCTCTGATTATAATATGGTTCTGTCATGGCTGGCTCGTTATTTGCACTCCCTACAAAGGTTTCCCTGACTTCACTCTGGAGTGAATGCAATCTCATCACATTAATCTGTTTTATTGCCTTCAAACATGTACCATTTTGTTTATGTTTTTATTGTCTACTTTCTCTCTCTAGAATCTAAGTTACATGAGCACAGTGTCCTAATCTGTCTTGTTTACAGCTAGATCCTCAGTGTCAAACCAGGTGCCTGATACATTATAAAGACACTCAGAAAATATTTGTTGCACAAGTGAATGAAAATATTGTTAATTTTGCCTGACCGTGGTGGTGCAATGGATAGAGCATAGACCTGGGATGCTGAGGTCCCAGGTTCAAAACCCCAAGGTCGCCGGCTTGAGTGTGGGATCATAGACATGATCCCATGGTCTCTGGCTTAAGCCCAAAGGTCACTGGCTTCAAGCCCAAGGTCACTGGCTTGAGCAAGGGGTCAAAACACGTGTGAGAAACAATCAATGAACAACTAAAGTGATACAACTACGAGTTGATACTTCTCATCTCTCTCCCTTCCTATCTGTTTGTCTCCCTCTCTTGCTCTCTCACTAAAATATATACATATAGGCCTGACCCGTGGTGGCGCAGTGGATAAAGCGTCAACCTGGAAATGCTGAGGTCGCTGGTTCGAAACCCTGGGTTTGCCTGGTCAAGGCACATATGGGAGTTGATGCTTCCTGCTCCTCCCCTGTCTCTCTCTCTCTCTCTCTCTCTCTCTCTCTCTCCCTCTCTCTCTTCTCTCTAAAATGAATAAATAAATAAAAAATTTAAAATATATATATATACATATATATATATGTAATTTTCAAATTTGTACACTTATTCATCAAATATTTATTGGTGATAAAACCCAGACACATCTCTGCCCTCTGGAACTTATTATAGTGGGAGACTGACATTGAATAAATAACCACACAAAGTAAATAGTTTCAAACTGATAAGAGCTTTGAAAGTAAAGTACAAGTAGCGGTGAGAGCATTCAACAGGTGATCTGACTCAGTCTGGGGCGGGGTAGTAAGGCCAGGCTTCCTAGGAGGCTAGTTGAGCTGATAGCTGAAGGATTAGTTGGCTAGCTGGGTTGAGGAAGGTAAGTGGGGGTAGATGGACAGCATCAGGCATAGAGAGCAGAGTGTACAAAGGCACTTCGGTAGGAAGTATGTTTCTGAAACAGAGAGATGCCAGTGTGGCTGAAGTGGAGTCTGGTAAGCCATGGTAAGGCATAGGCCAAATCTAGTGGAGCAACAGGAGCAAAGGAGTGCCGTTGGAAGACATTAAGGATGTTCAACAGGAAGTGACAACATCTAAGTTTGTTTAAAAAAAAAGTTACTGGCCCTGGCCGGTTGGCTCAGCGGTAGAGCGTCGGCCTGGCGTGCGGAAGTCCTAGGTTCGATTCCCGGCCAGGGCACACAGGAGAAGCGCCCATCTGCTTCTCCACCCTTCCCCCTCTCCTTCCTCTTTGTCTCTCTCTTTCCCTCCCACAGCCGAGGCTCCATTGGAGCAAAAGTTGGCCCGGGAGCTGGGGATGGCTCCTTGGCCTCTGCCCCAGGTGCTGGAGTGGCTCTGGTCATGGCAGAGCGACGCCCCGGATGGGCAGAGCATCGCCCCCTGGTGGGCGTGCCGGGTGGATCCCGGTCGGGCGCATGCGGGAGTCTGTCTGACTGCTTCCCGGTTTCCAGCTTCAGAAAAATACAAACAAACAAAAGTTACTTTTAGAGACTAGATTTTAGAAGAAGAAAGGAAACACACCTGACCTGTGGTGGCGCAGTGGATAAAGTGTTGACCTTGAATGCTGAGGTCGCCAGTTCAAAACCCTGGGCTTGCCACGTCAAGGCACATATGACAAGCAACCAGTGAACAACTAAAGGAAGCAACTCTGAATTGATACTTCTTGTTCTGTGCTCCCCTCCTCTCTCTGTAAAATCGGTAAATAAAGTTGTTGTGGGTTGTTGTGTTTTTTTTTTTTATAGAGACAGAGTCAGAGAGAGGGATAGACAGGAATGGAGAGAGATGAGAAGCATCAATCATCAGTTTTTCGTTGTGACACCTTAGTTGTTCATTGATTGCTTTCTCATATGTGCCTTGACCGCGGGCCTTCAGCAGAACGAGTAACCCTTTGCTCAAGCCAGCGACCTTGAGTCCAAGCTGGTTGCTTTGCTCAAACCAGAAGAGCCCGCGCTCAAGCTGGCAACCTCAGGGTCTCAAACCTGGGCCCTCCGCATCCTAGTCCAACGCTCTATCCACTGCGCCACCGCCTGGTCAGGCTAAATTAAGTCTTAAAAAAAAGGGGGGGGGGGTGTAGGGTGATCCGTTTGGAGGAAGTTGCAGTGTCCAGGCAAGAGGTGATGGTGGCTTGGCCTGAGGTGGTGGCAGTGAGCTTGGATATATATACTTAAGTAATGAGAAATAACAAGGAGTTTTAAAGCATGAAAGCACTTTATTTATTTATTTCCTTATTTTCCAAGTTGAGAGGAAGGGAGATAGAGAGACGGTCTCCTACATGTGCTGAAACTGGGTTCCACCTGGCAACCCCCATCTAGGGCAGATGCTCTGCCCATCAGGGCCATGCTTGTAACCGAGTCATTTTTAGTGCCAGAGGCTTCACAATGCCATCCTCAGCACCCGAGGCCAATGTGCTCACACCCCAGCCATGGCTGTGGGAGAAGAGACAGAGAGAAGCACAGACAGGAAGAGAGAGAGATGAGAAGCATCACTTCTTCATTGCAGTACCTTAGTTGTTCATTGATTGCTTTCTCACATGTGCCTTGACTGGGGGGGCTCCAGCTGAACCAGTGACCCCTTACTCAAGCCAGCGACCTTGGGATCGTGTCAATGATCCTGTGCTCTAGCCAGCAACCTTGGGGTTTCTTTTCTTTTTTTAAATTTTATTTAATGATTTTTAGATGGGGGGAGAGAGAAAAAGAGAGGAGAAGCAGGAAGCATCAACTTGTACTAGTTGCTTCCCGTATGTGCTTTGACAGGTCAAGCCCAAGGTTTTGAAGCCACAACCTCAGCATTCCAGGTCAATGCTTTTTATTCATGGTACCACCACAGGTCAGACTCTCTCTCTCTTTTTCTTTAAGTGAGATGAGGGGAGATAGTGAAACAGACTCCCACATGCACCCCCACCAGGATCCACCCAGCAAACCCTCCAATCAGCATAGCTATTTTTTGCGCCTGAGACTGACTGGCTCAGACTGAGAGAGCCATCCTCAGCATTGGGAACCATGCACTCAAACCAATGGAGCCACTGGCTGCGGGAGTGGAAGAGGGAGAGAAGGGGGAGAAGAAGGAGGAGAGAGGCAGATGGTCACTTCTCTTATGTGCCCTGATGGGGAATGGAACCTGGGATGTCCATTCACTGGGCAACACTATCCACTGAACCACCACAAGTCAGGTGCCTTTAATATGTTTATTGGATACAAGAAGGAAAGACGTACTGAGAAATGTTTGAGAGGGAAGAACAAAAATTGGAAATGGCCTGACCTGTGGTGGCGCAGTGGATAAAGCGTCGACCTGGAAATGCTGAGGTTGCCGGTTCGAAACCCTGGGCTTGCCTGGTCAAGGCACATCTGGGAGTGGATGCTTCCAGCTCCTCCCCCTTCTCTCTCTCTCTGTCTCTCTGTCTCTCTCTCTCTCTCTCCTCTCTAAAAATGAATAAATAAAATAATTTAAAAAAAAATTGGAAATGCTAGAGAGTTGAGGGCGTAAAGAAAAGAGAAAAACGAAATAAGAGAAAGAATGGTGTGTGAACCTGAGAGGTGTGACAAGGTGGGAGGAAAGAAAGATTGGGAGGAAACTGAGTAAGAAGATGCAAAGGAAATTGGTGATGCTGGACTCCAAGGGGGCTGGAGGCAGGTAGGGTACAAAGGTAGACCCAGAGGCGAATGAAATAGGAAGTGGGAGAGGCAGGGAAGGGGAGACGGTAAACGAAGAAGTGAGTGAATGGGGGATGCTGGGAAAAGAGATCCAGAGGAAAGATGGGGTAATAGTTTGCGGAGAGTGAGAGAAGAAACCTGGGGGTGAGGTGAGAGTATGAGGGCTGAAGCGAAGGTCACATTAGAGCCAGATGTTAGGGAGGACAGAGAAGATGGGAGAGCGCAGGGAAATAGGTAGGTCCAAGCTCAGAGGGAAAGTGTGTATTGACTGGAGAGAGGGCAGAAGAGAAAAAGTTGAACGGCAAGTTTGGAAAGACTCCAAGGGAGGGAATGAGGGGTGTGGCCAAGGCTGCAATGGAGTTCTTGCCCCGTCCTCTCTG
Organism: Saccopteryx bilineata; assembly: GCF_036850765.1. NCBI lineage: Eukaryota > Metazoa > Chordata > Mammalia > Chiroptera > Emballonuridae > Saccopteryx > Saccopteryx bilineata. Next base: position 385,878,916 of record NC_089491.1, on the reverse strand, counting down.
ATGGCTTCTAGTCTCAATGGTTTCTTCCGTTACAAGGACCTGTGATGGGGGACGGGACAGCGACAGCCAGGTGTGGGGTGCTGAGGGCTTAGGCATTAAGTCATGCCAGGGATTTGAACGGAGGGGGCCAAGAGGATGGAAGGTCACGCCTGAAAGCCAGGAACCTGCTGGAGGGCAGGGTAGGAGGGCAACGGACAGCAGAGGGGGCGGTGGCTCCAACACGGCTGCTGCAGGGAGAGATCTGAGGAATGGAGCCAGGACACCTGAAGGTGGGGTCGGCTAGAATAGGAGACAGAAGAAAAAGGAGTAGAGCAGAAGATGGGGGGAGAGAAGGGAGCAAAAAAGAGCGCTTAAAGTGGAAGCTGAGTCCCTGCAGGGAAGGGCGGAGGAGGGCGGAGCGAAGGCTGGCCAGGGGCGTACCTGGCGCACCTGTTGGGGAGAGAGGAAGGGGCATCGTGGCGCCCGAGCGAAGTCCAGTGCGGAGGGGCTGACTTCCGAGAAGCCTCCGCCCTCTCCTCGCCTGCGGTCAAAGACCCACAAGCGAAGGGGCGTGACCCTGGTGCTCAGGTTTCTTCCTCTACACCTGGGAGAGGAGGGGTGGGGGCCAGGACTTCCGGCCCAGGTGAGTGTCCCTCTGGTGACGTCAGGTCACCCTTGGCCGCCCCTCCGGTTCCGCTCCTCCTTGGGCTCCCAGTGCCCGCCGGGGCGCGCCCCTGACGCCCTACATATACTCAGGTGCGCGGCACCTGTCCGCCCGCATCTGCCTCCTCACTGCTGCTCTCATCTCCGCTTCGGGCCGACAGCTCAGGGTACTTTGGGGACTTCCAGCCCCCAGGATCGCGCCCATAGCGCCCCTCCACCTTTTGTTAGGGTAGCGTCGCCGAGAGCGCCGGAGGGAGCGGCCTGGCCTTCGGGGACCGCCTTTGTCGGCCACCAGTCTTCCGGGCGTAGCCAGTTCCCTCTGCTGGGAGACCCTCGCCCCGCCGGAGGGGCGATTTGTATTTACTTCAGGTGATAAGAAATTTGCAGTCACTCGACCAAAAACTTTTTTCTCTCTTTGGGCTACTTAGAACTTCACCCCAAGTTGTCTTGTGGGGTCGCCCTCGAAGTTTGTTTTACTGCAGAAGCGCCCCAGTCTTTTTCTGAGGGCAGAATGGCCAACTCGGGCCTGCAGCTGCTGGGCTTCTCCATGGCCCTGCTGGGCTGGGTGGGCCTGGTGGCGTGCACCGCCATTCCGCAGTGGCAGATGAGCTCGTACGCGGGCGACAACATCATCACGGCCCAGGCCATGTACAAGGGGCTGTGGATGGACTGCATCACTCAGAGCACGGGAGTGATGAGCTGCAAAATGTACGACTCCGTGCTCGCCCTGCCGGGTAAGGCCGCGAGATCGACGGGGCGGACGCGCCCAGGGCCGAGGTCACCGGGTGGGGTGTGAGGCAGGGCCGGGGCCCGCGCGGCCTGACGTCTTGGGTTGCCCGGGAGCCGGCGAGGAGAGGAGGGGGAGGGCCCGGGAGCGGCTGGGACCGGACAGTGCGGCTGGCCCTAGCGCACCGGGGTCCTGGCGACTGCACGTAGGCCCGCACGCGGCCGGCTGCACCCCTCTCCCACCCCCAGCTCCTCAGGGGTGACTGGGTCCTGGGCCGGGGTCTCTTCTCCCCTACCGTCCTAGGCTGGCAGTGGCTTCCCCCACTCCCGCCCTTTTCTCTGGGACAAAGGGTGGCGCGGGTAGAAGGCCGCGGGGTAGGCGGAGGAGCAGTGCGCTCTTGTCAGATGTGGGCAGACGCCTGCGGCCTCTAATCTTATCGGCCGATTAGACGAAGCCACAACCACTATGTCCTCGATAGATAGCAGGGTCAGAACCGGGACGGGGGCCGTTGTCTGCGGCCTCCGCTGCTCCCTTTCACCCTTCCCCCTACCCCGGGCAGTTTCATCGAAACCTGGGCGCCCCGGGCGGGTCCGAGAGCAGAGATTGGGCGGGGCGGAGCTGGGATCCACCCAAAACCGGCCAGGGACTTGGACGTCGAGGACATCTCAGGCCGGCGGTGGGCGGCTGGAAGGCTGGAGCCGTCTGAGGGCTGCCTGCACTTCCTGCAATGAAAGTGCTATTCCCATCCCCCCAGCGGCCATTCAGGCCACTCGAGCCCTAATGGTGGTATCCCTGGTGCTGGGCTTACTAGCCATGTTCGTGGCAACGATGGGCATGAAGTGCACACGCTGTGGGGGAGATGACAAAGCGAAGAAGGCCCGTATAGCCATGACTGGAGGCATCATTTTTATTGTGGCAGGTGAGTCACAGGTTCAAGGTGGCCCCAAGAGCTCTGAGAAATGATACTGGGCAAGGTGCGGGTTTGGGGGGCCCACGCTATCTGAATCCTCATTCTCTCTCCAGGTCTTGCTGCTTTGATAGCTTGCTCCTGGTATGGCCACATGATTATCACAGACTTCTATAACCCTTTGGTCCCCATGAATGTTAAGTAAGTATGGGAATCCTGCTTCCTAAGGGAAAAGGTTTGGAGGTCGGGAGAGGCAGGCCAGTTTCTGAACCCAATCAATCTCATCTCTCCACAGGTATGAGTTTGGCCCTGCCATCTTCATTGGCTGGGCAGGATCTGCTCTGGCCCTCTTGGGAGGTGCACTGCTCTCTTGCTCCTGTCCTGGGAATGAGAGCAAAGCTGGGTACCGTGCACCCCGCTCCTATTCTCAGCCCAACTCTGCCAAGGAGTATGTGTGACCTGGGGCTCCCTTGCCCCAGCCTGGCAGCCTATGAGTGTGCCCAGACTCTTGAAAGGACCTGGGGCAGAGAGCTCAGCCCATGGGTAGGATGTGCAAAAGCCATAGGTCACTCCAGCCCTGCACACCATGTGCAGTTCCCTGGGGGCTGGGTGGGGGAGACCAAAGAGGGGTGTTTTTTGTACAGTAATAAAAAGTATGTTTTGGAAAGTAGGCTTCTTTTTTTCCCTTCAGGGCCTTTGCTTTCTTCCTACTAGGATCCTCGCAGGGAGCCTGGAACCTAAAGTACACCTATGTCAGCTAAAGACAAAACCATTGAGCACCGATGGCGTACCAAGCCATCCTTGTTCTACCATTTCACTGGTATCCAAGCCACAACAAGGACTGCTGACTCTAGAAGACCTAGGTGTTTGGTTTTTCTCATTCATTCCCAACCTTGAGTCCCTCCCACTCCCAACTCTTGCTTAAATAGCTGCTTAAGACTTTCTTTTTTCATTAAAAACAAAAACTTTTATTAGGATTGGTGGGTGGATTTCCTAGACTCTCGTCTCCTCTGCTCCCATTCTACTTTTTATCCTGACTGGATGCTGCTCCCTGGTTCATGGGTTATAAGGCAGGGTCTCTAGAAACATAGGAAACAAAACAAGGCAGGAATAGGTAAGGTCAACTCGAACAAAAGGAGGATGGTTATGGGCCCAAGGTCTCCCGACCTCTCCTCAATTACAATCGTCAAATATCTAGGTCATCATCTGGGTCTTCCTGGTCCAGGTCATCATAAGCATCTGGCTCATAGAAGATGTGGCTGGTAGCCTGGCCTAGACCACGGCGCAATAGAGCATGCTGTCTGAGAGACATGAGAAGAGTTGGTGTTAGTGAAGGTGGGTAGTAGGGGTCCTGTCTGAATACCCTGAACCTGGCGACTTTGACTCTTTGTTCTCCATGTTTTTTGGTCCAAGTCTCTTCCTCTGATTTCCTGATTTAGTTAGTACTGAGGCACCATTTGGTACTGGAATACTCTTATACTGCTCTCTTAATAAAACTGAGTTGTTATTCTTAGAAGCTTGAGAGCAAGGCTCCTGCCATTGTCTTGCTTCATCCACCCACACACTGGGCACAATAACAGGCATCTACTAAGCCTCTATTAACCTTCCCCATGTAGCTTCCTGTCCTAGTACTGTTACCTAGATATAAGGCCACTTCCCCAGGGTCTGGTCTGGCTCAGCCTAAACTCAAGATTGCTCTGGGGACAACTATGGAGCTAGGACCCAAGGCTGTAATGGAAAGAAAAGAGACAAAGGCTTTTGCCTTTGTTGAGGTATGGATGGGTAGAGAACCACTCCCAGACTTGGCTCTAGAGACGGACTTCAACCCCTATAAAGTCTGAGAGGTTAATCAATAACTTGTTGCCCCACCTCTCAGGCCCAGATGCTGGGCTCTACTCAGGGACCCAGGCACAGAGGGCACAAACTTACTTTTCAGAGCTGAACTGGAAGGGAAGAGTCAGGCTATCTTTGGCTTCCTTCTCTTTCTTGGATAGGTGAAGGTTAAAGGTCAAGTGAGTACTGAGATCCACCTGTAGGTACAAGGGATGCTGCCACTCTGCCCAATCCCTGTAATTTCTGACCCCACCCCCACCCCCTGCAATTTTTATTTTTTGCCAGGCCTGGGCACTCTTAGATACCGGGGATGTGTAAGCATCTGGATGGGGCTGAGACTTTAGGGGAGACACCCCTTGGAGATCCAGGCTAAAGTCAGGCAGGATGGAGAACCATTGAGTCTGGGAAAAGAAAGAAGAGTATTAAGAGTATCAAAGTTGCCTGACCAGGAAGTGGAGCAGTGGATAGGGTGTCAGATTGGGATGTGGAGGACCCAGGTTCGAGACCCCAAGGTTGCTAGCTTGAGCGTGGGCTCATCTCGTTTGAGCAAAGCTCACCAGCTAGAACCCAAGGTTGCTGGCTTGAGCAAGGGGTCACTTGGTCTGCTGTAGCCTCCCAGTCAAGGCACATATGAGAAAGCAATCAATGAACAACTAAGGAACCACAACGAGAACTGTTGTTTCTCATCTCTCTCCTTTCCTGTCTGTCCCTCTCTCTAACTCTCCCTGTCTCTGCCCCCCCACACACACACAAAGTATCAAAGTTTTTTTCTCTCTCACTGGAGAAATCAGAACTAAAGACCTAATACCTCCAGCCCCAATCAGCTATATAACTGGCTTTCATGTCTTACTCTCCACCTCACCTCTCCTTCAAACCTCTCCATATGGACTTGTTCCTTCTCCCCTATAGTAACCATTCCCAGTCTTTTCTCTTTTCCATTTCCCAGGAGGCAGTATCTCATTGGTCAAGCTCACAGGATCTGAGTTTCCCAGATTGCAAAACGGGAATAATAAACCCATCACAGGGTAGCTGTGAAGATTAAATGAGGGAAATAATAAATGAAATGATGAAAGCACAGAGAAATGCTCCATCACATCAGCTTTTTTATTGCTCTTCCCCTGTCTGGCCCCTCGGTGTTTCTCCTGACCTTATATATTGGGCGCTGTTGGGGTCTCCTATAGAGAATGCAAGCCGAGGCCTGGTCCCCTGTACCGCTCAGTGTCACCTCAGTCTGAGCAAGGGTGCTCAATGCTGCCAAGGGGCCTGGGCCATGAAGCTCTTCATGTAGTAGGCCCAGCACATGCACGTGTTCGGATGGGAAGCTGTCACCTGGAGAGGTGCAAGAAACGTAGATATAAAGGGCAGTAGGAAGCTTTCACGGCAGAGGCCAGTAATCAAATAGTGAAGAGGAAAGAGAGGCAGGCCCAAATTTCATCACAGCTCTGCCACACTCCTGACTTGCTCTGGCCAGTCTCATGGCCCCACTTTGAGCCCATTTCAGCTCTCACTTATCACGTCCTTTCTTACTCCAATGTAAATCTGACCAAGGCATCATTCTGACTCAGTCCTCAGGAGCCACTCATGACCTGTATACAGGATGAACTGACACTTTCATCATCTGGTCCCTGCCTCATCTCTTACACACTTAATTACTTTCAGTTTTTGGAACTTGCCAAGATCCCAGCCAGTGCCTTAGATTCCCTCTCTTTTGGGGAGCAGTCACAAAGTGTTAGGCACTGCACTTTTCCATCTTTACAAAGGTCAGCATTTTTAAGTTGAACCATGTGAAATTGCCCGTTTGACATTTGACCATATATGATCTACAAAAATGACAATTACACACTTTATAGAAGAAATCAAAGCACTGAGAGATCAAGTTCCTGAATACAAAGCTAGAAATCTGATTCCAAAGGCCATGCTAGTACCCAGTGTACAGGGTGGGGCAAAAGTAGGTTTATAGTTGTTTGTATGAAAAATAGTAAGTTAATAAATAATATTACAAGAATAAAACTTTTCCCTGGCCAGATAGTTCAGATGGTTAGAGTATTGTCCCAATACTCCAAGGTTACCAGTTTGATCCCCAGTCAGGGCATGTATAAGAATCAATCAGCCTGACCAGGCAGTGGCACAGTGGGTAGAGCGTCGGACTGGGATGCGGAAGGACCCAGGTTCGAGACCCTGAGGTTGCCAGCTTGAGCACAGGCTCATCTGGTTTGAGCAAAAGCTCACCAGCTTGGACCCAAGGTCGCTGGCTTGAGCAAGGGGTTACTCGGTCTACTGAAGGCCCACGGTCAAGGCACATATGAGAAAGCAATCAATGAACAACTAAGGTATCGCAACAAAAAACTAATGATTGATGCTTCTCATCTCTCTGTTCCTGTCTGTCTGTCCCTGTCTATCCCTCTCTCTGCCTCTGTCTCTGTAAAAAAAAAAGAAAATTAAAAAAAAAAGCAACTAAGGACCGCATAAATAAGTGGAACAGAATAGATTTTTCTCCTCCCTAAAATAAATCAGTCAGCCAATATTAAAAAAATAATAAATTCTTGTTTCATGTATCAGAACTGTAAATCTAATTTTGTCCCTGTACTTCAAAGCTAGTTCTAGTGCCAGGGGCCAGGCCATATTTGCCAGGCTGACGCCTTGCTCTTTAAGACAGTTCCTTCCTTATGGTGGTACTCTGTTTATGTTCCTTCATCATCATGGCTTTTATCAGAATATCTTCTAACTGCTTGTTTACCTGTTTGTATCCTTGATGAAACTTTGGGCTCCTGGAAGACAAGGACCTGGCTACAGCTAGTCTTTATTTTCCCGTTTTCTGAAGTGGTATCTGAAACACTGTATGTATTTAAAATTTGTTGAATAAGTAAGTAACGTAAGTAAAAAATAACTTGGAAAAGAAGAAAGTGATTGGTAGGTGGCATTACAGAGAAGTCAAGAACTAGTATACATTTCTTTAACTAGTATAAAGAGAAGGAATAAGATCCACTTGGCGACCCTGTTATGTTTCTCCTTAGGGTGGAAAGGGGCATGTTCCTTGGCAGGGGAGATGCATGAGGGGAAGTAATGAAGGAGGGGGGTCTCACCAGGGCAGGAGTCTTTATGGCTCAGAGCATTCAGGGTCTGGCAGAGTGTAGTACAGGGAAGGTGAAGCAGCAGCCAGCTAAGTGAATCAAGAGCAATGGTGACAGGACCAGGACCTGTCCTCGTGCACATAGCTCTCAAGACTCCCAGGGGCCCCCCAGGAAGGGCATCCCCAGTCTTTGACCAGTTGAGAGGGTCTCTGAAGAAGTCATGGTAAACCAGCCTACAAAGGGAAAATAGGAGACAACATAATACTGCCCTTTTCCCCTAGTCTTTTTTTTTTTTTAATATTTATTTTTTACAGAGACAGAGAGAGAGTCAGAGAGAGGGATAGACAGGACAGACAGACAGGAACAGAGAGAGATGAGAAGCATCAATCATTAGTTTTTCATTGCGCATTGTAACACCTTAGTTGTTCATTGATTGCTCTCTCATACGTGCCTTGACCGTGGGCCTTCAGCAGACCGAGTAACCCCTTGCTGGAGCCAGCGACCTGGGTTCAAGCTGGTGGGCTTTTCCTCAAACCAGATGAGCCCGTGCTCAAGCTGGCGACCTCGGGGTTTCAAACCCGGGTCTTTCCGCACCCCAGTCCGACGCTCTATCCACTGCGCCACCACCTGGTCAGGCCTTTTCCCCTAGTCTTGAAATTCATCCTCTGATCTCTGTGGCTCTCTCTTCTCCATTTTCACTAATATCCCATATACCAGTGAAAGGTAGTAACTTAGAAGTAGCATACGGTGATTGATTGCACAGACTCTGGCATTAGGCAGCTCTGAGCTTCAAGCTTGGGTTTTCTAATTACTAAAGGTCACTGAATTGATAAATGACTAATCTTAGACTTAGCTTCTTAATTTGTAAAAGAGGGAGACAAACCTCTTGACACTTAGTGCAGTGCTTGAGACATACTAAATACGTGATAAATGTTAGCCACCACCACTGTCAAATACAGTGTGTCCGTAAAGTCATGGTGCACTTTTGACCAGTCACAGGAAAGCAACAAAAGACAATGGAAAGCAACTTCCCTGGCCTCCATCTTACCTCGGGGCCAGGGAACCTTGCCGGGCGGGATGCGCTCTACTCAATAAAGCTTTTTATTTTTCCACAAAAAAAAAAAAAAAAAAAAAAAAAAGACAATGGAAATGTGAAACCTGCACTAAGTAAAAGGAAAACCCTCCCAGTTTCTGTAGGATGATGTGGCAGCATGTGCGCATGCGCAGATGATGATGTAACACCATGTATACGGCGGAGCAGCCCACAGCCATGCCAGTCGAGATGTGGACGGTACAGAGGAACGTTCAGTGTGTTCTGTGGCTCGCTAAATTCAAATCCGTGACCAAAGTGCAACATGAATATTGGCGCGTTTATAACAAAGCACCACCACATAGGAATAACGTTACTCGGTGGGATAAGCAGTTGAAGGAAACTGAGAGTTTGGTGGAGAAACCCCGTTCTGGTAGGCCATCAGTCAGTGACGAGTCTGTAGAGGCTATACGGGATAGCTACCTAAGGAGCCCTAAAAAATCTGTGCATGAGCCCACATCAAACTGCACTGAATAGGTATGAAACTGGGAGAGTTTTCCTTTTATTTGGTACAGATTTCACATTTCTATCGTTTTTTGTTGCTTTCCTGTGACCGGTCAAAAGTACACCATGACTTTACGGAAACACTGTATATCCTGAGTGGTGTCTAAAGTGTGTTATTCTCTGGATGAATAAACAGAAAGGAAAGAACATGAGACATGGTTCCAGCCTGTAGAACACCTTAGCAAAGGTCAAGAATTAAGTTATGGCCTGATCAGTGGTGGTGCAGTGGATAGTGTTGACCTGGGACGCCAAGGACCCAGGTTCAAAACCCAAGGTCATCAGCTTGAGTATGGACTCATCTGGCTTGAGCATAGAATCATAGACATGACCCCATGGTCACTGGCTTGACCTCAAAGGTTGCTGGCCTGAGTATGAAATCACTGGTTTGGTGGGAATACCCCCGCTCCCATCAAGGTGCATATGAAAAAGCAATCAATGAACAACTAAAGTGGTGCAACTATGAGTTGGTGCTTCTCATCTCTCCCTTCCAGTCTCTCACTATAAAAAATAAAAAAAAAAGAAAATTAAAAAAGAATTTTTAGCCTGACCAGATGGCGCAGTGGATAGAGCGTCGGACTGGGATGTGGAAGGACCCAGGTTCGAGACCCCAAAGTCACCAGTTTGAGCGCAGGCTCATCTGGTTTGAGCAAAAGCCCACAGCTTGAACCCAAGGTTGCTGGCTCCAGCAAGGGGTTACTTGGTCTGCTGAAGGCCCATAGTCAAGGCACATATGAGAAAGCAATCAATGAACAACTAAGGTGTTGCAACGCGCAATGAAAACTAATGGTTGATGCTTCTCATCTCTCTCCGTTCCTGTCTGTCTGTCCCTGTCTATCCCTCTCTCTCACTCCGTCTCTGTAAAAAAAAAAAAAAAAAAAAAAAAGTTTTAGCCTGACCAGGTGGTGGCGCAGTGGATAGAGTGTCAGACTGGGATGCAGAGGACCCAGGTTCGAGACCCCGAGGTCGCCAGCTTGAGCGCGGGCTCATCTGGTTTGAGCAAAAACCCATCAGCTTGCCCTGGCCGGTTTGCTCAGTGGTAGAGCGTCAGCCTGGTGTGCGGGAGTCACAGGTTCAATTCCCAGCCAGGGCACACAGGAGAAGCGCCCATCTGCTTCTCCACCCCTCCCCCTCTCCTTCCTCTCTGTCTCTCTCTTCCCCTCCCACAGGCGAGGCTCCATTGGAGCAAAGTTGGCCTGGGCGCGGAGGATGGCTCTGTGGCCTCCTCTACCTCAGGCGCTAAAATGGCTCTGACTGCGGCAGAGCATAGCCCCCTGGTGGGCGTGCCAGGTGGATCCCGGTCAGGCGCATGCAGGAGTTTGCCTCCCATTTACAACTTAAGAAAAATACAAAAAAACAACAACAACAACAACAAAAAAAAACCCACCAACTTGAACCCAAGGTCATTGGCTCGAGCAAGGGGTTACTCAGTCTCCAAAAGGCCCGCGGTCAAGGCACATATGAGAAAGCAATCAATGAACAACTAAGGTGTTGCAACGTGCAATGAAAAAGTAATGATTGACGCTTCTCATCTCTCTCCGTTCCTGTCTATCTGTCCCTGTCTAGCCCGCTCTCTGACTCATTCTCTGTCTCTGTAAAAAATAAATAAATAAAAAATTTAAAAAAAAAGAATTTTTATATATTGATTTTACAGGCGAGTGGGGAGGGAAGAGTAAGTACCGACACATAGTTGCTTCACTTTAGTTGTTCATTGTTTGCTTGTTGCTTGTCGTATTGGCCTTACACAGGCAAGTCCAGGATTTCCAACCAGCAACCTCAGCATCCCAGGTCCATGCTCTATCCACTGCACAACCACAGGGCAGGATGAAGTAATCCTTTTTTTTAGCATGTGCAGGAGAGAGCAAGAGAGAGATGGACAAGACAGGGACAGACAGGAAGGGAGAGGGATGAGGAGCATCAACTTGTAGTTACAGCATTTTAGTTGTTCATTGATTGCTTTCTCACATGTGCCTTCATGGGGAGGGGCGCTTCAGCTGAGCCAGTGACCCCTTGCTCAGGCCGTGACCATGAGGTCATGTCTATGATCTCACATTCGAGCTGGTGACCTGGTGACCTCAGGGTTTCGAACCTGGGTTCTCCACGTCCCAGTACGACACTCTATCCACTGCGCCACTGCCTGGTCAGGCTCTCATTCTAGTTAAAAAAAATACTCCTACTGCATCACTTTAGTTGTTCATAGATTGCTTCTCATATGTGCCTTGACCAAGGGGGCTCTGCTCAAGCCAGCGATACTGGCGTCATGTGGATGATCCTACACTCGAGCTGGTGACCAGGGACCTCAGCGTCCCAGGCCAATGCTCTATCCACTGTGCCAACACCAGCCAGGCTGTCTCATTTTATAATCTCTACATTGGAGTCTCCAAATACCACTTACTCTTACTAATTCTCACTTCCTGAAAAACCCATATCCATTCATTCAATTAATAAGTAGCTGCTACTCAGAACATACCAGGTTCTGAGCTTGTTGCTGTAAAGGGAATTCCTTAGCAATAGAGGTTCCACATTCAATTAAGTCTTTCCCTTCGTACTTACTGGCTGTTGATACTGGAGTCAAAACCTTCTCGAAACTCTTCCTCGCTCACTTCACAGCCCAGGATGTGAACCTGCTCTCCACTGAGGAATATAGGAGGCAGAATGTCAAAGAGTGGGGCCCAGGCTTCCTTCCCGGGGAGGACAGGAAGCAGCGGGGGGTTACTCACGACAGCGCTGATTTCTTGATAAGCGCCTTGAAGAGACTGCGCCCCTCCCACTCCACAGAGTCTGGGGAGATTGAGGGACGGATAAACAGCGTGAGATCGGAGGTTCCCGCCTTCACAAACCCGTTTCAATCTCCACCCCTACCCTGTCACCCTCACCACGAAGAAGTACCAGGCCGCCAAGAGCCAACAGAGACTCCATCTCCAAATGCGGTCCCCACCCTATTCCGACGCCCTCTGATGGCGTCACGACCGGCTGTCCGCCCTCCCCAGGGGAGGGGCGGGGCATCCACGGTTCCTCCCACCACTAAAACCTGGCATAATCTAGAATGAGAATTGATTATGTTCAATATTCTCAGGGCAGGTCACGTAGAGGGGCTCCTCCCGTGCAGTGGCGCACATACGTACGGAAGACGCTCCTCTCCGCATTTTTACCGCGGCTAGGACGGGAGGGGCGGTTAGGGGAATTGTCGATGGGAGGGGGAAACGGACGCACGATCCCATCCCGCCGAACTCGGGGTCAATAACGTCACCCCGCCCCTTTCACCCCGTTAGAGGCGGGGCCTACTTCGCTCCGGGTCCTGCTACATCGCCGCCTTCCGCGCGTGCGCCGTACTACGGCCTTGTTCGGGGCACACACCACTTTCCTTATCTCCACCCCCGTAGGCCGAGTGGGGAGCATTAGTCTCGGTGAAGCGAATACACGTCACCACCGGAAGTCGTGTCAGAAGGGAAGAGGAGGGTGGGAGAAAGGAGGAGGGAGGCCTTTGGGTGGTAAAATGGCGCCTGTCAGAGTGGGAAATCCAGCTGCAGAAACTGCAGCCCCGGTTCCCAGCGGCTAAGGCGCCTCCGACCTCGGGGAGGGGGAGGCCGCTCCGGTTCAGCCATCCGCGCCCTTCGGCTCCCCCTCCCCCTCCTTCCCGCATCTTCGCTCGGCCGGCCCGTTCTCCACCGGCGCAGCCCTTTGCGCGCCGCTGTCCCCTCCCGCCCCTTTGCCGCGAGCAGCCCCCTAGCGCGCCTGCGCAGCGGGCCACCCTCTGCTTCCTCCTTCCCCTCCCCCTTCTTTCTCCCTAGCCCCCTCCCCCACCACCCCCTCCCCCAATTCTCCAGCCCCTTTCCTCCTAGTCTCGGAGGACCCCGTCCTAGCCCGGTCTATCTCGGCCTGCAATCTCCGTTAAGCCGTCGGTGCCACTCCCTGCCCATGTGGGCCCCTGCGGGCTGCCCACGCCTGTCCCCCAGATCCTGGTTCCGCTGGGCTTTCCCCTCGCCGGGGGTGGCTTTCTGAGCCGCCCTCTCCGTGCCCCTCTCTGCAGCCTCTCCTGCCATTCGGGGCCCCCGTTCCCCCTCCCGGCGGCGGGGGGCTGCCCCCGGGGGGCTGGCGGAGTTGGGCCGCGGGGGCCCCGGGGCCGGCGGTGCCGGGGTCATCGGGATGATGCGGACACAGTGTCTGCTGGGGCTGCGCACGTTCGTGGCCTTCGCCGCCAAGCTGTGGAGCTTCTTCATTTACCTTTTGCGGAGGCAGATCCGCACGGTGAGCTTGGGTGGGCGCTGGTCGTGATGGGGACCTCTGTCAGCGGTGCTCACGGGTTTCTGGGACAGTGTCGGGCCTCTGGTCCTGGCGACGGCTTCTCCCGTTAGAGAATAAGGGCACCTTTAGCAGGGCATGAAGTGTGGTGGGGAGGAGGGAGACCCTTGTAGTAGAACCTAGATGGGGGGGCTCTGACGGGGACTGGATTTGGCAATTCTTGGGGACCAGGGTGGTGGGTGGGGCGCCCAAAGGAAAGCTGGAGTTGTTGCTGAAGAAACTGAGAGGCAGGGAACACCTGTTTGATGGCAACAGAACTGTTGATGCGGGCTTGTGAGAGACCCTCCTGCTGTTAGTAAACTCCGTGTGCGTTTGGTCTTATAACAAGGGGGAGACAGGCTTATGTGTCAAGAGTCGACGTGGGTGGGAGGGCATATGTGACAAACAAGGATGGGAACTTGGGAAAAGCCCTGGGTGTGTGAAGGAGAAACCCCTGCGGTTTGCATTAAGGGAACTCCTCTAAAAAGGCCCAGAAAACTTCATAGTGTGTGTGGGTACCAGAATTATTCAGATCCTGAGATTAAGATGCTTTTTTATGTTGGGCTTTTGTGTTGGAAGGGAGCACGTTAAAGTTTGGCTGTCCCTATCTAAAGACTGTTTGTCTATTATAGGTTTGAATCCCACCCAGGGCAAGGCACCCTTGTTTCTTCCAAAGGCCCCTAGCATTGGAGGGATACCATGGGCAGTGAAGACTGCGCATGAATCCAAGTATCTCAGGGTTCCCTCCCCCGTAGCTTTTATCAAAGTCAAAATTCCTTAGGCCAACACCATTTAATGAATGGGCTCTTGTATTCTCATCACCACTGGTGAGAATCCTCTGAAGGAGTCTGGGGAGAAAGCTCGGGTGCAGAGGTTTCCTGGTCTGTACTCTTTGGCATACCTCAGTAAAACTTGAAAGAAGAAAACCCGGTAAGGGCTGCTTAAGTCAAAGAATTTCCAGAAAACCTAGGGTGGTGGTGGTGGTGATTTGAGGGAATGGGCCTAGCCTTGCATTTAGCATCTCCTTTACCATTCCACTTCTTCCACTTCCTGATGTAGACTGAGGATTGTTCAGGGTGGTCGTGATTGTAGGCCACAAAGAATTCGGGGTGAGATATGCTGAGATTTGTGTGGGGCTAGCGCCTGGGGTTTTCTTTATGTTAGCTGCCATCTTTCTTTGCCTGGCCTTGCTCTGAGCATCCCCCCTTCTTTCCCTAACACCAGTTTTTGTTCCGGGTGCAGAGTAGTGCTTCAGCATATCTAGTAGTTGCTTTCCTTTGAGTGGCACTAACCCCACAGCCTTTTGTCTTGCCTTCCCTTCCAATCTGGTCTCTTCCCCCACCCCCTTTCTGGCAGATGCTTGGAGCAGTCCCTACATGCCCAGCATGTGCAACCCGAGATAGCAGGGCAGGACACCTGAGCTGTTGAGCTGTTGCGGCCCTCGTCATGGCCCAGGGAGAAAAGAAGGGCAGATGCCTTGGGATTAGGGGTGAGGGCCCTTTGGTTTGCAAGGGGGAGCCTGGTTCTGGTGAGGCTCAGGGCCTATGGGTGGACTGAAGAGTGTTTGTGCCTTAGAATAAAAGAGCAGAGGAAGGAATTGTTGGACTTTTCATGGGGGAGATCTGAGAGTTAAAAAAGGAACCTCTGGAGAAGCTGGAAGGCTGAAGTGGTGATATCCTTGTCCTATCTTCACCTCTCACTCACAGCCTTTACGTCTCTCTGGCCTTCTCCACCCCCTACCAGTGGATCTGGCGGGTGGGGCTTTCCAGTGTCCTTTGCCTTGTCCTGGGTACCAGGAAAAGGAGGCTGTTCAGAGGGCTGAGGTTCTCTGCAACTTGTGACTTGGCTCATAGAGACAGAAATGGACAGGTGGCTGGTTAAAATAGGCCTGGTGGCCCCTAGCCAGAGGAACTTAGGTGACCTGACAACCCCTGGATTCCCTCATGCTCTATTCTGCCTAGGGACCCTTCTTGACTCCTGTTTTGTGTCCCCTAAAAAGTCTTAAGGCTGATGGAAGTCACAACAAATTTTGGGGTGGACATGGGGAGAGCTGTGCATTTCTTTATTCAATGTAGCAAGATAATTTCTTGGTTAAGAGAGCAGGTTCTTGGCCCTGGCCAGGTGGCTCAGTTGGTTAGAGTATCTTCCCAATACTGATCCCCGGTCAGGGCACAACTGGAATCAACCAGTGAATGTATGGGTGAGTAAAACAACAAATCTCTCTCCCTCTCTTTCTTTCCGTCTGCCCCTCTCCCTCCCTTTCTTTCTCTGAAAAAGTATCTTAATGAGCAGGTTTTTGTATCAGACTGCATGAGCACAATCCTGGCTCCAACACTTCATCTATTTTAATATTAATTAATCACCCCTGTTCCAGTATTCTAGGAATACAACCATGATGGTGACAAAATCCATGCTCTCACAGAATTTTCATTCTAATTAGGACAAACAACCCTTTGAGTAGTGAGTTTTTTCATGCTCGCTGACCCCTGGTGGGTGAGTTTGTTTGTTTTTTTTTCAAAAAATAAAATTAGTTCTAGTTACAGTCTTATTAACTTAAAATCATGTCTGATAACCAATTTATGGAAACAAGAACATACATTTGCCTTTTTTTCATGTTGCCTTACACATGTACGATAGTACTCTGGATGTCAGGAGGCACAAGGACGTCCATGAACGTTCCTACTGCTCAAAGGGTTAAAGAACTCCTAGCTATGTGGCTTAGGCAAGGTTGTTTTATAACCCTAAATCACTTAGATGGTGCCCAACATATGGTGAATGTTCAACATGTGCTGCCTATTGTTAGTTACTGGGGAAGATTTCCTTGCCAAGGGTACTAATTTTTTCTTTTGTTTTCAGGTAATTCAGTACCAAACTGTTCGATATGATATCCTTCCCTTATCTCCTGTGTCCCGGAATCGGCTAGGTGAATATGCTGGCTGGGAAGATCCTTTAAGGTGAGAGAGGGTTCAAGGCCTGGGCTGGAGGTTGGTTGGCGTTAATTCCTTCCTGTTGTGGCTCAGGTCAGGTGAAGAGGAAGATCCTGGTGCTGGATCTGGATGAGACACTTATTCACTCCCATCATGATGGGGTTCTGAGACCCACAGTCCGACCTGGAACACCTCCTGACTTCATCCTCAAGGTGTGTGGGGGTGGGAAGTGACAGAATAGTTATGTCTGTTACTCTACCTAGACCTTTCTCAGTCCCAGAATATGTTCTCCCTGTCTCCATCCCCTGGCACCAGAGTCAGCCGGAAGGAGGGAAACAGGCAATGGGAGGGTGGGCGGAGTGTCCTCAGGCCAAGATGTGTTGCTCAGGACTTCCTCCTGCCCTTCCCTGTTCCTCTACAGGTGGTAATAGACAAACATCCTGTCCGGTTTTTTGTACATAAGAGGCCCCATGTGGATTTCTTCTTAGAAGTGGTGAGTTCGCAAAAGCCAAAGGGAGCTCTGTGATGAAAGAAGGGTTTTAGGGCTCTGGGGGGTGAGTAGAAACAGATAAAGGCAATTTTGTGGAAGGGATGTTGTAGGATGGTTGGAGAATGGCTTTTAGTAATTTGGGTTCATTTATTTTGCTGATATAATTCTGTTCTTCCACAGGCTTCCTGCTATTCCGTTCTTGCATCTCTGAATCTTAAGGGTATATGGTGCCTAAGACTCTGGGGGCACTCAGAATTTTGTGTCTTCAGAGACATTTGATACTGTTGCAAATCCTGAAGGACAAGGCTGGAGTCATAGTGGAAGGGAACTGTGTGTCTAGATTACCTCTTCTGACACCTAGTTTTCCCCGTCTCTTTCAGGTGAGCCAGTGGTACGAGCTGGTCGTGTTCACAGCAAGCATGGAGATCTATGGCTCTGCTGTGGCTGACAAACTGGACAATAGCAGAAGCATTCTCAAGAGGAGATACTACAGACAGGTGAGGGCCTGGAATCCAGGGCTACGAGTCAAGCTCCAGAGGCAGGTCACTAGGGAGGGATCTGAATTTGAAGGAATGGGAGGGACCTTCTGGGGACTTGAGGGAGGCCTACTGCCTGATCCCTTTTATGGGGATTTGGCTGCCCATAGTGTTGTTGGGATTGGGTACAATCACAGAGGGTGAGCCCCCTTCTGATCCCGAGCCCCCCCTGCCTTTCAGCACTGCACTTTGGAATTGGGCAGCTACATCAAGGACCTCTCAGTGGTCCACAGTGACCTCTCCAGCATTGTGATCCTGGATAACTCCCCAGGGGCTTACAGGAGCCACCCAGGTATGGGGCAGTGTGTTGAGGCTATCAAGATCCAGAGGGGGTTCTGAGGAGGTATTTCGAATTCATGGAGCTGGGATGCCTTGCTTTACTGTAGGTTAGGATGCAAGTTTTTGAATGAGATTTTCCTCCTCCCCCATGTGTCTACTTCATAAATCAAATTTCTCATAGCAGATTTGCTTCAGGTAAAACGAGATATAGTAGTTGATTTTGAATGGGTGGGTGGGTAGTGGTGTATTTTAAAATAATGATCCCTACTCCCAAATAAAAGAAAAAACACAGTTTTTCTGAATCCTTTGTTTCTACTCACGTGCACTGTTTACTCAACCTAGACAATGCCATCCCCATCAAGTCCTGGTTTAGTGACCCCAGCGACACCGCCCTTCTTAACCTGCTGCCGATGCTGGATGCCCTCAGGTAAGGGAAGCTAGACACTTAGATCAATCACTGAGGAAGGGAGGAGATGGGGGAATCCCAAGCGGGAATAAAAGTTTGTCCTGTTTTACTTACTTTCTCTTTTCCCTTAAGCATTTAACATTTGGACACAGGTCTTACACTTAAGCTGATGCTTAAGCCATTGGGTTCTGGGGAAACTGAACCTCAGTCTCATCATGTGACAATGGTGACTGCCCCACCTCTCCTGTGAGGCTGCCTCACACTAGTGTGGGGATATCAACTCTAAGGACTCTACCAATGCAAGTTATTGTCATCCCAGGTTCACCGCTGATGTTCGCTCTGTGCTGAGCCGAAACCTTCACCAACATAGGCTCTGGTGACAGCTGCTCCCCCTCCACCTGAGTTGGGGTGGGGGGGAACGGGAGGGTAAGCCCTCGGGATGCCGTCTGATGCCCTGTCCAGTGGTGAGGACTGCCTGGGCAGGGTCTGCCCCTCCTACCCCTCTTTGCCCTGGGAGCCCTGCACTCCGTATGGAGTCTGGATGGACATATGGGCCAGACTCGGAAGCAGCCTCTCTCTAACTTTGTGTTCGCACTCCCTGGAACCCCAGACTGGGACATAATCGGTGTCTGTGGTGGAGAGACAGGACTGGCCAGAGTGAGACAAACATTCGATAATCCAGGAGGCTCAAAGAGAAGCCAAGCCAGCTTTGTTGTGATTTGATTTTTTAAAAAACTCTTGTACAAAACTGATCTAATTCTTCACTCCAAGGGTCGGGTTGTGGGTGGGAAACTGGGATTTGGGCCACTGGATTTTCCCCAAACTTGTCCCCCCCTTACTTTTCTCTATATTTTCCTTCTCTAGTTTCCCTCAGACCTGTAACCAGCATTCTGTTTTTTTTCCCCCTCTCTTTTAAACCATGCATTATAACTTTGAAATCAAAGCTGCCCAAGGTCCTTCTCTGGGATTTTGGGAAATGAAGGGCAGAGGGGAAGAGACTGCTCCCGGTCCTAGAGGTAGGGGGAGAGGTGGTGTTGGTCTGCTGAGGATGGAGTAGAGGACATGCACAGCAGATGCTTTGATGGAAGCATCTTAGCGACAGGTTGGAATCCTGGCCGTGAGCAAAAGGGAGGGAAGTTGAGCTTCAGAGCAGGACACAGATGTATGAGAGGAAGAGAAACCTAGAGGCCAGAAATGGCATATAGCTGAAGAAAGGCCGGGCTGGGGGACGGAACACAAAAGCTCAACGGGCTTTGCATACAGGAGCCGGTACCTAGCTCTCCACTATCCAGCTTGGCCTGGGTGACCCAGCCAGCCTACAGACTCCCGCTCCAACAGCAGCAGGCCCCACCTCCCGAGGCCCTCCTCCCAGAGCCGGCTCTACTTGCCACAGCCGCCACGTGACGCTCCGCCCTCCTCTGAGATCACATGATTCTGCTACACTAGAAAATGTCCTTCCGCGAGCGACATAGTCCCCACCTATCAGACCTACTCTCCAGTTCCTATTGGTCCAGTCTCCTGAAACATAAGCGTTCTGTGCGTATCTCCAAAGATATATTTAATTTCTGCTCTATATTCCAAGACCACCTTCTCTTGGGTACTACTTTGTTTTGGTGTCAATGGCCGCCTTTAGCGTAGCAGTACATTTTGTGAATAGCTGTCCTTGTAAATATTTCTTCTTTTCCTCTACGTTATGTCGGAAAAGAATTTTTGGAGATCTCAGTCTCAAGTTACAATTAGTATCTAATAGGTTCTTTTCATCCCCAGCTTCGTGGGGGGTGTAAGATCGGGAAGTGGGTTTTGTGTTTTCGGTTATTTTTGACGGTAGCAAAAACACCAACCATCTTTGCTACGTCGTTTGCGTAGTTCGCAAATTGATTCCAAAAGCGATTGCGCTGACTGCATGGGGGGTGGTCAGTAGGTGGTGGCAAGTTCTTGGCGTTAGTGCTGTTGCGCTGGTGGCGTAAAGTAGCAAGCGGGGCGGCCCTGGATGGGTGGGGGCGGAGTTGGCGAATAGGGAAGTGGCGCAAGTCCTGGGATCGCTCCGCTGAATCCGCCTGCGCGTCGTCGCCGCCGCCGCTGCCGCCTCCGCCGCCGCCCCCCATCCCGGCCCCCCTCCCTGGGTTCCTCAGCCCCGTCAGGTTCAGCCGGGTTCCCGGGAGGATGAAGTTCGTATATAAAGAAGAGCATCCGTTCGAGAAGCGCCGCTCTGAGGGCGAGAAGATCCGAAAGAAATACCCAGACCGGGTCCCGGTGAGGATGGTAGCCAGGGCCGAAGGCGCGGGGCACTGGCAGTGACGCCACAGCCTGGGCTTCTGTCCGGGACGTGTAGGCTGTGGTGTGTGGGGTTGAGAACGAATCTGGGACTGGAGGTGAAAGGAGGAACAGTAGCAGGGAGTGAAGGGGCGTAGATGGGAGAGATAGACCTTGGGATTCGTGTTGGAGGCTGTAGGGAGTTTGACAGTGTGAATGTCACATGGCCATTTCCCCCAGTTAGCTAGGTTTTGGAGATTGAAGCTGTTGTCGGTCCAGACAAGTCATCTTCGTCTGATTAAAAGAGTTAATTATTATGACGCCTCCTATTAAGAGACTTGGATGTTTAGGCCAGTTGAGTCAGTGGGGCTCGGGGTCTCAACGTCTCAACTCGGGGCTGCACCGCGTGTTCAGAGACAAAGAGAAATGAGTCAGGGGTCGGTTTGTGTGCTAAGAATATTGTTGCTTGAGGTCCTGACAGGTGGAGCTGTGGGGCTGTATTTCGAATGTCTTCTAATTCTCATCTTCCATTTCATCAGGTGATAGTAGAAAAGGCTCCCAAAGCTCGGATAGGAGACCTGGACAAAAAGAAATACCTGGTGCCTTCTGATCTCACAGGTGGGAACTTGACCCAATACCCAGTGTTGCTATCTGTGGGAGGGGCTCCCTATAGCAGCTGTTCTTTCCAGGGCATTGGTGATATCTGTGACTTTATCAAACCTTGTATTTTTGGCAGTTGGTCAGTTCTATTTCTTGATCCGGAAGAGAATTCATCTGCGAGCTGAGGATGCCTTGTTTTTCTTTGTCAACAATGTCATTCCACCCACCAGTGCCACGATGGGTCAGCTATACCAGGTATGGTAACTGGGAAGTAGTGGAGGCTTTGGAGAGGAGTTGGAAGAGCTTGAGGGGAAGAAAGTTTTTGATCAGCAGTTCTTGAACTAGCTGGTTTGCTTCACTCTGTTTTATCTTTGGCCTTAAAATTTCCCAGTAGTCCTGGGTTGGGGATTTGGACAGGGCAGTGGGAGTAGACAGAAGGGAGAGAACAGTGAGCTGGAGCAGCTGTTCTGATAAAGACTCTTCCCAGTCTCCTGTTCATTCCAAGGCAGCAGAACAAGCACGGTTTAAGCCTTTTTTTGCTCAGGGCTGCTGGTAGGGATAATCCTGTTAGGTGCTAGGTCCTGGAACAAATGAGGGGTAATCAAGGCACTGGATTTGGAAATCTTCAAAAAGTGATTTTTGAAGAATGTGTTTGGGTTTTGGGTGGTTCAAGTTACTAAAGGCCAGATGTCTGAGCACCTTGATTTTCTACTTTTATCCCAGGAACATCATGAAGAAGACTTCTTTCTATACATTGCCTACAGTGATGAAAGTGTCTATGGCCTGTGAACCTGCTGCGCCTGCAGTGGGGGGTCCTATGCTACAAAGAGAGAGGTGGCCCCCCTTTCCTTGAACTCCTTCCTTCCGGACCTGCAATTCCTAATGTTGGAGGCTCTTCTCCAGAACCCCTTAATTGGAGGGTTAATGGGGGAGATGGCCTCTAGTACCTTTCCTTTCTTCTTCCTTCCCCTTTCTTTCCCACCTTTCCCACTCTGCTTTAGACTTGATTTTCGACCTCTCACATTCAGTGATTGTTTTTGGTTTCTGTTCCCTAACTGCCCAAGGGGCTTAGAACCCCAACAGTCTTTTCCTTTCACTACCTTTTTTTGGGGTAGATGGAAGGGACTGAAATTGTGGGGGGAAAGATAGGAGGCACATCAATAAAGAGGAAACCACCAAGCTGAACTGGATTTTGATTTGTGTTGCTATCCACCCCTTTCTGTTTTTTTAGTGTTGGTGGGGAAAGAGGAGGTTGGAGGGGTAGTAATGTATTTTAGCTTATTCTGTTAATGTTGGGCTTTTCCATGTGCATAAAAAGGGTGCTTTGTGGTGATGGATGAGATACTCTGAAAATTGTTTCTTGAAATGTCAGTTGTATATACGTTGTATGTATTGGGTCCTGATGTAAAGAGTAACTTTTTTACAGTGGGTTCCTATGGAGAAAGTTTGAAAGTACCTGCTGTAGATAAATACATCCAGGTTTGTTATAAACCTTTGGGTTAAGAAAAAAATTTTCGTGTGTGGAGGCTGGTTAAAGGACCAAATCCTTAGTTGCATGTCACTTGGCCAGACTATTCGGGCGTGTGGGATCTAGTGGATTGGAATTCAAGGGAGGGAGAAGACTGGGAGGAGGGAGCCATTATTACCAGGAGAACTTCATCTCCCAGCAACCACCTCTCTGGCCGGAAATGGGTCGGTCCCCCGCCGGAGAAAGAAGCTGCGGAATGAGGCAGTATGGTGGCCGCGAGTTCTAATCCCTTCTTTCCCCTTCTTTCTTAGTCCCGCCCAGCCTACATTTCCCAAGAGCCTGCGCGCGTTCTTCCGCTCCCAATCTCCCCGCCACTCCCGGGGGCGGGGGCGGTTTAGTGCGTCTGCGCTAATTCATGGCTTGCTGGGAACTGAAGTTTCCAAGATTCATGCAGTCCCTTTCCCGCTGCCCCCGGGCGGACTACAAGCCCCTTGGTGCATTGCGCGTCGGCAACCGCGAAGGAAAAGGAGGAGAGGCGAGGGGAGGGGGAAGAGAGAGGGAGGGAGTGGAGAGGAGGAGGAGGAGGGAGCAGGCGGCCGGCGGCGCGGGGGGAGGGGGCTCGGTCCGGGAGTGCGGGAGGCAGTGGTAGAAGGAGGTGGCGGCAGCGGCTAGCGGACTCGAGTCACAACCCGGCCGAGGCAGACACCTGTGTGGGGCGAGGCAGCAAGAGCACCGAGCACCAGAGGAAGCACCGGGATCCCCGACTCGGGGGAGGGGGGCGCCGGACCGGGAGGAGGGGAGGGGGCGATGCTGGAAGCCATGGCGGAGCCCAGTCCCGAAGGTGAGCTCTCGACCGGCACTGAGCGCTGAGCCGTAGGGAGGCGGTCAAGGAATCAATTGGCAAACTTGGAGGTCGAGCCCCGGAGCCCGGCGAGGGAGCGTGGGGAGGGGTTCGGGGGGCCTGCCCCGGAGATGGGAGAGCGACGAGTTGGGAGACCTTGGAGAAAGAGAAGTGGGAAACTGAGCCGGGGCTAGTTGGAGATTAGATGCTGGGGGGGCGGAGATGGGGGAGTGGGAGCTGGGAATCCGGAGCTTCGGGGGTTAGGGGCGAACGGGCCTCCGGCGGGTCGGGGCCCTAGTGCTGGGTGGCGGGGGACACCGGGGCCCGGAGAGTTGCTGAGGAGGGCGGTGGGGGAGGAGGACCGAGTGAGGAAGCCGGGAGTTCGCCGAGGTGGGGGAGTTGGCGGCGGCGGGGCCGGAGCTCCCGGCGATCGCCGCTGGAGATAGCCCGGTGATTGTTGGCGGGGTGGGAAGAGAGTTGTGGGGAGAAGACGGAGTCCGGGTATTGTCTGCGCTAGAGGGACTTGGACCGGGGGCTAGTTGCGGGGAGAGAAAGCCGGCTGGGAAGCGAGGGGAGCGGGGCAGTTTAGGGGCGGGGGGGGGGAATTAGACCGGCGAGTTGCGAGGTGTGGGGGGGACTTGGTGGGCGAGGGTTTAAGCCCGGAGTTGCAGGGGGTGAAGGGGCAGCCGCGGCTGCAGCGGGGGTCGCTGTGGAGGGGGAGACGAGTGGGGGGGGCTAGAGTTCCGGGGTCCGGAGCCGTAGTGACTTGGTTGTGAGTACCGGGACGGAGATGGAGGGACGGCGGCCGGAGGGCGCTCCAAATTGGGCCCGGGGGCCCGGCGGGGAGCCTGAGGAGCTCGAGCCGGGGAGGGGCCAAAGCCCCGGATGGGGGCGGAGGGACAGCGAAATTGTGGGGAGCGCGGTCTGTGGGGGCAGGTGGGGCCGCGGAGCGAGAGCTCTCGGGTCCGTCCCGGACGCGAAGTGGCGCCGGCTGCGTGAGCCTGTGTTTCGGCCGGGGTGAGGGGCGCGCCGGCCTCGTGTTCGCGCAGAAGGGGCCGGAGGGCGGGGAGCGGCTCAGCGTGGTCATCCCGACTCCTGGGGGCTGGCGGGCGGCGTGTTCGCTCTTGGGAGGACCGGCGCGGCAGAGCGCGGCCCGGCAGGAACTCGGGGCACTGGGCGCCTGTATAGGATCTGGGAGGGCGGCAGCCCGGGCTCGGTCCTGGGAGCGGTATGGCGGGTGGGGCGCTGAGAGATCCGAGTAGACAAGTCAAGAGAAACCGTGAGGAGGGGCGGGGCGCCAGGCCGCTTCTGGGGGGAGGGGAGCGCTATATGGAGGCCCGAGAGGGCGCCGCGCCCAGGCCCCGCCCCTCGTGGGGCGGAAGGGGGAGCAGGGGCGGGCCCAGTACCGCAGGGGCTTGCTGGCCTGGCTTGGGGACCTAAGAGAGCAAGAGGGTTCGCTTGGGATCTCCAAGGTTCATAGGTGGGGTTTTATTCAGACTCTTTCCTAGTGCCTTGACTCAGCTTTTATTGCTTTCACAGATCCACCTCCGACCCTTAAGCCAGAGACTCAGGTGAGGTTTTTCTTACCTTGGCAGCCTACTATTACTGTACAATACTCTTCTCCTTCTCTCTCCTTTCTCCTATCTTTTCCAGATTTCATATTCCAGGAACTCTCATACACTCAAACTCAATGTGATGCAAGTTTTCTTCCTTTCAGCCACCAGAGAAACGTCGGAGAACAATTGAGGATTTCAACAAATTCTGCAGTTTTGTCTTGGCCTATGCCGGTTACATCCCTCCTAGCAAAGAGGTAGGAAAAGGAGGTTAGCTAACGTGAAGGTGGTGGCCAAGGACTACAGAGGGTCTGTTGGGTAAATGGAACTGTATTTATTTATAAGGGAAGCCTACCAGAACTTATATGTAAGACTAGGACAATTAGAAATTCTAGTAGGAAAACGAATATTTGGGGTGGAGTTGGGATTAATAGAAATAGGTGGCTTGAGCAACAATGAAGGGTTTGGGGGTGCTGTTAATAGAAAGCACTTTAGATAAGTTTTAGAAAGCTGAAAATGGTAACCAGTGAGGCTGTACAGAAATGTAGCTAATAGGTTCTTGTTGGGGGGATACAGTGTTGCAAAGGCAGTGGGAATTGAGGAGATGCTAGAATGTAAGAGCAGAAGTAACATGGAGAGGTTAATAAGTGGGCTGGGATAAATTTTTTTGAGTACAATAATATTTGGTGGTTTTGGCAGGGTATTTTGAGGTAGATTTGTCCCTAGGTTGTTTTGTTGTTTTTTTCCATTGATTGAGAGAAAAAAGCATCAACTTGTTCCTCTTAGTTCCCTTTACTTGTGTGCTCATTGATTGCTTCTTGTTTATGCCCTGACCTGGGATTTGAACCTGCAACCTTGGTGTGCTGGGGTAACGCTTTATCCACTAAGCCACCTGGCCAGGGCCAGTCCCTAATTTTTAAGCTGGAGTTGTAGAGTACCAGAGTGAGATTACACTGGGCCCGCTGCTGACCCTGGTCTTATACCCCTTTTAAGGAAAGTGACTGGCCAGCCTCTGGCTCCAGCTCTCCATTGCGAGGTGAGAGTGCGGCAGACAGTGATGGCTGGGACTCGGCCCCCTCAGATCTCCGAACCATCCAGACCTTTGTTAAAAAAGCAAAGTCATCCAAGAGACGGGCCGCTCAAGCAGGTCCCACCCAGCCAGGACCCCCAAGGTCCACTTTCTCTCGTCTGCAGGCCCCTGACAGTGCCACCCTGCTTGAGAAGATGAAGCTCAAGGACTCTCTCTTTGACTTAGATGGGCCCAAAATGGCATCTCCACTGTCCCCCTCTTCCCTGACACACGCTTCCCGGCCCCCTGCTGCTCTCACCCCAGTGCCCCTTTCCCAGGGGGACCTCACCCAGCCTGCCCGAAAGAAGGACCGAAAGAACCGAAAGTTGGGGCCAGGAGCGGGGGCTGGCTTTGGGGTGCTTCGGAGGCCTCGGCCAGCCCCTGGGGATGGGGAAAAGAGGTCTCGAATCAAAAAGAGCAAGAAGCGGAAGTTGAAAAAGGCAGAAAGAGGGGATAGACTCCCACCTCCTGGGCCTCCCAGGGCACCTCCCAGTGATACAGACTCTGAAGAGGAGGAGGAAGAAGAGGAAGAGGAGGAAGATGAAGAGATGGCAGCAGTGGTAGGGGGTGACACCCCAGCCCCTGTACTACCAACACCCCCTGAGGCTCCTAGGCCCCCTGCCACAGTGCATCCTGAAGGAGCCCCTCCCACTGACAGTGAAAGCAAGGAGGTGGGCAGCACTGAAACAAGCCAAGATGGAGATGCCAGCTCCAGTGAAGGCGAGATGCGAGTCATGGATGAGGACATCATGGTAGAATCAGGTGAGAAGTTTGAGGCTGCCTGATAACAGCTGGGATGATGGGTATGGGGCTGTTATGGATGCAACAGCTCAGGCACAACACCAAACCAACCTTCTTTTCCCCCAGGTGATGACTCATGGGACCTGATCACGTGTTACTGCAGAAAGCCTTTTGCTGGCCGGCCCATGATTGAGTGCAGTCTATGTGGAACGTGGATCCACCTCTCCTGTGCTAAGATTAAGAAGACAAATGTTCCTGATTTCTTTTACTGCCAGAAATGCAAGGAACTGCGGCCAGAGGCCCGGCGGTTAGGGGGGCCTCCCAAATCTGGAGAGCCCTGATGTCACTGTCTCTAGGCTGGAACTTCTAAATGACATGACATGGGATCTGAGCCTCAGGGTCCTCAGCCTATCCCCTGAAGCTTGGATGTTGTCCCTCTTCGAGGCAGGAATTCCCAAGGGAGACTGGTTTGGAAATGAGTTCCTACTCTTCCTTCCTACCTTGTGGACTTGAACTGGGACCCATTACAGTTAGTGAGGGTACCTAGACACTCAGTCTCTGCTCCTTGGACCTGCCACCTCTCACTTTCTGGGCCAGGGTTGGAATTGGGATGGAATGGGACAGTTGTCTATAAAACGCTAGTGTAAATATAGCACTTCCCTCCCTTGTCTTCTATTTTGCTCCGCATTTATTCTACACTGGTTTTATTTTTAATTTTGGACTTCCCCTTTTGGGCATGGCAGCTCAGGGGAGGAGTACCAACCAGAGCCTGGCTGAGGGAGGAAGGAAAACAGGTGACCATTCTCTCACCTCTTGTTTTTTAATAATATTGGCCAGCTGTTTGTGCAGACAGGCTGTGTGTTGTAAATAAAGCAGAGTGGGCTCTTCTGTGTTTATAGCCCTCGCTGACTATGCTGCTTGGGAGGGAGGCCTCGGAAAAGCTGGTAGAAGATGGCTGGAGGTGGTTCTGAAATCTACCTCTTTAAAGGCCGAACTGAAAATGACCGGGTTTTGCAGCTTGCCCACCAGCTCTGGCCTCAGTTGGCTTTGTCCCATCTCACCCCCAGTGTAGGACACCCCCAGTCCCACCCTGACTCCTCCCACAGCAGCATGATCAGAGTAGTTTGCGGCGTCCTCTCCCTCCCCGAGGTTAAGCGGGGATGGGAGTCGGTTGTCTGTCCCTTGAAGGCAGAGACCAGGTTGGCCACAGTATTCGGAGGACGCGGGTGGGGACACATTTTGGGGGCGGAGCCCTTGAAGGTTTGGAGACCGTTGCTGAAGGGGATCACGTGGCGGGTGTCAGTCACGTGGTGTGGGGGAGAAGATGGGTGGGTCTGGTCCAGGTCACGTGACATGGGGAGGGGTGGGCGGGGCGCTACGGGGTGTTCGCGGCGGTGGCCGCAGGTCCGTGGCTTTGGGTTGCACCCCACGGCCGCCCCTTCAGCTCCCCATCCTCCAACCCTGCCGCCACTCTGCGATCCCCACCTTCCTCTTGCATCTCTGTTACACCAGGGCAGTCCAGTCCGTTCTGGCGCGGCGGTTTGCGGGTGTGCGCAAGCGCAGCGGGGGCGATTAGCCCCGTTGGGTGGGCGGTGGAGCCGGAGAACGCGCGGTCGAGGCTATGGCGGGCGGCGGCGCGGGGGGCGGTGGTGTAGGGGAGACGAAGGTGATTTACCACCTGGATGAAGAGGAGACTCCCTACCTGGTGAAGATCCCCGTCCCCGCCGAACGCATCACCCTCGGCGATTTCAAGAGCGTCCTGCAGCGGCCAGCGGGCGCTAAGTACTTTTTCAAGTCTATGGATCAGGATTTCGGGTGAGTGCAAGGCCTAGACTGGGACAGATGGGGGCTGTGCTGGAGTTGATTGGGCGATATTGAGGGGCACATGTCCAGTCTGGGCCATACTGGGATTTTCTGGGCTATCTGGAGCAGATCGTTACTATGTTGGGGTGGATTGGATATCCCAGGACAGACAAGGTTATGCTTGGACAGATCGAGGCGAGGCGCACGGAGCTGTAGGAGGAAGACTGGACTAGACTAAACTAGAAACCAGATTAGAGAAGATTAGGCTATTCTGGAACAGAGGGGGACACGCTAGTTTATTTGGGGGATATTTTGGACTGTGCTAAGGTAGATTGAGTTATTCTCTGGTAGTTCATTCTGAGCAGCCCAGTAGCACACAGGTATATTGTGGGATATTGTGGAATCTCTTGATGTAGATTGGACTATATTGGGGCAACCTAAGACATTCTGTCCTATAGTAGGGCAGACGGGATTGTTTCGGGATATTCCAATATGTACTAATGCAGAGAGTGCTGTCTTGAGGTGTTATAGGCTGCCCTGGAGTAGATTGGGCTATCCTGGAGAAACTTGGGCCATCTGGACTCTGCTGGGTTGTATCGGTTGATCTTAGTTTGAATTGGGGCCTAGTTTTTATTGGGATACTCAATACAGGGCAGACAGGGCTCTTAGTGTCTATGCTAATACAGACAGCCGTATGGGCCTATTCTAGTCTATATTGGTGTGGACAGCTGCATGTGGGAACATTCTAGGCTGTGCTATAGATTGGGCTATCCTGGGGTAATTTGGGACATTCTGGGCTAAATTGGGAATCTAAATAATACAAAGTAAGACCTTTTGTGTTTATAATTTTTGGTACTGAACCCTCTAGGTCCTCAACCTCAGCTCTTGAAGGCATTCTGAACTAGACAAGGATAGCCTGGTTCTAGGAGCGCTGAATCCAGTAGGCTCTATCTAGAAAGATTGTTGGCCACTGGGAAAGCGGTACTGTCTTGGTAGTACCTTAGATTTAAATAATTTGTCAGCAGTGTAGTTGGGCAGTGTTTCAAACTTCTGTGCATTAATCTCACCTGTGAAATGGAGATAGAGTAAAATGCTTAGTACAGGTGCATGGCACATAGTAAATTCTTGGTCAGTGGTAGTTAGCAATATTGAGTCTGACTAGTCCATAATCTATGTTAGGGTAATGCAGACTGGAATAATTTGGCAGGCTGGGCTATTCTGAGACAGATTGGTATTATGTTGTGAAAAATACTACATTATGCTGAGACAGATTGGAAGTGACTGGGCTGTGTTTGTCACATTGAAAACAAATAGAATTAAGTTGGCATATATCCAGGCTTCTAGAGTGACATTAGACTAAAGGGTTGATCAGACAAGATGTCCTAATTTGGGGGTGAGGGTGTGTGTGTGTGATTCTGTTCAGAGCAGAGAGCCTTATCGTCCATATGTGCATTCTTTTAGTCAAGTATGTTGACGTTTATGAAGCGTCAGGTACTTTGCTGTGTGGCCGGGACATGGTATTGAATAGTAATGGTTTCACAGGGTGGGTGAGAAGAAGGGCCAAGTCCAGTCCATCTCAAGGAAGCCATGGGAGAAGTGACCCCAGGGCTGGGCATTGGAGTCTGTCAGGCGCATCAGGTTGTATAGTGCAGAGTTTTGTGCCTAATGAGGCACAGGGCAGTGGGAAGCTGGGCCTCGCCTCCCCTTGGGAGCACTGAGCCTGGTGGGGAAGTACCATGCCTTGGTCTAATGGGTATTTTCTATTAGGCAAAGACTTGGATATCTATGGAAGTGAGAGAAAACTAAGGAAAGCATTAGAATAGAGTCTTGGATGAGGCCCAAAGACTTTTTTTAGGAAGGTATATGAGGAACAGGGTGGGGGTTGGGGGAAGGCTGCCAGCAAGGCTCCTAAGATTAGATAGATATTATATTTGAGGCAGCTGGGGTAACC
This sequence comes from Saccopteryx bilineata, assembly GCF_036850765.1. NCBI lineage: Eukaryota > Metazoa > Chordata > Mammalia > Chiroptera > Emballonuridae > Saccopteryx > Saccopteryx bilineata. The sequence goes on along the minus strand of NC_089491.1, from coordinate 385,848,947 downwards.
TTAAGGGATGGCTCTGAAATTGGAGTAAAACGTTTGAGTCCGAGTCAAGGAGATCTTTGGAGCAACATTGATCCCCTGAGGATAAACTGGGGAGAGAAAGAGGAGTAAGGAAAGGGAATTGAGTTTGGAGATATCTTAGATGTAAGAGCGAAGTGTTTTTGTGTGAGGGAAAAGGACTTGGACAAGGTGGGGGGAAAAGTCCACTGTCCTTCAGCTGAAGAAGATTGGAGAGCCCTTTTGGTTCTCTGAGCAGCACCTTGACGATGGGCAGGAACAAGCACCTTATGAAAGGTGGCAGGAAGGGAGCCAAGAAGAAAGTGGTTGATCATTTTCCAAGAAAGATCAGTATGATGTAAAAACCTTCTGCTATGTTCAGTATAAGAAATACTGGGAAAACATTAGTCCCAAGAACTCAAGAAACCAAAATTGCATAGGTCTCAAGGGTCATGTTTTTGAAGTGAGCCTAGTTGATCTGCAGAATGAAGTTGTATTTAGAAAATTCAGGCTAATTGCTGAGGATGTTCATGGCATAGGTCTTCCTGTGACAAATGTGCTCGGCAGTCAAAAACTGGCAGACCACGATTGAAGCTCACATTGGTGTCAAGACTACTGATGGTTATTTGCTTTGTCTATTCTGTGTTGGTTTTACTAAAAAAACACGATTAGATTTGAAGAGTCTCTTCAGCTTACCACCAAATCCGGAAGATGATGGATATCATGATGGGAGAGGTGCAGACAAATGGCTTGAAAGAAGTGGTCAAGCCTGACCAGGCAGTGACGCAGTGGATAGAGCGTTGGACTGGGACGTGGAGGACTCAGGATTGAAACCCCGAGGTCACTGGCTTGAATGCAGGCTCACCAGCTTGAATGTGGGGTTGCTGACTTGAGCATGGGATCATAGACATAACCCCATGGTCACTGGCTTGAGCCCAAAGGTCACTGGCTTGAATGAAGCCCAGGGTCGCTGGCATGAGCCCAAGGTCGCTGGCTTGAATAAGGGGAGGTCACTCGCTCTGCTGTAGCCCCCGGTCAAGCAATATGAGAAAGCAATCAATTCCTGGCCAGGGCACACAGGAGAAGCGCCCATTTGCTTCTCCACCCCTCCGCCGCGCTTTCCTCTCTGTCTCTCTCTTCCCCTCCCGCAGCCAAGGCTCCATTGGAGCAAAGATGGCCCGGGCGCTGGGGATGGCTCTGTGGCCTCTGCCTCAGGCGCTAGAGTGGCTCTGGTCGCAACATGGCGACGCCCAGGATGGGCAGAGTATCGCCCCATGGTGGGCGTGCCGGGTGGATCCCGGTTGGGCGCATGCAGTAGTCTGTCTGACTGTCTCTCCCTGTTTCCAGCTTCAGGGGGGAAAAAAAAAAAGGAGAAAGCAATCAATGAACAACTAAGGTGCTGCAACAAAGAATTGATGCTTCTCATCTCTCTCCCTTCTTGTCTGTCTGTCCGGATCTGTTCTTCTGACTTTGTCTCTGTCACAAAAAAGAAAAAGAAAGAAGTGGTCAATACATTGATTCCAGATAGCATTGGGGAAGATATGGAAAGGCTTACCAATCTATGTATCCACTCCATGATGTCTTTGTTAGAAAAGTCAAAATGCTGAAGAGGCCCTGGTTTGAATTGGGAAAACTTGATGGTGAAGGTAGCAGTTCTGGAAAAGCTACTGGGGATGAGACGGGAGCTAAAGTTGAACGAGCTGATGGATATGAGCCTCCAGTCCAAGAATCTGTATAAAATTCAGACTTTTAATAATGACAAATAAAAAATTCTGTTTATGACTTGGAAAGAAGAAGGTGGGGAGAAACTTTGGATAGGGATGGGCGTGGGAGGGCCAGTAGTCTCAGCTGACTTGGCTCCGGTCTCTCGGCAGTGTGGTGAAGGAAGAAATTTCAGATGACAATGCCCGCCTTCCCTGCTTCAATGGAAGGGTCGTCTCCTGGGTAAGGGGCCCTGGCTCCGAGGGGCAGTCCCTCCTGCATTGCCAAGCTCCTCCATGCCCTCGCCTGGCCTTGTCGCCTAAGCCTTGATTAGTTGCTGGAGACCCTGTTCTTTGCTTCTTCCCTACCTGTTTGCAGGGCAGCTGGAGGCTCCGCCTTCTGGAGCCTCTACAGCATGCTGCTGCTCTCTGGTGCTTTGCTCCAGGCTCTCTCAGATGCCCCCCTTTTGTAGCCCTTCCCTCCCTCCTGTCGGATACGCCTCGCTTTCCAGCAGAGCTTTCTTTCTTTTTCTTTTCTTGTCACTTGCACCCTTCTAGCTTGTGTCATCAGATAATCCTCAACCTGAGATAGCTCCCCCAGCCCAGGAGCCACGGATAGAACTGGCACCTCCGACCCCACCATTACCCCCTTTGCCTCCAGAGAGGACCAGTGGCATTGGGGACTCCAGGCCTCCCTCCTTCCAGTGAGTCCTTGGGATTCTTGAGTCCAGGGGTGGGAGGTGAGGAGGGAGTCCAAGGCTGTTGGGAAAGGAAGCCCAGGATGTGGGGCTCTGTCTCACTGACTCGGGCTGGCACCATCTCTGCTCATCCAGCCCTAACGTGTCCAGCAGCCGGGAGAATCTGGAGCCCGAGACCGAAACGGAGTCAGTGGTGTCTCTGAGGCGGGAGCGGCCGCGCAGGAGAGACAGCAGTGAGCATGGCGGTGAGGGAGGCCTGGCCAGGAAGGGCGGCAGAGGGGTGGGGGAGGAGGGGTCCGGGGCCCAGGAGCTGGGGAAGTGTTGGGCCGACCCAAGCGTTGGTGAGGGTGAGGAGCATGCGGCCTGGTTCCTGACAGTTTCTATTCATGCTCAGCTGGGGGCCACAGGCCCAGTGTCCCCTCGAGGCTGGAGCGCCACCTGGCTGGGTATGAGAGTTCCTCGACCCTCATGACCAGCGAGCTGGAGAGCACGAGCCTGGGGGACTCGGAGGAGGAGGATGCCATGAGCCGGTATGGCTTCTAGAGCCCTTCCCGGGACACAGTCCCTCCCCTGCCCTCCTCCAGCCAGCACTGTGGCCCGCTTTTCTGGGCCTCCTGTCCGCCTTGGCCTGCAAGCCTCCCTCCTGACCTTCCCCAGGTTTAGCAGCTCCACTGAGCAGAGCAGCGCCTCTCGCCTCCTCAAGCGCCACCGGCGGCGGAAGAAACAGCGGCCACCTCGCCTGGAGAGGGTGAGCGGGTCTAGCGGGACAACTGGACCTTGGGGCATTGGGGGCCTGGGCCTTGCTTTACTGGGGGCGAGGGCACAGACAGTCGCAGACTGGTGCATGAGCCATTGACAGTCTTGCTCCTTTCCCACCGCAGACCTCATCCTTCAGCAGTGTTACCGATTCCACCATGTCTCTCAACATCATCACTGTCACACTTAACATGGGTATGGAGGGCGCTGGGGACTGGGGGATTGGGCGACCTGGTCTCCAGGGCTGAGGGGTGACGTGGCTTGGGCTTCCCCTCATCACATATACTCCTTCCACAGAGAAGTACAACTTCCTGGGCATCTCCATTGTTGGCCAAAGCAATGAGCGGGGAGACGGGGGCATCTACATCGGCTCCATCATGAAGGGTGGGGCTGTGGCAGCTGATGGGCGCATCGAGCCGGGGGACATGCTTTTGCAGGTGTGCTGGGGTAGGGCGCTCAGGCAGGGGCTCTCTGCCTCTCCTACCCGACCTTAGCCCCTTCCCTTCCCTTCCCTTCCTTTCCCTTCCCTTCCATTCCAGGTGAATGACATGAACTTTGAGAACATGAGCAACGACGATGCCGTGCGAGTACTGAGGGACATTGTGCATAAGCCCGGGTGAGCCTCTGAGCAACTCTCAGGTGCTCAGTCCTCTAGTCTTTGCCTTTTACTCTTTTTGTTTTCTAAAAAGGACATAATACGAGAAGTGTATAATGTAATGAGTAATTACTGCTTGAGTGAGTTCCCGTGTCACCACTGCCTAGATCAGGGGTCCCCAAACTTTTTACACAGGGGGCCAGTTCACTGTCCCTCAGACCGTTGGAGGGCCGGACTATAAAAAAAACTATGAACAAATCCCTATGCACACTGCACATATCTTTTTTTTTTTTTTTTTTTTTTTCCTGAAGCTGGAAATGGGGAGAGACAGTCAGACAGACTCCCGCATGTGCCCGACCAGGATCCACCCGGCACGCCCACCAGGGGCGATGCTCTGCCCCTCCGGGGCATCGCTCTGCCGCAACCAGAGCCACTCTAGCGCCTGGGGCAGAGGCCAAGGAGCCCTCCCCAGCACCGGGGCCACCTTTGCTCCAATGGAGCCCCGGCTGCGGGAGGGGAAGAGAGAGACAGAGAGGAAGGGGGGGGTGGAGAAGCAAATGGGTGCCTCTCCTATGTGCCCTGGCCAGGAATTGAACCCGGTTCCCCCGCACGCCAGGCCGACGCTCTACTGCTGAGCCAACCGGCCAGGGCTTGCACATATCTTATTTTAAAGTAAAAAAGCAAAACGGGAATAAATACAATATTTAAAATAAAGAACAAGTAAATTTAAATCAACAAACTGACCAGTATTTCAATAGGAACTATGCTCCTTTCACTGACCACCAATGAAAGAGGTGCCCCTTCCGGAAGTGCAGCGGGGGCCGGATAAATGGCCTCAGGGGGGCGCAGTTTGGGGACCCCTGGCCTAGATCATGAAATAGAAGGTTGCTGACACCCCAAAAGTTACCCCAGTGTTTCTTCTGGCCCCCACTCTCCTCGCTGTCCCTAGGGGTAACCATTCTCCTTATTCTTTGGTCATCACTCTGACAACATCTCTTCCCCACTTGGTAGTTTTACCACCATGCCGGTATCCTTGAAACAACATGGTTTGGCTTTACCTGTTTTGGGGCTTTCTGTGACTGGAACTGTACTGTGTGTACTCTCTTGTCTGACTCGGTATCTCTTTAAGAGTTACCTATGTCGCCTGACCTGTGGTGGCGCAGTGGATAAAGCCTCGACCTGGAATACTGAGGTCGCCGGTTTGAAACCCTGGGCTTGCCTGGTTAAGGCACATATGGGAGTTGATGCTTCCTGCTCCTCCCCCCTTCTCTCGCTCTCCTCTCTAAAATGAATAAATAAAAAAACGAAAATGAAAAAAAAAAGTTGCCCATATCGGTGAGTCACCCACATTGTGGATGGAGCCTTCCTACCCTCACCTCTTTGGGCCCAGCCATGTCTGTGTGCTTTTTTCTTCTCTCCCTCTTTCTATTCTTCAACCCATTCTCGTTCCAGGCCTCCACCCTCTGGAGGCTTCTCCACACCCTGCTTGACTGGCCTTATCCTCTTCCCCACAGTCCCATTGTGCTGACTGTGGCCAAGTGCTGGGACCCCTCTCCACAGGCCTACTTCACCCTGCCCCGAAGTGAGTGATCCTCAGGAGGGCCTGCAGCTGAGGGGCTGGGAAGGCTGGGGCTCTAGGCTGCGGGGAATGGGTGGAGGAGGGTCATGGGTGCACCAGGGAGGGACAAGGATGGCTCTCTGAGGCTAGAAAGGGATCATCATGGTGGCTTTCTCTGTCCCAGATGAACCCATCCAGCCGATTGACCCCGCCGCCTGGGTCTCACACTCGGCTGCACTGACCGGCACCTTCCCGGCCTATCCAGGCTCCTCGTCCATGAGCACCATTACGTCTGGGTCCTCTCTGCCTGATGGTGAGCTCCCAGGCCCGCCGCACCCCCCTCCTGGCCAGCCCTCTGGCAGTGTTGTGACCCATTGCTCCTTGGGAGTGGGCTCTGCTTCTGATGCCCTGCTTCTCCTCTGTCAGGGTGTGAGGGCCGGGGTCTCTCCATCCATACCGACATGGCATCTGTGACCAAGGCCATGGCATCTCCAGAGTCTGGACTGGAAGTTAGGGACCGCATGTGGCTCAAGATCACTATCCCTAATGCCTTTCTGGGTATGGCTAGACCCTGGACTCGTGCATGGGAAGGGGAGGCGGAGGAGGCCAAACCTGGGGATGAGCCAGGCCAGGGGTGGAACAGGTCAGGAGGAGCACCTGAGGTCTTTCTCTGCTCTGGCTGACCCCAGGTTCCGACGTGGTTGACTGGCTCTACCATCACGTGGAGGGCTTTCCTGAGCGCCGGGAGGCCCGCAAGTACGCCAGTGGGCTGCTCAAGGCAGGCCTTATCCGGCATACTGTGAACAAGATCACCTTCTCAGAGCAGTGCTATTACGTCTTCGGAGACCTCAGTGGCGGCTGCGAGAGTTGTAAGTGCCCCTCTCTAACCCTGGACCTTGTCCAGAAACCAGCCTGGGCCACTCTGGACCGATAAGCAGTGTGTGCCCTGCACGAGGCCCTGTACTGGCCTGTCACTCAAGTAGGGGCTAACATCCACCAGGGTTCTGCGGGACACGCTGTGCATGAGGCACAGGGCTGTGTCTGTGAGGAGAAGGGTGCCTTCTCATAATAGCCCATGGGACTTAAGGGGCCCTGGCTGATTTCCTGCCTCCATAGCAGTGGTAGGTGGGGTATTTCCTGTTAGAGGCCATCGTTTTAACCCCCATCATGGATGGTTCTGGGGAAACAGTTCCCAATTCCTTCTCGTTGGATGTCTTAGTGTCCTGGCCCCTTGAAGCAGTGACTCTTAATCTCTTCTCTTACTTTCCAGACCTAGTTAACTTGTCCCTGAATGACAATGATGGCTCCAGTGGGGCTTCGGACCAGGATACCTTGGCTCCTCTGCCTGGGGCCACTCCGTGGCCCCTGCTGCCCACCTTCCCCTACCAGTACCCAGCCCCACACCCATACAGCCCACAGCCGCCCCCCTGCCATGAGCTCTCCCCCTACACCTATGGTGCAGGCAGTGCCAGCAGCCAGCACAGTGAAGGTAAGTAACCGCCAGACACCGGTACAGTTGTGAGTGGGGGGCCAGGGGGAACCAGGGAGGCCGAAGGACCCTGGGCTGGGGCTCAGTTGTCCCCTTTGCCTCTCCCCCAACAGGCAGCCGGAGCAGTGGGTCCACCCGCAGTGATGGGGGGGCAGGGCGCACGGGGAGGCCTGAAGAGCGGGCCCCCGAGTCCAAGTCTGGCAGTGGCAGTGAGTCCGAGCCCTCCAGCCGGGGGGGCAGCCTTCGGCGGGGCAGCGAACCTGGTGGGATTGGTGATGGGGGCCCTCCCCCTTCCAGGAGCTCATCAGGGGGTGCTCCCAATATTCGAGCCCACCCAGGACTCCATCCCTATGGACAACCCCCTGGTATGGCCCTCCCCTATAACCCTATGATGGTGGTCATGATGCCCCCACCTCCCCCGCCTGTCCCTGCAGCTGTGCAGCCCCCCGGGGCCCCTCCAGTCAGAGACCTAGGCTCAGTGCCTCCAGAGCTGACAGCTAGCCGCCAAAGCTTCCACATGGCCATGGGCAACCCCAGTGAGTTCTTTGTGGATGTCATGTAGAGCCAACAGTGGGACCATGTTGGATCACTACCGTTGGCCTGACCAGGCAGTACCTGGTGCTCCTGTCCTGAGATTGGTGTCTTGTCAGTCACATGCTCAGTACCCTGGTGGAGCCTGGGCTCGGCCTGTTGTGTGGGCTGCTGCCTGCGGTGCTGTCACCTCTGTGATTCTTACCAGCAGTGCCTGGTTCCTACCCCTTTCCTCAGGGGTGAACAAGGGACCTTTGGTTAGTTTTAGCTTATATTTTTGTAAACAATTTTGGGAGGTTAAAATAAACTTTTCTACGTTTTTTAGACTATTTTTTTTAGTAGGCATTTCCTCTTTTATACAAAGAATCTGTCTCACAGGCCCCTTCTTTTAACCCTAAAATGTGATCTACTTCATTCGCCCAGTTAGCTCTGTCCTACTGTCCTGTGAGAGGAGGGGGCTGATCACCCTTGACAGCAGTCAGAGGAAGCTGGGTTATTTGGTATTTGGGGGCCGTGTAGCTGTTTTTGTTACTCTTATTTATTTTAGTCACTTGTATAAAACACCAAATAAAGCAATAGGGGTAAACTCCCTACGCCTTTGGCTCCTTTGTTTGGGAGGGAGGCAGGCAGTGAGGGAAAAAACTCAAGACACAGTAGCAAATCATGACTTGTTAGAGGCTTTATTTCTAAGGCAGCAAGTGCTCCCTTTGAGAGCAGGCACAGTCTGGGGGTGAGGCCCCTTCAAGGAAGAATCAGGCCAGGCTTTGGTGTGAGAGAAGGCACATTCATTGCCAGGCTCTGGCTGGGAGTGTTCAGAAGCCGAGGGGGTTGCTGGTGACCACGCCACCTCGCTCCACCAAAGCATTGGAGATGCTTTTGAAGTTACGGAAGAGCTCCTGCTGCTGGGGGTCTGACTGCAGAGCCGCCATGTTCTCCCGGATCCGGGCTGCGGCCTGGGGAGAGGGAAGGAGAGCTTCAGGCCTGGGCCTTGAACCCCCCACCTGCTCTTGGCAACCCTGAATCTCACCTCAATACACCAGCTGTCACAGAGCATTTTCTCATGTTGGGCTGTGGGGTGGCCCTCACTCAGGGACCTTGAGGCCCTGGTGGGAAGCAGGAGGAGACAGTAAGTCAAGGCTGTGACGCTGGCACGGGCCCCGCCTACAGCTCAGGCCTCCCCCACTGCCTCCTCACCTGGAAAGAACCACCACCATGGCGTAGAGGTCAATGGCACTGTCTGCCAGACGCTGCAGCACAAACTGCTCATCTGTCAGGTAGATGGGATGGGGGAGAGGAGCGTTAGTTGGAGGGAGAGGGAGATGAAAAGAGAGGAGGGGTGGTAATGGGGTAGGCTCACTCACTGACAATCTCCTTCTTGTGTTTTATCAGCTTGGCCTCCACCACAGTGGCGAACTGCTCCAGAGCCTGCACTGCCTGAGGAGATGAAGAAAGCGCCCCGGGGTCAGCTCTGACACAGGCTGTCCCCCACGCCCCCCTAGCCTTGACTACCTACCAGTTCACTGCTCCGATTCAGCTCCGGATGGGTGATACCACTGAGACTCAGGCCGCTGCCCAGCCCTGCCCGCCTTAGAGGAAAGGGGAAAGTGACCTGTGAGTTGCCATCCACGGCCCTGCCCCGCCCTGCCCTGGCCTGGCCTCTATGCTTACCGCCTCAGCTGTTTGCTTGCCTCTCCTAGCAGGAGGCCGGCATTCCCAAAAGGATTTTTTAGAGCATTGCCAAGCCCACTGAGTTCCTTTCCTTTGTCCTGTGGAGAGGAGGGTCCAACAGTTAGGATTCCCAGTCCTCCCCACCTCCTCCCCTCCATTCTCCTCAGTCTTACCATACAGCCCTGCAGAGCTACAAACAGCCGGAGAATGTCATTTGTTCCCTCAAAGATCCGAAAGATGCGAAGGTCTCGGAGCACGCGCTCAACCCCAGGCTCCTAGCACAGGGAAAGACAAGTCCGAGCCCCCGTGGAGCAAGACGTGGCTGTCTCCCTCCCAGCCCAGCTGCAGCTACTGGGGGCAGAGTCCCATCCTATACCTTCATGAAGCCCATGCCCCCCATGATTTGGATGCACTCGTCTGTCACCTTCCAGGCTGCCTCCTAGGGACAAAGAACCACATAAGATTGGTTCTGGGGCCATGCTCCCGAACTGGACTCTCCCTCCCTGTAGGTCTGGAACCTCACCGAGCCAAAGATTTTGCTGATGGCGGCCTCTATCTGGAAATCCGTGGCTCCTTGGTCCATGTTGGCACTCACCATGTAAGCCATGGACTGAAGTTGTGTGATGGGGACATAGGAACGGAAAGGGCTGCGTCAGATTCGACCTGGTCACCCAGGTCTCCACTACCAGAAAAGCACCAGCTCCCTTGGCCCTTGCCTTCATCCTCTAACTCCCCATGTCAGGCACAGTGAAATATTTGGTCCCCTGAGTCAGTTAATCCGGCTTCTAGGCATTTGACTTCTTGAAAGGGGTGAAGAGGTAAGGGTGGTTGTGGGGGTAGAATCGACGTCAGCTATCTCTGGAAAGCACCTCAGCAGAACTGAAGGCTCTCCTCCTGCAACAGCCGAGCTGACTATGCCTCCTCGCATCCCCTAGGGCATTGGTGTAAAGCTGGAGACCCACTGCCCCAGGTGCTGCTGGGGGTTGTAGTCTGAACCAACTAGGAAGAAGGAAACAGGAGAGAAGGAACAAGAGACGACCCTCACCTCCGTCACATAGTGCAGCATGGCCATCCGGGCTAGCTTCTCCTGGATCACCCCAAAATTATGAATTTTCTCCCCAAACTGGGTACGATTAGCAGCATGATCCACCTGGAAGAGGGCACTTGTGTCTCACCATGAGAGGAGCTGGGGTGGGCTTGGAGGGCTGGGCTTTGGCAATTGCCAAGAGCTAAGTCTAGGCTAGATGGAGCCTGGAACTGCTAGTGGTGGAGGGAGTGCCTGCAAGGGGACAGGGACATGTGGAACAGGGACAGTGTGACTTAGATTCAGGGTATTTAGAGACTCAAGCAGGGTACTCACTGCCTTGGCAATTATGCCCTTCATGGTGCCTGCAAGGGCCGCAGCCATGCCAAACCGTCCATTGTTGAGGATGTGCATGGCGACCTTGAAGCCGCCCCCCACTTCGCCCAGCACGTTCTCTGAGGGCACACGTACTCCGTCAAAGTACACTTCTGCTGTGTTTGAGGCCTTGATGCCCATTTTCTTCTCGGGGGCCCCACTGGAACGGCAGGGCGAGAAGCAGAGGCGTGTTCAACAAGGTGCAGGGAAAACTGCCTTTTCATTCCTTATGAACCAGGGAGGAACTACAACTCCCAGCCTGCAGGCAACACACCTCTGCTTGCCCAGAGGCCCAGGAGACCTGGACAGAGCCACAGGTCCCAAAGGGAACAAACACTGCTGGCTGCTCTGGCTTGTGCACACAGCCCCAGGGTGAACTGTTAACAACCATATGCCCAAGAGCTCAGCACTGCCCTCCTCCCTGCCTCAACCTTTCTTCCTCCCCAAACCCACTCACTGGGTAACACCTCCAAAGCTTCTCTCCACCACAAAAGCTGTGATCTTCTCCTTCACGGCCCCTGTAGCTGCATCTGTAACTGGCGTCTTGGCAAAGACTGTGAAGATATCTGCCAAGCCCCCATTACTGTGGAAAAAATGAGGGCAGTCAGGGCATGGCGGATAGAGCAGTGTGGCCTCGGACTGGGCAGAGGTGGGAAGAGGGGAAGAAATGGAAGATTACCTGATCCAAATCTTGCTTCCATTGAGGGTGTAGTATTTTCCACAGGGACTGGGCACAGCTGAGCTTCGGATGGAGGCCGCGTCTGACCCACTCGAGGGCTCGGTTAGACAGAAAGCCGCTATAGTCTCCCCTATTGAGCAGACAGCTTTACAGTAGGCCCACTGCTGGGTCTTGATGGGCATTAAAGGCCTCTCAGTGTAACTCATCCCAAGTTACTCCTTAGCCCCTCGGGCAATTTTCAGTCTCCATCAACCAACTTGCCCAACTATGTGGTACCAAGCCCAGAATATCCCTGATCCCTGGGGCTATTAGACTTGCCTTACCTGATGCCAGTTTGGGGAGGTATTTTTCTCTCTGGGCCTTCGTGCCAAAGAGCAGGATACCTTTGAAACCAATGCTCTGATGGGCTCCCAGTGTGATGCCCACACCAAGGTCGTGCATGCCCACAATCTCCACCAAGCGTGCGTACTGGGGGGAAAGCAGGCATTTGGGGCTGTAACTGGCCACGTAGACCTGCCTTAATAAGAACCTGGGCACTGTCAGGAGAGAGGAAGTGAAACAGCAGAGAAGAACACTGGCTGGGTGGTGTCCACCCCAGGTCTTGGTGGCTTCCTACCCTGTTAGGTAGTCCCTACCTTAGAGATTCATGAGGACCTGGGAACCTGGATGAGGCCTATGGCCCTAGGGGACTGCATGTAATTCTGGTGTTTTTGGAAAGGGTGTGTCCACATCAGGAGAATCGGCATCCAATAGGAGGAGGTGAACTTGCCAAGCTGAGAAGACCCACAACCTGGGTACTGGGAAATGTCTCAGGGGCTCCCTCACCTGGGTGTTGCAGAGCCCCACTCCACCAAGGTCACTGGGCACTTGCAGACCAAAGGCCCCCAGCTCTTTGAGACCCTGTATAGTGGTCTCCTCCACCTGCTCCAGCATGTCATTCTTGGCAGGATCGTTCACCTCCTAGGGAAGGCACAGGATCGATCCCACATCTAAGTTCCTTTACAGGTCCTTAACATCTCCCACCCCATTAGGGACAAGCCCTCTATTCCCCAGGCCCAGTCATTCCTTACCTCGAAGAAACGGGACACAGGACCCACCAGCTCTTTAAGAAACTGTGTCTGCTCCTCATTGAGCACTGCAGGGCAGCAGAGACAAAACAGGTCAGGCCAAGTGGTCAGGGGGACCTACCCTGCCAACCCCCCAGTTCTGACTACCCCTCCCCTTACCTAACGGGTACGGAAACACCTGCTCGGTGGTAAGCTGGCCCTTGAACATCCCCACTGCAAAGGACTTAGATTCCTGCGACAGGAGAAGGGGGTTTCAGGAAGCTGGCTGGGGTGGGTCCGCCCCGGTTTAGCTCCTTATGATCTCGGGACCACATACCGCCTTGGCCGGTTTTTCCCTGGTCGAAGCCTCAGAAGAGAGCGAATCTGACTTGTCAAGAACCGCCTGGGGAAAGGGACAGTTAGCGCAGCTGGGGAAGGGGCTGCAGAAATGCCAAGGAGAACACAGGGGAAGAGATGGTACCGGAAGGGCAGATTCCGCGACCTTTCCCCTAGTTTCGTCTCGAGGGCACCCTGGCCTGCCCTTTCCCCTACTTTCGGTGCCAGGTCGGTCGGCAGGTGGCTACCACCAGTAGGGAGACCCCTGTCGGCGGCGGTAGGGAGGTGGGAGCCCGCGCGGACGCCCACCCGAGCACCCCCATCCCAAGGCCACCGTCACTTACGTGAGCGGCCCCACTGGCATAGGGTCGTCGCGTAGGGCAGGGCCATAACTGCCCTAGGAGAGCACAGGGCCGCGAACTGTGGAAAGTGGGCGATCAGTTCTGGCCGCGTCCCCAGGCCCGCTGCCCCCATCCCTCCTGGAATACACACACTTTCCTCATCCCCCGCCCCCCCGCCCCCACACCTCAGGAGCTGCCGCCCCACGCTCGGGGTCACTCTCGCTGCCTGCATAGTTGAACTGGTCCGGCCGCTGCTGCCTCGAGCGCTGACCTAGCGCTCTGGCCCGTCTGCCCAAGTCTGGATACCCCCACCCCTGACTCATCCTCCACAATGCATCGGGAGGTGGGCAGGGCTTCCAGCCGCCGCGGCATGCTGGGAGTTGTAGTTCCGGAGCTCCCCCCAACCCTGCGTTCTGGTTGACCTATCTCCAAACGTCCGTTGTGTCTCGCGAACTCCATCCCGCCTGTCCGAACTAGAGTGTAGCCCTCAAAAGCAGTGATGGATTGACCGAGACTTAAGAGGAAGGAGCTTAGGCAACTGCCTCCAGAGGGATGGAGGGTGGACTGAAAGGAGGACTTCCAAGGTGGAGTTAGAATGTAGAAGGTGGTGAGAAGTGTAAGGTAGATGCCAGAGGCAGAGGCATAGAAAACGACTCTTTGGAATCCCTTGTGAAATTTACACAACGGAGGGAAATGGTCGGGTGGAGGACTCAAGCTGGGGTGTAAGTGTACCAAGCATATTCTGGGATCTAGAAAGTGTCAACTAACTCTGGGAACACAAAAATTTCAGAGTAGGAAGTACCTTCTCTTCTCTTCTGAGGTTCACTGCCTCCCCTTTAAGCCTGAGACTTTCCTCAACATCTCTGTCTGCCTGCCTTCTGTTTCTTCCTGAGACAGGTGCTCAGGCTAGAACTCTGGACAGATGTTGTCCCAGGCTCAGGAAGAACTGTAGGAATTCTTGTATCTTTTCCCTCTCCCACACTTCTCTGGCCCTGGATCAAGAAGTCCCAAGTAAAAAAAAAAAAAAGAAGTCCCAAGTACTTTATTGCCCCTCTTTTTGCCATTCCCACTCGGGACAGGCCCAGGAGGAGATAGAGAACTGGGCTCAGCTTCCTTTATTTATTTTTAAAGTATGCATGTATATACATACATACTTTATTTTTATTATTTTTTAAGATTTTGTTTATTTGAGAGAGAGTGAAAGAGAGGGAGAAGCAGGAAGCTTAGTAGTTGCCTCTCGTATGTGCCTTGACCAGGCAAGCCCAGGGTTTTGAACCAGAGACCTCAGCATTCCAGGTCATTGCTTTATCTACTGCGCTACCACAGATCAGGCCAACTTCCTTTATTTTTGAGCTATTGAAACCTCCTTAAGGGCAGCCCTCTTCTTCAGTCTCTTAGGAAAATGTAGCTAAATTGTGCCTGACTTTGGAAGAAGGGGCCAAGGTGATGGTGGTGGTGCCTGGGGACCTGGAGAAGAATGGGACATCTGGTCCATTCACAGAGTGCCTGTTTTACCTAACAGCTAGAATTGGGTGGGGAGAAGGCAGCTCAGCTCCAATCCTGGAGGATTAGGGAGATTAAAGTGAGAGAAGAGAGAGATGTCTCAGAGACCAAGAGGTAAAAAACAGGAATCCTTGTGAAGGAGAAGCCTGGGGGTGCAGTGGAGGGCTGAAACTCTTGGGAATCGTTCTCACTGAACCTCTCCATCAAGTCTAGGGTGAAAGGGCAAAGTGTGGGAAGACAGCTGAGTGAGTGCAGTGGTCTCTGTGTCTCCTGCTGGTCCCAATCCACCCTCTCCTCAATTGCATGTCACCAGCTCCCAGCTCAGCCCTCTGGCTCCTGGCCCCCCCACTATTGCGATGGGCACCCCCTCTCCTCAGGGTGCTGCACAGTGACCTTTTCCAGGCCTTGCTGGGTGAGTAGTCCCAATTTTTTTAAGGAACAGTGGTGGAAAGGGCAGGCCTGGGCCTATAAGGACAATTACTGAACTTGGGGACTGGTTGGGAACCTGCAGATCATTTGGTCCAAGCAAGAGCTTCATGCAGGGGTCCTCCCCACAGTGTCCCTCCTCATTACCTGCCAGCTTTGGCTGGAGAAGCTCCTCCCTTACTAGACAGCAGGAGACAAGGTGACGGCTGGGGTGGCCTAGGAGGTTGGGGTGGGGAGGTAACTAAGTGTTGTTCCTGTGCAGACATCCTGGACTATTATGAGGCTTCCATCTCAGAGAGTCAGGTAAGGGGGCAAAACTGGGGGCCTAACTTCCTCCAGGAGAGGACAGGGCTGGAGGGTTGAGTGAAAGAATGCTGATACTGAACTGAGATTTGGGAACCCTGGGACAAAATCCTAAACCAGGGGCACAGAGAATGCACTCCTGTCGTTGTCGAGCCCCTTTCCTTCATGCTTCCCTCCTTCTCTTTGCCTGCCCCAATTCCAGGTACTGAAGAGTTTAGGATATAATTGTTTCTCAAGTTTCCTCTTGTGAATGTCAGGGAGAACTAGGCCCCTGGGATTCCCTCCCCCCTAGCCCCTGCCATGGCTTCTCTCCCGTATCTAAACAATCATTGGTGCTCCCAGCCCAACGACGGTGCTTCTTCCTCTAAGAAATGAAATCTAGCCTCATCGTGTCTGCTGTCATCCCTGGTGGCTGGCCAGGTCTCCATGTTTGCTTCAGGGCCTCTCCGCTTCTGCTTCCATCTCCTTTCCCATTATCCGGGTTCCTGCCAGCACTGAAGGAGTTAACTCTGCCAAGGCACCCCCCCCCATTCTGGCTCCTGGTTCCCTCCCTCCCTCCCCCTGCTTCCTCTCTCCTCTCCTCTCCTCTCCCCTTCCCTCCTCTGGCTCCACGGCTCCCTCGGCCGCTGCCACCTCCAACCCCCCCCCACCCCACTCCTCCCACCAAGGCCCCTAGCCCCTGCCCGGTAGGCAAGACACCCCCACCCCGGGGCTCCCCGAAATCCAGTTCCCCTCCCCCATCTCAGCTCATGCCCCAGCCCCCGAACTCTGGGGCTGCTAGCCCCCGGTGCCCCCGCCCCTCCTGAGAACCGGGGTGTGCTCCCCAAGTCCCCCCTCCATTAGGGACCCCCTTCTAGGGCCCCCTTCCCCTCCCTCCCACGCTCCCTTACCCTTTCCTTCTCCAACACCCTCTTTCCCCTCTCACCCCTCCCCCCATCCTGGCCACCCCTGCAAAAGTGGGGTGCGGAGGGGGGAGGGGTGAGAACCCGCGGAGGGGAGGAACGAAACTCCGATGAAGTCAGAGCCCCTTACCCGCTGCCGCGGCCAGGCCCCCCAACATGGACTGTCTCTGTATAGTGACAACCAAGGTAAGCATGATGGGGGGGACTCTAAACTGGGAGGGGAGAATATGAGTTTGTGGGTAGAAATTAGGCAGGCCTAATCTGGGGCTGGAGCCCCTGGAGTGAGAGCATCAGAAGATGTATTTGGGGTCCTAATTTAGTTTTGGGGTTCACATTTGAGAAAACACTGACTTTGGCCACAGGTGCCCCCTGGAGTCATCCCTTTGTACCTGTAGAGAGATGGAAAATTTGGGGTCCTCTGGTTTGGGGGATCTGGTGGTTTTGAGGTTCATCAGCCATGTCTGAGAGAGACTTATTTAAGGAGAAGCCTGGCTCATATGGGAGTCCTGCTCGTGTCTGTTAGAAGATGGACTATATAGGAGGTTCCCCTTCCCCCGGGGGGACAAGCTGGCCTCCAGGTGCCCTGTTCAGTTTAAGGGGGCTTATGGCACGGAGGTAGAAGGTTATTGGTTGTGAGTGCCTGACCAGTCTGGGGGTGTCAGTTGGTGGGAATGAGTGGGCCCTCAGGCTATAGAACCAGCATCTTCTGGTAGATATATTTTGGGGTGCTCTCTCAATTAGAAGGAACTGTTAATTTAGGGTTCAGTCATATGGAATGGAGAGAGTTAGGAGTTGTCAGAAGGCTGGGGCCTGACACAAGATCACCTGAGGGAATGGACCAGGTAAGGTTAGGATCTGGGGTCTCCCATGGGAGATGGGAGACAGAATGTTGCAGCAGCTGAGGTTGCCAGCTCCTGAGGGGAAGAATGAGGGGTTCTGGAAGAGAGGGGATTTGAGGAGGGGGCCCAAGTGGATGGTACAAAATTTGGGGATGGCCCAGGCAGGTGCCCAATGTAACCCTCTCCCTCCACACTTTACCCCTGGTTGAGAAATTGGGAGAAGAGTAAATGGAGGGGAATGTTCCTGTTACCTTAGCCACTTGGGATCAAGGTGGGGGAGAACACCCGTACTTAAGGTGACTGGGGTGAGAAGGAGTAGGAGGACAGGGCTGGCAGCAATGAGGATCTATACCAGGGTGTTCCTGTGGTTGGAGTCTGGAAAGGGCAGAAGATAGATATTGGATGGGGAGCACATGCAAGCTCTTGGTGGATGCAGGATACCTAAGTCTTGGCTGTGAGACTCTGGGAATGGAAAGCTGGATTCCTGGTGTGTGGAAGGAGGCATGGGCTGGTAGCAGGCAGCTGGGAGTTGGGGGGTGGGACAGGAAGTGGGGGCCGGGGAGGCGGGGTCTGGGTGAGTCACAGGCTGGGGAGGGGGTTATATTTAGTGGGAACTGCAGCTTTTTAGGGGAGGGAGCTGAGGACACACATGTTCCCTGTCACAAACTCACACATGTGTGCACACATGCTTCGTGGGTGTGTGAGCATGGATGGAAGAAATTGGAGGCTGAGGACCTCTGGGTCTGGAGCCCCCACCCGCTCTCTAGGGCTACTTGCTTGTCCCTCTTTCTGTGATCTTTCTCCCACGCTGCTTGTCGGCACCCTCCTGTTCCCTGTAGTTTCAGTAGATTTGGGGGCCTCTGTCTCTCTGGCCTGCTCTCCTTTAATGTCTTCTGGTCCTCATTTCCTCCTGTCTCCTCCCTTAGCCTGCCTCTTAGACTTAGGCTCCCTGGACAGGTGGACATAGAAAGCCAGTTGGAATGTGTGGGTTCTGCTTCCAACACGTGAGCACATATGTGAGTGAGGGTGAGGGGCTTGCCTGCACTGGCAGCTATTCTGGGAAGGGGTGCTTCTCCATTTCCCTTCCAGACTCCTACTTCTTCCCTGGAGCCCAGGATTGAATATCCCTGAAGAAAGGATCCTTGCACAGAGAGAATCATGCATTCGGGGTTTTACAGAGGCGTGGAGAAAGGCTGGCCACATTCCTGGGTCGGAAAACTTGTCAGTTGCGGGATGGCGGGGACTCCAACTCCCATAAGGCCTTGAGGCACAAGATCCCTCAATGTTGGAGGATTGCTGCCGTGGGACTGTAGGGAGTTGTGGTTCATTTCTATCCAGGGCAGTGAAGGGTAGCCCTGGAGGAACCAGCAGGGGGCACATGGCTCTTGTCGGGCCCCCTGCCCCGATACTGGGTGGGGTAGGGGGTGCACAGGTCGTTGAGCTTCCCAGCTCCGTTTGAGAATCGTCCATCTTCTCTTGCCTATATTTAGACTACTGCTGCGGTAATTTAAGGAACGTTTATTGAATGCCTAGCATTAGCGAGGCCTTGCGCTTTGTGCTAACTCTGCTTTTATAGCTACCACTTACTCTTACTCTGTGGCTGCGCCTCTCTCTGCAGGAGTCTCTCGATCTCTGAGCATCTCTTTCTCCCACTCCGCCCCCGTCCCTCCCCCTTCTCCCCGCACTGCCGCCACCGTTGCCATGGTAACCGGCGACGACTGAAGTTGCGTGGCTGACTTGAGGGCCGGGCGAGGGTGGCGGAGGGCGGAGCAGAACTAGTGGGGTAGGTGGGAGGTGGGGAAAGACCAGGGAGTATTTGACCACCCAGAGGCGAAGCGGTTAATCCTTTCGGGTGGTCCTTATTGGGCAAAACTAAGACAACGGGGGCGGGGCAGTGTGGCCAATGGCCTCATTCATTGGCCGACAGGGGCGTGGCGAAGGGACAGTGTGAGTGAGGCCGGTAGAGCAAATGGGCGGGGAGTGAACGGGGGCGTGGTCTCCTGGTGGCAGGTGGGCGAGGTCTGATTTACTCTAGGTTGGCGGGCAACTGCCCTCGGAAAGGGGTGGGGCCTTAGTACTGGGTAACCTGACTGAGGGGAGGGAGGAGCTGACCTGGCAGGGGCGGAGCATGGTCCCATGTGCTATAATGAGACAGGGTGTGAGGGGCTCGTCTAAGTAACTGTGGGGCGCGGGGGGTCTTTGGAAAGGAGAATCCGTGGGTTGGGCGATCTGACGTCTCAATTTTCCTAAGATGGAGGCCTGTTCAGATTTCATCAGAGCACAACCTCCTCCTCGCTCCATGTTCCAAGGAGACGGTTGCTAGGCGACAGCAAAGTCCTTGATAGCTACGTTGCTAGGCAACTGGGAAACGGAAAATGGAGGGAAAAAGGAAATGGGGTGGGGGAGGGTCCTAATGGGTCATAGCGCCTACTGGTGGAGAACTGTGTTTTTTCTATGCTAGAAGAAATTTCGAGTCCAATCTCTACTGCACTGTTTTCTTTTGAGGATCCAAGCATTCTATCCATATATAGGGCATTGAGGGTCATCTTGGGGGCGCATCTAACAGGCAACGATTAACAGGAAAGAGGAGGCATAGGCGAGATTCTAGGGAAGTCCGTCCTCTCTGCCTTGTGTGAGCATTTCAGAGAAGCAGATTTGAGACCGCTCACTGGGCTTCAAGGGTTGGAAAGGTGGGCGTTCAATGGGAGAGTGTTGGGAAGAGATACCTTCAGGTCCAGTTGTTTGAGAGAAAATGGAAGCCTCTGAAGAGAATGTAGGCAGTCGGATTGGGGTGTTCTGGAAGATTTGTCGGTCACTGCAAATTGCAGGCCCTGTCTTACTTTAGTGAATATTTTTTGAGGCTGGGGTGTGGGACAGATTGATATATTTGGAAGCAATATTCCAATGCAGTTGGAATTCGGAATCATGGAAGGGATGTCGAGATGTAGGGAGAGCATTCAGAAAAGGATATATTGTATGAAATTGTGGGGTAAAGAAAAGGGATTGGTAAATATCACTTAATTTAAGGGTTTGCGAATAAATTGAAGAAATTGCAATTTAATTCAGAGAGTCAGCTTTAAAGTACATTAAGTATTCCCTAAAATTGGAGTCTGGTGGTATTGGGGACTGGTATATTAGAAAGTCATGAGTATTTCATTAGATTCGGCAATTTGTATAGGAGACACCGAACAAATTTGAAGACTGCTTTTTTGGATGTTTACATTAGAAACAGGTTCAGGAACCTATGGCTCGCGAGCCAGATATGACTCTTTTGATGGCTGCATCTGGCTCGCAGACAAATCTTTATTAAAAAAAAAAAAAAAGGATCTTGGTTCCTGAGATTATCATTAGAGGAGAGAACAGAGAGGAAAGCAGAGAAAGGCCACGTGGAAGAGGCCAGGAGAAGCAGCCAAGATGGCGAAGTGTTGAATTTCCAGCAGAATGATATTATCAAAGATGGCAATGAAGTAGGCAGACATTCCAATGGCCACCTCCCAAGATCAAATTGAATTACAACTTAATTTAAGAACAATCATCTTTGAAAACCAACTTTGAAGTAAACAAAGAGGAGTCTATAACCAAGGACCCCAGAAGAAGCCACATCAAGGCTGAGGCTGCACCAGTCTGCATTCCCACCAGCAGTGCAGGAGGGTTCCCTTTTCTCCACATCCTCGCCAGCACTTATTCTGTGTTGTTTTGTTGATGAGCGCCATTCTGACTAGTGTGAGGTGATATCTCATTGTGGTTTTAATTTGCATTTCTCTAATGATTAGTGATGTTGAGCATTTTTTCATATGCCTATTGGCCATCTGTATATCCTCTTTGGAGAAGTGTCTATTCATTTCTTTAGTCCATTTTTTGATTGCATTGTTTGTCTTTCTGGTGTTGAGATTTACAAGTACTTTATAAATTTTGGTTATTAACCCCTTATCAGACAAAGAGAAATTTATGTATTTTTAAGTTGGATAGTTTAAATAAATTTTTACAAGCTTTTTCAAAAAAAAAAAAAAAAAGGCCTGACCTGTGGTGGCACAGTGGATAAAGCATCGACCTGGAAATGCTGAGGTCGCCTGTTCGAAACCCTGGGCTTACCTGGTCAAGGCACATATGAGAGTTGATGCTTCCAGCTCCTCCCCCTGTCTCTCTCTCCTCTCTCTCTCTGTCTCTCTCTCTCCCTCTCTCTCTCCTCTCTAAAATGAAAAAATAAAATAAATAAAAAAAAAAATAACGTTAAAAATATAAAACAGCCTGACCGGCGGTGGCACAGTGGATAGAGCGTCGGACCGGGATGCAGAAGACCCAGGTTCGAGACCCCGAGGTCGCCAGCTTGAGCGAGGGCTCATCTGGTTTGAGCAAAAGCTCACCAGCTTGAGCCCAACGTCGCTGGCTCAAGCAAGGAGTTACTTGGTCTGCTGAAGGCCCGTGGTCAAGGCACATTAAAAATATATATATAGACCCTGGCCGGTTGGCTCAGTGGTAGAGCATCGGCCTGGCGTGCGGCAGTCCCGGGTTCAATTCCCAGCCAGGGCACACAGGAGAGACGCCCATCTGCTTCTCCACCCCTTCCCCTCTCCTTCCTCTCTGTCTCTCTCTTCCCCTCCGGCAGCCAAGGCTCCATTGGAGCAAAGATGGCCCGGGCGCTGGGGATGGCTTCATGGCCTCTGCCTCAGGCGCTAGAGTGGCTCTGGTTGCAACAGAGTGACGCCCTGGATGGGCAGAGCATCGCCCCCTGGTGGGCATGCCGGGTGGATCCTGGTCCAGCGCATGCGGGAGTCTGTCTGACTGCCTCCCCGTTTCCAGCTTAAGAAAAATACAAAAAAAAAAAAAAAAAAAAAATGTGTGTGTGTATATAAAACATTCTCAAAAAAAAAAAAAAAAACAACCATTCTCATGTATTACAATCCATTCATTTCCTACTGCTCATGTTCATGGTTGTGGGTGGCTGGAGCCAATCACAGCTGTCCTCCGGGACAACACCAAATTTTTATTGGATAATGCATAATGTATACAGGTCGTTGTATGGCTTTCACGGAATTACATTTTAAAATATGTGGCGTTCATGATCTCAGCCAAAAAGGCTCCCGACCCCTGCATTAGACCCCTGCGGAGGACCCAGGTTCGAGACCCCGAGGTCACCAGCTTGAGCGTGGGCTCATCTGGTTTGAGCAAAGGCTCACCAGCTTGGACCCAAGGTTGCTGGCTTGAGCAAGGGGTTACTCGGTCTGCTGAAGGCCCACGGTCAAGGCACATATGAAAAAGCAATCAATGAACAACTAAGGTGTTGCAACGAAAAACTGATGATTGATGCTTCTCATCTCTCTCCGTTCCTGTCTGTCTGTCCCTGTCTATCCCTCTCTCTGACTCTATGTCTCTGTAAAAAAATAAAAAAGATCTCTGTTACTAGATGTAGGTATAGATATGATTTTTTTCCTTTTTTTCAAAAAAAATTAATAATTTTTATTATTGATTTTAGAGAGAAAGAAAGGGGGGGGGGGAGAAACAGGAACATTGATCTGTTCCTGTATGTGCCCTGACCAGGATTTGAATCAGAAACCTCTGTACTTCAGGACAAGGCTCTAACCAACCAAGCTATCCATCCAGGGCAGATATGATTTTAAAGGGGATAATTTAAGGGGAAGATTCATTTGAGGGCACGACAAGGATCTGTGATCCTTAAACTCTTGAAAAGCATTGTCTGGCTATCTGATGGGACTGACTCAACTGCTGGTTAGAACAAGAGATGTCTTTGCATCTGACGGGAAGCTGTCAACATTAACAACCTTTGGGGATGTGGGGGAATGGGCTTAGGGGAGACAGTTTAGAACCCTTGGGGGTCCTGGAGTGAGAAAAGTGCTGCTTTCTTCCCTGCACCCTGGGAGTCCAGTAGTGCTGAGCGCTCTGGTGAGGTTTGGGAATAGTTAGGGGCCTGGTGATTTTAGCTGTGGGAGATAAAGTAGAACAAGGGGGGCCCGTGAGAACCACAGCCATCAATTGGTAAATTTTAGAAGTGTCTCTATTTGTAGAGGGGTCGGAATAGGAGTAGACTGTGGAAGGTGAAGTCCACAAGAAACAGCTGGAACTAGGAAAGTTGATGGCCAAGAGGGTCTCCCCTCACCCTCTCTCTCCCATCATGACGCTCTCCCGCACTGCGCAGGCGCCTCCTCCCCCCCTCGGGCCGCAGCCTCCCGTTGCCGCTGCTGCCGCAGCCCCCGCCCCTCTGCCCCTCCCCCTCCCCAACCCCGGAACCCTTGCTCTCCCACCCACCCCTCCCCTCAGCCCCCCTCCCCTTCTCCATGTCGGCTCGGAACAGATTCGCCTCCATGTGTCTCTGCGTGGTACGTGCCGCGGTACGGGCTCCGGCCCCGCTCCCCTCTTCCCGGACCCTCCAGATCTCAGGGTGCAAGCTTCAAGCCTGTCGCTGTTCCTTCTGCTTGGCGCGGGGTCGCTGGGTTGCAATGTCTCGCGGACAGGCGCAGTGGGGCTCCCCTCTTACCATCATCCACTTTTCACTCACACTCCTCTATTTTGGGGATGCAAGCCTCGCTCCCAGGTTATTTTGTGCAGATGGGGCTACAGTGAGGAGGGGACCAAGGAGGGGAGGAATAGTATTGACCCCCCAAACCTTTTACTTGTCTTATGAACTAATATGTTGGGGGTTCAGACTTGGCCCCTATAGCATTCGAACTGTCGCGGCTCCAGGCCCTGAGTCCCAGTAGGGTAAAAGAGGGGATCCTCCTTTTCCGCCTGTTCTGCTTTAGTTGTCCTGTAGGACTGAGAGGTACTGGTCCCAACCCCCTCCTCCCAGTTTCCAGTTTCAGAATTACTCTTCTCTGCCCCCCACCCCCACCCCTTGCTACTATACATGTACTTTGAAAATTTCCAAGGGCTGAACGTAGGCCCTACCTCCTTCAGCCACACTCTGGGAACGTTGTACCCTTTTCTGGTTCCTATTTCCATCACATAGTGGTCACATCGCCCACCAATCCCCGGAAAACTTTTCCTTAATTCTGGACCCCTCGACCCCCATGGGGGTGGGACAGGGGAGAGTGTCTGCAGTCTCACTGTGATAAAAATTTACCTTCATTTCCTCTCTAGAATAAACAATGAAATGTCCCTTCCCATGTTTCCATTTTCTTTATGTGCACCTGACATTTCATCATTAGATTCAGAAATTTTCTCTGGGAGATCGGGTGAAGGTGGAGGAAGGTTGGACTCCAACCCTGTCCCAGACTCTGCACCTTGAAGCTGCAAGCCTTGGCCCCACCTCTCTTATCGGGGAATTGGAGGCCTTGTGAAGTGAGGGAGGAGAGTGGCCTGGCCCCCCAGTTCCGGGGCACTGTCCACCAGCTCTTGCACTGTCCAGGCTGAAGACCACCTATTCAGGATGTGGAATGAACAACCTCTTTCAGTTCGTTGAGTTGTTATCCAAGATGGCCCAGCCTTTGAGGAAGGCTGTTTAGCGGATACTCCCCCTCCTTTTGCTTCTGCTTTTTGTGCCCATGGTATTGAAACCTGGAGCTCAGGATGCTACTCTTCACATCTGTGGGTCAGAAAAAGAGTGTATCATCTTGAGCCCGTTTTCCTTTTTTTTTTTTTTTTTTACAGAGACAGAGAGTCAGAGAGAGGGATAGATAGGGACAGACAGGAACAGAGAGAGATGAGAAGCATCAATTATCAGTTTTTCTTTGCGACACTTTAGTTCAATGATTGTTTTCTTATATGTGCCTTGACCGTGGGCCTTCAGCAGACCGAGTAACCCCTTGCTCGAGCCAGTGACCTTGGGTCCAAGCTGGTGAGCTTTTGCTCAAACCAGATGAGCCCGTGCTCAAGCTGGCGATCTCGGGGTCTTGAACGTGGGTCTTCCGCATCCCAGTCCGATGCTCTATCCACTGTGCCACCGCCTGGTCAGGCTGTGTTCCTTCTTTAAGGTTCGTCATATGTATCAAGGTACTTCTTGATGCTAGTTGTCAGTGTCCTCGGTTTGAGACTTCACACTGCCAGCACCATTTCCCTCCCCCCATTCTCCTACCACACCCTGAGCTACAGCCAAAATCGAGTTACAGCCTCAGCCTTGGTTTATTAACTTCACAAATTTCAGAATCATATTCTCCTGTCAGGAGTCGACTTTGATAAACTTCCTCCAGGTGGATCTTGCAACTGTTGCCCTCCAGATGTTGGGGTACTTTCAGCTTCTCAGACACTTTTTGAGAGGGAAATTCTCTTTTTACCCCACGTGTCCTGGGGAGTGTATTCTGTCTTCCCCAGTCCCCAAGGAAGCCCCGCATAGACACCCCTGAGCCTGGGGTTGGGGACGGTCTGCTGCTGGGGAGCCAGCTCCGGAGGAGGGCAGATGTGGTAGGGCGCAGGCAGAATTGCTGCCCTTCACTGCCCTGCCATCTCTACTTGCCCTTTTCCTCAATCTGGCCCCCAGCTAATCTCATTTACTGGTGTCCCTATTAAGCCAGCACAGAGCCCTTGAGACGGCAGGTGGTTAGTTGGGAAGGGAGTCAGGGGTGATGATGGGTCTTTTACTCCAAAGGCCAGAGGAAAACCAGGATTTCGCCCTCAGGCTCAGCACGCTTCCCTCTTCCTTGTCAGGGAACCTGGAACCCGACACCTCTTCCTTCCCCTTTTCCAAGCGCACCCCCCCATCCTCCTCCTTTCTCTCCCACCCCCTTCTAGCACATCCGATTAGATTAGCTGGCTTGGGCTGTGGGCATGTGTTGGGGTGGGGCTGGACTCTTGGGGCCCCTCTGCTGACTACTTGGCAACCAGCAGGGCCTTTGGAGAAAGGTAGCGGGGTTTAGCTCTGTCCTGCCTGGGGGGCCGAGACAAAGGATTTGCTAGTTGAAGGGCCTGACTGCAGTCCCCGCCTTAGGCATGGAAGGTACTGGAAAGCCAGTCTTATGAGGTAAAGGCTGCAGTGGAGAGACTAAGGCAAGGAGGGTGGGGTGGTGGTCGGATGGAATGGAGACCAGGAGCGGCAACTGGACTTTGGAGGAGGGTGGTTACAATGTAGGGAGTGGGGTTAGGGTCGTCAGGTGAGTGGAATAGAGATGATGAGAGGAGAGAATTTGGGGATGGATGTAGAGAATGTGGGTACCACTTTCAGAGGAGGTGGAGCTCTGAAAGGATGGATGGACTCACTGCGAAGGCCTGGGAAAGGGGTGACGTGATGAAACAGGCCAGGGGAGGGAGTGTGCTGGGGAGAAGGCTGGGGTCTTGGGATGGGTGGAGGAGGAGTTGGGGAATATGGCTGGAATTTAGGAAGAGATGAGAGGTGCCAAGGCCTTGGCAGGAGAGGGGGTGTGGGTAGGGTGGAGAGAGGGGAACCAATGGGCTGGAGGGGCGGGTGGGGAGGAACTGGTCAGGCCTTAGGGTCTCCTGCACTACACTGGCGGAAGAGCTGGCAACATGGAGCCTAAGGCACTGGATCTGCCCCAGTGACACTTCCGTCCCTGTCCCCAGAAATACCGCTACCAAGATGAAGACACACCCCCTCTGGAGCACAGTCCGGCCCACCTCCCCAACCAGGTAAACGCCCCCGAGCTGGTGCAGGTGGCGGAGAGGAACTTGTCCCACCTCGAGGCCGTCCACGGGGTCGTGGGCCACGCCCACCTCTCCCCCCTCCAGGTAGGAGACTCAGGCAGCCCTTCCCCAGTGCGGCGGGCCCCAGCCCTCGGAACCTTGGAGCTGCAACCACCCCCAAGGGCTGGTAGGGCGATAGAAGAGCCAAGAGCCATCGGTGAGGGGAGGCTGGGACAGGGGCTTGGGCTCCTGGGGCTTGGGGGAGAGGGCTTTTGAGGGGCTAAAAACACCTTGTTCCTACAGAGAAGAAACAGAGGCCAGGCAAGTGAGAGCAGGTATAGAGCTCAAAGCCAGGATGGGGGTGTGTCTGCCTGTGTGTCTATGTGCACGGTTTTGGGATGCGTGCGGGTGCTCACCAAGCCCAGGCCTCCTTCATTCCTTCACAATTCCTACCTGGTTCTGTTTTCTGTGTCAGAGCTCCATTCAGAGCTTCTGCTCCCTCATTTGCTCTTGTCCCTTCCTGGCCTCCTCCCCCCATCTCCTAGCTCTGGGCCTGGCGCACCCTGGCCCCCCAGTCTACAGGTCTTTCCATCTCTCAGGCCTGCGACTGCTAGTTGTAGGGCTTTCTGCCTCTGTTTCCCGCCCCAGCCTTGTTCTGCTCCTAGCCTTCCTCCCCTCCTCGCTGCCCGCCCCTCCCTGCTGGCTGGCTGGCTGGCTGGCTCTTGATGCTGTCTCTCTCTTCCTCCCACGCACTCTGCTCCCTCTCCCTGATCCCAGCTCAGGCCCTCTGTGGCCAGCGCAGTCCTCCTCATCAGTCAGCCAGCTCCGCCTCCCACCGCTCCCCCCCCCCCCACTCACCACGTCACTGTTTATCACTTCTCTCCTTTTTTCCCCTGCCTCCTTCTCTCATCTATCCTCTTGGGCTCTCACCTCTGCCTAGGTTTTTTCCTCTACTCTGTCTGTACCCCATTATTATTTCCGACCACCTGTTTCCCCTTCTCCTCTCTGATTTTCCTTCTCTAGTCCCGGGGAGGCCTTGTTTCTGAGACCTTCCATTCTCCAGGCTCCTTTCCGTCGTCTTCCCAGCCAGTCTCCTCTTCTGGGAGAACAGGATGGGGAGGAATGAAGAGCACCAGGCAAGCTGCGAGAACAAGAACGAGGGGGCCACTGTGGGGTCAGGGCTAGGTTCTCAGGGTCTTGGGGAAGGGGAGGCTGCTGCCAGTGCACCAGGATGATGGATGGTGGCGAGGAGGTTTCTGAGCCCAGGGATGAGAAGGGAGGGGGGCAGGGAGGGGGCAGCAGCAGGTTCTGGGGCGAGAAGGTGGTGGCTGGTGGGAGAGGAGTTGGAGAGAGCAAGACCATTCTATGTCGTATAACAAAATGGAGAGACAACAGAAGGTAAGAGGTCCTGCGGAAGGGGACAGACTGGGGTGAGATTGAAATCAGGAAACAGGTTGAGCTAATTGAAAGGAAGGAAAGTAAGGCCCTGGGGATGGAGAAATGGTGCAGAATATTCCTGAGAAACTCTGGGGGCTGCAAGGTGTGAAGGAAGGAAGACTGGAGGTGGTTTGTTTGTTTTTTGAGAGCGAGACAGGAACGTGGAGCTACTCCTGAATGTACCCTGACCAGGGAACCGAACCAGCAACATTGCGCTCCAAGACGATGCTCCAGTGTTATCCAGCCAGGGCTGAACTTTTATTGGTTTTCAGAGAAACAAAGAGAAGAAGATAGAGAGAGGGGAGGGGGAAGGGAAGCATTTGTTGTTTTACTCACTCGTGCGTTTTTTGGTTGCTCCTGTATGTGATCTGAGAGGGCATCGAACCTGCAACCTTGTTGTTTTGGGACAACATTCTTAACCAACTGAGCTAATCAGCTAGGGCCTAGAGATGCCTTTTTTTTTTTTTTAGATGGAACCATCAAGTCCATGGGTGCAGGAAGATGAGAGGAGGGAGGCTTGAGAGGTGGCAGTTGGTCCAGTGCTAGGGATTGCTGCAGTCAGTGCTCAGGAAGCAGAGGGGAGTGGAAGGAGAGAGCTGGAGGCCTAAGTGTGTGTGTGGGAGGTCTTAGGACGAGGCCTAAGATGGCAGACAGGAGAGGCCCGAGTTTCAGAGGAGATGGGGAAGGAGAGAGCTGGAGGCCTAAGTGTGTGTGTGGGAGGTCTTAGGACGAGGCCTAAGATGGCAGACAGGAGAGGCCCGAGTTTCAGAGGAGATGGGGAATGGGTTGAGCAGGAAGTATTGTGATTTGGGGATAGAATCTTGAGGGTTTGAGGATGAGGTAAGAAAGAGGGGTGCTGATCTTTCTTAGGAATCAGAAATCAGGACAGGGGACAAGGACAGGAGACTAATAAGGGTTGGGGCTGGAGGGTGGATTGGGACTGGGAAGCAGATGGAGAATGAAGCCTGGGGTTGGAAGATGGAGACTGAAGGGTGGGGCAGGGATGTGGATGGAGGCTGTGGGAGGGGATAGAGAGGGATGAAGGATGGAAGGTTCTAGCATGGGGGTGGGGATTGAGGATAGGCCACAATATGGAGGGTGGACATGCAGATGAGATTTTGGTGTCAGTGGCTGTTGTTTTGGTAACAGCATTTGCTGAGATGTGCAGGGTCAGAGGATGATGTTAATAGGTTTATGAATATGAAATCTATCAGAGGGCTTGAAAACAATAATGTGTCGTATTTGGAAACAGCAGGAGAGAGGAGAGACCCCTTTGGAGGGGAAGAAAGAGGGGCCTGGGGAATCTGCGAAGAATGCCTCGCGCTTGGTAGGCCCTACACAAATATTTGTTTAAGGAGGTGTTAGGTTGGGGACACGGGAAGGAGGCTCTGGGCAGCCTCTTCCCGTTGCCTTGGAGATAGGGCTTCTGTTGCCCTGGCAATTGGAGAAGCCCCTAGGACTGGCCTAAAGCTGTCCCCGCCCCTGAATCTAGAGACCCTGCTGTTTAGAGGCCACTGACGTCAGGGGCTTGGGCAGACCTTAGTTTAACTCTTTCTTTAATGAAGTGTGGGTGTGGGAGCGGGTCGAGGGGATAGATGAGAGGGTAGTACCCGGATGTCTTTCACCACTTCCCCTCCAGACGTTTTTTGCACTGCGTAGTGAGTGGCATAGTGGAGGAAGAGAGGTTATTCTGAATGCGTTGTTTCCACAAATCTACATAGCCTGGACTTCTCTCTTCTTTAGGCCTGGCTAATGGGGGGCCGGGGGGAGGGGACTCAGGTCCTAGGATAGGAGAGGCAGGGCTAGCTGATCCCTTCTGCGTTGGGGAGTCTAGTCGTCTCTAGGCCACGCCCCTCCTCCCTCCTGTTGTCCTGACGACGGGCCTTGGCTGGGCGTAGATACTCTTGCTAGGCAACAGGGTCCCTAGAGGGAAAGGTGGATTAGATAGATGACTGGCAGCCGAAAGGGAGGGAAGGGCCTGCATCTGGAGGAATCTCGGGTTCCTGTGGCTGAGAGTTTAGGGCAAATGTGTGTAAAGGTGAGGAGTAAATCTTAAGGGAGGGTTATGAAAGTATCAGGGTGTATGTGGGCATATAGGGACAGGGATGCGGGACAGGAAGGGGGTAGCAGGACCCAGTGGACTTAAGCTCTGGGGTTTATGAGTGTAGCACGTAAGGCATGTAACACTCTGTGGTGTTACATCCGGTGAGAAGCTCCCCCCAGCCAGCTCCCCTTCCCCCTACTCTTTACCATCTGCTGCCCCAGTCTGGCTGTCTCTCCCTTCTGGCTTCTCAAACATCTCCTTCTACATGGAGGGGGCCTGGGCTGGGCAGAGCCAAGTCTGTGCACATGTGTGTGTGTGTAATATGGATTGAGGCTGGGTCCTTGAGGGTCCTGAAGGGTAGCAGAGAAGGCTTGCTTAACAGGCTGAAAGATTGGCCAGGCTGGTGGGACTCCTAATTATGGACTACTTCTGGAGCCAAGGCTCAGGGAGCTTTTCCTCTCTTTTTCTCCCCTCACAGGCCAATTCTCCCCCTGTGATTGTCAACACAGACACTCTAGAAGCCCCAGGATATGTGAGTTGTTTAGACTTTGGGGCCATTGCAGAAGGAAGGAGGGAGAGGGGGATCTGCTGGGTTCCAGCAGTAGGGGAGAGGTCAGTTCTTAGGTAGGAATGTCTGTCTCACTGTTTCTGTGTTTCTGGCCCGTGCTGGAGTTGCAGGTGAACGGGACCGAGGGGGAAATGGAATATGAGGAGATCACATTGGAAAGGGTGAGCAGGCTCCTCTGTCTGAGGTCCCCTTGCTCCGTGTTTTTGCTTCTCTCTGTACCCATGTTTTCCAGGTGGCCAGCCTTTTAACCCTGCCGTCCCTTCCTGCTCTGGTCACGGCTTCCCAATCCATTCTCCTTCCCACTCACTTTGCCAAGAGTGTGAAGTGAGGGGAGCTGACCTTTTTCTCCTCCTGCTCAGGGTAACTCAGGTCTGGGCTTCAGCATCGCAGGTGGCACTGACAACCCACACATTGGTGACGACCCATCTATTTTCATCACCAAGATCATTCCTGGTGGGGCTGCAGCCCAGGATGGCCGCCTCAGGTGGGGAGAGAGGACAGGGGTTAGGATACCAGCCCCCTCAAAAGGGAGGGCCAGGCCTGACCTGTGGTGGCGCAGTAGGATAAAGCGTCAACCTGGAACACTGACTGAGGTCGCCTGTTCGATACCCTGGGCTTGCCTGGTCAAGGCACATATGGGAGTTGATGCTTCCTGCTCCTCCCCTTTCTCTCTCTCTTTCTCTCTCTCTCCTCTCTGAAATTGAATAAAATCTTAAAAAAAAAATTATAAAAAAAAAAAAAGGGGAGGGCCAGGGCAGCAGAAAGCTCCTGGCTCAGACCCACCTTGCTGCCCTCAGGGTCAATGACAGCATCTTGTTTGTAAATGAAGTGGATGTGCGGGAAGTGACCCACTCAGCTGCAGTGGAAGCCCTCAAGGAGGCAGGCTCCATTGTCCGCCTCTACGTCATGCGCAGGAAGCCCCCGGCTGAGAAACTTATGGAGATCAAGCTCATCAAGGGGCCTAAAGGTAGATCATGTCACCACCCCTGCATTGACTGTCCCCTAGTCGAGGCCTGCTTCCCAGGCATCCACCTCTGCCTCTCTCTCCATCTAGGTCTTGGCTTTAGCATCGCAGGGGGCGTAGGGAACCAACACATTCCTGGAGATAACAGCATCTATGTAACCAAGATTATCGAAGGAGGTGCCGCCCACAAAGACGGGAGGTTGCAGATTGGAGACAAGATTTTGGCGGTGAGTATCCCCATTACTTTTCTAGCCCACACGTGGATGTCCCGGAGCAGACCCAGGCTTCCTTATCAGTTCCTTCCCAGTGTCTTTTCCTGAGGCTGTTTCTGGCTCTGTCTGAGCTCTGCTTCCCTTGACCCCAGGTCAACAGTGTGGGGCTGGAGGACGTCATGCATGAGGATGCTGTGGCAGCCCTGAAGAACACGTATGATGTTGTCTACCTAAAGGTGGCCAAGCCCAGCAATGCCTACCTGAGTGACAGCTATGCTCCCCCAGACATCACAACCTGTGAGAGTCCTCCAAACCCAGAGCTGCCCATGACCCATCCCTTTTACCCCCATGACATTCCCGTTGACTTCCTGTTCAGATGCTTCCGGTATAATAGCTACAACCTCTGCCACTTCCTGTGGTTGGAGAATAGATGGAAAATTGGTTACCATGGAGGAACTAGAAAGTACTGTCAAAAGTTTCTCCACCTGAAGGCACAAGGCCATAATGGTTTTATGGCTAATTTTATCAAATCTTCAAGGAGGGACTGGATTATTCTTATACTTTCTCTGAGTATGGGAAAAGATGAAAAGTTTCACATTTCACTTTTGTAAGGGCATTTCAAATGATCACAAGATAAGGTAAAAGAAAGCATAGGCCAATTTTACTTCTGAATAGAGATGTAAAAGTTTATAATTAAAGTAGGTGCAAATAGTAGCATAAAGGGAATAACATTGTCACAAAATAGGGTTTGTTTCAGAAAACTAAAGGTAATATTAGTAAACCTCTGAATTTGATTCCTTGTCTTAAGAAGTTTAGGGAGGAAAACTGTAAGGTCATTTCAAATAGATGAAGGAAAGGTAGTTGATGAAATTCAACATCTGTTTTCAGATAGGAACTTAGTAAATTAGAAACAGAGGAATTTTCCTTAATGTAGTGAAGAGTAGTTATCAGAAACCAACAATAAGCATTTCCTAACAATAATATCTTAGTAGAGTGTCCACTCAGTTAGTAACTAGGCAGGGATGTCTCCTGTTACTGCTGTTACTCTACATTGCTTGACGGCAGCATTTCCCAATATTGATACTCTTGACATTTTGCACTTGGTATGTTTTTGTTGTGGGGGTTTGTTTTGCACGTTGTAGGATGTTTAACAGCATTCCTGGCCTCCATCAGATGACAGTGGTAGCCCTCCCCATCAGTCAGAACAACCAAAAATGCCTTTAGACAGTGCCAAATGTACCCTGGGAGGCAAATTACCGTGCTTTAGAGATTTCAGACAGTGTAGTAAGGCAAGGATAAATAGATGTTACATTTGAAAAGGGAAAAATAAACTTGCCCTTATTTATAAATTATAATACTGTCTATTCATTTTAAAATCTAAGTGAGTTAACTGAAAAACTTAGAAATAATATGGAGGCTAAGAATGTGGCTATAACCTGACCTGTGGTGGCGCAGTGGATGAGGCATCGACCTGGAACACTGAGGTTGACGGTTCAAAACCCTGGGCTTACCTGGTCAAGGCACATATGGGAGTTGATGCTTTCTGTTCCTCCCCACCCCTCTATGTCCTCTCTAAAAATGAATAAATAAGTTAAACGAGAAAAAAAAAAGAATGTGGCCATAAGTAAGGTAAATGACAAGAGTTAGTAACTTCCCAGCAGTAAGAAAATATAATGGGTGCCTGGCCAGTAGTGGTGCAATGGATAGAGCCTCGACCTGGGACACTGAGGTCCCAGGTTTGAAACCCCACGGTTGCTGGCTTAAGTGTGGGCTTGTTAGGCTTGAGCACAGCCAAACATGGGTTGATATGATCCCATGGTCGCTAGCTTGAACCCAAAGGTAGCTGACTTGAAGCCCAAGGTTACTGGCTTGAGCACCGCCCCTGCCCCCATCAAGGCACATATGAGAAGCAATTAATGAACAACTAAAGTGACACAACTACGAGTTGATGCTTCTCATCTCTCTCCCTTCCTATCTCTTTAAAATATACATATATATATTGAGTAAAAAGGTTTCTTTCACCATAGGAAAACAATCTATAAAATTCTTATATAGGCCTGGCCGGTTGGCTCAGTGGTAGAGCGTCGGCCTGGCATGTGGAAGTCCCAGGTTCGATTACCGGCCAGGGCACACAGGAGAAGTGCCCATCTGCTTCTCCACCCCTCCCCCTCTCCTTCCTCTCTGTCTCTCTCTTCCCCTCCCGCAGCCGAGGCTCCATTGGAGCAAAATTTCCCCGGGCGCTGAAAATGGCTCTGTGGCCTCTGCCTCAGGTGCTAGAATGGCTCTGATTGTGGCAGAGCGATGCCCCAAGATGGGCAGAGCATCGCCCCCTGGTGGGCATGCCGGGTGGATCCTGGTCAGGCGCATGTGGGAGTCTGACTGCCTCCCCGTTTCCAACTTCTAAATCCCATATTTAGGTATTTCTAAATCCCATAACCTATGAAAAGGATCATTGGCTCCTTGGAGAAAAGGCCAATTCCAAGTCTTGAATTGGAATGTAGAAAATGAATTCATAACATTTTTTATACTAGGAAGCAAGGGAGATATCTAAGACTGCTAGGGTCATGTCAAAGACACAGGAGCCAGCCTGACCAGGTGGTAGCGCAGTGGATAGAGCATCAGACTGGGATGTGGAGGACCCAGGTTCAAGACCCCAAGGTTGCCAGCTTGAGCGCGGGGCTCATCTGGTTTGAGCAAGGCTCACCAGCTTGGACCCAAGGTCTCTGGCTTGAGAAGGGGTTACTCGGTCTGCTGTAGCCCCATGGTCAAGGCACATATGAGAAAGCAATCAATGAACAACTAACGTGTCGCAATGAAAAACTGATGATTGATACTTCTCATCTATCTCCATTCCTGTCTGTCGCTCTCTGTCCCTGTAAAAAAAACAACAAAAAAAAACACAGGAGCCAAATTTAAGGAGCTTCTACTGGTCATTCAGCTAAAGCTCATTGAATGTGTTAAAATCCATGAGATCACAATGGTTCTTCCAAATATTTGGGTACCTTTGGAGGAGGTAGGGAACCCATTTGTTTAGAAAACTGGCAAATAAAGGGGAAAAGTCAAATATTTAGTCTCCCTTTTTTGTACCAACTGCACCTTAGAGGTACCAAATGGTTGATGTGGGAAAGTTCTTTTTTATTTATTTATTTTTTTTTTAGGTATTATTTATTTATTTTATATATAGAGAGAAGGGGGGTAGGAGCAGAAAGCATCAACTCCCATATGTGCCCTGACCAGGGAAACCCAGGGTTTCCAACCGGCAACCTCAGCATTGCAAGTCAACACTTGACCCACTGTGCCACTGCAGGTCAGGTGGAAAGTTTTTCTTAAAAGATTTTATTTATTTTAGAGGAGAGAGAGAAAGGCAGGGGTGGGGGAGGAACAGGAAGCATCAACTTGCAGTTGCTTTGCGCATATTCTTTAACCTGGCAAGCTCAGGGTCTCAAACCGGCAACTCAGCGTTCCAGGTTGACGCTTCATCCACTGAGCCACCACAGGCCAGGTGGGAAATTCTTCTTTATAGAAGAATTCCTACTAATAAATACTCCTTTCTTAATAAAGAAAAATGTAGAGTATCGCCATTTTGCTGTCGCCAATGATATATTAGAACCAGGAAGTGATCATCAGTAGCTGTTAAAACTCTCAGGTGAAAGGCTGACAGCCCCTGAGATGACCAATTAGTCTTACTAACAAAAAGATAACTAGACATGATGCATCAGTAATGATGCAGTAGAAAGGACATAGCACCATGTGTGAGTATTCTTGCTAAAAATTGAACTTGAATCCAAGTCTCTAGTATGAGTTATAGTTTATAGAAGATACAAGACAGGAACACTTGTTAACACCGCAGGGATGCAAGCAGTGATTTCCCTATTAGAATTTCCCGTTAGACAAACAATCTTGTTCT
This sequence comes from Saccopteryx bilineata, assembly GCF_036850765.1. Lineage (NCBI taxonomy): Eukaryota > Metazoa > Chordata > Mammalia > Chiroptera > Emballonuridae > Saccopteryx > Saccopteryx bilineata. The sequence goes on along the minus strand of NC_089491.1, from coordinate 385,813,524 downwards.
TTTTTTAAAATGGATGGCCAAGAGAAAAAAGAAGAGAGAAATTTCATAGATTACAGGATTTTAGAACCAAAAGAAAACCCCAAAAGCCTGGAATTACTATTCCCCTTGGTCTCATCATCCTGGCATACCCAGGACATGTAACCTCAAATTCATTATCCACTAGCTGAACCAACCCCTGACATCCCCTGTGTATTCCTGCCCCGACATTGCTGTTAACTGATTCTCAACCACCTTAGTATCTCTGACAGGATTACTTCCCCTTCACCTGAGTCTGGCTCCCCTGGGTCCCTATGGAGAAGGTGGGATGGTGGATGCTGTCTCCCTCCATGCGGTTCCATGTCATCCTTTATTCCACTTCTTCCTTAAGCTTATTCCCAGCACCTGGACAACGAGATCAGTCACAGCAGCTACCTGGGCACTGACTACCCCACAGCTATGACCCCCACTTCTCCGCGTCGCTACTCTCCTGTGGCCAAGGACCTGCTGGGGGAGGAAGACATTCCCCGAGAACCCAGACGGATTGTCATTCACCGAGGCTCCACAGGCCTGGGTTTCAACATCGTTGGGGGCGAGGATGGTGAAGGCATCTTCATCTCTTTTATCCTGGCTGGGGGCCCTGCGGATCTCAGTGGGGAGCTGCGGAAGGGGGACCAGATCCTCTCGGTGAGAGAAGGCCAGCCCCTGCCCACATCACCCCCTCCCCTCAGGGCAGGGCCCAGGTCTCTTGGGCAGGGGCTTGGGTAGGCTGGAGCTGGGTCCTCATCTCCAGTGACCCAGCCTCTCCCCTCCCTCTAGGTCAATGGTGTTGACCTCCGCAGTGCCAGCCATGAACAGGCTGCCATTGCCCTGAAGAATGCCGGTCAGACCGTCACGATCATTGCTCAGTATAAACCAGAAGGTACCAGGCCTAAAGTTCCTCCCCTTGTGCGCTAAGATGGCCCTCAGGACTCTGTCTCTTCAGCTCTGGCTTCAATGGGGGCAGAGGGAGGGCAACAGCAGTACTGTATAGGGCCAGGGCTTAGGAAACTTCTTGTCCCTCCTTAGAGTACAGTCGATTTGAGGCCAAGATTCACGATCTTCGGGAACAGCTCATGAACAGCAGCCTGGGCTCAGGGACTGCCTCCCTGCGAAGCAACCCCAAAAGGGGTTTCTATATCAGGTTGGGTGCTTCCTGGCTGGGCTCCTCTTCATTCTGTGACCCCCCCCACCACCAACTCATCCCCTAAATCCTGGGAGCTCCCTCTCCCCAAACAGTCTTGACACTCAGCTGGTGCTCATGGGCTCAGCTGCAGAGTAGCATTTTGAAATTCTCCCTGTCAATTGGAAAACAGCCTCAGCCTTAAGAATCCTCATTGCCTTCTAGCCCCTGGTTACCCTAGCACCCTGGCACTGTGGGAATGCCCTTAGCAGCTGTGCTGTGCTGTTGATCCCTGACCCAGCACCTCTGAGCTGGGTCTCAGGGCTGCTGGAGTCATCTCTGACTGATGACCGTCTGCCCTCTAGGGCCCTGTTTGACTACGACAAGACCAAGGACTGCGGCTTCCTGAGCCAGGCCCTCAGCTTCCGCTTTGGGGACGTGCTGCATGTCATTGACGCCAGCGATGAGGAGTGGTGGCAGGCGCGGAGGGTGCACTCGGACAGCGAGACTGACGACATCGGCTTTATCCCCAGCAAACGGCGGTGAGGCTCCCGGGCCTTCAACCTTCCTGCCATTGGCACCTGATCTCCCAAGTCCCCCAGGGTGGGCAGCCAGCAGGGCTTGGGTCTGCCCTCTGACTTCTTGGGGACCTGCTGGTCTTCCTGGCACCATAAGTCACTCATGCCTTTGAGAAAAATGTCTCATTTGGGAGCACAGGGACCCAGGGACTGCTGGGAAATAGTGTCATCAGCTGGTCTACTGGGTAAGGGCTATAGGGTCCCTCACTGGACATTTCCCTGTCCCCCTCCCTCCCTCCATATTTCCTGTAGGGTTGAGCGACGGGAGTGGTCAAGGTTAAAGGCCAAGGTAGGTGAAGATGGGATGAACTTGGGTGGAAGAGTCAGGGATTCATGGGGTGAACTCAACCAACTGCATGGTCTGCTCTTTCTTCCTAGGATTGGGGCTCCAGCTCCGGATCACAGGGTAGGCAGGGTCTGTTTGGGAAGGCCTGGGGTGAGAGGGGCGGAGCTTCTCTTGATATGCCCAGGAAGGCTCAGGGGCCCTGGCGTCCCCTGCCTCAGAGCCCCTCACAGGTGCCCTTTCTCTCACTAGGTCGGGAAGACTCGGTTCTGAGCTATGAGACGGTGACGCAGATGGAAGGTGAGCCCTGCCCCCTGCCTCGGCCCCGCCCCTCCGGCACCCGGGCTCCGTTCTCCTCTTGAACCAGCTCTCTCCTCAGTGCACTATGCTCGTCCAATCATCATCCTGGGGCCCACCAAGGACCGCGCCAATGACGATCTTCTCTCTGAGTTTCCTGACAAGTTTGGATCCTGTGTTCCCCGTGAGTGCCCGGGCCTGGGATGCCTGGGATGCGGGTGGGAGGGACAGAGCCGCTTTTGGGCACTGGGGTGCAGGAGGACACTGGGATTCCCAGAGAAGGGGCGCTTGTCAGCCGCTCTCCTGTTCCATGCGTCTCGCCATTCCAGGCCAGAGACAGAGGGTGCTGGGAAGGTGGTTTTGTCTCGCTCAGTCTCGGTCGCCCCAGCAGCACCTTCCACGGAAGGACCAGCTGCGCACTTTGTGGGGCTGACATAGGCAGCTTTGGAGCTAGAGGGATGGTGGTTAGATCTTTGGGGGGCGGGGTGACTTCCTGGCAGATACTACACGGCCCAAGCGGGAGTATGAGATAGATGGCCGGGATTACCACTTTGTGTCGTCCCGGGAAAAAATGGAGAAGGACATTCAAGCGCACAAGTTCATTGAGGCCGGCCAGTACAACAGCCACCTGTATGGAACCAGTGTGCAGTCTGTGCGAGAGGTGGCAGAACAGGTAGGACCCGGCGGGCACCTCGTCCTCTTCCTCCTCCCTTCTCCCCACCCCATGGCCTTCCTCCAGCTCTCTCTAACTCTTTCTCTCTCTGTCTCTTTCCCTGCTGGGTCTCCACTCCACCCCTCCACCTCCACCACCTCCTCCTCTTGGGCAACTCTGTCTGACCGGCTGCTTTCTTGTGCCCTGCTCCCCTGCTGCCTCCTTTGCTTCCTGACCCCAAACTCGGCATTGCCATCTGGCCCCTCTCCCCTCCCTCCCCTCCTCTCCCCTCGCCTGCCCTTCCCACCCCTTTGCCCCATTTCTCCTCTCTTCCTGTGGCCTTGCCCTTGGTGGTTTGGCTTCCCCCACCTCGGTCTCCCCCCTTCTGCCTGACTCCCCTTTGGCCCTGTCCCCTCCTCCTGCCTGTCCCTGGGGTCTCCACCTCCCTCCCCTACTGCTGTGCCACCTCCTTCCCCGCTGCCCCTACCCTGCCCTCTCTCCCTCCATGGATCCTTTCTCCATCTGCCTCTCCTCCCTCCCATCTGTCTCTTCTTATTCCTTCCATCTGTCTGTCCTCTGTCTGTCCTCCCCTCCCTCCTCCCTCTATCCTACTTCCTTTCTCCTTTTCCTTCGTGTTCTCTGGCCTCATCTGCCCTTCCGGCCTTCCCTGCTCCATTCGGTTCTGCCCCTCACACCATGCTCTGCCTCTTCCTTTGGCCCCCTCCCTGCCTGTTCCTCACCCACCTTCATCACTCCAATCCCCTTCTCTTGTGCTGGCCCCTTCCCTTTTCTCTCTTTCACTCTGTCCATACCCCCTTCCCACCTTGACTCTGCCAATGTGTCTTTTGACATCCATGTCACTTCCCTTTTGTCCAACCTCCTGTTCCCTGCCTCTCCATGTACTGTGTCCTGTCCTGGTACCTCTGTCTGTCCCTTCCCACCACCTGCTGGCCCCCCTCCGCCCACGCTGCCTGCCCCCAGGGGAAGCACTGCATCCTTGATGTCTCAGCCAATGCTGTGCGGCGGCTGCAGGCGGCCCACCTGCACCCTATCGCCATCTTCATCCGCCCCCGCTCCCTGGAGAATGTGCTGTGAGTATGGTCCCAGGGGTCTCCCCTCCACTCCCCCACACCTGTGGTCCTGGCCATCAGAAGGCCTCTGTGTTGAACTCTCTGCCCTCACAACCCTGGGAAGTGGCTCCAGCAGCCCTTGAAGGGGATGTGCAGAGAGAGCTGGGACCCAGAGGATGCAGGAAATCTCGGGCCTCTCCCCTCTTCTTCCTTGGGGTAGGCAGGACTACAACTCCCAGCAGCCTCTGGGGCACACACCTGCTGGGGTGAGCCAGGGCCTCCAGGGCTGTTGGGAGTTAGAGTCTGAATTTCTTCACTTGGGCTGAAGGCTGGGAGGATGCGGCTCTGGAGAGGTCCCTGGCGTGGCCATACACGGCTGGGTTGGTTGTGGGTTAGGTGGGGGTCATCTGTGGCCCTAGGAGGATATTGGGAATAATTTTTTTTGCTTCGTGCTCCATGTAAGAAAGTACTGTTTGCAATTTAACATTCCTGGATGGAGGAAGTAAAAAGCAGGGTGGGTGGGACCACCCTCAGGTCTGTATTTCTCTCACTCTCCACAGAGAGATTAATAAGCGGATCACAGAGGAGCAAGCCCGCAAAGCCTTCGACAGAGCCACCAAGCTGGAGCAGGAATTCACTGAGTGCTTCTCAGGTGAGGCTGCAGCCAGCCTGTTCCCAGCACACGATGCGCCTTTGCTCAGGTTCAAAACAGGAAAATAAGGTAGCAGTGGAGTGGGAGAGGGACTTGGAGCCCACTGGGTAGAAGGCTTAGAAAGATGTGCCGCTTTGGGTAGATGCAACCCCCTGGCTTGTAGCTTAGAGAATGAGAAAAGGTGCCCCTTCTCGAGGCTGTTGCCACCCCCCTGGCCAGGCATCCGGCCTCACTCCCTGTTCCACCCTACCCCCAGCCATCGTGGAGGGCGACAGCTTTGAGGAGATCTACCACAAGGTGAAGCGCGTCATCGAGGACCTCTCAGGCCCCTATATCTGGGTCCCAGCCCGAGAGAGACTGTGATTCCTGCCCTGGCTTGGCCTGGATTCGCCCTGCCTCTATCACCTGGGCCCCGGGTCTGGACTGAACTGCCCAAGCCCCTCGCACTCCCCAGCCTCCCTCCCACCCCTTCTTATTTATTTCCTTTTTACCTGGATCCAGCCCATTGGAGGGGGGACACTCCTCTGCATGTATCCCCGCACCCCAGAACTGGGCTCCTGAACCCCAGGAAGCTGGGGTCTGGGGTGGCCAGCTCCTTGTCCTGGCCCCTTGCTCCTTAGGACCCTTGCCCCTGCCCGCCCTCAACGCACACATGAACCCATTGGGGGCCACCCCTCCCCCATCTCCTCCCACACACACATTCCAGAAGTCAGGCTTCCCCACAAGGAGCCCCCACAAGGATGCAGGGCCGCAGGCCTCCGCTTTCTCCTGAGGCAGGTCTGCAGTCACCCTGCCCACATCAGAACTCCCCATGGCCCTTGATTTCTCATTTAGTTTTTCCATTTTTTTTTCTCAAAGGTGGTTTTTTGGGGGATCAGTGGGGGACTCCACTGTGGGCCCCTGATTTCCACATGCCCCCCACCTTTTTTCTTTGCCAGTTTGCATGAGTGGAAGGTCTAACTGTGGCTTTTTTTTTCCCCTGGGATTTTTTTTGGGGGGGAGGGGAGGGGGGTGGGTTAGGGAATGGGGGGGGCAGGGGTTGGGGGTCGGGTATCCAGGGGAAGACTGGAAATGCTGCCGCCTTCTGCAATTTATTTATTTTTTTCTTTTGAGAGAGTGAAAGGAAGAGACAGATAACTTGAAACCTGGTGTGTGGCCTGATTATTTGGGACCTGGGTGAGGAGGGAGCCGGTGGGAGCATAGCAATGAGTCTGGTCAAGTCAGATCCTCCTCTGCGCCCCCCCTCCCCCCAGAGAGGATAGCGGGGTCTGAAGGTGCCTTGGAGGGACCCTGCAAACCAAGGACGGACCCTGGTGAGGAACGGGGCCTGGAGGGGCTGGACCTCTGTCCGAGGTCACTGACAGACCCAGAGGGAGGACAGGTTTGTCAGAGGTCCCTGAAAACTTAGCTCTGATCACTGCCCTGGGCTGTCTTAGTCCTGTCGGGCAGCATTACAGTCTGTAAAGGAAAAATACAGAGGACACTTTCTTTGTTTATGTTCGTGGCGTTGTGGACAGAGCTGGCTCTGGCCATGATCTGTACAGAGGTTTGCTGATAAGAAATGCTGTGTAAATATTCATTGGATTTTTTTATGCCTCATCTCTATAGGAAAGATTTGAAGCAGTTTTGCAAATAAGGGGGAAAATAGAACCTAAGACTGAACAGAAAACTAGGAGAAACAGTTACTATAGCTATGAGGATAAAGATGATTTCTGAGCTTCCTAGTAGACTGGGCAAGAAGGGGAAACGGCCCATTACCTATTATACTTCACACGCACACATACACTTATGTATTATAATGAGGTATAAAGACAAAATTCTAGTTCTTTTAGAGAGTCAGATTTCCTGGCCCTCAGTGCTAACTCGAACTGCTCAGTGTGCTGTAGAGTAGCAGCTTTCAGCTTTCCTCCAGCCCCTGTGCATAGTTTGACAGGCTCCCACCATGATGGCCTCAGCTGCCACATAAATGAGCCATTGCTGGGGACATCAATGACACTGCGCCTTTCTCCCTCTGACTCAGGGGCCTCAGGGGTCGGGCTGAGGTGCAGGGTCCAAGAGTTGTAATGGTCAAGTCCTGAGCAGAACAAAAGGGTAGTTTTTATAACCACCCCCAACAGAAGTTGAGAGTTGGATATAAAAGACCAAACCCCCTGGGGCAGAGATTCTGGGGAGGACATGGCTGCCCCAGCCCAAAAACAGTGACCCAAGGACAGAGATGGAGGTCTCTGGAGGCATGCCACTTAAACCAGTGATCCTCTCTGTGGATTGCCCTGCACAGTTTTCTAAGTAGTACTCTGTCCAGCAATCCAATCCTGGGGCTGGAGCCTAGGGTTGTGCCTTTCAGGAAACCTCCCAGGTGATTCTGATGTCTTGCTGGGTGGAGAAGCTGCTTCTCAAGATGGTTTTCAAATGATCCTCTTGGCGTGGTTCTGTATAGGAACAGACCCTTTGCAGCTGTGCCAGTGTTCTCTACCTGAATTAGCTGCAGAGTGGACCCTGAGCTGGGGGTGGTGCGCACAGGTCACAAGTCTGGCTCTAAAGGCTGAAGGAGGGTTTGCTGAGAAGGGGTGAAATTACCTAGTTTTGCACACATTGTTTTTTTAGTTTGCATAAGTAATACATGTACCTTACAAAAATTCAAATATAGAAGTACATATGACTTTTAAAAAAGTTCCCTCTCCGTCGCATTACACACAGTTCTTAGAGGGAAGCATGTTAGCAGTTTGAGATCTAGTCTTCCAAATCTATGAAGCTCGTCTCTGGCCATGTAAAGAGACTGTGTGTGAATGGATAGGCGCAGTGTGTGTGTGTGTGAGTGAGAGTGAATGGATAGGCGCAGTGTGTGTGTGTGTGTGTGAGTGAGAGTGAATGGATAGGCGCAGTGTGTGTGTGTGTGAGTGAGAGTGAATGGATAGGCGCAGTGTGTGTGTGTGTGAGTGAGAGTGAATGGATAGGCGCAGTGTGTGTGTGTGTGTGTGTGAGTGTGTGTGTGAGTGAGAGTGAATGGATAGGTGCACTGGGTTCCCAAACGAGTTCAAATTGACTCCCCCACACCCCCTCTTGTTTGTTTCAACAAATCCTTATTTGGATATTGGTTAGTGCCAGGTAGTGTTTATTTATTTGTTTATTTTTTAATTTTATTTATTCACTTTTAGAGAGGAGAGAGAGACAGAGAGAGAGAAGGGGGGAGGAGCTGGAAGCATCAACTCCCATATGTACCTTGACCAGGCAAGCCCAGGGCTTTGAACCGGCAACCTCAGTGTTTCCAGGTTGACGCTTTACCCACTGCGCCACCACAGGTCAGGCCCAGGTAGTGTTTAAAATGCTGAGGATGTAATGACCATGTCCCCAGGGAAACTTGGGATCCATCCAGTAGAATGGACAACAGAGGGTAGAAAATAAAGGAATGCTGATAATTTAGCTTGACGGTGCTGATAAGCAAAGGAAGGGACTGCTGGGTATGTTCCTCGCGAGTTAGGTGGGGTGGCCACCGAGGCCTCTTTTTGGAGAAGCATTGAGTGAAGACCTGAATGATGAGGAAGCCCGGGGTGGGGCTGTGTGCCAGGTAGAGGGAGGAACAGCAAGGTAGGAAGAGTGCATTGTCGGAGGGCAGAATGGGGACAGACAAGGGCAAAGCAGGTTGGGGGAGGGAGATAAACAGTAGCTGGGGCAGGGAAGTGAGCTCGGCCTGAGGACTTGACATGGGACTTGAAAGCGGTGCCATGCAAAGTCCTGTTGGAGGCTATTGGGAGGGAGCGGTCGGTTCCCCGCTGCATGCTGTTGGAGAAGGTACGCTAGTGGGCAGTAGAGAGCCAGTTCCCAGGCGCTCGTGAGGTTAGGATGTGAGGTGTGGTGTTCCTGGAGGTAACTGGGCAAAGAGCTTCGCTGCTCTGGGCCTCATTTTCCCTGGCTGTAAAGTGGGAATAATAACTACCCCCCTTGCAGGATTCCTGTGAGGAGGGCAGGGGAGAAGCCATGGGAAGCCGTTGGCACACTTAGAAAATGGTCATGATTATTGCCATTGGCTTCATGATCTAGTCTCAGTTACTGCATAAACTTGAAAGTGAAATAAAACCCAAGTTTTCTAAAAATTTCACCCTCTAAATAAAAGTGGGGAAGAGGAGCAGAGAGGAACCTGGCTTCCAGAAGCCTGGCTGTCCCGGACTAAAAAGGAGGGGTGTGCATGGGGTGGAGACAGTGGAGTTGGGGCGGAGAGAGCTGGAGGGAGGAAGGCCTACTGAAAGCAGGCCGCCAGGCACTAGGGAGGAGAGAGCTGGAGGGAGCAAGGCCCATTGAAGGGAGGCCACCAGGCGCTGGGGCGGAGAGAGCTGGAGGGAGGAAGGCCTCCTGAAGGCAGGCCGCCAGGCACTAGGGAGGAGAGAGCTGGAGGGAGGAAGGCCTACTGAAGGCTGGCCGCCAGCTGCAGGCCGCAAGGAGCAGGCAGCGAAGCGCTGGGGGGTTTGTTCGGGTTCCCATTGGAAACTTGTGTGCAGCGGTCATCTTTTCCCGCCAGCCCTAGGAAGCCCCTGCTTCCCTTGCTGCTAGTCCTGGTACTGAGCCCTTCCACCTGGTTCTACCTCCTACAGCCTCCCCTGCTTCATGGCCACCCACGCCCCACTTGGCCTCTGAGATTGGGGAAACATCGGTCGCCCTCTGGAAATTCAGCACTGAGCCTCCTCTTTTCTCCTGTGCCCATTTGTTCATTCACCTCTTTTGAGGCCTGCTGGGCACCAAGAGGTAGGAGGGTTTGGGCAAGAGCAAGGCAGGCCCATTCCAAATGGGAGGTGGAAGGTGCCCTGAGAGCCGGGCAGGGGCAGAGGGCGCTCAGAACCCAGGTGTCCTTCATAGCTCAGACAACGTCCCAGGGACCCAGTGCTGGCCCAGGGAAGTTGCTGTCCACCCTCTGGGATGTGGGCAGAGGTGCCCTCTGCTATCCTGATCCCAGCCTTCTCCCACATGCAGAGGTTCTGAAAGTCTAACTCACCCCTCAGCTGTGCTGCTAGTGATGAGAATAAGAATGAAAACGATGTGCTCAGCCCACTTTCCAATGCGGGGAAGGTGAACTCCGATCTGAGAGTGGCCTTCAGGCTTTTTCCTCTGTGCTACCAGTCTTTTACCCGTCAGCACCCCTCCTGGGGCCCCGAGTTGTCCCTTCTCAGCGTCCACACGCTCTCATTCTACCAGCCCCTCCGGTAGTCACCAACTGCCCAGGCTCCCACACCTGACAAGCACTTCCCTCTTCCTGACACCTTGCTCGCTGGGGGGCCCATCCTTTTCTCTCCTTGGCAGTCTCTAACCTGGCACTTGGGGCCCCCAGAGCTGGCCCTGAAGGTCACTTTGTCTTCCAGTTGGCCTGGCAGCCCTGGGGCTCTTTCTTCTGTTTCTCCCGCTGGCAGGACTCTGTCCTGGGCTGCTGTCTTCCTACTGTGCCCTCTCACTGGGTGGAGGTCACCACGGGTGCTTTGCTTCACCTGGACCACACCTGAGCGTATGCCTACGGAGTCACCAGCCCAGAAACCTCTGGACTCCAGACCCACTTCCACCAGCCCTCCAGACCCTGACAAGTGCACCGCTGTCTTCCCCTGCCCCTTCCCCTCCCCTCTCTCTGCATTTTCAGCCATCACCAGGTCCACTACCATTCCTCGGCCAAGTTCTGCCCAAGCGACCTTCTCTGTCTGGCCTCAAGCCTCAGAGTTTCCCACCGAAACCAAGCAGCCCCCTGACCCCCTGACCAAGCTCCCTGCCTCTTCGTGACCCACCTCTGACTCATCACTCATCCCAAGGCCAGGCCACTGTTCAGCTTACAGATCTGATGTCACCACTATTCTGCCTGCAGCTCTCCATGTGCCCTGACTGGGGACTGAACCTGAAATTTTGGCATATCAGGACCACACTCTAATCAACTGAGCTACCCAGCCAGGGAAAATCACCCTTGTAAGTGCCTAGGTTTTGGGGTGATCATTTTGCAGTAACAGGTTACTAATACACATGGACCACTGTATACATCTATTATGTACTTTATAAAATACATTCCCAAGTAGAAATCTAAAGAAAAGGGATAAAAATATATAAATAAGGTTCTAATGTTTTCTTGCCACATTATTAATCTTGTGATCCCCTGGGGGTGTATGTCTTTTACTTTGGAGATCTCTGTGCATTTAAAATATATTTTTAAATTAAGTTAATTCATTAATTTATTGTAAAAAGCTTTATTGTTTTCATTTGGTCCAACTCATGGGAGAGGGCTCCCAGACAGTTAAAAGGATTCCTAGTGGTTTCAGGGAAAGGTGCAGGCAAAAACCAGACACCACCTGACCAGGCGGTGGTGCAGTGGATAGAGCATCGGACTGGGATGCAGAGGACCCAGGTTTGAGACCCCGAGGTCACCAGCTTGAGTGTGGGCTCATCTGGTTTGAGCAAAGCTGACCAGCTAGGACCCAAGGTCTCTGGTTAGAGCAAGGGGTTACTCAGTCTGCTGGAGCAACATTGTCTCAATATGAGAAAACAATCAATGAATAACTAAAGTGCCACAACGAAGAATTGATGCTTATCATTTCTCTCTGTTCCTGTCTGTCTGTCCCTCTCTCTGACTCTCTGTCTCCATCAAAAAAAAAAAAAAAAAGCCAGACACCAAGGGAGGCAGAGGGGCTCCTCAAAGGCCTCTGGGCTCCAAAGGCTCCTGTTTTGCTTTTCCTTTTTTGGGAGAGGCAGGGAGAGAGAGAGACAGGAACATCGAGCTTCTCCTGTATGTGTCCTGACCTGGGATCAAATCAGCAACATCCAGCATGCTAGGACAACGCGCCAGCCAACTGAGCTATCTGGCTCTGGCTGGCCAGGGTTTTATTTATTTTAGAGAGACTGAGAGAGGAAGGGAGAGAGAGGGGAGGGGGAAGGGAAGCATTCATTTGTTGTTCCCCTCAGTCATGCATTCCTTGGTTGCTTCCCATGTGTGCTCTGACCGGGTATCGAACCCGCAACCTTGTGTTTCCGGATGACAGTCAACTAAACTAACTGGACAGAGCCAGCTCCTAGTCATGTCTGAGGGTGAGTCATCCAAAGAGACACTCGCCCACTCCAGCCTGGGGGCTGCCAGCCTGCTGAGGTGAGTCAGGTGGTCACCCATCTTCTTGATGAGTTTCACCTGCTCACCCAGGAAGTGGTTCCCCAGGAAGTCACGGAGCTGAGGGTCTGCGCGGGCAGAACCCAGGCCCTGCAGGTCCAAAGGGCCCGGTCCAGGTTCTTCTCCAAGGCCGTGGCGGCTTCCCTAGCGTCCTGAGTGTCACCCCACTTTTCTAGAGAAGGCCTCGGCACATCCTGGAAGAGAACGTGGCCGGGCGCTGGTTTTGCATCTTTAAGAGACGCTCAGCGTTCTCTGCTTCCCCTGGGCCAACGCTGGGAAGAAGTGGCCCACGCCCTCCAGAGCCGAGTCTTCGAGGTCGAAACAGAAGCCCAGGGAGAGGTAGGTGTGGGAGCCTGCGGGTGCAGGGTGACCGGGCGGTTGAAGGCAGCTTCCACCCGGGTGGAATAATTCTGATGAATTTGGGAGCTCGTGGTCGTTCGGCAATAAGGAGTTAAGGGCAAACACCGGTGCTGGCTGGTCTCGGAGGCTGAGGATGGCTGGGGTGGTTCTGAAGGTGGGGACTGGGAAAGAGGTTGCAGCGTGGTCAGAGGCTGGAATGACGGGGTCCCTGGGTCTGTTCTGTCCAAACTCTGCTGAAGTGAAGCAGATCCAGGGACCACTGAGGGCACTGAGAGAGGCTGTGGTTAAGGCTATCATTTATTACTTATTATTTTTTTGTAACTTGGTGACAGAATATGTCTATTTTATGTATTTATGTTTTGTATTTTATTTATTGATTTTGGGGAAGAAGGGAGAGAGAGGAAGAGAGAGAGAGAGAGAGGAAGAATGAGAAAGGAGGGGAGAAGCAGGAAGCGTCTGTAGTTGCTTCCTGTATGTGCCTTGACCGGGCAAGCCCAGGGCTTTGAACCGGTGACCTCAGCATTCCAGGTTGATGTTTTATCCACTGTGCTACCACAGGTCAGGCCTAAGGCTATTCTTTAAAAAAAATTATTGATTTGAGAGAGAGGAAAGGGGAGAGAGAGAGAAACATTGATTTGTTGTTCTACTTATTGATGGAATCAATGGCTGAATCCTGTATGTGTTCTGACCAGGGATCGAACCTGCAGCTTTGGCATATTGAGACAATGTTCTAACAACCGAGCAAGCGGCTATGTTTTTGAATGATATTCAAAGTGTCTCATTCTGAAATTTAACGCCTATCTCAGGGTAGCCCAACCTACTTCTCTGACCATTTTCCACTTGCTTATTCCCATTGATAAAATCTACCTGTTCTTCCCTCCTCTAGGGAACCTTTATCAACTGCCCTGGAGGTGGGGTTCCCAGGTTCAGAGCCCAGCCTGTCTGTGTGAATCAGTCTCTGCATATTCTCTGCATCATGTAGGAAACACACTCAGAAGGTACAGGGTCACTTTGTATAAAGAGTGGTAGGAAGAGTTCTAAAAGCAGCCCCCAAGATTTCACACTCTTATCTTGGAACAGTTGAATATGATAAGATGTGAGTTTCACACTTATGTTATATATAGTTAATCTTTTATATGGTTATATATACAGCAGGTCCTTGAATAATGTTTCATTTAATGTAATTTTGTTATAACATTGATGAGATACAGTAGGAACTTAACTCTTGTTAGTATCAGTTAGCCTATGGTAAATTTGGTTTCATTATACCTCATTTCATTTAAAGTAACAGAATTGATGATGTTAAGTGAGGGCTCACTGTGTATATGTATGATGTATACACAATTGGCCTTAAGACAGGAAGATTGCCTGACCAGGCAGTGGCGCAGTGGATAGTGTCGGATTGGGATGCAGAGGACCCAGGTTCGAGACCCCGAGGTTGCCAGCTTTAGCGCAGGCTCATCTGGTTTGAGCAAAAGCTCACCAGCTTGGACCTAAGGTAGCTGGCTCAAGCAGGGGGTTACTCGGTCTGCTGAAGGCCCACAGTCAAGGCACATATGAGAAAGCAATCAATGAACTAAGGTGTCGCAACGAAAAACGATGATTGATGTTTCTCATCTCTCTCTGTTCCTGTCTGTCTGTTTCTATCTATCCCTCTCTCTGACTCTCTCTGTCTCTGTAAAAAAAATAAATAAATAAATAAATTTTTTTTTCTTCCATTTTTCTGAAGCTGGAAACAGGGAGAGACAGTCAGACAGACTCCCGCATGCGCCCGACCGGGATCCACCCGGCACGCCCACCAGGGGCGACGCTCTGCCCACCAGGGGGCGATGCTCTGCCCATCCTGGGCGTCACCATGTTGCTACCAGAGCCACTCTAGCGCCTGAGGCAGAGGCCACAGAGCCATCCCCAGCGCCCGGGCCATCTTTGCTCCAATGGAGCCTTGGCTGCGGGAGGGGAAGAGAGAGACAGAGAGGAAAGCACGGCGGAGGGGTGGAGAAGCAAATGGGCGCTTCTCCTGTGTGCCCTGGCCGGGAATCGAACCCGGGTCCTCCGCACGCTAGGCCGACGCTCTACCGCTGAGCCAACCGACCAGGGCCAATAAAAAAATTTTAAAAAGTGAAAAAAGCCTGACCAGGCGGTAGCGCAGTGGATAGAGTGTCGGACTGGGATGTGGAGGACCCAGGTTCGAGACCGCAAGGTTGCCAGCTTGAGTGCGGGCTCATCTGGTTTGAGCAAAAAAAAAAAAAGCTCACCAACTTGGACCCAAGGTCGCTGGCTCTAGCAAGGGGTTACTCAGTCTGCTGAAGGCCCATGGTCAAGGCACATATGAGAAAGCAATCAGTGAACAACTAAGGTGTTGCAACAAAAAACTGATGATTGATGCTTCTCATCTTTCTCCGTTCCTGTCTGTCTATCTCTCTCTGACTCTCTCTGTCTCAAAAAAAAAAAAAAAAAAAAAAAAAAAAAAAAACCGAAAAAAAAAAAGACAGGAAGATTATTTGGGTGATGCCTGACCTGTGGTGGCGCAGTGGATAAAGCGTCGACCTGGAACGCTGAGATCGCCGGTTCAAAACCCTGGGCTTGCCTGGTCAAGGCACATATGGGAGTTGATGCTTCCTGCTCCTCCCTCCCCCTTCTCTCTCTCTTTCTTTCTCTCTCTCTTCTCTCTAAAAATTAATAAAATAAAAAAAAGAAAAAATTAAAGAAAAAGAAAAAGATTATTTGGGTAGGCCTAATCTAATCACAGTAGCCCCTTTAAAATGACAGAGGAAGTCAGAGATTTGAAGCACGAGAAAGGTGCCAGTCACTGTTGCTGACTTTGAAGATGGAGGAGCCACATGATGAGGAATAGAGAGGCTTCTAGGAGCAGAGAGTAGACCCTCCTTGACAGCTAGCAGAAAAATGGGGACCTCTGGTGTGGTGAACTCATAATACAGTGTACAGATAATATGCTATAGAATTGTGCACCCCAGTGTCACCCCAATAAATTCAATATAAGGGGAAAAAAGATTGGGAAACACTTGGAGAAAAAAAAAGAAAAAAGTGGGGTCCTCAATCCTACATCTGTAAGAACTGGATTCTGTCAACAACCTGAGTGGACATGGAAGCAGATCTTCTCCTTTGCCTCCAGAAATGAACACAGCTCTGCCAGCACCTTGACCTTGGCTCTGTGAGACCATGTGCAGAAAACCCAGTTGGACCTCTGGCCCACACTACAGAACTGTGAGCTAACGAATGGGGGTTGTTTTAAGGCACTA
Source organism: Saccopteryx bilineata (assembly GCF_036850765.1). Classification (NCBI taxonomy): domain Eukaryota; kingdom Metazoa; phylum Chordata; class Mammalia; order Chiroptera; family Emballonuridae; genus Saccopteryx; species Saccopteryx bilineata. Next base: position 385,798,114 of record NC_089491.1, on the reverse strand, counting down.
AGTTTGTGGTATGTTGTAATTTAGCCATAGAAAAAGCGTACAAGAGGCTTTGTCCCTGAAGACCTTGCATAATTCAAGGTACATATTCTTTTTTTTTTTAAATAATAGTAGCTAATATTTTTAAGACTTTATTAAATATTTTAGAGACAGGGGAGAGAGAAAAGGGAGGGGGGAGGAGTGGGAAGCTGCTTCTCATAGGTGTCTTGACCAATTGACAAGCCCAAGGTTTTGAACCCACGACCTCAGCATTCCAGGTTGATGCTTTATCCACTGTGCCACCTCAGGTCAGGCCTGGTACATGTTCTTTTTTTTTTTCTTTTTTGTATTTTTCTGAAGTGAGAAGTAGAGAGACTGAGAGACAGACTCCCACATGTGCCTGACTGGGATCCACCTGGCATGCCCACCAGGAGGCGATGCTCTGCCCATCTGGGGCGCTGCTCCATTGCAACCGGAGCCATTCTAGCGCCTGAGGCAGAGGCCATGGAGCTATCCTCAGTGACGGGGCCAACTTTTGCTTTAATGGAGCCTTGGCTGCAGGAGGGGAAGAGAGATAGAGAGAAAGGAGAGGAGGAAGGGTAGAGAAGCAGACAGTCACTTCTCCTGTGTGCCCTGGCTCGAACTCGGGACTTCTACATGCTGGGCCGATGCTCTACCGCCAAGCCAACTGGCCAGGGCCATGGTACATATTCTTAAAAGAATAAAAGTAGGCCTTGGTCAGTTGGCTCAGTGGTAGAGTGTCGGCCTGGCGTGCAGGAGTCCCGGGTTCGATTCCCGGCCAGGGCACACAGGAGAAGCGCCCATCTGCTTCTCCACCCCTCCCCCTCTCCTTCCTCTCTGTCTCTCTCTTCCCCTCCCACAGCCGAGACTCCATTGGAGCAAAGATGGCCCGGGCGCTGAGGATGGCTCCGTGGCCTCTGCCTCAGGTGCTAGAGTGGCTCTGGTTGCAACAGAGCGACGCCCCAGATGGGCAGAGCATCGCCCCCTGGTGGGCGTGCTGGGTGGATTCCGGTCAGGCGCATGCGGGAGTCTGTCTGACTGCCTCCCTGTTTCCAACTTCAGAAAAAGACAAAAAAAAAAAAAAAAAAAAAAGGAATAAAGGTAAACGGTGGATGAGTTCTTGCAGTGCATAGACCTACCACTATTGTGGCATAGTTTTGTTTCTAGCAAGCTTTTAGTTTCTGAGGATTAGCTCTAGTATTTTAAAGAGGCTTGTTTATAAATTAGTGACCTGATGGTCCATGTCATGTGTCTGGATTTCTTCAGTGTTTTATCACCTCTGACACCTATTGTAAAGTTATTGATTTTGGGGGGTGTTTTTCAGCCCCCTAATGAATGGTTTTGGGGAACATGGTTCTAGGCACTGCTTTCTGTGCACATGTGCCACTTTCCGCAGTTCTACAAACTGAACGCACCGTGCAACCAGAGCCCACGTCACGAAGGTGAACACTTCCATAACCCCAGAATCTCCCATGATCCTTTCTTGCTTCTAGAGGGGTAACCACTATTCTGACCCAAACAGCATAGGTTTATTTGCCTGAATAAACCAAACAGTAAGTGATAATATCAGAGAATGCTAAAGTAACAGCCCAGTAGTAACCAAAATTACTGGCCACAGTGCCAGTGCATGCCAACAACAGGGAGCTTTTTTTTTTTTTTTTTTTCTGAAGCTGGAAATGGGGAGAGACAGTCAGACTCCCGCATGCGCCCGACCGGGATCCACCCGGCACGCCCACCAGGGGCGACGCTCTGCCCACCAGGGGGCGATGCTCTGCCCATCCTGGGCGTCGCCATGTTGCGACCAGAGCCACTCTAGCGCCTGGGGCAGAGGCCACAGAGCCATCCCCAGCGCCCGGGCCATCTTTGCTCCAATGGAGCCTTGGCTGCGGGAGGGGAAGAGAGAGACAGAGAGGAAAGCGCGGCGGAGGGGTGGAGAAGCAAATGGGCGCTTCTCCTGTGTGCCCTGGCTGGGAATCGAACCCGGGTCCTCCGCACGCTAGGCCGACGCTCTACCGCTGAGCCAACCGGCCAGGGCCAACAGGGAGCTTTTCAAGACAGAGACAAACAAGGGTATAGCCAAGGCTTTCACACTCTATGCAGGGGACATGTTCTTGAATGTCTTATAATGAAAAACTCTGATGAGTCTAGTATTTTCATGAAATAACTGTGACAGGATTTGCTTCACAGTTGGGGCTTAAAGGGAGATTTGTGAATGTCTTTAATATTGCCCAATTTCTAATTTAGCATACAGTACTTCAAATTCGCACACTCCTCTTAGAACCCAACCCTCTCTGTACCCCCCATGGAGTTGTGAGGGACGCGTTCTAGCCTCACTGGGACCTCAGGGCCCAGCCACGGTGACTGCACAAGGTTCTGGAAGTCCAAGTCCAGTTCCCCTCTGCTGCTTCCTTGCCCCGGGAACCTGGGTAAGCTCTTCCTTTTCAGGGTCTGATTTCCCGCATCTGCGGACATGCTCTGGGGATAATGAGAGGAGCTAAGGAATAGACAGCCCCTGGCACACAGTAGGAGTCAGAGCAGGTTGGCTGGCACTGCTCTCTGGTGAGACGGAGAGGCCTGCTCTCCTGCCATTCTGACAGCTTGTCCCTCATGCACTGGGAATTTGACTCCCCAGAAGACTGAAGCCAGTCAGCCTGGGCTGGAAAGTCTGGTGGCTGAGCCCCCAAGGAGGCTGGGACGTAGGCTCAGATGCTGGGGTCACAGGCCCAGTTTGGGCAAGAGCAAAGAACAACGGGTCCCTTTGATCCTGGTTGGAGATAGTTGGACACACCAACAGTTCTGGGAATTCAGAGGCAAGAGTGACGGGGGAGGGGCAGAGGGGGAGACATGGAACTGCAAGCCCGGCCTCTGGCCCCTTCTCCAACCATGCAAAGAGGAAGGAGGTGACCAGCATGAGGAGGTGAGGGGCATAGGCCAGAACACTCGCCCTCCCAGGGGAGGAAAGCAGAGGTAACCCATCCCCCCACCTCCACCCCCACACATCCCCTGAGTTCCAAATCCATTTCCACCTCTGTTTAAGTCCAAAGTCCCGGGCACTGGAGATGCCAGGGTCGGCACACTAGGAGCACAGACAAGCAGACACGCATAAGCACAGGGCTCAGAGCCCTTGCATGGGCCCTGCCCCTTTCTCTCCCATTGTCAAGGGCTGTCTGCACACCCTGATTCTCCAGGCTTCAGCTTCCTTCTTAGCCTGGGATCTGCACAGCACTGAGGGATCCGGAGTCACCCTCAAGACCACCAGCAAGTAAAAGGGGAAGAGAGGCAGACACAAGGGGCCTGATGGGGGTGGGGGGGGGGGTGGAAGATGGGAGGAGGGGTGGAGGGGACCAGCTGTGGAGAGGGAAGAGGTAGAGTGAGAAAACTTCAGAGGATGGATTTGGGGTGACAGACTTGGGAGGGAATGAGGGAAAGGAGAAAGGTCTTCATGTAGCCACCTATCACTTAGAAATAGATGGGAGCCCACAACCCACTCTGTTCAGTCCCAATCTCAGCCCTAATCCCAGCTTTGACCCAGTCCCAGGCCCGGCCAGCCCTACCATGACAAAGGAGTATCAGGATCTTCAGCATTTGGACAATGAGGAGAGTGACCACCAGCTCAGACAAGGTAAGGGGCTGCCTCGTTTCTGAAGGGTGAGCATTAGGGGGGGTCTGGCTTCCTTGCCTGAGCTCCTGCTTCTTTCTTTGACCCCTGACTCTGTCTCTGAGTCTGCCCTATCACAAGAACATAGTGTCTGAGCTGACCCTTAGGGGAGGTACAGGGTGTGGGATGGAATCCCTTTCTTTCTTTCTTTTTTTTTTTTTTTAGAGGCAGAGATAGACAGGGACAGACAGACAGGAACAGAGAGAGATGAGAAGCATCAATCATCAGTTTCTCGTTGCGCCTTGCGACTTCTTAGTTGTTCATTGATTGCTTTCTCACACGTGCCTTGACCACGGGCCTTCAGCAGACCGAGTAACCCCCTGCTGGAGCCAGCGACCTTGGGTCCAAGCTGGCGAGCTCTTTGCTCAAGCCAGATGAGCCCGCGCGCGACCTCTGGGGTCTCGAACCTGGGTACTTCCGCATCCCAGTCCGACGCTCTATTCACTGCGCCACCGCCTGGTCAGGCTGGAATCCCTTTCTTGGTGATGGGTACCCAAGGCCTCCCGACCCTCGCTATATTACCTACTTTTCAGGATTTCGGGGAGGGGGTCGGCCCATGGGTGTAAGGTAACTGGAAGAAGTTAGGTGCTTCCTCCTTTCTGCTTCCAATATGGTGAGCCTTTGGCTGTGTGTGTGTGTGTGTGTGTGTGTGTGTGCGCACGCGTGGAGTTGATATCAGGCTGGGGTCTCTGGGATCAGTTTGGTCAAGGGGTAAGATTTTTATGAAGAGGTTGGGGAGAGGGTGTCTCTGATCTGAGGGAGAACAAGCCTCCTACATAAAAAAAAATAGATGCCCATGTTTTCTCATGTGAGCAGGAATGTTCCTTGGGCTGAGCCAGGATCCAGTTCTTGGGTGATGGGAGTGGGCAGTGCCCTTTGCTGGGTAAAGGGGAGGCAGGGGAGGAGAGGAGGCCCCCACACTCCAGCTCACTGGGCCAGGACTCCCTGGGTGGGAGCAATTTGAGGAACCTGAAATTTGGTTACTCCACCTTCTCTTCCTGCACCCAGCCAAAGAGCAGTGGGATTCATGTAGAGAGAAAGAAATCACCTTCTCTTACCCCACCTTCAGGGAGGAGCACTGATTCCCCAGCGGGTCTCCCATTCCACCAGTCTCCCAGCTCACAAACTCCATCCTTAAGGATCTGATGAGGTTCATCGGCTGCAGTGACGCGGTCAGGCCACGAGGTGTCAGCAAAGGCCCAGGGTCTGCATAGGGCTAGGGCAGGCTGGTCAAAGCTTTGGTTCTGTATGTAAAGCTCCTTCTTTCCCCACTTCCAGTTGCCTCTGGCCCCTAGGTGTCACCCACTGCTCATATTTTTTTCTTTTTCTTTTTACTTTATCGAGAGAGGCAGGGAGGGAGGGAGAGCAGAGAGACAGAGATAGGAACAAGGAGCTGCTCCTGTCTGTGCTCTAACCGGGGAATCTAACCCACAACCTCTGCACTCCTGGCCGAAGCTTCCGAGGTATTCAGCCGGGACTTCAGTCTTAATCTACGAGATTCTTCCTAGTCTACGAGAGGAGACTTAGCCTGCTCTCCTCCTCGGACCCCAGGGCTGCCCCAGACTGCGCTCTGTCCCTGAGACCCTGGTCCTCTTTCCTCTGCAGGGCCACCTCCTCCCCAACCACTCTTTCAGCGGCTCTGCTCTGGACCCCGCCTCCTCCTGCTCTCCCTGGGCCTCAGCCTCCTGCTGCTGGTGGTTGTCTGTGTGATCGGATCCCAGAGTGGGTGTCCCCCCGGGGGGCGGGCGGGCGGGTGGGCGGGAAGGGAACAATGTTGGGGGGTTGATACCTGTGACAGTGGACACAGGCCTCTCATTTGGTCTAATCCACACCCTCTTCTGCCCAGACTCTAAACTGCAGGAGGAGCTGCGGGCCCTGAGAGCGACGTTCAACAACTTCACAGCGAGCACAGAGGCTGAGGTCAAAGACCTGCGCGTCCAAGGTGAGGGGGGCGAGGCTGAGGCTAGGCGGCCGTGGGACGCTCGCGATGTGGGGCCACTGAGCAAGTTTCTCCCCCAGGAGGAGGTGTGGGCAGAAAGATGAAGTCCCTGGAGTCGCAGCTGGAGAAACAGCAGCAGGACCTGAGTCAAGGTCAGGGAGGAAGCATGTGCGCCAGTGCATACGTGTAGAATACGGGGGTTCTCTCGGGCCAAACCAGGGGTTTTGTGGCAGGTGCATCTGAGATGGATCTTTGGTCCTGCATACAGACGCAGACCCCTCCCAACCGCAGTATTCATACTGACCACCGTTCCCTCCTCTCTCGACTGCTCCCGTCCCGTCTGTGCTGTCTCCCTAGATCACTCCAGCTTGCTGCTCCATGTGAAGACGTTTGTGTCTGACGTGCGAACCCTGAACTGTCAGCTGGCCGTCCTCCAGGGCAATGGTGAGGAGGCAGCGATGCCCAGCCGGCTTTCCTGACTACTTCCCCTCTGGGCGGAGCCTCAGCCCCTCCCCTTCCCTCTGCACCCCTCCCCTCCTCTCCCAGGCTCTGAAAAGACCTGCTGCCCCGTTAACTGGGTGGAGCATGAAGGCAGCTGCTACTGGTTCTCACGCACGGGGAAGCCCTGGCCGGAGGCTGAGAAGTACTGCCAGCTGGAGAACGGGCACCTGGTGGTGGTCGGCTCCTGGGAGGAGCAGGTGAGGACTTAGGGTAGGGGGGGCTCCTCTGGGGGCCTGGCTGTTTTATGGAGAGGTCATCCTCCTCCTCTTTCTTCAGAGATTTGTCCAGCACCACATGGGCCCCGTGAGCACCTGGATGGGCCTCACTGATGAAAATGGGCCCTGGAGATGGGTAGATGGGACAGACTACGAGACAGGCTTTAAGTGAGTGTGGGCGCTCTGCACTCGCTGCCCCTCCAACCTGGGCCCTGCTGTCCCAGCTGGGCGGGTCCAAGGGCAAGAGGGGCTCCTCGGCTTGACTGAGAGTCAGGCCTTGTGGAGCCCCACTATGTCTGGTGTTCTTAGGAACTGGAGGCCGGACCAGCCGGACGACTGGTATGGACATGGGCTCGGGGGAGGCGAGGACTGTGCCCACTTCACAGATGACGGCCGCTGGAATGACGATGTCTGCCGGAGGCCCTACCGCTGGGTCTGCGAGACAAAGCTGGCCAGGGCCAGCTAGCAGCCTCCTCTCCTCTAATTTATTTCCTCAAGGCCTTCACCTGTCCGAGGGTCCTTGTTAGGGGATCCTCCTGTCTGGGGCCATCTGCTTATTCCAGGGATTTTCATCTAGGATTATAAGGGAGGAGAGAGGATGGTGTCTGAGGAATGAAAATGATGTTTGGAGGGGCGGGTGATTGAAAGCCACACCACTTTCTAGTTTATAGGTTATTACAGTCAACTTTTTAAAGAGTAAAATGAAGAGAAATATACAAAACATCAGTTGACTGGTTACGGGGAATTAAGAATGAGGGATGGGCCTGATCGGTGGTGGAACGGTGGATAGTGTCAACCTGGGAATCTGAGGTTCCAGGTTTGAAACCCTGAGGTTACCAGCTTGTGTGCGGGCTCATCTGGCTTGAGTGCAGGGTTGCTGGCTTGGCTGGAGCCCCCCAGCCAAGGCACATATGAGAATCAATCAATAAACAACTAAAGCGTTACAACTATGAGTTGATGCTTCTCATCTCTCTCCCTTCCTCTCTCTCCAATAAACAAACAAATAAATAAATGCCTTTATTCTATTTTAGGGGTTTATTTTATATTCTTTTTTTTTTTTTTTGGTATTTTTCTGAAGCTGGAAACAGGGAGGCAGTCAGACAGACTCCTGCATGCGCCCGACTGGGACCCACCCGGCAAGTCCACCAGGGGCAATGCTCTGCCCATCCGGGACATCGCTCTGTTGTCGCTCTGTTGCGACCAGAGCTACTCTAGCGCCTGAGGCAGAGGCCACAGAGCCATCCCCAGCGCCCGGGCCATCTTTGCTCCAGTGGAGCCTTGGCTGCGGGAGGGGAAGAGAGAGACAGAGAGGAAGGAGGAGGGGAGGGGGGGAGAAGCAGATGGGCGCTTCTCCTGTGTGCCCTGGCCGGGAATCGAACCCGGGGCTTCCACACGCCAGGCCGACGCTCTACCACTAAGCCAACCGGCCAGGGCTATTTTATATTCTTTTGAAGTTTCCTGAGTTAAAACTTAGGATATTTCAATTCAGACTTTTTTTTAAAATAAAGGTGCCAAAAGCTGGCCCGTTCCCCCAGGACCAGCTGTGGACCACCCCCAGCCAGTGTGCAGTGCTTCCCTTGTTCATTTCTACTGCACTCCGTTTGCTCTGATTTCCTCCTAAAGTTTTCTAGAAAGGTGAGAAAAGTATGTTGTAGATCCTTTTGGGCTCTACTTTTTTAAAATTGATTGCCCTTAGAGAAAGAGGAAGCAGAGAGAGAGAAAAAGAAACATCACTTTGTTGTTCTACTTATTTATGCATTCATTGGTTGATTCCTGTTTGTGCCCCGACTGGGGCAAGGGATTGAACCTGAAACCTTGGCAAAGGGGGACAACACTCTAACTAAATGGGATAACCTACAGTTTACAATGGCCATGCTGCCTCTGCTCATGGCTGTGCTGTCGTCACCGTCACCAGTAAGACAAGAAACTGCCTGACCAGGTGGTGGTGCAGTGAATAGAGCGTCGGACTGGGATGCAGAGGACCCAGGTTCGAGACCCCGAGGTTCCCAGTTTGAGCACAGGCTCGTCTGATTTGAGCAAGAAAGCAATCAATGAACTAAGGAGTCACAACGAAAAACTAATGATTATGCTTCTCATCTCTCTCCATTCCTGTCCCTCTCTCTGTAAAGAAAAAAAAAAAAAGAAAAGAAAAGAAACAGACCATCCTTAAGCCACCAGATGCCTGGACTATGAGCATTTCAGCTCTTTAACTGCCAACGCATGGCTTGCATGGCAGGCGACCCCACTCCTTTAATCGTACTGTTAACCAGGAGTGCCAAGTCCTTGGGCCCCGGAGGTGCAAAACTTTGGTTGTATCACTTGCTCAGCTATGGTTCCCAAAGCATATTTTCTAGGCATCTGTCTGGTTAGGGGGCACCTTCAGCCTGAACCATTCTTGGCCTTAGCATTGATATAAAGTACCATGATCAAATGTTTGTGTCTTCCCTTCAAATGTATCTGTTCAAACCCTAAACCCCAATGCAATGGTATTTGGGGAACAGGGCCTTTGGGAGGTGTTTAGGTCGTGAGGGTGGATCCCCTTACAAGAAGAGGAAGAGACCAGAGACCCCTCTCTCTCCACCATGCGAGGACACAGTGAAGGTGGCCATGCGCAAACCAGGGAAAAAGCTTATACCAGACAGTGAATATGGGCATCTTGATATTGAACTTCCCAGACTCCAGAACTGGGAGGAGCAAATGTTTGTTGTTCCAGCTGTGCAGTGTGGTATTTTGTTACAGCAGTCCCAGCTGGCTACAGCACAGGGTCACTAGTTCTGTCTTTTTTCCTTTGCTCATGACAGGTTGCCCTGGGGCCTCTGACACCCTTCCTTGTCAGCAGACCTTATCTGGAGCCATCTCTGTCCATTAGGGAGGTTCTAATGACATTAAATCTCCAAAGATGGCCCTGGCCGGTTGGCTCAGTGGTAGAGCGTCGGCCTGGCGTACAGAAGTCCCGGGTTCAATTCCCAGCCAGGGCACACAGGAGAAGCGCCCATCTGCTTCTCCACCCCTCCCCCTCTCCTTCCTCTCTGTCTCTCTCTTCCCCTCCTGCAGCCGAGGCTCCATTGGAACAAAGATGGCCCGGGCGCTGGGGATGGCTCCTTGGCCTCTGCCCCAGGCACTAGAGTGGCTCTGGTCGCGACAGAGCAATGCCCCGGAGGGGCAGAACATCGTCCCCTGGTGGGCAGAGCGTCGCCCCTGGTGGGCATGCTGGGTGGATCCCGGTCGGGCACATGCGGGAGTCTGTCTGACTGTCTCTCCCCATTTCCAGCTTCAGAAAAATACAAAAAAAAAAATAATAAATAAAAATAAACCTCCAAAGAAAAGGGATCAGGGTTCTCCACCTCTTTAAAAATTTTTATTTAAAAAATTTGAATTTAAATTTATTTAAAGCCTGACCATGCAGTAGCAGAGTGGAGAGAGTATCAGCCTGAGACACTGAGGACCCAGGTTCGAAACCTTGAGGCCGCCAGCTTGAGCACAGGATCATTGGCTTGATCCCAAGGTTGCTGATTTGAGCAAGGTGTCACTGGCTTGGCTAGAGCCCCCTGGTCAAGGCACATATGAGAAAGCAATTGATGAACAACTAAGGTGCCACAGGAAGAATTGATGCTTCTCATCTCTCTCCCTTCCTGTCTGTCCCTATCTGACCCTCTGTCTCTCTCGCTAAAAAACAAACAACAACAACAAAAAAAACCAAGGTGTTTTCTATACAGTAATTGCAATTGTGTATTTTTATTTTTTAGAGACAGCGAGAGTCAGAGAAAGGGACAGATAGGGATAGACAGGAACGCAGAGAGATGAGAAGCATCAATCATCAGTTTTTCATTGTGGCACTTTAGTTGTTCATTGATTGCTTTCTCATATGTACCTTGACCGTGGGGCTACAACAGACTGAGTAACCCTTTGCTCAAGCCAGTGACCTTGGGTCCAAATTGGTGAGCTTTGCTCAAACCAGATGAGCCCGTGCTTAAGCTGGCGACCTCGGGGTCTTGAACCTGGGTCCTCCGCATCCCAGTCCGACGCTCTATTCACTGTGCAACCGCCTGGTCAGGCTGTATTTTATTTATTTTTTTAGTGAGAGAGAGAAAAGTTGGGGGAGGAGTAGGAAGCATCAACTCATAGTATTACCAGCTTCTCGCATGTGCATTGAGCGGCCACACCTGGGGTTTCTGAACTAGTATATTCCAGGTGGATGCCCTATTCACTGTGCCACCACAGATCAGGCCTTATTTGCACCTCTTAATCAAAACTTAAATAACTGCTTTAAGCTATTAGTAAGCCATCTTATGCAAATACTGTATTTCATATATATGCAAACTAAAACCTCCAATTTAATTTCCGAGCATTTCAGAATTAATGTGTTTAGGAAAATGTAATCAATAATACTAAAATTCTGTTATGTTAACTTATCTTACACACTTTTCTAATTGGTGATATATCAGTGTCACCATGTTGATGCTCATGAAAGTTACCATAGACTTATAACATCTGTATCATTTAACAAATTGTTTCATGGTATAGGAATTAAAAAAAATAAAGTGTGTTAATATTTTGGATTTAAAAACTTTAGCTTGGCTTGTGGTGGTGCAGTGGATAGAGTATTGACATGGAATGCTGAGGTCGTTGGTTCGAAATACTGGCCTTGCCCGGTCAAGGCACATATGAGAAGCAATCAATGAACAACTAAAGTGTAGCAACTATGAACGGATACTTCTTGCTCCACCCTAACCCTTCTCTCTCCTCTTTCTGTAAAGTCAATAAAACCTTAAAAAAACAAAAAAAAGTGCCTGACCAGGCGGTGGCGTGGTGGATAGAGCATCAGACTGGGATGCAGAGGACCCAGGTTCGAGAACCCGAGGTCGCCAGCTTGAGCGTGGGTTCATCTGGTTTGAGCAAAATCCCACCAGCTTGAACCCAAGGTCGCTGGCTTCAGCAAGGGGTAACTTGGTCTGCTGAAGGCCCGCGGTCAAGCAATCAATGAACAACTAAGTTGTTGCAATGCGCAATGAAAAACTAATGATTGATACTTCTCATCTCTCTCCGTTCCTGTCTGTCCCTGTCTATCCCTCTCTCTGACTCACTCTCTGTCTCTGTAAAAAAAACCCAAAAAAACAACAACAAAAAAAAGCTTTAGCTCAGACAGCATTCATTTAAAATATGGTTTTTCATCAGTCCAAGAATAAAATGGTAAGAAAAAAAGAATCTAACTCAGGTAACAGAACTGTGAACCTAACAACAAGTTGAAGATAATTTTAGGAGCAGCATCTTATTTATTTATACAGGGACAGAGATAGAGTCAGAGAGAGGGACAGAGAGACAGGAATGGAGAGAGATGACAAGCATCAATCAGTTTTTTGTTTTGACACCTTAGTTGTTCATTGATTGCTTTCTCATATGTGCCTTGACTGCGGGCCTTCAGCAGACCGAGTAACCCCTTGCTTGAGGCAGTGACCTTGGGTCCAAGCTGGTGAGCTTCTGCTCAAGCCAGATGAGGCCGTGCTCAAGCTAGTGACCTTGGAGTCTCAAACCTGGGTCCTCCGCATCCCAGTCCGACTGTGCCACCGCCTGGTCAGGCAGGAGCAGCATCTTAAGTAAAATCCCAGTTAAAACATAATTTTAGCAAAAACTAATTTCTGGCTCAACATGATTATGCAATACTCAGTTCTGACAGAAACATGTCTTGTTATGGACAGTGAAAGAGAAAAACAGAGTTATCAACCATGTATATTAAGTCGTTTTTTGAGAATAACCAATGTTTATTAGGAATTTGCAGTCCCATTGACAATAAATATCAATAATATCATGAAATAGAACAATTATTGTCCAAATAATGAGCTCCTGTAACCAAAACACATTTTGGATTCAAGAAAACACAGCATACACAATATCAAGAAAACACCCCATATACAGCAAAAACAAAACAGTTCAAGTTTAGGATTGAATTGGCTGGAAGACACTTACTGCGTTACAGCTTTTAGAACCCCACGGAGCACCTTGTAACTCATTAAGTGCACGTTCTCCTTTGGAGGGAAACAAGGTCCTCTTTCTGTCACATATGCATAAGGAAACCTCAAAACCCAGAGGCCATCCGGTGGGAGAGTGATTTCTTGTTTTTCTGGGTGGAATATTGGACATGGTGGTGGGCCTGGTTGAACCTGAAAAGCATAGGTAAAATAATCTTTACTTTTTTTTAACCCAGGGGAGAGCGCGAACGCAGTCCCCCACTACCACAAATTATGCAGTTGAGTTTCCCACATTTGGGGAAATCGCAGGGGTCAGCACACTCGGAGTGCAATAAGTGAGCCTCACCCTGGGAAAACCACCTGTGTGATCATGATATCTCTCCTGCCAGGTAGGTATAATCTTTACTCTTTTCAATAAAAAACACCTGAAAGATAAATGCCTAAACAAACAACAGGTTTCTCAGTAATGGGTACACACCTAACTCTAATCATATTCAATACTACTTCATTATTTAGGCTCAAATGTTATCCTGCTTTTCTACAGATAGTTAACATCAAGTGAACCAATTGACATGAACTGATGGCATGAACTGATTAACACACAATTTATTTTATTTATTATTATTATTTTTTGTATTTTTCCTAAGTGAGGAGTAAGGAGGCAGAAAGACAGACTCCCACATGCACCCGGCCAGGATCCACCCGGCATGCCCACTAGGGGGCGATGCTCTACCCATCTGGGACGTTGCTCTGTTGCAACTGGAGCCATTCTAGCACCTGAGGTGGAGGCCATGGAGCCATCCTCAGCACCAGGGCCAACTTTACTCCAATGGAGCCCTGGCTGCGAGACAGGAAGAGGGAACTAGAAAGGAGAAGGAATGGTGGAGAAGCAGATGGCGCATCTCCTGTGTGCCCTGGCTGGGAATTGAACCCGGGACTGCCACATGCTGGGTCGATGCTCTACCACTGAGCCAACCAGCCATGGCCACACAATTTATTTTTCAAAAAAAAAAAAAAGAATATTAGACATAAAAAGTATTTAAAATTAAGACCTGTTCAGTGAAATAATTACTTTGATATTATCTTGTACTTTTTAAAAACAATCAAAATAAGCATCAGCACGCTTTGTTTCTAAAGACAGAAATGGTTGTATTTCTTACCTGAGGCATCAGGATTATCTGCAAAGGAGCATCAGGAACCACAACAAAAAGCCTCATAAGTTGAGCATAATGTGGTTTTAGCCCTCTACCCTGAGATGAGGACAGAATATATAAGGGCATATCACTATTCAGGGCTTTTAAAGCTGATTCCTTTGGTCCACTTCCCAGTACTTTCATTACTTTGTCAGGTCCCGAGCACATAAACCTCCGACCTCGAGAGTCTTCATATTCAAAGCCCACGAATGCTCGCGCTATGTCATCTCGCCGTCTTCCTCTTCCCATCACAACTGCACTCCTCTTTCCAGGGACAGCTTTATTTGGAGCAGGCCAAGAATTTGTGTCTAAGTCTCCTTCATCTTCAGCTCTAGTCCTGATGACAATGTCCCAAGGCATAAGATAGTTTGTTCCTGGAATGAAGCCCTGTTGGTCCAAACCCGTATGAAAGTTGTAAGACTTAGCAGGGCCTAGTTTAACCAAAGACCAGCTGGAGAATTTGGGAAGGAGACCTTTCGGGCAATTTGAATGCAGCATGCCTGGGAGATACTCAACTGTGGATGCCTGTCGATCAACCAAGTTTGGTCTCTTCTCAGTTTTTGCTTCTCCTTGACCATGAACTTCTGGATTATCTCCTCCTGCTTGTGGATCAGCTGGATAGGTACCTAAGCTACCTGTGGATTGGCCTAAACTCAACGCTAGACTCAGACTTGTGCTATCTCCTTGGGTTTGAGGTTCTTTTTCTTTAAGTTTATCAGCATCTGCATCTGGAGGGGCAGGAGAAGATTCATTTTTGGCAGGAGCAGGATCTGGAGTACTTGGTTCAAATACTGGGAAATTGATATGATCCAATTTTCCACAACATTTTTCTTCCAGAAGCTGTAGAGGAAGAAGGAAAAAAAAAAACACCTGTGAACTTTTCATTTAAAACAACATATTCTTGGTCCTGGTTGGTTTGCTAAGTGGATAGAGCACGAGCCTGGCGTGCAGAATTCCTGGGTTCAATTCCTGGTCAGGAGAAGTGACCATCTCCTTCTCTCCTCCTCCCCCTTTTCTTTCTCTCTCTCACTGCCAGTGGCTCAATTGGTTTGAGTGTCAGCCCCTGGCATTGAGGATAGCTCAGTTGGTCCCAATGCGTCAGCCTCAGCCACTAAAAACAGCTCTATTGATTCGAACAATTGGCCCTAGACAGGGTGCCAGGTGGATCTACCTCCCATCCTCTCACTTAAAAAACAAAAACAATGCCTGACCAGGCAGTGGCACAGTGGCTAGAGCGTCAGTTTGGGATGCAGAAGGACCCAGGTTCAAGACCCTGAGGTCGCCAGCTTGAGTGCGGGCTCATCTGGTTTGAGCAAAAGCTCACCAGCTTGGACCCAAGGTCACTGGTTCGAGCAAGGGGTTACTCGGTCTGCTGAAGGCCCGCAGTCAAGGCACATATGAGAAAGTGATCAATGAACAACTAAGGTGTCGCAACTAAAAACTGATGATTGATGCTTCTCATCTCTCTCCATTCCTGGCTGTCTGTCCCTATCTATCCCTCTCTCTGACTCTATCTCTGTCTCTGTAGAAAAAAAAAACAAAAACAACACATTCTTCACTTTAAAAAGCAAGATCAACAATGACTAAGCAAGTAAGTACATATAAGAAAATTTCCCTTATCTACATATCACACTGCAGTTTTACCTTTTTTGATACGTCTGAAAATATTTGTACTCAGTTGGTAGTTAACAAAAAAACAAACAAACAAGAAACCAAGGAGAAGAGAAAAATCCAGGTCTACCTGATAAAAGTCATAGTTAGCTGCCTTGATATCAAAGGGATCATCTCGAGGTGCTTGTTTCCTTCCACAGTTACAGGCGCCAGTGGATCGAGCTCGGCTGTTGTGATACAGCACAGGAGGGTTTCTATCAGCCTCCGGCTTTTCTCCTGAGAACGTGAGTCACTATTAATTCCACACCCACAACATGGAGTCAAATTTATTTTGCATTCTATAGCATCTAACCCCCAAATTTCTCCAAATAATACTTTCAGAATGAGGGGAAAAAACCCAAAATACCAAACCTTGACTAAATATATTAACAGAACAAATAAAAATATCTTAGAGTTGCTAAGTAACTTTTATCATTATTATGGTAACCTTACACTTCATCATATTCATTTTAGTTCAACAAAAACTACAATATAAAAATGTTCATATGAAATTTCTGAAACTGTATTATTTAACAGTTCTCATTTACTAATCTTCTAGGGTTTATTGTTTAAATATGATAAAATAATTAGTAGCCATGGCTGATTATTTTTTCTACAGCAGGAGAAAACTTAAATGTGATGTATCTACATTTCCATAGAGCTCTTTAAAAATATCAGTCTAGCCTGACCTGTGGTGGCACAGTGGATAAAGTGGAACGCTGAGGTCACCAGTTCAAAACCCTGCACTCGGCCCTGGCCGGTTGGCTCAGCGGTAGAGCGTCGGCCTGGCTTGCGGGGGACCCGGGTTCAATTCTCGGCCAGGGCACATAGGAGAAGCGCCCATTTGCTTCTCCACCCCCCCCCCCTTCCTCTCTGTCTCTCTCTTCCCCTCCCGCAGCCAAGGCTCCATTGGAGCAAAGATGGCCCGGGGCGCTGGGGATGGCTCCTTGGCCTCTGCCCCAGGCGTTAGAGTGGCTCTGGTCGCGGCAGAGGGACCCCCCGGAGGGGCAGAGCATGACCCCCTGGTGGGCAGAGCGTTGCCCCTGGTGGGTGTGCCGGGTGGATCCCGGTCGGGCGCATGCGGGAGTCTGTTTGACTGTCTCTCCCCGTTTCCAGCTTCAGAAAAATAAAAAAAAAAACCCAAAACAAACAAACAAACCAAAAAACCCTGCACTTGCCCGGTCAAGGCACATATGGGAGTTGATGCTTCCTGCTCCTCCCCCTTCTCTCTCTCTCTTTCCTCTCTAAAAAATGAATAAAGACTTAAAAATATCAATCTATGGTGAACAAATTCTCTTAGAACAAGAATAAAAACATAGCTCCAAGTTTTGATTTCAAAATGCCAAAAAAACTTATATAAGCTACTCATTACCTGATTTAGGTAATGAGTGAAATTTATGTACACAATGTTGATCAGTTAAACTCCTCTCCTCACAGAGCTGATGGCCATTGCTCCAGAACTTGTAGCAGTCCTCGTGTAACTGCATGGCGTATTTGTGAAAGGCTGGCCCTTTAGCGTGTTGGCTGTATACTCGTAGAGCCTGGGCAAGTTGATTCTTATGGACAGTCATTGTGTAATTATGAGGCAAATTTGACTGATAGGCACTATGGGCCATGGGTAGAGCTTTTTGGCACCGGTTTTCTGAGAATTTGGTGTCAATATCCAAAAACCCTTCCAAGACTTTAATACTGCTTAAAATCTTAGATGTTATCTCCCCAGTGGGAGACGCCAGGTCCTCCTCTTTGCCATCAATAGCTACTTCATACAGTTTTGAAGCTGCTGAGATCCACTTCTGGTAAGTGGGAAGTTCAAAATGGGAAGGCTGTGGGTTCCTGCCCACACTGTCATCAAAACCTTTCTTGCTTAGGACTAGCTCCACATGCTGCCATAGAAATTCCCGAAGAGTGAAATCCACTAGCTGCCCTGAAGAACTGGAACTGCTGCTGTCAACGTGGAAAGAAAGTTGTTGTCGGGCGTGCTGCCTCATCACCTGGTATCGCCTGGGACCAGAAAGGGATGTAGGCACCAGCAAAGACTCAGGGTCCTTCATAGTACAATGACTCCTAAGTTGGTCCAGCAACATGCCTACTGGGTCCTCCTCCTGGCTTCCCGGAACTATGTACACAAAAGCTTGGTTGGCAGGCACAGTAAAGAGGCAGTTGATACTCTGGTTAGTCAATACACGACTCTTCCGGAAGATTCTATAAATCTGGTCCTCCAGGGCATGCTGCAGTCTCCTTTTGGGAGAATGCTTCTTGGGCTTGTCTGGATGAGCTGGGTCTTGGTTTCGAGGGGGTTCCACTTTGAGGGCTCCATTAAGTTGAAAGAGAAAAAGGAGTCTAGGAGGGCAAGGTCGGCAGTTGAGTTTCCAGTCTTTGCCAACCGGACAATCCTTAATGGCTGTTTTGAGGAGTGGTAGTACTTTCTGTCTCAGTCCATCTAGGGCTCTGAACACTCGATCATAAGTAATGTCAAAGGAACAAGTGGGATGGACCAGCAGCAGAATGTGACAAACCGAGAAAAGGTAAAGGAGACTGAGGCACTGAAGTTTCTCTTGATGTTTCCAGAACTCGTGCGCTTCTGCATGAGGTAAAGAGAGGCCACCTCCAGCTTCCCCACTCTGAAGGGCTCGACAAGCCCGCAGAAGCTGGGAGTTGTCACAGATGGAAGTGAGAAGGAGATAGAGAACTTTGCTTTCCTGATTGTAATAGGCCTGCAGCAGGCTGTAGTCCTGCGCGCCTGGCTCAGTTTGGTTACCTTCCGCGGCAGCTGCACCTCCCAGAACTGGATCAGCGGCCCCAGCCCCAGGGTCCCCGGCTCCACCAGCTTCCCTGACAGCGCTGGCTTCGCTCCTAATTCCCGGCTCAGGGTCCCCAGGATCTTGGTGGCGAAAAAGGGGAAAGACCTGTCGGTCGCACACCGTGTTCACAAGTGAGAATTTCTCGGAATTCAGTCGCAGGGCCGTTTTGCCGAAGATTCCCACCACGCAGATCTCATCCTCTCGCCAGGGAGGCTCCGGTCCGCTAGGCACGCTCCCTTCGCCCTCTGGAGGGGCTCCCTCCGGGATTTCAGGGCTGTTCCAGACTGAAGCTCCCATCAGAAGCTCTCGCAAGCTGACAGGACCCGCCATGGTGCCGAAGCTTCTCTACAGTACTTCCGGTCCGCTCGGTAAACCCGACCGACTTTCGTTCAGGTTTGAAATCCTCTTCCGCGGCTGCAGTTCCTGCTTTCCTCTCACTTTAGGTTCCGCCTCCCGTTCCTCCCCTCCTAGTTTTTCTGCAGTTTTCCCTCGTCTTGCCCTACAGCGGTTTAAGGTTTTCCTTAACCTGAGGCTGTAGAAATTGAGATATCACATTAGTCTGACCAGGTGGTGGTTCAGAGGATAGAGCCTCGATCTGGGAAGGTGAGGACCTAGGTTCTAAGTGAGGTTACTAGCTCAGTTAAAGCGCAGAGTGGCCGGCTTGAGCCCAAGGTCTCTGGCTTGAGCAAAGGGTCACTGGCTTAGCTGGAGCCGCCCCCGCCCCGCTCCCCAACAAGGCACATATGAGAAAGCAATCAATGAGCAACTAAAGTGCCACAACTGTGAGTTAATGCTTCTCATCTTTCTCCCTTCCTGTCGGTCTCTGCCTCTCTGTAAAGAAACAATTTATGACACTGCACAATAATAACATGATTGAATCTTAAAAGTGTTGATTGAAAGAAGGCAAAAATACACCTGGCCTGTGGTGGTGCAGTGGATAAAGCAGCGACCTGGAACTCTGAGGCTGCCAGTTCAAAACCGTGGGCTTGTCTGGTCAAGGCACGTATGAGAGTTGATGCTTCCCGCTCCTTCTCTCTCTCTCTGAAATGAATAAGTAAAATCTTAAAATAGAAGACAAGAATATATATCAAATGGTTTTATTTTATTTTATGTATTTTTCTGAAGTTAGAAGCGAGGAGGCAGACAGACAGACTCCCGCATGCGCCCCCCCCATCCACAGGCATGCCCACCATGGGGTGATGCTCTGCCCATCTGGGGCGTTGCCCCGCTGCAACCAGAACCACTCTAGCGCCTGAGGCGGAGGTCATAGAGCCATCCTCAGCGTCAGGTCCAACTTTGCTCCAATGGAGCCCTGGCTGCAGGAGGAGAAGAGAGAGACAAAGGATAAGGGGAAGGGTGGAGAAGCAGATGGGCGCTTCTCCTGTGTGCCTTGACCAGGAATCGAACCCTGGACTTCCACACGCTGGGCTGACGCTCTACCACTGAGCCAACCAGCCAGGGCCACAAATGGTTTTATTTATACAGAGTTCAGAAGCAAGTAAAATAAACCACAGCAGGGGTCGGGAACCTATGGCTTGTGAGCCAGATGTGGCTCTTTTGATGGCTGCATCTGGCTCACAGACAAATCTTTAATAAAAAAATGTTAAAAATATAGAAGATTCTCATGTATTACAATCCATTCATTTCATGGTTCATGTTCATGGTTGCGGGACACCACCAAGTTTTTATTGGATAATGCGTAAGGTTCACTGGTCGTTGTATGGCTCTCACGGAATTACATTTTATTGTTGTTGTTTTTTTTTCATTTTTCTGAAGCTGGAAACGGGGAGAGACAGTCAGACAGACTCCCGCATGCGCCCGATCGGGATCCACCCGGCACGCCCACCAGGGGCGACGCTCTGCCCACCAGGGGGTGATGCTCTGCCCATCCTGGGCGTCACCATGTTGCGACCAGAGCCACTCTAGCGCCTGAGGTAGAGGCCACAGAGCCATCCCCAGCGCCCGGGCCATCTTTGCTCCAATGGAGCCTTGGCTGCGGGAGGGGAAGAGAGAGACAGAGAGGAAAGCGCGGCGGAGGGGTGGAGAAGCAAATGGGCGCTTCTCCTGTGTGCCCTGGCCGGGAATCGAACCCAGGTCCTCCGCACGCTAGGCCGACGCTCTACCGCTGAGCCAACCGGCCAGGGCGGAATTACATTTTAAAATATGTGGCGTTCATGGCTCTCTCAGCCAAAAAGGTTCCTGACCCCTGAACCACAGCATAATGGTGTATACTTAGAGGGTAAAAGCCAGAAATATTTATTGTAACAAGCATATCAGTAATTAGTTTTAGAGGAAAGGTTATAATAGGGGAGGGAGACAAGGTTTCTAAAGACATTTATACTGTCTTTCTTGATGGTTAGATGAGTGTTTTATGATTTGTTAAATTATACCGCTCACAAAAATTAGGGGATCAGGGAATGTGCAGATACTCCAGGACTTTCAGCCTTTTCTATAGTGCATTTATTTTCACTGAAGAAAAGTAGGTTTTGCATCTCATTTGCATACCTGAACAACTTTGACTTGTTTTTCTGATGTACTTGTTTAAAAAAAAAAAGCGGCCTGACCTGTGGTGGCGCAGTGGATAAAGCGTCGACCTGGAAATGCTGAGGTCGCCGGTTCGAAACCCTGGGCTTGCCTGGTCAAGGCACATATGGGAGTTGATGCTTCCTGCTCCTCCCCCCCCTTCTCTCTCTGTCTCTCTCCTCTCTCTCTCTCCTTTCTAAAATGAATAAATAAAAAAATTAAAATAAAAAAAAATTAAAAAAAAAAGCTTTTTTATTGCTTTATATTTATTTTGAAATATCCCCTAATTTTTGTGAGCAGTATATTTGTTTTATATACTTTTCTCTATGTGCTATGGTTCTAGTGAAAACATTAAAAAGAAAAACCAAAGGTTTATTTTTTATTGCTCTTTATTTAAAAACATAACCAGATGTACCCTGGTAGTTAATATTCCCAGGTTGTCATTTAGTCTCAAAATAAACATTGGGAACATATGATCAGCAAGAGAGCCATAGTGTTTACAGGATTCTCAAATAGCTACAATAAAAAAACCTGGGCCCTGGTGGGTTGGCTCAGTGGTAGAGCGTCGGCCTGGTGTGCAGAAGTCCCGGGTTCGATTCCTGGCCAGGGCACACAGGAGAAGCGCCCATCTGCTTCTCCACCCCACCCCTCCCCCTCTCCTTCCTCTCTGTGTCTCTCTTCCCCTCCTGCAGCCGAGGCTCCATTGGAGCAAAGATGGCCCGGGCGCTGGGGATGGCTCCTTGGCCTCTGCCCCAGGCGCTAGAGTGGCTCTGGTCGCGGCAGAGCGACGCCCCGGAGGGGCAGAGCATCACCCCCTGGTGGGCATGCCGGGTGGATCCCGGTTGGGCGCATGCGGGAGTCTGTCTGACTGCCTCTCCCCGTTTCTAGCTTCAGAAAAAAAACAAAAACCAAACAACAACAACAACAACAAAAAAAACCTGTCATAAAAATTAATAAATGATGCAAAAATTAATAAATGATGTAGAATACATTCTAGGACTTGGTACAATGGCAAAAACAACTTTACAAATATTTATAGGATTTCTATAACATTTTATATTATGAACTTTTATTCCACAGGAATGATCAAATCAGTTAAATTAAATTGATATAATACACAGTTGTTGCCTGACCAGGCGGTGGCGCAGTGGATAGAGCATCGGACTGGGATGCAGAGGACCCAGGTTTGAGACCCCGAGGTCGCCAGCTTGAGCACGGGCTCATCTGGTTTGAGCAAAAGCTCACTAGCTTGGACCCAATGTCGCTGGCTTGAGCAAAGGGCTACTTGGTCTGCTGAAGGCCCACGGTCAAGGCACATATGAGAAAGCAATCAATGAACAACTAAGTTGTAGCAACAAAAAACTAGTGATTGATGCTTCTCATCTCTCTCCGTTCCTGTCTGCCTGTCCCTATCTATCCCTCTCTCTGACTCTCTCTCTGTCCCTGTAAAAAGAAAACAGAAACAAACAAACAAAAAAATACAGTTGTTTATTAATATTATAAACATTCTGAGTGCCTCAAAAAATATTTTGTACGAATACTCAATTGCTTTATTCTCAACGATCATTGCCTTTATTCACACAAAATATATATTAAGCTAGCAGGTTAAAAAAGACTTCTACTGGAAGCACATATGTTTCTTAACTTTATTACCTATTGAATTTTTATCTATAAATGTGCTGTAAACATAAATGTAGATGATGTAAAACAAAAGTATCATCAATGGTCTGCTTTCTAGTCTGGTGACTTTTATAACACTATTCAGCATCTCAGAACAATATTTATCTGTGGAAATATTGATACAACCATTTCTGGGAAGTTGCTAAAATATCTTTTTAGCCTAAGCCAACCAGGGGATATTTCAAAGATATCTTCTATGTAGCTATCTCCTCTCAGGCTAAAAAGTAGTGATGATGTGAAACCCTTTGGTTTCTAACCATTAAGAACTCCCATCCTGCTTGACCTGTGGTGGCGCAGTGGATAAAGCATCGACCTGGAAATGCTGAGGTCGCCGGTTCGAAACCCTGGGCTTGCCTGGTCAAGGCACACATGGGAGTTGATGCTTCTAGCTCCTCCCCCCCCTTCTCTCTCTGTCTCTCCCTCTCCTCTCTAAAAAACAAAACAAAAAACAAAGAACTTCCATCCTTATTTTTGGAACTTCAGTGAAGGTTGCAGTGGCAAAGATAATTCTGCACATTCACACTCACACTAATGAGAGTTCCTCTTCCTCCATGATACTTAGAACATTAACGATGAGGATCCTTGGGAAGCTTCCATAGGGTCTGCTAAGTAGGCTCATCTGACAAACGGGGGGGTTCCCAGAAATACTTGGCAACTTTGTAGGGGACTGACTCATAGGACCACCAAATAAGTTACAGAATGCCCAGTTAAATTTGGATTTCAGATAAAGAATTATTTCTTTTTTAGTATAAATATGTTCCATGCAATATTTCAGATATAATTATAGTAAAAAAACCTATTCATTATTCAATGGGTCATATTTATTTTATTTTATTTTTTGCATTTTCCCGAAGCTAGAAACGGGGAGGCAGTCAGACAGACTCCCGCATGCACCCCACCGGGATCTACCCAGCATGCCCACCAGGGGGCGATGCTCCGCCCCTCTGGGGCGTCACTCTGTTGCATCCAGAGCCACGCTAGTGTCTGAGGCAGAGGCCACAGAGCCATCCTCAGTGCCCGGGGCCATCTTTGCTCCACTGGAGCCTCGGCTGCGGGAGGGGAAGAGAGAGAGAGGAAGGAGAGGGGGAGGGGTGGAGAAGCAGATGGGCGCCTCTCCTGTGTGCCCTGGCCGGGAATCGAACCCGGGACTTCTGCACGCCAGGCTGACGCTCTACCACTGAGACAACCGGCCAGGGCCTCAATGGGTCATATTTATATTTAAAGATTATTTATTGTTTATTTGAAATTAAAATCTGGTTGGTGTCATGTATTTATATTAACTAAGTCTGGCAATCCCGGACTAGCAGAAAAGAACAAAAATCCGGCTAGGTGTGCATTATTACTGTTATTGAACCAACAGGTTATTGGGGATAGGGTATCAAGTCTTAGAGAGAACCTGTTATGGACCTTGATGAATTCTTCGCAGGACACTGTAGAAAATACCAGGTTCATGTTGAAGTCTTTGTGAAATTTATATTTAATTGTATAAATATGGACAGCAGACAAAACAACAAATATCTCAGACTTCAGTGAGCCAGATATAACTACCTACCTAAGATACTAGAAGTGAAATATTCTAATTTTTAAGGTCACATTGGATCTTTTGCTTCCAAACCTTTTGGAAAATAGTTGTGTTTGGATGGAGGATGGTCTTACCTCTTAACTATTTATAATGAACAGTAATCAAATATAGAAGGTCTTTTTCATTGATCAAGTTTGTAGCACTTTAATGAATGCATGAGCCTTACAGGCTGAAATATTTTTCAATCACCTGAAAATACCCAAAATGAATGGAAACTGGGTTCTTATCTCAATGTCTAAGGACAGAGTACAGATTAGAGTTATCCAGTTAAATCTGAACAAGCTCTCCACCCTAAATTGGGTAATTCCAGGACAGACTTCGCTTTGGGGATTATATTTTCCATTCTGTTCTCTTACTGATCATATAAACTAGGAAATATTCAAATACCCTCTTTATACCACAGTACATGTGGGCTCCACACATACTGTATGTAATTCTTTAATGGAATTATTTGCTAGAATAGTTATTTATACATACTATATTTTTTAAAAAAGGAGTGAGGTGGTTTTAATTCTATATTTTATGAATCATCACGTGGAGCCAGGCAGAGATGGCATCAGTTTTGTTCATCGAAGCTGCTTGTAGAAAGTGGCAGAGTTTGAGTTGGGCTTCTAGGGTGAGCCAGCTATGAAAAAAAAGTTTCAATTATAACATGAATTATGTTCCTGTAACCAACACAGCTCTCCTTCTTCCTCGCTAACAGAACTCAGGTTTTGTGCAAGGAAACAATGCATCCAGATTCTAAAAACCAATTTTCCCAATTTCTCTGATAGAATCAGAAGTTCCTGGATAGCAACTGTTTAAACAGATAAGGGATAGCTTAGCCAGCACACCCTCTTGTCCTTTACCCTTCTTGTCTTGTTTAGAATGTAGACATGAGGCTTCAGGAAGTTCAGCCGTTCTGCACCTTACGTAAAGCCACACATTAAGGAGGGAAGAATAGTGATGACATGGTGAACCTGCTCTACCAGTTACAAACTGCCTACTTCCCAAGGAAACATGTAGGTAAGAAAAGCCCCCATTGCTTAGGCCACTGCAGTCAGGTTTATGTTACCTGCAGCCAAATGCAAGACCTAGCTAATGCAGCTGCTTCAGAGTTCAAGGAGCGAGGAAGCTGCTTCAGAGTTCAAGGGTTACGTGGGAAAGGCCATTCTGTGTCCAACAACAGTTTTATCTGGGCATCTTCCTAGTAAGGGACTTTTGAGGAGCACAACAGATGGCACAGGTCCTATCTGTGATTTTTAATGTCGTTGCTCAATATGTGGGTACATTATTTATTATATTTTTATTTGTTTCTACATTACTCAGTCCCTGAGAGTGGTTATGAGGTGGGGCTGGCACAAAAAGGACCCTAGAGCTGAACAAGGAAAGGGAGGGGCTTAGCCCTTCGGTGAGGCCTCTGCCCTCTGCCCCTGCCCTTCACAATCTGTGGTACCACCAAGGACAGTGATCTGGGGGGCAGACTCCTATTGGATGCTCCCAAAGGAGGAAAGAGGAATCTGGCCACACCTCCAAAGAGGCTGTATAGTGACCAGGAGGACCAAGTTGAATTGGCAAGAGGGAAACTAAGCTTTCCTGCAAAAGGCACTGATTCCTAATGAGGAAACACGGGGAGGACAGTGTTGGGGTGGGAGAGCATCAGCAGGGGGTGCTGTGGTGAGCCTCTGCTTCCCGAGGGAGACAGAAATGTAAGCTTCATAGCCAGAGAGGCTAGCAGCCCTGTGTCCCTGCACTTGAGCAGGGTGGCAGAAGGATGGGTGCTCCTGACAGAGCTGATGTTCGGGGAGATGACAGAGACAAACGGGGTTTGGGGAAAAATATCACACAAGGCAAGCTGATGTATTGAATGTTGGTGAGTGGTCATATACATAGATGACAAAGAAAAAAATGGTCAAGACCATTTCCTGTCAAGTCTGCATGATCTGACTCCTTGCTACCTCTTCATTCCTGTCCATCCCCACTGTCATGCTAGCGCTCTCTGTTATAGCCATGCTGACCACTGTTCAGTTCCTCTGATAGGCTGGGATTCCTCCAACCACAGGGCCTTCTCACATGCTGTTCTTTTTGCCTGAAACTCTTTCTTCCTTGACATCCATGGGGGAAACACCCCCAAACCCCATAGTTACCCTTCCCTGTTCATGCCTGTTCATCCTTTAGTCTCGCCTCGTCACTTCTTAAGGGAATCCTTCCCAAATCACCCAGGCTAGATCAAGTTCCTATATGGCTTCCCACAGAACCCTGTTCCTTTCCTTCGCAGCACTTACTTCAGAGCAAAATTATCCATATATGTGATGATCTGGCTAATTTCTATTTTCCCCACTACACTGAAAGCTCTAAAACAGTAGATCTGCGCTGTGTTTGCTTACTGCTATATCCCTGGGGCCCCAGCACAGTGCCTGGTGTATAGGAAGTGTTTAGTAAATACGTAAAAAAGAAATGTAAGATAGTCATTGCTAAAGTAAAGATGATAATCCTCACTATCTCACAGAATTTTATGAAGCTTAAGTATGTGAGTGCTTTGTAAAGCATCAAGTACCATTTAAAAGTTATTTTTATGGGAGACTTGACATGGGGTGGTGAACATATGATGCAATTTATAGATGTATTGTAGAACTGTGTACCTGAAACCTGTATAATTTTATCAACCAATGTCATCCCAATAAAAATAAAAATTATTGCCCTGGCAGGTTGGCTCAGTGGTAGAGCGTCGGCCTGGCATGCAGGAGTCCTGGGTTCGATTCCCGGCCAGGGCACACAGGAGAAGCGCCTATCTGCTTCTCCACCCTTCCCCCTCTCCTCCCTCTTTGTCTCTCTCTTCCCCTCCCGCAGACAAGGCTCCATTGAAACAAAGTTGGGCCGGGCACTGAGGATGGCTCTGTGGCCTCTGCCTCGGGCACTAGACTGGCTCTGGTCGCAACAAAGCGACGCCCCAGATGGGCAGAGCATTGCTCCCTGGTGGGCATGCCGGGTGGATCCCGGTCGGGCACATGCAGGAGTCTGTCTGACTGCCTCCCCGTTTCCAACTTCAGAAAAATACAAAACCAAAAAAAAAAACCCAAAAAAAATAAAAAATAAAAATAAAAATTATTGAGAAAGCTGCTTTAGCCTGACCTGTGCTGGCGCAGAGGATAAAGCATTAACCTAGAATGCTGAGGTTGCCAATTTGAAACCCCCTAGCTTGCCCGGTCAAGGAACATATGGAAGTTGGTGCTTCCTGCTCCACCCCTTTCTCTCTTTTTCTTTCTCTTTCCTCTCTACAATGAATAAAGTTTAAAAAAAAAAGCTGCTTTAGATTATGATTCTAAATAAATTATTTTTAAAGGAACCTAAAAAATTTTTTTTTCTAAAGGATTACCTGAAACTTTTTCCTCAAGGCCCGGGTCATTACTGGGGTCAGTCCAGTTCCTGTTTCCATATTTTCTTTATTGATAAGTGGGGTCCCACCTGGGCTCCTGGAAAGGTAATGAAAATGTCAGAAACTGTGTTTTATGCCAATTATCAAGTGGATTTACAAAGCATGAAGACAAGCAAGTTATTACCTCTCCACATCGACTTTTCTAAGTAGTTTCCGTAGGTCCATCTGACTTTTACCAGGAGTACTAATAAAATAAAGACATCAGAGTTAGAGCTTGCTAGATTTTATCATTTTTCCCAAAACAAAAGCAGCTGCTGAGTATGGCTCTGTTGAGCGTCTGCCTCAGGTGCTAAAAATAGCTCGGTTGCAAGCATTGGCCCCAGCTGGGGGTTATTCGGTGGATCCCAGTTGGGGTGCATGCAGGAGTCTATCACTGTATCTTCCCTCCTCTCACTTAAAAAATAATAACATGGTGCAATTCCTTACATTAGGACATTTGTAATTCGAGTTGACAACACTTTGGAGTTGGGCTTCAGGGTAACACGCTGCAGGTCAGAGGCTGTAACTAGCGGAATTCGTGCCTTTGGTGATGGAACAAGCTTTAATTGCAAAATGCGACATTATTAAAAACACATTAAAATATTCAAAATGTAAACATGCTGCAACAATGAATATTTGAATGCTGAGAACATGTAAGTTATATTCACTAATCCATGCAATTTTTAGTCCAAAGTTTGAAAGCTACCTCTTCAGATTAATGGTTGGTACATAAAACTGCATAATTAAATAATTTTGGGATATATACATTTTGAGGAGGTCATCCATCATCCAAAACTGCTTAAATAAGACATCAAATACTTACTTTGGAATAGTGTCTATACATAAGACTTATATTTTATTTCCATAAAGGGTCAACCAGGCTAATAGCTGAAAGACTATGTATATAGTTAATATCTTACCTTCTTTCTTTCATCAAAACTCTGTGTTTTCTTTAATTTCACAGTCAGTAGATCTTTAACTGTTATCTGCATGGGTCCCTCTTTTTTTAATGGTCCAGCCTTAATATAAAGGTAAAGATTAGAATTCAATTTGAAACCATGAATGCAAATCCAAATATAATTTTTAAAGACCTAGCGTTAAAAGTTAACTCTTATTTACCCTAGGAAGTTATCAGATTCTTTTCATTCAACCAAGAATTACCCAGTTTTCAGTACCCAAAGATGCTAAGGCTACTGAAAGGACTCATCAAAAGGTAAATTTTGATCATAAATACAAGATGCAGCTATGCATCTTCCTCAAGAGTCATTATAATAAGACAAGAGTTGAAGAATTCTTCAAATCAAAGTGAAGCTCGCCAGCTTGAGCATGGGCTCACCACAAGGTTGCTGGCTTGAAGCCCAAGGTCGCTGGCTTGAGCCCAAGGTTGCTGGCTTGAGCAAGGGGTCACTAGCTCTGCTGGAGCCCCCTGGTAAAGGCACATACGAGAAAGCAATCAATGAACAACTAAGGTGTGCAAACATGAGTTGATGCTTCTCATCTCTGTCCCTGTCTGTCTGTCTCTGTCTCTCCCTAAATCAAAGTAGAGTTTACCTGAACTACATAAAAAGAAGATTCAGTCCTCAAACAGCAAAAATGTATAGTTAGAGTGGATAGAGCATCAACCTGGAACGCTGAGGTTACAGCTTCGAAACCCCGAGCTCGCCCAGTCAAGACACATATGAGAAACAACTACTATTGCCGGGGTCCAGCCCCGGGAGGGATCCAGGGGTCCCACAGGAGGAGACGGCGTCGGCGAAATCGAGTGAGAGAGCCGAATTCTTTTCTTTCTCTTTATTCTCTAGTTAGCATTTACTGCCAGGCATCTCTACCAAATGCTGGTGTAGCTTTCTTTTTATGCACACACACTAAGTTACAATCACATGGTATTTTGTTTCACTATGGTTACATGTTTCTAGATAAGTTAATTCATATCTATAAACTATAAATCAGGTGGTAAGTTATTCAAAGTACAGTTATACAATAGCAATAACAGTATTGGTACAAACTTCTAAAAGATTAGTACTAATTAATAACTCTACTGTTGTTGTGAGTTAAGGGCGCAGAGAGAGATTAGCAAACGAAATCATTAAGGACTAGCAAAGGCCCACCGCTTGCTCAGGCAAATGGCCTTGAGTTCATGCAGTGTCCTAATTTTTCTCACAAGACTTCAAAAGGCTTGCTTATTAAGAAATTATCATAACATCAAGAGTAACTTTTGCTTAAAGATATATAGAGTGCACCTGCAAGATAGCTTAGTAGCAACAGAATATCAGAAGGCATTAATTGCTATTGCTTCTATGGATTCTTCCATATTCCTCTTTATTATCTGAACGAAAAACCTTGGGAAAGCATATAAATCTCATGAGAATGTCTCACTGAGAAAGCCCAGTAACTGCCTTTAGTCATAAAACAAGTCTCTTAGCAAAACATTCTTTTCTTGCTGACTGCGTTCCCATCCCAAGCCATGCAACGGGCCATTCCATAACACCTTACCTAAGATTCTATTGTCTAGTCAAATTCTGTTTATTTACTATATTCACACACTAGTAAATTCTAACTATATTCTTCTTAGAGTGTTCCACTATCTGCAGATCAAATAAGCAAGAAGAAAGGAAAGTTTCTCTACTCTATCACATGAAAAGGCTAGGGAGGAAAAATGATGAATTAAGTGAAGGCCGAAAGGTGCTTTGCGCACAGCCCCTGCCTTCTACCCATTCACAAGTCACAATCTATTCTTTCTAACATGATTAAGAAGAAATTCTCCTACAAACTTAACCCTTTACGAGGGATATCATAGCCAGCCTCTTATGTTTATGAGCCCAGTTCAAGGGGCTTACAGGCTTTTCTGTGGAACTTACACCTTCTGTCTCATTTCCAAAGAAATTACTACAAATCTACAGGGAAAGCACGGTACTATTATCCCTGTGCCATAAATAATAGCACACACCCAGAAAAGGGGGGAATATAAGGCCAGATTAATTCAAAAGATTAAAGGGGGAAGTATCGTTGTGCCTTTCCTTGCGGTGACTTTGTCAACCCGCAGCTGTTGGTCTTTACTGCGGTGACTCTATCTTCTTTTGCTGTGACTTTGTCAACCAGCAGTTGTGGATCTTCTCCTGCTGTGACCTAGTTAGCCAACATTAGTGGATCGGCTCCCGACATACTCTGAGTTGATGCTTCCCACCCCCTTTTTCTCCTCCCTCTAAAATCAATAATAAAATCTTAAAAAAAAATGTAGTCAGCCTGGTCAGGTGGTGGCGCAGTGGATAGAGTGTCGGACTGGGATGCGAGGACCCAGGTTTGAGACCCCCGAGGTTGCCAGCTTTAGCACGGGCTCATCTGGCTTGAGCAAAACTCACCAGCTTGGACCCAAGGTCGCTGGCTCGAGCAAGGGGTTACTCGGTCTGCTGAAGGCCAGTGGTCAAGGCATATATGAGAAAGCAATCAATGAACAACTAAGGCGTTGCAACAAAAAACTAATGATTGATGCTTCTCATTTCTCTCCGTTCCTGTCTGTCTGTCCCTATCTGTCCCTCTATCTGACTGTCTCTGTCTCTGTAGAAAAAAAAATCTTGAAACAAATAAAAATTGAAATACAACATACCAAAAAAAAAAATGTAGTCAGAGAGGTATACATTAGGACAAATATGACGATAGGCTGTGGATCTAACTCAACCATACAAATCAAATGTATCTATAGTGAAAACTCAGATTTGAAAGCCGGGTCATGCCTGTCTTAGTGATGCACAGATATTCTGTCCCCTTAGCAGATAAGCCAATCCTACAGAGACTGGCTCCGCAGCCTAACAGCGTTCTGCTTTAGGAACCTGAGGCTTTTCAGTCTGAGTTTACTAAGCCGTCTTTTGTTCTTAATTTGGTTTCTCTGGGAGGTTTTCATTTTGGTAAAGAGATATGCTGAGAAGCAACAGAAATCCTCCACTCTACTGAGTTTCAGTCATTTAGCCTTAAAAAAATAATCATTTTATTTCTATATCCAGCTTTTGTGACTTCTCAGGGGACCGAGTTTTATAAACACAATAATTGACATAAGAATCAGAAGAGCCTGACCAGGCGGTGGCGCAGTGGATAGAGTGTCGGACTGGGATGCAGAGGACCCAGGTTCAAGACCCTGAGGTTGGCCCTGGCCGGTTGGCTCAGCGGTAGAGCGTCGGCCTGGTGTGCAGGGGACCTGGGTTCGATTACCGGCCAGGGCACATAGGAGAAGCGCCCATTTGCTTCTCCACCCCCCCTCCTTCCTCTCTGTCTCTCTCTTCCCCTCCCGCAGCCAAGGCTCCATTGGAGCAAAGATGGCCCGGGCACTGGGGATGGCTCCTTGGCCTCTGCCCCAGGCGCTAGAGTGGCTCTGGTCGCGGCAGAGCAAGGCCCCGGAGAAGCAGAGCATCGCCCCTGGTGGGCGTGCCGGGTGAATCCCGGTCGGGCGCATGCGGGAGTCTGTCTGACTGTCTCTCCCCGTGTCCAGCTTCAGAAAAATACAAAAATAAATAAATAAATAAAAAAAGACCCTGAGGTTGCCAGCTTGAGCACAGGCTCATCTGATTTGAGCAAAGCTCACCAGCTTGACCCCAAGGTCGCTGGCTTGAGCAAGGGGTTACTCGGTCTGCTGAAGGCCCATGGTCAAGGCACATATGAGAAAGCAATCAATGAACTAAGGTGTTGCAACGATAAACTGATGATTGATGCTTCGCATCTCTCTGTTCCTGTCTGTCTTCCTCTCTCTGACTCTCTGTCTCTGTAAAAAAAAAAAAAATCAGAAGAAAATATAGCTTTCCTGTAAGTTAGCCCAGTCCTAAAAGGTCACCTGTCTTGACTGCTCCATGGCATACTAACCAAAACAAACCTTAACTGGATCATTGTCTACCTGAAGGGCTTTAGAGAGACTGGGTTTCCTGAGCAGCAGAGGTGCTGTAGGTAGTGGAGGTGGAGGCGGAGGCAGAGGAGGGGGTGGCGGGGGCGGCGGCGGTGGCTGCGGCGGAGGATGGCTCGTAGGCGTTGGCGCCGCCGTGGCAGCAGGTCCAGCTCCAGCTTCTCCAGGGGTGGTTAGCGTACAGGCAGGCACATCTGCACGTTTACCCCCCATGTGGCAGGTTTGACTACAGCTCGGACAGGAAGGATTTTCTGGGATGCTCTGAAAGAAGACATTACATTTGGCAAAGGAATAGCAGATGAGTTGAGCTCCTGCAGCTGAGAATCATTAAAGTAAGAGCTACTATATTGAATGCTTTCTCAGTCTACCATGTGCTTCATATTTTCTCATTTCTCAAGAGCTCGTTCACTGACTCATTCTACATTTGTTTTATGTATGCTATATGCCAGGCACAACCGCCACGTGGGCCCTGTCCCCCACCTCAGGAGCTGACAGTCTGGTGAGGAACACAGACGTTAAACACAAACAAATACACCAAAACCAAACAGAGTAATGCAATAAGAGTAATGAACTGAGGTGAGGGCATGAAGAGTAAGAAGCCGGGAGTGACATTTAGCTACGATCTCGAGGGTGGGTTGAGATTTATCATGTGAAGGGGAGATGTGGACTGGGGGAAGCGAGTTCCTAGCTGAGAAAACATTTAGCAGCCAAAAATCTAGTACATTCAAGCACGAGATAAAAGGACCAACGGGCTGGAACATGGCCACATGGACTTACTGTGTACACCCACCCCTCCCCCACCAATCACTTTGTAAAGTTTTAACCCCTAGTACTTCAGAATGTATTTGGAGATAGGGTCCTTAAAGAGGTGATCACGTTAAAATAAGGCTAATCTGGTGGCTCACGCCAATCTGACTGGGGTCCTTAAAACAGAGGAAGTTTGACTGTACAGGGGCCACCAGGGATGGGCGTGCACAGTGAAGGACCACATGAAGATCCAGTCAGGAGGCAGGCCAAGGCAGGAGGCCACAGGGAATAATCAACCCCACCTTGATCTCGGACAGCTAGCCTCCAGGACTGTGAGAAGGTAAGTAAGCCACTCTGTCTGCTACTTTGTTATGGCAGCCCAGCAAACAAATTCAGTGACAAATTATCACACATTTGTGGCTTCAAATAATCAAAATCTATTTTTCCACGGTTTGGGAGCCTAGAAGTCCAGAATCAGGGCCTCAGCAGGGCCGTGCTCCATGTCAGGGTTCTAGGGAAGACTCCGTTCCCCCGCCTCTTCTATAATAGCTTCTCCTGCTGCCAGCATTTCCTGGCAGAGGCTGCGTCTCTCCAGCCTCTGCGGTCCCATTGGTCCTCCTTTTCCGTGTGTTCTGCTCTGTGTGTCCCTTTTGTAAGGACACTGACCACTGGATTTAGAGTCTACCCAGATAATTTAGGATGATCGCCTCACCTCAGAATTCTTAATTTTATCTGCAAATACCTTTTCCCCCCAAATAAGGTAATAGTTACAGGTTCCAGGGATTAGGACTTGGACATCTTTTTGGAGGCCATTATTCAGCCCACTATTATGGCACCATCCTCATTTTACAGATGATCAAACTGAGGCCTAAACAGGTCAGGTGACTTGTCGTTCCCCCTCTGGCTAATTCATCCTGAGGTACGTATTCTGGAAGCAGGGATATAACCTTAGAAGCTTCTCTCCAAACCAATGAGTGCAATGTTTATTCTTTGAGTTTCGGATGTTGAGAATACAGGCCTTGCTCAGCAGAGTTTGGAGAGGGTGGATATTTACAGGGTTTTTCTCCTGCCTGTATCAATTAAGACAATAAAGACACCCTGAGCATTGCAAAGAGGGAGGATGTATTGTAGGCAGTTGGTTCCGCCGTTGATAGAAGAGTCAAGAAGCACACAGGGGGCAGTGGGGCGGCCCAGAAGTTGGCAGCAGCAGAAAGCTCTGCACGCCCTGAGACCAGAGACCAGAGGGACAATGGAAAGAGCTGTAGAACCAGGTCTCTGGAGCGAGATAATCCCCGAGAATCAAGGAATGTGGCGGACTTACCTTGTGAGAGCTGGAATTTGAGGGATAGCTACAACTGTTGCTGGAAAAACCGCCCAATGCAGAAAGAATGAAAGGGAAAACCTCCTCCCTCGTCTCTCTCATCAGTGTCCACCATTAGCCCAGCACAAGCAGGAACCAGGTGGCGCGGAGCTTGGGGAACAGGGTCTGCAGGGGTCAGCATCACTGCAGTAGGAGCAGGGCCTCTAAGTTTTAAGGAACAGATTTGAGGGCAAAGTGGCCCAGGACTAGCACTCACCTGTACTCATTCCTTCTTCTAGTAAAAGCACCTTGGGATTCCTACGGGACACAGCCCCTTTCCCCTCTGACCCAATTCCAGATTTGTTTCTTATTTGACAACACCAACCTTCAGTACTTCCTGGAGCTTGCATAATTCACTTTCCAAAATGCAAAACCGTTGCTTTAGACCATGAAGTTCTCGGTGGCAGACACGGGAAGGAAAGATGGTGTCTTTCAATACATCTAAACTCTAAAATAATAATAATAAAAAAAGCCTGACTCTGATGAGCAATAAGATAAGGACAAGGAAAGAGGACAAGATAGTGGTTTGTTTGATGTATGTATTATAAAAACAGAGGCAGGCCTAACCCCATCATTTCATCTTGTTGGAGCTTAGCCTGAGTGCTGTGCTGACTGGCGCACACACACATCATGTGCATAGGAAAACCGTGTTGCTGAAAACAGGCATGTGGAACCCATACCTGGGCCATGCAGTTCCGGCACCAGTTGCATATAGACCATACTCTATTTGTCCAGAGTTTTACTGCATCTTTGATACTGGGAAATTTGAAGTTCCAGCATGATCTGGGCCAGCTTCTGCTAAGTGGTGTATTTGTTAAAGGAATAACTACTCTGCAGGAAAAACAAAACCAAATTAAGCAAAACCTCCTAAGTTGGAATAATTACCTCTAATTACACAATAAGACAGTTTGATAGCATAGTCAGGAACAGAGACTACCTCAAGCCAAATTCATCAGTAACTTCTAGAATTCTGGGATTCACTGAAACAACAAGTATTTGTTCAGTAAATAATGACAAATAAAAGAAATAAAATAGTGAGCAAATAGGCATCAGGGATTCAGTAAGGAACAGGCAAAAACCCTACCTTCATGGGGTTTAGAGCCTCATGGAAGAAAGTGAAACTAACTAATAAAGAATATATATGGGTTGTGAGTGAATAAATGGTAAATAGAAAAAGAGCAAGAGAGAGGGAGTGTGAAATGTGTGGAGGTGAAATTTTAGATAGAGTAGCCAGGGAAAGTCTCACTGAGAAGGGGATCTTTGAGGGGGAAAGAACCTACTGGAAGTAAAGAAGCTAGCAATGCAAATATGTGGGAGAAAAGCATTCAGGCAGGGGCAACAGTAGGTGCAAAGGCCCTGAGATGTAATCTTATTGAGGAGTCTGAGGAATAGCCAGGAGGAGTAGGGTAGAGAAATAGAAGGGAAGAGGACTAAGAAGTAATGTCAGAGTCAGACTATAAAAGGCCTTTTGAGTCACACCAAGGGCTCCAAGTTTTACTCTGAGGGAGGAAGACATCACAGAGCTTTAGGCAGGAAAGCAATATGACATGATTTAATAGGCTCCCTGCAGAGGGGTCAAGGGCAGAAGCTGAAAGACAAATT
Organism: Saccopteryx bilineata; assembly: GCF_036850765.1. Lineage (NCBI taxonomy): Eukaryota > Metazoa > Chordata > Mammalia > Chiroptera > Emballonuridae > Saccopteryx > Saccopteryx bilineata. The sequence continues at coordinate 385,762,421 of NC_089491.1, read as the reverse complement.
GGGGGACTTTCTCAATATTCGGAAGAGACAGAGAAGAGTACAGTACTACAGTTACTGCTCTTTGAGGGCCTGTTTGTTTTAAATTCTTTCTGTAAACGGAGCTATGACAACAAAATGTATAAAGTGTGTTATTGGGACACCTAATACCCTTGGGTTCCTAGAACTTAGAATCTCTTTCAATAACACATTTAAGCCCTGAGTCCCAGAGAATAACTGACCAAACTTGACCAAAACGAAGATTCTATTCTTATACCTCTCCTTCATTGCGTAGTTACCATATTATGCAATTAAAGTGGATTAGGAAAAGAGAAAAGGAGTTACTGTGCACCTCCAACACAAGCCCTTGTGACTGTTACTCCATCTGAACTCTTCAACTAGGGCTGCCACACGGAATTCAAGGCTGCTCAGTTAACATTTAATTTCTGATAAACAATGAATAAGTCTTAGTATATTATAAATGTTGCATGGGACGATATAAAAAATAGTCAATGTTTAGCTGAAATTCAAATATAACTCAACATTTTGTATTTTCATTTGCTAAATCTAGTAATTTTATGCTAAACTGATGGGATTTTTAATATTTTCTCTGTTCCACATTATGTCTTACCTTTCTGCTGAAGGTGGCGGAGGGGGAGGTGTAAGTAGCTTGGACTGAAAGTGAGAAGTTTCTTTTTTTTTAAATAATCTTTTCTTTTTTGCTTTTAGCTTTCTTCTTTCTTTCTTAAACCTGGGCATGATTTCTGTAGAGAATAAAAATTTAAATTTTTTTTTTTTCTTGAAGAATACTATATACATATAGAAAGTGCACAAATGTTAAATGTATCATTCAATGAATTATCACAAGTGAACACACCTGTAACCACCACCTTGGTTAGGAACTAGGTCATTACAAGCATCCCAGAAGTCCCCCGTGACGTAGAGAATATTTAAACCCAGATTAAACTATCTCTAGAGACATCTTGGCTTTGGCATTACACTACTTTCTAATTTTGTTTTGCTTGTCTTGCTTTTCTTCATTAAATGAATTTCCCTTTCTTTATAACAGAGAAAATACCTATAGTTGGATGACGGTATATTACTCAAAGGAATTAACTTTCTTTGCCAGTAACGTTTACTGAGCATCTACTGTCAAACTTGTAATAGAAGAAAGAAAATTAACTGTTTATTGACTGCCCGTTGAGTTTTAGGCACCTTTACATACATTTTCTCAGTGAATCCTCTCTATCCTATAAGATATAATACCTAAGGAAGGGGATTTTTATTCTCATTTTTACATAAGAATAAGCTGAGGCTTAGAAAGGTTAAATGATTTGCCCAATGCAGTGCAATCAAGTATTAAGTCCAGACCTATAAACTTCCAAAAACCATGTTCTTTCTAATATATTGTGGTGTAACAGTAGACAATGAAATAAAAATTACCCCAAATCTGCCTGACCAGGCGGTGGCGCAGTGGATAGAGCGTCGGACTGGGATGTGGAGGACCCAGGTTTGAGACCCCGAGGTCGCCAGCCTGAGCACAGGCTCATCTGGTTTGAGCAAAAGCTCACCAGCTTGGACCCAAGGTCGCTGTCTTGAGCAAGGGGTTACTCGGTCTCCTGAAGGCCCGCGGTCAAGGCACATATGAGAAAGCAATCAATGAACAACTAAGGTGTCACAACGAAAACTGATGATTGATGCTTCTCATCTCAATCTGTTCCTGTCTGTCTGCCCCTATCCGTCCTTCTCTCTCTGTCTTTGTAAAATAAATAAACAAAGAAAGAAAGAAATAAAGAAAAAATAATAATTAAAAAGGAAAAAAAATTACCCCAAATCTAAGACATGGGTGTTTCAAAACATTTATTTTAAAGCATTTAAAAACACTAGTATCAATATATTTTATATTTCATTCCAGATTCTTTTCTTAAGATTAAGTATGAGCTGGCTTGTGTGATGTTCCCGGTTCCAGAGGCCTGCAGAACTAAAAATGATCTCAATGGCTGGGTCTCCTTCCCTTCAAACTTACATTGAATAGGAACCATTGGTCTTTAAAATACAGTCATTTTACTTTTGTTCACCCAGTAACCTGCCAGCACTTGGTACTGCAGCTCTAGGCTTGCTGAGTTCTCAGATTCCATTGGCTGAAGAACTTACCCACAGTCCACAGTGGGCTGTAAAAACTGAGAAGTGGCTTAATTCTGAGAGCTTTGGACTTGCACAGGGCACCCCTAATGGCAACATGTGACAGTGCATATATTAACAGCCTCCCAGAAGTAAAGATTCTTTTTTTTTTTAGGTGAGAGGAGGGGAGATAGGCAGACTCCCACATGTGCCTCAATCAGGATCCACTTGGCTGCCCCCCGTCTAGGGCCCATGCTCTGCCCATTTGGGGTTATGCTTGCAACCTAGCTATCTTTAGTGCCTGAGGCGCAGGCTCCATGGAGCCATCCTCAGGCCTGGGGCTGATGTGCTCAAACCAACTGAGCCATGGCTGCAGGAGATGAAAAGAGTGAGAGAGAGTGAGAGAGAGAGAGAGAGAGAGAGGAAAAGAGAGAGAGAGAGAGAGAGAGAGGAAAAGAGAGAGAGAGAGAGAAAGAAAGGAGGGGTGGAAAAGCAGATGGTAGTTTCTCCTGTGTGCCCTAACTGGGAATTGAACCTGGGACATTCATATGCCAGGCTGATGCTCTACCACTGAGCCAACTGGCCAGGGCCAAAGATTCTTAATAGCATCTTACTGAACTAATTTCCAGATCTCAAATTAACAGAGCATTTTCCTCAGTTCTTTGAGGCTTGAAAGACATACCAAAATTAATGGATTTTGTGGCAGGCAGTTAGAAATGAGCAGAGCAAGGACAGGTGGGTGGAGAACAGCCTCAGACAACCCCCAAGCAAGCCCTTGCATCACCACTCCCTTCAGCATTAAGGCCTAGAGCTAACATCTAGGCCAGCATTTTTCAACTGATCTTGTCTGAAACACAGGTGACATGGGACACCATGGTCAGGACCAGCTGTGATGACTAATGACCCCTACATTGGTGTCAATCAATCAGTGGGTACCACAATCCAGAAAGACCACACCTAGAAAGCTGATTAATATTCTGGTGAGACCCTCCCTTGGACCTCCCCTAAAATCTCAGCCTTTAAAGGTCCTCAGTGGTGGCGCAGTGGATAAAGCATTGCCCTGGAACGCTGAGGTTGCTGGTTTGAAGCCCTGGGCTTGCCTGGTTTGGGCACATACAACAACTAATGAACAACCAAAGTGAAACAGCTATGAGTTGATACTTCTTGTTCCTCTGCCCCTCTCTCTAAAATCAATAAATAAAATCTTTCTTTTTTAATTTTTTTTTTAGATTTTATTTATTCATTTTAGAGAGAGGAGACAGAGAGAGAGAGAGAGAGAGAGATACAGAGACAGAGAGAGAAGGGAGGGTGGAGCAGAAAGCATCAACTCCCATATGTGCCTTGACCAAGAAAGCCTGGGGGTTTCGAACCGGTGACCTCAGTGTTCCAGGTCGATGCTTTTACCCACTGCGCCACCGCAGGTCAGGCATCTTTTTAATTTTTAATGTTTATTTTATTGATTTTAGAGAGAGAGGAAAAAAGAGTGAGAGACAGAGACAACAGGAACATTGATCTATTCCCATATGTACCCTGACCAGGGATCGAACTGACAACCTCTGTGCTTCAGCATGATGCTCCAGCCAACCGAGCCAACTGAGCCATCAGGTCAGGACAATAAATAAAATCTTTTTTTTTTTTTTTTTACAGAGAGAGTCAGAGAGAGGGAAAGACAGATAGGAACGGAGAGATGAGAAGCATCAATCATTAGTTTTTCGTCGTGGCACTTTAGTTGTTCATTGATTGCTTTCTTATATGTGCCTTGATCATGGGGCTACAGCAGATTGAGTGACCCCTTGCTCGAGCCAGTGACCTTGGGTCCAAGCTGGTGAGCTTTGCTCAAAGCAGATGAGCCCATGCTCAAGCTGGCGACCTTGGGGTCTCAAACCTGGGTCTTCCGCATCCCAGTCCGATGCTCTATCCACTGTGCCACGGCCTGGTCAGGCAATAAATAACATCTTAAAAAAAGAAAAAAGCCTTTGCCTTGGCTGTATAGCTTGGTTGCTTAGAGCATCTTTCCAAAGCTCTGAAGTTGCCGGTTTGATCCCCAGCCAGGGCTCACACAGGAACAGATCAAAAGTTCCTGTCTCTCTCTCTCTCCCTTCCTGTCTTGCTAAAGTCAATTAAAGAAAAAAGCCCTTAGAATGGAGGACCCTGCCAGGCTTTCTGAGTATACCCCGCCTTTCCCCACTCCCTTTACTCCAGCGCATTTTCCTTGCCTCTCTCTTTCTCCTAGGCTCCAAGGCCCTAGTTTTGCCTCTATAACTTGTTTCCTGAGTCCATTTCTTCTACGGCTGACTTATTCTACCAATGTAATTTTCTAAATAAACTTTCTCTTACAATTTAGAGAAATAAGAATTCTGGGCTCTGAATTCTTTCTTAGCTAGAACTCAAGTACCAAGGTTGGCTGAACCAATGTCCAGTCTGACTCCACCAGTCTAACTAATACCTGGTGTCATTTCACTGTCAACAATTTCAACTTTTTTTAAAAATTTTATTTATTTATTTATTTAGTGACAGAGAGAGTCAGAGAGAGGGACAGACAGGAAGGGAGAGAGATGAGAAGCATCAATTCTTCGTTGACTGCTTTCTCATATGTGCCTTGCCGGAGGAGGGGGGAGCTACAGCGGACACAGTGACCCTTTGCTGGAGCCAGCGACCTTGTACTCAAGCTGGTGAGTCTTGCTCAAACCAGATGAGCCCACGCTCAAGCTGGCGACCTAAAGGTCTGGAAACTGGGTCCTCCGCATCACAGTCCAATGCTCTATCCACTGCGCCACCACCCCGTCAGGCCAATTTCTTTTTTTTTTTTTTTTTTTTGTATTTTCCCGAAGCTAGAAACGGGGAGAGAAAATCCGACTCCCGCATGCGCCCAACCGGAATCTACCCGGCACGCCCACCAGGGGGGCAACGCTCTGCCCACCAGGGGGCGATGATCTGCCCCTCCGGGGGCGTCGCTCTGCCGTGACCAGAGCCACTCTAGCGCCTGGGGCAGAGGCCAAGGAGCCATTCCCAGCGCCCGGGCCATCTTTGCTCCAATGGAGCCTCGGCTGCCGGAGGGGAAGAGAGAGACAGAGAGGAAGGAGAGGGGGAGGGGTGGAGAAGCAGATGGGTGCTTCTCCTGTGTGCCCTGGCCGGGAATCAAACCCGGGACTTCTGCACACCAGACCGACACTCTACCTCTGAGCCAACCGGCCAGGGCTCCGGTCAGGCCAATTTCAACTTTATTATATGTTTTCCTTTATGCTGAAATAATGAGAGTAGGTCAAACAGGGAATATTAAACTCAAGGGATGGCCAAAGGATTTATTTTTTAATGGACTTATTGATTTCTTAAAAAAAAGTAACAGCAAAAATATTCTGGCCTGACCTGTGGTGGCGCAGTGGATAAAGCGTGACCTGGAAATGCTGAGGTCGCTGGTTCGAAAGAAACCCTGGGCTTGCCTGGTCAAGGCACATATGGGAGTTGATGCTTCCTGCTCCTAGCCCCCTTCTCTCTCTCCCCCTCTCTCTCTCCTTTCTAAAATGAATAAATAAATAAATAATATTCTGAATGCAGATATTTCTGAAAGCATCAGAAGCAGCAGCAATCTTGTAATTGCCTGAAAAAGTTAAATAAACCTCATCAAATCCATGTCCATGACCTTCTATGAAGAAATGTCACTGGAAACCCAGAGTTCATCGGTGAGATTCCTTGAATCCAAGACTTCCCTGGTAACCTCCCCTTCCTGGTCTTCTATCTGTCCCTTTGCAGTCCTTCCCATTATTGTTCCTTCTCTACCCTTGATGTCTTCAGTTAGAGGTCAAACTGACAGAACTGGCCTCTTGCTCCTACTTCCCTTTCCCCCTATAATCACCCATCTCTAAATTATCAAAATAGACTTTACAAAGGAGCTGGATATTCTGGTTAAACTTAGTGGATTTACTCTATACATTTATCTCTATTCCAATGGTTGTGCTACATTTTCAGGAAATCTGCAAGTCAGTTATTAACACATCCACTCTTAAAATTAAGTTATGTAAACTTACAATTAGATAATTTATTTTTTAAAAGGTAATCAGTATGCAAAACTCATCACTTCCTAATGTTTTGCTATTATCTATGCTCTTTAAAATTTTTTTTTGATTTTTATTTATTGATTTTACAGAGAGGAGGGGAGAGAACAAGAAGTATCAAGTCATAGCTGCTTCACTTCAGTTGATCATTGACTGCTTGTTGTATGTGCCTTGACCGGGCAAGCCCAGGGTCCTGAACCGGTGACCTCAGCAATTCCAAGTCAATGCTTTATCCACCACGCCACCACAGGTCAGGCTTATCTATGCTCTTGAGGTTGTTTACCTTATTTTACCTATATAAGTGAGAAATGCTATAGATGTATTACTGATCATTTCCCCCCCAACTTCACATTGGAGTTCAGATAATGAATCCATTTCCGTTACCAACCAGTTCAATTGATTCCTTTTGCACATCCATAGGGCTATTTCTGGTACTTACACATATTTAATTTTACATTTTATGCTGTAGAACATCACTTTTTTAGTTCCTGGCTCTTATTTTCTAAAGAAATTACAGCTCCTTAAACCCTAGTCCAGCACAGTAATAGGTACAATATTGACACTCAAAACGTTGGAGGATAGTAAGACTCATAGTACATATTACTGTACTATGCTTCTGTATCAAGGAGCATAGTGCAGTAATACTCCTTGCATGAGAATCACTGGTAGGGGAAAGGAATCTTGTTATAATGCATATTGATTCACCAGGTTTGGGTGGGGCCCGACACTCTGCATTTTTAACAAGCTCCCAAGTGATGCAGGTGTGGTAGGTCCGTGGACCGCACTTTGAGTAGCAAAGATGTAAAGGAGTGTGCAAAAGGAATGCAGATGCTTTCCTCAAAAACCTGATTTGTAGAATGTTAATTAAATAGAGAAATACAGTTAGCGCTCCATCTCCCCTCCGAATCCAGCTGAAGTCCCCACCTCCCTAAACCGTAAGAACACAAGCAGCAACAGGCCCAGCCACGGAAGACACGAGCCCAGGTAACAAAGGAAGATATCCCTGCACTTACTAGTCTAAGAGCCCGGAGATTAGATGAAGTGCAGGCAGTGGCTTCTCACTCGCCAAGAAGAAAAATTCAAAATTAAAACCTTACGGTGGAGGAACCAATCATAGCCATGAACTCTCCACCATTAGTTCTCCCAGTAACGTAGGGGCACAGACTGGCTTGTGATTGGCTGAGACAGCAACACGCTCCGACCAATTAGAGCTGAGGCGCTACTTGTAAGAAGAAGGGGAAGGCGGGAGCGAAGGGGAGGAGGAGCAGGAGGGGAAAGAAGGTGTGTTACTTCCTTTATACTTTTTGTGGAAGCCTTTGTGTAATTGGTTGGCTCTTCTTCTAATAGCACCAATCGCGATCTTCTCCGCTGTGCCCTAACCATGAAATTGTAGAAAGAGATGAGGGTGTAGCCAATGCAAAAAAGAGTGTCCAGCAGCCAATCCTCCTGCGGCACTTTGTGTCTTTGCCCAACAAGAAAAGGTATTTAGATGAGGTAAGGCGTTACCTAGTCTCAAGTGGGCGGGAACCGGTGAAGCGGAGGAGCCAATGAGTGCAAGACGTTGAGTGACAGCTGTCCAATAGGGACCCTCAGTGCTGGTCTGGTTTGAGGCTTAAGCGCTGCCAGGGCCTGAGGAATGTCAACATGGAGGAGGAGATCGATAAACTGGAATTGATGGTGAGTGTAAAGTAAAGGAGATTTACTGGGTAATTTATATTTCCCCGATGGCCTCCGAGGCGGAAGGCAGTTTGGAGTGGCCGGATCCCAGGGCGGCGGAGGCTGGACCAGACCTGAGTTCCCTACTGTTGCACCAAAGGAAGTCGCCACCGCCTAGTCATTGTACCGCTGCGGGGGAAGGGAGAAGGCGTTATATCCCGGAAGCTGGTGAAGGAAATGGCGGGAGATGCTGAGGGTGTGGGGCCATTGGGATTTTTTGTTCCTTGCCCTCTCATTTCTGCCCCCTCAAGGAGCTGTAGCTGGTGCAGACATTCCTATTTTTACCAAAAAGACGTGACTGAAATAGTCTCCAAAAGCCCCAAGAAGGGGAAGAGCTTGTTCACGCTTCAGAAGAGGAAGGAGGGTGGGGTTGGGTGGGGATAAGCCAAAGGGGGCAAAAGAAATCCCTTCAGGCAGACTGAGAAAGTCTGACCAAGGATGCTAAACTTGCGAGCTTAACTTTCTAGCGGCCAAGAAAGCTCCTAGACCAGTTTCTGTTTGGCCGGAGGTGGCAGGCAGTGCCCTTGGATGGTGGAGCTAGCGTCTGGCACCTGAACTAGGAGCTCCTGTGCTGGAGCATGGGCAGGATTGTGACAGGCTAGGCACCCTGCTCTGGAGTTGCCTAGTTTCATTCAGGGGAGGGATACAAATATTAATAATTGGAAAATTCTCCCGTGCTGCTTAGACTGCAGGAGGGCGCCAAGCTGGAGATCTGTCCTAGTTTTCTAAGGATCCTTCTCTCCTTTGTCCTCTTTATTCGCTCCCTCGCGTCCCTAGACTATCAGCTTCATCGCCCAAGCTTTTTTCTTCTCTTCGTTCCCTTGTTTTATCTTTAGCCCTTCTTTCCCCATCTGCATTACCAGTTTGTTTGTTTGTTTGTTTTTGATTGGGTTGGCTTCCTTTAAAACGTGGAATTTGGCCTGACTGGTGGTGGCACAGTGGATAGAGTGTCAACCTGGTACACTGAGGTCCTTGGTATGAAACTGGGAGGTCACTGGCTTGAGTGTGGGATCATCACATGATTCCAAGGTCAGCACTGGCTTGAGCAAGCAGTCACTGGCTCTACTGGAGTCCTCCAGTCAAGGCACATGTGAGAAGCAATCAATAAACAACTGAAAGTGCAACAACTACAACCTGATGTTTCTCATCTCCCTCTGTTCCTGTCTCTTGCTAAAAAATAAACAAAGAATCCTATGGAATTTGGAGGACTCACCCATCCTTGAGCTCTTTTTTTTCTCTTTTCTTTTCTTTTTTTTTAGGTTAGAGGTGGGGAGATAGGCAGACTCCCATATGCGACCTGATTGGGATCCACCCGGCAACTCCATCTGGGGCGTATGATCCAGTACCAAGCTATTTTTAGCACCCGAGGCATGCACTCCCAGGAGCTATCCTAGTGCCTGGAGCCTCCCTGGAATCAACTGAACCACTGGTTTTGGGAGGGGAAAAGGGAGACAAGGGGGAGAGAGAGGGGAGGAGAAGCAGATGGTTGCTACTCCTGTGTACCCTGACCAGAAATCAAACCCAGATGGTGGCATGTTGGGCCGACACCCTATCCACTGATCCACCAGCCAGGGCCTAAAATGATAGTTTAGTTTCTGTTATGTCATGAGAGGAGAAGAATAGTGAAGGAGGGAAGGGCAATTAAAAAGGGCACAGAGGGGCCCTGGCCGGTTAGCTTGATCATAGGTATCTATGTATGTACAGGAAAAAACATAGTATATATAGGGTTCAGTACTGTCTCCAATTTCAGGCATCCACTGGGGGGTCTTGGAACATATTTTGGGACTATTGCATATAGTTAGGCAGATCTGTAACTATTTGAGTGATTCTTTAAACTCTACCTCCTATTAATTCCCTGTAGGACACTTTGTTTCAGCCAGCCTGTTTGTTGGTGCTCTGTGAAAATCCTTTACAAGTTCCCCTCAGCGTCTCTTGTTCCCTTTGCTTTTGTGGCTACTACCCGCTGGTTCTTTTCTCAGCATCTGTTCTTCCTTCCTGCCCTAGAGAGTGCTGCTCTTCTCAAGACGTGTGCCATCACTCACAGCCTCATGCCTGGGGGTAAATAAAGTTGGCACTATCCTCAGCTTCAGTGTGTGCTCGATTGGCAAGGGCAATGGGTTTTCCTTTAAACTTGATTCAGGAGTGGGTTTTTAACCCACATGACATGGGAGGAGGGAAATTCTGGAAGTAGAAAATGAGGAAGAGTTTCTTCACTCCTGAGATACCCTGGGGAAGAGAGAACTTTTCTTCTTCTAAGCCTTTTGTATAGATGTGATGCCGAGCACTGCCAGATCTAGTTTCCTGTCAGCTTGAGGATAAAGTCACCATCAAGGATATCAGAGCCATTAGATGGAAAAAAGCAAATCCTTATATTTTTGAGCTGCTGAATAGCCAGTCCTGAAGTCTATCCTTTTTCTGGATTTATTATGCAGTGATAACAACTTATTATTATTTGTCCATTTTGAAATGTATTTGTTACTTGCAGCTTAAAGCACCTTAATTACCCTTCAAAATTTAGCCCAAGTTTTTACTTCTGAGAAAACTTCCAGATTATTTTTTTCACATTTCTTTCTCAAAATACTTTAACAATATGACATTCAAATGCGACTTCTTTGGTTCTGTTCAATTGTAGTCCTTAAATTGTTTGATTTCTTGGTCTTTATCAACTTAATTGCAAATTCTTTGGAAGCTGGAACATCAAAATACTTTGTATGTGGATAGCCAAATAATCTATTTCTTCCCTACTTTCCTAAATTTGTGATCACATACATGGTATGAGTTTATGGAAAATTGGTGTGATAAGGTAGTTAACTAAATTAATTTAAGTCTTTAAAGGTTTTTTTTTAATAAAGTGTAGTTAAAACCTTTAAATGTTTTTGAAATAAAGACTTTGTCATTTGTTTTCTAGCTGTCACCACTGACTGAAGAAGCCATGGCTCAACTGATTCAAGGCACATCCGTGAAACCACCGCCTCAGGCACTAAAAATAGTTTGGTTGCGGGCATGGGCCCCAGATGGGCAGAACATAGCTGCAGGAGGGGAAGAGAGAGGGGGGAAGAGAAGGGAGAGGGGAGGAGAAGCAGAAGGTCGCTTCTGTGTGCCTTGACTGTGAATTGAACCTGGGACTTCCACATGCCAGGTTGATGCTCTACCACTGAGCCAACCACCCAGGGCCATCCCTATTTATTTATTTTTTAAAATTTTATTTATTTATTTATTTTTTACAGAGATAGTGAGTCAGAGAGAGGGGTAGACAGGGACAGACAGACAGGAACGGAGATGAGAGATGAGAAACATCAATCATTAGTTTTTCATTGTGCGTTGCAACACCTTAGTTGTTCATTGATTGCTTTCTCATATGTGCCTTGACCGCGGGCCTTCAGCAGACCGAGTGACCCCTTGCTGGAGCCAGTGACCTTGGGCTCAAGCTGTTGGGCTTTTGCTCAAACCAGATGAGCCCGCACTCAAGCTTGGCGACCTCGGGGTCTCGAACCTGGGTCCTCTGCATCCCAGTCCGAAGCTCTATCCACTGTGCCACCATCTGGTCAAGCCATCCCTATTTATTTTTAAATAACCTGACAATAAAGTAATTATTGAAAGTAGGGGAAGCTCTTGGCACAAATGTTAATCACAGGGTTATTTATAATAGCAATATGCTACACACATCTGGCTAATACCAGGTAAACAGGAAAGTAAATCTTGGTATATCAGTTAGGCCTAAGTTGTAAGTTGTTCCCAGCAGCTGCCAGATTCGCTTAACATAAGAAAAATAACTGACCTTAATAAAATCACAATAGTCTGGCCCTGCCAGATGGTTCGGTTGGTTGGAGCATTGTTTTGAAGCACAGAGGTTGCTGGTTCAATCCCTGGTCAGGGCACATAAAGGAACAGTTCAATGTTCCTGTCTCTCTCTCTCTCTCTCTCCCCCTCTATCTCTAAAATCAATAAAATAAACATTAAAAAACATCACAATAGTCTAGCCCTACGCCAGTTTCAGTCAGGTTGTAAAAATAACTTTCTAGACATGAATCATGGTAGTTTCTGTAAACTCTCATCTCAGATTGGAAGGAACCTTCCATCCCTGAGGGCACAAAGGAACCACTGTGAGAACATCTGCCAGACTGATGGACAGGTTAACTAGACACCAGCCACCTGCGCCAACCATTCCCCTATATAACCTCTCCCCTACCTTTGGAGAGGTTGTCATCCTTAAGACATGACCACCTACAGCACAAACAAGCCTCAAATAAATATTCCTTTTGATCAATTTTGATCCCCTGTGACTTCTTTTGGGCCATACCTGACAGTATCTATGCAATAAGAGGTCAGATGGCCTATAAATTATTACTGTTAACGTTCTGGGAAATGCTGAGAGGGGAAACAGATATTGCAGTTTTAAAGTTAAAATTGGGTTTTGACATCATGTCTGAGACATAAATATGTACAGTAGCAGGTTTTAAATTCCAACTGTGTGATCCTGAGCAAAGCACTTAACTGTGCCTGAATGGTTGGAAACACGAGATGGTGTTTGGTTTTGAAAGATAAATATTGAAGTATATTTAGTAATCCTTCAATAAGTATTTCCACATATGTAATAAAAAGGCCTTGAGCCTGACCTGTGGTGGCACAGTGGATAAAGCGTCAACCTGGAAATGCTGAGGTTGCTGGTTCGAAACCCTGGGCTTGCCTGGTCAAGGCACATATGGGAGTTGATGCTTCAAGCTCCTCCCCCTTCTCTCTCTGTCTCTCTCCTCTCTCGCCCTATCTCTCTCCCTCTCTCCCTCTCTCTGTCCTCTCTAAAAATGAATAAATAAAAAATTAAAAAAAAAAAAAAGGCCTTGAAAGGACTAGGAAAATTGCATCAAATGTTAGGTCTGCAGGTTATATAGAATTATACTTTAATATAACTTTAAAATTTTCTGTTATGAGCATGTATTTGTCCATTGACCAATAAGAGGTGACAAATAGGGCTGGGAGAGTAGCTGCATTTAAAATTGTCCTGTCGCCTGACCTGTGGTGGCACAGTGGATAAAGCCTCGACCTGGAAATGCTGAGGTCGCCAATTCGAAACCCTGGGCTTACCTGGTCATATGGGAGTTGATGCTTCCAGCTCCTCCCCCCTTCTCTCTCTCTGTCTCTCTCTCTGTCTCTCCTCTCTCTCTCTCTCCCTCTCCTCTCTAAAATGAATAAATTAAAAAAAAAATTGTCCTGTCTAGTTTGAATATTTCAAGGACAAAAAGTCACACTTTAGTAACATATTTTCTTCAGTACTGAGGCAATTAATATTAAGGAAGTTCATGTACATAAATAATTTTTGGTAAAAGAATTTCAGTCACGAATTTTCTTAAATTATCTTTGTTCATGGCTTAACCTAGTTCTAAAAAAAAGTGTTGCCCACTCATAAGAAAGTTCAAATACTTTGATATTCAAGAACTTTCTAGGTCATTGTTGATTCAATACATGTGCATTCTAGTTTGGGCTAAGCGTAATAGTTATTTGCAATAAACCCCAGAAATAAAAATAATTTCAAATTAATAATTTGATGAATGCCTTTTGCCTTACATCTTGAATCCCTGTAATATTTAAACATTTCCTATGCTAGAAAGTAGAAAGCTGCCTCCAAAATAGGAAAGCTGAATACAGCTGATACTCATTTGCATTGTGTATTGTCTCATTGCAACGGTTCACCTCAAGCGGCAAGATATGCAGGGCGTGGTGTGGGTCTTACATCTACACAATCTGGTCCCGTTCTCCCACCCCCGGAATAAGAAACCACACAGCTCTACGCTTCCCAGTGGAGCTTCGCTTCCATAGGTGGGGCGGAAGTCTTTAAAACCGGAGTCTCTGGGCTTCCTCCCAGAGAAAAAATACACGAGCAAGGAAGCCTCTGCACCACGGTTTTGCAAGGGGCGCGCCATAGATCACCTACAGCCAAATCACCGAGAGTGGCTGTTGAAAACGTGGGTTCGGTGGGGCCCGACTCTAGAATCGGGGAGTCCGAATAGCTAGGGCTGCGGCTCCGGAGCTTGCGTCTTCACAAGCACTCCAGGTGGTTCCACTCTTTGGCGCGCAAGTTTGAGACGAGTGGACCACTGCCCCTCCCCTGAAGGGGCGGGGCCCCGCCAATCCCCACGCTCCCGGTCGCCTGCGTTATGCGGGGTTCCAAGGGGAGCCATGGGAGGGCAGCCGACCGCCAAATTTCGTGTGCGCCCCCGCCTCGCTCGCTCCCCTAACGCCGCGCCCTCTGCGCATGCGCGCTGTTGCCTTGTGCGGCGCCGCGCCTCCAGCTGCCCTGGTTACCGTTGGTGTTGGTGGATTCCCTGCAGCGCCTTCCTCGCGGGAGACCAGCGCCGCCGGGCTCCAGCGGCGGTTGCGTACGCGCGCGCCGGCCCGCCCGTATCACGTGGGCCACGGCTGCCTTGCGGTCCCCGGCGGGTGGCTGAGTCGGGAGGAAGGAGCTGCGGCCACCGCTCGCCCTCCCGCTGCGCCCGAGGGCCGGCACGCGGATAAAAAAATGGCGAAGTGGGTGTAGCTGGTTCCGAACCTGAAGCGATGGGGCGCGCAGGTGGGGCGGCCGTTGGAGCCTCCTGACTTGGGAGCCGGCTTGTTCTTTGCAGTCGTTTGAACTGGCGCCCTTCCCCCGACGCCTAATAGGTCCGAGCACGGACTCCGCGGGTCGCGGAGGGCGCCGCCGAGAGTCGGAGGCAATGGATGAACTGAGCGTAGAGGTGAGGACGTTTGAGGATGGTGGTGGTTCGTCTCCTCGCTGCCCCGCTGGGTGCCCCTTAATCGGGTCGCTGTGCCCTAGTCCTGTCCGAGGTAGGGCACCCTCAGTCGCTGCCGCTGTGGAGAGGGTTGGTCCCGGGCGAGGGACGCAGTGCTTGGTGGGCAGCCCGAGGGTGCCGTGCTCCGACCGTCCCCGCGGCCAGGTGGTGCGTATCCTGGCGTTTTCGTGTTGTCTCGGCACCGGTACTCATCCCCGCAGGGGTTTTGCAAACTCCACCTGTGCAGAGCAGAACTGCAAATTCATCAGACGGCCGTGTCCTGCCGCTCACAGCCAGTTCTTGCGAGTTCCTGCGCGGATCCAGATCTCCGAATCCGTAGTCGTTCCTCCCTCTGCAGTGTTGATCACTGCAGTTCCTAGATTGAGGGAGGTTATACTCTTACTATCTTATTTGGCTGTAGTTTTGCCAGAACAACCTATTTGAATGCCTGACACAAACTGTGATTTAAAATGGTTGGGGTACTTAACGTAAAGGCTAGGAACGTTAAAAAGAAATAGCTTGGTTATTGCACATAATTGTATAACAGTTGTCCAATTTTGAATCTTCCAAATACTAAGGCCTTGCTTAGTAAGGCTTACTGGGCACTCCACTTGAAACTAGTTCACCGAACGGTCTTCCTGTCTGCAGCTCTCAGGTTCTTCCTGGCCTTGCAGAGTCGTGATTAGACTCGAGTAATTTTCTGTTTAATTCATGTGAAGGTATTATAAGGGTTTGGTAACTTTACCTTGGTTTTCGGAGAGTTTAATTCTCATAGAATGGAGTAAAAATAAATGTGAATTATGTAAAAAATAACATATAACCTACACTTAGTTATACCTGTTTACTTGCCAGTTACTTCTTTTTTTTTTTTTTTTTTTTTTTGCATTTTTCTGAAGCTGGAAACAGGGAGAGACAGTCAGACAGACTCCCGCATACGCCCGACCATGATCCACCCGGCACGCCCATGGGCGACGCTCTGCCCACCAGGGGGCGATGCTCTGCCCCTCCGGGGCGTCGCCATGTTGCGACTGGAGCCACTCTAGCGCCTGAGGCAGAGGCCACAGAGCCA
The DNA here is from genome assembly GCF_036850765.1 of Saccopteryx bilineata. NCBI lineage: Eukaryota > Metazoa > Chordata > Mammalia > Chiroptera > Emballonuridae > Saccopteryx > Saccopteryx bilineata. Next base: position 385,746,723 of record NC_089491.1, on the reverse strand, counting down.
TCCCCAGCACCCGGGCCATCTTTGCTCCAATGGAGCCTTGGCTGCGGGAGGGGAAGAGAGAGACAGAGAGGAAGGCGCGGCGGAGGGGTGGAGAAGCAAATGGGCACTTCTCCTGTGTGCCCTGGCCGGGAATCGAACCTGGGCGCACGCTAGACCGACGCTCTACCGCTGAGCCAACCGGCCAGGGCGCCAGTTACTTCTTAAATTGATTCATATGAGCCTTGTTTGCAAAGATAATGTTTCTTCAATAAGGGCAGAATCTCAGGCTCAAATAAGTAGCACTTGGTTGCAGCATCAGGGCAGAAATATGGGTTTCTGAATTCTGAATTAGTTTAATCAAAGTACACTGCTATTAGGATATGTATCATTTAAAAATTTTAAAAACAATTCATCCCACTTGGGGAATTGCAGAAAAAGTAAGACGTTCATTTTGTTCCTTTTTTCCCCCAAAATTTTTTTTAAATTTAAAGGAGAGGAGGGGAGATAGACTCCCGCATGCGCCCTTACTAGGATCCACCCCCATCTGTGGCGGCTGCTCCATGCTGAAAACCAAGCTATTTTTAGCACCCGAGGAGGATCCTTGGTGCCATCCTCAGCACTGGGGGCCAGTGTGCTCCAATTGATCAACACTAATCAATTGAGCCTTGTCTATGGGAGGGGAAGAGAGAAAGAGAGAGAGAGGAGAGGGAGGGGGAGTGGGAGGAGTAGAAAAGCAGATGGTCCCTTCTCAGGTGTGTCCTGGCTGGAATTGCATCTGGGGCTTCCACATGCCAGGCTGATGCTCTACCACTGAGCCAACTGGCGGGGCCACATATTGTTTCTTTAATAATACAGTCTGCCTTTTTCCCCCTTACTGTTAACATGTAAGCATTTTTCTGTATCATGAAATAATTCAAGGGATATTTGTAGGGACTTTTGTAATCTGCGTTAACTGTGATAATTTAATTAATACTTGGAAATTTGGCTAGCCAGATTCTTGCCATTATAATTCATAGTTCAGTGAAAATATTTGTGCATGAGTCTACGTTTACATTTCATATCCTTCCCTTAGAATAGAACCATTGTGAAGCTTAGATGTTCTGAGGGACCTTGGACCTTGAGTAACTAAGTCTTGATATGGAATAAAGTTAAAACTGAGATGTTATCAACACAAAGTAAATGTAGTTAAGCGAATTATTTTAAGCATGCCTTTTATTCCTGATTCAGTTGCCTAATCTGGTGGACCTGACACCTTCCATTGTTTTCAGAGCATTGCTGAGGTTTTCCGATGTTTCATTTGTATGGAGAAATTGCGGGATGCACGCCTCTGTCCTCATTGCTCCAAGCTTTGTTGTTTCAGCTGTATCAGGGTAAGTTGTAATTTTTTTTACATGCATTTAGTATATGTAGGATATATTGTAAAAATTAATCACTTAAAAATCTTTTTCTTTACATTTTGTGCCCTTCTAAAAAATTTCTGAAAGGAATGTTCCTTAATAGGGAGACCATCAGTGCATATTGCTTAATACTACGGAGATGAATAATCAAGTGATAACTGCCATGAAATGTCTGGAAACCGAAGCCCACGAGACCCGATTGGTTAGCTCAATGGGTTAGGTTGATGTCCCGAAACACTGAGGTGGTGGGTTTGGTCTCTGGTCAGGGTAGATATGGGTCACCACCAATGAATGCACAACTGCGTGGAACAACAAATGAATGCTTCTAACCCCCCTCTCCCTGTCTCTAAAATCAATCAATTAAAAAATCCACTGTAATTTTAGTATGTTTACATTAATAAATCACTGCACATTGAACGAGTACTTTAGATGGGCTGGCCTGCATTGTGTCTGGGCTTGAGGAAGGTGAAGATAAATGAGGAAGTACCTGCCCTGAAGAAGCTTAAATCTTATCGAGAGAATGGACTTCGTGTTTACATCGAAGAATGTTTACCATCGTAAAGAGGAGCTAACGAAAGGCTGTGAGACCCAGAGGAGGGACAGTTTATACTTGTTTAGGGGGTAAGGCCCCTAAACAAGTTCAGAGGCAAGGAATAAAATACAATCTTAGAGTTAGGAGAGACCTTAGAGATGAATAAAATCCAGAGGTTTTAAAACTTGAATGTAGATGATTGCCTCAGACAAAATCAGGAGGAAGCTTAAGATGTCAGAACCTATTTTGGTTGTACATGAGGATTCAGTAGCACATCTGCAGACCACTTGACTCTTAGTGGATATTTCCTCTACTGGGAAAATCAAAGCCATCTAACATGCGCTTCTCCTTAGAATTTTTCTGTGGTTCCTTATTTTTGCCTAAGGAAGATAAATATCCCTTTGTGAAGAGTAGTATCTCTACAATTAAAATGATTTGCTTCCAGTCACAGCTGGCAAATGGTTGAGCTGGATTTGAACCCAGGTAATCTGGCTATAGAGTCTTTGTTCTTTGCCACTATACCACATGCAGAAGATACAGTATATACTGTGATAGTTCTCCCTCTCATAAACTGAGACTCAATCTGTCTTAGCCTTGTTTCCTCAGCAGTAGAATGTGGATAGCAAGACCGGCTCACAGTATGGTTGTGGCATTAATGAGATAAGCTAGAAAGTAATTTGGAAACTATCAAGTACTATTCTCTACTAAGGTTTTACATTCTGTTAAAATATCAACTAACCCTGGCGGGATAGCTCGGTTGGTTACAGCATCTTCCAAGAGCACTGAGGTTGCCAGTTCGATCCCCAGTCAGGGCACATACTGATGTTCCTTTCTCTCTTTCTTCCTGTCTCTAAAATCAATAAAATAAAAACACTAAAAAAGGAGAAATAGCCTGATCAGGTGGTGGCACAGTAGATAGAGCATTGACCTGGGAGGCTGAGGACCCAGGATTGAAACCCCGAGGTCACCAGCTTGAGTGCAGGGTTGCTGGCTTGAGCAAGGGATCATAGACATGACCCCATGGTTGCTGGCCTGAGCAAGGGGTCACTGGCTTGGCAGGAGCCCTTTCCTCATCAAGGCATGAATGAGAAGCAGTCAGTGAACAACTAAGGTGCTGCAACTACAAGTTGATGCTTCTCATCTCTCTCCCTTCCTGTCTGTCTCTCACTAAAAACATGAAATTAAAAAAAGAAAGGAAAAATAAATGAAGATAAAGTGGTAGGAACCATCATCAATTTCCTAACCCAGATAAAGCTTGCATTTGGAGGAGAAACTGCTTGGTGGGGGGTTTATTAAAAAACCCCATCATAAGGCCCTGGCCGGTTGGCTCAGTGGTAGAGCGTTGGCCTGGCGTGCAGAAGTCCCAGGTTCGATTCCCGGCCAGGGCACACAGGAGAAGCGCCCATCTGCTTCTCTACCCCTCCCCTTTTCCTTCCTCTCTGTCTCTCTCTTCCCCTCCCGCAGCGAGGCTTCATTGGAGCAAAGATGGCCCGGGTGCTGGGGATGGCTTCCTGGCCTCTGCCCCGGGCGCTAGAGTGGCTCTGGTCGCAACAGAGCGACGCCCCAGATGGGCAGATCATCGCCCCCTGGTGGGCGTGCCGGGTGGATCCTGGTCGGGCGCATGCGGGAGTCTGTCTGACTGTCTCTCCCCGTTTCCAGCTTCAGAAAAATACAAAAAAACAAAAAACAAAAACCCATCATAAAGTTATTGTTTTTGGAAAGGTATTCAGAAAATCTTAGCATTTTCTTTGTATATGGTATGATATAACTCCCTATCCAGTAATAATTAAAACTATTAAATTAATAGAATTTGAGGTTTTGTGGAGACATTTTATAATTGAAAGGCTTTATAAAACCTTTATAATTATGTGGAAACAAAGTTATCTAGATATTTAAGTTACTGAAATGTAGAACTTTTTTTTTACATAGAGAGGGATAGACAGGGATAGATAGGAACGGAGAGATGAGAAGCATCAATCATTAGTTTTTCATTGCGTGTTGCGACACCTTAGTTCAGCGGTTCTCAACCTGTAGGTCGCAACCCACAGGTTGAGAACCGCTGCCTTATTTGTTCATTGATTGCTTTCTCATATGTGCCTTGACCGAGGGCCTTCAGCAGACTGAGTAACCCCTTGCTGGAGCCAGCGACCCTGGGTCCAAGCTGGTGAGCTTTTGCTCAAACCAGATGAGCCCTCGCTCAAGCCAGATGAGCCCGCGCTCAAGCTGGCGACCTCGGGGTCTCGGACCTGGGTCCTTCCTTCCACATCCCCAAAACGCTCTATCCACTGCACCTCCGCCTGGTCAGGTTAGAACTTTTCTTTTAAAGATTTTATTTATTGGTATTATTGGGGTGGGGGAGAGAGAGAGAGAGAAAGAGAGAAGGGAGGAGGAGTGGGAAACATCAACCCATAGTAGTTGCTTCTTGTGTGTGCCTTTACCCGGCAAGCCCAGGGTTTAGAACTGGCGACCTCAGCATTCCAGATCAATGCTGCATCTATTGCGCCCCCCCACAGGTCAGGTGAAATGTAGAACTTTTAAGACATAAGGAAGGTTTTGGTATTTTGCTTTAAACATATTTTAGGTCCAGTTTATATATGTAATGTATGCACTTCAATTTAGTTTTATTTTCTAAAAAAGAATTTAGTAATGCCTTAAACTTCCTCAGGGATTTTATGGTAGGTTAGAAGTAAATCATCCCTGTGCTTTATATTTGGAAATGGCAGGGACGGTATCATTATTTTTGTGTGTGAATATTCACATCTTTGCTGTGGGAGAAGAGCTTCTTAGCTATTTTGGAATAGTTCTGTCCCTTTGAAATTTTGTCCTGATCACGATGATAATGAAAGGAAGACAGTAGGGTATCTACTATTTCTGTATCTATAATTAATGCAGGCATTAGAGAGTTAAACTCATTAAATTTGGTATATAAGAATTCAGTAGTACAAATGAAAGTCATGGTGTTTCTATAATCAAAATCTGATTTTTTTTTGCCTCTTCAGCGCTGGCTGACAGAGCAGAGAGCTCAGTGTCCTCACTGCCGGTAAGTGTTTTGCTATGGTTATTGGTGAATTCGGAAAATAATAAGGTGATAGAGTCAGAATGTACCCTAGTATTAATGAAATTCTTTCTGGAATCTCCATTTCTCCTTTGTGAATACAGATGAAAATAAGTAATCTGTCTAGATACAGCAGTGCAAATAAATGAATTTATGACTAGAATTAGGTACACTGCATTAACTACATTGTTTACCTTCTTTTAGAAAATCATGTGTAATGTTTTACCTTTTAGAAATAAAAAAAGTTACTGGTTTAATTTTATTATTATTTTTTTGGTGAGAGGAGGGGAGATAGAGATAGACTCCTCACATGGCCCTGACGGGGATCCACCCCACAGCCCCCCTCTGGGGCTGATGCTCTGCCCATCTGGGGCCATGCTTGCATCCGAGCTATTTTTAGTGGCTGAATTGGAGGCTCCATGGAGCCATTCTCTGTACCTGGGCCAACATGCTCGAATCAATCAAGCCATGGTGGCAGGATGGGCAGAGAGAGAGAGGGGAGGGGTGAGAAGCAGATGGTTGCCTCTTTTCTGTGCCTCCCCGAGAATTGAACCTGGCACATGCACACGCCAGGTCGATGCTCTACTGCTGAGCCAACTGGCTAGGGCCAGAAATCTTGATAGTATAGATAAATATAAAATAAAAAGTCTTCTGATTTTGTTATCCCCCACCTCATCTTTTCATGAAATAACACTTTCAAATGAAATTGTTGGGTTTGTCATCTATTCTTCCAAACATTTTTCTACGTATATACTGATATGTGTACTTATATATTTTTTTTTACACAAATGATAATACTGTTCTGCTCTTGCTTTTTAAATATAAATATGGTGGTAACTTTGTTGATGTATGCATATGTCATTTGAAAAATGTTTGCCTGACCAGGTGGTGGCGCAGTGGATAGAGCGTTGTGGACTGGGATGTGAAGGACCCAGGTTCGAGACCCCAAGGTTGCCAGCTTGAGCGTGGGCTCATCTGGTTTGAGCAAAGCTCACCAGCTTGGACCCAGGGGCGCTGGCTCGAGCAAGGGGTTATTCGGTCTGCTGAAGGCCTGTGGTCAAGGCACATATGAAAAAGCAATCAATGAACAACTAAAGTGTCACAACAAAAAACTAATGATTGATGCTTCTCATCTCTCTCTGTTCCTGTTTGTCTGTCCCTGTCTATCCCTCTCTCTGACTCTCTAAAAAAAAAAAAAAAAAGAAAGAAAAATGTTTGATTAATCTATTATGTGACCATTGTTGATTTATTTGTGTCTTACATTGACAGGCATTTAGATTGTTTCCACTTTTGGTTATTTCAGATAATGCTGCCAGACTGCACTGAATGGTAGTTTTTACCCTTTTACATTTCCAATAGAAGATATGAAAGTGCCTTTTCCTCACATTCCTGCCAATACTGGATACTACTAAGCTATCATTTTCTTGTAATTCTGCTAAGTGAAAAATTATCTTTTTTTTTTTTTTGTATTTTTCTGAAGCTGGAAATGGGGAGAGACAGTCGGACAGACTCCCGCATGCGCTCGACCGGGATCCACCCGGCACGCCCACCAGGGGCGACGCTCTGCCCACCAGGGGGTGATGCTCTGCCCTTCCAGGGCATCGCTCTGTTGTGACCAGAGCCACTCTAGCGCCTGGGGCAGAGGCCAAGGAGCCATCCCCAGCGCCCGGGCCATCTTTGCTCCAATGGAGCCTCGGCTGCGGGAGGAGAAGAGAGAGACAGAGAGGAAGGAGAGGGGGAGGGGTGGAGAAGCAGATGGGCACCTCTCCTGTGTGCCCCGGCCAGGAATCGAACCTGGGACTTCTGCATGCCAGGCCGACGCTCTACCACTGAGCCAACTGGTGAGGGCCAAAAATTATCATTTTTAATGTTTTTTAAAAAATGACTAAAACTGAGCTTCTTTAGAAACATTTTTAGCCATTTATATTTCTTTTTTTTCCCTAAACTACCTCTTAACATGTTTTACCTGTTTTTCTTCACATAGTTATCTTTTTTCATATTTTTAAGAAGACCTGCACTATCAATGGGAACTTTCTGTAATGATGGAATGTCCTGTAGCTTTGCTGTCCACCTTGTTAGCTACATGTGGCAATTTAGCATTTCAGATATATCTGGTGTGACTATGTGATGAAATTTTATTTTTGCTGAATTTTAGTCACATGTGACTAGTGGCTATCATTTTGGAAAGTATTGCTTTAAACTGAGAAATTAAGAATTCAGTCTGTAATCTAAATTGTCAATATTTTTTGCATAGCTTTTAAATTTTTTTATTTTAAGTGAGAGGAGGGGAGATAGACAGACTCCTACATGCACCCTGACTGAGATCCATCCTCCCAGCAACCCCCCTCTGGGGCTGATGCTCCTATCAGCCAAGCTATCCTCAGCACCAGGGGCCTCTGCTCAAACCAGCTGAGCCACTGGCTATGAGGGGAGAAGAGGGAGAGGGCAGGGAAGAGAAGCAGATGGTCGCTTCTCATGTGTGCCCTGACTGGGATTGTACTGGAAGCCTGGACTTCCTCATGTCAGGTCAACACTCTATCCCCTGAACCAAGTGGCCAGGGCCTTGCATAGTATTGTTTTGAAAATGGTATATTAACATAAAAATAAGCTGCAAAACATACTTTTCATTTTGTGTTTATCTTTTTTTTTTCCTCTTTGTATTTTTCTGAAGCTGGAAACGGGGAGAGACAGTCATACTCCCGCATGCGCCTGAGCTCTACCGGGATCCACCCGGCACGCCCACCAGGGGGCGATGCTCTGCCCCATCCGGGGCGTCGCTCTGCTGCAACCAGAGCCACTCTAGCGCCCGGGGCAGAGGCCAAGGAGCCATCCCCAGCGCCTGGGCCATCTTTGCTCCAATGGAGCCTCGGCTGCAGGAGGGGAAGAGAGAGACAGAGAGGAAGGAGTGGGGGAGGGGTGGAGAAGCAGATGGGCGTTTCTCCTTGTGCCCTGGCTGGAAATCGAACCTGGGACTTCTGCACGCCAGGCCGATGCTCCACCACTGAGCCAACCGGCCAGGGCCTGTGTTTGTTATCTTAACAGTAATATGGAATGTGATCATGAGCTCTAGTTTGAGGATTGTGTTCATTTTCATTGATAATCTCTTTCTTTAGCTTTATGGAGATATAATTGACAAAAAATGTAAAATATTTAGAGGGATAATTCAGTATATGTATGCATTGTGAAAGGATTCCCCTCTATTGAGTTAATTAGCACATCTGTCACCTTGCATGTTTACTTTCAGGATGTATTTATTTTAGAAAATAACCTTCAGTTCCTGAACTGGGTACATGTATCTGTCTTTGCAGTGCTCCGCTCCAGCTACGAGAACTCGTGAACTGTCGCTGGGCAGAAGAAGTAACACAGCAGCTTGACACTCTTCAGCTTTGTAGTCTCACCAAACATGAAGAAAATGAAAAAGACAAGTATGTCCTCACTTTCTCTGCTTAAGTAGTTTGTAGATTTTGTTAATATGTTATTTTAGTGAAACTATTGAAAGGGTTTTTAAAAACATTTCTTAAGAAAAACTAATAGCAACCTCAGTACTTGAGTTCTGACTAAGAAAGAATTCAGAGACAAGACCACTGAAAGAGAAAGTTTATTTAGAAAGTCACAGAGGTAGAAGAAGTGAGCTGGAAAAGAATGAGCTCAGGAAACAAGATACAGAGGCAAAAAAAAAAAAAAAGGGCCCTTGGATCTTGGGGCAGGACATGGGGAGGGAGGGAAGGAGAGAGAGAGAGAGAAAGAGAGAGAGAGAGAGATGTGTTGAGAGACAGAAGAGGAAGGAGAAGTTCCAGGAAGAGAGAAAGAGAACGCATCTGGGGAAAGAAGGAAGGGGAAAGGCACAGACACACTCCATAGAGCCTTCGGGATTTAAAAAAAAAATAACTTCATAGCCTGACCAGGCGGTGGCGCAGTGGATAGAGCGTCGGACTGGATGTGGAGGACCCAGGTTCGAGACCCCGAGGTCGCCAGCTTGAGCAAAAAAGCTTGCCAGCTTGGACCCAAGGTCGCTGGCTTGAGCAAGGGGTTACTCAGTCTGCTGAAGGCCCACGGTCAAGGCACATATGAGAAAGCAATCAATGAACAACCAAGGTGTCACAACGAAAAACTGATGATTGATGTTTCTCATCTCTCTCCATGCCTGTCTGTCCCTATCTAACCCTCTCTCTGACTCTCTCTCTGTCCCTGTAAAAAAAAAAAAAAAGAAAGTTTCATAGGTGAACAAATACTTCTGACATGGTACAGGTATCACTATTTAGAAAGATCCTTCTAACCCTTGATTGGTTTCTTTTATCAGAGCCTTTCAGAAAAGGAGTGGAACTACTACAGTTGCTAATCTGCTAATCTCTTTGCCTCTTTTTTTTTTTTTCTTTTTCTTTCTACAGAGACAGAGAGAGAGTCAGAGAGAGGGATAGACAGGCACATTCAGACAGGAACAGGAGAGATGAAAAGCATCAATCATTAGTTTTTCATTGTGCATTGCAACACCTTAATTGTTCATTGATTGCTTTCTCATACGTGCCTTGACCGCGGGCCTTCAGCAGACCGAGTAACCCCTTGCTTGAGCCAGCGACCTTGGGCTCAAGCTGGTGAGCTTTTTTGCTCAAACCAGATGAGCCCTCGCTAAAGCTGGTGACCTCAGGGTCTCAAACCTGGGTCTTCCGCATCCCAGTGCAACGCTCTATCCACTACGCCACCGCCCGGTCAGGCTCTCTTTGCGTCTTTAAAAAAATGTTTTAAAATTCATTTTAGCGAGAGAGGAAAGGGGGAGGGAGAGAGAGAGAGGGGAACATTGAGCTGTTCCTGAATCTGCTTGACCAGGGGATCAAACTGGCAGCCTCTGTGCTTCGGGATGATGCTCTAACCAGCCGAGCTGTCCAGCCAGGGTTTGAGATTTTATTTATTGATTTTACAGAGAGAGGAGGAAGGGGAGTAAGAAGTATTAACTCATAGTTGCTTTGTTTTAGTTGTCCATTGGTTGCTTGTCGTATGTGTTTTGACTGGGCAAGCCCATGGTTTTGAACCAGTGACTTCAGTATTTCAGATCGATGCTTCATCCACTATGCCACCATAGGCCAAGCCTCTTCTTTGCCTCTTGATGATTTATGGCTCCCCTTGGGTTTGCTGGTGGTGTGAATAGGTCATTAAGAGAATTTTTCTGGTGAATTTCTTAAAATTTAAAAGCTCCACTATAGATTTGGTGGTGTGGAAATCATGCTAAGTGAGCTTTCAGAGAATATCCAATACGCTGTTTCTTCATGATTTTGTTAATTTTCTATTTGATATTAAGATTACTTATAAATGAGAATATAAAATTAAGCTTAATGTACTTCAGCGATAAGCAGAACAAACATAACACTGTCTCTTTTAAAGGTATAGCCTCTTATTGTAAAATACACGTCCTAAACTTACTATCTTAACCATTTTTTCCTCCTTACCTGTTTTTTCCTTTTCTTAGCCATTTTTAAATATATAGTTCAGTAGTGTTAAGCATGTTCACAGTGTCGCACAACTGATCACTAGGGTTACTATAACAGAATAGCGCAGACTGGGTGGCTTAAACAATACAAGTGTACATTTTCAGTTTTGGAGGTTGGAAGGAAGCCCAAGGTCAAGGTATTGTCGTTTGGTGTCAGACTGGACCTCTCTCCTTGACTTGGATATGGCTTGTTCTGTGTCCTTACGGCACCTCTCCTCTGTGCATATCCGTGTCTGGCATCTTTCTTTTCTTGTCCTGTTGGGAATAGGCCCCCACGCTTATGACCTCCTTTAACATTATTAAAGGCCCTGTATCTAAATACAGTTACATTAGAGGACTCTAAACAGAAGAAATCGGGAGGGAGGGACTGCAGTTCAGTTCCTAACCAGGCCTATCTTCATTCTTCTGCATGTAGATATACAACTTAAGGGAAAACTTTAGAATTGAATTCCTTTTTCTTGAGGATCTGGTATTTGTGCAGTTAATCATGTGCCTTGGTTGTTGTTAGCATGGGCCCCATGTAGAAGAAGTATTTGTGCACGCATATGTACTCATGTAGATGTAAACACATAATCTGATGTGCCCCAAAATGTAATAGAAGGCTAGAATATATCACCTATAGCAGTAATTTTACAGATTAATAAAACAATACTTAAAAAAAATTGTGTTCTATTGTAATTATTTAGCTTAATTTACATAAGCCATGGAATACCTTTTATATTGTTTCCTGAGATATAGTTTAAAATTGGCCAACCTGTTGGCCCAAACTTAGGAATATATTGGGGTAATTATTTTTCAATTTTAATTTGTTTACTTTATAACTGTATTTTCTTTTCATAATCTATAGATGTGAAAATCACCATGAAAAACTTAGTGTATTTTGCTGGACTTGTAAGAAGTGTATCTGCCATCAGTGTGCACTTTGGGGAGGAATGGTGAGCAGAACAAATTCAGCATATTATTTTTAGTTTGAGACTAGAAAGCACTGAAATACTGGTTCGATTTTCATAGAAAAGAGCATTTTACTCTGTTTATAGTATGAAAATTAAATTATTCTGCCTGATAGTAGGAGGTATCGTTCTTTCTGTTATTGCAGAAAAACAACTTTTGTGGGAGATTTTGATGTAGGGGATGTACCCCTTAATATTTTAAAAATTATAAACTTATAAAATGAATATTCATCTTCAAATATTTTGTGTAGGATCAAGGTTATTTTTAGTTTTAAAAATGTTTTTAAATGAAAGGTCAGTTGATCTCATGTCTTGTCCACAGTGTCCAGTTTTGGTTTATTTAAAGTGGAACAACTTTGACCTTTGTGAAAAAGTTGAATGCAAACATCTAGATCTTTAATTCTTTATATTTTTCAATCTAATTCAAAGTAGTTTTTTAAGGCTACCTACCTTTATCAAGTCTAAAACGTTCATGTTACTTTTCCTAGAAATAGCCTTTTATATTTATGTTCTATTGTTTAATTACTATTAAGTTATATAATATTCACAGTAATTAGTACAATAAGCATAAACAGGTTTGATAATAAACACAATAGATTCTTGGTGGGGAAAGTCAGTTATAGTGGGAGTAGAAGTGGTTAGACATCTAGAGGTGCCTGGTTAGCAATACAAATTAATTAAATATGTCATCAGCATATTTTAGAGTTAGGCAGGCAAGTTGGTTGAGTAGAGCTCAGTTTGGAGAACTTTTTGTTGGAATTTGAATACTGCTGTGCTAAGTAGAAAAAAATCCAGTTGCCACAATTTAATACTTTAAATAGATTGTTTTTGCAAGAAGCAATGGAAACATTCCTTTTCATATTTTAAGTGGACATGCGAAAATTGACATTTTTTTTCTTAGAGACCATGACTGTGTGTTTTGTTTAAACAAGACAATTCCAAAAAGAACTTACCTGTTATAGGACATTTCTTGTAATAGAAGCTTAAGTTCTATTTACCAATCTAGAGAGTTATAAATTACAATACTAAAATTGGATAGGAAATTGATTTTAGGTTGTTAGCTCCAAAAAATGGTTCTTTGAATACAACTGGATTTGTAAGCCTAATTTGTATGGGCCTTCTGTCCGCAGTAACTGTGGCATGAGGAATGGGTTTGCTTTTGCTAATAGTGTACCAGGGGTTTTTTCCTCAAGTGTCTTTCTAATTTGTTCAGTCGTGCTAGAGACTGGGTATTCAGTGATTAACAAGACAGATAACGAACAACTAGTTACGTATTCAATCGTTGTGACAAACATTAGGAATAAGTATACAGTACGGATAAGGGAGATTAACTATGGAACCTGTCCCTCTAATACTGAGCTCAGCTCCAAAGGATGAGTAGAAGTTAAGAGGTGGAGAGTTGGGGAAGGAAGAGGAAGGAGAATTATTTCTGAATAAATTATTTTTGCGAAGGCCTGGTGGGAAGAAGTGTGAGGACATGCAGAAGGCTAGTGCTGAGCAAGAGGAGTGGCAGGCGAGGGTGTGTCCAGCGCTTTGGGCCAGGATTAAGATTTTGGTTCTTTGAGGATTTCTAGGGAAGTGTAAATGTTTTCCTAAACATCTTTAATTACAACTGGAGGATTTCTTACATGGGCTAAGTGATTTTAAGCACGCTGTGGCTTATTTTAACAAAGTCAGCCAAGAAGATAAAATTTATTTCAAAATATTTACTGGTTTTTTAGTGTCCATAGAATGTTAATAAAGAAATGTAAATGCAGGTGAGATATATGAAAATGTTCTAAAACTACTCTTACTAATTTAAATAGCATGGTGGCCATACCTTTAAACCTTTGGCAGAAATTTATGAGCAGCATGTCACTAAAGTGAATGAAGAAGTAGCCAAACTTCGTCGGCGTCTCATGGAACTAATCAGCTTAGTTCAAGAAGTGGTAAGACTTCTAAAATATTATCCCTTTAATAGTTTATACTATACAACATATACTTTTATAACATACATCAATCAGATGTTGAAATCAAGATTTGAAAATTTAATAGGCTATATTTATAGTCAGATCTCACCAACTTTAAACTAGCTGGGGAATTTTGGATCCAAACCCCTGGCCAGTTATGCATTTGGAGCCAAGAATTGCCTTTTATGCAGAAATAGAGAATCAGTTAATGAGTTAAATAAGCCTGTTTTTTTTTTTTTTTTCATTTTTCCGAAGCTGGAAACAGGGAGGCAGTCAGACAGACTCCCGCATGTGCCCGACCGGGATCCACCCGGCATGCCCACCAGGGGGCGATGCTCTGCCCATCTGGGGCGTCGCTCTGTTGCATCCAGAGCCATTCTAGTGCCTGAGGCAGAGGCCACAGAGCCATCCTCAGCACCCGGGCCATCTTTGCTCCAATGGAGCCTTGGCTGCGGGAGGGGAAGAGAGAGACAGAGAGGAAGAAGAGGGGGAGGGGTGGAAAAGCAAATGGGCACTTCTCTTGTGTGCCCTGGCCGGGAATCAAACCTGGGACTCCTGCACGCCAGGCTGACACTCTACCACTGAGCCAACAGGCCAGGGCATAAGCCTGTTTTATTATACAATAAAAAAAAAATTTTTTTTTTGAGAGAGACGGGAAGGTAGAGGGATGAGACGTATCAACTTGTAGTTGCATCACTTTAGTTGTCTTTGTTTATTGATTGCTTCTCATATGTGTCTTTAATTTATTTATTTATTTATTTATTTATTTATTTATTTATTTTTACAGAGGCAGAGATAGACAGGGACAGACAGACAGGAACGGAGAGAGATGAGAAGCATCAATCATCAGTTTCTCGTTGCGCGTTGCGACTTCTTAGTTGTTCATTGATTGCTTTCTCACATGTGCCTTGACCGCGGGCCTTCAGCAGACCGAGTAACCCCCTGCTGGAGCCAGCGACCTTGGGTCCAAGCTGGTGAGCTCTTTGCTCAAGCCATATGAGCCTGCGCTCAAGCTGGCCACCTCGGGGTCTCGAACCTGGGTCCTTCCGCATCCCAGTCCAACGCTCTATCCACTGCGCCACCACCTGGTCAGGCTCATATGTGTCTTGATGGGGTGGTGTCTCTAGCAAAGCCATTGACCCCTTGCTCAAGCCAGTGAACTTGGGCTTTAAGCCAGTGACCTTTGGGCTCAAGCCAGCAACCATAGTGTCATGTCTATGATCCCAGGCTCAAGCTGGTGACCCTGCTCTCAAGCTAGCAACTTCGCAGACCAGGTCCTCAGCATTCCAGGCAGACGCTCTGTCCATTTCGCCACCTGGTCAGTCTAGAATCAATCATTCATTCTTAGGACTCCAGCTTTGGGAGTTTCTGCTACCAAGAATGAATTATTTTTATTATTATTATTTTTTTGTATTTTTCTGAAGCTGGAAACGGGGAGGCAGTCAGACAGACTCCCGCATGCGCCCGACTGGGATCCACCTGACACGCCCACCAGGGGGCGATGCTCTGCCCATCTAGGGCGTCGCTCTGTCTCCACCAGAGCCACTCTAGCGCCTGGGGCAGAGGCCAAGGAGCCATCCCCAGTGCCTGTGCCATCTTTTGCTCCAATGAAGCCTCGGCTGCGGGAGGGGAAGAGACAGAGAGGAAGGAGAGGGGGAGGGATGGAGAAGCAGATGGGCGCTTCTCCTGTGTGCCCTGGCCGGGAATTGAACCCGGGACTTCCGCACGCCAGGCTGACGCTCTACCACTGAGCCAACCGGCCAGGGCCTGAGCCAGCCAGGGCCGAATTATTTCTTATGTCCCAAATTAGAATGCTGCAGAATTGAAAGATCACTATTTAACAGTATTCTTCAGATGGATCAAACAGTTTTGGTGAGCTATTTACCGTTTATAATATTTCTGTGGGAAAAATGAAATAAGCTTTAAACATTTACTAAATTTACTTTTGGAATATATTTTGTTTAAAGTTGCCAGAATGATAATTTATTTTTATTTTTATTTTTTTTATTTTTTTAGAGACAGAGAGAGAGAGAGGATAGATAGGGACAGACAGAGATGAGAAGCATCAGTCATCAGTTTTTCTTGTGACACCTTAGTTGTTTTTTGATTGCCTTTTCATATGTGCCTTGACCGCGGGCCTTCAGTAGACCAAGTAGCCCCTTGCTCGAGCCAGCGACCTTGGACTCAAGCTGGTGAGCTTTTGCTCAAACCAGATGAGCCCACACTCAAGCTGACGACCTCGGGGTCTCGAACCTGGGTCTTCCGCATCCCAGTCTGAACTCCATCCACTGCGCCACCGCCCGGTCAGGCTTTTTTTTTTTTTTTTTAACAGAGAGAGTCAGAGAGGGATAGATAGGGACAGACAGACAGGAACGGAGAGAGATGAGAAGCATCAATCATTAGTTTTTTGTTGCAACACCTTAGTTGTTCATTGATTGCTTTCTCATATGTGCCTTGACTGTGGACCTTCAGCAGACCAAGTAACCCCTTGCTCAAGCCAGCGACCTTGTGTCCAAGCTGGTGAGCTTTGCTCAAACCAGATGAGCCCGCGCTTAAGCTGTCGACTTCGGGGTCTTGAACCTGGGTCCTCTGCATCCCAGTCCAACGCTCTATCCACTGCGCCACCGCCTGGTCAGGCGATAATTGTTATTAATGAAGTTTGCAGACTATTCCTAACTTAAGATACTGTCTTCATTTTATACCTTCAGGAATAAAGATTCAGCTAATTATAATTTTTTTTGTTCTTTATACAGAAAATCGTGTTTTTGACTTGTATTTATACTAGCTACAAAATCATTTTGGAATATAAACAAGTGGATGGTTTCTATTTGGCCTTTATCTAACTACCTTTTTTCCTATTGTCTTGGCAATGTTGTAATTTGATCATTAGGGAGAGTGTTCTAGGTTGAGATTTTCACTGCTTGTGTTTAAAACAGTATAGGAAATGCTACAAAATCTTTATCTGCAACCTTTGAAAATATTTTTTTCTGTGTTACGAAAAAAATGAAAAACTTTGTAAATTAGAGTAGATATGGTTTAAAAATTTTTTTAAGCTTATTTTAGGGTTTTGCATGATATAAACTGTCTCCAATATACTTTTATTTTCAAGTGGTGGTTTCTTATTGGAGATACAATTGGGGCAGTGAGTATGTGTTCTGCGTACATATGTTACCCAAACCAACTTTTGTAATTACATACCTTTTATTTGTTAATTGTTTATTAACTTATTTATTGTTTTTTATTGTTTTCTTTTAAGAATCTTTTCTTCCCAATTCAGTTCAGTGTACAATGTTTTCTAAAACAATGAGTTTCCTATGATATGTGAACAATTAAAATGTATTATTGGCTTACTTTTAAAGAGGAAATCAATTGACCTTAAGAATAATTGCAGTGATTATTTTAATGTCTGTTTGCTTCTATTTTAAATTTTTTCAATTAAAATATTTTTACCTGTTACCTCTCTAGGAAAGAAACGTAGAAGCTGTAAGAAATGCGAAGGATGAGCGTGTTCGGGAAATCAGGAACGCAGTGGAGATGATGATTGCCCGGCTGGACACACAACTGAAGAATAAGCTTGTGACTCTGATGGGTGAGTGTTCTCTGTGCTGCGGGGGTGCCTGGTGCTTTGAGTATTCTTGATTTTCAGCCTTTGAAGAGAAATGGTTGGTGACTTGTTAGGCTAGTAAAAGATTGGTTTAAAAAAATGAAAGTTCCTCCTATTAAGTGTTCCTGTTTTCAAAGACATAACTCTAAATTAATATAACTTCTGTTAGCCCCCTTGGATATGCTTCCAGCTCTTTAAAATTTGTGATTAAAAATAAAATGGTCAGACCCTGGCCAATTGGCTCAGTGGTAGAGCATCGGCCCGGTGTGTGGATGTCCCGAGTTCTATTCCTGGTCAGGGCATACAGGAGAAGCAGCCATCTGCTTCTCCACCCTTCCCCCTCTCCTTCCTCTCTGTCTCTCTCTTCTCCTCCTACAGCCAAAGCTCCACTGAGGCAAAGTTGGCCCAAGTGCTGAGGATGGCTCCATGGCCTTACCTCAGGCACTAGAATGGCTCCAGTTGCAATGGAGCAACGGCTCAGATGGGCAGAGAGAGCATCACCTCCTGGTGGGCATGCCAGGTGAATCCCTGACCGGCACATGCAGGAGTATGTCTCTCTACCTCCCCACTTCTCACTTCAGAAAAATACAAAAAAAATAATAAAATGGTCTTACTAGGCACACATGCCCATCCTGTTGACTTTTTTTTTAAAACAAGTAGAGCAGTTTCTTCCTTTTTAAAAAAAATTTTTATTCATTTAACAGAGACAGGAACATCCATCGATTCCTGCATGTGCCCTGACTAGGGACCAAAATGGCAACCTTTGTGCTTTGGGATGAAGCTTTATCCAACTGAGCTATTCAGTTGGGGTCATTTCTTCCGTTTTTAAAAAATTATTGATTGATTGGTTTTTAGAGAGACAGAAACATCAATTTTTGTTGATCTACTTATTTATGCATTCATTGGTTGATTCTTGTATGTGTTCTGCCCAGGGATAGAACCTGCAACCTTGGTGTATCAGAAAACGCTCTAACCAACTGAGCTACCCAGCCAGGGGATCTTTCTTCCTTTTTGATAATTATTTCTGTAATAATAATTCCTTTATTCCTGTATGTTTCATTTCTAGAGACTATATTGGGGGAGGGGCCATTCTTTTTTTTACAGGTTCTTATGTTCAAAGAACATACATTTTGTTGACATTAAACATAAATATATGGCCCACTTACTGCATTCTTTTTAAGCTGCAATTAAATTTTGGGGAGGAATTATTTCAGAACAGTGGACTGAATAAAAAATTTACTTTTCTAGATCTTTTTTTTTTTTTAATCTAGATCTTTAGAGTCCTTTTGGAAGAAGCAGTAACATCAATTTCATTTTTTTTTAATGCAAGATAGGGAGAGGAACAGACAGGGATAGACAGGAAGGAAGAAAGATGAGAAGTATCAACTTATAGTTGTGACACTTTAATTGTTCATTGATTGCTTCTCACATGTGCCTTGACCTGGGCAGAGGACTGCAGCCAAGCCAGTGACCTCTTGCTCGAGCCAGTGACCTTGGGCTTCAAGCCACAGACCTTTGGGCTTAAATCAGTGACCATGGGGTCATGTCTATGATCCCATGCTTAAGCTGGTGACCCCACATTCAAGCTGGTGAGCTCACAATCAAGGTGTTGACCTTGGGGTTTCGAAACTCAGCATCCCAGGTTGACGTTCTACCCACTGCGCCACTGCTAGTCAGGACACAGAACATTAATTTCTTTACATATATTGTCATTAATTTCTTTACATATATTGTCATTGTGTGTGTGTGTGTGTATATATATATATGTTATGTATCTGTTTAAGATTTTATTTATTGAATTTTAGAAGTGTGGTAGGTGAGAAAAAGAGGGTGGGGGAAGAGGCACAAAGAAAACTAGATAGAAGGTGATGGAGGACAATCTGACTTTAGTTGATGGGTATGCAACAGAATTGAATGACAAGATAACCTGGACATGTTTTCGTTGAATATATGTACCCTGATTTATTGATGTCACCTCATTAAAGTAAAAATTTATAACAAAAGAAAAAGAAAAAGAGGGTGAAAAGCATCAACTCATAGTTGCTTTATTTCAGTTCATTTTTTTCTTGTATGTGCCTTGACTGGGCAAGCCTGGGGTTTCAAACTGGCAACCTTAGCGTTTCAGGTCGATGCTTTATCCACTGCGCCACCACAGGTCAGGAGTCATTGTAGATTTCTTAGATGAAGTTAATAGACCTAAATTGCATTTTGTTTAAAACTATAGTTAGGGTTGATTCTGAAATCCTTTTGTCAAAGTTAATACAATATTACATTCAACCTTTTAAAGCTCTGGGAATATTTTTTAGGGTAGGTGTAATGAACTTTTGCTTTTCTAAAATTGATTCTCTGTTATTGAATGTATTTAGTGAAAGTTAATTGCATTCTTAAACCAATAATGAGCCTGAGTGTTGGTACTTTGCTGTTTTTAAATAGGTCAGAAGACTTCTCTAACACAAGAAACAGAGCTTTTGGAATCCTTACTTCAGGAAGTGGAGCACCAGGTAATGAAATTTTTTTTTTTAAATTTATAGCTCTAATTGGCTTTATTATTATTTATTTTTATTTTTATTTTTTTACAGAGACAGAGAGAGAGTCAGAGAGAGGGATAGATAGGGACAGACAGACAGGAACGAAGAGAGATGAGAAGCATCAATCATCAATTTTTCGTTGTGACACGTTAGTTGTTCATTGATTGCTTTCTCATATGTGCCTTGACCGTGGGCCTTCAGCAGACTGAGTAACCCCTTGCTCAAGCCAGCGACCTTAGGTCCAAGCTGGTGAGCTTTGCTCAAACCAGACGAACCTGTGTAGACCTCGGGGTCTTGAACCTGGGTCTTCTGCATCCCAATCCAACGCTCTATCCACTGCATCATCACCTGATCAGACGGTAATGAAATATTGAATGTAATAAAGTTATCTTTTTTGTCCATGTGCCTTAAATTCTTTTTTTTTTTTTTTTTTTGACAGAGAGAGAGAGAGAGAGAGAGTCAGAGAGAGGGACAGATAGGGACAGACAGACAGGAAGGGAGAGAGATGAGAAGCATCAGTTTTTTGTTGTGGTACTTTAGTTGTTCACTGATTGCTTTCTCATATGTGCCTTGACCGGGGGGCTACAGCAGACTGAGTAACCCCTTGCTGAAGCCAGCGACTTTAGGCCCAACCTGGTGGCTCAAACCAGATGAACCTGTGCTCAAGCTGGCGACCTCGGTGTTACGGACCTGGGTCCTCGGCATCGTAGTCTGATGCTCTATCCACTGCGCCACCGCCTGGTCAAGCTTAAAACTCTTTTTTAGTAGAGACTATATATATAAGATCAAAAGATCTGGTGATCTGTGTGCTGTATATACTGAGGATTTTTACAAAATAGGAATTAGCTGATTCTTTCAAGTTTTCTCCATCATGTTTGGGAACTAGATAAAATTAAGATTTCTGTTTTTTAGGAATGGAATTATTTTTACTGGAATAGTGCAAAGACATCGAACTCTATAAAAGATTAAAATCTTTTTGACATTATGACTTAAGTGGTGCTTTCGAGATAGGCTGCTATTGTCAATACTGATCCTTATCCTAAAGTTAGCATTTTTACTTATTAAGGAAATTTTAGTTAAATAGCAGTTTAACAGTAGGCATTGTTTTAAATTTTTGTAACATAGCAGTGGACAAAAGGGATAAGAAAAACTGTCTCATAGGTTGTATGTAGCTAGGTGTGAAGTATATAGTGAATGAATAAATAAAATGTGTGTTATTTTTTAGCTATTTGATAAATATTTTTAAAATTTTTAAAAATTATTTATTTATTTATTTATTATTATTATTTTTTAAAATTTCCTGAAGCTGGAAACGGGGAGAGACAGTCAGACTCCCGCATGCACCCGACCGGGATCCACCCGGCATGCCCACCAGGGGCGACGCTCTGCCCACCAGGGGGCGATCCGATCGATGCTCTGCCCCTCTGGGGCGTCGCTCTTCCGCGACCAGAGCCACTCTAGCTCCTGGGGCAGAGGCCAAGGAGCCATCCCCAGCGCCCGGGCCATCCTTGCTCCAATGGAGCCTTGGCTGCGGGAGGGGAAGAGAGAGACAGAGAGGAAGGAGGGGGTGGGGGTGGAGAAGCAAATGGGCGCTTCTCCTATGTGCCCTGGCCGGGAATCGAACCCAGGTCCCCCGCACGCCAGGCCGACGCTCTACCGCTGAGCCAACCGGCCAGGGCCTATTTATTTTTTATAGAGACAGAGAGAGTCAGAGAGAGGGATAGACAGGAACAGACAGACTGGAACGAAGAGATGAGAAGCATCAATCATTAGTTTTTCGTTGTGCATTGCGACACCTTAGTTGTTCATTGATTGCTTTCTCATATGTGCTTTGACCGCGGGCCTTCAGCAGACTGAGTAACCCCCTTGCTCGAGCCAGCGACCTTGGGTCCAAGCTGGTGAGCTTTTGCTCAAACCAGATGAGCCCATGCTCAAGCTGGTGACCTTGGGGTCTCGAACCTGGGTCCTCGGCATCCCAGTTTGACGCTCTATCCACTGCGCCACCACCTGGTCAGGCTATATATTTTTTTCTATGTTATCCTTGTGCAGGGGCCATGCAACATGAGTTTGATGAGTGGGGGGACACAGTTGAGCTCCTAGCAGTTTACAAAGCTGTTGTGCATGTAGCTTCATGATTGTTAAAATAAACCCAGCAAAGCAAGCTTGGCTGTTATTCCAGTTTTGCACATAAACTCTGAGTCCTGGAATTAGTGTGGCAGAACCAGGACTTCAAACTGGCTGTCTTGAATACAAAATTAATAGTCTTTTAACTGTTTTTATTTCACTAAGGTTGAATTTCTCACTTTTTCACTTTTTGCATAACTTAGTATTTCCCAAATTGATGTAGGTTAAAGCTTGTTTGTATTCCATCTTAAGGTTTCCCTGTCCCTGGAATGCATTTTTAGAAATCCTTGTTTGAAGGCCATAAGCCTGTGGGTTTCTTAATAACCGTGATGGCTACACTGTAGCAGTCTAAACTATATTTGTAGTTGTTTAAAACTGGGTGTACTCTAATATATAAGGAGAGGAAAATGATTTAAAATGTACTTTTAATGATCAAATGTACTTAGTGACTTTACTGTTAGAATGGAAATAAATAAACCTAGACTTTTTGTAGATTTTTAATTCTCAAACCCACTTTGAGTCATTCTATCTTTTTACCTCATTTTTTTTCAGTATATAACCAGGAGAATTATTATTTTCTTTATTAGGGATTTTGAAGTGCCAAAGAACAGTGATTTTGTTTATTCAGGAACTTTTTTTCTCACCAGTTACGGTCTTGTAGTAAGAGCGAGTTGATATCTAAGAGTGCGGAGATCCTCATGATGTTTCAGCAAGTTCACCGCAAGCCCATGGCGTCCTTTGTTACAACCCCTGTCCCACCAGATTTTACCAGGTAGGACCTGGTTTTAAATTTCATTTTCATGTTAAGTTTATGTGGAAATACATGTATTTGTTTCAAAAAAATCTTTTTTCTTCATTTTTTAAGATGCTGTTTATATTGATGTGGTCATGTAAACTTTAGTTTTATGCATGTATGTCTGGTTTAAAAAAATTCTGGTGGATGTGGACTTCCGTATTTTTGAGTGCAAAGAGAAGACGATAGTGAGTTATGAATTGATTTCTTCCTAGAGCTTCATTTTCCATTCTGTAGAAAAATATAATTGGTCACTTCTTATTTCATGAGTGTTCATTCGTTTTTTTGTTTGTTTGTTTTTTGTATTTTTCTGAAGTTGGAAACAGGGAGGCAGTCAGACAGACTCCCGCATGCGCCCGACTGGGATCCACCCGGCACACCCACCAGGGGGCGATGCTCTGTTGCAACCAGAGCCATTCTAGCGCCTGAGGCAGAGGCCACAGAGCCATCCTCAGTTGGCCCGGGCCAACTTTGCTCCAATGGAGCCTTGGCTGCAGGAGGGGAAGAGAGAGACAGAGAGGAAGGAGGGGGAGGGGTGGAGAAGCAGATGGGTGCTTCTCCTGTGTGCCCTGGCTCAGAATTGAACCCGAGACCCCTGCACGCCAGGCCGATGCTCTACCACCGAGCCAACCGGCCAGGGACTTTAATTCGTTTTTAAATTAAGATATACTTGACATAACCCTCTGTTAATTTCAGATTTACAACATAAGGATATGTTTTATATATGTATATATTTTTTAATTTATTGATTGATTTTAGAGAGGAGGGGAGAGAGAGAAAGAGACAGACAGAAAGAAACAATGATCTGTTTCTTTATGTTCCTGATTGGGGATTGAACCTGCACCCTTGGCGTGTTGGGGTGACGCTCCAGCCAAACAAGCTATCTGGCCAGGGCTGATATATATTAAGAAATGATCACCACAATAAGTCTGATTTGTAGTTTACATTCATCATCATACATAGAAAAAACATTTTGTGTGTGATGAGAACTTTTAAGACCTCTCTCAGCAAGCTTCAGATACGCAAAACAGTATTTTTATTTTATTTTGTAAAACAGTATTTTTTTTTTTTTTTCTGAAGCTGGAAACGGGGAGAGACAGTCAGACAGACTCCCGCATGCGCCCGACCGGGATCCACCCGGCACGCCCACCAGGGCGACGCTCTGCCCACCAGGGGGTGATGCTCTGCCCCTCCGGGGCGTCGCTCTCCCGCGACCAGAGCCACTCTAGCGCCTGGGGCAGAGGCCAAGGAGCCATCCCCAGCGCTCAGGCCATCTTTGCTCCAATGGAGCCTTGGCTGCGGGAGGGGAAGAGAGAGACAGAGAGGAAGGAGGGGGGGTGGAGAAGCAAATGGGCACTTCTCCTATGTGCCCTGGTCGGGAATCGAACCCGGGTCCCCCGTATGCCAGGCCGACACTCTACTGCTGAGCCAACCGGCCAGGGCCTGTAAAACAGTATTTGTAATTATAGTCATCATGTTGTACAATGTAGTCCCATGACTTACTCATTTTATAACCAGAAGTTTGTGCCTTTGACCCCTTTTTTAGAGCATATGGCGTTTTTCTTTGTCTTAACTTAGCATAATGTTCTCAAGGTTCATCTATGTTGTCTTATATTCATTCTCCTATTTACCTTTTGAGTTTACTTCCATCTTATTACACAGTGACTATAACTTGTTCACATGTATGTTGTCAAAAGGAAAGCCCATAAAGAGATGAAGTGCCGAGATCTGGAGATAGTGGTTGCATTCTACATATCTTTTTTGTTTTGATCTTGGGCAGTCTTAGAATTCTTCTGAACAGCTTATTCTTTTAAGCATGTTTAGACTACCTGGTGGTGTTAAGAGCAGTGGTTCTTAACACTGATTGTATGTTAGACTCACTTGGGATTCTTCTGAAAATTTACCAGGGTTGGCCCATACCCCAGGTCATTTGAGATAAAATCCCTGTGTGTTTATTAGTCTGCTTGGACTGCCATAACACAATACCACAGACTGGACGGCTTATATAATAAGTTTATTTTCTCAATTCTGGGGGCAAGAAGTCTAATATCAAGGTACTAGGAAATTTGATTTCTGGTGAGGCCTCTCTTTTTGGCTTGTAGATAGCTATGTCCTCTCCTCACATGACCTTTTCTCTGCATCCACAGAGATCAGTCTCAGGTATCTTCCTCTTCTAAAGAAACAAGTCATACTGGGTTAGGGTTCTGCCCTTATAATCTCATTTAACCCTAAATACCTCCCTAAAGGTCTTATTTTCAAATATAATCACATTGGAGGTATGACTTAAACATGCGGATTTAGGGGGACACAGTTCAGTCCATAACATTGGGTACAGCTAGGTATTTGTAGTTTTTTATTTTTAACTCTCCTTAGTTTATTTCTGTGTGCCCTGACCAGGAATTAAACCTGGGACTTCCTCACACCAGGCTGATGCTCTACTGCTGAGCCAACCGGCCAGGGCCACAGTTTTTATCTTTTTTGATAAATTTATAGTTTTATATATTAAATGTATAACAGTGTGTTACAACACTATGTGTGACAGTGTCTTGATCATACATATTTTAGTGACTGACTTCTGTGGCATTCTAATGACGATGCTACAGACATTCACCTGATATAGGGTCTTTAGCAGTCAAGTGGACTGTCCTTATGCCCCTCCTGTGACTGTCGATTAGTTCTGTCTGGAGAAGACTGTGACTCTGCAGTCGCCTGAGGGGAGCTTGCCTGGCCCAGAAGCTGTTCCTGCGTGGGCTGTCCTGTGCTTGCCCTTTGTGATCTGTTCTCCTATAGAATTGTATAGGTTACCCTATAGAATTGTATAGGATTATTTGCTAGTACGTATATACTCTGCAAGTTTTTAGTGTCTGTCAGTATTCCTCATAATTTGTTCTGAAGGAGGAAGTTTGAGGATTTATTGTCTTTTCCTTTTGCTGTTTTCTTTTTGCTTCTTAAACCTGTTTATATTGGTTCCATGTTTCAAGTTTCCAGTCTAAGCACTAATTTCTTCCTTTTTCTATTTCATGAGTACTATTTAAATGCCTTTTATACTTATTTTAATACTTAATTATATATTGCCTTTAAAAAAAAAAAGATATTTAGTGAATGAAGTGTTTGTTGAGTCCCCAATTTCATTGCACACTTTTGATGTCTTTTCATGGTTTTATGAATTTATTTGATTTAATGTTATTTTTAATAAGGGTTTACAAATATTTCTGAGGGACTTAGTTTAATAAAGTTTTTAAGCTATTACTGAGGGACTTAGCTTTGTTTTTTTAACTAAATGAAATTTTAAACTTACATAAGCTAAGTAATATTATTTTGCCTTTGTTTTTTTTTAGTGAATTAGTACCGTCTTATGATTCAGCTACTTTTGTTTTAGAGAATTTCAGGTAAGAGTTTTTGACAACCTTGGATTTTTGTGTGTAAACATAACATAAGGAAGGTGTTATTCCAGGGTAGGATGTAGACCTGATGAATTAGGACACCTGGTGTTGTCATAGAAGAAACAAATTCCCTGTTAGAAACATAGTGGTCATTTATTTGGATTTTATTATTTCTTTCAGGACAGGTTGCTCTTCTAGTCTGGGAAAAGGAACCATATTTTAAAGAAGAGGGTCACTTTGGCTTTTGTTAAGGTGGGACGAGTGGGATGATAAAAATAGATGAGCCCCTTCCCTGTCCTCAGAAATGAGAGGGACAGGAACAAGTCCATTAGGCACCAATTTATCTCAGATGAGAGTCAGCAATTGTGATAAGAGGCCGTTATAAGGAATTTGTAACCTTTGTAACTTACATAGTTATTTTTTTAGCCATTGTTTTTTCTCCAAGATTAGAAGCAAAGATCTTAAAACAAAAAGGTTCTAAGGGACTTGTCTTCAAAGGCCACATACCAAGATTATAAGGTCTTGGAGAGGAAAACTCCAGGAGGTGGTAATCATCAAAATAAGGCCAAACTGAGAATTTTCACTGCTCCATATTTAATTTATATGGGTTATTAAATTATAGGATAATTTTGTGGCTGAAATATAAACTTTTTGCAGATTTCCCCACACACATTAAAACTTAGCACTCTTGGTTTTTTTTCATTGTAAAAAAGGTAATTCCACTACAGGGATATGAGGAAGAGAAACACATTTTTTTTTTTCCTCTAACGCTGAAAGACTGTTGAAGTGGTAATTAACTTCAGGATTCTTAGTTATTTTTTCCTTTTTTCCTAAATGTCACAGATCTGAGGGTATTTTTAACCTGAAACTAAAAAAGATAACTGCCAAATATTTCAGTATTATTAAATTTTCTTTTATTTTTGGATGTAAGTCTATATAAATTTACCCAGTGTGAACCTGAGTTATTTAGTCACCTTCGTTTACTTTGTCCAGGGCTTAAACTAAGTAACATCAATAAAGCAGCTGGCTTTGGTTTTCCCTGTGCTGTTTGAGAAGAGTTTTGATCTTGGGATCTGGTTGGTTTTCTTTTATTGTAGCACTTTGCGCCAGAGAGCTGATCCCGTTTACAGTCCACCTCTTCAAGTTTCAGGACTTTGTTGGAGGTTAAAAGTTTACCCAGTAAGTTTTTCATATTTTTAATAATTTTTAAACCCTAAATATTTCAGGGTTCTATAGTGTACTGGTTCGCTTTTTTAGTTGAGTAAGAAATTAAAGTAATGACAATTTTAATATTTCTTTTTTTTTTTAATTTTTTTTTATTATTCATTTTAGAGAGGAGAGGGAGAGACAGAGGGAGAGAGAGAGGAGAGACAGAGAGAGAGAAGGGGGGGGAGGAGCTGGAAGCATCAACTCCCATATGTGCCTTGACCAGGCAAGCCCAGGGTTTCGAACCGGCGACCTCAGCATTTCCAGGTCGACGCTTTATCCACTGCGCCACCACAGGTCAGGCCAATTTTAATATTTCTTTATAAGTACTATTATTCTGTGGAGAAATGAATTAAATATGAATAATATTGTTGCCAATGGAAATAGGGTTCTTCCACGGAGTCATGAGAGAAGCATTTCAGGGCCCCACAAATAGGAGGATGAGGTGTAGTAGAATTCATTGGAGCAAAAACTAAGGACTGCCCCCAGGTGCCTAATGTCTTAACCGCAAGGCGTAGCTCCACTTTGCTGTGGAAGAAGTCTGGTCCAGTTGAATCTGAGTGCCCACCAGTAGGGTCAGGGTCCAGAACTGTAATGGCATCACCCTGGGCTCTGGTAGTCCAGTATTAGTCTCTGTACCTCGCTGCATTCAGGCTGCTGCACCCATGCTTGTACTTGGAGCCACATGGCTGCTACAGAGAGAGAACCTCTGAAGAAACAAACATGTGTTACTCAGGGAGCCTTTATTAAAATTACGCCTTGAAGGCCCTGGCCGGTTGGCTCAGTGGTAAAGCGTCGGCCTGGCGTGCAGGAGTCCTGGGTTCGATTCCCGGCCAGGGCACACGGGAGAAGCGCCCATCTGCTTCTCCACCCCTCCCCCTCTCCTTCCTCTCTCTCTCTTCCCCTCCCGCAGCGAGGCTCCATTGGAGCAAGGGATGGCCCGGGCGCTGGGGATGGCTCCTTGGCTTCTGCTCCAGGCGCTGGAGTGACTCTGGTCGCAACAGAGCGATGCCCGGGATGGGCAGAGCATCGCCCCCTGGTGAGCGTGCCGGGTGGATTCCGGTCAGGTTGCATGTGCGAGTCTATCTGACTGCCTCCCTGTTTCCAGCTTCAGAAAGGTACCAAAAGGGAAATAAAATTAAAAAAATATATATGCCTTGATTGGCCCTGGCCGATTGGCTCAGTGGTAGAGCATTGGCCTGGTGTGTGGATGTCCCAGGCTCGATTCCTGGTCAGGGCACAGTGAAGAAGTGCCCATCTGCTTCTTTACCCCTCCTCCTCTCGCTTCTCTCTTTTTCTCTTTCTCTCTTCCCCTCCTGCAGCCATGGCTTGATTGGAGCAAGTCAGCCCTGGCATTGAAAATGGCTCCTCGGCCTCTGCCTCAGGCGTGAAGAAAAGCTAGGTTGAAGCAATAGACCAATGGCCCCAGATGGGTAGAGCATTGCTTCCTAGTGGTTTGCTGGGTGGATCCTGGTCGGGGTGCATGTGGGAATCTGTTTCTCTGCCTCCCCTCCTCTCACTGAATTAAAAAAAAAAAAAGCCTTGATTATTTTACCTGGGTTTAGGAGAAAGGCTATCTTTCAAACTAAAAAATTTCTTCCCAATCTGTCCCCTATCCAATCTGTAACTTTTCACAGGCTAGGTTTTACCCCTTTATGTCACCATTTTGGCTCTTAACTGTGCATGCTCCCCAAATTTTTCTGCCTCGTCTTGGCTTCTACTGCTCATGTGCCTAGCAAAGGAATTCCCTCCCCTACCTCCCTCCATAATCCTGCTGGTGCCCATTCTGCCCCCTGAGATTAAATCCCTTTGGTGGGGGATACAGCGGTCCCTGGGGAGCCTGCAAATGCTGTAACTTCTAGTGAATCAGGCTTCATGTCCAATCCCATTTGCTCCCTTCCTTAACTAACTAGCTACCTGAGATTACACTATGAACTCTGATGAATTGTTGGAAACTCATTTCTTGTTTGTAGGCATAAGACATATATGAAGTTCTTATTTAAATCTTTTTAAAAACAAAAAAGTACAGAACATGTGTATGCTAATTGCATACTCATTGTGTATTTCAGTATGTACTTTTGATCTGTATTTTCTGCAGATTGGCAGCCGGACCCAGTGGCACGATGAGATGCATAGTCTCATGGCAAGAATATAAGCAGTAGTGTGTTTTTTTTTTGGTTTTTTTCTTTGTATTTTTCTGAAGCTGGAAACGGGGAGAGATAGTCAGACAGACTCCCGCATGCGCCCGACCAGGATCCACCCGGCACGCCCACCAGGGGGCGACGCTCTGCCCACCAGGAGGCGATGCTCTGCCCATCCGAGGCATCGCTCTGTTGCGACCAGAGCCACTCTAGCACCTGGGGCAGAGGCCAAGGAGCCATCCCCAGCGCCCGGGCCATCTTTGCTCCAATGGAGCCTCACTGCGGGAGGGGAAGAGAGAGACAGAGAGGAAGGAGAGGGGGAGGGGTGGAGAAGCAGATGGGTGCTTCTCCTGTGTGCCCTGGCCGGGAATCGAACCCGGGACTTCTGCACGCCAGGCCGACGCTCTACCACTGAGCCAACCGGCCAGGGCCGATTACTTAGGTTTTTAAAAACATTCTGAACTTGGTTCTGGCCGGTTGGTTCAGTGGATAGAGCATCGGCCCAGTGTGCAGAAGTCCTGTGTTCGATCCCTGGTAAGGATATGACTATCTTCTTTTCTTCCCCTCTCTCTCCCCCCGCCCCCTCTTCTGCTCTCACAGCCAGTGACTCGATTGATTTGAGTGTAGGCTCCAGGAGCTGAGGATAGCTCGGTCAGACCCAGATAGGCGTTGCCTGGTGGATCCTGGTCAGGGCACATGCAGTAGTCTGTCTCTCCATCTTTCTTCATCTCACTTAATAAATAAATAAATAAATAAAACATTATGAACTCGTGAATTTATTCATATTTAATCTCTTGAAGTTGGCTTCTTTGTCACTTTGTTGTGGCCCTAATATTCCCTAGTAGTAACCCTAGTAGTTAGGTATCTTTTTTTTTTTATGACAAGATACTCTAGGCTTATCTTGTACATTTTAATTATTTGTTTAATTAATTAATTATTTTTAGTGAGAGAGACAGGCAGGGAGAGAGATAAGAAGCATCAACTGGTGGATGCATCACTTTGGTTTTTCATTGATTGCTTCTCATATATGCCTTGACTGGAAGGGGGGTCTCCAGCTGAGCCAGTGACCTTTGGCCTCAAGCCAGAGGCCATGGAGTCATGTCTGTGATCCCACGCTCAAGCCCTCAACCCCATGTCAAACAAGTGAGCCTGCGCTTAAGCCGGTGACCTTGGGATGTCAGACCTGGGACTGCAGTATCCCAGGTTGACCCTCTGTTCACTGTGCCACCACCTGTCAGGCAATTTTGTACATTTTTTACTCTGTATCTGGAATTGGCTGTTTTATCCAAATAACCCTGATTTCTGTTATAGGGGAAACTATTTTAAGACCTAACTAGGTGCTAGGGGTGTTCATTTCTCTAGGTTGGTCAATGTTTCTAGGCCTCCTTAGTGAACAGAGCTAGTATGTGGATGTTTCTGGGGAGGGGTAACCAGTATTTATCTTAAAAATTATTTAGTAGACTATTTTTAATAGCAGTTTATGTTAACAGCAAAATCCAGTTGAAAATACAGAATGTCCCAAACCCCCCTTGAGCCCACACACGTAAATAGCCTTTCCCACTGTCAACATGTCCTGCATCAGAGAGCTGCATTTGTCGCAGTTGATGAATTTACTACATTGACATATTATTGTCACCCAAAGTTCATTTTACATTAGAGTTCATTCTTTGTGTTGTACATTTTATAGGTTTTTTAGTTTGTTTTTAAGCCAAACACAATACTTTTAGAAAAACTGGGTAGGAATGTGTAACCCTTCAAAAAAGTCACCTGGGGGTGCACACACAGTGCAGTGTGCAGATGATGTATTATAGAATTGTACACCTGAAACCTGTATAAATTTATTAACCGATGTCATCCCAATAAATGCAATTAAAAATTTTAAAACAAAATGTCATCTGAACAAAGTATTGGAGAAATACAGAGTGGAATAATTATCTTTGCAAAATTTTGTAATAGAAATTTAAACAATTTCTCAATCTATACACAATCTTAAATGAAATCCTAACATATAAAACATAGAAATAGGCCTGACCTCTGGTGGCGCATTGGATAAAACGATGACCTGGAAAGCTTTGGTTGTTGGTTTGAAACCCTGGGCTTGACTGGTCAAGGCATATATGGGAGTTGATGCTTCCTGCTCTTCCCCCTTTCGCTTTCTCTTTCTCTCTCTCCCCAAAATGAAAAAAACCCCAAAACAAAACATAGAAATGACAGTTACTTTCAACCTCCAGTGTTATCTTTTTCTTCTTTACTCATTTTTGGTATTAAATATTTTCTTGTTTTAGTCCTAGCAGAATTCTTTTTTTTTAAGTGAGAGGAGGGGAGATACAGAGACAGACTCCCACATGTACCCTAATTGGGATCCACTAGGTGACACCTGTCTGGGGCTGATGCTTGCAACTGAGCTATTATAAGTGTCTGAGGTAAAGGCTTAATGGAGCCATCCTCAGCACCTGGGGCTGTCACCCTTGAAGCAGTTGAACCATGGCTGTGGGAGAGAGAGGGAGAGAGAGAGAAGAAAGGAGGAGAAGAGGGGAAGAAGATGGTCATCTCTCCTGTGTGCCCTGACTGGGAATTGAACACGGGACTTCCACATAGCAGCTTGATGCTCTACCACTGAATCAACTGGCCAGGAATTAAGAATTTAATTGAAATTAAGAATTTTTAAAAAACATTTTTCTTGCCTGAGTGCAGGTAGTGGATAGAGCAGGGGTCCCCAAACTATGGCCCACGGGCCGCCCTGAGGCCACTTATCCGGCCCCCACCGCACTTCCGGAAGGGAAACCTCTTTCTTTGGTGGTCAGTGAGAGGAGCATAGTTCCCATTGAAATACTGGTCAGTTTGTTGATTTAAATTTACTTGTTCTTTATTTTAAATATTGTAGATATTGTATTTGTTCCTGTTTTGTTTTTTTACTTTAAAATAAGATATGTGTAGTGTGCATAGGGATTTGTTCATAGTTTTTTTTATAGTCCGGCCCTCCAATGGTCTGAGGGACAGTGAACTGGCCCCCTGTGTAAAAAGTTTGGGGACCCCTGGGATAGAGCATCAGACTGGGATGCAGAGGACCCAGATTCGAATCCCTGAGGTTGCTAGCTTGAGTGTGAGCTCACCAGCTTGAGCTCAGAATTGCTGACTTGAGCGTGGGATCATAGACATGACCCTATGGTCGCTGACTTGAAGTCTAAAGTCTCTGGCTTGAGCTCAGGTCGCTGGCTTGAGCAAGGGGTCACTTGCTCTGCTGTAGCGCTCCCCCCCCATCAAGGCACATATGAGAAAGCAATCAATAAACAACTAAGGTATTGCAACGAAGAACAAAAAATTGATGCTTCTCATCTCTCTCTGCCTTCCTGTCTGTCTGTCTCTCTCTCTCACCAAAACAAACAAAAAAAATTACTTTTTTTCTTCAGGGTTTTTATTTTTCTTGACTAATTTTTTTTCTTTTTTTCTTTATTTTCTGAAGCTGGAAATGGGGAGAGACAGTCAGACAGACTCCCGCATGCGCCCGACCGGGATCCACCCGGCACGCCCACCAGGGGCGACGCTCTGCCCATGAGGGGGTGATGCTCTGCCCCTCTGGGGCGTCGCTCTGCCACAACCAGAGCCACTCTAGCGCCTGGGGCATAGGCCAAGGAGCCATCCCCAGCACTCGGGCCATCTTTGCTCCAATGGAGCCTCGGCTGCGGGAGGGGAAGAGAGAGACAGAGAGGAAGGGGGGGGGGAGGAAGCAAATGGGCACTTCTCCTATGTACCCTGGCCAGGAATCGAACCCAGGTCCCCCACACGCCAGGCCGACGCTCTACCACTGAGCCAACCGGCCAGGGCCTCTTGACTAATTTTTTAAAAGTTCTGTTTATGTTGCTTGACCTGTGGTGGCACAGTGGATAAAGCGTTGACCTGGAATGTTGAGGTGGTCATTCGAAAGCCCGGGCTTGCCTGAACCATGCGCATACGAGGAGGAGCCATGAGTTGATGCTTCCCACTCTTCCCCCCTGCCGTTCTCTCTCTCCTTTCTCTAAGTTCAATAAATCTGTAAAATTTTGTTTATGTTAAAACTTAATTCTTTTCTTAGTTATTGATATTTTCATGTGTTTTTCTTAATGTGCGTAAGTTTTAAATTGTTACAGGCTCAAAACTTTTGGTCTTTTTAATATTTCTCTTCTTTTAAGCTTAGAAGTACTTCCCAATCCAAATATCGGATATTAGTCTGTATTTTTTATTTAATTGTGGCTTAATTTAAACTGATCTGCATTTATAGTTCTATAACTCTTCTTTTTAAGGATGGAAATGGAGTTGTCCGTGGCTACTACTTATCTGTGTTTCTGGAGCTCTCTGCCGGCTTGTCGGAAACTTCCAAGTAAGATGTGATTCAGTAACAAATTTCAGTGTTGTTTACATACATACCTCTTCTCAGTTCTTATACTGTGTATATTTGTGAAGGTATATACTAGTATGGAACCCCTGGAATAGTATAGTGGCATAGACAGGCAGTTCTCAAATTGTATGGCCTCAGGACTTCTTATATTCTTAAAATTTATTGGGAACCATAAGGAATTTTTCTTTATGGAGGGTTTTATCAGCATTTTCTGAATTAGAAGTTAAAACTGAGAAATTTTTTTTGTTTTATTAACTTTAAAATAATAACCTATTCTATATTATAACATAAACAACATTTTCTTGAAAAATAACTTTTTTTTTTTTGACAGTGAGAGAGTCAGAGAGAGGGACAGATAGGGACAAACAGGAAGGGAGAGAGATGAGAAGCATCAATTGTTCATTGTGGCTCCTTAGTTGTTTATTGATTACTTTCTCATATGTGCCCTGGCCAAGGGGCTACAGCAGAGTGAGTGACCCTTTGCCTCATGCCAGTGACCTTAGGCTTCAAGCCATCGACCCCTGGGCTCAAGCCAGTGATCCCACACTCAGGCCAGTGATCCCACACTCAAGCCCATAACCCTGTGCTCAAGCTGGTGAGCCTGTGCTCAAGCCAGCGACCTCGGGTTTTGTTTTTTTTTTTTTTTTTGTATTTTTCTGAAGCTAGAAACGGGGAGAGACAGTCAGACAGACTCCCGCATGCGCCCGACCGGGATCCACCCAGCACGCCCACCGGGGGCGCCGCTCTGCCCACCAGGGGGCGATGCTCTGCCCCTCCGGGGCATCGCTCTGCGCGACCAGAGCCACTCTAGCGCCTGGGGCAGAGGCCAAGGAGCCATCCCCAGCGCCCGGGCCATCTTTGCTCCAATGGAGCCTTGGCTGTGGGAGGGGAAGAGAGAGAGAGAGAGAGAGAGAGAGAGAGGAAGGAGGGGGGGTGGGGGGTGGAGAAGCAGATGGGCGCTTCTCCTATGTGCCCTGGCTGGGAATCGAACCCGGGTCCCCCGCACGCCAGGCCGACACTCTACCGTTGAGCCAACCGGCCAGGGCCGACAAATGGATTCTTACATTTGCTTCTATATTTAATTTGTGTGGAACAAGTTGTTTAGGTTGAAGTCTGTATATAAAATGTAGCCTCACAGATTTTGAATATCATGCAGTTGGAAAGTTGTTATTTTGTTGTTGTTGAGAGAGAGACGACAAGGAAGAGAGATGAGAAGCATCAACTTGTACTGAAATGTCATTCAGTTATAGAATTAAGAGTTTAACAGTGAGATAGTGTAACTGTCAAATGTGGAATAAAAACTTAAATTGTGTCATTATCTAGATTTTAATATCACCTGGGACCCTGCAGAAGTACTTTTATAATTTTATTATACTTAATTTTCTCTGTATGATAGGTGTGTGTTAGCATACACGTGTGTGTAGGCTTTTAGAAGAAATCTGCACCTGAGTGACATCCTGGAAGTGACTTACTGGCACCTACTGAGTGACTTGTTTTAGAGAAGGGAACTGAGTCACTTAAGGATAGAGTAGAAGTTTTCGGGAGAGTTATTTTTTTTTTTTTAAATATTTATTTTTATTTATTTATTCATTTTAGACAGGAGAGGGAGAGACAGAGAGAGAGGAGAGACAGAGAGAGAGAAGGGGGGAGGAGCTGGAAGCATCAACTCCCATATGTGCCTTGACCAGGCAAGCCCAGGGTTTCAAACCGGCAACCTCAGCATTTCCAGGTCGATGCCTTATCCACTGCGCCACCACAGGTCAGGCCGGGAGAGTTATTTTAATGAGACTAAAATTTTTAAGTTTACAGTTACTACATTTATTTAGACTTTTCAGTTTGATAGAAAGAATTTAAGCCTGACCTGTGGTGGCGCAGTGGGATAAAGCGTCGACCTGGAACACTGAGGTTGCCGGTTCGAAACCTTGGGCTTGCCCGGTCAAGGCACATATGGGAGTTGATGCTTCCTGCTCCTCCCTCCCCTTCTCTCTCTCTCTCTCCTCTCTCTCTAAAAATTAATAAATAAAATAAAAAAAAAAAAAAAAAAGAATTTAAATTGGAATATTCAAATTTAAGGTTTGAATTGATTGGGATTGAGGTAATATGTGAATAATTTAACATGGCTTAATTACCATATTTATTAGGAATGTGGGCCTATATTTGTCATGGTTTTAAAAAACTAATGCAGATAAAAGAATGATTTTTTTTCAAACGTTGTATGACGTCTTATACAAAAGAACTAATTCTTCAAAAATGTTTTGTTTTGATTTTAAACATCTGTCTTGATCCTGGATGTATTGGACTGTTATGTGTTATGTATTATGTATTAATATCTGTCTCCCAGATTTTTCAATATTCTTGATTGTTTCTCTATGAGTTTTGGGTTTTTGCTTCTCATTTTTAAAATAGTAAAAAGTTTATTTTTGACCCTGATTGGTTGGTTCAGTGGCAGAGCCTCAGCTTGGCGTGTGGAAGTCCCAGGTTCAACTCCCAGTCAGGGCACATAGGAGAAGGGACCATCTGCTTCTTAACTCCTCCCCCTCTTGCCTCTCTCTCTCTCACTCTCTCTGTCTATCTCCCTCTTCCCCTCCTCCTCCTCCTCCTGTAGCCATGGCTTGATTGGAGCAAGTTAGCCCCGGGCACTGAGGATGGCTCCTTGGCCTCTGCCTCAGGCACTAAAAATAGCTCAACTGTGAGCATGGACCAGAATGGGCAGAGCATTTGACTCAGACAGGGTTTGCCAGGTATCCCAGTCAGGGCTCATGCGGGAGTCTGTCTCTCTGTATCCCCTCCTCTCACTTGGAAAGGAAGAAAAAAGAAAAGAGAAAATTATGTTTTGTTTTTTTTTAGACTAACTTTTTATTTATTTTTATTTTAAAAAAATTTTTTTTGTATTTTTCTGAAGCTGGAAACTGGGAGAGACAGACAGACTCCTGCATGCGCCCAACCGGGATCCACCCGGCACACTCTGCCTACCAGGGGGCGATGCTCTGCCCCTCCGGGGCGTAGCTCTGTTGCGACCAGAGCCACTCTAGCGCCTGGGGCAGAGGCCAAGGAGCCATCCCCAGTGCCCGGGCCATCTTTGCTCCAATGGAGCCTCGCTGCGGGAGGGGAAGAGAGAGACAGAGAGGAAGGAGAGGGGGAGGGGTGGAGAAGCAGATGGGTGCTTCTCCTGTGTGCCCTGGCTGGGAATCGAACCCGGGACTTCTGCATGCCAGGCCGACGCTCTACCACTGAGCCAACTGGCCAGGGCCAGAGAAAATTATGTTTTATAGTTGTCCTAGTGAGTATGTATGGTATCTCATTGTGGTTTTATTTTGAATTTCCTCAGTCACCAAAGGAGTTGAACGTATTTTCATGTGCTTTAGTATAAAGTCTTTGTATATGACTTCTTTGGAGAAATGTCTTTTCAAGTTCATTGCCCATTTTTAAATTGGGTTGCTTGTCTTTTTGTTGTTAAATTGTTATAAGAATTCTATATATTTTTTGTATCCTGAATTCTTATCAGATAAATGATTTAACAATAGTTTCTTTTATCTTTGTCTTCACTTTCTTGATAATATCCTTTGATGCACAGAAATTTTTAATTTTTATGAAGTCCAAGTTATCTGTTTTTTCTTTTGTTGCTTATACTTCTAGAGTTAATCTACAAATCCACTGCCACATTTGAATTCACAAAGACTTATACCCATGATTTCTTCTAAGAGGTATAGGTTTAGCTCTTATGTTTAGGTTGTCGATCCATTTTGATTTAATTTTTGTATATGAAGTTAGATAGGGTTCCAACTTTATTCTTTTGCATATGGCTGTCCAATTTTCTCAGCAACATTTGTTGAAGAGACTTTTCTTTTCCTTTTGAAAGATGTTGGCACCTTTGTCAAAAATCAGTTGTGCATCAGTATTTGGGTTTATTTCTGGACATAGAATGGTATACAGAGCTGGTCTCATGACTTTCATAAAATCTAGATAGACAAAGTACCATAGCTTTTGTATTGGTTAGTTCTTTGTTTCATCAATCTAGATAATGTACTATGAGAGATACTAGTACAAAAATTATTTTACAACACTTAAAGAAATACTTACACATGATATTTACAGGAAAAGTTGTAAATTTTTCTTTTGCCTTTGGCAGCAGGAATAACAGATTGAGCTATTGTGTTTTTTATTTTAAAAATTTACCTCCACCTTGCTGTATACCTGAAATGAATAAAAAATAATATTGAAATGTACACTGTAATTGAAAAATAAAATACACAAAGTTTACATTCACCAAAAAAAGAAACTTTATGGTTACTATAGAGGTAAGACTATCTAAACCTGTAGAGAATTATTTTCATGAAAATTTATTTGAGCCAAACTAATAAATGCTGGGGAGCAAGATTTTAAATTCCCCAAGAACAGGTTTGCAGCTTCTTTTATGCATTTAAAATTAAGGAGAGAGTCATAAGATTGGAGACAGCAAGGAGGGGAGTGGATTAAAGAGTAGTTAAGATTGTGTGCTCTCTTGAGGCTTAATAACTTCTTTGAGGGTTACTACTTCTAGATGTGTTAATTTGGGTGCATAAGAGCAATGGACAAGGCTGGCTTAAACCCTTTCTAAAGAAGTTGCACACCTGGAGCTGGACCACCCACCATGACCTGCCCACTTAGGAATTCATGATCAGATTGCCCTGTGAGGAACTTTCCACACAACCCATTTTTCTGTTCACATTAATGTTGAGTGTTCCTTCTGATTATTTTTATTTCTTCACTTTTTCTTTCTTTTTGTAATAATAGTGCTTTCTTAGTAAAAATGAGTTTGAAGACTTGCATGTTTTGTATTCTGTAAGATAGGGAAATCTGAAAATATTGGCTTTCCCCACGTATACTTATTTTCTGTTAGAAAAGTTTATAGGCCTCAATGGAAAAATGTGGTAGAGTTTTTCAAAATTTATGATTTATTTTAAAATTTCATGGTGATATACTTCAAAGGAAATGGCAGATTTTTTACTTGTGAGGAAATATAATGAATATGTGAAAAAATATGTATGGCTTTGCAAAAACAAACAAAAATAACTTTGAAGTACTATTTTATACAGATTTATTTACTGAGGTGATGTTTTCTACCTGCTATATTGGTAAACATCATGGGGAGGAAAGAGGGACCCAGTGCCAGTCTGTTGTGGTTACCCATTCACAATGCTGATGTCTTTATAAATAATACAGTCCTTCTGAAAGAAATGTGATTGTGTATATTGGTTAAGTTTCTTCTAAGGTCATTATGCAATGACCTTAATGTTCTGATGAGTCTTTTTTATTCTGGCTTATTACCTATAGTAATCTTCTGTTTTTCAATTTTAGATATGAGTATCGTGTAGAAATGGTTCACCAGTCCTGCAATGATCCTACGAAAAATATCATTCGAGAGTTTGCATCTGACTTTGAAGTTGGAGAATGCTGGGGTTATAATAGGTTTTTCCGTTTGGACTTACTTGCAAATGAAGGGTACTTGAATCGACAAAATGATACAGTGATTTTAAGGTAATAGGAAACATTTGATATAGTGGCTATTATCTTGAGGGAATAAATTCACTAGAACTTTGTTTTAAAATCTATTTGTTTAGCGAAGATGAATATTGAAATTCACATTAACTATAACCTTACTATGTTCTTACCCATTTATTTCCATGAGTCCTGTGTAGTCAGTGAATAGAATAATTTAAGTTAGTCAGAAATGTGTTTGACATCTAGTTAGTAATGCCATAAATTTAGTAGGGTGCCATTTATCTGTTGAACTTGCAGCCTCACTTAGCAAATCAGAAAATAGAGGTTTGTGCTTATTTTTTCATTTCACATAGTGCCCTGACCAGGACTTGAACCTAGGACCTTAGAGGTTGAGCCAGTGCCCTTGGGGTTGAGTTGGCGACCCCGGATTGAACTGATGACCTCAGTGCTCCAGGCCCATGCTGTATCTACTGCACCACTCTCTAGGGCTAATTTTTCGTATTTAAAAAAGTTATTCAGTCTTGGCCGGTTGGCTCAGTGGATGGAGCATTGGCTGCATGTGTGAACATCCTGGGTTCGATTCCTGGTAGGGCACACATGAGAAGTGACCCACTACTTCTCTTCCCTTGCCTTTTCCCATTCTTTCTCTCTTCCCCTCTCACAGCCAGTGGCTCGATTGGTTTGAGTGTTGGCCTCAGGCACTGTGGATAGCTTGGTTGATTTAAATATTGGCCATAGACGGGGTTTGCTGAGTGGATCCTGGTCAGGGAGCATGCGGGAGTCTGCTGTCTCCCCTCTCACTTAAAAAACAAACAGAAAATATACTTACCTGGCAGGGGAGATACCATGATCACGAAGGTGGTTTCCCCAGGGTGAGGCTCACTCATTGCACTCCGAGTGTGCTGACCCCTGCGATTTCCCCAAATGTGGGAAACTCGACTGCATAATTTGTGGTAGTGGGGGACTGCGTTCGCGCTCTCCCCTGAAAACAAACAAACAAACAAACAAAAAACTAATACATATTAAAGCAAAAAAAAGCAGTTTTGGGTAGTTGACCTTTTTTTTTTTTTTTTTTACAGAGACAGAGAGAGGGATAGATAGGGACGGACAGATAGGAACGGAGAGAGTTGAGACGCATCAATCATCAGTTTTTCGTTGTGACACCTTAGTTGTTCATTGATTGCTTTCTCCTATGTGCCTTGACCGTGGGCCTTCAGCAGACCGAGGAACGTCTTGCTCGAGCCAACAATCTTGGGTCCAAGCTGGTGAGCTTTGCTCAAACCAGATGAGCCCACACTCAAGCTGGCGACCTCGGGGTCTCGAACCTGGGTCCTTTGCATTCCAGTCTGACGCACTATCCACTGTGCCACCGCCTGGTCAGGCGGGTAGTTGAACTTTTAAGTGATTCTTTTATTGAGGAGCAAGAAATCTAGGAATGTGAGATGGAACAAGGAGTGAGAAAGAGCAGTACCTAAAACAAACTGCCTGGCCCTGGCTGGTTGGCTCAGTGGTAGAGTGTCAGCCCAGTGTGTGGAAGTCCTGGGTTTGATTCCCAGTCAGGGCACACAGGAGAAACACCCATTTATTTTTCCATCCTTCCTCCTCTCCCTCTCCTTCCTCTCTCTCTCTTCCCCTTCTGCAGCCAAGGCTCCATTGGAGCAAAGTTGGCCTGGGTGCTGAGGATGGCTCCATGGCCTCTGTCTTAGGCGTTAGAATGGCTCTGACAGCAACGAAGCAACGTCCCAGAGGGGCTGAACATCGCCCCCTGGTGGGCATGCCAGGTGGATTCCGGTTCGGCGCAAGCAAGAGTCTGTCTGTTGCCCCCCACTTCTCACTTTGGAAAAATACAAAAACAAAAAAACAAACAAAAAACAAACTGCCTGTTTTGCTAGGGTCTGACCTAGTTGAGAAAGGGGAAGGAAAGAGCTTCCTCCTTCCTGCTTAGTATGGTCCTGCTCTTCGTAACTCATGATTAACATCGTATTTCAGTTACATTATTTTAATAAATATGCTTCAGTAGATAACTATGACATGTAATGTTATTTCTTATTTTAAAAAACTTTTCTGTTGATTTGAGAGAGAGAGAGGAAGGGGGGAATGAAGAGAGAGTGAGAGAAGCATCAACTCATTACGTATTCTGTTTAGTTGTGTACTCCATTGCTTCTTGTACATGCTCTGATGGGACCAAACCTGTGACCTTGGTGCACCAGGGCTACACTTGATCCACTTGGCCACCCAGCCAGTTCTTTAGAAAACTGTTTACTGACCAGGTGGTGGCACAGTGGATAGACCGTTCAACTGGGATGTGGAGGACCCAGGTTCGAGGCCCCGAGGTCGCTAGCTTGAGCGCGGGCTCATCTGGTTTGAGCAAAGCTCACCAGCTTGGACCCAAGGTCGCTGGCTTGAGCAAGACGTTACTCGGTCTGCTGAAGGCCCACGGTCAAGGCACATATGAGAAAGCAATCAATGAACAACTAAGGTGTCACAGCGAAAAACTGATGATTGATGCTTTTCTTTTTTTTTTTTTCTTTTTTTTTTTTTTCTGAAGCTGGAAACGGGGAGAGACAGTCAGACAGACTCCCGCATGCGCCCGACTGGGATCCACCCGGCACGCCCACCAGGGGCGACGCTCTGCCCACCAGGGGGCTATGCTCTGCCCCTCCGGGGCGTCATTCTGTCGCGACCAGAACCACTCTAGCGCCTGAGGCAGAGGCCAAGGAGCCATCCCCAGCGCCCGGGACATCTTTGCTCCAATGGAGCCTTGGCTGCGGGAGGGGAAGAGAGAGACAGAGAGGAAGGAGGGGGGGGTGGAGAAGCAAATGGGTGCTTCTCCTGTGTGCCCTGGCCAGGAATCGAACCCGGGTCCCCCGCATGCCAGGCCGACGCTCTACCGCTGAGCCAACCAGCCAGGGCCTGATTGATGCTTTTCATCTCTCTCCGTTCCTGTCTGTCCCTATCTATTCCTCTCTCTAACTCTGTCTCTGTAAAAAAAAATAATAATAATAATAAAATAAAATAAAAAAAGCTGCTGTTTAAGTTTAGGTAACTGACTTACAGATGACTTTTTAGAACCTGATTTTATTATAATTTGTGAACTACGTGGATAAATGGCGAATATGAGGAGCTCTGAGTTCATGTTGAATTTTGGCCTTACAGTGTAATGAAACTTAAAA
Organism: Saccopteryx bilineata; assembly: GCF_036850765.1. Lineage (NCBI taxonomy): Eukaryota > Metazoa > Chordata > Mammalia > Chiroptera > Emballonuridae > Saccopteryx > Saccopteryx bilineata. The sequence goes on along the minus strand of NC_089491.1, from coordinate 385,704,571 downwards.
TTTTAGAAATTATGGATACTGGTTTAGGCTTGGTTGATAATACTTTACTGTTCGGGTTATTTTTCACGTGCAGCTATTCTTTTAAGGTTTCAGGTTCGTTCACCAACTTTCTTTCAAAAATGCCGGGACCAGCACTGGTATATTACTCAGTTGGAAGCTGCACAGACTAGCTATATTCAACAAATAAATAACCTTAAAGAGGTAAGCAAAAAAGTTTATATTTGGGTTTAGTGTTTCATTTTGTCTTATTGACCATTAACATTTTTTGATTACCGTATTTCCCCATGTCTAAGACGATCCCATGTATAAGACACACCTTAATTTTGGCACCCGAAATTTGAAAAAAAAGTATTGCATAAAGTTATTGAACTCAAGTTTTTTTTAAATTTTTTATTTATTCATTTTAGAAAGGAGAGGGAGAGACAGAGAGAAAGAGAACGAGAGAGAGGAGAGACAGAGAGAAGGGGGAGGAGCTGGAAGCATCAACTCCCATATATGCCTTGACCAGGCAAAACTCAAGTTTTATTCATCATAAAATTCATATAACTCCTCATTGTAAAAACACCCATCCATTAGCTTGTCCTCATCTGTGTCTGATGACGAATCACTGTCTTCAACAATGAGAACAAAAACAAGCACAAAAAAGCGGGAAATGCAAGGGAAAAAATTACAACCACTGTGTAAGGTGTACTCAGTTTTTAGACCCCAAATTGGGGGGGGGGGGTGCGTCTTATACATGATGGAATATGGTAGATTTTTGATAATTACTATTTGTAATTTTGTAGAAAAGTTCAATTATATTCTCCATTCTTACCACCTTTGAACCTCTAATTTTTTTTTGTGATGAGGTACAGATAGAGACAGAGAGGAAGGGAGAGAGAGATGAGAAGCATCAGTTCTTTGTTGTGGCTTTTTAGTTGTTCATTGATTGCTTTCTCATATGTGCCTTGACCGGGGGGGGGGGGGGGGGGGGGGACAACAGCAGACTAAGTAATCCCTTGCTCTAGCCAGTGACCTTGGGCTCAACCTAATGAGCCTTGCTCCAAGCAGATGAGCCCACGCTCAAGCTGGAGACCTCCGGGTTTTGAACCTGGGTCCTCCGCGTCCCAGTCCAACACTCTATCCACTGGGCCACCGCCTGGTCAGGCTGAACCTCTAATTCTTTATTGTTCAGTAGCCACTAGCCATATGTAGCTCTGTAAACTTAAACAAATTCAGCCTGTCCAGGCGGCACAGTGGATAGAGCCTCAGACTGGGATGTGGAGGACCCAGGTTCAAGACCCCGAAGTCGCCAGCTTGAGCCTGAGCTCATCTGGTTTGTGCAAAGCTCACCAGCTTGAGCCGAAGGTCACTGGCTCGAGAAAGGGGTCACTTGGTCTGCTGTAGCCCCCTAGGTCCAGGCACATATGAGAAATCAATCAATGAACAACTAAGGAACTGCAACGAAGAATTGATGTTTCTCATCTTTCTCTCTACCTGTCTGTCTGTCCCTATCTGTCCCTTTCTCTGATTCTCTCTGTCTCTCCCACAAAAACAAAAGAAGAACAAGCAAAAAGACCAAATTCAGTTCAGTAGTTGCACTGGCCGCGTTTTAAGTGCTTGTATTGGGCACTGCAGACATAGATATTTGCATCGTCGTATAATATTTTTCTATAGTGCTGCTCTAGTTTAAGGTTGTCTGTTTGGTCTTCTCTCAGTGACTTCTGTATTTCTCTTCCCCACGGTTTCTTGAATTTAGATGATTCAGAGTTGCCCCCTCTTGAATCCTCACTATTGTTGAATTGAGCACTAGCACGAATTGGTTAATTTTTATTTTACAGTGGTAAACTAAATTACATAAGGAATGTTTCTTTTTTGTCCGTGGAAACTGGGATAGATGCAGGAGAAGGTTTGAGTAGTTCATAGATGAGGGAGGAAAATAAGAATAAATACATACTCTCAGAGGTTTTTATGTTAACTGTATCACTTAAAACTTCCTGTATTTACTGTAGTTTGCTAACTGTATGTGTAGCTTAGGCTGGATAGGAGAAGGATGAGAATAAATGGGGCAGTTTTTCTTTTTTTTTTTTCATTTTTCTGAAGCTGGAAACAGGGAGAGACAGTCAGACAGACTCCCGCATGCGCCCGACCGGGATCCACCCGGCACGCCCACCAGGGGCGGTGCTCTGCCCCCCAGGGGGCGATGCTCTGCCCATCCTGGGCGTCGCCATATTGCAACCAGAGCCACTCTAGCGCCTGAGGCAGAGGCTACAGAGCCATGCCCAGCGCCCGGGCCATCTTTGCTCCAGTGGAGCCTTGGCTGCGGGAGGGGAAGAGAGAGACAGAGAGGAAAGCGCGGCGGAGGGGTGGAGAAGCAAATGGGCGCTTCTCCTGTGTGCCCTGGCCGGGAATCGAACCCGGGTCCTCCGCACGCTAGGCCGACGCTCTACCGCTGAGCCAACCGGCCAGGGCCGCAGTTTTTCTTTGTTACAGATGTTTGATAAGCATAGGGCAGTGGGTGGTGAGAGACGGTACAAGCAATGGCTTTAGGAACACGTTGGTATATTGTTTATTTAAAATATTTTTGTTCTACCACAGAAACACTGCCTGTGACTCATGTTTATTTGTGCTTTTTCTGTCTTAAAAGAGGCTTGCCATTGAGTTATCTCGAACTCAGAAGTCAAGAGATTTGTCACCAGCAGCTAATCATCTTAGCCCCGAGAATGATGACACTCCCGAGACCCGATCTAAGAAGTCTGGTTCCTGTGCTGACACGCTTCTCCAGGACAGTCCTGGTTCAGCTACTGTCAGAGAGGTCAAAGACGATGAAGATGAGGAGAAGATTCAGAATGAGGATTATCATGTAATAATTAGACCAGTTCTAGATTTATTTTGTGTTTGATAAGAGAACACGATCGTGGTTTTCAGCATATGATATAGGGGAATTAGTGTGCCAAAAGTCTTGTCCACTTATTTTCACTTTTATTGTATGCCTTTGTTTGTTTGTTTGTTTTGTATTTTTCTGAAGTTGGAAATGGGGAGGCAGTCAGACAGACTCCTGCATGCGCCCGACCGGGATCCACCTGGAATGCCCACCAGGGGGCGATGCTCTGCCCATCTGGGACGTTGCTCTGTTGCAACCAGAGGCATTCTAGCGCCTGGGGCAGAGGCTAAGGACCCATCCTCAGCACCCGGGCCAACTTTGCTCCAATGGAGCCTTGGCTGTGGGAGGGGAAGAGAGAGAGAGGAAGGAGAGGAGGAGGGGTGGAGAAGCAGATGGGCGCTTCTCCTGTGTGCCCTGGCTGGGAATCGAACCCGGGACTCCTGCATGCCAGGCTGACGTTCTTACCACTGAGCCAACCAGCCAGGGCTATTGTATGCCTTTCTATAGATGAGTCAGCAGTGGCTGATTGAAGTGATTTTTGGTTTGTTTTTTTTTACAGAGAGAGAGAGTCAGAGAGAGGGATAGATAGGGACAGACAGACAGGAATGGAGAGAGATGAGAAGCATCAATCATCAGTTTTTTGTTGCTACACCTTAGTTGCTCATTGATTGCTTTCTCCTATGTGCCTTGATCATGGTCCTTCAGCAGACTAACCTCTTGCTCAAGGCAGTGACCTTGGGTCCAAGCTTTGCTCAAATCAGATGAGCCCGTGTGCAAGCTGGCGACCTTGGAGTCTCGAACCTGGGTCCTCCGCATCCCAGTCTGATGTTCTATGCACTGCGCCACCACCTGATCAGGCTGAATTGAAGTGTTTTAAGGTTTTAAAATTAATTTATTGTACTGACCCTGGCTGGTTGGCTCCGTGGTAGAGTGTCAGCCTGGTGTGTGGAAGTCCTGGGTTTAATTCCCACTCAAGACACACAGGAGAAGCGCCCATCTGCTTTTCCACCCCTCCCCCTCTCCTTCCTCTCCACCTCTCTCTTCCTCTCCACCTCTCTCTTCCTCTCCTGTAGCCAAGGCTCCATTGGAGCAAAGTTGGCCTGGGCACTGAGGATGGCTCCATGGCCTCCCCCCTCAGGCGCTAGAATGGCTCTGATTGCAACAGAGCAATGCCCCAGATGAGCAGAACATCGCCCCCTGGTGGGCATGCCGGGTGGATACTGGTCAGGTGCATGCAGGAGTCTGTCTGACTGCCTCCCCGCTTCTAACTTCAGGGAAAAAAAAAAAATTAATTTATTGTAGAAAGTTACATTCTACGAAACAAACTGTGGTGGACATTCTAGAAACTATATAGGTTGTGAATTTTAAAAATGTGTTTTATTTCCATTCATTGAAACTACATTATATGCAATGATCATTCTATCATTGCATATGTAGATAGAATGATCTAGGGCTTTTGGGAGATAGCGCAGTTCTGTCTCAGCTAAACACCATTAGGATGAGAATTTAAGAAGGAGGTGTTTTTGTTGAAGGTGAGACGGATGCAGAGGGAAGCTTTCTGAGACCATGTGTACATTAAACTGAAGGCGCCATCCCGGAGACAGACTGATGATAAGTTTAAGACACAAAACAAAGGATTTAAAAAGATTAATAGGGTTTGGAAGAAGCAGTCAGGTTAACCTTATGCTAGGATGAGGTAAAGGAAGGGTAGGTGGGGTTTACTGGTAGGGCGGCTGAAATTGGGGGTTTTAATTTTATTTATTTATTATAGAGACAGAGTGAGTCAGAGAGAGGGATAGACAGGGACAGAGAGAGATGAGAAGCATCAATCATTAGTTTTTCATTGAGCATTGCAACACCTTAGTTGTTCATTGATTGCTTTCTCACATGTGCCTTGACCACGGGCCTTCAGCAGACCGAGTAACCCCTTGCTGGACCCAGCGACTTTGGTTTCAAGCTGGCAGGCTTTTGCTCAAACCAGATGAGCCCGCGCTCAAGCTGGCGACCTCGGAGTCTTGAACCTGGGTCCTCTGCATCCCAGTCCGATGCTCTATCCACTGCGCCACCGCCTGGTCAGGCAGGGGTTTTATATTTAATAGTCAGTATGTTTTTCTGGGAAGATAGGTGACAGGTTTTACAATGGCCCTGCGGATCGTAGAGATGAGGCATGATCCGAGGAATGATAATCTGAAATGTTTGTACGTGTGGAGCCTTACTGGAAGCTGATGCGGGCTCTGTGAAGCATTTCCAGCTACACTGAGGGCCCAGCTGAAGTGAGCAGCAATGAATTACTAGTGGTTCTAGGTAATGTGGTTGTGTGCTTTTGTCCGCTGCACCCAGCAGCCTAGGCACAGGAGCAGAGAATTCTGATGATTCCATTGTTGTTTGGTACCTGGTCCGTACTGAATCGTTCTTTGAGATGAAACTCTTGTTTTTTTGCCTTGTTCTAGCACGAGCTTTCAGATGGGGACCTGGATCTGGATCTTGTTGGGGAAGATGAAGTAAATCACCTCGATGGCAGCAGTTCCTCTGCCAGTTCCACAGCGACAAGTAACACAGAGGAAAATGACATTGATGAAGAAACTATGTGAGTGTTGTACGTTAATTACCATTGTGAAGCATCTAAGTGATAATAGTAGAAGCATATTAACTAGGCCTAAAAGTGGGATATTTACCTTTTTTTCCCTTTTTTTGAAAGAGAGAGGGGAAGAGAGAGATGAGAACCATCGATTCTTTTTTTTTTTTCCCTGAAGCTGGAAACGGGGAGAGACAGTCAGACAGACTCCCGCATGCGCCCGACCAGGATCCACTCGGCACGCCCACCAGGGGCGACGCTCTGCCGCGACCAGAGCTACTCTAGCGCCTGGGGCAGAGGCCAAGGAGCCATCCCCAGCGCCTGGGCCATCTTTGCTCCAACGGAGCCTTGGCTGCGGGAGGGGAAGAGAGAGACAGAGAGGAAGGAGGGGGGGGGTGGAGAAGCAAATGGGCGCTTCTCCTATGTGCCCTGGCCGGGAATCGAACCCGGGTCCCCCGCATGCCAGGCCGACGCTCTACCGCTGAGCCAACCGGCCAGGGCCACCATCGATTCTTTGTTGCAACACCTTAGTTGTTCATTGATTACTTTCTCATATGTGCCTTGACCGGGGGGCTACAGCCAAGCCAGTGACCCCTTGCTGAAATGAGTGATTTTGGACTTCAAGCCAGCGACCTTTGGGCTCAAGCCAGTTACCACGGGATCATATCTATCCCACGCTCAAGCCAGTGACTCTGTGCTCAAGCTTATGAGCTTGCGCTCAAGCCTGCGACCTTGGGGTTTCAAGACTGGGTCCTCAGCATCCCAGGCTGACACTCTATCCACTGTGCCACATCCTAGTCAGGATATTTTAGTATTTTTTTAAAGGTAGTTTGACTATTAGTACTACCTATACATGTTATAATGACAAAAGTATTTTTCTTCATTTTTGTATATAGAAGTATCCTATCTTCACAGGAGAAGGCTGTGTATTGTAGTTATAAAATGCATTGAGGTGTGACAGATAATGTTGATTTTCCTTACTCTATGGGAATAATGAACTCTGTATATTTTTAGGTCTGGAGAAAATGATGTGGAATACAACAACATGGAATTGGAGGAGGGAGAAATTGTAGTAGATAGAGCCACTGCAGGACCTCCAGGTACAGAGGCCAAACCCCATGGGCCATTCTTTTCTGTTCTTTTTTGATCGTATTATATTTTAATATGTGGCAGCCACTGCTCTGTATGACTCGTGGTGTTGGAGGTCCTATATTTTGTGTATGGACTTTAGAGTCCATTACTAGTGTATTTTTTAAATTTATTTATTTTTAGCCAGAGAGGAAGGGATACAGAGAGACAGGAACATAGATCTGTTCTGCATGTGCCCTGACTGGGGATCGAACCAGCAACCTCTGTGCTTCAGGCCGATGCTCTAACCAACTGAGCTATCCAGCCAGGGCACTAATATATTTGAAACAATACTAATACCTAGCATTTGTTACCAGGCACTGTGCAAAAACACTTTGTGTACCTTACTTACGTATAAGACTCTGTGAGATGCTAGGCCACTGTCTCCAAAGTAGCCTCCCGCTGGGTTCCTTCTATCCCTTGTTGCTCCCTTCATTCTGTTTCCTACAGCATGAAGACAGATGAAATTTTGTCCTTCACATTCATATCTGATCATGCCACTTCTTTACTTAAAGTCCAAACTCGTGACCCTGGTACACAAAGCCCTGTGCGTGCCGGCTCTGTTAAGTTCTCAGGTTCCCCTCGCTCACACGCCAGTGTCATCGTCCAGCCCACCACGTATCCCGTGGCACCTCTCACAGCCTCGCGTCCCACACGTGTTCCTTTTACCTTCTCCTTGTCTTAGCTTTTATCTCATCTCTTCCTAGAAGCCCTCCCGAGACTGCTTGCCCTGGGTGTCTTTTCCGCTCTCAGATTAATCTTTCAGAACCTGTAGGACCCCTGTAAGCTATTTAACTGCTTATTTAGTGCCTGCCCGTTTGCCTTTCACCTCGGACTCCATGAAGCCGAGACAGTGTGGGACGTAACGTTGCATACCCAGCACTTAGCAGTATAATAGAGATCATTTAATATTTTTCAGATCAATATTGAGTAAATGCACTTTATGATCAAGTCTTTAATATCAGTTTCAAGATTTTAAGTAATACCGAAAAATTCAGAGGCTGTCTTGGTGCAAAATAGAAGCTGAATATACTGCATCAAAGTTACTGAGTATTTTTTAGCTTTTTTATTTTGAAGTTAAATTCTGTGATTTCTTCTCTTAAACTGCGTTGTAGGGAAACTCCTGTGTATAACATTTTTAGACACTGAGTAAACTAGAAGTTATATTTTTCAATTATTCAGTCACCAGATATTTACCGAGCACTTAACTGGAACTGGGTACTCTTACTATCTGGAGTGACAGTATTAAATAAAAGTCCCTGTTCTCATGGACCTTATGTTCTATAATTCTGAACTTATAATTGACTCAAATATTTTTTGAGTACCTATTATAATTCAGACACTGAATTCTAGGTGCTGAGGATACAGCGAATCAGACAGTTAATTTTTATTCTGTGCTTTTGGGAGTTTTATATATTTGGTAGCTACTTGTTGAAATTCTTCCCTGTTTCAGGATTTCTGGACAATACAATGAAAAAGACTTAACCCTTTAGTTACTTATAATCTAAAGGTGAATAGATGTGTGAACAATATATGTAAATATAAGAGAGTACACGTGCAAAAGAATTTCAACTAATTGCTTTCTGTACTGCCTCTTTGAGTAGATGGAGCATAACTTCCCACTGTTAAGTGTAAGCTACACTTAGGGACTTGGCTTCCAGATAGTACAGTGTGAAAGGGGGAGAGTTACCTACACCAGATTGTCAGGTTTAGTGTCATCGTGTTGTCAAGTTGATAGCATGTACCCTTGATGTGATGTGCTGAGAATGGCACCTCTATCTGCCATTCTCCCCAAAACCCATAAGCACTGTCTAACCATGTGAAAAACACTACACACACCCCAGCTGAAGGACAATCTACAAAATATCTAACTAGTACTCCTTAAAACTGCCAAAGCCGTCAAAAACATACATGTGATTTGATATTTTGGATGGGACCCCAGGAACACAAGAAGGACATTAGCGGAAAATTAATAAAATCTGAAAAATGTTTGGAATTTAATTACATATTACTATTGGTTTATTAGTTATGATAAATGTACTATAGTAATGAAAGATGTTGAACAGTGGGGAGACTGGGTATGGGATGTACAGAAATACTGTATATTCTCTTTACACTTATAAATCTAAGACAATTTAATAAACATTAAATTAATGTTTTATACAATGTACAATAAAACATTTTAATAAAGGAGTAAACAGGCTACATTCGGGATGGAGCAGGGTTGAGAGTAGCATGCATTATCATTGTATGTTAATTACAGAAGGTCCACTTTGCGCCTGTTACTAATATATATTTTGGAGCTATGCAGTCATCTAAATCATGTCAGTTAAGAGGTTTAAGTTGTTCATTAGAAAGAAAAGGATCTTCCTTATACAGAAGCTAGGTTTAAGGTAAAATTCTAGTATCATTTTATAGACTATTAAATAAGAATATGGCTTGAAACGAGAGAGCTGGTGATTCAGGTGGCCTCATTCTTCTGTGAATTGCTTTGTTTACTCAGTTATTTTCATTTAGTTGCAATAGAGTTTATGCTTAAAAATCTGTGCTGAAAGGCTGTAAGAATCATTCCAATCAAAATACTAGCTAGTTGAATCAGTGGAGTAGGAAAATCTATTTTATATTTGCTGGCCACATGTAATTTGTGAAATATTTTAATAATCTTTCTTACTTGAGAAGAGGTTCTGGCAATATAACATACTTGTGAAACAAATTGACCTTATGTAAGGCTACTCCTCAAAACACTTGTTATTTCAGATTAGAGATTAAGGTTACCTGTTCTACAGATGTTTAATGAATGCCCACTAGGTATCAGCCACTTTGTTGTTCGTTGGGAGTGTAAGACGAATGAACATCACTTTCCCTAAACGAGAAACCACTAGTCATTGCAAAACTTTGTGATTGTAAATATAGATTCTGGGTGGGGGGGTGACACCAGAAAAGAAAGTGAGAGCTAATTGGGAATGGGTGGATTAAGGCTTCAGAAAGGGGACAAATGCTTGACCTTGCTCTTGAAATATAGTGTCAGCCTGGCATGTGGAAGTCCCGGGTTCAATTCCCGGTCAGGGCACACAGGAGAAGCGACCATTTGCTTCTCCACCCTTCCTCCTCTCACTCTTTCTCTGTTCCTCTCCCACAGTCGTGGCTCAGTTGGAGCAAGTTGGCCCCGGGCATTGAGGATGGCTCCATGGCCTCACCTCAGTGACTACTAAAAAAGCTTGGTTACTGAGTAGTGGAGCAGTGGCCCAGATGGGTAGAGCATTGCCCCTTAAAGGGGCTTGCTGGGTGGATCCCTGTTGGGGTGCATGTGATAGTTTGTCTCTCTGCCTCCCTGCTTCTCACTTAAGAAAAAAATCTGCCCTGGCTGGTTGGCTCAGTGGTAGAATATTGTCCCTGTGTGTGGAAGTCCCAGGTTTGATTCCCGGCCAGGGTACACAGGAGAAGCACCCATCTGCTTCTTCACCCTTCCTCCTCTCCTTCTTCTCTTTCTCTCTTCCCCTCCCACAGCCAAGGCTCCATGGCCTCCCCCTCAGGCGCTAGAGTGGCTGCAGTTGCAATGTAGCAATGCCCCAAATGGGAAGAGCATCGCCCACTGGTGGGCGTGCCAGGTGGATGCCGGTTGGACGCATGCAGGAGTCTGTCTCTCTGCCTCCCTGTTTCTTACTTCAGAAAAATACAAGGAAAAAAGAAAAGGAAAGATGAGCTGACAGTTCATTAGGGGAGCAGAGAGATCAGTGTGTGGGATAACAAATGCATTCCAGGCAGCAGATGCAGCATTATCATTTATTTATTTCCTTTTTTTTTTTTTTTTTTTTAAGCCAGAAACGGGGAGGCAGTCAGACAGACTCCCGCATGTGCCCGACCGGGATCCACCCGGCATGCCCACCAGGGGGTGATGCTCTGCCCATCTGGGGCGTCGCTGTGTTGTGACCAGAGCCACTCTAGCGCCTGAGGCAGAGGCCACAGAGCCATCCTCAGCGCCCAGGCCAACTTTGCTCCAATGGAACCTTGGCTGCGGGAGGGGAAGAGAGAGACAGAGAGGAAGGAGAGGGGGAGGGGTGGAGAAGCAGATGGGCGCTTCTCCTGTGTGCCCTGGCCGGGAATCGAACCCAGGACTCCTGCACGCCAGGCTGACGTTCTACCACTGAGCCAACAGGCCAGAGCTATTATTTTTTTTTAACTTTAGATAATTCAGACTCGTTTATATGGGAGCAAGTTAGTGTGAGATTGGTAGGCAGGAACAAGATCATGCAATGGAAAATCTTATTTACCAGACTAAGGAGTTTGGAGTTTTTCAGTAGAACCAGTAAAGGTCTTTAAAAACAAATGTGATCAGCCTGACCAGGCGGTGGCACAGTGGATAGAGTGTTGGACTGTGACACAGAGGACTTAGGTTCAAAACCCTATTGTAAAGCCAGTTGCTGTGGCTACCATCACAGCTGCCTGGCCCATGCAGGTTCGCATTAGATTCAGACAGATGGTAATGAAACAGTGGAGCCAAGAACTGGTGGGCCATCATCTTCAATCCTAGCTTGTACCTGGTGGGCAAGTAAAAACACACACTGGGCTCCAAAACCCACTCATTTAGTGCTCACAAAGCTACTGACTTATCCGAGTTTCCTAGAATCAAAGGTTTCTAGCTCACCAGACTTAGTCACCTCTGTTCCCCATCTCCTTTCTTCTCCCTGCACAAACTGTCTTCTCACTTAGCACTCTGTGACCATCTTGGCTGCTTCTCCTGGCCTCCTCCACGTGGCCTTTCTCTGCTCTCTCTAATGCTAATCGCAGGAACCAAGAGAGAGCAAGCTCTCGGTCTGCCCCACTTTATAGTGTAGAAACCAAAACCTTTAATTCAATATACAAACAAGGAAGTCTCTGATACAAGGTCACTTATCTGAGGCATAATGGGATTCCTCATGAGAGTGCACCATCCCACATCAAAAAGCGTGGGAGCCTGACCTGTGGTAGCTCAGTGGATAAAGCGTCGACCTGGAAATGCTGAGGTCGCCGGTTCAAAACCCTAGGCTTGCCTGGTCAAGGCACATATGGGAGTTGATGCTTCCAGCTCCTCCCCCCTTCTCTCTCTCTCTCCCTTTCTCCCCCCCCCTCTAAAAATGAATAAATAAAATGAAAAAAAAAAAAAGCGCGGGAAAGACTTAGTTCTAAAACCAAGCCCCAGGCTACAAGGGAGTTGATCCTGCCTGCCCACAGCCCACCCCCAACACATATTAATATAATCACACCCATCCCAAGCAAGAAGGGCAACTAATATCACCTGGGCGATGGGCTTCCGCCTGGGCAGCGCCATCTTTAACAAAGTGGGCATAATATATTTCATCTGCCCAACACCCATGCTCGCTGGCTTGAGCCCAGAGGTCGCTGGCTTGAGCCCAAGGTTGCCGGCTTGAGACAAGGGGTCACTTGGTCTGCTTGAGCCCTCTCCAAGGCACATATGAGAAAGCAATCAATGAACAACCAAGGTGCTGCAATGAAGAATTGATGCTTCTCATCTCTCTCCCTTCCTGCCTGTCTGTCCCTATCTGTCTCTGTCCCTCTCTCTCTGTCTCCCATAAAAATAAAACACATACGAGAAGCAATCAGTGCACAACTGAAGTGAAGCAACTACAAGATGATGCTTCTCTTTCCGTCCCGCTGTTTCTCCCTCCCTCCCTTCTTGTCTCTCTTTCTCAAAACAAAATAAAAACATAAAGCAAATGTAATTTGTAACAAAGGATGTAGAAAAGTAGAGAAGACTTGGAAGGTAGTTTGGGACTAGACTGTGTAGGACCTAGAATGTCATGCTGTAACGCAAGCAGGCGCTGTAATACAATCAAGAACTTAAGTAGATCAGTGTGACATTTTAGCAGGATTAATGGGCCTGGCTCAGGAAGGGAGGAACCCATCTCTGATCCATTTGCTTTGTTACAAGGTGTTTTATATTTTCCCCATGTGAGCTTTAAGAGCAGTTAACTACTTATAATTTTCAGTAGCTTTATTCTTTGTAGCTAAAAGCTACCCAAATTCTTTCCCAGTAGAATAAGGAAATTGGTATGTTCATGTACTGGGATGCTACATAGCAGTACAGATGAATCTCATAAAGTTGAGCAAAGAAGCAGGATATAAGAGGACATACATACTCTGTCATTACTTTCATATAACTTCCAAAAACAGAGAAAACTAATCTATGGTATTTAACTCAGGATGGAGGTCACCTTTGGGGAGGAAGGTTAGTGAGCTATTTGAGGAGGTGAGGGGGGTAGTTCTGGGGTGCCAGTACCTTGTGAACATTCATTAGGCTGTATACTTAGGTCTGAGACAGAGGGACGGAGAGAGAGAACCCTCCCCAATGCTGGCAGTATTTGTTCTTAGAGAGGAAGTGGAATGGAGCTAAAGTCGGATGCCTGTGGGTGAATACCGTAGTGCAGGGGTCCCCAAACTTTTTACACAGGGGGCCAGTTCACTGTCCCTCAGACTATTGGAGGGCCGGACAATAAAAAAAACTATGAAAAAATCCTTATGCACACTGCACATATCTTATTTTAAAGTAAAAAAACAAAACAAGAACAAATATAATATTTAAAATAAAGAACAAGTAAATTTAAATCAACAAACTGACCAGTATTTCAATGGGAACCATGCTTTTCTCACTGACCACCAATGAAAGAGGTGCCCCTTCCGGAAGTGTGGCGGGGCGGATAAATGGCCTCAGGGGGCCGCATGCCTCAGCATGGGCCATAGTTTGGGGCCTCCTGCCTAGTGAGTAGAGAGGGTGGGAACAAGAGAGAGAGTGGTAGTGGCCAAAGGGCACAAACCACAAAGGAGGAGCTTCTGTTCATTAGTGAGAGTATCAGCCTGCAAGAGCAGTGAGAAGCAGAGAAGTCACTAATTCTCCTTTCTGTACTGTGGGTTCAGATAACAGGCAACTTTTATTTTTAAAGAAGAACCAGCTATCAGGGCTTTAGATACAGTAGAGTGGGCTACTGAGCTTACTACTCAAATCACCTGAGGAGCTTTTTAGAAAAAGGTCCTGGACCCCACTCCAATGTTCTCATTTCGTACAGTTGAAGTGGAGTCAGGAATCTGTAATTTTAAAAACTTCTCCAGCTGACTAATAATGCAGTCTGATTTGAAATGGTTTCAAGGTGGAGGGGGGATAATTTTCTGTTCTTTTTTTTTTTTTTTTTTTTTTTTTTTACAGAGACAGAGAAAGTCAGAGATAGGGACAGACAAACAGGAACACAGAGAGATGAGAAGCATCAATCATCAGTTTTTCGTTGCAGCATCTTAGTTGTTCGTTGATTGCTTTCTCATATGTGCCCTAACCGTGGGCCTTCAGCAGACCAAGTAACCCCTTGCTTGAGCCAGTGACCTTGGGTCCAAGCTGGTGAGCTGTTTGCTTAAGCCAGGTGAGCCTGCGCTCAAGCTGGTGACCTTGGGGTCTCGAACCTGGGTCCTCCGCATCCTAGTCCAACACTCTATCCACTGTGCCACCACCTGGTCAGGCTCTGTTCTTTTTAATAGGAGTTCCAGTGGGTACAGAGGCTGGGAAGAAAAATTGGTAATGAAGTGATAATCTTTAGAAGAAGAAGAAGGTGAAGTTATGAGGATATGTATGTGGATGAAAAACATAAATTGGCTGGAAGCTTCTGAATAATTGAATTTTTCTCCTGTTGTTTCCTATTGCATCTCTTTGAAACATTCATTTACATTATCTGCTCTGAGTTTGCCTCAGATAGCATTTTAAATGTTGTGTTTCTTTAGAATATAATTAAATAGTTTCATTCAAGGTCAATTTTAACCAACACTTTCATACTTAGCTACTTGCTAGGCATTTACGTGGTTTCCTTGACTTCAAGCTTCATCTACTTTAGGTGATGGAAATACGACATTTGCTTACGGGTATCTGTACTGTACGTTAGTCATTAACAAGTTCAGTCTATAAACTTCAAGATGTGCTCTAGATCTTCATCAAGCTAGAAAAGAGCCCCCCAAACTGTCATGACTCTGTATAGTTTGCTGTCCAAAGACCTGGAGAAGATACCTATTTTGGTATCTGGCTCCTTGGAATCTTTTATACCAAGGGGATTTGTCTTTCCTCCAAGACCACTGAGTCACTAGATGTATTCTCCCTTCCTCGTTGTCATCCGCTAATTGTATATATTGTATACATTGTCACCTTTTTATTTTTAGGGCTCAGGATGAGGTCGAGGGTTGCTTTGGATTCTGGACAATACTGAGGCTGGGGCCTGGTCACTGTGCTGTGGATGCCTCTCTGGCACTCTGGTCTCTTCTTTGTGTCTCTCGTCATGACAACACTCCTCAGTGATAGGTCTATAGACTAGTATTCAGACATTGACCAGTTTGCTTTTTCTTTGAAGACATTTGTACAAATATACAACATGCATTTTCTGTGTCTGTTTCTCTTGCAGGTAGCGACCATGGCTATGTGGGCGCTAGTAGCAGAATGCCAAGAAGAGCGCACTTAGGCTCTGCTGCTGCCAGCAGTTTATTAGACATTGACCCTTTCATCTTAATCCCTTTGCTGCACCTGAAGGACCGGAGCAGTGTGGAGAATCTGTGGGGCTTGCAGCCGCCCCCGCCGGCTTCTCTGCTGCAGCCCACAGGTGAGCTAGGAGCATGCTGTTTCTTTGTTGTGGCTCCCGAGAAAAACTCGGATTTTAATCCGAGGATTTCATCCAAGTTTTGAAATACAGTATGTTTCTGTAGCAAAATGATTTTTCATTGTAAGTCACAAAATGCCATATTAATCAAGTTAATTTTTATTTTTGTTCAGAGGTGTTTTCTGCAAAAATGTCAAAGTGCCTCTCAGGGTTTTTTTCATAACGATTTGCCTTTTAAATTGTATGTACTTGACAATTGGATCCATATGAAGAAGTACAGTCCCTGTTTGTGAGTTGAGTTGGAGTTTTGCACACTTTATGAAAACCATAACTTCCAAGGGGAACTGTGTCTAAATTGAATATAGAAAAGAATGGTTTACTCATACTTTGCTGTTCAGCAGCCCCAAAACCTGTACCAGTCAGTAACTTTGAAGTCTGTAGGTTATTTGTTGGAGAGAAGTTACATTTGTGTTCCTATAGCATATTGTATACATACATGTATTAGACGTGTAGTCAAAGTTGACTTTTTTTCTTATTTTTAAATTTATTTTATTTTATTTATTTTTTTACTTTTTTTTTTTTCTTCATTTTCCCAAAGCTGGAAACGGGGAGGCAGTCAGACAGACTCCCGCATGTGCCTGACCAGGATCCACCTGGCATGTCCACCAGGGGGCGACGCTCTTCCCCTCCAGGGCTTCGCTCTGTTGCATGCAGAGCCACTCCAGCGCCTGAGGCAGAGGCCACAGAGCCATCCCCAGTGCCCGGGCCATCCTTGCTCCAATGGGGCCTGGGCTGCAGGAGGGGAAGAGAGAGACAGAGAGGAAGGAGAGGGGGAGGGATGGAGAAGCAGATGGGTGCTTCTCCTGTGTGCCCTGGCCGGGAATTGAACCTGGGACTCCTGCACGCCAGGCCGACGCTCTACCGCTGAGCCAACCGGCCAGGGCCTATTTTATTTTATTTTTTAAGTGAGGGGAGAGGAGATAGATTCCCACATGTGCCCTAACCAGGATCCACCAGGCAAGTCCCATCTGGGGTCAGTACTCGAATCAGTTGAGCTATGTTTAGTGCCCCAGGTTGACACGCTCAGACCAACTGAGCCATCCTCAGTACCAGGGGCCAATGTTCGAACCCACTAAGCCACTAGCTGTGGACGGGAAGAGAGAGAGAAGCAGATCATCATTTCTCACTTGTGCCCTGACTGGGATCAAACCTGGGCTGTCCGTGTGCCAGGCCAATGTTCTATCCACTGAACCAACCAGCCAGGGCCTGGTTTTCCTCATTAAGTAGGTTTTTTTGTAGATATTAGTTGAGGAAATTCCCTTCTATGCATAGTTTACTAACAGTTTTGTTTTGTTTGTTTGAATCATGACTGGATATTGTATCCTATTAGAGTAATGCTGGCCTCATAGATTGAGTTAGCAAGTATTTTCTCTGCTTCTTTCCTTGGAGATTGTAGAGAATTGGTATAATTTCCCTAACCATTTGATAGAATTCATCAGTGAACTCATCTGGGCCTGATGTTTTCTGTTTTGGAAAATTACTAAGTATTGATCTTATTTAATAGGTACAGGCCTATTGAGATTGTCTGTTTTTCTTGTGTGAGTTTTGGCAGATTATCTTTCAAGTCATTGGTCCATTACTCTAGGTTATTAGATCTGTTGGCATAAAGTTGCTATGTTATTCCTTTATTGTCCTTTTACTCTTTTGTTCTTTCAACTCATATTGAGTGAACGCCTGTTATGAGACTTACTGCAGATGCTTAACTTCTAAGCTGTAAAAGCATTATAGAAGTATAAGAAGTATCAGGGTGTGTCCAGTGCAGAACTGAATCAGCTTATAAGGTAAATGCAGTGGTAAGTGCAGAACTTAGAAACTGGAAAGTCAAGTTGGGCTCATTCTGTGGAAGGCCTTACTTACATGTGAACCTGAGGAATTTATTCAAAGTGGGGAGTCGTTGTTCAGTTTAGGAGTGGTTTAATTCAAACTCGATTTTACAGAGACAGAGTCAGAGAGGGGATAGATAGGGATAGACAGACAGGAACGGAGATGAGAAGCATCCATCATTAGTTTTTCATTGCGTGTTACAACACCTTAGTTGTTCATTGGTTGCTTTCTCATAAGTGCCTCGACCGTGGGCCTTCAGCAGACCGAGTAACCCCTTGCTCCAGCCAGCGACCTTGGGTTCAAGCTGGTGAGCTTTTGCTCAAACCAGATGAGCCCGCGCTCAAGCTGGCGAGCTTGGGGTCTTGAACCTTGGTCCTCTGCATCCCAGTCCAACGCTCTATCCACTGCACCACCACCTGGTCAGGCTCAAACTCGATTTTAGAAAGCTGGTAGTTTTACCAGAAATGGGAGTTTAATCAGGGTACTATTGTAGAAGTTTATTTCAGTGGTTCCTAATATGAGAGGGAAAATTCATACATTTCTGTGTATTTTCTCAATCATTGAATGATTAAAAATGTGGAACTGGGGTAAGGTCTTCAGAATTTTTCTGATGTAATAAAAGTTCTACTTAACACCTAGGGGATATGTCAGTCTAGGCACTGTATAACTAAGATTTTACTTAGAGTATGGCAGTGGTAGTGTTTGAACTTTATGAAGCTAGAGTTATAGGGCTTGGCAACAGGTGGAATGTAGTAAAGATGACCCTGGAGAAGCTGAGGTGACCAGGGTGGCAGCACTGGCAGACGCTGATGACTAGAAGGAGCAGCTGTGGAGAACTGTCACTCCTGGGCGCCATAGCTGAATGACACGGAAGAAGGGTTACTGATGAGATTCTCAGTTCTAATGGACCATAGAAGTTGGCAAATTCAGGAAAGTGGCTTCTCATTGTCAGCATAGTAAATATCCTTAAAGTGTCAGGTTCCTTGGGGTAAAATCCCATAGCACCTTACCTTTCCTGTCTTGCCATGTATCACATGGTACTGAAACGGGTTATTTTTCATTTTTCTCTCCCTCTTCTTTGATTTTTCTTTCTCTCTCTGAAGTCAATAAATTTAAAAATAAAAAACAACTTTCAATACTTTCTGGGAAGAAAAAGTAGTGGCTGCAGAGTCGGTGACATGGAACTATTTTATGATATTTCATGACACTTCATAGCTGTGTCTATATTGTATAGTAGTTCAGTAAATAAGCTTAATGACTTTAGTTAGAATAGATACATTTTTATATACTAGGTGATCATTTTTGACTAAGTATTGGCTATGTTTTAAATTATGAACATAATCAAACCTCAGTGTGCCTGACTGGTGGTGGTGCAGTGGATAGAGCATCGACCTGGGACACTGGGGTCCCAGGTTCGAAACCCCGAAGTTGCCGGCTTGAGCAAGGGATCACTGGCTTGGCTATAGTCCCCCAGTCAAGGCACATATGAGCAAGCAATCAGTGAACAACTAAGGTGTCACAGCTACGAGTTGATGATTCTCATCTCTCTCCCTTCCTGTTTGTCTATCTCTCTCAATCCCCCCAACCCCCCCAAAAAAACACTTCCGTATAGAAAAGCTGAGAAAAGTAGAGAAGTGTAAGGAAAAAGGCACAGGTAGTACGGCAGCATTTTAAACTTCTAGAGGTAAGTATATAATACAGGTTTTAGTGATTCTAATGTGACCCAGATTCTAACTTTGAAGGTATGAATAAAGTTAAGATATTTGTGACTATCTTTATTTTCATTAATGGCATTTAATACATACTTTTATTGTTGATACCACCCTAAATCATTGTAGCTTATGAACACATCAGCACATCAGATGTGCACATTTCACAGCGCAGAGTGGTGTCATGAGTGTTAAACTACTGCACATTAACATGAGTTGTCACCGGCTCTCGCTTGTTCTGCAGCCTCCTATTCGCGGAAAGACAAGGATCAAAGGAAGCAGCAGGCAATGTGGCGAGTTCCCTCTGACTTAAAGATGCTGAAAAGACTCAAAACTCAAATGGAGGAAGTTCGATGTATGACAACCGACGTAAAGAACACA
This sequence comes from Saccopteryx bilineata, assembly GCF_036850765.1. Taxonomy (NCBI): domain Eukaryota; kingdom Metazoa; phylum Chordata; class Mammalia; order Chiroptera; family Emballonuridae; genus Saccopteryx; species Saccopteryx bilineata. Next base: position 385,685,410 of record NC_089491.1, on the reverse strand, counting down.
CTGTCAGAAATAAAGAGCAGCAGCTCTGCTGGAGACGTGCAGACAGGCCTGTTCTCGGCTGACCCAGCTGCGCTGGTGGCGTGCGGAACTGAGAGCTCGGGCAGGCTACAGGACTTGGGAATGGAGCTCCTGGCGAAGTCATCGGTTGCCAGTTGTTACATACGAAACTGTAAGTGCCAAAGATCTCTTAGTGTCATTTCTCCGTGTGTCATTTGGGAAGCTAGAGGATAGGTTATTTTCAGAATAATACTACTTAAAATCTGTCTTATACAGGTAATGAATTAAGACTACAAATATATACAGCCTTTTCTCCAACTGAAACGGACTAAATTTTATACTATATAATTATATAATAGAACTAACATTTCTTTTTTTTTTTTACAGAGACAGAGAGAAGGATAGACAGGGACAGACAGACAGGAACGGAGAGATGAGAAGCATCAATCATTAGTTTTTCATTGCGTGTTACAACACCTTAGTTGTTCATTGATTGCTTTCTCATATGTGCCTTGACTGCGGACCTTCAGCAGACTGAGTAACCCCTTGCTTGAGCCAGTGACTTTGGGCTCAAGCTGGTGAGCTTTTGCCCAAACCCACAACCTCGAGGTTTCGAACCTGGGTCTTCCACATCCCAGTCCGACGCTCTATCCACTGCGCCACCACCTGGTCAGGCTAGAACTAACATTTCTTGATTGCTTGAAACATATCTTGATTCTCTACCGGGCAATAACACAGAATCTTGAACCTTGTGGATCTTGCATTCGTGTGTTTATATGATGGGACTTGGACATAAAAGTGTGTAGACAAGGAAAGATAATACAGTTGGTAAAAGGTGCTGTGAAGGAAGCAACAAAGGGTGGTGGGAAAGAGCAGGTGAGGTTGGGTAGTCAGAGGACACCTCTGAGGAGGTGACTTTTGAACTGAGACCTGAAGGTTGACAAGATGGCAGCCACGCAGAGATCCGGGGGAGTAGCGTTCAGGGTAAACAACAGAAAATGCTAAGGGTGTACTTTGCATGTTTGAAGGCTTGAAAGAAGAGCGGTGTGGCTGAAGATGGTGAACACAGCAGAGGGGAGAATGACAGATAAGTCAGAGAGGCAAGCAGGATCTAGCTCAGGAAGGCTTTTCTGTAAGACCTCAGTAAAGAGTTTTGTGTTCTATTCTGATTTTGGGAGGAAGTCTCTAGACTCCTCTAGAATATAAATGGGGGCGGTATTTATGATTGGATTTACCTTTTACAAAGATCACTTTGCTTTGTAGTATGGAGAGAGGTTTGAAAAGGGTTGAGAGTGGGAAATGTGAGACCAGTTAGCAACTATAACAATGGCTTATATGAAATATGGTGGCTTGTTCTGGACTTATTACAGTGGGTGGATGGATGTACTCAGTCTAGCAACCTTTCTTGACTCAGGTTTCTACTTTTCTTAATTCTCCCGAGGCTGGCCTGTAGCTGACACTGTTTTAGATACATAGAGAACTTACTCCATTAATGCAGTGGATATTTTAGACCAGGAGGGCTCACTTCTTTCCCACAGAATAGTAAGAAAGGCTGGATAGTGTATTAGGGAAAGAAAATGACTTAAGAATGGTGTTTTCACTTTTTTGACCTAGGAAACTTAGTGACTGGTGGTGTCACTGAGATGCAAATCAAATATGGAAGAAGAAGGTGTGAGGAGGTAAGGGCAGAAAGTCAGGAATTCTTTTTTAAGTATGCTGGATTTGAGAGGTCTGCTAGATATCCCAGTAAAATGTCTCGTAGGCAGGTGAATGGTACGTAAGTCTGAAGCTGCACCATTTTACAGTTCCATTAGCAGTACCTGAGGGTTTCAGTTTTTCCATATCCTGGTTAATGCTTGTTACTGTCTTTTCTTTCCCCCATTGAATTGTCTTGGTTAGCCTTCTTGTCAAAAGTTAATTTGATCATGCCTGACCAGGCAGTGGCACAGTAGATAGAGCGTTAGACTGGGATGCGGAAGGATCCAGGTTCGAGACCCCAAAGTCACCAGCTTGAGCACGGGCTCATCTGGTTTGAGCAAAAAGCTCACTGGCTTGGACCCAAGGTCGCTGGCTCCAGCAAGGGGTTACTTGGTCTGCTGAAGGCCCACGGTCAAGGCACATATGAGAAAGCAATCAATGAACAACTAAGGTTTCACAACGAAAAACTGATGATTGATGCTTCTCATCTCTGCATGCCTGTCTGTCCCTGTCTATCTCTGCCTCTGTAAAAAAAAAAAAAAAAGTTAATTGACCATGAATGTAAGGGTTATCTCTGGACCTTCAGTTCTGTTCCATTGATCTGTATTTCTGTCTTTACACCAGTTCCACACAGTTTTGATTATGGTAATTTTACAGCAAGTTTTGAAATTGGAAATGTTAGTTCTCCATTCAAGATGTTTTTAGGGCGTTCTGGATCTTTTGCATTTTCACATGGATTTTACACTGTTCACTTCAGCAATTCAAAAGAAAAGATAACTAGAAGTTTTATAGGGGTTGTGTTGGATCTGTAGATCAGATTTAGGAGTACTGCTAGGTTAACAATATAGTCTTGCAATCAGTGTGTTCCAAACAGAGGATTTTCCTACAAGTCAGCGACCATGGGGTCTCATGTCTATGATCCCACACTCAAGCCAGTGACCTCGCACTCATGTTGGTGAGCCTGTGCTCAAGCCAACGACCTCAGGGTTTCTAACCTGGGTCTTCCACATCGCAATCGGATGCACTGTCCTCTGCGCCACCGCCTGGTCAGGCTTTTTCTAGCTTCTTGAGTCTGTATGTTAAGCCATTTAGTAACAGCTTTTTATAATTCATTTTAAGGCCGTACATTTTCTTCTGATTATTGATTTAGTTGAAGTATTATAATTATGGTGCATTTCTAATTCAGTGTTGATTTTCTTTTCAGTCGAATAATATTTTTTTTTTTTAAATTGCTAAGCAGCATCTTTTTTTTTTTTTTTTTTTAATCTTTTTTTTTTCCTTTTTTTCTTTATTCATTTTTAAAGAGGAGAGAGAGAGGGAGAGAGAGAGAGAGAAGGGGGAGGAGCTGGAAGCATCAACTCCCATATGTGCCTTGACCAGGCAAGCCCAGGGTTTTGAACCAGCGACCTCAGCATTTCCAGGTCGATGCGTTATCCACTGCGCCACCACAGGTCAGGCTCGAATAATATTTTATAATTTCCAAGTATTCAGGGGTTATACAGTGTGTCTGGAAAGTCATGGTGCACTTTTGACCGGTCATAGGAAAGCAACAAAAGATGATAGAAATGTGAAATCTGCACCAAATAAAAGGAAAACCCTCCCAGTTTCTGTAGGATGATGTGGCAGCATGAGCGCATGTGCAGATGATGATGTAACACCTTGTATACAGCAGAGCAGCCCACGGCCATACCAGTCAAGATGTGGACGATACAGAGGAAAGTTCAGTGTGTTCTGTGGCTTGCTAAATTCGAATCCATGACCAAAGTGCAACATGAATATCGGCGCGTTTATAATGAAGCTCCACCACATAGGAATAACATTACTCAGTGGGATAAGCAGTTGAAGGAAACCGGCAGTTTGGTGGAGAAACCCCGTTCTGGTAGCCATCAGTCAGTGAGGAGTCTGTAGAGGCTATATGGGATAGCTACCTAAGGAGCCCTAAAAAATCTGTGCGTGAGCCCACATCGAACTGCACTGAATAGGTATGAAACTGGGAGAGTTTTCCTTTTTATTTGGTGCAGATTTCACATTTCTATCGTCTTTTGTTGCTTTCCTGTGACTGGTCAAAAGTGCACCATGGGCCCTGGCTGGTTGGCTCAGTGGTAGAGCGTCAGCCTGGCGTGCAGGGGTCCTGGGTTCGATTCCCAGCCAGGGCACACAGGAGAAGTGCCCATCTGCTTCTCCACCCCTCCCCCTCTCCTTCCTCTCTGTCTCTCTCTTCCCCTCCTGCAGCGAGGCTCCATTGGAGCAAGGATGGCCCGGGCGCTGGGGATGGCTCCTTGGCCTCTGCCCCAGGCGCTAGAGTGGCTCTGGTCACAACAGAGCGATGCCCCAGAGGGGCAGAGCGTCGCCCCCTGGTGGGTGTGCCGGGTGGATCCCAGTCGGGCGCATGTGGGAGTCTGTCTGACTGTCTCTCCCCGTTTCCAGCTTCAGAAAAATTTAAAAAAAGGAAAAAAAAAGTGCACCATGACTTTACGGACACACTGTGTATATATATACATATATATATTTTTTTAAATTATATATATATAATATATATATATAATATATATATATATATCCCGCATGTGCTCGACTGGGATCTACCCCACTTGCCCACCAGGAGGCAATGCTCTGCCCATCTGGGGCATTGCTCCATTGCAACCAGAGCCATTCTAGTGCCTGAAGTGGAGGCCATGGAGCCAGCCTCAGCACCCAGGCCACCTTTGCTCCAATGGAGCCTTGGCTGCGGGAGGGGAAGAGAGGTAGAAAGAAAGGAGAGGGGGAAGGGTGGAGAAGCAGATGGACACTTCTCCTGTGTGCCCTGGCCGGGAATCGAACCCGGGACTTCCACTCTGAGCCAACACTGTCTGCTGAGCCAACCGGCCAGGGCCGGGTTATATTTTTGTTGTTAATACTTAGTTTAATTATAAGAAGATCAGAGTTTGTCTTTTTTTTTTTTTTTTAAGTTTACTGATTTAGTTTCCTTTTTTTTTTTTTTTGTAAGTTAAGACTACTTTACAAGCAGCAAAGTAGAAATATTTTTGGAATAAAACCCCAAGTAAACCAGTAATTTTGCTATTTTTTCCTATTCAGAAATGTTTGTAAATGTCTTTGCAGCCACAAATAGAAAGAGTAACTCACCCAAGCCGGCTCGGTCCAGTCTAGCAGGTAGTCTGTCACTTCGGAGAGCAGTGGACCCTGGGGAAACCTATTCAAAGGGAGACTGCCAGCCTCTGTCTGAAGGTAAATTTGTAGAGTCTAGGATGTAATTTCCATGGGTTGGTGTCTGTTATTTGAATTGATCTTATTTTATTTATTTTGTTTTATTTTAGTGAGAGGAGGGGAGGCAGACAGACTCCCGCATGCATCCCAACCAGGATCCACCCAGCACTCCCACTAGGTGGTGATGCTTTGCCCATCTGGGGCATTGCCTCATTACAATAGGAGCCATTTTTTAGCACCTGAGGCAGAGGCCATGGAACCATCCTCAGCACCTGAGGCCAACTCGCTTGAGCCAATTGAGCTATGGCTGTGGAAGAAGAGAGAGAGGGAGAAGGGGGAGGGGTAAAGAAGCAGACGGTTGCTTCTCCTGTGTGCCCTGACTGGGAATTGAACCCAGAACTTCTATACGCCCAGCTGATGCTCTACTGCTGAGCCAGCTGGCCAGGACCTTGAATTGATCTTATAGTGTAGCTTTAGACCTTGAAAGGCACCAAAAATGCCAAAACTTGTTTTAATCACCAGCTTGAGCCCAATGTCGCGGCTTGAGCTAGGGGTCACTCGGTCTGCTGGAGCCCCCCAGTCAAGGCACATATGAGAAAATAATTAATGAACAACTAAGGTGCCGCAATAAAGCATTGATGCTTCTCATCTCTCTCCCTTCCTGTCTGTCCATATCTGTCCCTCTCTCTGTCTCTGTCACAAAAACAAAAAAATCTTGATTCAAAAGGTTCCTGATCTCACAACAGAATAAACCCATCAGTAAGAAAATGCGACCACTAGATTGCATATTCTGGACGCCTTGATTTTAAATACGTGGCATCTCTAATCTGAAATAAATGTTTTGAGTAATAACCTTACATAAGATCTATTTGTTTCACAAGTATGTTATATTGCCAGAACCTCTTCTCAAGTAAGAAAGATTATTAAAATATTTCACAAATTACATGTGGCCAGCAAATATAAAATAGATTTTCCTACTCCACTGATTCATCTAGCTAATATTTTGATTGGAATGATTCTTACAGCCTTTCAGCACAGATTTTTAAGCATAAACTCTATTGCAACTAAATGAAAACAACTGAGTAAACAAAGCAGTTCGTAGAGGAATGAGGCCACCTGAATCACCAGCTCTCTCATTTCAAGCCATATTCTTATTTAATAGTCTATAAAATGATACTAGAATTTTACCTTAAATCTAGCTTCTGTATAAGGAAGATCCTTTCCTGTCTAATGAACAACTTAAAACAGGGGTCCCCAAACTTTTTACACAGGGGGCCAGTTCACTGTCCCTCAGACCGTTGGAGGGCCGCCACATACAGTGCTCCTCTGACTGACCAGCAATGAAAGAGGTGCCCCTTCCGGAAGTGCGGCGGGGGCCGGATAAATGGCCTCGGGGGCCGTAGTTTGGGGACGCCTGATAAAATCTTAATTGACATGATTCTTTAGATGACTGTGTGGTTCCAAAATATTTATATCGGGCTCTTTTTTTTTTAATAGTTGGCATCAAAAAGACTGCGATATAGCCCTGGCTGGATAGCTCACTTGGTTAGAGCAAGGGTCCCCAAACTACGGCCCGTGGGCAGCATGCGGCCCCCTGAGGCCATTTATCCGGCCCCCGCTGCACTTCCAGAAGGGGCACCTCTTTCATTGGTGGTCAGTGAGAGGAGCACATTGACCATCTATCTCATTAGCCAAAAGCAGGCCCATAGTTCCCATTGAAATACTGGTCAGTTTGTTGATTTAAATTTACTTGTTCTTTATTTTAAATATTGTATTTGTTCCTGTTTTTTTTTTTTACTTTAAAATAAGATATGTTGCAGTGTGCATAGGGATTTGTTCATGGTTTTTTTTATAGTCCGGCCCTCCAACGGTCTAAGAGACAGTGAGCTGACCCCCTGTAAAAAGTTTGGGGACCCCTGGAGCATCGTTCCAAAGCACAGAGATTGCCGGTTCCGTCTGCAATCAGGGCACATACAGAAACAGGTTGATGCTCTTGTCTCTCTCTCCTTCCTTCTCTCTCACTTTCTTCCTCTCTCATTGAGATCAATAAATAAAAAATTTTTTAAAAGGCCGATATATTTTAAAATTAATTTTGCATTTGCCTGCAGTTTAGAAAGATAAATATATAGCAAGATATTCTAAAGCGGAAACTCAGCGAACTTTTGGTTTCCTGTTCTCTGCACTTCCCTGTCCTTCTCCGTAGGCTCCCCGGGAAGCTCTCAGTCCGGAAGCAGGCATGGCTCTCCCCGAGCCTTGGCGCCTGGCAGCATCGGTGACCTTCTGCCGAAAGCCGACGACCGGCAGTGTCGAGCTTTGGATTCGGACGCAGTTGTGGTTGCCGTTATCAATGGCTTACCTACTGTTGAGAAAAGGAGGAAGATGGTCACCTTGGGGTAAATCATGTTCTTTTGTTTATGTAATAGAATAATAGCTTCATAATGAACAAAATAAATTTCCACTATTTTAATTTTTTAGCTGAAAGTTCATTTGTTGTATTCAATTGTAACTTGAGAAGTATTAGAAATCTTACTTTTTTTTCTTAATGGATGTGATAGTAGTAGCAGAAATTTTGTTTATATATGTTAGAGCTCATTTTCACTGAAGGTGGGATAGTGTGTAAAGTGTGAAACCTTGTATGAACTCTGCCTTGTGATTTGTGTGTGTAGTAAGCTTCCATCAATTTGAGCCACACTTTTCAAAGATACCTATACTGAGCTATATTCTGTCTCCTCGGTCTTTTACACCTACTTTCAATAGAAGAAAGAACCCCGGCAGTTTTATTTGAACACTGCTTTTGTGTAACCTTTTTTCTCGCCTATCATAAAGGTCTTCTTAGAAGTGAAGACTTCTATTTTCTAATCAGAATTTTTGTTGAGATACTTGTAGATTCACATGCAGTTTAAAGAAATAATATATGGAGGTCCTGTGTTCCTTGCCCAGTTTCTTCTAATGATTACTTTTGCAAAGGTAGTACAATATCACAATCAGGATGTTGACATTGCCCGCCCTTCTGTAACCTTCCTGTGAGTCCTCTAGTGCAGTGATTTTCAACCTTTTTTGAGCAGTGGCACATTTTTTACATTTACAAAATCCTGGGGCACACCACCTACCAAAATGACACAAAATGACACTCTAACACAGTACATATTATACATATAGTTAATATAGTTTCTAAATGTATTTATGCTCACTTAGTGTGAAACCTGGGCCTGTTCCGATGAACACAAAAGGGATATCCTGGCAGGAATGGTAGAAAGACACACACGAAGCTCTTCCTCAACAGTTCTCAGTCTCTCTCTGTTTTTAGTTTTTATCGCAATCAAGCTTGAGAAGCTCAGCTCACATAGATATGTGGTTGAAAACGGGAGCAATGTCAAAATAGCTTTGTTGGCCAGAATGGGGAACTCCTTGGCAACAGATAACCAAAAACTGTCCAAAGGAAGATCAGCAAACTTTAGCTTTAAATCACGATCTTGTTTCAGTTCAGTGAGTTCTTCTTGCTCAAAGTCATGTCCTTTCCAGCAACGGATACTGAGCTGTATGGGTCCCTAACCCAGTCAAGGCATTCTGTGAAGGCTGAAGAGAAATAAAATGACAACGTTTTCTCAAGAGTTTTCAAATGTCTGCCAATCACCTCGCACATGCAGCAGTGTTGCCATCATGCTGTTTCTCGGTGAGCGGGAACATCTCAAGGCTGCCACGCTGCACATGTTGTTGCCAGAGCTGCACCTTTAAATGGAATCCGTTCATTTTATCAGTGCTTGTAAGCAGGTTTTTATTTCGGCCTTGCATCTGTGTGTTCAGTTCATTCAGATAATGAAATATATCAGCCAAGTATGCCAGCTTTGCACACCACTCATCACTTGCAAGCAGCTTTGAGTAATCGGACCTCTCGTTTGTCAGAAATACTTTAAGTTCCTCTCGCAACTCATACACACGGGCCAGCACTTTGCCGCGCGACAGCCATAGGACCTCCGTGTGGAGCAATAAGATTTTATGTTCCGCTCCCGTTTCTTTACACAAAGACGCAAATAAGCAACATCTCAAAGGTCGCGTCTTCACAAAGTTCACTATGCTCACAACATCATCCAACACAGGAGCTAGATCTGCTGGTAAGGTCTTTGCAACGAAGGCCTCACGGTGCAAAAAACAGTGTGTAACAATAACATCTGGGTTTCTTTCTTTGACGCTACTTATGAAGCCTTTGATGCGCCTGACCATGGCTACGGCTCCATCAGTGCAGACACCTGTGCAGTTTTCCCATGTAAACCCGCTTTTATCAAGATATTCTGACGTAACCCGAAATATTTCCGCTCCTGTTGATTTTTCTGGCAGTGCCTTGCAAAATAGGAAGTTTTCTCTAATGGCTTCTCCATCCACAAAACGCACGTTGGCCAAGAGCTGACAATGTCCACTAATACCCATCGACTCATCAAGTTGCAAGGCAAATTTCTTACTGATGTGCACCTTTTCCAAAACAACAGTTTCAATGTCCGCAGACATGTCATCAATACGTCTGGCAGTTGTGTTATCTGAGAGAGGCACTGTAGCTATCTCTTTGGCCACGGTAGGGCCAAGCATCTCATTTACAATGGCTTTACAAGCTGGCAGTATTAATGTTTCTGCCACAGTGTGGGACTTTTCTGATTTAGCTACAAGTTCAGCAACAAGGTAGCTAGCTTTGAGGGCTCTCTTGTTTACCTTTGTGGTTTTTCTCAAAAAAGTTGCCCGTTTCTCATTGTTTGTATGTAAGCGTACAAAATAGTCCATCGGCTTGTTTTGAACGGAAGGGTCTTTCGTTTGGAGATGGCGTTTAAGCTTGCTTGGCACCATGGCGCTATTGGATAGCTTCTCACCACACACCAAGCACAGCGGAGTCGGTGCTGTCTCATCCCCAGTGAAAGTAAATCCAAATGAAAGATAGCTTTCTCTGTATTGCCTCGAGCTCACCGTCTTGTCTTTTTTCTTTTGTCGACCACTCATACTAGGGCCTTCATCTGGGTCAGAATTTTGTCCAGGGCCCTGTTCGGCATTTGCATTTTCCCTTCTCAAAAACTTCTCCATCACTGTCACTTGCTCGTCTTGCTGAGATCCCAAACTGTCACAAGAGTGAAATATGCCTGGCAGAGGTCCTTTAAATAAATTACATTTATTAAAAAAGAAAGTTAAATAAAAAAGGATAACCCCCTCATATATACAGTCCCATGTAACATCCCTCATATATACAGTCCATGTAACATCCCCTTATAAATACAGTCCCACATAACATCCCCTTATAAATACAGTCCCACGTAATATCCCCTCATATACAGTCCGACATAACATCCCCTCATATACAGTCCCATGTAACATCCTCTCATATACAGTCCCATGTAACCCCTCATATATACAGTCCCATGTATCGCCTCATATATACAGTCCCGCTAATAGATACTGGAGCTTTCATCAAGGTTGTGGGTTCAAATCAATTTGGCATATACTCTCTATATAGAGACTGGACAAAATCAATTTTAGAAAATGTTGGGTACTTGTGTAACATCATAAGTCCTCAGAGCATCTCTACTGTCAGATTGAGAAGTTTGCTTTCTAGGTAAGGATTCTGATAAATACTAGAGTTCTCCCTGAGGTTGTGGGTTCAAATCCCATGGTCAGCTGGGTGCAGGGGCCTTGGTTCTGTCTGTTTTGATGGTGTATACAGAAATTTGAGCTCTTTAAGAAGATGACCCTTCAGGAGGCCATATACAATATAGATAACATTGTGATGCATTGTATATCACCCTCTGCGGGGTCCTCTTTTAAAAAGAAAAGGGTCAAATATCTATATACACCATCAGGATAGACATAACCAGCTGAGGCTGAGGCTGAGGCTTCATCTAGTGGTGGCAACATTTACCTCCAGTCCTGACCAGGATTAGAAATCGGGACCATGGGGAGGAGTAGCAGCTTCAACTACTTGCCGCGGCCACCTAATGACAAGTGCGCGGCAGCCTGAGCGGGGACCTTCCTGGGTGTGGATGAGAGGTGGCCTACTATTGGTTCATCGCTAGTGGTCGGGATGAATCCTAGAAAGTGATTGGTCAGTGAGTGTTCCCTGTGCCTCCACTCTTCCTGTCGCTGATAGCTGGAGGGATTGTGAGGGGAATGTTTATGTTCAGATGGAGGTGGCTGGCGGTGGGCCGTAGTTTGGGGACCCATGTTTAATTTCCCCATGGCACACCTGACCATGTCTCACGGCACACTAGTGTGCCACGGCACACTGGTTGAAAAACACTGCTCTAGTGAGATTTTAAAAAATAAACTTGAAATTTAGTATTAAACATTAGTGCCATGTATCCTACTTAATTTGATGCTCAGTTTCAGGAGAAGAAACTATAGATACAATTATCAGTGGCTCTTTATACAAAAATATGAAGTTGTTTTCTTCCTCTTGGAGGGTCAGTGTGAAAGGAGGTCGTCTGGAAGGACTGCAGATGACAGGCTTGGAGAGTGATTCTGAAACTGGGAAACTACAGCTTCTGCTTCCTGAAGGAGCTTCCGCCCCCGAGGAAGGTAAGGAGTGATAAATCATAATTAGGCAGGAGGTAGGAATAATGATCATTTTTTGGTGTTGGTAGTAGAGATTAGTTGGTTTAATAAAAAAGTTATTGAGATACTATCTGAAGTCATTGATCTGGACACAGCATTCATTGTGCTACTGAATTTGATTTATTAGGCCATTAAGCACAGAGGAAGGCAAAATGGGTAATTGACTATGTAAAAGGACATGTCTTACTAAAAGGGACATTTACAGGAGGGCAGAATCTGCAGATGGTTTATCTACTCATTCAATAAATAGTATATTAAGTCACCTACACGGCAGGCATTGAGTTTTTGCTAGCAATGGGAAGGCGAAATTAGATATGGCCACAGTCTCATGGGGAAGACATGCCCCCAAACAACGTATTAGAGTAGTAAGTGTTAAGTACTTCATCTTTTAAAGTCAGTCAATTCCAGTTTGTCAATTGCTGTTTGTAGACTGTTTTGCTCTTATAGGAGTATTCTGTACTTGAACCCTGTAAAAAACCCTTCACGGTAACTGACTTCGACTGCCAATTCATTTTTCAATTACATTTCTAGTATTCTACATGTTCTTTCAGGTTTCTTATTTTTTCTCTAAAAGCATAGAAGACTTTCTGTAATTTTGAGGGTGTTTGAAACGAGGCTTATGTGTATTGCCCTTGCTGTGCCCTTTTATGTTAGCAAAACAGCATGTCAACTTTATTAGTGATCCTTGACTTTGAAATTTTCATTTTTCAGTGAAACTGCCACCTTCCACTTCTGCACTTTTTTGAGTTTCAGTGATTGATGGATTGTAGCTCAGAGCATGCATGCAGGTGCCAGCACACTGACTGCCCTGTGTGAGGGTGTGTGGGTGGTATTTCTAGGTTTTCGGCAAAAGAACACTAAACATTTTGGTCTTCTCTCTAGGCTGGTGCCCTATGGTGGACAGCATTATTTCAATAGAAGTAATAAATGGAAAGGATTTTTAAAGTGAAGTGCTGATTGTTAAAACATTAAGAAAAAAATGTTATGATTGTTTTTTTATAGCTAAGGACTTGAAGGGATTTGTTTTCATGTATTTATATCTACTGATTATAAATTGCAGTGGCTTAAATTTTTATAGCATGTGCTAGAATTACAAACTCCTTTTATTCCTGAAACATTTATGAAAAATGCTTCTAATTTGCCTGGAATTGCATAAGATGCTGGTGATAATTTCTGAACCTAGTATTTATTCCTCTGCCTTGGCACTATCAATGTTTTGGGCCAGATGATTTTGTTGTGGGAGTCTACCCTGTGCATTATAGGGTATTTAGCTGCATCCTTGTTTGTTTGTTTTTTTAGTGAGAGGAGGAGAGATAATGAGAGACTCCCACATGTGCCCTGACTGGGATCCACCCAGCAACCCCCATCTGAGGCTGATGCTTGAATCAGCCAAGATATTTTTAATGCCTGAAGCTGATGCATGGACCAGCTGAGCCATCCTCAGCACCTGGAGCCATGCTTGAACCAATTGAGCCATTGGCTGAAGGAGGGGAAGAGGGAGAGGAAGGGGAGAGGGAAGGGGAGAGAAGCAGATGGTCACTTCTCCTGTGTGCCCTGACCGGGAATCAAACCTGGGATGTCCATATATGTTTGCCCAACACTCTATCCACTGAGCCAACCGGCCAGGGCCACATCCTTGGCTTTTAACCACTAGGTTCCAGAAGTACTTTCACCAAGTAACATTATCCAGAAATGTTCAGACATTGCCAAATGTCTTCATGGAGGCAGACATCCCCTGTAAAAGCCACTAGTTGAGTTGAATTATTCTCAACCAGGGTGACTACTCCTTAAGAATTACTTGCCAGCCTGACCAGGCGGTGGCGCAGTGGATAGTGCGTTGGACTGGGATGCTGAAGACCCAGGTTCGAGACCCAGAGCTCACCAGCTTGAGCCCAAGGTCGCTGGCTCAAGCGAGGGGTTACTCGGTCTGCTGAAGGCCCACGGTCAAGGCACATATGAGAAAGCAATCAATGAACAACTAAAGTGTCGCAGTGCGCAACGAAAAACTAATGATAAATGCTTCTTATCTCTCCGTTCCTGTCTGTCTGTCCCTGTCTATCCCTCTCTCTGACTCTCTGTCTCTGTAAAAAAAAAAAAAAAAAGAATTACTTGCCAGCCTGACCAGGCGGTGGCGCAGTGGATAGAGCATTGGACTGGGATGCAGAGGACCCAGGTTCGAGACCCCGAGGTCACCAGCTTGAGCGCGGGCTCATCTGGTTTGAGCAAAAGCCCACCAGCTTGAACCCAAGGTCGCTGGCTCAAGCAAGGGGTTACTCAGTCTGCTGAAGGCCCGTGGTCAAGGCACATATGAGAAAGCAATCAATGAACAACTAAGGTGTCGCAACACGCAATGAAAAACTAATGATTGATGCTTCTCATCTCTCTCCATTCCTGTCTGTCCCTCTCTCTGACTCACTCTCTGTCTCTGTAAAAAAATAAATAAATAAAATTTAAAAAAAGTTACTTGCTAGAGTGGGTCACCATTACAAATGGGAGAAGTAGCTCTCAGGTATATTGGATATACACATGTGTTATTGGTGGTGGAAGGGAGGGAGGGACAGCAGTTGAAAGCACTGGTCTTTTGTCAGAGACACCAATTAATAGCTAATTATAATATAGAATGATGAGTACTGTGATAGAGTATATAGGGAGCTCAGAGAACAAGTATGAAATAATAAAAATAATAACTAATATTGACTAAGTGGTCAGTGTTACTCAACAACACATTTTCTCTTATGTAAGGAGTGTTGTGATAAAAAGCACCTGTAAGTCAGTAAGAAAAGTTGTAAACATGCAGATGAGCAGTGCCTCAGGACAGCGTTGCAGTTCCTTGGTTCTCCACTAGAGTTCAGGCTAGGCAGTGAGCAGGAGACCAACCGATGAGGCTGGAAGAAGGGAACACAGTGGATGGACAAAAGGAGCTCTTGTGCCTCTTGGAATCTGCTTGGTGAGAGGAGAATGGGGCCTTACCCACCGCTGTGGGTATTATTCTGTTATCAGCAGGAGCCAATTCTCAAAAAAACCTATTTTTCACACTGGCAAGCTTTGGTAGAAGGTTGGGTGGGTCTCTCTTGTATCCATGCTTAGGAAAAACAAGGCTCTTTATTTGAACAGAATACCTAAAAGAATTTTCTGTGTCAGATCACTGTGGGTTGATGTCTCTCTTTGCCGCCCTGCCCCTCCCTCCCCTTTGCTTTCTCAAGCTGTCTGAAGAAGCTTTAAAATAAGGCATTGTTTGTATTGCGAGGTCAGAATTTGGGACTACTAAAGTCTCTTAAATATTCTTGGGTATCAATGAAATGCGACTTTTCTTAGACATAACAGGCATCAGCCAGGCTTCTCCTTTCTAACTGGAACATATGGGACAAGCTTGTATTAATCTTCTGTTTGGTGGCCTGACGCTGAAAAGCTTGGCTTCCCCACCCCACCCTCACCCAGTTGATGCCCTACATGATGCCTGTGGGTGGGCCAGTTTCTTTCTTGGCCCATCTAAAACTCGAGACCGCTCCAATTAAGTGCCCATTGAAGTAGCACAGGACCCCTTCCTTCAAGACATGGGCATCAAAACACTGTCCTAGAGAAAAGCTGCAGCCACCTGGGATAGGCCAGCGGGCAGCCTGCTGGAAGAGGAGGCACAGGGACGCTCCAGCTCTGCCGGTCCCTCTGGAAACGTTCAGAGCTTTTAACCTTGAGACACTTAAATTAGTGGGCTTAACCAATGGAAAAGACTTATTCTCTTGTAATTATAGAAAGTCTTCCCTAGGTCTGGTAGGGCAAGTAAGGGTTGGAAAATTTAGCCACCCGCTGTCATCAAAAACTCGAACCTGACCAGGCGGTGGCACAGTGGATAGAGCATAGGACTGGGACACAGAGTACCTAGGTTCAAAGCTTAAGGTCGCTGGCCTGAGCGCAGGCTCACTCGCTCTGCTGTAGCCCCCTGGTCAAGGCACATATGAGAAAGCAATCAGTGAACAACTAAGGCGCTGCAATGAAGAGTTGATGCTTCTCATCTCCTTCCTGTCTGCCCCTCCCTCTGTCCCTTTCTGTTTCTGTCACAAACAAAACAAAACACAAAGCTCGGTTTTCCCCCATCTTTTATTCCGCCACTCAGCGAGTTGACTCAGCTCCCGCAGGATGGCAGGATGGCAGTTCCAAGTGTCGTGAGGAGTTAGAACAACATTCTGGGAGAAAAAGACACATCAATTTGTTGTTCCACTTTTTTTTTTTTTTAATGTTATTCAGTTTTATTAGAGAAGAGAGAGAGAGAGAGAGAGAAAGAGAGACAGGGAGGAGCAGAAAGCATCAACTCCCATATGTGCCTTGACCAGGCAATTCCAGGGTTTCGAACCAGTGACCTCAGCGTTCCCAGGTTGATGCTCTATCCACTGGCCACCACAGGTCAGGCCTGTTCCACTTATTTATGCATTCATTACTGGATGCCCTGACTGGGGATGGAACCTGCAACCTTAGCGTATCGGGACGATGCTCTGTCCAGCTGAGCTACCCGACCAGGACAAATGTTGGGTTTTGCTATACTGAGTGTTAATGTAATTTGCAAGCATCAGAAATGTGAGCAACCTTAAATAGTGAGTTCTAACTCGGCAATGAGCTTGGGACGGCACTGAGCATTAACGGGGTGCTCAAAAAATGTGGTAGGCGATTGATACAGAAATACCGTGTTTCAGATTTCACTCTAAGATGTAATTTTGTTTCCCCATTAACATCTTTGAAGCATCTTATGTTTAATGGTACCTTATAATTACTACCAGTGACAGCCAGTATGTGAAAACCTGTTGACACCTTCTGGGGAGATCGAGAAAGGGGCAGTATTCAAATTTCTTAGAGTCGGTGACTTATCACTAATTTGCTTTAATCATCACTTAGTGCAGTGGGTAGACACCGCAGAGCACGGGCAAGCACAGCAGGGAGCCCGAGGCCTGCGCGCGATGCAGCCAGTCGCAGTTCAGAACAAGCACAAGTATTGGAGCTTTCGTTGGGCTTGCTTCCTCTCAGGTGCGGCAGTGGTTTGTACACCTGGTGACCTAGTGGTCCACCTGGTAGGTGTGAGGGTCAGAGACTCATTTGTCTTTCTCATTATAGTCACCAAGCTGGCCACTTCTGGGGCTAGGCCTGGAGAAAAGACTGGCAGTGTTTGCCCGTGTCTTGGGCAATTTATGTTTTCCTGAGTCCTGAGAAAAATTAAGTCAAATAAAGAAAATGGAAGCCTGACCTGTGGTGGCGCAGTGGATAAAGCGTCGACCTGGAAATGCTGAGGTCGCCAGTTCGAAACCCTGGGCTTACCTGGTCAAGGCACATATGGGAGTTGATGCTTCCAGCTCCTCCCCCCGCACCCCCCCCCCCCCCGTCTCTCTCTCCTTCCTCTGTCTCTCTCCCTCTCTAAAAATGAATAAATAAAAAAAAAAAATTTTTGGCCTGACCTGTGGTGGCGCAGTGGATAAAGCGTCGACCTGGAAATGCTGAGATCGCCGGTTCAAAACCCTGGGCTTGCCTGGTCAAGACACATATGGGAGTTGATGCTTCCAGCTCCTCCCCCCTGTCTCTCTCTTCTCTCTCTCTCTCTCTCTCTCTCTCTCTCTCTCTCCCTCCGCCCTCTCTCCTCTCTAAAATGAATAAATAAAAAAATATAAAAAAAATTAAAATAAAAAAAGCTTTTTAAAAGAAAATGGAAAAGTTATTCTAATTCTCCTGTTAGAGTTAACAGTCAACACAGAAACATTACTGGTTTGAAGGAGTCCATTTACGGCAAGTTGAAATAAGAACTGGGGGTGCTGATACCTGGAATCAAAGGGTCAGATCAGCAGGAGCTCCTTGGCAAGGAGTGATCACAACCAATCAGTCCTGGTTTTCACTGTTGTCCCGTGATAAGTATGTGCTCCTGGCCCTGTTTACTGCTGTATAAATATTAATGAGTTTATACTATACTTTATATAGCAGGGGTAGTCAACCTTTTTTTACCTACCGCCCACTTTTGTATCTCCGTTAGTAGTAAAATTTTCTAACCGCCCACTGGTTCCACAGTAATGGTGATTTATAAAATAGGGAAGTAACTTGACTTTATAAAATTTATAAAGCAGAGTTACAGCAAGTTAAAGCATATAATAATAATTACTTACCAAGTACTTTATGTTGGATTTTTGCTAAGTTTGGCAGAATAAATCTTTATAAAACAACTTACTATAGTTAAATCTATCTTTTTATTTATACTTTGGTTGCTCCGCTACCACCCACCATGAGAGCTGGAACGCCCGCTAGTGGGCGGTAGGGACCAGGTTGACTACCACTGCTTTATAGGAATTCTGGGTGGTCTTACAAGAAATAGGAGTTTGGGAAGCAGAATTGGCATTTTTGACACAATTCTATGAAGTAGTATAAACCTTGCTCAAAGTTTTAAGTGTTACATTATTTGAGTACTACCCAATAATGTTTAGACCATTTCCCAGCATTTGAAAATCTATTGTAGGCTACAAGTTCTTAGAAATACTACAGATTAAACAGTTTTTTAAAAAAGATATATAATGAATGAAGTGTTTCAAAATTGTTGTAGATATTTAAAGACTAAGTTAAGATTTTAGGAAACCCAGAGAATAGCAATTTCTTGTTTGTGAATCCTGAAGGTTAGTATTATCTGTCAGGAATTTAGGAACATTAGTACCAGGAGGTAACATTTATGCTTAGAATTTCAAAAGCTCAAGTGGGCTTAGTGTTTTCAGAACAGTTCCATGAAGGGGCCACAAGGTGGTAGTGGTGTTTCATGGAAGTAGCTGGTTTGGTCTCTAAAAGCATCCCTGTTTGCTCTCTAGAGCAGGAACTTTTTTTTTTCTTTGCTAATTAAAGAAAGAGATTTCAGAAATGTCCATACATTGTCTGTGTCTTTTAAATAGTTAAGGGAAAAATCATACTACACACACTTTTTGAAAACAGAAGGGGGAAGAGTTCATCAGTGAAGCCATCTGTTGCTTCTTGATGGAAGTCTTTTTTTTTTTTTTTACTAAAAATTTTATTTCTTTAGTAGTTAAAATACCAATTCATGTTATCCATTTTTATCTGAATAAGCTTTGGTAGCTTGTGTCCGAATCGAAGTATTCGTCCTTTTCATCCACGTCTTGATTTCATGAGCATTAAGTTGTTTCTGCTATTCCCTTATTATCCTAGTGTCTGTTTGGGTCTATAGTGATGTCCCGCTTTTATTTCTGATATTGGTAGTTTTGTTTGCCCTTTTTTAGTCCATTTAGAAGCTCTTTAATCTCACTGATATTTTCAAAGAACTATCTTGTATCACTGATTTATTTTTTGGCTAATTTTCTGTTCTTTATTTTTTTCCATTTACTTGCTTTGAGTTTATTTACTCCTTTTTTTAATTTCTTAAAAGTAGATGCTTTGATCATTTAAGATCTTTTTCTTCTCTAATAAAAGCATTAAGTGCTATAAATTTTCCTTTAAAAATCTGTTGTAGCCACATCCCAGAACTATTGGTATGTTGTATTTTTATTTTTATTCTATTCAGAATGTTTTTCATTCATTCCTGGAAAATTTGCAGGAATTTTCTTTTAATATATTGTCCTCCTCTGTCACTTTGCTGTCTTTGTGGCAGTCTGTCTGAACCCTTCCCTTTTATCCCCTTGTTTCTTAAGCTCCGTTTTATAATTTTCACCTCATTTTTCTTTGGTGTTATGGTTACTTTGCTCAGTTCTAACTTTAACTTTGCTAACTTTCTCTAAACTCATCAATTAATATTTTAATTTAAATATCTTTTATTCTAGAAAGTACTTAGTATAAAAATATCCTTTTTAGCCTGATCTGTGGTGGCGCAGTGGATAAAGCATCGGTCGACCTGGAAATGCTGAGGTCGCCGGTTCGAAACCCTGGGCTTGCCTGGTCAAGGCACATATGGGAGTTGATGCTTCCAGCTCCTCTCCCTTCTCTCTCTCTGTCTCTCCTCCCTCTCTCTCTCTCTCTCTCTCTCTCTCTCTCTCTCTCTCTGTCTCTCCCTCTCCTCTCTAAAAATGAGTAAATTATAAAAAATAAAATAAAATAAATAATTTAAAAAAATATCCTTTTGTTTTCCATTGTTAAATGGAATTGTGCAGTCTCTTAGGAGTTATTTCATGTTATGAAAAATTCATGGTATTGTTCTGTTAGTGTAGCTGCTGACTCTAAGGCGATTGTGGGCCTTGTTTTGTACATTTTGATTGGAACACAATTTTCTCAGACTCTCACCACCCCTCCCACCCCAACCTCCAGGAATTCTTTTTTTTCCCTTTTTCCTATGGTAATTCAGTGACCTGTATTGTGAAAGTTTCCCTCCAGAGAGGTTTTTAAAGTATGATTCAAGAATGTTCATGAGCATTTTTTTTTAAACTACTTAGTTTATTGATAACGGGTGGGGTTTTTTTTTTTATATATAGGGACAGAGAGAGTCAGAGAGAGGGACAGACAGGAATGGAGAGAGATGAGAAGCATCAATCATCAATTTTTCATTGAGACACCTTAGTTGTTCACTGATTGCTTTCTCATATGTGCCTTGACCGTGGACCTTCAGCAGACCGAGTGACCCCTTGCTCGAGCCAGCGACCTTGGGTCCAAGCTGGTGAGCTTTTTCTTTTTGCTCAAACCAGCTGAGCACACGCTCAAGCTGGCGACCTCGGGGTCTCAAACCTGGGTCCTCCGCATCCCAGTCCAACGCTCTATCCACTGCACCACTGCCTGGTCAGGCCATGAGCATTTTTATATCTACTTTAAAGTTTTTTGTTAGATAATTTCAGCATCTCTATCATCTCAGCAGTGATGTTTGTCTTTCGTTAATGGGAGGGGAGACAGAGGGAGGAGAGAGGTGAAGAAACATCAGCTCGTAGTTGCTCTATTGCTTCACTTTTGTTCAGTGATTGCTTCTCTTGGGAACCTCAGGGTCCGAGGTCAACGCTCTGTCGACTGCGCCACCACCTGGTCAGGCGGCGTTGATGTTTGTTGATTGGCTTTTCCTGATTCCTCATGTGTTGAGGAAATTCTGAATTGTATTCTGGACATTTTTAATATGGTTTTATGAGAATCTGGGTCTTGTTTAAATCCGCCTATTTTGGTGGTACCTCAAATTCAGGTCTACACCAAATGCTTGTTTCTGTTGACTTCCCACGGTCCTTAAATAGCTGCTGCAGGCACCCGTCTGTTTGCACCTACACTCAGTGGGAGAGTGGGTGGGCCATGCTACTCCACTTTTCCTAGCCTTCCCTCCAAAGGATTTCACATTTGCCTTGTTCAAATAACTCTAGCTCCTGGCCCGTTTTTATCTTAATTTCCTGACATTTGAACCTCAACTTTAAATCCCAAACCTCAATTAAGTACACAGGCCTTACTTTGAATTCTGGAGTGAGCTGAGCCTCGCAGAAACAGATACAGCCCTTGCTGTCTTCTGTGCCAGTAGGCAGGCTCTTTCCAGTCTGTTCTTTCTGTATGAGTTTTAGCTTTATGCAGGGAGTGGAGTTGTAGTCTCAGTTTCAACTCCCTTTCTTTGGTGGGTTCAAAGATTTGTTTTCTGTCCCCAAGGGAGTGTGGATGGCCCTACGTTCTCCCTGTCCACGGCTGCTGGACCTGCTGGGCCTCCTCATCCTGCTTGTCTGGGAAGCTGTGGGTTCCCCTTCTTCCTTTTGAATGGGACTGCTGGTTAACATAGTATCATAAGTTAGTTTTTCCTATCGTTTATAAGGATGTTTAGCAGATAGATTTTTAGATTTTTTTTTTGATCGGTATTTTCTTGTAACAGAAGTACTTTCTACAGAATTTTTCTTTTAAAAATGAGCTGATATACACAAAAATACAAAATTGGAGGTCCGAATGGGACAGCAACTCACTTATTGCTAGAATAACGAAATTTCTTATACATTCGTGAATAGGCCAGATAACTGTGTGGAAATGTATGTTTATGTTTATATAACGTGTTTATTGCATATGTTTTAGGCTAGAAACTATTATGTCTACATCCAGTCAGGATTAAGAGTTCCTGCTATATCTATGACTTTAGAAAACACAGTGTAAAACTTTGGAAAGATATTCTCAGTGTAGTGAAATTAATATTGGTTTCAAATGATAACCTTCAGGGACTGTGGAAAGAGTCATCTTAATCTCAAGGACAAAAATTAGACCAGTGCTCTAATAACTAAAGAGAACTGAGGTTTGTGTGGTTGGTTTTCCTTGGTTGGTTGGTTTGGTGTCGTCTATTGTCTTGGCATTCCATGCCAGATTCAGTGGGAATCAGTTTGGCAGAAAAGGAAATTTCTGTTTCCTTTCACTTGAAGTGATTTCTGGTCAGAAACACGTTCTTCCCTTCTCTCCGGCCAGGAATGAGTAGCGACAGTGACATCGAATGTGACACTGAGAATGAGGAGCAGGAGGACTCCAGCATGGGCGGATTTAACGACTCTTTCCAGGCACTGCCCCCGGTCCAAGGTGCGCACTGTCCTCTCACAGATGAATAAGCCCATCCCTGCTGCTGCTGCTGCTCTGTTTCTGCTTCTGTCCTGCCCTGTTGCCTCGTCTGCGTTTCTGTTTTCGTTATTGTCATTTGTGAGACGGTGTCTATGGGGCAGACTAGACGGTGAGCGCTGAGAAATGGGTGGGTGGTACCTAGCTGGTCAGACACCCAGCTGGGCACTGCTCGCTGGCTGAGGCGGCTGGCAGCCTCAGGACCGCCAGTGACCGCTAAGAATAGCTTTCACGATGTCAAGAATTATTTAAGCCTGCCTGACCTGTGGTGGCGCAGTGGATAAAGCATCGACCTGGAAATGCTGAGGTCTCTGGTTCGAGACCCGGGGCTTGCCTGGTCAAGGCACATATGGGAGTTGATGCTTCCAGCTCCTCCCCCCCTTCTCTCTCTCTGTCTCTCCTCTCTCTCTCTCTCTCTCTCTCTCTCTGTCTCTCCCTCTCCTCTCTAAAATGAATAAATAAAAATTAAAAAAAAAAAAAGAATTATTTAAGCCTGACCAGGTGGTGGCGCAGTGGATAGAGCGTCGGACTGGGATGCAGAGGACCTGGGTTCGAGACCCCAAGGTCGCCAGCTTGAGCACAGGCTCATCTGACAAAAGCCCACCAGCTTGAACCCAATGTCGCTGGCTCCAGCAAGGGGTTACTCGGTCTGCTGAAGGCCCGCGGTCAAGGCACATATGAGAAAGCAATCAATGAACAACTAAGGTATTGCAATGCGCAATGAAAAACTAATGATTGATGCTTCTCATCTCTCTCCATTCCTGTCTGTCCTTGTCTATCTCTCTCTCTGACTCACTCTCTATCTCTGTAAAAAATTAAAAAAAAAAGTTATTTAAAAAAGACAAATTCTCGACAGAGACCATTTGTGCCCTACAGTACCTAAGTTTTTACTCTCTGCCCCTTTTCGGAAATGTTTGCTGGCCGCTGGGGAGATTGTAGGTGTTTGATATTTTTTTATTTTTAGAGATCATTACTTTTTTTTTTCTCCTCTGTATTTTCTGAAGTTGGAAACGGGGAGGCAGACAGACTCCCGCATGTGCCCAACCGGGATCCACCCGGCATGCCCACCAGGGGCGATGCTCTGTTGTAACCAGAGCCATTCTAGCACCTGAGGCAAAGGCCATGGAGCCATCCTCAGTGCCCAGGCCAACTTTGCTCCAATGGAGCTTTGGCTGCAAGAGGGGAAGAGAGAGACAGAGAGGAAGGAGAGGGGGAGGGGTGGAGAAGCAAATGGGCGCTTCTCCTGTGTGCCCTGGCCAGAAATTGAACGCGGGACTCCTGCACGTGAGGCCGATGCTCTACCACTGAGCCAACCGGCCAGGGCCTGGAATCATTACTTTTTATTCCCTAAGCTCACTGAGTGAAACCCACTGTTACTTTGTTTTTGGTGTACAGCATAATGCTTAGTATGTGTGTTGCCGAGTGATAACCACAGTGAGTTTAGTCACCATTTATCACATGTTGTTAATGTTTTAGCCAGAGACCTTTATGGTCAATCCGAGCATTCCTCTACAGCAGGGGTCAGGAACTTTTTGGCTGAGAGAGCCATGAACGCCAAAATTTTAACATATTTTAAAATGTAATTCCGTGAGAGCCATACAACAACCCATGTACCTTATGAATTATCCAATAAAAATTTGGTGTTGTCCAGAGGACAGCTGTGATTGGCTCCAGCCACCCGCAACCATGAACATGAGCAGTAGGAAATGAATGGATTGTAATACATGAGAATGTTTTATATTTTTTTATTTTATTTTTTTAATAAAGATTTTATTTATTCATTATAGAGTGGGGAGAGAGAGAGAGAGAGAGAGAGAGAAGGAGGGAGGAGCAGAAAGCATCAACTCCCATATGTGCCTTGACCAGGCAAGCCCAGGGTTTTGAACCGGCAACCTCAGCGTTTCCAGGTTGACACTTTATCCACTGCACCACCATAGGTCAGGCACTGTTTTTTATATATTTATATATATATATATATATATATTTTTTTTTTTTTTTTTTTTTTTTTTTCCCCCCTGAAGCTGGAAACGGGGAGAGACAGACAGACTCCCGCATGCGCCCGACCGGGATCCACCTGGCACGCCCACCAGGGGCACGCTCTGCCCACCAGGGGGCAACGCTCCACGGCGACCAGAGCCACTCCAGCGCCTGAGGCAGAGGCCAAGGAGCCATTCCCAGCACCCGGGCCATCCCTGCTCCAATGGAGCCCCGGCTGTGGGAGGGGAAGAGAGAGACAGAGAGGAAGGAGGGGGGGTGGAGAAGCAAACGGGTGCCTCTCCCATGCGCCCTGGCCGGGAATCGAACCCAGGTCCCCCGCACGCCAGGCCAACGCCCCACCGCTGAGCCAACCAGCCAGGGCCACTGGTTTATATTTTTAACATTATTTTTTTATTAAAGATTTGTCTGTGAGCCAGATGCAGCCATCAAAAGAGCCACATCTGGCTCGTGAGCCATAGGTTCCCGACCCCTGCTCTACAAGATTCCCAGAATGACAACATTGTCAGGCTTATGCTAATTGTCAGCTTTATACTTTTTCTATTTCCCTGATGTTCTTGTGTCTTTTTCAATACAGAGCCAAGCATTTGATTATTTTTTTAAGTATTAAAACACTTTCAGTAATTTTCTCTCCTTCTAAAAGCAGCAGCCGAATATTGGAAAGTTTTTTGAGTGCTGATGGGTGTCTGTCATATTTACACGTGCAGTTTATTATCTTTGAAATGCGTTGTGTGTTGACACCGTCTGCAGTGTCTCCATCACCATTTGCTGTTCCCTTCCTCCGCTGCCCCCGCACTGTGCCCAGGAGGACAGGGGGGCGGGGTCGTCCGTTTTTCAGTTCCCGGGTCTGGTGCACAGTTCTCTCCCCCTCTACCCCCTTTGTGTTTGCTTACACCAAACTCCGATCACAGAGTCTGAGACAGCTTGGTTCACAGCCCAGCAGGTCTTGATTGCTGAAGCACCACACTTGGTAAGGTCATGTAAAAACATGGAAAGGAAAACAGCAGTCTTTAGAAAATATCATGTGCTCTTGCCTTTCTCTCGTAGATACACACCCCGGTTTTCCCGACGGAGGGCAGAGAGGGCCTGAGGAGCCCAGCTTCAGTACTGAGGAGAGCAGTGCAAGGTAATTGCAAACCAGGAGAACTGACTTGAAGCTGTCTTGACCCTGAACTTTGCTGTCGTTGGTGCTCAAATTGTCTTCTGTCAGATAATCAGATTTGGTTTAACTTTCTTTATCATATCTACCTGAAATAGTAATTCTGAAACTTTAGAACGTAGCGCAGTCCTAGTATACGACATTAGAAAACAGGAAAAACTTGAGTGTGGGAAGAATTCTGTGTAACGTAATGAATAAAGATGTAGTGCTTAATTAATTCAGTAAAGTATATTTATAACCCAGTTTTAGCTTCTACAACAGAAGGGCCACTAGCCTAGAGGCAGCGACGCCCAGCAGCTGCCCGGCGCTGGCCCTGCTGTGCGTCGGCCAGAGGCTCCGTTGTGTTGGACTGTCTTTATGTTTTGAGTTTTACTCACAGTGTATAGTTTTATTAGTGCCTGTAGATTAGTGAACAGAAAAATTACTTAATGTGTAGATTCTGTCCCGTAGATACTGTATGTGAACAACGGAAGTAACACTATACTGAACCTCATGTTTGGAGAATGTGGACTGATTAAAGTTAACTTATTTATCGTATCTTGTTTTTTCAAGTGCAGGCACGCCGACTAATGGCCTGGTCTTTCTGTTGTGTGACTCTTGCAAATGAAATTTTAAATGTGATAAGTTGGTGTGGGTTGGTTATGTTCCTGGTTATATGAACGCATGTAAAGTCATTTAAAATTATTTCATTTTTATGGCTCTTACTAAACATCTAAAGTACAAGTATTTAAAAACCTTCCTTTTTCCTTTATTTTCATTGGTTGGACATTGATTTCAGTGTCGATACATTTAGAGACTTGGACATGCTCAGAGTGGTTTACGTGGAACTGGGATAAGGTTCGCTTTCGTACTTGCAGTTGGCTCATAGCAGCTGCCCAGTGTGCCGTGTGCGCCTGCACTTGTGTCTGAGCTGCTGGTCTGGGTGAGTGTCCCACTGAAAGTTGACCAGACTCTCGGAAAAGCATGAAATATAAACATGCGAGAGGCCTCTCATTTGCTTATATGTTACTTAATATTGTTCACTTCTCCGCGTCGAATGTCTTGCTGGTTGCTGTGATTCACGACTTGCTTTTGTTCAAAACAGTTTGCACTTTTTATTAATAAAATGAACTTGAGAAAATACGCCTCTGAATTTATTAACAGTGGGACAGCAAGCCCCCCCCTTTTTTATTCATTTTGCCAATATATAATGGAGGCTGTTGAGCTCTGTGGACTGTTAGTAAATGCACGGGAAAGTTACAAGACTTATGTATAATCTCTATATGATTTTTTTTAAGTTAATTGGAGGCTGACCTGTGGTGGTGCAGTGGATAAAGTGTCAACCTGGAACACTGAGGTCACTGGTTCGAAACCCTGGTCTTGCCTGGTCAAGGCACATATGGGAGTTGATTCTTCCTCCTTCCTTCTCCCCCACTCCTCTCTCTCTCTCTCTCTCCCTCCCTCCCCTGCGCACATGTGCTCTCTCTCTCCTCTCTAAAATGAATAAATGAAATCTTTTAAAAAAAGGTAATTGGAAATATTTAAGTGCTATACTTAGGAAAGGTAAAAAATTAGCATTTGTTTACTAACATATTTATTAGTATGCTGTTGTATAGTTATGGAGTTTATCATGCAGTGATCTAAAACATTACTAATAAGGTTTTTTTTTTTTTTTTTTTTTTTTTGCATTTTTCCGAAGCTGGAAACGGGGAGAGACAGTCAGACAGACTCCCGCATGTGCCCGACCGGGATCCACCCGCATGCCCACCGGGGGGCGACGCTCTGCCCACCAGGGGGTGATGCTCTGCCGTGACCAGAGCCACTCCAGCGCCTGGGGCAGAGGCCAAGGAGCCATCCCCAGTGCCCGGGCCATCTCTGCTCCAATGGAGCCCCGGCTGCAGGAGGGGAAGAGAGAGACAGAAAGGAAGGAGAGGGTGGGGGTGGAGAAGCAAATGGGCTTTTCCTATGTGCCCTGGCCGAGAATCAAACCCGGGTCCCCCGCACGCCAGGCCGACGCTCTACTGCTGAGCCAACCGGCCAGGGCCACTAATAAGTTTTTTTTAACACATTTTTATTAGATGGAAATATATTCATGTTCATTACATTTTGACAAGATATTTTTAATCCAGCTGTCTCTTACCTCTACACTACATTGTAACAGATGACAATATAATGTAAGAATTTTGCACCTTTAGTTGTATGTTGAGAGCAAACCATTGTAGGAAATGAGTAGGGTTTTTTTTGATGATGCTTATCAGAACCCATAAACACAAGTGAGTGACACTTTGAATCTCTCGCTATTGCCTCACTACGTTTTGACCTGTACAGATTTGATGCAGAATTGTGTGCTTTTCCATGTGCTTTTATAATTTTTGTTATTTTCAAAATATGGGAAACTATGTGTGGTTAGGAACTAAGAGAAACCTGAGAAGAAACTCTCCATTTGGTGACATTTACTTGTAAGAGCTTTAGCATGAGTGATTTAGTCATGGGATTCTCTTGGGTTATTAATGTGTGTACAGTAGTATCCCCTTGTCCATGGTTTTGCTTTTTTTGGTTTCAGTTACCTGTGTTCAAACAATTAGGAAAATTCCAGAAATAATTCATAATTTAAAAAATAATTTTGTTTATTGATTTTAGAGTGGGGGGAGAGAGAAACATTAATTTGTTGTTCCACTTATTTATGCATTCATTGGTTGACTCCTATATGTGCCCTGACTGGGGATCAAACCCACAGCCTTTGGCATATTGGGACAACACTCTAACCAATTGAGCTACCCGACCAGGGCCTATAAGATTTAAATTGTGCGCTGTTCTGTAGTGAGATGAAATCTCATGCCCTTCTGCTCCATTCCCCCCGGATGGCAGTCATCTCTTTATGCAGTGTTTCCACACTGGACATGCCACCTGCCCATTAGTCACTTGGTCACAGTCTGTCACCCTGGTATTGTGGTGCTTGAGCTCAGGAAACCCTTATGTTACTTAAAGGCCTCAACACACGAGAGTGTAGTGATGCCAACAATTTGGATATTCCAAAGAGAAGCTGTGAAGTGCTTCCTTTACGTGGAACGGCGAAAGTTCTCAGTAAGGAAGAAAAATTACATGCTGAGTTTGCTACAATCTACAATAAAAATGAATCTTTATTCATGAAATAATGAAAAAGGAAGAAAATTATGCCAGCTTTGTTGTCACACCTCAAACTGCAAAAGTTAGGGCCAGCGAGCATGATAAGTGCTTAGTTGACTCTTTGAGTAGTATTTTTTATGCTCGCTGACCCCCAGAGTGAATTTTTTTTTTTTTTTTCAAAAAATGAAATTACTGCCCTGGCTGGTTGGCTCAGTGGTAGAGTGTCGGCCTGGCATGCAGGAGTCCCGGGTTCGATTCCCGGCCAGGGCACACAGGAGAAGTGCCCATCTGCTTCTCCACCCCTCCCCCTCTCCTTCCTCTCTGTCTCTCTCTTCCCCTCCCGCAGCTGAGGCTCCATTGGAGCAAAGTTGGCCCGGGCGCTGAGGATGGCTCTGTGGCCTCTGCCTCAGGCGCTAGAATGGCTCTGGTTGCAACCGAGCAATGCCCCAGATGGGCAGAGCATCGCCCCCTGGTGGGCGTGCTGGCTGGATCCCAGTCAGGCACATGCGGGAGTCTGACTGCCTCCCTGTTTTCAACTTTAGAAAAATACAAAAAAAAAAAATTATTTCCAGTTATAGTTTTATTAACTTAAAATCATGTTTGTTTGATAACCAATTTATGAAACAAGAACATACATTTGTCTTTTTTTATGTTGCCTTATATATATTTTTAAATATAAAATATAAAATATTTTTTAAAAGATATATTGATCATACTCTGGATGGTCAGGAGGCACGAGGACGTATATGAACATTCGTACTGCTCAAAGGGTTAAAGTAGAAAAGGTGTTAACATTTTGGGGTGGAAGACACGAACAGAAAACATGTTGATTGACAACAGTGTGTTGCTCCAGCAAGCGCTGAGCCCATATGAAGACTTCAGCAAGGGATCCCCCGAAGTGAGTGACACCCAGTAGGGGATGGTTACACAGATTTAGGAAAAGGTTTGGGCTGGAAAGTACAAGAACTACAGGAGAGTATTGCTCTAATCGCTCTATTTTATTATTGCTGCTGTTAGTCTCTTATTCTGCCTGACATATAAGTGAAACTTCAGATAAGTATGTTGTGCAGGAACATAGTTTATATAGGGCACTGCGCCATCTGAGATTTTAGGCATCCCCTGTGGACAAGGGGGGGGCCTCCTGTAATAGTATTTTGAGGTATTCCTCTGTTCTTTGGGGGGGCTCTCTCTTTTTCTTTTTACAGTTAGTGCTCTACTTATGACCATGGTTGGTTCCGACAGACTGGTAGTAACACGATTTGGTTGTAAGTTGAGTAGGCTATATGTACAGTACTGTGAAATAATGTTATAAAAATCTTTAAGTCATATTTTATCATAATTTTCTTTCATTATTATATATAATTTTCTTTGTTCATTTTATGCCATTTGTATCATCTCTCCACCATTTTGTTTCTTATTTTTACATTCATCAGGTGCGTTACCAGTACAAGTGGTTTAATATTTGCAAAGACAATTTCCTCTTGGTAGACATCTTGGGAGGGGTTTGATGAAAAATATCCAAGACACAAAACACAAATTGCTGTACCGAGTCTAGGATAACAGTTGAAATGGTGCACGTGGAGATGGTAGCGCTGCCGGAAGCTGGTCCGCACTATCATATGCCCAGCTGGGCAATACTTGCGCTGCCAGATGCGGAGCAGTCATGGCTAGTGATGTGGTCGTAAAATCGAATGGTCATACTTTGCATAGGTCGTAAGTCAATCAATATGTGTGATTATAAATGGTCTTAAGCTTTGCTCCTATTTTTCATGACCTTGAGATTTTTTTTAGTGGATTCCTCTCTTCCTGTCCCCCTTCCTTTTCCCATCCCTCCCTCTTCCCTTCCCTTTTCTCCCCTTCCCTCCCCTTCCCTCCCCTTCCCTCCTCTCCTCCACGCTCCATGCTCATCCTGCATTTTCCCTGCTCCCCCTTTTTTGACAGTGCTATTTAGAAACAAAGATTTGTTGACTTATAGTCTTAAGGAGAAACAAATTGACTACAGTACAGTGTTTATGTATAGTTCTTAGCCTTTTATTGTGGTGTCAAAATACTTTTCCAAAGTTATTTAAAAGGTATTATGATTCAGTGTTCCATCAGTTCTTTTCTCTTCAGTGTGCGTGTGGCTCAGCTGTAATGCAGCTAGACTCGTCTGCTCAAGTCTGCTCTGTCCTCCCCCATGTGTCCTGGTTGCTTTTTAAATTTACATATATTAAAATTGTCTTTATGGAATATCCAGTTCCGTGGGTTTTGACAAACAGAATCATGCAACTGCTACCTTATAGAACAGTTCAGTGCCCCAAATTTCCCTGCGTTGGTTCTTTAAAGCAGTGGTCCCCAACCTTTTTTGGGCCACGGACTGGTTTAATGTCAGAAAATATTTTCACGGACCAGCCTTTAGGGTGGGACGGATAAATGTATCACGTGACCGAGACAAGCGTCAAGAGTGAGTCTTAGACGGATGTAACAAAGGGAATCTGGTCACTTTTTAAAATAAAACATCGTTCAGACTTAATATAAATAAAATGGAAATAATGTAAGTTATTTATTCTTTTTCTGCGGACCGGTACCAAATGACTCACGGACCAGTACCGGTCCATGGCCCGGGGGTTGGGGACCACTGCTTTAAAGGAAAGCCCCTGCCACCCCCCGGCCCTGGCAGCTCTCGGCCCTTTTAGTTCCCTTTTCCGGCGTCATGTATTCTAGATAGAATTACACAGTATGTAGCTGCCTTTCATTTAGTGAAGTGCAGGTGAGTCTGCTCCATCTTGTATATGAGTCAGTATTTCACTCCTTTTTATTGCCAAGTAGCAAACATGTGTCACGGCTGACTCATTTACCCATTGCAGGGCATTTGGTTATTTCCAGGTTAGGGTGATTATAAGCTTTATAAACATTTTGTATAGACTTTGCTGTGAACATTAGTTTTCATTCTCAAATATATATTCCTTGGAGTGGATTATGGCTGGCCTCTGTCCCTGGTTCTCACGCTATAGCCTCTTAGTGCTATATAGCCTCTTAGAATTTCCTGGATGATAGGTGGGTCCTGATAGGGTATGCTAATGAAATGGCTCAGGATGGGGACTGGCCATGCCGCAGAGACTAACCACGCGATTAGGGTATTGGGGCTATGAGTCTATGAGTCACATGATAGCAGCCTCAGTGGTTCAGCCTTATTTCCAGTCGGTCATTCATGCCTACCCAGTGAAACCCCAGTAAGAACTCTGCACACTGAAGCTCTGATGTGCTTGCTGGCTGGCAATATTTTGTATTGTCATGCATTGGTGGTTCAGGAGACGAACACGCCCTGATCCCAAGGGAGCTTCACACGGGGACTAGTCCAGACCTCACCCTGTGTGTGTCTCCTTATAGAACTGGAATTGTAAGCAGCATATTTTTCTGAGTTCTGTGAGCTATTCTAGTGAATTATCAAACCTAAGGGGCAATAGTGGGAACTCCCAAATTTGTAGCAAACTGGTCAGAAATGGGGGTAGCTTGGGACCCCCAAACCTGGCATCTGAAGTAAGAGCAGTCCTGTGGAGGATTTTTCTTTAACCTGTGAAGTCTGGTTGGTGTCAGAAGTAATTGCACTGAGCCTTGTGATAAATACGTGCTGAACTTTATAAGGAGCTACGAGACTTTCCAGGAGCAGCACTGCCATTGTGCAGGCCCAGCAGCAACATGGTGTGGGTTCCAACTGCGTCCCAGAAACACTTATCAGTATTTCTGGTCTTAGTTATTCTAATAAGTATGTAGTGATAACTCATTTTGCTAATATTTTGCTGAGGATTTTTGCATTATATTCATGAGGGATATTAGTCTGTAGTTCTGTTTTTATCTAAGTTGGTATCAGAGTAATGCTGACCTAGTAAAGAATCTTCTCTTTTCTGGAAAAGAATGTATAGAATTGGTCTTGCTCTCTAAATGTTCATTAAAATTTACCAGTGAAAGGATGCTGCTAGAGGAAGTAATCTTTGGAAGTTTTTCTTTCCCCAACTCTGTTTTTGGTATTTATTCTGCTTAGCTTTCTTCAAGCTTTTTGGATCTATGGTATGCTGGTTATAATTCGGACCTGACCAGGTGGTGGTGCAGTGGGTAGGATGCAGAGGACCCAGGTTCGAAACCCCGAGGTCGCCGGCTTGAGTGTGGGCTCATCTGGTTTGAGCAAAGGCTTACCAGCTTGGGCGCAGGGTCGCTGGCTTGAGTGTGGGATCCTAGACCTGATCCCACGACCGCTGGCTTCAGCCCAAAGGTCACTGGCTTGAAGCCCAGGGTCGCTGGCTTGAGCAAGGGGTTACTCACTCTGCTGTAGCCCCCCAGTCAAGGCATATATGAGAAAGCAATCAATGAACAACTAAGGTGCTGCAACAAAGAATTGATGCTTCTCATTTCTCCCTTCCTGTCAATCTGTCCCTCTCTCTGTCTCTGTCACACAAAAATACTAATTTTGGAAAATTCTCAGCCATGTCTTCTGCCCAGTTATCTTTCTCTTGTAGGATCTTAATTATACATATGTTAAACTGATACTCTACCACAGCTCGTATGTGTTCTTTTTTGGGTTTATTTTATTTTACCTTCTTTTTCTTTTGTGTTTCAATTAGGGTATTTTTTATTAAAGGCTACTGATTTTTGCCTTCAGCAATATAGTCTACTGAGGATTCCCTTCCATGATATTATTCCTAGGCCAACCAAAAGTAGGTTTTCTAAAGCATGATAGAACAGCGTTCTTTAATAATTATTGTTAAGGTGACAGAGGGCCAACTTGTAATCAGAAAAGGAACAATTAAACATCTTAGCCATCCATGGAGCAGTATCTGATAATTTGGTAATATGGATAAATTTTTTAAGTGAGAGGAGGGGAGATAGACTCCCATATGCACCCTGACTGGGATCCACCTGGCAACCCCTCTAGGGCCCGTGCTCAAATCAACCAAGCTATCCTCAGCGCCTGGGGCCAATGCTGAGACCAGTCGAGCCACTGGCTGCGAGAGCGGACGTGGGAGAGAAGGGGGAGAGGTGGCAGGGCAGGGAGGAAGGAGAAGCAGATGGTTGCTTCTCCTTGTGCCCTGACCAGGGATCGAACCCAGGATGTCCGCACGCTGGACTGATGCTCTCTATCCACTGAGCAAACCAGCCAGGGCCAGATAAATTTCTATTAAATTTAAATGATCTCACTGTATTTAGTGTTTCACTTAAACCTTGCTATGTGCTGCTTTGGAAAGAGATGTTCCTTTTGAACTAAATAATACTGTATTTTAGAGCAGTGGTTTTCAACCTTTTTATGTACTTGGGGACTGGTGAAAATAGAATTATTTTGGAGACCACTAAGGCAGAAATCACCCTGAGCATAAGCAAATTCAGCTAAGATCCCTGGGTCTATAATCCTCATACAGCACCAGGGTGGTGTCTTTTGTGGACCAGCAGGAAATTTCTGGTGGACTTGTCTGGGGACGGGCAGTTGAAAAATGATGTTTTAAGGGATTTTTTTCAAGTATAAATAATACTTATTATCAAAATATTTTCTTTTATTTCCTGTGTTAACAAACCCTTCAAATACAATTCTTTCAGACCTTTGCTTTTTTCCTCAATTCTTGGCTTCTTTTCAATTACATATAAAATCCTACTAAGTGCTGAGTGAATTTAGTAAGTTAGGATTTTAAGAATTTCCTAGGACTTACCGGTGGGAGGAGAGAGGAACTGCATTAACTCGCTCACATGCTGCACATTCAGTTCCGGGCCCTTAGATCCGCAGCCTTCTGCCTCTGTCCCCAAAGCTCCAGACAGAATTTCAGCAACAAGTCACCTGGCTGTTTGTTCTCTTTGCAGTTTGAAGCTAAGAAGGCAGGGACTAAGTTGGATGCAGTGTGAAGACAAAAGTAGCGGGAGGTTTGAGTGTCAACACTTAGCCGTTGGCAGGGACTGTTCCTCATCTGTTTGTGGATACTAAGCCCTCTACCCCCCATCATATACTTACTGGGAGAACTTGGAGAAGATGAAACATATCTCCTGTGTTTTCTGGGGCCAGGGGATAACAGGATAGCAGCACTTAGCAGAATTTTAAAATAATGTTCCTACTCTTAGAAAACTACCACCTCAGGATTTTATTTTCAGTTCTGAGAGAATCAACATCTTTGAATAAAAAGACAAATGACTAGTAGTTTTAAATTGCCGGGTTTTATTAAGATATTGGCAAAAAATTTCAATATATTTCTTCACCTGAATGAACAGTTATAATAAATAAAATATGAAGACTCACTCATGATTACATTTGAACTCAAAAGTGAGGTGTAGAGCAGGTTCATAAGTGGATACACTTGGAAAGAAATGATTTACCTCCTTTGCTTCACTCCATAGAGAATTCTTTGCAGAGAAATGTCATGAACAAGAGAACAAAGCTGTGTCTCACCAGGAGCACCGAGAGTAAGTCACAGCCATGTACCTGGGGGTATCTGACATCCGAGTTTGCTAGAGTAGCTCTTTTTTCCAGAACAACTGCTGTCAGTCTGGACTTCCCTAGCTTATCCATGTTTTCTAATTAGTACAATAAATCTTCACATTAAAAGACAGAATGCTGCTAGAGGAAGTAATTCTTTATCAGCACAGTACCATTTGTCTGGAAAATAGTCATGTTATAATACTGACGGTATGTTGATTTGAAAAAAACATCTGTTATTCACAGGTCAGAACAGAAGAGTGGATATTTGTCTATCCCCTTTTATGGTCTATAGGTGAGAATGACCACTGAATGAACAACTTGTTTAAACATCAAAATAATGATGTAGATGACTTTCTTACGAAGCCTTGGCCAGCCTCTGATGGGGAAGGCAGTACTTGAATGACAGCAGTTCTGTCTGTGAACACTGATGTCTTTTCTGCATCATTTTAATCTGCCCACTGGACGTCTCACTCCTTACTGGCACAGTGTCCCAACAGTGCAATGTGGTAGTCATGAACGTGGACATCGTCCCACTTAATGTGATCAGAGTCAGACTCAGTGTCGACACTGCTGACTTTCAAGGATCCTCTTAAGTGCAACAGCAACTTTAATTTTATTAATTCAGGGACAGTGGATGGCACTTCTAGGTAAAGAAATGGTATGTACATGTGTGTTTCCACCATCCTCCTTTGTACAGACCTAACTGGGACCGAGAGCCCCAGTGTTTGGTGCAAGACAGTGCTGCTTCCCATCAGACCTCTCAGCAGCACGCGTCCAGAAAGGGAATACACTGGGGACTGATTCCCGTTAAAACTCACAGTGAATGTCCAAGGAGTTTGTATTTACTTCAGTTGGTGACTTGAAGTCTATTTCCCTAATCAGTTCTAGACATTCTTGTTTCTATTTGTTTTACTAGTTCCTATTCTAACAAAACTTTAGCAGGCAAACAAACTGATGCAGATCATGTTGAATTGAGAGGGGTACAGCCACTCTTAAAGATTGAGTGTAGAACTTTCACCACCACTAAATCACACATTGAGTAAAAGTACAGAACACATAATTCACAGACTATACCTCAGCATTAACAGTTACTATATATTATATAGATACCTTTATATCTATCTAATATTTTTACAGTCACCAGGTACACCATCATTAAGTCTAAGTTACAGACGTGTGGAAACCATTAGTTAGAGGGTACTCATTGCTTACGTCAGCAAGCAGCAGATAAGGGCACAGGAGTGTGAACTGAAGGGAACTACTTTCTATTGCCAGTGGCATTAAGAGAGAACACTGTTTCACAAAATACTGCTTTTATCTAGTGTATAGAACCAGGAGCAGCATATATCAGACCAATAACCACTACTTTAAAATGTATTATAGGATTTTAAAGGACTTACCTATGGAGCCTAACTACTTTATAAATATGCATGTTGTGAACAAATGAAAATTTGCTATTTTTTTACAATACTGTTTTACAGCTTGATCATACTAGAACTACTCTGCTTTACTGTCTAGAGGGCTACTGGTATGAGAATGGAGTTAACACTGCTTCCGTAGTCAGACCTACAAGACCCAGACCCTTAAAGATGCGGTCTGTGTTTATCCCGTTTCACCCCACTGAAAAAAACCTGTCCACTTCCACCTTCTTTCCTTTCACGGCTTTTATTCTGGTCAAAAACATCAGCTATAGACAACTATAGAAAATTCTGAAAAACAATTTTTTAATTAGCAAAATACTTTGGACGATAATATACCAATACTCTGCTGCCTGTTTTTTGTTTCCTTAGGTAATTTGAGACTGACACTGCACCTGATGGCTGCATGTGTCACAAGCCTTGAGAGAAGAAGAAATGATTCCAAAGTCAACATAAAACAAATATTGAAAATCTCTACTTACATCCAAATTTTTAAAATAAAATCTGTAGATGATCTGATCATTGCTAAAATGAAGCTGTTTTTATCCAAAATATGCTACAGTCCTCGGTTTTTGAAATCCAGGAACTTCAGTCCTCCATTATGGTTCTGGGGAATATAAATTGCATTATTACGTAAAAACATGGTTAGGCAGTGGGCGTCTCCCGGCGAGCGCGCTCGGCAGCTGAGCACCCCCGCAGGTGCGTCCTGTCCTGTCCTGTCCTGTCCTGTCCAGCAGCGCGGCTGGTCCAGGGTGACTAGGGGTGAGACCTTTGTGATTCTCAGAATCGGAGGCTGCTGCACTGAATGACTCTGATGATTAGTCTTTTTGCTCTCTTTAGATGAGGACATGCTTCTCACTTGAAACTGCAGCAGTGGCAAACTATCAAATACAAATACTGCAATGAAAACATGTCCGATCTCTGCAGTCTGAGGTTGCCGGTGGCTTGCTCTCTCATGCTAAGCAGACTTTGGTCTCAGCAGCCTGCAGTCCCCCTGCACGCGGCCTCCGGGCTCACTTTAGGCACACTCATTCAGCCTTTCACACCAATTCATTCCCTTGGGGGAAACAGTTTTGGAGAAGTTAAAACTAGTATTTTTCACTCGCCAAAACCCACTTATTTTTTAGTCGTACATGCCTTTGTTGTCTGTAACCTTTAAAAAAATGCAGAAAAATTAGAAATGCTACTTTTCTTTTTAAATGGCAACTTGATTCTAGTGTATTTGTACCTGACATCATCTCCATTAAAACAGTTTTATTCCTGAGATGAAGGTACAGTGAAAAACATGTTAGCATCGTAGGTTAAAACCAATTGACAGCGGTCTCCTAAAATGACAAATAAAAATTCTGCCAAAAGCACCATAACAGGTTATGAAACTCCCATATAGCTACAGCCCTAGGAAATACTTGAAGTTTTTCACAGTCCTTTATGTTACAGAAAAGAAATCAGTAAATCTTGACTGTATGCTGCCTCACAAGTATGAGAATATGACGTTTTTACAGTAGGTTTCTACTTTCATTGTTACCAGTTAAAACCCATATGGCTTTTAGTTACTCACCAAAAAATGAGGGAGGGGTTTCCCTCAGAGTCTCCAGTCTTTTGAGGAACATTCCCCAACTAAATCTAATTCTGCATTGTTTTCCAAAGGTATATTAGGCACATCAGACCAAATTTCAACTGCGTTGAGATTTCAACACGGTATTCTGACAAAAATAAGTACCTCATCAGCTCCCACTAGTGGCGTGAAGAGGCAGTGGGGTTTGTGTGTAGGTGTGGGGAGACATCACAGGGACCAGCTGTAGAATTTTGCTAGTAAAACCACCAATACTTTTTCTTTAGATTGAAAACACTATTTGGGGTTTTGATCTATTTACATTTAAGAATTGAGCCATCCATAGTTTCATAATGAACACATATTTCAGAGATGTCTACCTTGTTTCTACTCTGAGTAGCATTTTTACTGGGAGGAGAGCTAGCTAGCCTATTGGAAAGAAAGGATTATATTTCCCAGCTCCAGGGAAGATCTGGGGACGGAACACCATTACTCGTTCTGAGCCTCTTCGTGTTTTCATTGTACCCTTTCCAACTATTTTGCCTCCATGGCAGAGAACGTCTTAACATTCTATTTCTCTTCCCACTTCGAATAAGTGAGGACAGGCTAGTGCCTACTTTGTGGGAAGGCTCTTGAGCAGAGAGGAATGAATTAAACTTTGGATTAAGCCTGAATCCATGCCACCTCTTTGAGTAGTGGTAGCATAAATGAGATAATCTAGAAACTCTCTTTCCCAGGAATGTGAGCTGTTCATTCTCCAGCCCAGAACAGACAGGAAACAGACTCTCCATTCTGTTTCCCTGCCGCCCTGCAGAACCCAGATTACAGGAAGAGGGGAGCTCTCCGGCACCGCTCCGTTCGGGCAAGGATGACTGAACTGATTTTCTCTCCAGTAATAGCTCATTAATAAGATTTGCTTTCCTTGGTGCACCAGGATCAAACATCTCAACTGGTGGCAGAAACTGAACACTGTGAGGTTTGCTTGCTTCTATTCGTGTGAGATCTAGGTAGCCTGGGTCTTGCAGCACGTTGATTTGGGACCCTGGGCTCAGGCTAGTTCTATCAGTGAATGAGTCCACACGCCCATCATAGCCTAGGTCGGCTGGTGCTGAGCACTGGTGCTGAGGCCAGGGGCGCTTGCACTCGCCATGATTCTCCTTATCATCCCCCCCATCTTCTTGCCCTCCTTGAAAAGAGTTCTCTGTCCAGTCTGATTCCTCACTAACATTTACAGCTTTGTTCATGTCCCTCAGGAATACCACAATAACAGTGATGTTGTCACTTGACCCAGCGTCACGAGCTGACGCCACTAATTTGTGGGCCACCATGCTGCTGTCTCCATTGTTCTCCTTCAAGTGGTCGGAGACAACTTTCACTGCCTCATCAGGGTTCACGGTGTCGTAGAAGCCATCGCAGGCCAGAATGAGGTAGTCTTCAGTTCCATCCAGAACAGTGGAGGCCGAGTCGGCGTCCCCACAGATATACGGCTTATGTTCGGCATCTCCTGTGGGATTTAGAACACAGGTCAGGTTTGGGTTTACCTAGCAGGTAAGAGTGTTTCTGGCCAATGCTATGACTGACCACCTTCTGTTGCAATGTGATCTGAATTTACTGGAAAGAATTTATAAACTAGTTTTAGATAAAGCACTTGAATTCTGTTAATCAGGTGCTGCTTACCAGTTATTCTCAGTTCAGTAATTGCCATTAACTAAGCTTAATTTCTTACCTAGCTTAGACTCTGAATCCTGTGCCCTGGCTATGACTTAGCCTTAGCTGAGCACAGCAACAAATGTCAAATCTAAATTTGCTGCTGTACTGGAAATCAGTCCTACACAGGAAAACCTGAGTGTTGCGGGAGATCCGTTCTTTTACTGGTGGTGAAGCTTGCTTCAGTTGATATTTGAGAACAAGTCCACATTGGAAAACAAACCAAAGTTCTGATCGCTCTTCTTCAACAAGTACTTAAAATTCTTGTTTTATCCTTGTTTACAAATCAAGTTTCATACTGTGAACACAGAGCAATGCTTGAGTTACAAGGGATTTTTAAAAACCAAGGTCAACTTCCACAAGCGAGGAAGTCATTCCAAGCTTCAGACAAGAGAACTAGAATGTTAGTCTCTTTGTTCCTAGTCCAATTTGCTTTCTGTTTTTTAAATTCTGCTTTGCTTATTACTTGTAGAGAATAGTCAGAATGTGTATGTCCATTTTCTTAAATCCAGGGACCACCATTATTATTCTTTCTTCTTCATGTTTCTGATTATCCCCCCTTTTGTCTTC
This sequence comes from Saccopteryx bilineata, assembly GCF_036850765.1. NCBI lineage: Eukaryota > Metazoa > Chordata > Mammalia > Chiroptera > Emballonuridae > Saccopteryx > Saccopteryx bilineata. The sequence goes on along the minus strand of NC_089491.1, from coordinate 385,645,490 downwards.
ATTGCTGTTATTTAGTCTCTATTTGTGAACAACTGTAAGAATCCCCAAAGCCCTATCTGGTTAGCTTGTCCACTCAGAGCTGGGCCTTGAAGGACAAATTAGTTATCAGCAGCAGCAAAGGCCCTGGGTTGAGGAAAAAGAATCAACAAAGAGAGGCAGCTATTAAGCAGTAATGTCTAGCTGAATATAGGGTACTGGGAGGAGAGACAGACTGGGGTCTGGGGCCCACAGTAAGCTGGGTTTGTCACCAGACTACTAACATAATTCCTCCGTTTGGAACTTCCAGATCCAGAGCACTCCCAAATCCATTCCTTGTTTTCCTTTGGAGAGACTAGCAAAGGGGTGCTTGGCCAACTGGGTACCCCAATAACTTATTACTCATTTCTTTACACAGAAATCACAGAGTATTAGCAGAAATTCCTAGATTAGGGTATCATAATTCGGTAAACAATAGTTTTAAAAAGTTTACAAAGTGGTTTTTATCATCTGTAAAGTAGTGACAGCGCGTAGTGGTCTGAGGATGCCAGTGCTGGAGTCAGACTGCCTGGCTCTGACCCCGGCACCGGCCAGCACCCTCATCCGCCACCAGCCTTCCCATTGCAGTAAACAGCTTTTGACTGGGGAAGATGAAAAGGAGATAAACGGAAGTGACCTGGCTGTGTTACCGCTGTTTTTGATGTCTGTTCTCCTACCCAAGTAAAAGTCTCTGCAACACTTCACGCCCCTTTTTAATCCTCAAGCAGGCCCAGAAAGCTGACTGGAACCACATGGACAACTGCTGGCACCAGTGTGGGCCCCGTGCCCTACCTAGCAGGTTGCTGGGAGGCCCTGCACAGCGGGACTTAATGTATATGCCTGCGTTGGTTTATGTGGAAGGTAAGAAACTCTCTTTCACACAGGAGCCAGGACCACAGTCCTCAAGCATGGTTTTGATTTTGGCAACTTCACTTCCACACTGGGATGCTTTCTGATTAGCCTGTTCAAGCTAATTAAAGCTTCCCATCATGGGATTCCGTGTCCACCAATCCCCTTTACAAATTTCCCCATCCCTACTCCACCTGAATAAATTATCATTATTATTTTCTGAATTCCAGCTCTAAAAATAACCGTGATCTGAGTCATACTGTTCCCAAAAGTCTTGTTGTAGTGCTTCAGTGAAGAGACTCGTGCAGCTGTTCATTTAGAACAACATACGAAGGTTGACACGGAGAACAGGCTGCCGGAATGCCAGCTCTTCACCTGCTCTGCCATCGGGTGGCAGACTCATGACATGTCGCCCCCAGGTCTGGTAGGAGGGCATGACTACCCATTCCATGAGAAGCGGCCACATCCTGTGTCTTCAGCCTCCTCACTCTTTATGCTGGGAAGCATGCTCCATCAGCTTCGGATCATAAATACGAAGGGCTCATGGGGGGACACATTTTAAAAGCTGTTCCTTGTAGCCTGACCAGGCGGCGCAGTGGATAGGGCGTCGGACTGGGATGCGGAGGACCCATGTTCAAAACCCTGAACTCACCGGCTTGAGCACGGGCTCATCTGGTTTGAGCAAAGCTCACCAGCTTGAACCCAAGGTCGCTGGCTCGAGCAAGGGGTTACTCGGTCTGCTGAAGGCCCGCGGTCAAGGCACATATGAGAAAGCAATCAGTGAACAACTAAAGTGTTGCAATGAAGAACTGATGCTTGTCATCTCTCTCCCTTTCTGTCCCTATCTGTCCCTCTCTCTGTCACACACGCACAAAGAAGCTGTTCCTTGTTTAAAGCTTTATTTATTTTTTTTTTTTTCCTGAAGCTGGAAACAGGGAGAGACAGTCAGACAGACTCCCGCATGCGCCCGACCGGGATCCACCCGGCACACCCACCAGGGGCGATGCTTTGCCCATCCTGGGCGTCGCCATGTTGCGACCAGAGCCACTCTAGCGCCTGAGGCAGAGGCCACAGAGCCATCCCCAGCGCCCGGGCCATCTTTGCTCCAATGGAGCCTCAGCTGCGGGAGGGGAAGAGAGAGACAGAGAGGAAAGCGCGCGGCGGAGGGGTGGAGAAGCAAATGGGCGCTTCTCCTGTGTGCCCTGGCCGGGAATCGAACCCGGGTCCTCCGCACGCTAGGCTGACGCTCTACCGCTGAGCCAACCGGCCAGGGCCCCTTGTTTAAAGCTTTAAGAGTCATTTTTTTTTTCCTTCAGTTGAACTCTACTTAGGAGTCCTTTTTCTTGTTCCTCTTTAACCCTCTATTTTATCCCAGCGGCTTTCCAAATCTCACATTTTTAAACTACTGGATCTGGGTAGATAGCCTAATTTTCAGCTTCAAAGAAAATTAACTTGATCAGGCCTGAATTCCCTCAGTTCCTCTGCAGCTACCCCATTTCTTCTTCTTCTTTTGGAATCTAGAGGTTCCCCCACTACCATTTCTCAGAGTGGAAGGCGCTCCCGCCTTCCCAGAGCTGGCAGTGCTGCTGGACGTCTCTCCAGGACTCCGGCTTCTCCCCTCTTCAGTTTCTCCTCTCCTTGCTCTCCTCCATCCTACAAACATGACCTGGTCCAAAATCGCGTCCTAAAAACAATAAAAGCAACCCTTTTCAAAACCAGCTTTCCCCTCAAGTCACCACAGTGTCACTTCTCCACCAGATTGTCCAAGAAACTGAATCTGCACATGCCCCTTTTGCGCATTTGCCCTCACCTGATTATTTTGTGGTCTTTCCTCCTCCTGACCCCAAACATTTCTTAAATGTGACCAATTAAAGTTCTCACTCAGCGTTGTCAGTAGGTCCTGTCTATCCCTTTTTAGGCTGCCTCTGTAGCAAACGAGGGCGCCCGCGCCCGCAATGGTGCCTCATTAGGCCTGCTACTCCGGTGTGGCTTTCAGACTGTCATCACAGATACCTGACACCCACAGACCTGGCCACGTGGGCCCTCCGCCTAGACTGCCCCGCCCGGCCCCAGCCTCCGGTGCCTGTTGCCATTCCTGAGCAGGACATGCTCTTCCAGACACCTGTGGACCTGTGTCCCCTGGACCTGGAGTTTCCTGCCTGAACATCCTCCCCCACAGCCAACCCACAATTCACTCTGAAGTCTGAGACTGTCATTTATTCAAGGACATTCTCCGGCTTTAGCTCCCTTTGTGTTATATTTTTAGAAACAAAAAAAGGCAAGTAACCTTTTTTTGTTTCTAAAAATATAGTAAGGCTGCTTCTGTAATAGGCATTAAAGATACCTCAGTACTCAGAGACGGGAAGAGGAAGAGAAAGAGGTCTTTGGTTGACGTCAAAAAATTCTATACGGGGGTATGTTTTAGAAATGAGAAATTTCCCTATTTGGCCTTATTCCAGAGTTCCTAATAACTCCTTCAGTCATAGGGTAAAGCCAACTTTTAGTTTTTCAGGAAGTATTTGCAGAATTTTTCTCTTTCTAAACCTGCTGCTCACATTTGGGCCACTTCACAGCTTGCTAACACCTTCCTATAGAGTGGGAGGAATTCACATCAGTGGTGAAACGGAATCGGCCCTTTGAGATTTTTTAGTGTTCTGGAATTGTTGGGTAATAAGCAAGACTTGGGGATTGGCAGTGAAGCCCACTTATCCATGTTACCCCCACTTATCCATGTTACCCCCATCAGGTCAGACGACATCATTTCCTGAGGAGGCGGTGACGAGACCTGCAGTAGATACGCACATATATATCATCCATGTAGACACTCACACAGTTCTTTTTTAAAAAGAAGGTGAAGCCTGACCAGGCAGTGGCACAGTGGATAGAGCATCGGACTGGGATGCAGAGGACCCAGGCTCGAGACCCCGAGGTTGCCAGCTTGAGTGCAGGCTCATCCAGTTTGAGCAAAGCTCACCAGCTTGGACCCTGGCTCTGGCTCAAGCAAGGGGTTACTCGGTCTGCTGAAGGCCCGTGGTCAAGGCACATATGAGAAAGCAATCAATGAACAACTAAGGTGTCACAATGGAAAACTGATGATTGATGCTTCTCATCTCTCTTTGTTTCTGTCTGTCCCCATCTATCCCTCTCTCTGACTCTCACTGTCCCTGTAAAAAAACATAAAATAAAAATAAAAAGAACGTGAGCTAAGGCATGAAACAAATAATAAACCCAGGTGCCAAAGTGAAACAAAGTAGAGCTCAATTCTTTGAAGTTACACCTTGTATTCTGTCCAGTCAGCTTAGCTGTTTAAGTTTTAGAGTTTTGTTGTCTTTACACTTCTTTTGAAGGATTTAGGTCCCAGGGAGCAGATTCTTTGAAACCCCGGGGTTATCTGGCAAGTTATTACATTCCTCATACAGATTTTCTTTTTTGCAAGAGAGACACAGGAAGGTAGAGAGATGAGAAGCATCAACTTGTCAACTTGCAGTTGCATCACTCGTTCATTGCTTGTTTCTCCTTCGTGCCTTGGTGGGGGTGAGCGGCAGTCAAGCCAGTGACCAGGGGCTCAAGCCAGCGACCGTGTGGTCTTATCATGTCTATGATCCCACGCTCAAGACAGCGAGCCTGCACCTAAACCGGTGACCTTAGGGTTTTGAAGGTGGGTCCTCAGTGTCCCGGGTCACGCTTTACCCACTGCACCACCACTGCACAGGCCCTCGTATAGAAAATTATTTTCATCTAAAAAGCATAATGTTTTTCCCATGGACTGGTTCTCTGTTGTTTATGTCATTTTAAAATTCATAATGAATGACATAAAGATATAAGCAAGGTGAAATATGGAGGGAGGCTTCCATTCTCTGTACAATATTGAATTAAACTAACTATGACCCAAAATGGAATGAAATGAGGTTTGCTGTGGCTTTAAGCAGGATCTGTGTACCAAACATTAAAGCCTTCTTTTTAAAAAAAATAAACTAGTAAGTTCTGCATTTCTTAATATAGTTCCCCCTTAATAATGAAATTTAAGCATATAAATAAGTTAATTAAGCTAAATAATTAAAAGAGGCATCATCCAACTGTTATTTTAGATAATAATAAGCACACTGATAATATAAATTATCATCATCTCGGGTTCCCTGCTGTATCAAGAGTTCATTTAAGACAATGAGCCAGAAGAGGACAGTTTAGAGAAACAAATTAATTGGGTTTTCCTACCAATCGCTCTGGAGACTGAGAGACTTCCATTCACTCTCCAGGCACCAAACCAGACCACACAGCCACCAAGGGCCTCGATTCGCTGCTTTTCATCCTAAACAGCAATGCAATAAAAAGAAGCAAATAATTAGATTCAGGATTTACTCCTCTACCTTCCCAGTAAACAACAGATATAATACTCATCAGCTTCCTGGAAAGGTTCTCGTTATTCTTCCTTTGGAAGGTGGGCACGGTTGCTGAGATAATGGTGATAGTTATGGTAATTAAGTGAGTCTTAATTAATAACTAGAAAACTGCCGTTGTGGAACAAAGCATACTCACCTCTCTGTCTGGTTTGTGTGGCTTCATTAGTTCAACAGCTTGGCCCTTTCTCACAAGCATAACCTGGGAGTCCCCCACCCAGGCTACATGCAGCATGTTGCCTCTGATAAAAGTCACCACTCCTGTGGTTCCACATCTTAAGCTCTGAAAAGAGTTTAAATAAAACTTAGTAAAAATAGATACCAAATTCTCATTGAGAAGCAATTTATAGTTGATACAGACCTTTCAATTGGGAGCTAGATTATTAATAACTTGATTTCACAAATAAACAGCAATTCTTATTTCTAAATTCAAATTTTGTTTTTATGTGCATGTACACATTCCTGGGTGCACACAGATCCATCTGATCTGTGATATGCAAGACAGGAATGACTACTAACTCCATTGTAGACACAGGTAAGAAAACTATGGCAGGTTATGTAATTTGTCCAAGGGCAGGTAACTGATTAGTACATAAAAGAGAAATTAAATTCTTTTTCCTGCTAGTCCAGGGTTGAATCCATTATATCAACCCTAAGAGTAAGTCCCAACCAGTTAGCTTAGTTGCAAAGAGCAAGGTTGTGGTTCTGTCCCTGGTCAGGTCACATGTGGGAAGCAGCCAGCAAATGCCCAACTAAGTGGAACAACAAATGAATGTCTCTGTGTCTTTCTAAAATCCATTAAAAGAGAGAGATTACCATACTTTGGTCTCTGTTTTGTTTCTGACATCTGTATGTTTAGAGAGGAGAGTCTTCCCTTTATAAAATAACATAAAGCATCTGACTGGTACACAAATGCTCCCATTCTCTGGATAGTAAGATAAGAGCCAAGATATAACATACATTCCCGAATGAGAGGTAAGTTAATTATACCTTGCAACAAAATAATTTTAGGGGCTTTTACTTTTGAACATTGTATAAAGAACTGACTGGAATTTCACTGCAATAGCTCAGAACCACTGCTTAATGCTCTTCTTGATAGTACTATATTAAAATGACATCTGCATTTGACATGAGTCACCACCAAATGAGCATGCCTTTCTGTTACTAAGGACTTGGCCTAAATTAGAACCAGTGTGTCATGGGTGGTAAAAGGCCCCTGGGAGCCTATGAGAAAACTTCTCATTTTCCCTATGTAGGGAAAGTTTGTTATAAATCCTCACCCACCAATAAAACGTCTTCCCACACAGACTGTTCAGAAGCTCAGCCCCCTGGAAACATGATCAAGACACCTCAGTGCATATGCCCAGGAGAGAGCAGGAGGCAGGGCTGCCTGACGCCCAGCAGGAATAGCTACTTGCTTCCCAGCAGCTAGCAGCTCGTGGAGGCACAAGAAGTAACTGCTGAGGCAAACCTAAATTATTCAGGAGAACTATTGGCAGGATTGAGAGACACTAGGAGCAGTGGAAGCAAGTAAGGTGAACATGGTCAGAAAGAACCATACTTTTGAAGACACAGAGGAAAAGGGATAGAACAGAATAAGGCAAGTGATTCTCTTAGTTTCATGGGTGATTATGGATTGCCTCTCGGGCCAGGTTTTGTCCACATTCAGAATGATGACAGCCAGTAGCTCCAAAGCAGACAGCCAAGCCGTGCTGGCGCTCAAGAGACGGGTCAGCACTATACAAAGTGTTTTCCAGCCCCACACCTATATATGTAGACCTTAGTGGTTGCTGTTGGAGGATGTGCATATTAATCTAAACGGGATAGGCTGGAGAAATACAGAATATTTTGCCAAATAGTTCTGAATTATTGTTTCATGAATTCCAAGCCTACTACTGCTGTAGAGCATAACTATGAGATCAAAGAAGTGATTGCTCTCTTCTAAGTCCATTTCAAAAAGAGGTCATGTCTAGGCCATAGGGCAGGAGTCCTATTCTGTGTGTATGTAATATATGATTACTTTTAAAAATAAAACATTCTCTTTCGGTTGGTCCCCCGTTAGAAATGAATGTAGAATACCATAGTTAATTATGTACCAATACCCAGACTGATAATTAGATTAAAATTTTTACTTTTAGATCTTAATATAGAACCCCTGTTATTTGTTCAGTGTAAAAACCTTAAATCTGAATAACCTTAAGAAATCAGGACATGAGCTCTGACTTTTCTGTTAAGGGAAAATCTGTTCAAGGATCATCTAAAGACTCACTGTCTCCAAGCAAATTTTCCCTCACCCTCAAGAGATACACAGCAAAACACTGCCAACTCATTTTTAACTAAATGTATGGGAGTAATCTTGGCTTCTGTGGGGTTTTTTCAGACCATTGTTTTAATCACCATATCCAGACTTTATCAGCAAAGTCTGCTTAGAGGGTTGGGCCTCCTGTGAACCTGACAGACAATAGTGATTAAGAGACAGAACCCCCCTGCCACATCCAGCAATGACTGCCTTTCCGGAGAACTAGAGCTTAGCAGTTTCCACACAATACCCCTGGCCCCCACTGAAACTCTTCATCAGGAGAATTAGAACTACTGTAACAATCCACCACTAGGGGTCAAGAACACCATTTGGAAAAGAACTTTAATGCCTGTCTCAAAAGAGAACATCCAAATAGCCCTTTAACCATGAACCGAATTGGGCCCAGCTAGTGGAGTCAGAACCAGAACTAATGAGAAAGAGGCATACCTCCCTGGCTGCCTTCTGCACAAACCGCTCGTCAGTGACCCGGAACGCCCGGCACAAGGCCTCAGCAGGATCGTGGGGGAACATCTCCTGGCGCACCAAGTTAACATGCAGGTGAATGGAGGCATAAATGGCAGCATCCACCCCTCCATGGCCATCAAACACTGCAAAGTAAGCTTGTTCTTCCTGGTCCTGTCAGCAGAAACAAACAGTGAAGAGAGGCACAGCATGGTTCCAGCGAGCACTGTTACCTAGCCTCCTCCACTACATTTGTCACCAGATAATGAGACTAAAGGTGTCCCTTCTCCGATATGCCTGATCAGCTGCTAAAACACCTGCAGTATTAGGGCATCTCTGTTATGCCAGCATGCTGGAACACATCATGCCCAATTAGCTCAGGCTGAAGTGCCCTCTCCGTGGAAGCTGTTGTCTTGCACCATGGAGACCGCCCACGTGCATTTGCTTCAGAGTTGCTATTACAATTTCAAGGGGAGAAAAGAGAAGGTATGAGAACTGAACAAAAGCTGTTCTGGATTGAGTTTTTTCCAAAAAGAAAAGCATTTTAATCATAAAGTTAGAAACTAAGAACAATAAGAGATAATTGGCCTTCCAGCACAAGGCCAATTATGTTAGGTTGTTTAAAATACAGAGATAATGAAAGCCTATACACACTTCCAAACTATAAAGTCTCCATCCTAAATCATTCATGGTCACATTAAATTCTCACCTTAAATAACATAGTCTGAACTGGGTGGCAATACTTGAACCACAACAGATGTCTAGCTGCCCTGTAACACTTGACCTTGTCCCCTAAGCTAAGAGTCAGGCTTTCTCCTGACAAAGGAAGCCAATGACATTAACACCACGAAAGTGCTTCAACTCAAGTGTTTCAGTCTCAGATCTAGCTTCCTTAGGAGATCTATAAACTCACTGAACTCTGAGTCCTGGTCTCCCTTTAGGCAACAGTGTGTAATGATTTTCATTTGTAAGTCTCTGACCTTCCTTGGGCTCTGCTTGGATGAGTCCAGGTCCTGTCATTCAAAGCAAAATAAATATACAAAGTAAAGCAGTTAATTTTCTTTTTTTTTTTTTAGAGAGAGAGAGAGAGGAAGGGAGAGAGATGGGAAGCATCAACTTGTAGTTGCTTCACTTTAGTTTGTTGGTTTCTTCCCATTCATTTACATTTAATTTCCTTGTGCTTGCTTTCCCATCTCACAGGGATGTGGAAGAACTACTAAAACAATAGGTCTATTTAGACTTTGGAAAAGTTCTTTTAAAGGATATATACTGCATTTATATAAGTACCGCATATAAATGTCCATAAAGATAACACCCAAGTATTATGAAGTCTATATCAGCTAGACATTACAACTAGTTAATTTAGCAATCCAATGAACACTATCTGTAATGTCATTAAAGAATAAATGATTAAATAGAACTATCTAGAAAAAGTCCTGATATGTAGAGTTTTTACTTATACTGAAAAGTAGTACTCATTTTTAAATAACTGCATTGGCAGGAAAAGGATAAAATTAAAAAACAGCATATATAAACAGTTTTTAAATGACGAGTGAGCTGTTCTGGGATTATCACAGAGAGAGGGACAATAATTCCTTTATTGGGACATGAGAGTATAACAAAGTAATGTGAGATAGGTGGAGAGATTCCTAGTATAGCATCCAAAAAAATAGGATGAGCCAAATGAAGCTCTTCAATAATCAGCATAACTTCTTAAAGTAAAAAAAAAAAAATACTGATCTTCTCCCTGTTATAAAGATGGTGTACATTTATTTGACCATAAAGAAGTGTAAAAGCCTGACCAGGTGGTGGCGTAGTGGATAGAGCGTCGGACTGGGATGCAGAGGACCCAGGTTCGAGACCCCGAGGTTGCCAGCTTGAGCGTGGACTCATCTAGCTTGAGCAAAAAAAAGCTCTCCAGCTTGGACCCAGAGTCGCTGGCTCGAGCAAGGGGTTACTCGGTCTGCTGAAGGCCCGCGGTCAAGGCACATATGAGAGAGCAATCAATGAACAACTAAGGTGTCGCAACAAAAAACTGATGATTGATGCTTCTCATCTCTCTCCATTCTTGTTTGTCCCTGTCTATCCCTCTCTCTGACTCTCTGTCCCTGTAAAAAAAAAAAGGGTGTAAAGAAGTAAATAAATGTCTATAATCCCACTATCTACAGATAACCAGTATTTTTTGTATACATACACATTTTGTCAATAAAATTAGGATCATACTATACAGTCATCCCTTGCCATATCGCAGTTCACTTTTCGCGGTCTCACTGTACTGCAGATTTTTAAATTGTGCATATCTAATTTTGTATCGCGGATTTTTCGCTATATCGCGGGATTTTGCAGCATATAAGTATTTTTATATATTATTTTAATTATTTTTGCGGTAAAATAAGCATTTTCTAGATTAACAGTATGAGAAAGATTTATAAAGCCTTAACATATATATAAATAATAAAATAAATATAAGGTGCTACTTCATGGATTTTTGTCTATTGTGGGAGGTTCTAGAACCTAACCCTCATGATAGATGAGGGACCACTGTACATGGAATTTTATATACTGCTTTTTGCCATTTATCATGTCATTAAGTATTCTCGAAGACATGATTTTAAATGGATAGGTACTATAAATCTTATGAGCATATCACAGTTATTCCCTATAGGTTAATAATTTAGATCATTTCTAATTTTTTATTATTACTGACAGTGTTGTGTAAAAGTTTTGTCAAACAAAACATCCTCTGGGTTACATTTGCATGGGTATGGTAACATTTGGAAACAGATATCACCAGATCTGTCTTTGTAATGTGAATGCCAATTACCAGCCCACTATTACTGCTTATCAGACCTTGACTGTCAGCTAAAATTTAAATTAACTGCTCAATGAAGGAAATGTTGTGCTTTGCAGAAATGACTGCATTGTAACTTCTAAGTTATGGACTTGAGTGAAGGAAAGAGGCAAGTGACAGGCAAAGAAAGCAAGCCTACTTCTGTTTGCATTAACATAACACACTTAATAGATAAGAGGAATACAGCAAGAAAATGGTTATTAAGTTGACAAGGCTCACATGATCTAATCTGTCAGTCAGAGATTCAGGAAATGTAAGTCTAGCTACTTTTTTTATCTCAGAAACCAAGATTTAAAAAAGAAAACCACATGAAAACTGAAAACTGTCCCAGTCTCAAATTCCTTCCTTTATATTTATATTTGCTTCAGCAACATAGTAATTTAGGAAATTAATGAACACCATTTGATTATACCAGCAAAACAGTGTCCTTTAAAAAACCAGCTTTATTGTGATATAACAGTTTTCTTTTTCACTTGTATGTGTCTAGAGTAGCTCTGGAAGGTTACACAAGAAACTGGTAACTCCCTTGCCTTCATGGAGGGGAACTGTGAGTGAGAGACAAAGATGAGAGATTTTATTTTTCTGTTCTAAACCATGTGAATGTATTACCTATTTCAATTAAAGTAGTTCCTTGTCTAATGCAATCCAATTTGTGCCACTTTGCCTTGTCATATTCCATCCTATCCGATAGTATTAGACGTATATGAGGAGTTCCGTTCGAAAACAGAACCATGAAGGTGTTTTTCTAAATATCATTTGACTTCAGAAGTGCCCTTACCTCGAGGTTGAAGAGCATATTAAAGTCAGGAATGCAGACGTGTTTGTCCTCCATTTTCCTGCGCATGTTTTTGATGGCATGGATTGATGTCTCATAATAAAGCTGGGGTCTCCTGCGGAGAGGGAAATCTTTCACCCAGCTACAGCAAATCTCGTGTAGTTTGCTGAAGACAGAACGGGCCAATTTCACTGTCTCAATCTCTGAAAGAAACACAGAAACCCCCAATGAAGAGCCCTGTAAAATTGCTTTTCACTTGTCTGACTAGTAAAGACAGAAGTAGGTCACATTAGTCAAGCCCCTCCTTAATAGAAGAAATTCCTCCTTCTCAAGGGAAATGAAATGTTGCTTCTGAAGAGAGAAAATGACAACCTATCTAGTAGGAAACCAGCCAGGAGTTGCCACTAACATGATTCCTATGTCATGAGAAGAAAACCTCTGGTCGGGTCTGGGTCTTTACCAAGGCCAGGTTTCTTCTAGTCCACAAGTGCTCTGGCCACTGCCACCTCGCTCAGGGAATGGTTCTTTTGGGTTGGCTGCCATAGTCATCTGGAGAGCCAAGTCCCCTGTGTTGAGAGGAGTGACTGAAATATGAACAGTGGTTATCCAGCTAGCTGGAATACGACAGGCCTGTGAGCAAGAGATTATTTACCAACTACAGGAACCACAGGGTTTACTTTGATTTCCATTTGTCTTTGTCTCCCTTTTCCCAACCTCTTCTTTACCCTCCTTCCCGTTCCCTAACTTTTCTCTCCTGTAACTGATCATAATTTAGAAGTAAATTATATATTTTTACTATTTGATGTCCTTTTTTCTTTTAGGTGAGAGGAGGGAGATAGTGAGGCAGAGTCCCTGACCAGATCCACCCAGCAATCCTGTCTGGGGCCGAAGCTCAAGTGTCTAAGGCTGACGCATTCCAGTGGAGCCATCCTCAGCGCCTGGGGCCAGGCTCAAACCACTCGAGCCACTGGCTGCAGGAAGGGAAGAGGGAAAGGAGGGGGAGAGGGAGGAGGAGAGCAGCAGATGGTTGCTACTCCTGTGTGCCCTTATTGGGAATTGAAGCCGGGACGTCCACAGGCCGAGTCGACACTATCCACTGAGCCACTGGCTAGGGCCTTGATGTAATTTTAATTAAAGCTTTAGTTAATAGCTTAAATAGTATAGCCAACAGACTAACAGAGTTTTCTATTTCCCTAAGGAAAAAGTACTTAAATTCTATGTGTGTAATCCTGGATAGAAAAAGAAATAGCAATCAGAGGATTCTTTACCCTAGACTATTAAGTCTGCTACTTGACCCGTTACAGACAGGAGACTGGCTGATTTCTGAGGCCACACATCCCTCCGTGTGTGGCCAGATGTGGAAGCCTTTAAGCAACACTCAATAGTACTGGCCAGATTGTCTCACACCATCTCCACTCAGCTGTCCTCAACTCAAGTTGTGGCTACTGAAATAAGCAAAGGGAGACTAGGTTTTCTGAGGCCAGTATTTTAGAGGTTCCCCAGGTTAAAAAAAAATTAAAATTCACATTTTTTTGGTTTTTACTTTACTAAGTCAGATGTAGCTTGACAGCCTGAGAAAGCGTGTGGCAGATGGGGAATGGTGGGGTGGGCCTCCTGTGACCTACAGCACAAATCCCAGAGAGGCTGTGTGTTCTTAGGACAGCCTGGGAGCCTGGAGTCTCATCCTCTAGTTCTCGCCCTGCCACTGCCGAAATCTGTGACTACAGTTACCTGTTTTCTTACTCAAATTTCTTTTTAAAATGACTGTTCAGAAATCTGACCTCAAGGCTTTTGTTTTTCTCATTAACAGAATACAGAGCGATTAACCAGGTTTTATGACTTTGTCCCCTTGACAATTTTATGTAACTGAAAATGAAGGGTACATTTGAAAGAAAAGAATTGCAAACAACATGCCCTGGCTGGTTGGCTCAGTGGTAGAGCGTCGACCTGGTGTGCAGGAGTCCCGGGTTCGATTCCCGGCCAGGGCACACAGGAGAAGCGCCCATCTGCTTCTCCACCCCTCCCCCTCTCCTTCCTCTCTGTCTCTCTCTTCCCCTCCGGCAGCCAAGGCTCCATTGGAGCAAAGTTGGCCCGGGCGCTGAGGATGGCTCTATGGCCTCTGCCTCAGGTGCTAGAATGGCCCTGCTTGCAACAGAGCAATGCCCCAGATGGGCAGAGCATCGCCCCCGGCTAGGCGCATGCGGGAGTCTGTCTGACTGCCTCTCCGTTTCCAACTTCAGAAAAATACAAAAAAAAAAGAATTGCAAAGAACAAATAAAACAAATAAAACAAATGAGGATTCCTAAATGATAAATGAACTCAGAAACTTTGAGGCAGAACAGATTTAGGTGAAACAACTGATATTAACTATCAGGATAGTTCCCAAATTCCCAGGTAATAATATAAACCATTATATCATTTTTTGGTTTGTATATTATTATATAATAAAACTTGAAGAGGTGTGTATAACAGGGAAACTGAGGCCAACAGAGAACCCAACATTTGACTGTATATTTTAAGCAACACCAATATTTTTTTGGAGGGGAGAGAGAGAGACAGGAACATCAAGCTGCCCCTGTCTGTGCCCTGACCAGGGTTCAAACCAGCAGCCTCAACCAGGATGACACTCCAGCCAACCAAGCCACCCAACCAGGTTTTTACTGATTGATTGGCTTTTAGAGAGACCGAGAGAGGAAGGGAGAGAGTGGGGGGGGGGGGAAGGGAAGCATTCATTAGTTGCTGTCTGTGTGTGCCCTGACTGGGGATTGAACATGCAACCTTGTTGTTTCTGGACAACGCTCTTTGCGACTGAGCAAACTGGCCAGGGCTGCAATGCCAATCTTTTTCTTTTTTAAAGCACCAGTCACTAGAGACTATGTCTTCCAGCCAGCACTGACATATTTGTATCACTCCAACCCATCTGGACCCTGCATTTGGGTGGGCATTTAACTCAGTCACAACAGAGGATTCCTAAATGATAAATGAACTCAGAAACTTTGAGGCAGAACAGATTTAGGTGAAACAACTGATATTAACTATCAGGATAGTTCCCAAATTCCCAGGTAATAATATAAACCATTATATCATTTTTTGGTTTGTATATTATTATATAGACATGGTTGTCCAATAAAGTCGATTCCTAGCTACATATGGCTACTTAACCTTAAATTAATTAAAATTAAGTAAAATGTAAAATTCAATATTTTGGCCATATTAGCTACTGATATATTTCAACTGTCCAATAATTCCATCTAGCCAGTGGCTACCACGCTGGACAACAAGGTGGAGAACTCAGGTTTCCAACACTGGGCTGGTGACCGACAGTGCTGATGCAGACAGGCTAAAGGGGGTAGGGAAGCAATACCAGCGTCCATACTACTCAGTACAGCACTAGAACTGTCCCTGCCTCTCCCCGTTAGTCCTTCCCTGATCTCCCCACAGCACTCTTTCACACCATCTACTATAGTTCTTACCACAGTTTGTAACAATAGCCAGTATGTTGTGGGTATTTGTACATTCTGTATCTAGAATATTTCAAAAACAGAACCATTCTCAATCCTAGGTATATCTGACTCTTACACCCAATGCTCTACATTTCCTAAATTAGAGCGCAGATAAAGACTGTTTCTTAATTTCTTTCATTAGTCATAGCATAGTACCTAGCAGATAACAGGATTCATTAGATGTTTACTGAATAAATGAGTACGCAAACTTATATAAATTAATCACTAAAATATTAAAATATCTGCTCTGCATCGTCTGTTTCACTTCACTAATTTTTCCATCTATTTCTACAGTGGTGCGGGTCCCTTTAAAATTACTGTAACTTTATACATGATAATAGCAGGCAGACTGGTTTTCCTACCTATTTTCTTTCTTTTTTTTTTTTTTTTTTTAAATTTTATTTATTCATTTTTGGAGAGGAGAGAGAGAGGGAGAGAGAGAAACAGAGAGAGAGAAGGGGGGAGGAGCTGGAAGCATCAACTCCCATATGTGCCTTGACCAGGCAAACCCAGGGCTTCGAACCGGCGACCTCAGCATTTCCAGGTCGATGCCCCATCCACTGCGCCACCACAGGTCAGGCCCTACCTATTTTCTTAATTTTAAAAGATGTCACTTTGCTTTGACGTATTTGTTCTTCCAAATGGACTTCCTAATTATTTTGCAAAGTTTTAGGGGGGGAATTAGTTGCCATTGTGTTTGGGACCACATTGAATTTATAGAGTAATCTGGGAAAAAATGACATCTTTTTCACATTGAGTGTTATCCAGGAACAAGCTATATTGTTTCCTTAATTTAAATTTAAATCCTTCTTCTATTGCTCAATACAGTTTTAACAGGTCCTTCATATTTCCTAATGAATTAATTACTAGTTACGTGCTATTTTGAGTCTGAACTATGCTGTAATGTGCTGTTTGCGGCCAAGCAATCTTCTTTCGGCCTGGAACATTTTCTCTACTCTTAGTCCATGTGCACCTGGGGGTATGAACTGTGATTCGGGTCTAGACAGTCAGAATCACCTTCCTGTGGCCACAGTGATTGGGGTCAACAATGGGACATTAGTCCAAGCTGGGCTGATTAGGGTAAATGCTGTGACTTATGTAAGAGGAGCTGGGTAAAGTTACTCTTATTTTCCTGCTTGCTTTGAACTGGGCAGATGAAGACCTGGCGCTCCTAGCAGTTGTCTTGACGCTGCATGGAGCCTGAAAATAAAATACAAATGAAAGAGTACAGCTGAGAGCTGGAGAAATTCCAGATTCAGATGACATCATGAGAGGCCTTGAATCTAGCTGCGTAGCCCTTACACTGAAGGCTAGCCAATAAATTCTGTTTTTGCTGAAGCCATGTGTTGTGTTAGTGGTCATTTGCAACCAAAAAATTCTTGAGTATATACATCAAGCATAAATGCTAGATTTTGATTAGAGTCAAATTTTGTTCTACAATGTCCACTATGTATCCATCTAGTTCTACTTTATTAAGTATATTTTTAAAAATTAGGAATGGATATTGAATATCATCAATGCTTCTTTGGGCATCTTTAAAGATTACTCTGGTTTGTTTCTTGTGATGCAGTAACATATAAATTACGCTGACAGACTTCCCAATCGTTTGTCCTATTCACTGGCACGGTGCTAAGGACGTGGCCAGCTCCCAGTAAAATACTCACCAAATGAACGAACTGTTGTACTCAGTGCTGCCAGTATTTTACTTAATATATTTAATAATGATTACTGAGATTGACTTCTCATTTCCTTTTTAAATTGTCTTAGACACAATTTGTCTAAGTTTTGGTATCAGCGTTATGCAGTGCAAATTTTCCTTTTATGAAACTGAATAATTCACTTTACAAAGCATTGGAATTAGGCCCTGGCCAGTTGGCTCAGTGGTACAGCATCGGCACGGCATGTGAATGTTCCGGGTTTGATTTCCGGTCAGGGTGTAGAGGAGAAGCGTCCATCTGCTTCTCCACCCTTCCCCCTCTTGCTTCTTTCTCTCTCTTTTTCCCCTTCCTGCAGCCAAGGCTCAATTGCAGCAAGTTGGACCCGGGCGCTGAGGATGGCTCCGTGGCCTCCGCCTCAGGAGCTAAAAAATTACTCCAGTTGAAACAGAGCAACATCCCAGATAGGCAGAGCATCGCCCGCTGGTGGGAGTGCCCGGTGGATCCCGGTTGGGTGCATGCGGGAGTCTGTCTCTCTGCCTCCTCTCCTCTCACTTAAAAAAAAAAAAGCATTGGAATTATGTCTTTGATTCTTTGAAATTGTTTATCTGAGTATCACCCACTCCTTGTCCTTTTGCAAAGGTAGCTAGCTCCTTAACAATCTTCTCAATCTCTCTCTTCTTAGGTCAAGTTTATTAATTTGCATTTTTCTAGAAAATACCCAGGTTTTCAAATTTATTCCTACAATGTTATAATAATTCTCTCAATTTCCTCCGTATTAGTGATCATTTTCCCCTTTTTGTTTTTAATTTTTATACTGGGATATTTCAAATTGATTTTAGGTTGTCTGGACAGGCATTATGTCTGCTAAACTAAATTTGTGCAAAAATTCTGTTAGGGATGATATAAAAATAAAAGGAACTTAAGTTAAGGATTTTTTTAAAGCCTGTTTTTTGGAAACTAAAAGGAAAGACAAAAGGCATTTCAATGGGGACAGCAGTGCCTATAAGCCAATGACAACCGGCCTTATTCAGTACACTCACTTCTCAGTCTGATATATGGAGAGACACAATATGCCCTGTAGATATTCTCAGTGCAGTTTACATTGATTTGTGTTGAACAGATTAAGGACTTGCATATAGTCCAGAATTATAATAGATCATCCTAAATCACAGCAGTGGCATGTGATTTAGGAGACATTACTGAATAATCTCTCAGAAAAATATAAAATCAGGGTGACCAATAATATCCACCAAAAGGAAAAAAACCTTCACTTCACTTTTTCTATCTTACGAGGGGGTCAGGGGCGTCTGTAGGGCAGCACTTCCACCGTGCTACTTGAAGTATTCTCCTATGGGGAGTGGTATCGAGCACTGGTATATAAATAACTGCTGCTTGAAATGGAAAAATACAATTTAAAGGGGCGTGAAAAAGAAAATTGTTCAAGTAGTAGTCCTCCCCCTAACAGCTGTAAATTACTCAGTCTTCAGGCCGCTGCACTGAGCTGGTGGGAGTCAGCCAGGCGGCTGTGCTGGGGCGGGGCTTACCCCGGTTCTTCCCTCAAGGGCGCTTGCTTCACGCACCAGTAGCAGGGGAGAGACGGCTTTGTAGTGGGAATCCCAGCCAGCTTGACTCTGGAACAATTTGGTTCCAAGTGAAACAATTACTCTCAGTAAAAAACAAGCAGAGGAATGCCTTCCTTGCTTATTTTCTGTCAAAAATGACCTAGAGAGATAAAGGAAGAACAGGAATCTTTACTGGAATCTAGCTACTCTGATTCATTAATATATGCTGTGCTCCTTATGTACCATGTTTGAAGGCAAATGCTTAAAACAGAACAAATAGAATGAAATATTAAAATTCCTTAACAATTTTCAGTAGTAATTCCCTAATTTTTAGAAAAATCATTATTTCTTTAGAGCCTGTCAAATATATATAAGTCTAATACATGAATAAATATGCCTTCTTGAATAAATAATACCTCATAATTTGCCTGTAAAAAGTACAGTGATCCATGTAATTAACTCACGTTTGCAGAGCTGTCATAAGGAGCTCTATTTATATAAAATTTAATGTAATTAATGAGGCTTTGTTACAACTGAGTTCTTGAATGTTTATATCTGACCTTTTTACTTGGATTCCTAAAGGTAAGCTAATAATTTTAAATAGGTTTGGCTCAAACTCTCTCCCCTCCCTCACTCATCTTTTCTTCACATTTCTCATTTGACTCTTCCCATTTGTCTAGGTATTAATGACAATATACTGTTATGATGATCTCTTGCTCCAGTTACCACCTTCACATCTCTTCAAAACATTCCTCTATTTTTTTTCTTTCTTCCTCCTTTTATTGATTAGTTTAAAGAAAAAAATTTTTTTTTCTTTTTGATTTTTTCTCTTGCTACCACTACACAGTTAACACAGTAAACATAATTAGAGCTAGTATGTGGCAAACGTTTCCTGTGGCTCATTACACATGAGAAGAAACTAATATTTTGAAACAAATCACGTAGAATGGTCCTCACCCACAGTCCCTTCTGTGCCATCTGTGTCCTTTGGGATGTAATGTGGAGAAAGATCACTCCGAAGGACTTCGTCTGATGTGGCTCTGGCTAAAGCAGCAGCCAGAAAGGAAGGGCAGTTACTGAAAGAGAAGAACAAAAGGCTATTTCAGTAACAAATGGGAAATAATACATTTGACATTATTAATAATTACTTCTTTTTATCTCAAAACGAAAGTACACCTTTAAACAATATTCAAAATATATTTATTGAGTGCATATTTTGTGCTAGACAGTGAGTATATATCCTGGTAAATAATTCAAAAATAGTGAATAATTCAGGGAACCTAGTGGAACATATGGATTAGTTAGGGAGACATATGATAAGTAAACAAATAGGATATGACTTGAAATTGGGACAAGTTTTATAAAGGAAACACAGGATACAAGTGAAAGAGAGTAAGAGAGTAAGAGGAGGTACCTACTTAGAATGGTCAAGAATGTCATGCCTTGAAGGATGAGAAGGCCTCAGGTAGGTAGGGATGGGAATTTGGGGAAGAGTATTCCAGTCAGAGAAAATAGCATGTGTACAGACCCTTTCTGAGAATTTGGTATGTTTGAGGAACTGAAAGAAGCCCAGACAAGATGGAAGTATAGTGTGTCAGGGAGACAATGGCAGGGCATACAGAGGAACAGACAAAACTCAGTTATGTGCACCTTTTAGACCATGCTAAGGAATTTGGATTTTACTCAAAGTGCAGTGGGTAGTCACTGAAGATGGTGAGCAAGAGAATGCCATTCATTAAAATAGTACTTAAAATGTTATTAAAGTAATATTAATTAAAATAATTGCTTTGCTATGTCAAAGGAAGTTGGAAGGGAACAAGAATAGAGAGTGACCAATAAGGAGATTGTTGCAATCCAGGTGAGATGTAAAAAAAAAAAACAACTATATTTTGGAGAAAGAAAATATAGAACTTGCTGATTACTGGATGTAGAGGTGAGAGAGAGAAAAGAACTGAGGCTGAGTTCTGCATTTTGATCTGAGCAGCTAAGTGAAGGGTGGCATCATTCTCCTAAACAGAGAAACCAGGAAAATAAGTGAAGTAGAAAACAAGAGTTCATTTTAGCATATTAAGTTGGAAATATCTGCAGTGTCCAAGTGCAGGTGTCAAATTGTGAATTACGGTATTGTAATGTGGAACTCCAAGACCTTAGGGAATTTGGAAGTCATGAATGTATGCACGGTATTTAAAACTATAAAAAGAATTACAGTGATTTCTATGTGCCTCTGTTTCCCCTTTTGCAGTAGGAAGGTTATCTTATGTCTCATCATTTTATGTTGGGTAATGGTGGAGTGAGGGTTGATAATTTCCCTCTTTAGTCCCCAGATTTTTAAATAAATATTCAAGGAGCTGTCATCAAGAAATTGTACCCAAGGAATCCCACCTACACCTGAACCTGACCTCAGTGAGATCCTGAACCTCAAGCTTCAGCCTGATACCATAAAGGGATGACACTTTGGAAGACGAAGGGATGTGTTGCGTGTGAGAGGATGTGAACCCAAGTGGCCAGAACAAACTGCAGCAGATTTGTTTTCTGCAAAGAGGCCCCAGCAATATCTCTGCCCCTCTACTCTTAAGAACCTAGCTGTTCCACATCAAGAGGCATTCTATTTCCCTTTCTTTGAATGTGAGACTTTGATTTTTTTTAAAATGTAACAAAAGTGTTTCTGTGTAACTTCTGAGGTTTGGTCATAAAAGACGAAATGGCTTCCCTGGGCTTTTTCTTCTCTTCTTTCTCCTTCTCTTTTCTTCCCTTTCTTCCTACTCTTTCCCTCCTCCCGCTGAGACACAGGCCTGTGTAGATGTGAACGAAGGCTTTCGGTCGATAGTTGTTCACAACAGCCTGACATGTACAACGGCACAGGCCTTCAGATGACACCAGTCCATAGCCTGGGTTGGCCAGCGAAGGCCCCGGACACCACGGAACAGAGATAAGCTGCCCTGCTTTGTTCAGTCTGAATTCCTGGCCCCAAAACACTTGAGCATAATAAATATTGTAATTATTTTATGCCACTAAGTTTTGTTACACAGCCACGAAAAGCCAACATTTAGACGCTTGGTAGAATATAAGGAACCTATAAATACTGAAAAGAAATAGCAAAATAAATAAAAGGAGGCCCTGGCCGGTTTGCTCAGCGGTAGAGCGTCGGCCTGGTGTGCGGGGGACCCGGGTTCGATTCCCGGCCAGGGCACATAGGAGAAGCGCCCATTTGCTTCTCCACCTCCACCCCCTCCTTCCTCTCTGTCTCTCTCTTCCCCTCCCGCAGCCAAGGCTCCATTGGAGCAAAGACAGCCCGGGCGCTGGGAATGGCTCCTTGGCCTCTGCCCCAGGTGCTGGAGTGGCTCTGGTCGCGGCAGAGCCAAGCCCCGGAGGGGCAGAGCATCGCCCCCTGGTGGGCAGAGCGTGGCCCCTGGTGGGCGTGCCGGGTGAATCCCGGTCGGTCAGGCGCATGCAGGTGTCTGACTGTCTCTCTCTGGTTCCAGCTTCAGAAAAGTACAAAAAAAAAAAAAAAAAAGTAAAAGGAGAACCAAGAGAGTAGAATATTTGAAGGAAAGCACGGTCAATGATGTGGATAGGACAAATAGGTAAGGGGAAAACCGGGTACTGCTTTTAATACACAAATCATCTCTGACGAGGTGCCAAGACAATGTAATGGGGGAAAGAACAGTCTTTTCAACAAATGATGCTGGGACAATTGGATATCCACATGCAAAATAATCAAGTTAGACTCTTCCTTACAACACATATATGCAAATTTACTCAAAATGGATCACAGACTTTTTTTTTTTTACAGGGACAGAGAGAGTCAGAGAGGGATAGATAGGGGCAGACACAGGAATGGAGAGATGAGAAGCATCAATCATCAGTTTTTCGTTGTGAAACCTTAGTTGTTCATTGATTGCTTTCTCATATGTGCCTTGACCGTGGGCCTTCAGCAGACCGAGTAACCCCTTGCTCGAGCCAGCGACCTTGGGTCCAAGCTGGTGAGCTTTTTGCTCAAACCAGATGAACCTGTGCTCAAGCTGGAGACCTTGGGGTCTCAAACCTGGGTCCTCGGCATCCCAGTCTGACGCTCTATCCACTGCGCCACCACCTGGTCAGGTGGATCACAGACTTTTAAAAGCTAAAACTATAAAAATCTTAAAAGAAGACATAGGAGTAAAACCTTATAACCTTGAATTACACAATGGTTTTCCTAAATATGACACCAAAAACACAAGCAACAAAAAAAGAGAACTAAATAGGATCACAAATCAAGGAAGTGAGAAGACAACTCAGAATGGTACAATATATTTGCAAATCGTATCTGATGAAGCACTGGTATCTAGAATAAAGAACTCATAACTCAATAATAAAAAAATAATTTTAAAATGAATAAAGGATATGAATAGGTATTTTTCCAAAGAAAATACATAAATGGCCAAAAAGCCCAAGAAAAGATACCCAACATCATTCGCCATTAGGAAAATGCTAATCAAGTCACAATGAGATACCATTTCACACCAAGTAGGGTGATTGCAATAAAAAAAAAAAAAGAAAGAGGCTCCTGACCAGGCGGTGGCGCAGTGGATAGAGTGTTGGCCTGGGATTCTGAGGACCCAGGTTCAAAACCCCAAGGTCGCTGGCTTGAGTGTGGGATCATAGCACGAACCCATGGTTGTTGCTTTAAGCCCAAAGGTCGCTGGCTTGAGTAAGGGGTCACTGGCTCGGCTGGAGCCCCCAGGTCAAGCAATCAGTGAACAACTAAGATGCTGTAACTATGAGTTGATGCTTCTCATCTCTCTCCCTTCAGTCCTGTCCTTGTCTCTCTTGCTAAAAAAAAAAAAAAAAAAAAAAAAGTAGAAACAACCAAATGTCCATCATCTGCTTGTGGATAAATAAAAGACAGTAAAACGCAGAGGATCCGGATTCGAAATCCCACCAGCTTGAACGCGGGCTCATCTGGTTTGAGCAAGGCTCACCAGCTTGAGCAAGGGGTCACTAGCTCTGCTGTAGCCACCTTCCCCGTCAAGGCACATATGAAAAAGCAATCAATGAACAACTAAGGTGTCACAACGAAGAGTTGATGCTTCTCATCTCTCTCCCTTCCTGTATGTTCCTATCTGTCCCTCTGTCTCTCGCTGTCTGTCACAAAAAAAAGACAGTATATACATGCAATGGAATATTATTCTGCCATAAAATGAATGAAGTATTGAGTCATGCTACAACATGGGTGAACCCTGAAAACATGGTAAGCAACAGAAGCCAGTCACAAAAAACCACATAATAACTTCATTTTAAAAAAAAGTCCAAACGAGGCAAATCTATAGAAATGGAGGAGTGGAGTAGCCTAGGGCTGAGGAGTGAGGGGAATAGGGAGGAACTGCTAATGGGTATGGGGTTTCTTTCTTTTGGGGGTGATAAAAATGTTCTAAATCTTAGACCGTAGTGATGGTTAAACAATTCTGAATATAATAAAGCCACTGAATGGTACATTTACACTTTAAATGCATAATTACAGTATGTAAATTATATATTTTTAAAAAGTGTTAAAAAGTGATTGACTTTGTCAAGAACTGATAGTGGAGGTGAAAGTCAGATTAGAATGGGTTAGTGAGTGGGAGGCAAGGAGGTGTGGCAGTAACTGATATGGGGACAGGGAAGGTTTTAGAAGGGTGTGGAATCTGACTACATACTAAATGAAATGACCTAGTAGAGAAAGATTGATAAATAATGCAGGAGAGAGGGGAGATTAAAGGAACAAAGTTCTTGAGAAGGCAAGGAGAGATGAGATCCAATCCACATGGAAAAACACTGACCTTTGTTAGGATGAGGCACGCTTCCTTAGCTGGAAAAGGAAGAAAACGGGTACAGATGCAAGTAGGTTTCCAGTTTCTTAGTAGGAAAATCAAGGAGTTCCCACCTCATGGTTTGATTCAACAATAACTTATTGAGGTTTACAATGTTCCAGGCACTGTTCTTGTCCACAGGATATATATGTCCAAAAAAGACAAAAACCCCTGCCTTCAGAGCTTACATCTTATTTTAAAGATTTTATTTGTTGACTTTAGAGAGAGGAGAGAGAAAGAGGGGGAGTGGTGAAGCATCAATTTGTAGTAGTTGCTCCTCGTATGTGCCTTGACCAGACCAGCCTGGGGTTTCGAACTGGTGACCTAAGCATGTCAGGTCAGTGCTTTATCCACTGCACCACCACAGGTCAGGCCAGAGCTTACATTTTAGAGAATGGCTTCTCAAATAAGTATAGGCTAGACCAGGCAAACCTTTACATGCATCAGAACTGCCTGCAGGCTTGGTAAAACCCCAGGGTTTCTGACTTGGCCCTGGAGTAAGGGCAAGAAGTCTCGTTTCTAACAAGTTCCCCTATGATGTTCATGCTGCTGGTCTGGGGACCACATTTTGAGAACCACTGGGTGGTGAGGGTAGAAAGCACATGGGGAAAGTAGGATGAAGAGAAAGTAGATATGAAATAGTCATATCAGAGAGGTAACAGGGCAGTCAAACAGTGCCAAGTGATTATTGAAAGCTTGTGACAATTTTTTAATGAAACCAGTCTTCCTTTCTAGTTGTAAGATTTTCTTCATCTGCGTTCATGTGCTGGAACACACGTAGGTAAAAAGAATTATTTAGTTCATCAAGATTTGAGGTTTTGCAAGGTGAGGACTGTAAAGGAAAATTGAGTATCTTTTTAAGGATACGATTACAATGTTCGACCATGGACTACTGGCTAAGAAAGAACAGACATGAGTTGCCAATCAACGTGGTCTAAATGTAATTTAAAAATTGTAGTGGGGCCTGACCTGTGGTGGTGCAGTGGATAAAGCATCGACCTGGAAATGCTGAGGTCGCCGGTTCGAAACCCTGGGCTTGCCTGGTCAAGGCACATATGGGAGTTGATGCTTCCAGCTCCTCCCCCCTTCTCTCTCTCTCTGTCTCTCCTCTCTCTCTCTCTCTGTCTCTCCCTCTCCTCTCTAAAAAGAATAAAAAATAAAAAAAAATTATAAAAAAAAATTTTTTAAAAATTGTAGTGGAAGTACTTGGGTACATAACCCAAAAGGACAGAATGTTATTATAGTCTGAGAAGAGAATGCTTGTCTATATGATTTTGGAGCTGGTATAATTTTTGTGATAACAAGGTTTAGATGAGACCAAGAAAATTAGTGGTTTAGAAACAGATAAAGTGATAATGTTTACATTCTAAGTCCCCAAGGGAAAAAAAAAACTTAGAAAATTCTCTTTATATGTCATAAGTATTTCTCAAACTTTATGTTATGATTCATTAGTGGGTAATAAAATCAACTTAAGAATTGTGACTGGTATTATTTTAAAAGGAAATAGAATAGGGCACATGAGGGATATATTGAATCCTGATTTTAATAAAAAAAAAAACATTGAAAGCCACTGCCCTTTAATCATTATGAAATAAATTGGAATCCAAATGCTTATAAAACAGTACTGCCATTTCTCCTTTCATGCTAAGTTAACTAAATTTTTCCTTGTGAATCAAAATTTTCCTTCCTACACCTAAACTCTTGGTCAGCACTGCTTGTCTTTTACCTTTCAGTCATGCTTTACTTTGAATAACTGGACACATCCAAATATTTTGCCTAAGAGGACTTTATACTAATAGTATCATATAATATTTACTTGGTCCTTTTGTTTATTTTAAAAATTATATTTAAAATTACCCAAAACATTTACTGTGATCTAGTTCCCAGAGTTTTAAAATAAAGGATATCTTTTTTATAATTATTAAACTATCTGGATCTGCGTTCACCAAAGGTAAGACTATGAAAACTTTCAAGAATAAGGCAAGAACCATTATTCTCATTAATGTGTCATCTGCAGTTAATGTAATTCTTTACTTTTTGTCAGACGGAATGAAAATATTTTCAGTGAAGTAGGAAGGAGGATTAGCTAATAGCTAGACATAAAACATCAAGTGAGACACTTCACCCACATCAGTTATTTCTACATGTCAGAAAGCTATCAGCAGAACAAGTTCTTACAGTTTTGACTCTGAATTGAAAGTGATTATTTCTAAGAAATTAGAATTGCAAATATATTTTAAAACATAGTCACATCAGAGAATATTTGATACGACTCAAATAAAAGCTTATTATTAAAGCTTGTCATTTTTAAGAGAACTATCAAAAGTCGGTAACGTGATGATACAGTAAACTGCTTTTTTCCATCATTTCTCATTCAATGCTTGAAAGATCCTAATACAGGTTTTAAAGTGAGGTAAATATATATTACACAGCAATATCAGAGGAGGGTCGATGTTTGTCACCGTTTGGAGAAAGACCCTAATACAGGTTTTAAAGTGAGGTAAATATATATTACACAGCAATATCAGAGGAGGGTCGATGTTTGTCACCGTTTGGAGAAAGACCCTAATACAGGTTTTAAAGTGAGGTAAATATATATTACACAGCAATATCAGAGGAGGGTCGATGTTTGTCACCGTTTGGAGAATTGGGGTTACAAATGTTATTATATTGAGAACATTGCTGAAGTAGAGTATGATTAGAAATTTTTTTAACTTTTGAAATGTGTGTCATTTTGGGGGACTGGCTCTTTCAAAGTCAAATTAATCTTGTCAGGTCCCTCAAAGATAGTCCAAAAATGATCCTTTGCTACTTGTTAGATATATCTGAGGGGCTTACCGTTCCTATCTTCAAGTCGTTCACATCCTGAGAACAAAAGGAAATGTGTTTTCATACCAACTTCTTACTCTCTTGTTTGTTTCAAAGTACAGACTTTTTATACTCATAGATAAAATAAAATCCTTGTCTAGTTTATGCCTAGGTCATATATAAACTATATATAGATATATAAATACCTCTGAACAATGTTAAAATATCATTAATAGGAGTCCATTTAGTTTTAATTTTTAAGTTTAGTCACATAAGCATTCCAGTTTATTAATACTATGTTAATGATACATAAATGGATATTTGAATTTCTGACTTTCTCAATGTTATACACTGTAAAGCAAAAGTCCAGGCTCTATTACACTTCATCAACTGAACTCTGGAAATAAAACACAAGTTTTGTTTTGTTTTTTAGTAGGAGAGACAGACAGGAATAGTAGGAGAGACAGACAGGAAAGGAGAGAGATGAGAAGCATCAATTTGTAGTTGCAGCACCTTAGTTGTTCATTGATTGTTTCTCATGCATGCCTTGACCTGGGGGCTCCAGCCCAGCCAATGGCTCCTTCCTTGCTCAAGACAGCGACCTTGGGCTTCAAGCCAGTAACCTTTGGGCCCACGCCAGCGACCATGGGGACATGTCTATGATTCCATGCTCAAGGTGGTGACCTCAGGGTTTTGAACCTGGATCCTGTTTCCCAGGTCGACGCTCTCTATACACTGCACTATTACCTGGTCAAGTAATAAAGCACAATTTTTATTTTAAGCTAACAATAGGTGTTCTTCAGACACACACACATACACATAAATACATAAAACTCAGATTCATGCCTGACCTGTGGTGGCTCAGTGGTTAAGGCATCGACCTGGAATGAGGTCACTGGTTCAAAACCCCAAGCTTCCTGGTCAAGGCACATATGAGAAGCAATTAATAAATGAAATCTTTTTTTTTTTTTTTTTAAAGAGCAATGCCAAAGAGTTTACTGCCTATGTTTTCTTCTAGGCGTCTTATGGTTTTAGGTCTTACATTCAAGTCTTTAATACATTTTGAGTTTATTTTTGTATATGGTCTAAGAAAGTGGTCTAGTTTCATTTTTCTTTTTTGCATGTATCTGTCCATTTTCCCCAACACAATTTATTAAAGAGACTGCCTTTACCCCATTGTATATTCTGGCTTCCTTTGTCATAAATTAGTTGACCATATACGTATGGGTTTATTTCTGGGCTTCCTAGTCTGTTCCACTGCTCTATGTGTCTGTTTTTCTGCCATTACCATACTGTTTTAGTTACTATGGCCTCAAAATATAGTTTGATTTCAGGTAGTATGATACCTCTGTTAGGTTCGGGGAGGTGTGCTGTGGCTGCCAGAGTCTAACTCTTGGAGGAGCAGGAACAGAGAAGTGCTGATAGGGTCCCTGTGAGGCCGAGAACAAAGAGATCAGCACAAAGCTGGGCAAACATCCTGCATTCCATTAGTTAGAGATCCTTATCAGAAGTTTATGTTTGAAATTCGCCACTGAGCTAAACATTCCCCTGTTGCTATGCTGTGTGACCCTCCTAGCGAATAGCGAACTGCCACATCTGCTTCTGTATACTGCTTGCTCACTTAGGATATATAAGGACCTAGTTGTAAGCACGAGGCGCAACTCTCGTTTGCAGCCCCTTGTGGATACGGTGTCTCTGGACACCTTGAGAGTTCGCCCCTGCGCAGGTTAAACTTGGCCAATAAAATAAGATCTAAACCCCTGAAAGTCTCCAACGTTTGTTCTCGTGCTTGGTGGATGCAACACCTCCAACTTTGTTCTTCCTCAATATTGTTTTGGCTATGACCTAAAGATTTTTTTTAATTTTTTTTAATTTATTCATTTTAGAAAGGAGAGGGAGAGAGAGAGAAAGGAGAGACAGAGAGAGAGAAGGGGGGGAGGAGCTGGAAGCATCAACTCCCATATGTGCCTTGACCAGGCAAGCCCAGGGTTTCAAACTGGCGACTTCAGCATTTCCAGGTCAATGCTTTATCCACTGCACCACCACAGGTCAGGCCAAGATTTTAAAGACTATACATAGACATCTCAGTCACTCGGAAGTCATTTTGGCTCATAATTTAAACTCTGCAATTTCCCTATGTTGCTATAAGAATATTTTTTAAATGATGATGAATAATTAGGGATCACTACTGACTTTGAAGTCTGGACATACATACTTGCAGACTAAGGGAGGCCTAATATTTCTGACAACTTATTTAATTGCTGTTCAACTAACATGTTGGAGACTAGAGGCAATAGCAGAAATTTAAGGAGTTAGAAAGCCAAGTTCTAATTCAGGCTGTGTAACCTTAGGAAAAAATGCTTAAACCATGGATTTTCAGTTTCCTCAACTGGTAAACTAAGCAATTGTAATAAAATAACTCTAAAGTCTCTTCCAGGTCTAAAATTCTAATTCTATAATTTTATTTCAAATAACATTTTGAATTTCAAAGATAGGGCAATGGCAATTTAAAAGTATAAATGAAGACACTTCTAATCCAAACAAATATTTTCACATAGAACAGCAGAATGTATATAAAAGGAAATATAGAAGTACTCTGCTTTACCACACTAGGTGTATTCTTAAAAGTTGAATGTAGCCTGACCAGGCAGTGGCACAGTGGATAGAGCACCGGACTGGGATGCTGAAGACTCAGGTTCGAGACCCCGAGGTCGCCAGCTTGAGCGCGAGCTCATCTGGTTTGAACAAAAGCCCACCAGCTTGAACCCAAGGTTGCTGGCTCTAGCAAAGGGTTACTTGGTCTGCTGAAGGCCCACGGTCAAGGCACATATGAGAAAGCAATCAATGAACAACTAAGGCGTTGCAATGTGCAATGAAAAACTAAGGATTGATGCTTCTCATCTCTCTCCATTCCTGTCTGTCTGTCCCTGTCTATCCCTCTCTCTGACTCACTGTCTCTGTAAAAAAAATTAATTAATTTAAAAAAATTGAATGTATATCTATTTTGACAATGTAATCAATATTTGCAGTGAATCTACTAGTTAGGAAAGAATCCCTCAGATTTTGTATAGCTTGTTTTCTTAAAGAGACACACTTATTAAGCTTCATATAAAATAATAGCAACTGGTTATGAAACTTTGTATTTCAAACAAGAGAGTACTATTTCCTACCTCCTTATAAATATTTATTTACAAGAGCTTATTTTTCTATTTCCACACTATAGGCTGACATAGTCCAATCCACATTAAAAAAAATTTTTTTTCAATTATGGTTGTTCTTTAGAGAAAAGGAAAGGAGTCAGATTGTAATTGAATATAAAAGCTGACTCTTTCAGTGCTATATATTACTATCTTGGTTTATAAAACAAATGACAATACATTATTCTAGCATACAAACACATTTAATTTGCATCATTTTTAAGTATGATATAAAGGGTAGATAAGTTCTATGAGATGAATAGGACAGTAATGTAATTTATTCAGCTCTTTTTCTAAATTGACTTGACTTTCCACATGTATATTAAGACAATATATATTTTAAGACTGCTAACTGAATTCTTGTTATAAACCAAACCAGGAAGCGTTTTCATCACAATGCGAAACCTACACAAATCACTAAAGACATTATTAGATAAATTAGAGGTTTAAAAGTACATCCTTTCTCGGCCTAGCGTGCGGAGGACCCGGGTTCGATTCCCGGCCAGGGCACACAGGAGAAGCGCCCATTTGCTTCTCCACCCCTCCGCCGCACTTTCCTCTCTGTCTCTCTCTTCCCCTCCCGCAGCCAAGGCTCCATTGGCGCAAAGATGGCCCGGGCGCTGGGGATGGCTCTGTGACCTCTGCCTCAGGCGCTAGATAGAGTGGCTCTGGTCGCAATATGGCGACGCCCAGGATGGGCAGAGCATCGCCCCCTGGTGGGCAGAGCGTCGCCCCATGGTGGGCGTGCCGGGTGGATCCCGGTCGGGCGCATGCGGGAGTCTGTCTGACTGTCTCTCCCTGTTTCCAGCTTCAGAAAAAAAAAAAAAATGAAAAAAAAAAAAAAAAAAAAAAAAAAAAAAAAAAGTACATCCTTTCTGACACTGGCAATGTGGGCGTCAACACGGTACCCCTGCTGTGTTTTAGCAGCCTTGGCATAGCATTGCCAGGGTAATAAAAGTTCTTGATGGTGGGAAGTTCCATCAGTGAACTCGGAGTGAGATTCATCTGGAGCAGCTTCTCAGCCCACATAGGATGATGCTGTCTACTTAGTATGTCCTTGCTGGGGGACAGCACTGAGATGTTGAGTTTCTGATCATCCCTCTCCCAAGGTAATCATATGCATTCTAAATCTAGAATAACACATTAAATTAAAAATAAAATAAAGAAGGCATGCCTGGCCTGTGGTAGCACAGAGGAGAGAGCGTCAACACGGAACACCGAGGTCGCTGGTTTGAAACCCTGGGCTTGCTGGGCCAAGGCACATACAACAAGCAATCAATGAAATCTCAAGTGAAGCAACTATGACTTCATACTTCTTGTGCCCCAACACTCTCTCTCTTCTCTCTGTAAAATCAATAAATAAAATAAGAAGGAGGAGGAGGAAGGAGGAGGAGGAGGAGGAGGAGGAGGAGGAGGAGGAGGAGGAGGAGGAGGAGGAGGAGAAGGAGAAGAAGGCAAATTCTCCACCTGACTTGGTACTATTTTTCTTAGTGGACTAAATGAAGTTAAAATCAGCACTGAGTTTTTTTCTCTTTAAGCTATTTTCTTTCTATAGCAACCTCTAAGAATGCTACCTGGATGTCCTACTGAATAATCTTGGTACTCTTGTCAAAAATAATTTGACCATATATAGAAGTGTTTACTTCTGGGCTCTCTATGCTGTTTTGATTACTGTAGCATTAAAGTACATTATTAAATCAGGAATTGTGAGTCCTCTGCTTTTTTTTTATTTTTGAGGTTGTTTTCGCTATTTGGGGTCACTTGATATTCCATACGAATATTATAATAGCCTTTTCTGTTTCTGGGGGAAAAATCATTGGGATTTAGATAGGAATTTGCACTGAATCTGTATTTTGCTTTGGATAGTATTGACATCTTTTTATTTTATTTATTTATTTTTTAATTAAGTGAGAGCAGGGGAGGCAGAGAGATAGACTCCTGCATATGCCTAGACTGGGATCCACCAGGCAAGCCCCCTATGAAGCACTGCTCTGCTCAGTTGGGCATTGCTTTGTTTTTTTTGTTGTTTTTTTTTTTTTAATTTTTTTGTTTTTTTTTTTATTCATTTTAGAGAGGAGAGAGAAAGGGAGAGAGAGAGACAGAGAGGGAGAGAGGGAGAAGGTGAGGAGGAGCTGGAAGCATCAACTCCCATATGTGCCTTGACCAGGCAAGCCCAGGGTTTCGAACCGGCGACCTCAGCATTTCCAGGTTGACGCTTTATCCACTGTGCCACCACAGGTCAGGCGGGCACTGCTTTGTTACTCAGCAAGCAAGCTATTTTTAGTGGCTGAAGCAGAGGCTACAGAGCCATCCTGAATGCCTGAGGCTAACTTGCTCAAGTCAATTGAGCCATGGCTGCAGGAGCAGGGGAGAGAAAGAGAGAAAGAGAAGGAGAAGGAAGGAGTGGAGAAGCAGATGTTCACTTCTCCTGTGTGCCCTGACCGGGAATCAAACCTGGGACATCCACACGCTGGGCTGATGCTCTACCACTAAGCCAACTGGACGGGGCCAGTAGTGACATCTTAACAATATCACATATTCCTATCTATGAACACAGATGTCTCCTCATTTACATATCTTTAATTTTTTTCGGCAATGTTTTGTAGTTTATTGCACGAGATTTTGACCTCCTTGGTTAATCCCTTAGTATTTTATTCTTTTTGATGCTACTGTAATGGAATTGTTTTTATAATTTCCTTTTCAGATTTTTCATTGTATATGAAAACTGATTTTTATGTGCTGACATTATACCTTGCTACTTTGCAAAATTCACTTATTCTATCATAGTGTGTGTGTGTGTGTAACCTTTAGAGTTTTCTACATTTAAGCACATCAACCTCAAACAGATAATTTTACTTTTTTGTTTCCAATTAGGATGCCTTTAACTTATTTTGCTTGCCTAATTTTTGTGACTAGAACTTCCAGTACTATGTTGAAAAGAAGTGGGGAAAGCAGGCAGTACTATGTTGACTATTAGTGGTGATAACTCTATTCATTTATGGTTCAGTTAGAATGTTTGGTGTCTGAAAGATATCAACATCCCAGTTTATTTAGATAACATTTAGACCTCATAACTGTAGCTCAGAAAAAAACCAATGTTTTTTCTGTATTTTATATAGATTTAGATTTTGGGTTCAAAAGCAAACAAAGATGATGGTTGAATTCAAATCTTTAAAAGTATTTGAATAAAGCCCCAACCAGGTAGCTCAGTTGTTTAGAGCATCATCCCAACACACCAAGGTTGCAGGGTTGATCCCTGGTCAGGGCACATATAAGAATCAACCAATGAATGCATAGATAAGTGGAACAACAGATCAATGTTTCTCTCCCCCACCCCCTTCCTCTCTTTCTAACATCAACCAATCAACGGATAAATAAATAAATAAATTTAAGTATTTGAATAAATATTTCTTACTCAGTTTTATAGAAACCTGCATTTTGAAAATACGTATTGTTTGTAAAAAGATATTTTAGGGTATTCGTGGTAGGTAAAAAAAAAAAAAAACTACCTTAAAATTATAAATTCAACATTATAAATCAGAATGAGTACAGCATTAAATCTAGCCTTTCACGAAAGAGGATTTTCTTCTATTTGACATAAATTCCAGTCATCTTAAGTAATCTCTACCTTGAGAAAGGAGTACGCCCGTAGGGATTCTACCAGTTAAATAGTTCCATTTTGGAAAGAACTATTTTAAATCAGCCTTAAATACGCACCAAACCCCCGGTACCGGTACCATTGGCAGCTTCAGAGAAGCTTCATGACCCTGTGACTCTTTTACCCACCCAGAGAACCCATCCAGGGACTGTCATGCTACTTGTTACCTGCTGTGAACACGGTCAAGTGGGTTCCCCACTGCTAAATTCAGGAAAAAAAAGAAATAGAAATGCTGACAGGAAGAAACAAAATACATCAAGTAGAGACAAAATGAGAATTTCAACCTAGTATTTGATACTGAGAAAGAGCTGAAAAACAATTTTCATGAATTATATAAAAAATATCCAGGAAAATGCATTTGTTCATAGTGGTCCAATAAAAATCAGTAAGGCTAGAGTAATCCACTACAATTTTCTTTAAATGCTATTCCTTAGGGAACCAGAATATAAAATTACAATTGGACTGAGAAATGATCTGGTAGAGTCAATAAAAAAAACCTGAAAAAACTTAAAAGAAAAAAGATAGATTGTAAAACATTTTTCTTTTTTGCAGAAGTACCATAATGGTACAAAATATGCATTATTCTATAATGAGAAGAAGAAATAATTGGCAGTCGACACTTCAGCAGGCTTCAAAATCATTTTACTTTCCAGCCATAGTTTCCCTTCTGAAGTCATCTTAAGTTAAAAGAAAGAGTAGTGGTGTCAAGCTGAGAGAATCTGATTACAGAGAGCTATTTTCTATTTTAAAATGGTTTTTGGAACGATGTTTCCTTAATGGAAATCAGCATTTCTGTTATAACCTTAACCATAGTAGCACTTCTGGGCATCACCTTAAGAAAAACTATCATAGAAGTAAATGGACTGAAGACATAGGAGAATGTATGCTATAAAAAAGTGCTATCATCCTCTAGCTAGGAAAACAAAGATAAACAAATAGACAATAACAATAGCAGCAATTATAATAATAAACTCTAGATCTGATGGGGTAAAAACTCACACATCAGGTGTACCCTTTAATTTCCAGTGAATATAGACAGTTCTTCTAGTTACTGAAGGAATCTCTTGTTAACTAGCTAATTAGAATACAGTATCACAATATTTGTATGATAATTTATGTTTTTCACATATATGACCTTGGTTATCCCATATCAAACCCTGTGAGGTAGATATAATAGGTATTAAAATGTAAAAGAGAATTGGAAGGAACCATAGAAGTCATCTAGTCAACCTTCAATTTCCAGGTAGAAATTTCTCTCTAGAGTATCACTAACATCTGATTACATCAGTCAGCTTCTGTTATAATTTCTTTAATGATAGAGAAATAGCAAAGGCTTAGGAAGAATGAACAAGGCTTAGCTGAGTATTTACTTAAACAAGATCAGGAAAACAGGACAACAGAAAATTCTACCTTTATCAGCTATTTTCTGTTTATTAAGAATCTTTATTATATGCAGCTTAAGTGTCTGTTTGTCGCCGATAGCTTTTTTTTTTTTTTTTTGTATTTTTCTGAAGCTGGAAACCGGGAGAGACAGTCAGACAGACTCCCGCATGTGCCCGACCGGGATCCACCCGGCACACCCACCAGGGGCGACGCTCTGCCCACCAGGGGGCGATGCTCTGCCCCTCCAGGGCATCGCTCTGCCGCGACCAGAGCCACTCTAGCGCCTGGGGCAGAGGCCAAGGAGCCATCCCCAGCGCCCAGGCCATCTTTGCTCCAATGGAGCCTCGGCTGCAGGAGAGGAAGAGAGAGACAGAGAGGAAGGAGGGGGGTGGGGGTGGAGAAGCAAATGGGCGCTTCTCCTATGTGCCCTGGCCGGGAATCGAACCCGGGTCCCCCACACACCAGGCCGACGCTCTACCGCTGAGCCAACCGGCCAGGGTCACCGATAGCTTATTGGTTGCTTGCATAACTGTACTAGCCAATGGGGTGAAGTTGCCACAGCTGAACGCAAATTGAGCGGGTCAGGGGGAAGGTGAACATTTGTTTGCATTGGCAATCATCTGTTTTACATAAAAACTACGTCTTAACGTAATTTCTTTTAAGAATGCCTCCTAGAAAATACAGCACTGAAGAGGAGAGAAAAGGAGCTAAAGCTGCACAAAAACGGCTTTCTCGACAAAAAGAAACCACTGAGCAGAGAAAGACAAGGCTTGCTTCAGTCGCAGAGCAAATGTGTCTTTCTCGGCAAAATGAGACTGATGAGCATAGAGAAACAAGGCTTGCCTCAGATGCAAGACAAAAAAGCCTGTCTCGACAAAATGAGTCCCTTGAACAAAGGCAGAAAAGAAATGCAAAAAAACGACAGAGTAACGCTGACCGAAACGCAAAAAGGATTAAAACAGTTTCAAACGGAGAAACTTTAATTTTTGAGCATTCCTCTGGTGACATGAATATTAAATGTGAACACTGTCAGTCCTTAAACTTCAAGTTAGAAACTAATCGATTTGACCTTGGCAAGAAAGGATTTTCTCAATGTTGCAAGTATGGAAACATTGTACGTGTTGGCATTTTTTTTACCTGAGCCTGCATTTGGACACCGTCAACTTTGTTGCCTGTTCAAGAGTTTGTGAAAAAACGGACGTAAAATTAAAAATAATTGATGGGCCCTGGCAGGTTGGCTCAGCGGTAGAGCATCGGCCTGGCGTGCGGGGGACCCGGGTTCAATTCCCGGCCAGGGCACATAGGAGAAGCGCCCATTTGCTTCTCCACCCTCTCCCCTCCTTCCTCTCTGTCTCTCTCTTCCCCTCCCGCAGCCAAGGCTCTATTGGAGCAAAGATGGCCCGGGCGCTGGGGATGGCTCCTTGGCCTCTGCCCCAGGCGCTAGAATGGCTCTGGTCTCGGCAGAGCCACGGCCCAGAGGGGCAGAGCATCGCCCCCTGGTGGGCAGAGCATCGCCCCTGGTGGGCGTGCCGGGTGGATCCCGGTCGGGCGCATGCAGGAGTCTGTCTGACTGTCTCTCCCGTTTCCAGCTTCAGAAAAAACAAACAAACAAAAAAAAAAATCGATGGTCCTCTGCAAGGCGAGCTTAAAAATGATGGAAAGATCTACACAAGAAATGTTGTGTATAAAGAGATCTTTGACATGTTAATTAACATTTTATTATTTAAATCACCTTTATTTATTGAGCTAGCGGTGGCTCTTAAGGAATGTACCGCCAGTGGTTTCCTTCATTGCACTCTACTTTAAGCAATTAAGCAAGTAGAAGGGGGAAACCCCGTGGGGCACTAAGCAAAGGGGCGTCCTCGCCGCCTGCCCTGGGTAATTCAGTTTGAATTAGCAGACACCTTTGCACAAATCATTTTAATTACAATTTATAATATCTAGAACAGCGGTCATTTCGTATGACCACCGGGCTTTCTAGTTTTTCATGTGCTAGACACTGTCTTTACATAGACAATCTCATTTAATCCATTTTTTCTTAAGTGAGAAGAGGGAGGCAGAGAGACAGACTTCCCGCATGCTCCCTAACCAGGATCCACCTGGCAAGCCAGCCCCCTTACCAGGCGATGCTCTGCCCATCTGGAGCCATTGTTCCGTTGCTTGGCAACCAAGCTATTTTAGTGTCTGAGGCAAGGCCATGAAGCCATCCTCAGCTCCTGGGGTCAACTTGCTCCAACTGAGCCATGGCTGCAGGAGAGGAGAGAGATAGATAAAGGGGGCGGGGGGGGGGTGGAGAAGCAGATGGTCACTTCTCCTGTGTGCCCTGACTGGGAATAGAACCCAGGACATCCACACTCCAGGCCAAGACTCTATCACTGGTCCAACCACCCAGAGCTCATATAATTTTTACAACAACCTTTAAAAAGCAGCAGCTAATAGGTGCTTAATTGGCATATTTTGCTTGAAACAGTTTTCCCCCAAACTATTTGGGATATAACAAGTGTTTAATACAGCCAACTCCAAGTTGAATGAGAGTTATAAAGATGTGAAATTCAGGGCTTTTATAAAGTAACAAGTTACTAACTGCCTGACTGGTGGTGGTGCAGTGGATAGAGCATTGACCTGGGATCCTGATGACCCAGGTTTGAAACCCTGAGGTTGCCGGCTTGAGCACAGGTTCATCTATCTGGCTTGACCATGAGGTTGCTGGCTTGAGCGAGGGATCATCAACATGATCCCAACTGTCGCCAGATTGAGCCCAAAGGTCGCTGCCTTGAAGCCCAAGGTTGCAGCCTTAAACTCAGAGTTGCTGGCTTGAGCAAGGGGTCACTGGCTTGGCTGGAGCACCACCCCTAACCCGATGGTCAAGGGAGTATAGAAGCAATCAATAAACAAGTAACAACTAAAGTGCCGCAACTACAAATTGATGCTTTTGATTCCTCTCCCTTCCTGTCTGTCTGTCTGTCTCACTCTCTCTCTCTCTCTCTTGCTAAGAAAAAAAAGTAACAAGTTACTGACTGTGTGATTCAATAATCGTCTTTGGTCATTGCAATGACATATAATTGCAGCTTACTACAAAAACAAGCACAAACAGATAAAGCCTACCTCACTCTCCTCTGTCTCCCCCTTTCTGTCTCTCTCCCCTTATCTCTCTCTCTCTCTCTCACACACACACACACAGAGCACAAAATACAATCTTTGATACTATGTAGTGAATAATTGTGGAAGATAAGGAGAAATGTAAAAAAATCTAGGTTTAAATTAATTTGCCACAGATTATTTATGCTTTTTAGTGAATAGTCTATGGAAAATCATAAAATGGACAAAACTTTCCCAAAAATCAGGTCTTGTTCACAAGTTATCTCTATATTAAAATCTGTTCAATTCATTACATCATGTTGACATGACTTAACACTGTTAATATTAATCTTGATCACCTGGGTTAAGGCAGTGTTTTCCAGGTTTACCTATACTCTTAATTCAGAAGTGAGTCACCCCTTAAGCTGGGAATGGATTAACTCCACCTCCTGGAAAAGGGCACCTCATTTCTGTGATTTCTTCTCAAAAGCCTATATTGCCAGCCTAGTCATTTAGAAGACTATCAGATAAACCCAAATTGAGAAACATTCTATAAAACACCTGGCCAGAACTCCTTAAGACTACTAAGGTCATAGGAAACAAGGAAAGACTGAGCAATTGTCACAGACTAGAAGAGACTAAGGAGGCATGATGATTAAATGCAATATTGTATTGTAGATTAGATCCTGGAATAGAAAAAGGAGATTAGTGGAAAAACTATGAAATCCCAATTAACTCTGGAATTCAGTCAATAATAATGTACTGATGCTGGTTTCTTAGTTTTGTCAAGGTACCACGGTCATGTAAGATGTTAACATTAGGGGAAACTGGGTAAGATGTAAATGAGAGAATTATCTTTTTTTTTTTTTTTTCTTTCATTTTTCTGAAGCTGGAAACGGGGAGAGACAGTCAGACAGACTCCCGCATGCGCCCGACCGGATCCACCCGGCACGCCCACCAGGGGCGACGCTCTGCCCACCAGGGGGCGATGCTCTGCCCATCCTGGGCGTCGCCATGTTGCGACCAGAGCCACTCTAGCGCCTGGGGCAGAGGCCACAGAGCCATCCCCAGCGCCCGGGCCATCTTTGCTCCAATGGAGCCTTGGCTGCGGGAGGGGAAGAGAGAGACAGAGAGGAAAGCGCGGCGGAGGGGTGGAGAAGCAAATGGGCGCTTCTCCTGTGTGCCCTGGCCGGGAATCGAACCCGGGTCCTCCACACGCTAGGCCGACGCTCTACCGCTGAGCCAACCGGCCAGGGCGAGAGAATTATCTTACAAGCTTCCTGTAAGTCTAAAATTATTCAAAACAAAAGAGCTTACTTTTTAAAAATCTGTTCAAGGCTTATAAACTCATTCATTCCTTGCTACCATCTACAATTCTCCTCTTTCCTCAGTCCATTCCAGCCACTCTGGCCTGCTTGTTATTTCTCAAACAGACCAGTAATGCTCCCTCCGGGCCCTTGTACTGTGCACCTTTCCTCTTCCCGGGAATGGCCTTTCTTCACATGTTCATACGGCTCATACCCCTCCCTTCCTTCACATCTCTTTCAAATGTAACATTACTAAAGAGGATTTTAACCACTGTGTATTAAAACGTCTTCTTAATACTTATTTCTGAATATATTGTCTGTCTCCCTCAGTCAGTTTTGTTCACTGCTTTATCTCCAGCACCTAGTATATAGTAGGCACTCGATAAGTATTTGTTGAATGAATGGATTACTTCAGATTAAAAACAGATTTTAAAAATTCTTCAGGGATATCTTCATTTTAACAAAACAAAGCCTTAAACCAAAGGAACAAACCTCTGATGCTGTCATTTTAGGTCTCATTATTAGCCAGTAGAAGTGTTTATAAGTACAACAGAACAGCTTGCAAACCACCCCTTGACACGGTGTCTAGTAGCGCTGACTCATCTGGTCTAAGGCCCACTCCCGTCTTTAGTACACAGGAAGGTGGTTAAATGTTACCCCCTATTTCTGTTACAATGAAATTAGAGGGAAGAAATATAGAGAAAATTAAGTTAATATGATCAGACATAAAGTGGAAAATTAAAGCCTCCTTTCTGAATACGTACATTATGGATGGGACACCCTCAAACCACTTTGGAATAGTGATATTTTTAAACATGAAGGCCTCTATATCTAAACTAATTTCTCAGATTTGAAAGGAGCATATGTTATTCAAACAGTAATGGTGCCAAATCATATTATATTCTTTAACTTCAGATTTTAGCTTGGAAGACCAAAGCCCAAGAGCTTTTAATTATGACAGTCATATTAAAATGTTTCTAACAGGTATTGTACAGTATCTGGAATGATATGTCATCTGTACATACCGCTAAGCATCACAAACTCCAACCTTCGGATGTCAGCAAGCCAACTGCTCCCTCTCTATCACATTCCCACTCTCTGCCAGACTGAGTGCAGCAGGCAAGGTTACTAAAAAAAGAACTTAAATGGTTCTGAGAAGTAAAATGTGTTTTATTACATTTAAGACCCAAGGTACAATATAGCTCAGTTCAACTCAAAGATATCAAGAAAACTGTAATTACTAACAAAATTGTGTCAGTCTACATGTTTCTGCTGCAGGTTATAGTTCAATGGGTGAAAAGCCTGATAAGCCATTCACTTATTCAACTAGTATTTATTAAGTGCCTGGAAATACACACCATAGGATCATCCCTTTCGTACTCTGGGGCACAGAATGATGTATATGACCCAGTGACCACTCTCAAGTAGTTTACAGTCCGTTAAGATAAATAAAACATCATTCCAAGGTACAATTCTTTCTTATACAGTATTTCACTTGA
Organism: Saccopteryx bilineata; assembly: GCF_036850765.1. Taxonomy (NCBI): domain Eukaryota; kingdom Metazoa; phylum Chordata; class Mammalia; order Chiroptera; family Emballonuridae; genus Saccopteryx; species Saccopteryx bilineata. The sequence continues at coordinate 385,604,361 of NC_089491.1, read as the reverse complement.
CTGTGCTTGGCAGGTGTTATGGTTGCTACTTGCCAGGTGAAGCAATTGAAGTCGAAAGAGGTAAGCACATTGGCACTCGTTTCTCAAATACACCAGGCACTCAGACCTGTATCTTCTCTACCTTCGCCCTGTATTATGCAGAAGGTTCCTCCCCAATTATTGGTGTTTCCTGTGACCCTTACTTTCATTTTCTCCATAAACTCATCCTACCTGGTATCGTATATCTTTGTTTCTTTTGTTTATTTTCTGTTCCCCCAAACTAGCGCCCTCCGTGTCAGTCAAGACTTAATCTGTCCACTGCTACATCTCCAGTCTGAAGGACAACATACGGAACATAGTAGGCAAATAACTAATGCTTGTTACATGAAGGAAAAAATGAATAAATAATAAAAGGTTTTAGACAGCGTCAATTGCTTTTCTGACTGTTAATTTAGATGAATATCCATGAAGAAATCTAGACTACAAAACAAAATGAAAAACGAGATAAGAGGACGAATCCACATATTTTTCCTTATAAATTAATTCATTAAGTTTATCCTTAAGCTTTTCATCCATTAGTAGTTCTCACTTGATCTTAGCCAGAAAGCCAAGAAGCGATCATTAGTTCTCAAAATGAAAAATAATATTAAAATGTGCCGGGCTGCTGTGGCCACCCCGCCGCTGGGCTGCAGACCACGAGCTGTGGTGTACAGGCAGCCATGGCAGAGCCTATGTAAGATGGAGTGGCTTCCTCAGCCACCTCTGGAACAAGGAAATCTAGGCAAAGAGAACACTCGAGTAGCAGGCACCCTGATGAGTGGAAGGCTGGAACATTGCCCTAGGAAGATCTTACCGGGTTTGCCAAGAAGCAAATGATGCTAATACAGAAAGCTAAATCAAGATATACAGAAAGAAATGGAAGAACTCAAATCAAAACCTGTTGCTGGAGGAACTGATGATATTATTAAGCTTGATTCTAACTCGTAGGCAGTGGACAACTGAAGGACTCCCAGGCCGTTACTACAAGAGTTCTTTAAATTCCTATGCATATTGTGGATTATTTCATTATTTAGCTAAAATAGTATAGGAAGTGTGAATGACATGCACAAATGCCATCTGAATTTATGTACTGCTTTATTTAAGCAGCATGGGATCCATGGTTTTCTTTATCCGGTCATTATGTATTTTCTCTTTTTTAGTGAGAGAGAGAAGAGACAGACAGGGACAGGCAGACAGGAAGGGAGAGAGATGAGAAGCATCAACTCGTAGTTGCAGCACTTTAGTTGTTCATTGATTTTTTTCTTACACATACCTTGACCAGGGGGCACAGTGACCCCTTGCTCAAGCCAGTGACCTTGGGCTCAAGCCAGCGATCTTTGGGCTGAAGCTAGTGACCATGGGGTCATGTGTATGATCCCACGCTCAAGCCTGAGACCCCGTGCTCAAGCTGGTAAGCATGTGCTCAAGCCGGATGAACTTGTGCTCAAGCCAGCGGCCTCAGGGTCCCAGGTCAAGGCTCTAGCCACTGTACCACCACTTGGTCAGGCCATTATATATTTTCTTATTAAATTTTTTTTTTAATTTTTTTTTAATTCATTATAGAGAGGAGAGAGAAGGGGAGAGAGAGAGACAGAGAGGGAGAGAGAGAAGGGGGGGGAGCTGGAAGCATCAACTCCCATATGTGCCTTGACCAGGCAAGCCCAGGGTTTCAAACCGGCGACCTCAGCATTTCCAGGTCGATGCTTTATCCACTGCGCCACCACAGGTCAGGCATGTATTTTCTTAATTATTGCTAACCAAAGTACAACTACATGGTATTTAGCCAAGAGTACTGACTCTGGAGCCAGTCTGCCTGATTCAGATATTGTGATCTGCCACTTACCAGTTATGTGACCATGGCTAAGTTTCTTCACTTCTTTCCCTCTGACTCAGTACCTTCATCTGTAGACTAAAAGTAATAATGCCTACTTTCCTTCAGGTTATTTTCAGTATTATAAGTAAGTACATGTACAGAACTTAGGACTAAGTCTGTCTCAAAAGTGCTTAATAAATGTTCAATATTATTTGTGGGGGATATTTTCTTTAGAAATGAAGTTTAATGGGTTGACACTGATCAATAAGAATATATAGGTTTCAAGTAGGGGATATTTTATACATATGTATACACACACACACAACCAGAAGGGTTCTGTATTTGAAAACCACAAAGATTCTTTTCTAATTTTATATCAGTTAACTCTTAGCCCCTAAAATATGCAATTTTAGCTCCTAAAATGCAATATATACAATTGCATTTCAGAATATCTAAAAATCTGCCCCTTATTTCCTCCTTATCAGCAATCAATGTGCTCTTCTTTCTCCATTCCGTCAAAACTACTACTGCTAAAGGTGAAGCTAGAAAATTTCTCTCAGTTAGCCAATTTTACCTTTTAGGTAATTAATTAATTTTGTATTAAAGCATGGTATTCTTACCACTCAAGTACAAGAAAATAAAAGTCTGGTACAATTACATGGGAATAAAATCTTTGGTTTTCAGTCATAACAAGAAAATTACTTAGGGGAGTGATCAGAAAAGATGTGCCCTGGCCGGTTGGCTCAGTGGTAGAGCGTCGGCCTAGCGTGCAGAGGACCCGGGTTTGATTCCCGGCCAGGGCACACAGGAGAAGCGCCCATTTGCTTCTCCACCCCTCCGCCGCGCTTTCCTCTCTGTCTCTCTCTTCCCCTCCCGCAGCCAAGGCTCCATGGGAGCAAAGATGGCCCGGGCGCTGGGGATGGCTCTGTGGCCTCTGCCTCAGGCGCTAGAGTGGCTCTGGTCGCAACATGGCGATGCCCAGGATGGGCAGAGCATCGCCCCCTGGTGGGCAGAGCGTCGCCCCATGGTGGGCGTGCCGGGTGGATCCCGGTCGGGCGCATGCGGGAGTCTGTCTGACTGTCTCTCCTTGTTTCCAGCTTCAGAAAAATGAAAAAAAAAAAAAAAGAAAGAAAAGAAAAGATGTGCATCAGTAATTCAGCTGCTGTAAGTTTTGTTTTAGAAAAGTTATGTGCTGCAATGTAAAGGGTTCTCTACACCTCTAGAAAACTGAAAAGACTTTTTTTTAAAAAGATTTTATTTACTCATATGTAGAGAGAGGAGATAGAGATAAAGATGAGGGAGAGGAGCAGGAAACAACTTGTTGTTGCTTCTTGCATGTGCCTTGACAGGGTAAGTGCAAAGCCTCGAACCAGCGACCTCAGCATTCGAGGTTTATGCTTCATCCACTGTGCCACCACAGGTCAGGCCTGAAAAGAGCTTCTTAAGTTTCCTCTCTTTATTTGGAAAACTACACTGGGAAAAAAACATGTGTCTGTAAATATAAAATTTTTTGTTTTTAATTTAAAAAAATTTTTTTTTAAATTTTATTCATTTTAGAGAGGAGAGAGAGAAGGAGAGAGAGAGAGACAGAGAGAGAGAGAGAGAGAGAGAGAGACAGAGAGAAGAGAGAGAGACAGGGGGAGGGGAGCTGGAAGCATCAACTCCCATATGTGCCTTGACCAGGCAAGCCCAGGGTTTTGAACCGGCGACCTCAGCATTTCCAGGTCGACGTTTTATCCACTGCGCCACCACAGGTCAGGCAAATTTTTTGTTCTTTACATGTTAAAAATTTATGACCTTTTACAAGTTTTCATTATGATAAAATTTCTGCTAGTTATCTTCTAGTGCATTTAAATATATCTAAAGTTTTATTGTAAACCTGCCATGTCTGACTTTTAAAAAAGATTAAATAAAAAGCCGTATTTTTCATGTAAAAAGAAATCTCGGCCCTGGCCGGTTTGCTCAGTGGTAAAGCGTTGGCCTGGCGTGCGGAAGTCCCGGGTTCAATTCCCGGCCAGGGCACACAGGAGAGGCGCCCATCTGCTTCTCCCCCCCTCCCCCTCTCCTTCCTCTGTCTCTCTCTTCCCCTCCCACAGCTGAGGCTCCATCCGAGCAAAAGATGGCCCGGGCGCTGGGGATGGCTCCTTGGCCTCTGCCCCAGGCGCTAGAGTGGTTCTGGTCGCGACAGAGCGATGCTCCGGATGGGCAGAGCATCACCCCCTGGTGGGCGTGCTGGGTGGATCCCGGTCGGGTGCATGCAGGAGTCTGTCTGACTGCCTCCCCGTTTCCAGCTTCAGGAAAAAAAAAAAAAATCTCAGGCCCTGGCCAGTTGGCTTAGCAGCAGGGTGTCAGCCCGGCACATGGACATCCTGGATTCAACTCCCAGTCAGGGCACACAGAGGAAACAACCATCTGCTTCTCCATCCCTCCCCTTTTTCTCCCTCTCTTCTCTTTCTCTCTTCCCCTCGGCAGTCATGGCTCAAAGAGTTTGAGCAAGTTGGCCCTGGGTACGGAGGATGGCTCCATGGCCTTGCCTCAGGTGCTAAAATATAGCTCAGTGGCCAAGCAACAGAGCAGCAGCCCACATGGATCACAGCATAACCCGGTAGAGGATTTTCCAGGTGGATCCCAGTCAGGGTGCATGTGGGATCTGCCTCCCCACCTCTCACTTTATAAAAAAAACCTCAGGGCCCTGGCCGGTTGGCTCAGTGGTAGAGCATCGGCCTGGTGTGCAGAAGTCCCGGGTTTGATTTCCGGCCAGGGCACACAGGAGAAGTGCCCATCTGCTTCTCCATCCCTCCCCCTCTCCTTCCTCTCTGTCTCTCTCTTCCCCTCAAGCAGCCAAGGCTCCATTGGAGCAAAGATGGCCCGGGTGCTGGGGATGCCTCCTTGGCCTCTGCCCCAGGTGCTAGAGTGGTTCTGGTCGCAACAGAGCGACGCCCCGGAGGGGCAGAGCATCGCCCCCTGGTGGGCAGAGCGTCGCCCCTGGTGGGCGTGCCGGGTGGATCCCGGTCGGGCGCATGCGGGAGTCTGTCTGACTGTCTCTCCCCGTTTCTAGCTTCAGAAAAATACAAAAAAACAAAAACAAAAACAAAAAACTCAGAATTAGGTTCACATACTGAAATGTACTTGGTCGTTTCATGTATAAAATATCACCTTTATACACAAAAAGGTATAGCTTAGAGAAAACTAGGGAAAAAATTAATGATCCTGAAAAATAAATTCCAAATGTAACTAATTTGGGTTATTTTACTGTAAATTAACCAACTGATATTGACTACAGAATATTTAATTCACATTTAAAAAGGTGTGGCTTTGTCTGACAGGTGGTGGCACAGTGGATAGAGCATCAACCTGAGATCCTGAGGTCCCAAGTTAGAAACCCTGAGGTCTCCAGCTTGAGCACAGGCTCATCGGCTTGAGTGTGGGGATGCTGGATTGATACCATGGTCGCTGGCTTGAGCCCAAGGTCGCTGGCTTGGGCAAGGGCTCACCTGCTTGGCTGGAGCCCTCCAGTCAAGGCTCGTATGAGAAGCAATCAATGAACAACTAACGTGCTCCAACTACTAGTTGATGCTTCTCATCTCTCTCCCTTCCTGTCTGTCTGTCTGTCTCTCTCGCTATTGGTATTCTACATAAAATTATAAAATACACATAGGTAAGACATACAAAATATAAAATGAAGGGCACAAACTTAAAAATCTCCCTTACCTTCTCACTAGCTACAATCAGAAAAGTAGTCACACCATCTGTAAGCACTGATTAAATTAATGAAGTCAAAGACATTAACCCTGTTGTTTTGGACAAGGACAGAGGCTAATTAGTAGTCTTCTTGGTAGATAAATACTATATAATAGCTTTTCCAGGGACTGAAGTTTTAAAAATACTTCCTAGTTGTAACTGATTTTTATTATTTGATATTTGTACTTGGTTGCTACAACTATTTTTAGAACAAGCAGCCAGGTTTAGGGGAAAATGCATAATATTTAGAAGAAAATGACAGAGAATAGGAGAGTCAAGCAGAGAGTATAAAGGAGTATCATCTGGAGATCAGTGGGAGATGGCATAAAAGCAGATGCAGTTTCAAAACACAATTTTGCCTGACCCCCTAAGATAGATGGTGTGGGATTCTCCTTGTGTTCCTGTTCCTCTGAGGTTTTCTGTGCTGCTGCTGCCATCCTCCACTGGCACGGAAAGCAAGAGGAATGTCCTATTATTATTGTAAATTTCTTTGTTGATTAACAACCATCTAAAAACACTTCAAGAAGGTAAAGTGAACACTAATGATTTCTCTCTGCTTGATACTCAGTTAATCTGGAAAGCCAAAACATCTGATTTCTTCCTAATAACACCATTAACTATGAAAGAAGTCTGTTTTTCAGTTTTCACTAAAACTTATTTAAAAACCTAATATAAAATCATTTCTACTATCCCGAGTTTCATTTAAAAAAGTTATTCTTGAGTATGAAGAAATCATTTCTCTATATATATTTACATGTTGTTTCAAAATATTCTATAGCACCCAAGAGACACTAGTATTTTTTTAGGTGTAGAATGCTGTATTACATAACGTGGAAAGGGTAAGCTGCAAAGAAACTGTACGTGATAGTTAACTAGAGAAAAATTTTAACAAATGGTTAAGGTAAAATGATTATTCAAAATAATTCTCATGCATGCACATAAATTTTTGTCACTTTCATAGTGTAGATTTATCATTGATCTTGTCATTTAATAAAAATCATTCTTTTAATTGCTTCTCTTCACTTTTTTCCTCTCAATGTATTTTATTCTATTGAATAACAACACCATTACTTCAGTTATTATTTTTTTTTTTTTTGCATTTTTCTGAAGCTGGAAACAGGGAGAGACAGTCAGACAGACTCCCGCATGCACCCGACCGGGATCCACCCGGCACGCCCACCAGGGGCGAAGCTCTGCCCACCAGGGGGCGATGCTCTGCCCATCCTGGGCGTCGCCATGTTGCGACCAGAGCCACTCTAGCGCCTGAGGCAGAGGCCACAGAGCCATCCCCAGCGCCCGGGCCATCTTTGCTCCAATGGAGCCTTGGCTGCGGGAGGGGAAGAGAGAGACAGAGAGGAAGGCGCGGCGGAGGGGTGGAGAAGCAGATGGGCGCTTCTCCTGTGTGCCCTGGCCTGGAATTGAACCCGGGTCCTCCGCACGCTATGCCGACGCTCTACCGCTGAGCCAACCAGCCAGGGCTACTTCAGTTATTTAATAGCACATTTGCCAGTAGTGCTTCAACAAAACTAAATTACATACAATAAAAAAGTAATAGCCTGACCTGTGGTGATGCAGTGGATAAAGCGTCAACCTAGAGCCCTGATGTCACCGGTTCAAAACCCTAGGCTTGCCTGGTCAAGGCACATATATGACAAGCAAGTAATGAACCGCTTAAGTGAAGCAACCATGACTTGACATTTCTTGCTCCTTGCACCCTGCCCTGTTCGCGCTCTCTAAAAAATAAATAAATAAAATCTTTTTTAAAATGTTTATAAATATAGATTCATCTGTAGTAATCTAAGGCCTCTTCCTCCCTGTGCTCAATAAAACTGAACACCTAGCAGCTGACGTGGGCAGAAAGATGTGATGGACATCTTATGTCTCTGGGGTGAACATGTAAGAGTGGCCCGTCACTTCTAAAGATCTTAATTTGCGTTTGTTCTCCATTTATTTTTTCCTTTCCCCCATTCCTAGAGGTAACCAGGTCTTGGGCTCCATCCTTTATGGAAGATCTGAGCTACTGAATAAAAAAAATAGAAGTTACTCATGGAGAACCTGTTTTTTTAAATTTTTGGTAGCTTGAGGTAAATTTGGCAAAGCCGGGCTCAAGGAGACTGGGAAAGAGCCTTCTAAGCCCAGTTTCCCCAATCTTAGGCATGGTAGAGACCTGAACCCTACTCCCTGGCTGTGGTTCAAGGAAATGGCACGACTGTAGAGGAAAATGGCTACGTGGAGCACTTTTGCAGGCTATGCTCCTAGGCCCTGAGTATTTAATCAGCATAGACATTTGTGCACAGGCTTGGCCAAAAAGCAGTAAAGGTGCCTTACTTTAAGGAATACATGGACTTATTTTAATGAGGGTATCAGTCGTGACAATGATAACTGCAAACAAGTGGGTTGGGGAAGAGAAAGAAAAGAAAAGGAAGGGAGCCTCATTCTTCACGGACTCGCATGACTGATATGAATCTGCATCTTACCAGGTTCGACAATTCAAAGCCAGAGTTCAGTTAATTTATGGAAAATAAAATAATTTTATATTTCTTACATACATAAATTGGTGACATAAGTAATCCAACTAAACACAGTAATATGGATCTGTATGTTTCTAGTATATTTTAACACACAATTTTTATTGCTCATTTGTTATTTGTGCTCCACAGCCCAGACAGCAGAACAACTGAAGTGGTTGCATTTTGAAAGTCTAAAAAGATTGTCTTTGGAAGGAAAACAGTGATGGCTTTATGGCAAAATTGATTAAGAAGTTTATCATCATAAGAAGTATAACACTGCAATATAAACTTATAATTTGATTTCAGGAACTGCAAACAAAATATCTGAAGAAGTTGGAGAGAAAATGCAATCTTGTTAAGTTTTCCCTAGAAAGGCCTATACATAGACAGAGACTGATGACTCCTTTCAGAAATGCTTCCCATCCCACATACTAGACTAAATGAATATATTTTATTAAAAAAAACAACAGCACTGAAGGATCCTTAGCATCCTTAAATCCACCCATATAAAGCTTAGCTGAGAAAGATAAATACAAATTCAGGAAAGTGGCTTCCATGGGAAGGAAGGGTACGTGGGGTCCTTCAAGCTGGACCTGTAGCGCTTAGTTTTAACCAACCTCTCTTTTAATAAAAACCAAAACACTACCATAGTAGAAGTTTACCCTTTTTAACACTCCACGTAAAAACATATTCCCTCTCCTTCAATATTTAGTTGTTTGTAGTCTCTAAAATGCTAAAATAAAATGGAATTTATATTAGTAAATGGAAGTGCAGCTAAGCTCATCAACAAATGTGAATAAGAATGGAAAATGCAAGCTGAGAGACGCCACACAATGTAGACCAGGGGTCCCCAAACTTTTTACACAGGGGGCCAGTTCACTGTCCCTCAGACCGTTGGAGGGCCAGACTATAAAAAAAACTATGAACAAATCCCTATGCACACTGCACATATCTTATTTTAAAGTAAAAAAACAAAACGGGAACAAATACAATATTTAAAATAAAGAACAAGTAAATTTAAATCAACAAACTGACCAGTATTTCGATGGGAACTATGCTCCTCTCACTGACCACCAATGAAAGAGGTGCCCCTTCTGGAAGTGCGCGGGGGCCGGATAAATGGCCTCAGGGGGCCGCATGCGGCCCCAGGGCCGTAGTTTGGGGACCCTGATGTAGACATTCACGAAGAGATCCTGTGCAGGAACTTTTAGTTTGATGTAGTCCCATTTGTTTTTCTTTTGTTCACTTTGCCTTTGGAGTCATATCTATGAAAATGTTACTAAGAGTTATGTCAAGGAGCTTGCCATATATGTTTTCTTCCAGGAATTTTATGGTTTCAAGTGTTACATTCAAGTTTTTAATGTTTTTATTTTTTTAAGCAAGAGAGAGAGAGACAGAGACAGACAGGAAGGGAGAGAGATGAGGAGTTATTAACTCGTAGTTGTGGCTCTTTAGTTATTCATTGATTGCTTTCTCGTATGTGCCTTGACCAGGGGACTCCAGCCAAGCCAGTGACCCCTTGCTCAAGCCAGCCACCATGGAGTTATGTTTATGAACACATGGTCAAGCTGGTGATCCTGTGCTCAAATTGGTGAGCCTGCGCTCAAGCCAGTGACTTCAGGGTTTCAAACCTGGAACCTCAGTGTCCCAGGTCGACACTCTATCCACTGCACCACCACCTGGTCATGTGTTTTTAATGCATTTTAAATTAATTTTTGTGTATGGTGTAAGAGAGTGGTTTAGTTTCATCCTTTGGCATGTGGCAGTTTTCCCAGGATCATTTATTAAAGAGACTGTTCATTCTCCATTGTTCCTTTGTTGTCAATTGTCCATGTCTGTGTAGGTTTATTTCTGGGCTTTCAATTCTGCCCCATTGATCTGTCTGTTTTGATTACTATAACTTTGTAGTACAGTTTGAAATCTGAGCACATGATGCCTTCAGCTTTCTCAGATTGCTTTGGCTATTCCACATCTTTTGTGGTTCCATACAAATTTTAGATTTGTTCTAGTGCTATAAAAAATGCCATTGAAATTTTGATAGGGATTGCATTGAATCTATAGATTGCTTTGGGTAGTATTGACATTTTAACAATATTAAATCTTCCAATCCATGTGCACAGAATATTTTTCTGTTTATTTGTATCTTCTTCAATTTTTCAAAATTAGTATCTTATAGTTTTCAGTGTAAAGGTAAGATACTGCTTTTTAAATTTTCTTGTTTAATTTCTATTTTTCAAAGAATAGAACTGGCTCATACGTTTCTAAACTAATTAGTTACCTACCAAAGAGGTTAATACATCTTCACAGTGATTTATAGATCACTGGGAGTTTTCTGGTCTACATTATAGGAAACCTCAATTTTTTGAACAAATTGTATTTTAAAAGTTTCTTTTAAAATTTAGTAATTTAAATGCATTTTCTCTTAGAAAATGTTGTAAGTGGTGGTAGATTTGTTTATTTATTTATTTAAAAAAATTTTTAGAGAGAGGAGAGAGAGAGACAAAGAGAAGATGTGGGGAGGAGCAGGAAGCATCGATTTATAGTAGCTGCTTCTTGTATGTGTCTTGACTGGGCAAGCCTGGGGTTTCAAACTGGTGACCTCAGTATGCCTGGTCAATGGTTTATCCACTGTGCCACCACAGATCAGGCAGTGGTGGGAGATTTCCCAGCTGGCTCTCAAAGATATTTAACTCATAAAGCAGTAGAGAATAAAGTTTTGTTTTAAAGATGTTTTATTAAGTTGAATGCTGGTAACTGAATAAAAGCATATTTTGAATCACAGAATTAGGAGACTTGTGGAGATTCTGAAGAGGACTTCTGGATATATTAGAAGGAGCTTAAAGGTGCTCTAGAAACTCATTTCTAATCTTTTGTCAAAACTCCCAGTTTTCTTTTGCTAATACAGTGCTGTTTTTAGGGATAACAGTTTACAAATAGAACTGAAAAGATAAATATATTTTCTATATATGGTAGGTGATAACTGAAAGATTATGATAAATAGACCCATAAGAAATAAAAGTTTGATATCTGAATTATATACTGGTGAAGCTGGTATCAAAAAAGTAAAATAAATAAATGTTTGAAAGGGAGAATCATTTCTTGTGGCTAAACTTCCAAATAAGAAAGGAGTGACTTTAGGTGACTTAGTTGGTATATGTATTCATTATGATAAATATGTCAAGCAAACCATCAATTTATTAAGTTAAAAAAAAAAGACCTTAATCTGCCAGCTAGGGGGGGAAACACAAATGGCAAATATAGAATAAGTGATCTTTTGGAAGCTAAAAATATTTTATGAACTTAAAATCAGTGTAGAGAGTTATAAAATTTAGCCTAGAAAATATTTAAGAAAATTGCCTTCTGCTATTCAAATTTGAGAAACAAAATAATGATGTTTAATTCATTTCTTTCCTCTATTTTTTTTTTTAGGTGAGAGGAGGCTCCCCTCCATGTGCCCTGACCAGGATCCACCTGGCAACCCAGTCTGGAGCCGATGCTTAAGTACTGGCCTATTTTTAGCACCTGAGGCTGACATGCTTGGACCAACCAAGCTATCCTCAACACCCAGGGCCACACTCAAATCAATCGAGCCACTGGCTATGGTAGGGGAAGAGGAAAAGAAGGGGGAAGTGGGAGGAGAAGCAAATGGTCATTTCTCCTGTGTTGCCCTGACCGAGAATCAAACCCAGGATGTTAATTCACCAGGTGGACACTCTATCCACTGAGCCACCAGCTAGGGCCCCCTTTTATATATATATATAAATATGGTTATATATATATAAATAAATATATATGGCTTTATAGCATACTATTTTACTTTACTCCTCTCTCAAAAGCACATTTATTATATTAAGTAAAAACAAAAATTATTTTTAAAATCTACAGATCCTAATGTTCTATTCCCAGACTTACCGTGTAACAATCTCCACCTATTTTCATGGCCTAAAAGATTTTAACTGGTTAGTTCAGTTGGATAAAGCATTAGTATAAGATTATGGACTTAAACCCCAATTCCATATTCCATGGACTCAAAAATGTACCCTCAATCCTAGCCAGCAGATTTAAATAAACATTGAACTCATTACAAAGAGGGCTGACAGAGACTTTAAATGGGTCAGCACAATCCATTATTACTACATGGTCCTTAAAAGTATATATAAACCATACAGACAATAAGTAACAAAATCTCTGTACATCAGGATTGTAAATTACATTGACAACTTGAAACTAATTTCTCTCTTGGAATCTAAAATGATAGCAAGCAATAATTTTTATTATATAGTTATATAGTTGCATTAAATGTATCTTTAATGTACTTTCCTCCTTCAATATAGCTATCTTGGAGGTTTTAGTTGCCATAACAACCTGAGTAAACCCCTTTATTGCTTCAGACATCTGTAGTTATTTATAAATTCAACAACTGTATCTGTCCAGCTAACTTTCTTTTACCAGACACCAAAACAGTCTGACCAGGCGGTGGCACAGTAGATACAGCGTCGAACTGGGATGCTGAGGACCGAGGTTCGAGACCCTGAGGTCGCCAGCTTGAGCGCAGGCTCATCTGGCTTGAGCAAAAAGCTCACCAGCTTAGACCCAAGGTCGCTGGCTCAAGCAAGGGGTTACTCGGCCTGCTGAAGGCCCACGGTCAAGGCACATATGAAAAAGCAACCAATGAACAACTAAGGTGTTGCAACAAAAAACTGATGATTGATGCTTCTCATCTCTCTCCATTCCTGTCTGTCTGTCCCTATCTATCCCTCTCTCTGACTCTCTCTCTGTCTCTGTAAAAAAAAAAAAAAAAAAAAGACACTAAAGCAGTTTTCATATACTCTGAACAAACTTGAGAAAAATGTTAGGGACCATTAAAAGTATAACATTTTATATTTTAAATATAAAAATGTACTATATACAGAATAAATCAGAAAATGGAAAATTACTGCATTTTCATTGTATTATTCCTTGAAGAAATATGTTAACACAAAGCTTTCTAAAAGTCAACCATTTTTTTTGTTTGTTTGTTTTTCATTTTTCTGAAGCTGGAAACAGGGAGAGACAGTCAGACAGACTCCCGCATGCACCCGACCGGGATCCACCCGGCACGCCCACCAGGGGCGATGCTCTGCCCATCCTGGGCGTCGCCATGTTGCGACCAGAGCCACTCTAGCGCCTGAGGCAGAGGCCACAGAGCCATCCCCAGCGCCCGGGCCATCTTTGCTCCAATGGAGCCTTGGCTGCGGGAGGGGAAGAGAGAGACAGAGAGGAAAGCGCGGCGGAGGGGTGGAGAAGCAAATGGGCGCTTCTCCTGTGTGCCCTGGCCGGGAATCGAACCCGGGTCCTCCGCACGCTAGGCCGACGCTCTACCGCTGAGCCAACCGGCCAGGGCAAGTCAACCATTTTTTGAAGAGAAATATGCTTAGATGTGTTAAATGAATTTCTTCTCTCTGTAGTTAAAAAATGCAAGACAAGCCTGACCAGGCGGTGGCGCAGTGGATAAAGCGTCGGACTGGGATGCGGAGGACCCAGGTTCGAGACTCCGAGGTCGCCAGCTTGAGCGCGGGATCATCTGATTTGAGCAAAAGCTCACAAGCTTGAACCCAAGGTTGCTGGCTCCAGCAAGGGGCTACTCGGTCTGCTGAAGGCCCGCCCGTGGTCAAGGCACATATGAGAAAGCAATCAATGAACAACTAAGGTGTTGCAACGCGCAGTGAAAAACTAATGATTGATGCTTCTCATCTGTCCCTGTCTATCCCTCTCTCTGACTCACTCTGACTCACTCTCTGTCTCTGTAAAAAAAAAAAAAAAAAAGCAAGACAATATACAAAGAAGTAAACATTGACATTTACATAAAACAACATTTATCAGCAGCTAAGGCAACATAAATTGATAACTGAATCATTTTTCTTTTCAAAATGATTGTAATGATTCCATTAAAATGACTAATAATAATTAGGCTGGAGAAATGTCTATCTTCATTGATATGCATTTTTGAGTATACATTATTTAAAAATAAAATGTTTATTCTGCAACATTTACCAGCTAATTAACCACTTCTTAGAGAGGATCTAAGAAAGGTGCCCATGCTAGAGCAGGGGTCCCCAAACTACGGCCCGCGGGCCGCATGCGGCCCCCTGAGGCCATTTATCCGGCCCTGCCGCACTTCCGGAAGGGGCACCTCTTTCATTGGTGGTCAGTAAGAGGAGCATAGTTCCCATTGAAATACTGGTCAGTTTGTTGATTTAAATTTACTTATTCTTTATTTTAAATATTGTATTTGTTCCTGTTTTGTTTTTTTACTTTAAAATAAGATATGTGCAGTGTGCATAGGGATTTGTTCATAGTTTTTTTTATAGTCCGGCCCTCCAACGGTCTGAGGGACAGTGAACTGGCCCCCTGTGTAAAAAGTTTGAGGACCCTTGTGCTAGAGTCTCAGAAAGGGTTATGAGCTCAATAGATCACCCAGATTAAGACTAATAGTTAGGACAACCTACTGTTTTTACACACAGAAAAAGTTTTAAATTATGTATAAATAAACCTTGGCCAGGTGGTTCAGTGGATAGAGCATCATCCTGGTGTACCAATGTCACGGGTTCAGTGTCTGGTCAGGGCACATAAGAGAAGCAATCAATGAGTGCACAACTAAATGAAAGAACTAAGTGAAACAAGTTGATGCTTCTCTCTTCTCTCCCCTTCCTCCCCTCAGAAATCAATAGAAAAAAAAATTTTTTAATCATGCATAAATAAATTTATTGACTGATAATTGTTACATATATTTTTACCCTGGATTGAGATTTTCATCTATGTGGTCATCTTCTTTCAATCCCCTTTCCTTAACTATAATTCATGTTTTAAAAGTATATATACAGGGGTGGGCAAAAGTGGGTTTACAGTTTTGAGTATGCAAAACACAGTTTATTTTTGTATTGTTACTTATTATTGTGCTATTTTCCATATGAACAACTTGCCAACCCATGTAGTATTTTGTACATCATATATTTGAGAATAGTTTATTAATTTGTTTGAGAATTAAATTTCACATCTTTATATATGATCTAATCCAGTGGTAGTCAACCTGGTCCCTACTGCCCACTAGCGGGCGTTCCAGCTTTCATGGTGGGCGGTAGTGGTGCAACCAAAGTATAAATAAAAAGATAGATTTAACTATAGTAAGTTGTTTTATAAAGATTTATTCTGCCAAACTTAGCAAAAATCCGACATAAAGTACTTGGTAAGTAATTATTATTATATGCTTTAACTTGCTGTAGCTCTGCTTTATAAATTTTATAAAGTTACTTCCCTACTTTATAAATCACCAATACTGTGGAACTGGTGGGCGGTTAGAAAATTTTACTACTAACAGAGATACAAAAGTGGGCAGTAGGTATAAAAAGGTTGACTACTCCTGATCTAATCTATGCTTAATTGTATCATTTTTTTTGCAATAATTAAAGAATGTATAAAAGACAATTTCCTAAGGAAAAATATTAAGAACCAAACAACAGGCAATCCAAATCGTAGAGACAATGTTATTTACAAATTTCAAAGGATGACTACAGATTCACAGGAACCATACTCTAATATTTATTATTATTATATCTTGATATAAAATATATCCAATTACTAACTGAGGACTTTTTCCTTTCACCTCAATCTTTCAGAAAATAGCATCATCACAACCCCAAGAAACCATTCCTGTGCCTGAAATTTCAAGTAAGCATGCCTTTCATACAAGTACCCACATAATTATTTTTCCATTATTTTTATAGTTCCTTTCCTGCCCA
The DNA here is from genome assembly GCF_036850765.1 of Saccopteryx bilineata. NCBI lineage: Eukaryota > Metazoa > Chordata > Mammalia > Chiroptera > Emballonuridae > Saccopteryx > Saccopteryx bilineata. The sequence continues at coordinate 385,588,501 of NC_089491.1, read as the reverse complement.
TTCCATTCTTTGAACAATTTATCAGAAGTGCTTACATGACAGGAATAGATTGAGTTTTTCTTGGGTAACAGAAATGATAAGAGTTTACTTTTATAGTTTGCCTTTACAGTTTAAAAAGAGCTTGCATATAACTATACTATCTGATGGATATATAATGCTTTGACATAGGTAAGAGAGATATTATCTCATTTTGAAAATCAGAAAAGATTAGACTAGAAGGATTTGCTGTAGGTCAAACAGGAAGAACAAGAACAATCAGAACTTGGCTCTCCTGACACACCTTTTTCACAATACTCTGCTGCCTCACTATTTTATAAGTGACAGGAGAAGAAATTTGGGCAACTGACTTTGGCAGCCCGAAGTTGTTACAGACCCTGAACAACACAATCAATTACAATCTACATTCTCAAACAGCAAGTCCTGTCAGATCTGTCTGATATCATAGCTTTCATTATCATCCAGAAGCTTAAATTTATGCTTGTTCTAATTAGAAATTCCCTAAAACACACACACAAATCGCACATCCTATTCTAGAAAAGAACCCCAGATTAGGTACAAAGTTTCACATTTCTTACTGCCAATCAGTGTTTAAAAATATGAATGATCTTAATTCAAAGAGCAAGTTCACAAATGTCTATGGGATACACCTTTAGGAATGTGAACACACTCTATTTTTAGGAAACACTTGAGCCTAGTATAACAGAACAGAAAAGGGATACAAATTGGCTCCATCTTTGGTATTCTTCCTACTAGCCAGCCACAAAGCAAACATCTAGAAGTTGTTCTAACCATAATTATTAGTGAAACCAATAACTTAATCAGAAAGAGGCTTATATTCTCACTTTCTTTGAAGCCAGAGATTTGGGATTCTCTTTCCAAAAAAATCATATTTCTCAGCTGTACCTTAAGTAAATAGTCCACATTGCTGCTCATGTTTTATAATGCCTCCTCATATTTATATATTTATTTCATTCAGTGCCATATTTCAGTGCCTCCTTTCTTTGATCTATTTTCCATGTTTCTGCTATTGTTACTAGAATAGGAGACCATCTGATAAGGGTTAATTTCCAAAATACATAAAGAATTTATACAACTCAGCATCAGGAAAACAAACAACCCAATTAAAAATTGGGCAAAGGACCTTAACTGATACTTCTCTAAAGAGGACATACAGATGGCTAACAGTCATATGAAAAAATGTTCAATGTTACTAATCATCAGAGTGATGCAAATTAAAAGCACAATGAGGTTATCACCTTACACCTGTCAGATGGCTAACATCAATAAATCAACAAACAACAAGTGCTGACGAGGATGTGGAAAAAAGGGAACCCTCCTGCACTGCTGGTGGGAATGCAGACTGGTGCAGCCACGGTAGAAAACAGTATGGAGTTTCCTCAAAAAATTAAAAATGGAGGGCCCTGGACGGGTAGCTCAGTTGGTTAGAGCAGTGGTCCCCAACCCCCGGGCCGCGGACTAGTACCGGTCCGTGGGCCATTTGGTACCAGTCCGCAGAGAAAGAATAAATAACTTACATTATTTCCATTTTATTTATATTTAAGTCTGAACGATGTTTTATGTTTTAAAAATGACCAGATTCCCTCTGTTACATCCGTCTAAGACTCACTCTTGACGCTTGTCTCGTAAGTTCAACAATTATATTTAAAAATACCACAGTTTTTACGCCGGTCGCATAATTTTACTTTGTGCACTTATCCGTCCCACCCTAAAGGCCGGTCCGTGAAAATATTTTCTGACATTAAACCGGTCTGTGGCCCAAAAAAGGTTGGGGACCACTGGGTTAGAGAATCATCTCAATGCTAAGATTGTGGGTTCAATCCCTAGCCAGGGCACATATAAGAATCAACCAACTGCCTGACCAGGCGGTGGCACAGTGGATAGAGCACCGGACTGGGATGCAGAGGACCCAGGCTCGAGACCCCGAGGTCACCAGGTTGAGCGCGGGCTCATCTGGTTTGAGCAAAAGCTCACCAGCTTGGACCCAAGGTTGTTGGCTCGAGCAAGGGGTTACTCGGTCTGCTGAAGGCTCACGGTCAAGGCACATATGAGAAAGCAATCAATGAACAACTACGGTGTCGCAATGCACAACAAAAAACTGATGATTAATGCTTCTCATCTCTCTCCGTTCCTGTCTGTCTGTCCCTGTCTATCCCTCTCTCTGACTCTTTCTCTCTCCGTCTCTGTAAAAAACAAAACAAAACAACCAATTAATGCATGAATGAGTGGAACAACAAATCAATGTTTCTCTCAAATCCATGTTTCTCTCTCTCTCTCTCTCTCTCTCCCCCCTCAATAAATACATTTTTGCCCTGGCCGGTTGGCTCAGTGGTAGAGCGTCAGCCTGGCGTGCAGAAGTCCCGGGTTCGATTTCCGGCCAGGGCACACAGGAGAAGCGCCCATCTGCTTCTCCACCCCCCCCCCTTCCTCTCTGTCTCTCTCTTCCCCTCCTGCAGCCAAGGCTCCATTGGAGCAAAGATGGCCCGGGCGCTGGGGATGGCTCCTTGGCCTCTGCCCCAGGCGCTAGAGTGGCTCTGGTTGCAACAAAGCGACGCCTTGGAGGGGCAGAGCATCGCCCCCTGGTGGGCAGAGCGTTGCCCCTGGTGCACGTGCCAGGTGGATCCTGGTCGGGCGCATGCGGGAGTCTGTCTGACTGTCTCTCCCCGTTTCCAGCTTCAGAAAAATACAAAATAAATAAATAAATAAATAAAATAAATACATTTTTAAAAAGTGTGATAGCGCCTGACCTGTGGTGGCACAGTGGGATAAAGCATCGACCTGGAACACTGAGGTTGCTGGTTCGAAACCCTGGGCTTGCCTGGTCAAGGCACATATGGGAGTTGATGCCTCCTGCTCCTCCCCCTTCTCTGTCTCTCTCTTTCTCTCTCACTCCTCTCTCTCTAAAAATCAATAAATAAAATATAAAAAAAATCTTTATAAAAAATACTTCTGGAAAAGAACAGCAGTCACAAAACTATCACTAAGTAAAAGCAAGAGAAAGCCCATATTCTCCCCAATCTTTCTAGATATCTCTAGAATGTACGCTTCTTTCAGTTGTTAACTGTATTTCAAGAATGATGCAGTAGTAGTCTGACAAAAACTATGGTAGGGATCAAAATCAGGACAGTATACTATCACATGCAAATTCGACAGAGATCCAAAAGCAGTATATATTCTCCAGGTGAAAATCTTCATTTACACAAAGCAATAAATCACATGATATGTTGAACAGTATCATCAGTGTAAGCTTCAGGCTCTCTATCACGTTGTGTTTAATAGTGCTGGATACAGTGACACTCAATTATAACGATTTCTCAACCATAATTTCTAGTTAACATTGATTTTAAGGAATTCAAAACAATATTCATATATTATCACTCTAACTTGCACACCAATTGTAGTTAATTTGGCAGAAGGATAGTTTTTATCTTCCTACTGAGAATTCTGAAGTTCTGAAGAGGGCAAAGAATTCTAAAGAGGGAAAATGTTTAAGTGGTTTACCCAAGAATTCAATGGTAATAATATTATTTAGTTAGTTAGTTATTGAATATTTAGCGAGAGAGGGAGAGACACAGACAAATAGGAAGGGAGATGAAAAGCATCAACTCGTCGTTTCAGCACTCTTAGTTGTTTACTGATTGCTCATACGTGCCTTAACGGGGGTGGTGGGCAGCCCTCACGCTGAGCCAGTGACCTCTTGCTCAAGCTAGGGACCTTTGGGCTCAAGCCAGCAACCATGGGGTCATGTCTTCAATCCCACACTCAAGCTGATGAGCCTGCACTCAAGCCAGCAATGTCAGGGTTTCGAACCTGGGTCCTCAGCATCCCAGGTTGATGCTCTATCCACTGCACCACCACCTGGTCAGGCTCAATGGTAATAACTTTTAAATGGAAGACAAGAAAGTGTATGGATTTCTTTCACTGAGCACCCACATGTACTGAACTAGAATATTTCTGTGCTATAGGAATGTTTCTGATAGTTCATGTAATTTACTTCTTAAAACACTCTGTGTCACATGACTACACAACTCAAGGGTGCACCATTCACATTCCAGTCTATGTTGTGGTCAAGCAAATTTCAGGCTCTGGGTCAAATGTAGCCCAATACCTGTTTTTGTAAGTAAAATTTTATTAGCCTATAACCACACCCACTTGTTTACATATTGCCTATAGCTATTTTTGTGCTACAACAATAAGGCTGAACAGCTGTGACAGATACTTTATGGCCTGCAAAGCCTAAAATATTTACTATCTCACACTTTACAGAAAAAAGAAATACCACTCCCTTGTCTGTGTGAATGCAGCCCCTGGAATAATGCAGTGCGCAGCTTACAGAACTATCCTGAAATAGTCTACTGAAGGAGGTATTATCCACATTTGACAGATGAGAAAACTAATACTCAGTAATATTATTTAAGTAATAAAGTCAACTTTCAAGTCCAGATATTTCCACTAAATCACACAAGTCCATGTATACATTAGGGACAGTAATAACACCTTCCACAACTATTCTGTAATTCTCAAAATGTACATAGAAATATTAGAGAAATATTGATATTGATGTTATTACAGAGTAAAAATCCAAAATATAGCTTGGTCTTATATTCATTTTTCTTTATCCTTTCACAAAATTGAGGTATTTAACCATGCATGCATGTCTCCATATTTACCAATCCCTCATAAAAAATAATAATAGGCCTGACCTGTGGTGGCGCAGTGGATAAAGCGTCGACCTGGAAATGCTGAGGTTGAAACCCTGGGCTTGCCTGGTCAAGGCACATATGGGAGTTGATGCTTCCAGCTCCTTTCCCAGCTCTCTCCCTGCCTCTCCTCTCTCTCTCTCTCTCTCTCTCTGTCTCCCTCTCCTCCCTAAAATGAATAAATAAATAAATAAAAAATTTTAAATAATAAAAAATTTTAAAAACCTGCAATGGATAGAGTGTTGGCCTGGGATGCTGAGAACTCAGGTTCAAAACCCCAAGGTTGCCAGCTAAAGCACCAGGTTGCCGCCTTGAACACAGAATTATAGACATGACCCTATATGGCTGGCTTGAGCCAAAAGGTCACTGGCTTGAAGCCCAATGTCGCTGGCTTAAGCCAAAAGGTCACTGGCTTGGCTAGAGCCCCCTGGTCAAGACACATATGAGAAAGCAATCAATGAACAACTAAGCTGCTGCAACTATGAGTTGATGCTTATCTCTCTCCCTTCCTCTCTCTCTCTCTCTCTCTCTCTCTCAAGTTAAAAACAAAAACCAAAAACCTCATACTCCTATTCCCAACATCATCCACCCAAATACCACTCCTTTTTTGGAATCAACTAAAATGCCACACTCTTAGTGATACCTTCTCTGATTTTCTAAATAATCTTCATTGCTGTTTCCCATGTTCCCTTACAACATGTTACTGTGAAACCTTTAACATGTTTATTTCTATTTTCTATTACTTACTGGTCTATTTCTCCCACAGGGTTTCACATTGTTTAAGAGACTTTCTTATTTATTCATTCTTATATCCAGTTTAACCTCCCCCCCTCCAGAGTATCTATCAAAGTTCCTTGTATGTTATAAATACACACTGAATCAGACTCCTTGATATTGTACACCTAGTTCTGCTCTGTGCTCCAATCTGTTGGTTATCATACCAAGTTAGGTTGCCCCCAGATCATCTGTCCACTGTTCAAAAAGGCAAGAGGAAAGCTAAAGAACTTTTCTAAATAAAATACGCACAGAAATTTCAACTTCTACAATATTCAGTATGATATTCAATACTTTAAATGTGAACTCCTCTATAATTCAGTAATTTTTCTTTAAAAGATTAATGATTTCATCAGGTTTACCAACAGAACTTATTTCCTCATTTACTCTTTAAACCAAATTGTTCATACTCAAATCTCCTCACAATAAACACAATGTTCCAACGCAGATGTTGGCAGCAGAACATGTTCACAATGAACAACCCCTACTGTCCTGGCAAGAATTATAAGATTAGCTAATTACAGTAGTCTCCTATATCTATTTTCACTGAGATAAGGAACAATCTGGATATATAAAAAAGCAAATGTCTCAGAAAGGCAAATATGGTAGTCCCACTAAGTCAACTTAAAGTGGGCTTTTCTCCATCATGTGCACAATTTTTCTATCAGAGAGAAATGCCAACGAGGTTTCCATAAGAAAAAGGCTTTAAAAAATCCCACGTACAAATTAGCCAAGACAAAAGTATTTTGAATAAGATAGAGATTTACATGGGCCTGAAGTTTGACAAAAAGAGGATAGAGATATATAAACAAAATAGAAGTCTCTCTCTTGGCCTGACATGTGGTGGCACAGTGGATAAAACATCAACCTGGAATGCTGAGGTTGCTGGTTCAAAACCCTGAGCTTGCTAGGTCAGGGCACATACGGGAGTTGATGCTTCCTGCGCCTCCACCCCATTCTCTCTCTCTCCCTTTCTCCTCTCTCTCTAAAAATGAATATATAAAATCTTAAAAAAAAAACAAAAAACAAAATCCCTGTCATAAAAGAGCTTGGGTTTTCTTTGGGGGAGAAAAATTAAACACATGACACAACCTGAGAACAATAATAATCTTATAGGCAGTGACTCAAACCATTTCTCTCATTTCACTGCTATCACGAATGACTATGACTACTGCCAAAAAAAAAAAAAAAAAAGAAAAAGAAAAAACATGCAACATTATTTGGTCCTTAAGATTGAACCATAGCCTGACCAGGCGGTGGCGCAGTGGATAGAGCGTCGGACTGGAATGCAGAAGGACCCAGGTTCGAGACCCCGGGGTCGCCAGCTTGAGTGCGGGCTCATCTGGCTTGAGCAAAAAGCTCACCAGCTTGAACCCAAGGTCAGTGGCTCGAGCAGGGGGTTACTCAGTCTGCTGAAGGCCCACGGTCAAGGCACATATGACAAATCAATCAATGAACAACTAAGGTGTCACAACGAAAAACTGATGATTGATGCTTCTCATCTCTCTCTCTTCCTGTCTGTCTGTCCCTGTCTATCCCTCTCTCTGCCTCTCTCTGTGTTTCTGTAGCCCTGGCCGGTTGGCTCAGCGGTAGAGCATGGTGTGCGGGGGACCCGGGTTCGATTCCCGGACAGGGCACATAGGAGAAGCACCCATTTGCTTCTCCACCCCCACCCCCTCCTTCCTCTCTGTCTCTCTCTTCCTCTCCCACAGCCGAGGCTCCATTGGAGCAAAAGATGGCCCGGGCACTGGGGATGGCTCCTTGGCCTCTGCCCCAGGCGCTAGAGTGGCTCTGGTTGAGGCAGAGCGACGCCCCGGAGGGACAGAGCATCGCCCCTGGTGGGCGTGCCGGGTGGATCCCGGTGGGGCGCATGCAGGAGTCTGTCTGACTGTCTCTCCCCGTTTCCAGCTTCAGAAAAATACAAAAAAAAAAAAAAAAACACACACAAAAAAAGATTGAGCCATAGATTTTTGAAGGGAAGAAAGAGATAGTTTTCATTTTTCATGAATTGTATTCTGCTTGCTTCTGAAAGGACTTGAGGAGACCTGCAGAGTTAAATATGTGCTATTTATGGTTAAAACATGATATATCCCCTGAAACAAGATAGGAAATAAATCAACGGAGGTGAGTAGATTACATCTGGACTAACAATATGAAACTTCACAATCTCCTACCATCTTTTTACAACAGAATGTAAAACTAATATCAAAAATATATTTTACGCCTGACCTGTGGTGGTGCAGTGGATAAAGTGTCGACCTGGAATGCTGAGGTCGCCAGTTCAAAACCCTGGGATTGCCCGGTCAAGGCACATATGGGAGTTGAAGCTTCCTGCTCCTCCCCCCATTCTCTCTCTCTCTCTCTCTCTCTCTCCTCTAAAATAAATAAATAAATAAAAATAATTAAAAAATATATATATATTTTACTATGAATTTGGTTGGCATCATAAACATGCTGAACAGACTCTACTAGAAATCTTCATTCTTAGGGTTTAGATATTAAAAAAATAAACAAAATTCTGAGGCATCTGTCCTGCCTTTATCTTTAGGCCCTCATCTTTTTTTTTTTTAATTGATTTTAGCCAGAGAGAAAGGGAGAGGAAGAGAGGGAGAGAGAGAGAGAGAGAGAGAGAGAGAAATGATGATCTGTTCCTATATGTGCCCTGACTGGGGACTGAACCATTACTCTGCGCTTCGGGCCAATGCTCTAACCAATGGAGCTATCTGCCCAGGGCTTAGTCCTTCATCTTATAATGACAAAGGATAACTGTTAATGAATAAGGTCTCATGTTTCTTTTTCTTCTCCAGCTAATGATATGAACTGCAAAAATAAAATTGTACCAGTAGAAGAACAGCACAAATACATTCAATTTATACCTGCTAATTAATAATCAGTAAGATCTTATAGAAACGGATAAAGCAGAACACTTCATAGTTACACAGATGCCTACAGTTTAAGATAACAGTTAATACACACAAAAACTCTCCATTTTTCTTGTTAGTTTTATTCCGATTGCACAATATATAAAAATAACAGATTTTGAAGATGTAAGATAAATTGATTACCAAGAGCACTCACTTTGATGAGATAGTACAAAGAATAAATTCTAAAATTTATGTTTCAGGAGGCAGAGTACTGTTTTATGTTGCTATAGATACATTATTTCTCCTCTTTTTCCTAATTAACTAAAAATATTTCATACCTTCCATTTCAGGCAAATAGCTTGAGCATGGGGTCACCAGTTGGAGCACGGGATCACAGACATGACCACATGGTGGCTGGCTGGAGCCGAAAGGTCACACTGGCTTAAAGGCCAAAGTCACTAGCTTGAGCAAGGGGTCACTGGCTTGGTGCCCCCCCCATCAAGGCACATATCAATGAACAACTAAGGTGCCACAACCATGAGTTCATGCTTCTCATTTCTCTCCCTTCCTGTTTCTGTTCGTCTGTCTTGCTAAAAAAATCAAAAACAAAAACTGACTACTTCAAAATAGTGTGATACAGAGCCTGACCTGTGGTGGTACAGTAGATAAAGACTCGACCTGGAATGCTGAGGTCACAGGTTCAAAAGCTCGGGTTTGCCTAGTCAAGGCACATACTAAGTTGATACTTCCTGCTCCTCCCCCTCCTCTCTCTCTCTCTCTCTCTCTCTCAAAATGGATAAAAAAATCTAAAAAAAAAAATAGTGTGATATATGCTGTACAGAATACCCACAATCTTGGGTAGTGACAGTGGGAGGTCAGGCAGGCAGCAGTCAGGGAAGAGATCCTAAGAATGTCTAACTGAAGTCTGAGAAACTAGGTTACTTGATAAATTGAGAATATGAGTTAAACTATAATATTGAACATTTAAAATCATCAGGTTTCATGTGTATCATATCAGGGAGAAGCCAACAGATTAGGACCACAAGTACTATGCAAAAGGTCACAGCCAGAAGTCATCCAAGTAAAACGAATAAGGATAAAGATGCCTTTTGTTCAGAAAGCAGGTAAATGTTAACTTAGCAAGAAAAGCACTACAGATAGCTGATTCTTCTGATATAACATCCTACGCTGAGATAGAAAGGTTAGCTATTAACTTTTGCAGTTTGGAGATTCACTCAGAGAGATAGGATGAAAGCTGTTTAAATGTAACCAACTACTAGAAAGAAGAACATAAGCAGGGAAACATATAGAAGGATGAGTAATGAAGACTTACTTGAACTAAGGTGGTTACAATAAGAATGAATAGAGAATCTGAGCCACATTTCAAAAAATGACAATGCAATTGGGGAATAACTGAACAGAAGTGGAGCTGGAAAAGAATGAAAAGACTATGAATCTTCACAAATTCTAAAGAGGTGCTATTTGATGAAGAAAGAGGCAGAGCGGAGGACCCGGGTTCGATTCCCGGCCAGGGCACACAGGAGAAGCGCCCATTTGTTTCTTCATCCCTCCGCTGCGCTTTCCTCTCTGTCTCTCTCTTCCCCTCCCGCAGCCAAGGCTCCATTGGAGCAAAGATGGCCCGGGCGCTGGGGATGGCTCTGTGGCCTCTGCCTCAGGCGCTAGAGTGGCTCTGGTCGCAACATGGCGACGCCCAGGATGGGCAGAGCATCGCCCCCTGGTGGGCAGAGCTTCGCCCCTGGTGGGCCTGCCGGGTGGATCCTGGTTGGGCGCATGCGGGAGTCTGTCTGACTGTCTCTCCTTGTTTCCAGCTTCAGAAAAATGAAAAAAAAAAAAAAAAAAAAGAAAGAGGCAGAATCTTGACTCTTGTACTGAAATGCAAAGTGACCATGTTCCCTATGTTCTCTTGGAAATATGAGCTGGTGCTCCAGTAAGAATAGGAGGCTGGCCTGACCAGGCGGTGGCACAGTGGATAGAGCGTCAGACTGGGATGCAGAAGACCCAGGTTCGAGAGTCCGAGGTCGCCAGCTTGAGAGCGGGCTCATCTGGTTTGAGCAAAGCTCACCAGCTTGGACCCAAGGTCGCTGGCTCGAGCAAGGGGTTAGTTGGTCTGCTGAAGGCCCACGGTTAAGGCACATATGAGAAAGCAATCATTGAACAACTAAGGTGTCGCAACATAAAACTGATGATTGATGCTTCTCATCTCTCCATTCCTGTCTGTCCCTATCTATTCCTCTCTCTGACTTTCTGTCTGTCTCTGTAAAAAAATAAAATAAATAAAATAAAAAAAAGAATAGGAGGCTGGAGCTGTGTGTCTATCACTATAAAAAAGAGAAAAGGTCACCTAATTGCTTTTACTAAGCCATCTTTCAGTCCAAAACAAATGCACATTTTATGTTAGGTTTAATAGTCTATTTTTGTGGTCTGTCATGAAAATTTTTAATTTTGAGAATATAAAGGCAACATGGATGAAACATTTGCCACTTCATTATTAGGACTAATTCATCTGATCTGGCCGGTTAGGTGAGCTCTGGGTAATTGGCCAAAAGTAAATTTATCAAAAGTCATTTTATCTAAAGCCCAATTCACTAAATTCACATTAACTCTTTAGTTGATAGGATTTGCCTTTCATAATAGCATTGTAAAAGAACGTTCAATTTATTTGCCCTAATGTCCTGCTACTGTCACCAGACACCGAAAGACAAAGAAAGGAAACGGTCTAGGCCTAAAGTCTTCAAATTCTCCACTAATAAAGACTACATTCCACTACATTCATTGCAGCCCTGGCTGGATAGCTCGGTTGGTTAGAGCAGTGGTCCCCAACCTTTTTTGGGCCACGGAGCGGTTTAATGTCAGAAAATATTTTCACGGACCAGCCTTTAGGGTGGGACGAATAAATGTATCACGTGACCGAGACAAGCGTCAAGAGTGAATCTTAGATGGATGTAACAGAGGGAGTCTGGTCATTTTTTAAAAATAAAACATCGTTCAGACTTAAATATAAATAAAATGGAAATAATGTAAGTTACTTATTCTTTCTCTGTGGACCGGTACCAAATGGCCCACGGACCGGTACCGGCCTGCGGCCTGGGGGTTGGGCATCATTCTAAAGCACAGAGGTTGCCAATTTGATCCCCAATCAGGGAAAATGTAACCCAATGTTCCTCTCTCTCTCCCTTCCTCTCTCACTGAAATAAATAATTTTTTAAAAAATATTACATTCATTGCAATTATATTCTTGAATATGAAAAGTTCTTCTCTGTCCACAGCCTCAAATGGCAGCAAGAAATTGGAGCAGAAGCAAATTGAATATTGTTTTAATTTTTCGAACATAAAAATTGATCACTAAACCTAAAAAACAAACAAAAACAATAACAATAAAAAACAAATTCCGAGAACTGCCATTTGGTGACACTGACTACTGCTGCTGAGTAAGTATACTTTTCTCTCCTCTTCATAAAAGAGAACATAACTATTCTACCAGACTGAAGAGGCTCATACTTCTGTCTAGGGCATACAGATAGCTCCAGTTGCCTTGTTAATCTTGAGGAAACAGTCTTTTTTGGATGAAAATCAAGGAAAGAAAGACTTTATGCAGTTTGATGTGCTGAAAGACTGTGAAAATAGAAGCCTGGAACAAGAGTTTGTATAAAGAACTCTGGCATTTCCGTGCTTAAAAGAAAACTGTTATCTCTGAATGCGACAGATGCCATTTTTTTTTAGTCTACTGGCACTTTAAAATTGTTTCTTTTTAAGCATCATTTTATTCTTATAATTGTGATTTTCTTCTTCATATTTCAGACTATAGAAATGATAATTAGATAAATTTTCAAATAATAAATATTTTTAATAATTCTACAATTGAAATATCTACTAACAGCTGAACACTATTAATTAAATAGACATTATATAGGACCTAGGTGTCTTGATCAGAAATATTATTCTCCTCAAAATATTAAAATTTATATCATTAAGATCTCAGAAAATTTTTATTTATATTTGAGTATTAAACATTTCTAATTCATTTTACATTTTAATTTTTTTTAATTATTTTTATTTATTCATTTTTAGAGAAGAGAGACAGAGAGAGATAGAAGGGGTGGAGGATCAGGAAGCATCAACTCCCATATGTGCCTTGACCAGGCAAGCCCAGGGTTTCGAACTGGCAACCTCAGTGTTCGAGGTCAATGCTTTACCCACTGCACCACCACAGGTCAGGCCACATTTTATTTTTTATTGCAGCATTTATTCATTGAGTAAAACAATTTCCGTAGTGGTTACGTATGCTCTCTAAATAAACTCTCTGAAATGGCAAACACTGTACAGATGGGAATATCATTAAATGTGTAGTTCATGGGTTCTATCAATCAGTGCTGAAGATGTGACTGTTCACCTCCACACACTTTTTTCTTTTTACTACAAATGATCATCCACTGCAATCACAGAAATGACATGCTAAAACAATCTTTTGACATCTAATTTTAAGTAAAGAAACCTGGATATTACTATATATACTCCTTGAAAGAATATGTTTTAGTAGTTTTCATACATTTATCCTCTGAAAGATAAGGTCACACAGTGGATTTCATACATCTTTAGAAATTAATTAGGATTTAAGCCTGGCCTGTGGTGGCACAGTGGATAGGTGGTCAACCTGGAATGCTGAGGTCGCTGGTTCAAAACTCTGGGCTTGCCTGGTCAAGGCACATATGACAAGCAACCAATGAACAACTAAAGTGAAGCAACTATGAGCTGATACTTCTCATTCCCCACCCACTCTGTAAGTAAAATCAATTTTTAAAAATCTAAATAGGATTCAAGCTAGCTGGAATGAGAAACCTTTAGGCAGTCTTCAGTTCTAACATCTCCACACAGGTTAGCATCAGGTAGCATTGATGAGAGAAATGATCAGAAAAAAGAGAGAAAAAAATTTAACAATTTAGAAGACATTGTCTTAAAAGCCAAATAAAACAAATTAGACGGCAGAAGAAAAAGCATAAGGCTCTTCTGTTTCCCGATTAGGTGGCATTTTGTTTAACATTAGTGACATTTCTCTGTCTTACAATTTTAAAGATTCTAAAACCTTCCAGAGACTCAGTGAATACAAAGTCTACAGTGCCTACTATTGACTGACTGAATGAATGAGTGAATGAATGAATGAACAACCTTTGCAGTTATTTCTCTGGTCTTACTTGCAGGTTTACCCCTCTTTAATCAGAGAAATAACAGTTAAGTCAGAAAAGTCCCAAATGGGCTATGTTCGCTCATTTCCATGACTTTGCACATGGTAGTCTCTCTTTTTGAATGTTTTTCAGATCCCTCCTTCTCTTGGCTAATTTCTATTTAGTCTTCTAAACTCAATTTAAGTATCCTCTTCCAGAATCTGACAGCCTACATTGCCACACACCCCCTCTTCAGTGTCCCCATAAAATCCTCTGCATCACTGTTTACTCCTCTAAGTATGTATATAGAGGCAACAGGATAACAAGCTTTGGAATCAGACATATCTGAATTCAAATAATAAGTCTATCACTAACTGTGTGATCTTAGGTAAGTTATCTAAGGTCGCTAAACATTAAGTTCTTGATTTTAAAACAGAAAATAACAGCTTGTAATGTACTTAACATATCAATTCATACACAACAAACTTAATAACTTACTATACTCACATTGTATTAGACTTGCTGGTTAACTTCTCTGACTTTTCCTCTAAACCACGCACTTCTTAAGGAAAGGAACAAGTATTTTATTTCTGTACAAGCAGCATTTAGCACAGTACTTAGCTTATGGTAGGCACTTAATAATTTTTTTTTTGGTTGGTTCATCTTTTTTTTTTAATAAATAAATTTTTATTAATTTTAATGGGGTGACATCAATAAATCAGGGTACATATATTCAAAGAAAACTTAATGATTTTTTGATGACTAAATATTACTCCCATTATAGTAAAATAAATTTGCCACTTGAAATATTTCCTGTAATGAGGTGAAAAACAAGTGAATGTGTAAAGAAAATAAACTCCATTAACATAAGTCTCAAAAAAGGGTACTTACTGTCTTCATTCAGAATGGTTTTAGGATTTACTGTTAACTATACATGTTACAAAATACAAATGATTTAATATCTTGCTTGAACACAGCTGATCTTATATATGCCCCAGGAACTGAATACTTATCATTTTTTATGGTATATGTTAACCACAAAATTACCAAGCCGTAACTGGGACATCCACATAACAGGCCAACAGTCTACCACTGAGCCAACTAGCTGGGGTCATAAACAGCTTTTTTAAACCAGGGAAATTCTTACTATAGCAACACTTAATTAAAATCTTTTATATTCCTTGGGGAAATGAGAAAAAATTGTTTCACGGTTTGGTATATACTAATTACTTAATGTAATACTTAATAGACTTTTCTGTTGTAATGTTTAATTAAGTTGATTTGAGTAAGAGTATTTGAAAGGCCTCATTCTTAGAGAATGCTTTTATTTTATATTTGATCTTCAATATTGTGGGGCAGCTGTGTTAGGCTTACTGGCTGGTGTACTAACTGCAAGCACTCTGCCTGACTGGTGTGTGGGTGCATAGCAGCAACACATGTGTATGGCCTATATAAGGCTATGGGTTTGTGCTAGAGAGACAGGAGGTTGTGGCTGGTGGGTTGCCTGTCCGCCATTGTGAGGGGCCATTCATGCTGTTTCTGTGCCAGAGAAGAGGTTTTTTCCCCTGCCTGTGTGCTCATCTGCTGTTGTGAAACTCGACTACATGGTAATGAGTCAACAGGAGCAGGCATTTCTAGCTCTTCTTCTGAGGATGAGTGAGGCTCGGGCTGAAGCTGCCGTCCGAAAGCTCTGAGCTTGGCTGGTGGTCGCCAAGAAGGTAAAACCGCAGCAGCAAAGAGTACCTAATGAGCCCCTAGTAGGTTTGCTGCGATTGTGGGACATAGGGGTGGATGGCACGCTCTCTGGAGCAGAGGTGGAGAGGCTGGCCACTGTTGCCACACACTCCTCCTTGGGGCCGCGTTTTCAGAGCTACCCTGACGGCAGGGATGAGGGGAGGCCTGAGGCCCTGTGTGCACCTAGTTGCCTGTAATGGACTTTTACCTTGGTAATTTGCACAGACAGCTGGGCTGTCTATCGTGGACTGATCTTGGACTGTGACTATGAGAGACCCTGATTGAGGGCGAGGGGGCGTGGCACCTGTGGAAGCCTTCCTGCACGGGAAGCTGCTCTCACCCAGTTGCAGAGATGCACCGAGGACACTTTTTGGTTTCAATGGACATAGCCCTGGACAGTACAGGTCCCCCACCTACAATGGGTGGCCTTGTTGGCACTGTGCGGTAGGGAGTTGGAGGTGGGCCTCCAGTTAACTCCCTGGGCAGAGTGCTAAGGGAGACATTGTGAAGGGCACCTTTGTAATTGTCATTTTTGGAATGTATGTAATGTACCTATTGTGAGGCAAGCAACGCTTAGGGCTGGAATGTGTGGCAGCTGAGTTAGGCTTACTGGCTGGTGTACTAGCTGCAAGCACTCTGCCTGGATAGTGTGTGGGTGCATAGCAGCACCACGTGTGTATGGCCTATATAAGGCTATGGGTGCTTGTGCTCTAGAGAGACGGAAGATTGTGGATGATGGATTGCCTGTCCGCCATTGTGAGGGGCCATTTATGCTGTTTGTGTGCCGGGGAAGAGGTTTTCCCTGCCTGTGTGCTCACCTGCTTTTGTGAGACTCTACTAAATGGTAATGGCCCAACGCTTTCCAGCCCTGCAGTTCCTCTGCCATCTGCCCGAATCCAGTGTGGACCTGCCTGGCCTCGACCACCAGCATTACAAATATATTTGAATCATTTGAATCTCTAAATTACTTTTACAGATCTACACTAGAAGCTGACATAACTCACCCTATTTCTTCCTCTTTTCCTTGATAGTCAAGGAAAATTTTACTTTATATTATATGCTGAGCATAAACTTGATATTTTAACATATATAAGGTCTACCGGAAAGTTCTATTCGTTTCTATCACAATAAGTTTTGACACATAAGCACATGTTTATTTGGTGCATGTGTGCCTCTCTATTTTTATTGCTTAATGTATACATACTGATGTAGCAAATTAACTAAAACAAAGTTGATTCACGTTAGTCTTATGTGTGAAGCGATAGTGTAACCATGGCTACTGATAAAGTTCATTTACACCACTGTAATTTTTACGAATTTCAACAAGGAAGAAATGCTACAGAAGCATGTCTGTCACATCCACCATATTCCCCGGACTTAGCACCCTCCGACTATCACTTGTTTTTGTCCTTACAAAACTTTTTGAAGGGCAAAAAATTCAAAAATGAAGAAGATATCAAACAAGCACTGGTTCAATTTTTCATATCAAAAGATAAAACATTTTTCAAAAATGGGATATACAAATTGCCCTCACGCTGGCAAGAAATTATTAATAATAATGGCAATTATATTACTTAATAAAGCTTATTGACAGTAAGAAAAATTTGTATTTTGTTTTATTCTAAAAACGGACAGAACTTTCCGGTAGACCTTATACAATGGAATTCTGACTTTGAAGGACAAGCTTTACTTTGAGCCATTTTTAAATGCATTATGCAAAGGAAGAAGAATTTTACAAGGATAATGATTCCAAAACTATGTTACAGCATATGAGCCCAGTGGTGGGAATTATAATCCATGACACTTCTAGAGTACAAGTGATTATTGTTTTATGTTAATTTATAATCCACTGCTTATTAATAACCAGTAAGTATTTTACTGGCTTCTAAAAAAGTCACATACTGACTACACACACTAATCACATACTAATACAGACTACAAACTGAGCAAAAATATTTCTATTCTCTTTTTACTTAATTTTTTAAAAGTAAAAAAGATTTTTCTTAAAGAGACACTATGTTGAACAAATGGTTACTTTACTAGACCTTAAAACTGTATAGAAAACAGGTTTTGGCTACTCCAATAATTTATACTGAAATTGAAAAATCAAAATCTATTGTAGGATTAGTAAAGTACAAAATGGAAATAAATACCTCTAGGCACCTTAGTGGATAAATAGTATTTTTTTTTTTTTTGAGACAGGAAGGGAGAGATAAGAAGCATCAACTTGTAGTTGCATCACTTTAGTTGTTCATTGATTGCTTTCTCATATGTGCATTGACAGGGGGGCTCCAACTGAAACAGTGACCCCTTGCTCAAGCCAGCAACCATGGGGGGTCATGTCTACGATCTCACCTCAAGCCAGCAAACCCATGCTCAAGCTGGTGAGCCCCCACTCAAACTGGCGAACTTGGGGTTTTGAACTTGGGTCCTCAGCAACCCAGGCCAACACTCTATCCACTGGCCATCACCTGGTCAGGTTAAATAGTGATATGTTTGTTTGCCATTGTTATGAACTACAGAACAAGTTGTAAACTATTTTTTTAGTCTATTGTTTAAAGAATTTCCTGATTTCAAAAAATTTTTTAAAGATTTTATTATTGATTTTTAGACAGCAGAGAGGAAAAGAAAGGAGTGGGAGGGGTAGGAAGTATCAACTCACAGTAGTTGCTTTTTTTAAATTTTTATTTTTATTATTATTATTCTACAGAGACAGAGTCAGAGAGAGGGATAGATAGGGACAGACAGGAACGAAGAGAGATGAGAAGCATCAATCATCAGTTTTTCATTGTGACACCTTAGTTGTTCACTGATTGCTTTCTTATATGTGCCTTGACCGTGGGCCTTCAGCAGACTGGGTAACCCCTTGCTCGAGCCAGCAATCTTGGGTCCAAGCTGGTGAGCTTTGCTCAAACCAGATAAGCCCACACTCAAGCTGGCAACCTCGGGGTCTCAAACCTGGGTCCTCCGCATCCCAATCCGACGCTCTATCCGCTGCACCACCGCCTGGTCAGGCCAGTAGTTGCTTCTCATATGCTCCTTGACACGGCATGCTCGGGGTTTCAAACCAGCAACTCCAGCATTCCAGGGTGACGCTTTTACCCAGTGCTACACCACAGGTCAGGCAAACCTGTTTTAATAAGCAGCAGTAATTGCTGGCCTTTTCTTTCATTAGAGGCAAGATTCAGAAAAATATTTGGTGCAAAAACCTTAAACTGCTATTTATAGGTAATACCTGAGCAATATGGATGTTTTGGGTAAAAGATAAAAGAAAAATCCAATCATCCTCTCTCCTTCAAAAGGGAGGTTAGCCAGGAAAGTGGATATTCCATGGAGAAGAAATGGCATCTACAAAGGCAGAGAGGGAAGAAATAACAGCTCTTAGATGGAGGACTGCAGTAAACTCAATTCTATTGGAAAATGGAGCTGGGCTCGGTTAAGAGAGAAAAGAGACTAATGGCAGACAAATTTGTTGTGAGGGTACTAAGTAATCACAGCAAGCAGTGATAAGAGCCAGAACTAAGTAACAGCCATAGTCAAAATTCAAACAATTGAATTACTTATTCACTGAAGTTTTCCCTTATAGAAATCTGTTTGTAATATAGCATGAAAATCATGAAATGAATTTCATAGCTATAACCTCTCAAGTCTGCCTGGGTTCACATCCTAGTTACAGCAATGATCGTGGAAACCTGAGAAAGTTCTTTAAACGTGCCGTGCCTTGGCTTTTGCATCGGCAAAATGAACTAATAATAGAACCTAATGTCAAACACTTTTCGTGAAGGATTAAATGAGGTAATGAATATAATAAAACAGTGCCTGAACAAGCCCTCACTCAATAAATGTAATAACAACAACAGAACCAGGAGTAGCTTACTACTACTACTAATTCTACAATTATTATTTCAGGTGCAGACAACACTGAACCTCTGCAGATTTACTTGTTAACTAAGGTTTATAGAAAGATATTTATATTTACCTGTGCAAGATTAGAGAATATCCTGACAAAAGGCATTTAAATGCAAATTTATATTTATATTTTTAAAAGACTCAAAATAATTTTTAGAAAGTTAACTTTCCAAAATGACCTTGAAAAGTTGAAAATATTTTGTTTCTCTGTATATAAGTAGATTATGAATAATAAGACAAGTCTCTTTCAAGTAACAGATGAGACTGCATTTATAGGCTGCCTTAAACAAAAACTATATAACTAATAAATATTTAGGGTTTCCAGAAATCAAATCCCAAAAATTGCAAAATCAGTAATAGCCTGATTTAATGACTGTCACCTCTCATATTTATGTAACAACTTGTTAGGTTCAATAAAAAATATGTTCTCCTGACCAAGTGGTGGCGTAGTGGATAGTGTATTGACCTAGATGCTGAGGACCCATGTGCAAAACCCTGGCTTGAGCACAGGATCACTTGCCTGAGTGTGGGATCATTGACATGACCCCATGGTCACTGGCTTGAGCCCAAGGTCGCTGGCTTGAGCAAGGGGTCACTGACTTGGTTGGAGCCCCTTGGTCAAGGCACATATGAGAAAGCAATCAGTGAACAACTAAGATGCAGCAACGAAGGATTGATGCTTCTTATCTCTCTCCCTTCCTGTCCGTCTTCCCCCCCCCAACTAAAAAAAAAAAAGTTTACAAATAACTCTTGTCCTCTAGTTTTAACCTAAGAAAGAATTTTATATATCATATGCCTCAAACACAATTTTATAAATACTATATATAACCTTAACAGCATTACATTTTACTTTTTCTTGCTTTTTTCAATTAAAGGCAAATATTAGCTGTAGCACAATATACTTTTCAAGAAAAACAGGCTTATTAAAAACCAATTTTGGCCTGACCAGGAGGTGGCGCAGTGGATAGAGCGTCGGACTGGGATGCAGAGGACCCAGGTTCGAGACCCCGGGGTCGCCAGCCTGAGTGCGGGCTCATCTGGTTTGAGGAAAAGCTCACCAGCTTGAACCCAAGGTCGCTGGCTCCAGCAAGGGGTTGCTCGGTCTGCTGAAGGCCCGCGGTCAAGGCACATATGAGAGAGCAATCAATGAACAGCTAAGGTGTTGCAACGCGCAATGAAAAACTAATGATTGATGCTTCTCATCTCTCTCCGTTCCTGTCTGTCTGTCCCTGTCTATCCCTCTCTCTGACTCACTCTCTGTCTCTGTAAAAAATAAATAAATAAATAAATAAATAAAAAAACAAAAAACCAATTTTGGTTTTAGTTTTGTATTTAAATTCACAAAGTAGAAAAATGTGAATAAGAAATTACTATACAGCCTGACCATGCGGTGGTGCAGTGGATAGAGCGTCGGACTGGGATGCAGAGGACCCAGGTTTGAGACCCCGAGGTCGCCAGCTTGAGTGTGGGCTCATCTGGTTTGAGCAAAGCTCACCAGCTTGGACCCAAGGTCACTGGCTCGAGCAAGGGATTACTGGGTCTGCTGAAGGCCCACGGTAAAGGCACATATGAGAAAGCAATCAATGAACAACTAAGGTGTCGCAATGTAAAACTGATGATTGATGCTTCTCATCTCTCTCTGTTCTTGCCTGTCTGTCCCTATTTATCCCTCTCTCTGACTCTCTCTTTGTCTCTGTAAAAAAAAAAAAATTACTATACAAGCATCAAAGATCATAAGTTATGCCCTGTGGTAGAAGTAGGTCAAATACTTCAAATCCATAAAAGACAAGAACTGGAATGTTTCTGTAGAAATCTTATAAATCATTATGAAATCACATCACCAGGAAATAAGTTATCTTTGACATCTCTAACTAGATAATTCATCTTTTAAATTTTTTTTCTTTGATGACTTAAACAAGATGGAAAGTAATGGAATTCCTCACAGCTATACACCAGAAGGTAGTCGTAAGTTAAAATACACACAAGGAATTAAGAACATTCTCAATCTTTTAACTAGTTCATTACTTTCTATACTATATTATTACTATTTAAATTTGTCGTTGTTCACAGTATTCTCAAAGAATTTACATGAGAATACTCTTAAGTCCATGACAATGTTCATTTACTAAGTTGTGAAATGTTAATCAGTAATGAGAACTGCAAACATACTTCTGCAGCTATATAGTTGAAAATGCTAATAAACACACCAGTAATAACATAAAATAGAAAACAAAGTTCCTCTACTATTGAAAGGAGAGAAGAGAAAGAAAACAACAAAGAGAAAGAAGGAAATGGAAATAGGCCTACAAAAATCTGAAAAGGAAACAATCCATTAGACTGGGCAGAGAAAAAGTTGAAGAATCATTCATTTATTCAACAGATTGTTAATGAGTGCCCACTATGTGCCAGGACCTATACTAGGCACTGAATATACAAAGGTGAAACAAACATTCCTTATTTGTTGCCCTCAGTCTAGGTAAGAGACATTAAAAAACAAACATGAATATGTTTACAGTGGTCCCTTGTCTATCATGGGGGTTAGGTTCCAGAACACCCCTGCGATAGGCGAAAATCAGCAAAGTAGCGACCTTGTATTTTATTATTTATATATATTGTAAGGCTTTAAAATCCTCCCCACAGGCCCTGGCCGGTTGGCTCAGCAGTGGAGCGTCGGCCTGGCATGCAGAGGACCCGGGTTCGACTCCCGGCCAGGGCAAATAGGAGAGGCGCCCATTTGCTTCTCCAATCCCACCCCCTCCTTCCTCTCTGTCTCTCTCTTCCCCTCCCGCAGCCGAGGCTCCATTGGAGCAGGGATGGCCCGGGCGCTGGGGATGGCTCCTTGGCCTCTGCCCCAGGCGCTGGAGTGGCTCTGGTCGCGGCAGGAGCGACCCCCGGGAGGGGCAGAGCATCGCCCCCTGGTGGGCAGAGCATCGCCCCTGGTGGGCGTGCCGGGTGGATCCCGGTCGGGCGCATGCGGGAGTCTGTCTGACTGTCTCTCCCCGTTTCCAGCTTCAGAAAAAAAATAAAAATAAAAAAATAAAATCCTCCCCACACTCTTATAAGCCTTTCCCACACTCTTTTTTTTATTGTTTTAAATTTTTATGCTTAAAAAAAAATTTATGCTTAATTTACCACAAAGATAATTAATATATATATAAATACATATATACCAAAAGATCCTGTGATACAAAATTAGATAATATACAGTATTAAAATCCGCAATACAGTGAGACCGCAAAAAGTGAACTGTGATATAGTGAGGGATGACTGTATATAAATTATGATAAGTGGATATAAAGAAAAAGTAAAGGATGCTATAAAAACCAAAAAGCAGCCTGACCAGGCGGTGGTGCAGTGCATCGGACTGGGATGCGGAAGGACCCAGGTTCGAGACCCCAATGTCGCCAGCTTGAGCGTGGGCTCATCTGGCTTGGACCCAAGGTCGCTGGCTTGAGCAAGGGGTCACTCGGTCTGCTGAAGGCCCACGGTGAAGGCACATATGAGAAAGCAATCAATGAACAACTAAAGTGTTGCAACGACGAACTGATGATTGATGCTTCTCATCTCTCTCCGTTCCTGTCTGTCTATCCCTCTCTCTGACTCTCTGTCTTTGTAAAAAAACAAACAAACAAAAAAAAAAAAACACCACTGTGACTGAAGCACAGTCACTGAGCAAGAGCAGAGGCTGACCAAGGTGAGACCAAATGATTGCTATACAAAAACCTGACTGAACCAGAAATAGCAGTTGAGAGTATTGCAACAGCCAGCAAAGAGCTGATGGGAGCTTGGACCAGGTTGGTAGGAGTAGAGACAAAAAGAAATGGGAGAGTCTTTCATGTAGAAGTGAAATTAAAGACCACTAAACAAAATAATTAAAATGCTCTTCAATCTTTTTTCTCTACTATGATATGAAGAATTGCTAAAATGGTCCCCCCCCCAAAAAAAAAGCCACATTCTAACTAAAATCTGTAAATACTAGCGATATATTCCTCTTGTGTGTTGTGTTATATGGCAAGTTGATCTGAAGATAGGGAAGATTATCTTGGTGGACCTCATCTAATCACACAAGCCCCCTAAAAGCAGAGAACTTTCTCCGGTTAGCAGTAAGAGAAGCCAGAGAGATTTGAAGCATGAGAAGGACTTGATGTGCTATTGCTGGCTTAAAGGAGAGAGCCATGTGAGAAGGAATGTGGATGGCTTCTAGGAGTGAAAATCAGTCCCTGCCTGACAGCCAGAAAGGAAATGAGGACCTCAAACCTACAATAAGGATCTAGATTCTGTTAGCAACCTATATGGACTGGAAAGTCGAGTCTTCCCCTGAGCCTCCAGATAATGATGTTCTATTTTCCATAGTATAGAGTTGTTTCTTAAATTGTCAGGACAGCAACTACGTTTCCCAGTCCTGTTTGCTAGGAAATGTGGGCCCTACATGGTGCCAAATGACTTGTATTCTATTTAATGGAAAGTGAACAGAACTATATATGCACTCCTAAGGAAAGCCCCTAAAGACCTACATCATTCTCCATTTTATGTTTGCTGGCTGGATGTTGATGCCTAGCATAACCTTGGAAACCACGTTGAAGATGACAGATCCTCGATCACTCTATAAAAACAGCCCCTTCTTCTCCATTAAAGGTACTCTATGAACAAGAAATAAACTAACATGTTAAGCTTTTGAGATTTCAGGATTTATCCATTAGAGCAGTTAGTATTACCTAATATATTGTGTAATATGCAGAAATTAGAAACAATCCAAAAAGTCCATCAACTGATTAAATAAATCATAGTATAATCATACAATGAAATGCTATGTACTAACCAAAATAAAAAGTAGATCTATATGTATCAAAATGAATAAATCTTTTTTTTTTTTTCCTGAAGCTGGAAACGGGGAGAGACAGTCAGACAGACTCCCGAATGCACCTGACCGGGATCCACCCGGCACGCCCACCAGGGGCGACGCTCTGCCCACCAGGGGGCGATGCTCTGCCCCTCCGGGGCGACGCTCTGCCGCGACCAGAGCCACTCCAGCGCCTGGGGCAGAGGCCAAGGAGCCATCCCCAGCGCCCGGGCCATCTTTGCTCCAATGGAGCCTTGGCTGCAGGAGGGGAAGAGAGAGACAGAGAGGAAGGGGGGGGGGGGTGGAGAAGCAAATGGGCGCTTCTCCTATGTGCCCTGGCGGGGAATCGAACCCGGGTCCCCGGTACGCCAGGCCAACGCTCTACCGCTGAGCCAACCGGCCAGGGCCAATAAATCTTTTTTTAAAAGTTAGTCTCAAGATAGTTATGAAAAAGCTAACCATGTATTTTTTTTTTTTTTTTTTTTTTGTATTTTTCTGAAGTTGGAAACGGAGAGGCAGTCAGACAGACTCCCACATGCACTGGACCGGGATCCACCCGGCACGCCCACCAGGGGGCAATGCTCTGCCCATCTGGGGCGTTGCTCTGTTGCAACCAGAGCCATTCTAGCGCCTGAGGCAGAGGCCACGGAGCCATCCTCAGTGCCCGGGCCAACTTTGCTCCAATGGAGCCTAGGCTGTGGGAGGGGAAGAGAGAGACGGAAAGGAAGGAGAGGGGGAGGGGTGAAGAAGCAGATGGGCACTTCTCCTGTGTTCCCTGGCCAGGAATTGAAACTGGGACTCCTGCACGCTAGGCCAACTGGCCAGGGCTGCTACCATATATTTGACCATACAAATTCATATGTAATAAAAATATAAAAATATAGACCAAAAGAATATAGTCTTAAAATATCCAGATTACCTCTAGGAAGAAAAAATAAGGAAATGGCTTCAGAGAAGAGAGTGACAATAAAGTCTTCAATTCCATATGAAATTTTTATTTCCTTAAAATAATCTTTTTTAAATTATCATTTTTTTTAATTCAATGAGAGGAGGGGAGACAGAGATAGACTCCCATATGTTCCCTGATGGGGATCCACCTGGCAAGCCCACTAGATAGGCAATGCTCTCCCCATCTGGGGTGTTGCTCCATTGCTTAGTAACCAAGCTCTTCTTAGCGCCTGAGGCAGAGGCCATGGAGCCACCCTCAGCACCCAGGGCCAACTCTCTCCAATCGAACCATGGCTGCAGCAGGCAGAGAGAGAGAGCGAAGGGGGTGGAGAAGCAGATGGGTACTTTTCCTGTGTGCCCTGACTGGAAATCGAACCCAGGACATCCACAAGCTGGGCCGATGCTCTACCACCGAGTCAACCAGCCAGGGCTATTTCCTTAAAATAATCTTAACCAATTATGATAATTTGTTGAAACTGCATGGTGGCTATATGGATTTTTGCTTTATCATTTTCCATTATTTTCTAAATGTTTGAATTATTTCATAATACCAAAAATCTTTTTCTTATATATATCTGCTTAGAGGGTAAACTAGTAAAACCCTATTAGAGGACATGTTAAATCTATGCATTTTAAGTCTTAAATATGTCAGTATCTTTTAACAAAGTCCCAACACTAGAAATATACTCTTAAGAAAAATCAAAGGTATGCTCATAAGATGACTATCACAATATTTTTTTTTTAATTTTTTAATTTTTATTTTTTTTAATTTTTACAGGGACAGAGAGAGAGAGGGATAGACAGGGACAGACAGACAGGAACGGAGAGAGACGAGAAGCATCAATCATCAGTTTTTCATTGCCGTTGTGACACCTTAGTTGTTCATTGATTGCTTTCTCACACGTGCCTTGACCGCGGGCCTTCAGCAGACCGAGTAACCTCTTGCTGGAGCCAGCGACCTTGGGTCCAAGTTGGTGAGCTTTTGCTCAAACCAGATGAACCTGCGCTCAAGCTGGTGACCTCGGGGTCTCGAACCTGGGTCTTCTGTATCCCAGTCCGGCGCTCTATCCACTGCGCCACCGCCTGGTCAGGCACAATATTTTTAGAGTAACTAAAAGTTGATAACACTTAAAAACTGCAATAGAATTGATTAAATTACTGCATATTTATTTTTAAATTGCATGGAATATAATGGGAGGTCAAGTGGGATGTATGAAGTTAGATGAAAACAAGATTTGCCATAAATTGACTAGGCTGGGTGATAAGTACACTGTTAATTTTTTATAGACTTTAAATTTTCTATTATAGAAAGTTTTAAAATATGAGAATATCAAAATTTACCAAATTTTTAAAAAGTTTAAGACAGTAAGAACAATATCTTCTTTAAATCTTTTGGTTCATTCATGGGAACAGCAACTATTTATTGTGTTGTATATATGCTTATCATTATTGACCTAGGAATATGATGGTAAATATGTAGTTAATAATCTAATCCAATTGCCTCCAAACACTTACTCCAAGCACCCTATCAACAGAATGTAAATATACACCCATGCATGGCACACATTACTCTCACCAGTAATATGGCAGCATTTCTTTGAATAAGCTATCGTATTTCCCCATATATAAGACACTCCCATGTATAAGATGCACCTTAATTTTGGGGCTCGAATTTTTTTTTTTTTTTTTTTCTGAAGCTGGAAATGGGGAGGCAGTCAGACAGACTCCTGCATGTGCCCGACCGGGATCCACCCGGTACGCCCACCAGGGGGCGATGCTCTGCCCATCTGGGGCGTCGCTCTGTTGCGACCAGAGCCATTCTAGCGCCTGGGGCAGAGGCCAAGGAGCCATCCCCAGCGCCCAGGCCATCTTTTGCTCCAATGGAGCCTCGGCTGATGGAGGGGGAGAGAGACAGAGAGGAAGGAGAGGGGGAGGCGTGGAAAAGCAGATGGGCGCCTCTCTTGTGTGCCCTGGCCGGGAATCGAACCCAGGACTTATGCACGCCAGGCTGACACTCTACCACTGAGCCAACCAGCCAGGGCCGGGGCTCGAAATTAGAAAAAAATGTATTACATAAAGTTATTGAACTCAAGTTTTATTCATCATAGAATTCATACAACTCCTCATCACTGTCAAAACTTCTATTCATTCTCTTGTCCTCATCTGTGTCTGAGGACGAGTCGCAGTCTTCATATATTGCCCTGTCCTCAATTCCATGGCATTTGAAATGCCACACTTCTACAACCACTATATAAGACGCAACCAGTTTTTAGACCCCAAATTTTTCGGGAAAAAGTGCATCTTATACCTGGGGAACTAGTATGTTGCACATAATTTACTTAATAATTCTATTTTTGATTTCTCATCAGATATTACATCATCTTTTTTTAAAAAAAAAAAAGCTAATATGAGAACCTCTACTTCTCCCATCCTTAAGTTTTGTTGTTTCTTATACTTGCATTATAATATTTTCAACCCAAGATTTCTCTGAGGGATTCTTTTCTTTTTAGAGAGAGACAGGAAGGGAAAGAGGTGAGAAGCATCAACCCGTAGTAGCATCACTTTAGTTGTTCATTGATTGCTTCTCATACATACATCGACAGTGTGGGCGGGGAGGGTGGCCCTCAAGCCTAGCCATTGACCCCTTGCTCAAGCCAGTGACCTTTGGGCTTCAAGCCAGCAATCTTTGGACTCAAGCCAGTGACTAGATGAGCCTGCGCTCAAGCCTGTGACTGGGGTTTCAACCCTGGGACCCTAGCGCCCCAGGTCAACACTCTATCCACTGTGCCACCACTGGTCAGGTACTGCGGGAATTTTTAAAGCCAATTGTCCATTTGTAAGGGTTAATTTTGTTAAAACCAGGAAATAGAATCAATAAATCCATTTAATCAGTGCAGATAAACTTTTCTTTTTTAAGTGAGATCAAATGAGATAGAGAGACAGACTCCCACATGTGCCCCAACCGACTGGGATCCACCTGGCAACCTCTGTCTGGGGTCGATGCTCAAATCAACCGAGCTATCCTCATCGCTGGGCTGATGCTCAAACCAATCCAGCCACTGGCTGCGAGAGGGAAAGATAGGAGAAGGGGAAGAGGACAAGGGAAAAAAGCAGATGGTCGCTTTTTTTTTCTTCTTTTTTTTGTATTTTTCTGAAGCTGGAAACCGGGAGAGACAGTCAGACAGACTCCCGCATGCGCCCGACCGGGATCCACCCAGCACGCCCACCAGGGGCAACGCTCTGCCCACCAGGGGGTGATGCTCTGCCCCTCCGGGGGGTCGCTCTGCCGCAACCAGAGCCACTCTAGCGCCTGGGGCAGAGGCCAAGGAGCCATCCCCAGCGCCCGGGCCATCCTTGCTCCAATGGAGCCTTGGCTGCGGGAGGGGAAGAGAGAGACAGAGAGGAAAGAGGGGGTGGGGGTGGAGAAGCAAATGGGCGCTTCTCCTATGTGCCCTGGCTGGGAATCGAACCCGGGTCCCCCGCACGCCAGGCCGACGCAATACCGCTGAGCCAACCAGCCAGGGCCCAGATGGTCGCTTTTCATGTGTGCCCTGACCAGGGACTGAACTGGGATGTCGCATGCTGTGTGATGCTCTATCCACTGAACCAACCAGCATGGGCCTGCAATACTACTTAATGTTCTGAAAACTGGAGGGAGCGCGCCACTGTCAACTCCTCAAAACTGTGAAACATGCATTTTGTCAAGATACTTCATTTACCATGCTTAACATGAAATCAGTTGCCATATAGACCAAACTGCCAATCTCATTTGATATATGAAATATTAATAGCACTTAATTTCATACTTCGTATACAAGTAAATAGACTTTAGTATTTTCTTCCTTCAGCCTGACCAGGCGGTGGTGCAGCGAATAGAGCATCAGACTAGGATGCAGAGGACCCAGGTTCAAGACTCTGAGGTCTCCAGCTTGAGTGCAGGCTCATCTGGTTTGAGCAAAGCTCACCAGCTTGGACCCAAAGTCGCTGGCTCGAGCAAGGGGTTACTGGGTCTGCTGCAGCCCCACGGTCAAGGCACATATGAGAAAGCAATCAGTGAACTACTAAGGTGTCGCAACGAAAAACTAATGATTGATGCTTCTCATCTCTCTCCATTCCTGTCTGTCTGTCCCTATCTATCCCTCTCTCTGGCTCTCTCTCTGTCACTGTTAAAAATTATATATATATATAATTCCTTCACCTCAATGAGTTATTTTGGGTATACCTCACTTTGAAGTCCACTGGTTGAGTAAAATACTGTATATATAAATATTTATTGATAAAAAATAACAAATGAAGTGCTACAAGAGAAATAAGCATTGGGTATTCTGGAGAGGTACATGGAAGAAAGACCTAACTCATTATGACTATGGGGTGATAAAGGAAGTAATGTTAAATAGAGACCTAAAGAATAAATAAGAGATTGGATTGGATGGGATAGGGGTGGCAGAGCATGGTATTTCAAGCAGAAAGAATAGTAAGTTGGCCCTGGCCGGTTGGCTCAGTGGTAGAGCGTCGGCCTAGTGTGCGGAGGACCCGGGTTCGATTCCTGGCCAGGGCACATAGGAGAAGCGCCCATTTGCTTCTCCACCCCTCCGCCGCGCTTTCCTCTCTGTCTCTCTCTTCCCCTCCCGCAGCCAAGGCTCCATTGGAGCAAAGATGGCCCGGGCGCTGGGGATGGCTCTGTGGCCTCTGCCTCAGGCGCTGGTGTGGCTCTGGTCGCAATATGGCGACGCCCAGGATGGGCAGAGCATCGCCCCCTGGTGGGCAGAGCGTGGCCCCATGGTGGGCGTGCCGGGTGGATCCCGGTCGGGTGCATGCGGGAGTCTGTCTGACTGTCTCTCCCTGTTTCCAGCTTCAGAAAAATGGAAAAAAAAAAAAAAAGAATAGTAAGTTATGTGCAAAGGTGTAGAGGTAAGAGCAAATACAGCACATTCAAATGAATATATATATTAGTCTAAAGTAGCTTAAGTATATTTCTAGAGGAGTTGGGTGGATGGATAGTGATCCAGAGATGAGGCTGATGATAAAACCTTGTGTGGACTTTATCTGGAGGGCAGTGGAGAAATAGGTGATGAAGGTGTAAAGCATTTGGCCTTGCCCAAAGAGAGTTCTAGCCTTTGTCCCTAGCTCCTGGGAGGTAACCTCCAGTCCCCTGGAACTAACAGGAGAGTCTCTGTTATTCATGTAGGGGACCCTTGGATCATGTGGTAGCTCATTTGGGGGTAGGTGGGGAAACTGAAAACTAAGTTCAACCACTTGGGCAATCACTCAGTGAGTCACAAACAAAACTGTATACTGAAGCTCAGGTGAGCTGCTTAGGGCTGGCAGCACTCCATACGTATTGCTACAACGTGATCCTGAGAGGACAACAAATACATCCCTTGAGGACAATTGAAGCATCACGTTTGAAACCCTCACAGATGGCATCCCATGCATTTCTTCTTTTGGCTGGTTCTAATTTGTATCTTTTCCCTATAGTGAATTCTATTCCAGTAATATCACTGCTTTCAATGAGTTCTGTCAGTCTTTCTAGTGAACTATCAAACGTGCAGGTGGTTTTGAGAAACCTCCAAATTTGTAGATGGTGTCAGAAATGAGGGTGCTCATGGACAGACTCTTCCCTCTAACTTCGTTATCAGACCCCTTGCAGTTGCCTCTGAAGAACTGTGCCTTTAACCTGGCAGTTTGGCTAATTTCGGGTAAACAGTAAAAATGTTTAAGCAGTGGGTGACAATTAGGCAATGTACATATCTAGATTCTAGAGGAAACTCTTTGGCTACACTGGGGACAATATATTGTAGAAGAGTAAGACTAGCAAGAGATGACAATGACAGTGGGAGTGGAGAGGAACATATTTATGAGATTTACAATGCAAAATTAACTGTACGTGAAAGAGAGGAAGAGAAATCAGGGATGGGACCACCAGAAAGAGAATCAGGTTTTAGTTGCACTTGGAGTAGCAAGACTGAATTCAATATTGAATAGTTTAATTTGAGGACCATTTTAGACATCTAAAACTGTTCTATTAGCTGTCAAGGTAGAAATGAGGATGGAATCAGGAGGTATTAGCATAACTACAACTATGAAAGACAAGGGAAAGACTGACTACAAACAAGTCAACCAGTCTTGAAAGGCCAAGGACCAAACACCAATAATCAAGTAATAGGCAGAGTATTAAAAACTCAGAGTAAGTGGCAGCCTGAGAGGTAGGAGAAAAACCTGAAAAGTACAGTTAATACTGAATGGTTGGTATTTCTTTTCTTCTTTTTGCTAATGTCCCATTTTCTCTACTTCTAGTAATGAGCATTACATTATAATAAGAAAAAATATGTAATTTTAAATGAGTATTATAACTTACATCCATGTGTTTTCAATTTATATATATAACAGTGAGGCAAAGTTAATGATTTTCTGACCTACCTCAAAGTCATTAATGATTTACATAGTTCAATATAACTGAGTTATTAGTGTCCCTAATCAATGATTTTCTTTTTCAAGCCATTTTAAAAGTACCCACCCTCATTATTACTATAAACCATCTGGAACTACTTAACTTTGCCAGGCTGCTGGGATATCTGTCTCCCCCTTAAGAAATCCAACCCAGACAAATCTATAACTGAGGAAACACTACTGTAAAAATGTACTGACATGGGCCTGACCTGTGGTGGCACAGTGGATAAAGCGTCGACCTGGAATGCTGAGGTCGCTGGTTCAAACCCCTGGGCTTGCCTGGTCAAGGCACATATGGGAGTTGATGCTTCCTGCTCCTCCCCCTGTTCTCTCTCTCTCTTCCTCTCTCTCTAATAAAAATGAATAAATAAAATCTAAAAAAAAAGGTACTGACATGTAGCTCTGGTAACAAGTTGAGAGTATTTGTTTCTTCAAGATTAAAACAAATAGATTTATCTTCAGTACAGTACAGAGAAATAAAATACACATACTGACCCATGTAATCTATACAAGTAGCCTCACATTCACATCTGCTGTAAGATCAGTTATAAATTTTTTATATGCAAATTATTTCAAAGCTATAAAATATCTCACCACCTCCTTTTCAGAGATTTCTCTCACTAACCTTAGAAATACCATTTTATGTTATTAGAATATATTTTTCTTTCAAAATGTTACATGTTATGTACTTAGATACTCCTCTACTACATAATATTTCCCATTTTGAAGACTAAAGGCAAAAACTTTACATCAAATAATTGCTCTGAAAAACTCTTCTGTTACTGATTATATTTTGTCCATTTAAATCTCAATACTTTACTTACCTAAGTACTGCTTATATTAAGCTAGAACTGAGCTTTGAGTTTACCAAAATCAAGAATAACTATATCTGCTGTTCTTATTCTAAAACTCTTTGAGAACCAAAATGTTGAAAAAAAACAATATATTTTTAAATTTTTCAACCAACATAAAAATAAAACAGTTTTGAGAAGAATCTTTATATTTTCTTTAGAGAACCTCAGTCTATTAAACAGCTACATATTGTATATATTTCTAAAATACTGACAGAAAAAACACACTAGATTTATGAAACTGGCATTAAACATAGTATTTCTTTTTATAGCAGTGCCAACTATAAAATTAGTGAATATATAGTTCATGTAACTTAAGAACTTTAGCACCATTTGACAAGCATGACAGCTTTTAAAGAATATTAAGAATTCCCAAAATAAATAGCGTGGGTTGGTATTTTGAAAAATAACCCCCAAATAAGCAATTCTAACCTATTCCTAATCAGAGTTATTTAAAAGTATTTCTTAAGAAATCTGAGGACTCAAAATATGTCAGGGAGTATTTCAAGTATGTCAGGGAGAGATTTGAGTTTCAGAAATTCTATTGAGAAATGTTGAAATCATTTGTACATAATCTGTCATTTTTGAATCTGGACCCATAGTTTTCTCATCTGTAAAATAAACTGCTTGGACCAAAAACAATCTATCCCTCCAATGTCTTCCAGTAATGATTCTTTTTTTTTTTTTTTTTTTTTTTAATTTAAGGCAGAGATAGACAGGGACAGACAGACAGGAACGGAGAGAGATGAGAAGCATCAATCATCAGTTTCTCGATTGCTTTCTCACATGTGCCTTGACCGCGGGCCTTCAGCAGACCGAGTAACCCCCTGCTGGAGCCAGCAACCTTGGGTCCAAGCCGGTGAGCTCTTTGCTCAAGCCAGATGAGCCCTCGCTCAAGCTGGCGACCTCGGGGTCTCGAACCTGGGTCCTTCTGCATCCCAGTCCGACGCTCTATCCACTGCGCCACCACCTGGTCAGGCCAGTAATGATTCTTATATTTAAGTGATATGATTTCCTTTTATAAATAAAAACTAAAAGTGTTAAAATTATTTGTTTTTCAATTGAGGGGTTTTTTTTATTTTAGTTTTTGGTTTATCCGTTAAGAATCTTGAAGTTAGTTTACATAAACAAACCAGCCATTTTATATATGAATAAGAACAGGCTAATAGCCTCTGTACAAACACAGTACAAATGATAAAATCTCTTGATTTAAAGCAAAATAATATTTTCCAACTTTACTTTTGCTAGTTTTACTTCAAATCCAAACTTTATTCTCATATATACAGCTATTTTATGATTTGAATACTTTTTCTAGTTTATACGTGTATCATTTCTAGTTTATATGTGTATCGAAATTAATCTTGCTGTCGCTCAATACAGAAAAAACACATCTACTTGCCATCATCTTTATATAAATTTCATTCTTTGAAAAACCTTGTAAAGATAATAACTGTCAAAGTAGAATTAGTCTGGTGCTGAGATCAATTCTCCACTTTGGTAAACATTTTCATTTTGTTTTTAGTAGAAAGTTTTAAGTGTCTTTATCTAGTGTTTAAAAATATTTTGTAAGCCGTTTTCAAAAACACTAGAGAGGCTCTGAAATGTTAATACTGTTTGTCTCTGGGTGGTGGTGTGACATGACATTTCTTTTTTTCATTCCCCAAAAAGTATTATTACTTTGGTAATTGGAGAGTATTTAAAAATTAAATTTACATTAACACAGTTCACTTCTACAGTCGATGTGTTAAGCTTCTGCTTTAACAAGGAAATTATTTGATCAGGTGTCTGTTAGGTTGGATGAAGACAAAACATTTACTTTCCAGCCTCTTCTCTTAATGTAGGCTTTTGAGAAAATCCAAGAAGTAAGTCTGAATTTAATTGCAGTGAATTATGCAGTAGAAAACTTTTGGGCGGCCAGAATAACAGCCAACTGTCATAAGAATGACAAAAGATTCCCAGGTTTTACCAACGTTCTCAGAAACTTGTTACTATTCTCCTGTCATTATTTCAAAACAATTCCATTTTTAAAGAGACGCGATTGTAAACCGTTTCTATTTCAAGCCCATAAAAACCAGAGCGGGGATGAAAGACAAAGCCTTGACCTTTCTATTTTCGACTTTCATCTGTGTAGCTGAGCCATCTGCTTTCTCTCCCCTACCCCATCTACTTAATGGACTGAAAATACTGCACCCAATTGCAATTTTATCAAACCTGCCTGACATCCACTTTAACGAATTAAGGCTTTTTCGGTGTCTTTCACCTGAAGTCTGGTTTGTAAAATTTTTCTTACCCTTCCAATTCCTTCCCACCTCCCTCAATCACGAGTTATCAAATATCTTTAAACTAGCATAGCAGGCTCCCGTGCATTAAGCCATCTAAAGAAGCTCTTCACTTTCAACACCGAGCGCCTGATGGAAACATCTCCTCCGGCCTCCCCCACCCCGTGGCCCTGAGGCCGCTTGCCCCACTGTTGTCGCGGTTACGCAGCAGGCACCCTCGGCGCAGCCTAGAACCAAGTCTCGCTTCCCCGCCACCAAACAAGACACTCAGCCGGGAAAACAGACACCGAGCGGGAGAAAGCCCAGGGAGCGAGAGAGTGGGAAGGAAGCGAGGACCTTCCAAGGCACGGAGGGGCACGCGGTGATGGAGGGGAGCAAGGGGCGGGCGACCGAGGTGACACGGGAAGGGGTCGCGGGCGGGCGCGGGGGCCCAGGTGGCGTGGGCAGCCCGCAGCCGGCGGCCGAGCCGAAGCGGCGGGGGGCGCACTCGGAGGCGAAGAGCGGGGAGGGAGCTCGGTCCGAGGGGTACCCCCACCCCCGGCATGGCCCCGCCACTTAACTATTTGTAGAGCTGCTGCAGGCACAGGTCCAGGCTCTCGCCCTCCACCTCCTCGCGGGTGATGCGCTCCGACAGCGGCCGCGGGAGCGGGGGCAGCGGCGGCAGCTGGGGCTGCGGCGGCGGCGGCGGCACGGCCGACTGCCCCGGGGCTGCCGCCGC
Source organism: Saccopteryx bilineata (assembly GCF_036850765.1). Lineage (NCBI taxonomy): Eukaryota > Metazoa > Chordata > Mammalia > Chiroptera > Emballonuridae > Saccopteryx > Saccopteryx bilineata. The sequence continues at coordinate 385,553,236 of NC_089491.1, read as the reverse complement.
CTGGTCGCCCTGGCCCTCCGCCTCTGCCGCCGCCGCCTCGGGCTCGGGCTCGGGCTCGGGGTCCTGCTCCTGCTCCCGCTCCTGCTCCTGCTCCCCCTCCTCCGTCGCGGCCACCCTGGCCGCCTCCTCCTCGGGTTCTTCTATTGAAGCCTCGGCTCCATCAGCCGCTACCAGTTCGGGCTCGGGCTCGGGTTCGGGTTCCGATTCGGGTTCCGGCTCCGGCTCGCCGCCGCCACAGGGTCCGCGAAACTCGCCCAGGAATAGCTCCAGGAAGCGCCGGTAAGTTTTCTCCTCGGGGATGCAGCCAGCCATAGCTGCTCATGCCCCGGCGCCAACTGGGAAGTGGGGAGGGGAAGCCTGGGGAGGGGAGGGGGCTGCTCTGGAGCGGCGGCTCCCACCGGGGCGTTTAACGGCCGCACCGGCACGAGCGATCAGCACTAGGTTGCCTGGAGAGGGCTCCCTCAGGCGTGCGCGCCGCCGAGGGTGGACGTGCGCGGCCCGGGCGCGGGGGGGGGGGGGGGCGGCGCGCGCCGCCCCTCTCGGATCTGGAGGGAAAGTTGGTGGCGGCGGGCGCGCACTCGGGGTCCTGCGGAGGCCCACCCCCTAGCCCTATGGAAAGCTCAGCCCACGCTGCCTAGAGACTGTCGCCATGGCAACCGGCTTTAATTAAGAATTTTCAGGGTCCCTTCCATTGAGTCCGTGGAGTCGAAAGGACACTTGACTCTTCCGCTCTCCAACTCTGAATGTCTTTATTGTATGGATATCCTAGCCTAGCCTCATGTGGATAAAGTGAACTAAGACATCTATCTCCAGGTCTAGTTGGTTCCCACTTTGATTGGATTTACCTCAGTTTTCCTACTCTGTTCCTGCCTTGCCCCAGCGTCTTTATTTGTTGAAAGATACTACAGTGTGGACACCTTTGCTGTTGATGTCACTGCTTTGATAAGTAGTTGAGGGCAGTGGAGGGCATCATACACATGCCAAGTGGTAGGTTCCTTTGCATACTTTCTCTCGTTTGATTCTGTGGAGAAAGTGGTGTTATCCTTGTTTCAAAAAGAGAAAAGCAGGATTAAGTATTTTACCCCTTTCGAGGTGTCAAAGCTACTAGCCATGACAATGGAATAAGAACCCAGGTTGTCAGACTCCGAAGCCTGCTAGACTTTTCCCCCTTTTTCTCTGTTTCTGAAGCTTCAGTGGTGCAATATGTCTATAAAGCCTTATTTTTATGAGGCTTTATACTTTATAGGTTGTTATTCACCCCTTTAATCCTTACAATTGCGCCTCAAGGTAGAAGACATTACCATTATGATTCCATTTTATATATGAGGTAACTGAGCTTTAAAGAAATCGTGACTTTGCTCAAGGTCACACAGTGATGCAACAAGGAGTAAATTTGGATCTTTTTCACTGCAAAGACATTAGTTTTCCAGCACACCCCTTTTTAGTCTCTGCATAATACATATTATACTTTATTACATAATATGCGGGGTTTTTACATTTTGTTTGCTCTTCTTCCTCATCTCTGGAGTCTCTTGTTTCTTAGCTTGAAATTGAAACTTTAAATGATTCTATTTTTCTTACCACACTACACACAAACCTATTATTTTCAAGACTTACTGAGTGAGAGTTTGGGAGAGGGAGAGGCGGAGCTGTTATAAAGCTGTGTAGAGGATAGCATCCTTATTGCATACTGCCATGTCCATGTAACAGAATTCAGCAGAAATATATTCTTTTTCTACTTTGAAAAGAGTTCACCTCTATTTTCAAAAATAATAATAAAAGAAAAACATGTTTATGAATTATCCACCCATCCTCTCCATTTGTTGTTTCTGGGTTTCAGTTGGATTTAAGGTCTGATATACCATTTATAGTCAGTTATTAATGGCAGAAGAAGGAGTCTCCCTGCCAACTGTTTTCATGTAATACTGTATTCTAAATCCTTGACCCGATACTGTTGTTTCAAGATTAAGTGGGTTGAGCTCACTAATGTACATTATGGCATCATGTAAAATAGATGTCCATTCTCTCTCCCAGCTTGAAATTAAATAGTACCTGACAGAAAGTGTATAGTGAGCACATGAGCCCTCTATAACTATTTATTTTTGTCTCAAAAGTAAATAGAAAGACCCAATAAATAAGTCTGTTTCCATACAAGCTAAATGTATTTATATGTATTTTGTTTAAAATATCACCAGTGTAGAGCAACTTCTCTATGAGATGACAAGAAAGTCTTTAAACTACTCATTTGTCTTTGTTTTCAATCTACTGTTCATTTCCAATTCAGAATGTCTAGAAAAGACTGAGAAACTTGTAAGACTGCAAACTTAAATGTCCACAATTTTACATCCCAACAATTATTTTTTAACTGACAGGTTTATTTTATTTTCTTAAAATTTGTTGATTTTAGCCTGACCTGTGGTGGCGCAGTGGGATAAAGCATTGACCTGGAAGTGCTGAGGTCGCCGGTTCAAAACCCTGAGCTTGCCTGGTCAAGGCACATATGGGAGTTGATGCTTCCAGCTCCTCCCTCCCTTCTCTCTCTCTGTCTCTTCCTCTCCTCTCTAAAATGAATAAATAAAAAAAAAAAAAAACAAAAAAAAACAACCAAACTTAAAAAACTAATTTAAAAAAAAAAAATTTGTTGATTTTAGAGGAAGGGAAAGAGACAGAATAATCTGTTGGTTTTTTTAAGATTTTATTTATTGATTTGAGAGAGAGGAAAGAGAGAGGGAAAGGCAAGGGCGGGAAGTGGGAAGCATCAACTTGTAGTTGCTTCTCATATGTGTCTTGACCAGGCAAGCCTGGGGTTTCAAACTGGCGACCTCAGCATTCCAGGTTGATGCTTTATCCACTGCGCCACCGCAGGTCAGGTGATCTGTTTCTGTATGTGGCCTGATAGGGATCAAACAAGCAACGGGAGGATGCTGTAACCAACCCAGCTATCCAGCTAAGGCCAATAATTATTTAATATCTAAGAATTTGACAGGATGACATTTAGTTCAAGAGTACATAGCTTTCAACTGTAACAATTCATATCAAGCTATACCTTCCTACTTTGTAGGGTGCTTGCCTTCCTCATCTAGGTGACATTTATTTGTGACATTAATTTATGACTCAACCCACATAGTAAAGGGAAGTGTTATATGTTGGGGAAACATCACTGCTAAGAATGAAAGAAAAAGCCTACACCTCTATATTACAATAAATGAGAGGTGGGTTTGCTTATCTTAATAAAGATATTACTTCACAAAAGATCAATTCTAGTGCATCCATTTGACAGCGTAGCTTTGCCAGAAGGTTGCTGACAGCAGTGCTGGGATCTCAGAGCAGCTGTGTAGGATGATTTTGCCATTGTCAAGAAGTCTTTTTAGTCATTATTTTGCCATGCTTTACTTTCTTTTTGAGTTTCTTTCTTCTTACACTTCCCTCATTCCTTTCTTACTATTTAAACATTGGGTTTTGAAAAGCATATGTTGTCAAGGGTATTTAAATGTTTTGAGATTTTTTTTTCTCCTAAGAGTTGTTCTCTCTCTAACACTTAGCTCTTTGAAGAAAATGCACTATGTCCTTTCAGGAGCATTTATGGTTATGATGATATTTATAAGTTTAAAAAGAATTATGTCTGTTTTTTATCATAATACCCAGCAATTCCTTTCCCAGATATTTACACACAAGAAATGAAAATATGGCCTGACCGGTGGTGGTGCAGTGGAGAGAGTGTCCATCTGGGATGCTGAGGCCCCAGGTTAGAAACCTCAAGGTCACCGGCTTGAGCATGAACTCATCCAGCTTGAGCATAGGCTTGCCAGATTGAGTGCAGGTCACCAGCTTGAGCACAGGATCATTGACATGATCCCAAGGTCGCTGGCTTGAGCCCAAGGTCACTGGCTTGAGCAAGGGGTCACTAGCTCAGCTTGAGCCCCCTGGTCAAGGCACAGATGAGAAGCAATCAATAAACAGCTAAAGTGATACAACTATGACTTTATGCTTCTCATCTCTCTCTCTCTCTCTTCCTGTCTGTCTCTCTTTCTTAAGAAAAAATGAAAACATGTCCACCAAACATATGCACACTGTAAAACTCTTGTACATAATGTTTATATTAGCTTTGTTCATAATAGCTCAAAGTTGGAAATAATTCAGATGTTCATCACTAGGTGAATGGATAAATAAATTGTGGTATATTCATACAATAGAATACTACTTAGCAATAAAAAGAAAAAAAATCAACCACTGCCTGACTTGTGGCACAGTGGATAAAGTGTTGACCCGGAACACTAAGGTTGACACTTTGAAACCCCAGGATTGCCTGATCAAGGCACATACTAGAAGCAACTACGAGTTGATGCTTCCCACTCCTCCCCCTTGCCTTTCTCTCTCTCTTTCCTCTCTCTAAAATCAATAAATAAAATCTTTAATAAAGATTAACTGATAAACACAACATGGATGAATCTGAAAAACATGCCAAGTTAAAAAAAAATAACAACCCAGGCATAAAAGAGTACATATTCTATGATTCCACTCTAGTACAGGCAAAACCTATAGTGACAAAAAGCAGATTAGTGGTTGCCTGGGACTGAGGTGGGGGTGGAGGATTCATGGCAAAAGAGTAAGAGGAAGTTCTGTGGGGTAATTATAATATTCTATATTTTGATGGGGCAGTTACATAGGTATTCATTTGTCAAAAATTATCAAAGTGTACCTTTTTTTTTTTTTTTTTCTGAAGCTGGAAACAGGGAGAGACAGTCAGACAGACTCCCGCATGCACCCGACTGGGATCCACCCGGCACGCCCACCATGGGGCAACACTCTGCCCACCCACCAGGGGGCGATGCTCTGTCCATCCTGGGCGTCGCCATGTTGCGACCAGAGCCACTCTAGCGCCTGAGGCAGAGGCCACAGAGCCATCTTTGCTCCAATGGAGCCTTGGCTGTGGGAGGGGAAGAGAGAGACAGAGAGGAAGGCGCAGCGGAGGGATGGAGAAGCAAATGGGCGCTTCTCCTGTGTCTGGCCGGGAATCGAACCCGGGTTCTCCGCACGCTAGGCCAATGCTCTACCGCTGAGCCAGCCGGCCAGGGCCAAAGTGTACATTTTAATTAAGTGTATTATATGGAAATTATACCTCAATAAAGGTTTCTTTCGAAGTTAAAAATAATTGATTACGTTGTTACTCCTCATCCTTTTTGCTTTCACATCCATTCCTCCTCCCTTGTTCTGCTCTGTATTTTGGGAGGACAGACCTTTTCAGGCTGTGTTGACCATGTTCCTTGACAGTTGACCTGCAACTGAGATTTTCCCAAGGGGAGATATTGGCAGGAAAGGGGAAGGTGGAAGGAAAGGAGAAAGATCAGGGAACTTGTTCCCTGCCCCCTACCTCAGTCCTCATGCCTGCTGGATTTCCTTTTGTAGTTTTGCTTGCCCTGATCATGTCCACTGATTCCAGCTTTTGCCTGTAACAGCACTCCCTGAGCTCTAGAAATATCATCTTCTTCCATTTGTCTATAAGCCTAGAAGTGGTAGCAGCTTCTAGCTTCCTAATTTTGCCTGCTATGGACTGAATATTTTTGTTCTCCAAAGATTCATATGTTGAAATACTACCCACCAAAGTGATGGTATTAGGAGGTGGGGCGTGTGGGATGCAATTAGGTCATGAGGGTGGAACTCTCAGGAATGGAATTGAATACCCTTAAAAAATGGTCCAAGACAGACCCCTCTCTTCTTCCGCCCTTCTTTTTACTATGTCTACATATGTTCTCTGTGAGGACAAGACACTGGATCAGCCAGAGCCCTGATCTTGGACCTCCAACCCTCCTGAACTGTAAGAAATATATTTGTGTTGTTTATAAGCCACCCAATTGATGGTGTTTTTGTTATAGCAGCCCAAACCAACTAAGAATGCTGACTCACCTTCCCTTTTGACTTTTTAGCTCATCTATCACTTGTGTAACCTAGTACCTAAGTTTTCTTAGCTGGATCTCAATTGATACAATAGCAAATAATACTGTAAAGCACTATTAAATGGGTTAATCTATAAAAGAACCATAAACAGATTAAGCTGACATTAAAGCAAGTTTAGGTCTTCTTCAAAGGTGCCACTGAAACATTGGGTTTACTTGAAATTAGGAGTAAAAAATTTCCTAAGTTAAAGTTATGAATAAGTTGCCAGGGTCCCAAAGGGAGGCAAGAGAGGATGAATAAGTGGAACACAGGATTTTTAGGGAAGCAAAATCTATTCTGTATAAGATAATGGATATTTATCAATAGACATTTGTCAAAATCCACAGTATGTACAACACAAAGAGTGAACCCTAATGTAAACTATGTACAGTGCTTAGTTAATAGTAATGTACCTCACTAATTCAAGATGTTAATAATTGGGGGGGCCTGACCTGTGGTGGCACAGTGGATTAAATGTCAACCTGGAATGCTGAGGTCACAGGTTTAAAACCCTGGGCTTGCCTAATCAAGGTACATATGGGAGTTGATTCTTCCTGCTCCTCTCCCCCTTCTCTCTCTCTCTCTCTCTCTCTCTCTCTCTATCTGTCTCTCTTCTCTAAAATGAATAAATAAAAATAATTTAAAAAAATAATTAGGGGAAAATAATAATTAGGTAAACTATAGTGGGGGATGGAAGAGGACATTATATGGGAATTTTGTCCTTTCAATCTTTTGTTTGAAGATGTAAAATTGCTTTAAATATAAATTGTACCAAGTTTTTAAACCTAAAATATTTGATATATGTTTGACAATTGGTGTTTGTAGCTTTAAAAAATGTATTAACTTCCCAATTTATCTCCAGTTAATATTTTGTCTATTCTAAAGTATGCCTGTTTTATCTTTTTATGGGCAAAAAATAGAAAATTATTTCTCAAAAAAAAGCCTCAATTTTGTTATCTAATTGTAAAAAAAAATTGATTTGAAGCTGACACCACATCTCAAATTATAAAACATTTTGTGTACATAAAATATTGGCATTTTATATGTTTGAGAAAGTAAAATAACAATAAAGTATATATATATATATATATGTGTGTGTGTGTATCTCAGATCTTCGTGCTTAAGCAAATGCTTAAGGCTAGGCCGAATGATGAATGTTAAATTGCAAATGTAAAAATATGTAATTTTTTACTTATATTTTAAAAATTAAATTAAAGCAAAACTAATTAATATATAAGTACTTTTTAAAAGATATTAATCTGGCCTGACCAGGCAGTGGCATAGTGGATAAAGCGTCAGACTGGGATGCAGAGGATCCAGGTTTGAAACCCAGGTTGCCAGCTTGAGCACGGGCTCACCAGCTTGAGCATGGGATCATAGACATGACCCCAAATTTACTTGAGAAAGTGGTCACTTGCTCTGCTGTAGTCCCCCCCCCCATGAAGGCACATATGAGAAAGCCATCAATGAACAATTTAGGAGCTGCAACGAAGAATTGATGCTTCTCATCTCTCTCCCTTCCTGTCTGTCTGTCCCTTTCTCTGTCTATCTCACTGTCTCAGTCACACACAAACACAAAAGATATTAATCTGTGTTGTCAAACTGACAAGTAGGGCAGAACAGAACACCTGACAACTGAAAAAATTTGAGAAACATTTTCAAATAAGAATTTCTTTTTCCTTCTTCTTAATACACCCTCAGTACATCTTCTATAGCCCAGACCCCTGGTTGGCAAACTGTGGCTCACGAGCCACATGCAGCTCTTTGGCCCCTTGAGTGTGGCTCTTCCACAAAATACCATGTGCGGGTGCTACCTTGATAAGGAATGTACCTACCTATATAGTTTAAGTTTAAAAAATTTGGCTCTCTTGCCTAACCTGTGGTAGCGCAGTGGATAAAGCGTCGACCTGGAAATACTGAGGTCGCCGGTTCGAAACCCTGGGCTTGCCTGGTCAAGGCACATATGGGAGTTGATGCTTCCAGCTCCTCCCCCCTTCTCTCTCTCTCTCTTTCTCTCTCTCTCTCTCTCTTCTCTCTCTCTCCTCTCTAAAAATGAATAAATAAAAAAAGAAAAAAAATTAAAAAAAAAATTGGCTCTCAAAAGAAATTTCAATCGTTGTACTGTTGATATTTGGCTCTGTTGACTAATGAGTTTGCCAACCACTGGAATAACATAACTTTAAAATCGTCTCCATTTGCTGCCAGAAATATTACTGCTGTATTAATTTTTATTCCTTTTCTATTGTTGACTAATATGGTTATGTTACAACAGTCCAAAGCTGTCAAAATTAAAATTACCATCAGGTAATAACAGGCCAACATGCACTATTCTCATCAGTCTTAAAAAGCAAAGAAATTCCCCAAATAGGTTCTAACTTTTTAAAATTATTTAATCATTAATGGTAATGATCTTTGTTTTTATCTAGCATAGTTCTTAGAGAAACCAAAATGACTTTTGAACTTTCTGAGACATGCTTCTGAAGGAAAGGGCATGGAGAAGATGATTCTGAGGAAGAGGACAGGGGTTGATGGTAATTTCTGATGGAGGTAATTTATAAATGACTAACATGGTATATTCCTTCTATTATAAAGGTTCTTCTAAAATAGATTACTCTATTCTTTAAAATCCACTTTAATCTTTTGCTAGTTTTTACTTTTTTAATTTTTAATTTAATTTAGTTTTTTGGGTGGTTTTTTTTTTTGTATTTTTCTGAAGCTGGAAACGGGGAGGCAGTCAGACAGACTCCCGCATGCGCCCGACCGGGATCCACCCGGCACGCCCACCGAGGGGCAATGCTCTGCCCATCTGGCCTGGCCGGTTGGCTCAGCGGTAGAGCGTCCGCCTGGCGTGCGGGAGTCCCAGGTTTGATTCCTGGCCAGGGCACACAGGAGAGGCACCCATCTGCTTCTCCACCCCTCTCCCTCTCCTTCCTCTCTGTCTCTCTCTTCCCCTCCCACAGCCAAGGCTCCATTGGAGCAAAAGATGGCCCGGGCGCTGGGGATGGCTCCTTGGCCTCTGCCTCAGGTGCTAGAATGGCTTTGGATGCAACAGAGCGGCCCCCCGGATGGGCAGAGCATCGCCCCCTGGTGGGCGTGCTGGGTGGATCCTGGTCGGGTGCATGCGGAAGTCTGTCTGACTGCCTCCCTGTTTCCAGCTTCGGAAAAATGAAAAAAAAAAAAAAAAAGATTTTATTTATTCATTATAGAGAGGGGAGAGAGAGAGAAGGGGGAAGGAGCAGGAAACATCAACTCCCATATGTGCCTTGATGCCTTGACCAGGCAAGCCCAGGGTTTGTTTTTTTTTTTAATATTTATTTATTTATTTCAGAGAAAGCGGGAGAATCAGAGAGAGGAATAGATAGGGACAGACAGACAGACAGGAACGGAGAGAGATAAGAAGCATCAATCATCAGTTTTTCATTGCGACACCTTAGTTGTTCATTAATTGCTTTCTCATATGTGCCTTGACCACGGGCCTTCAGCAGACTGAGTAACCCCTTGCTGGAGTCAGCGACCTTGGATCCAAGCTGGTGAGCTTTTTGCTCACACCAGATGAGCCCGCGCTCAAGCTGGCGACCTCGGGGTCTCGAACCTGGGTCCTTCCTCATCCCAGTCCAACGCTCTATCCACTGCGCCACCGCCTGGTCAGGCAAGCCCAGGGTTTTGAACCAGCAACCTCAGCGTTTCCAGGTTGATGCTTTATCCACTGCGCCACCACAGGTCAGGCAGTAGTTTTTACTTTAAAAAACCAAAAAAGTGCTTTATGGTGGTAAAAAAAAACCAAACTCCATTTATTATTATCATCTAATTTTTAATTCTCTTTATATATAGACTTAGAATAAATACATGCAAGAATTGAGAGTGTATTGATCATGTTCTATTTCAGTTAGCAGATGCCCCTCCCCACTCTGGAGCATTCATCAAAAAATCCAACTAGTTTTTTAAATGAAAATTAAGGAACTAAATACGAAAACTCACAAAGATAGCTTCTGTGCTCAGATAGTTACTGAACACTTTATTCTTCAAGTGTGACGCTGATGGAATTGAGCCAAAATGACATTTGTGACTAGAAGGGAAGATGAAAATGATTCCATTAACCTAGAGTGCTGCAGCATATGGTAATCATGGGTGGTAGAATGGCTGTGTTGGACAAGGTTAGAAGTAAGCCATGTGGCACAGACATTATCAATTACCGCACATGGTAAGCATGCTGACACAATGTATCTTCTCCAGAAAGGAAATGATTTGGGCATATGAAGTGGTTTGCTGTCGTATGAAAGAGTGATCTACAAATGACATATCTGGCACCAATCTGGCACACGTGGTTTCCAGTAATTCTGCAAGTTGAGGACTATTAAGTTTTGATGAATCTCCATATTCCTAAATATCAGTACAATAAATTACAGTTAATTACACAAAGGCAGCAAAGCAAAAGATCTGTGCAAAATAAGCTTGAGTCCTTCACATATAAAATTATTTTTCAAATATCTTTAAAAATTGTCACATAAAATTCTGAAGCTTTTGTACCTGTGAATACATGCTAGTAATTTCATGATTCTTTAAGGTACAAAGTCTATGGGCATGGGCAAAAGTTCAACATTAGATCTGAGCTGTACTGGAAGATGGAGTTACAAAAATTTGTTCCAAGTATTGGTAAAAAATGAATTTGAAAGAAAATGATGAAGTATTTTGAGAAAATTTGGTATATAAACATTCTTTCAGGTGAGTGAAGAAAGATTGAAGGCTGAAAGATCAGTTGGGCAATGGAGATAGTGAGGATGGAAGAGAATGGTGTCGGGGGATGAACGTGAACAGTAGGAGCTAAAAGACGCTATAAAGACCTGAAATTCTAAGGCAGTAATTTTCCGATGGCTTTAGGCGACCCCTGTGTTTTGGTCGTTCGACCCCCACCGGGGTCACGATCCATAGGTTTGAGAACCGCTGTTCTAAGGCATCTGAAGACACAACTTGGGGAGAGCCGGAAACCCACCCGGAGAGACTCCAAAGTGGCTGTTCTGGCTATTACTACCTCAAAACATAGTGGCTAAAATTAAAATCATTGTACTCCATTTTATAGCTCTGTTGGTTGACCGCTCAGCTAGGTGTTTCTCATGAAATTGTACCCAGTTGGTTGTGGATAAATTCATGAAGACTCAAATGAGCTAGATATCCAAAATGACTCAATCATATTATACTTTTCATTTATATGTTTAAAAAATTGAGTGGAAATAAAGACTAGTATGTAAATTGTTTGCAAGATACTATGTTGTGAAACGGGAAACTAAAGCTGGCTGTTGACTGGGATCTCAGCTTGGGCTTTCATTGTAATGACTGCACATAAAGATTCCAACGTGGTGGCCTTAGAGTAGTCAGACTTCTTACATGGTGGCTTAGGTTGCCAAGAGTGAGTGTTCCAATGAATAAGGCAGGAGGAGTATAGCATTACTTCTGCAGTATTCTATAGGTCCAGGCTGTAATAAACCCATTCAGATTCAAAAGCAGGGAACATAATACACCCCACCTCCTGGTGGAAGAAGTGCCAAAAAAATCATTTTAAGGCCCTGGCCGGTTGGCTCAGTGGTAGAGTGTCGGCCTCGTGTGCAGGAGTCCCAGGTTCGATTCCCAGCCAGGGCACACAGGAGAAGCACCCATCTGCTTCTCTACCCCTCCCCCTCTCTTTCCTCTCTGTCTCTTTCTTCCCCTCCCACTGCTGGGGCTCCATTGGAGCAAAATTGGCCCGGGCACTGAGGATGGCTCCATGGCCTCTGCCTCAGGCGCTAGAATGGCTCTGGTTGCAACAGAGCAACGCCCCAGATGGGCAGAGCATCGCCCCCTGGTGGGCATGCTGGGTAGATCCCGGTCGGGCGCATGCGGGTATCTGCCTCCCTGTTTCCAACTTCAGAAAAATACCAAAAAAACCCAAAAAAAACATTTAAAAATTACCATAGTGACATTTACCTGCATGAATTTATGACAAAGTTTAGCAACTTGAACCTAGAGGCTCAGAAGTTTGAGTGTCCCAAACTTAATTAAACAGAGGGATACTACTACACTGACAGATCTCATAAGAAACTGATGTATATTAAAAAAAAATACACACCCGTATGATAACATAAGAATTTACAATGAGAACTGTTACTTCATTTGGGCTGTAACTAAAGCACCTGGCTGTCACAGGTTTATAATTGATGTGCAAGAAATCAGATGAATTTTTTATTCCAATATATAATAGCATCCAACTGATGCCTGATACAATCATTTCCACACTAAGAATCAGTTATCAGGACCAATCTAAGAAGAACCCTCCTGCCTGATCAAGCAGTGGCATGGTTGGTAGAGCATTGGACTGGGATACAGGGGACCCAGGTTCAAAACCTAGAGGTTGCCAGCTTGAGCATGAGATCATAAATATGACCCCATGGTCGCTTGCTTGAGCCCAAATGTCACTGGCTTGAAGCCCAAAGTTGCTGGCTTGAGCAAGGGGTCACTCACTCTGCTGTAGTCCCGTCCCCCCATCAAGACACATATGAGAAAGCAATCAATGGACAACTAAGGAGACGCAACAAAGAATTGATGATTCTCATCTCTTTCCCTTCCTGTCTGTCCCTATCTGTCGCTCGCTCTGTCTCAAAAGAATAATCCTCCTCCCCTTGAACAGGGTACATCAAAATATGCTCCATCTGACCCTCCTTTTTCTACATACGGTATTGTTTACCAAAACTTATTAATACATTTTAAGGGTATAGCTCCATGCTCTATTTTCCCAGGTTACAGTGCCTAACCTTAACATTATTTATGTTGTGGGCCAAATAATTCTTAGTCATAAGGGGCTGTAATGTGCATGTTAGAATGTTTAGCAGCATACCTGATCTTTGCCCACTACATGCCAGTGGCACCAGCCCTACAGGTGTGATGATCAAAATATCTCCAAATTACCAATGTCCCCTGGGAGGCAAAATCTTCCCAAATCGAGAACAACTTAATTGATATAATTAAGAGCAAGAACATGGGCTCTGGAGTTAGACGTATCCTGAATTCCCGATAGGCTGTTTCCTAGAAGTATGACTTGGAGAAAATCATAAACTGTGATGTGCATTCCTTGTTTGTGGTGCCCAGCAGCTATACTGCTTTCCTAGCAGCATCAGTCTCGCTGGGGGAACTACCTTTCCTCTGTTGTATAGAGTTTTTGCAGGTGTTAAAATCAGATTCCTGGCCTCTTCTTACATAAGCCGAAGATAACGCTACCAACTTCTCCCAGATGCTATCACATCCTGGGGTCAATAAAATATTTCCTCCCCAGGATTTGAATCCTGAGCAAGAAATAAGAAAAGAAGGGTGATAGTTCAATGGGCTCCCATCAAAAAGACCATTCCTTTGGTCTGGGCTGTCTGGTGCTCTAAACTATCTAGGTCATACCATTTCCAAACTGGCTCCTTAGCCTTCCTATTGTTTCTGTAAGTTTTTTTTACTTTTTAAAATTGATTTTAATTTATTATGTTTACATAGATTCTAGTGTTGCCCCGAATGCATCCCCCCTCCACTGTATTCCCCTCAACATCTCCCTTGCCCTCCTCCTGACAGCGCCCTCCCCCCTTCCCTTCAGGTTTATCCCATCCTATCATCCCCTTTCCCTCTGTCCTCTTTTCCTCTGGTCCCTTTGACCCCTCCTCTGTCTCAATTCCGTTCCTCAGTTCAAATTGTTCATTGGATTCCTCAAATGAGTAAGGTCATATGATATTTTTCTTTTTCTGCCTGGCTTATTTCACTTAACATAATAGTTTCCATGTCCATCCATATTGTTGCAGAAGGTAAGATTTCCTTCTTTTTCATGACCCCATAGTATTCCATTGTATATATGTACCCCGCTTTTTAATCCATTTGTCCACTGACGGACACTTGGGCTGTCCGCCAGATCTTCGCTATGGTGAACAATGCTGCCATAAACATGGGGGTGCATTTCTCCTTTTGAAACAGTGCTATGATATTCTTGGGGTATATTCCTAAAAGTGGGATAGCTGGGTCAAAAGGCAGTTCAATTTTTAATTTTTTGAGGAATCTGCATATTGTTTTCCACAGTGGCTGCACCAGTCTGCATTCCCACCAGTAGTGCAGAAGGGTCCCCTTTTCTCCACATCTTCACCAGCGCTAATTCTGTGTTGTTTTGTTGATGAGCGCCGTTCTGACTGGTGTGAGGTGGTATCTCATTGTGGTTTTAATTTGCATTTCTCTAATGATTATTGATGTTGAGCATTTTTTCATATGCCTATGGGCCATCTGTATGTCCTCTTCGGAGACGTGTCTATTCATTTCTTTTGCCCATTTTTTTATTGGATTGTTTATCTTCCTGGTGTTGAGTTTTACAAGTTCTTTACAAATTTTGGTTATTAAATCCTTATCAGACGTATTGTCGAATATGTTTTCCCATTATGTAGTTTGTCTTTTTATTCTGTTCTTATTGTTTTTAGCTGTGCAAAAGTTTTTTAGTTTGATATAGTCCCATTTGTTTATCCTGTTTTTATTTCACTTGCCCGTGGAGATAAATCAGCAAATATATTGCTGCAAGAGATGTCAGAGAGCTTACTGTCTATGTTTTCTTCTAAGATGTTTCACAGCTGCCTGACCTGTGGTGGCGCAGTGGATAAAGCGTCGACCTGGAAATGCTGAGGTCGCCGGTTCGAAACCCTGGGCTTGCCTGGTCAAGGCACATATGGGAGTTGATGCTTTCCAGCTCCTCCCCCCTCCTTTCTCTCTCCCTCTCTGTTTCTCTCTCTCCCTCTCTCTCTCCTCTCTAAAAATGAATAAATAAAATTAAAAAAAAAAGATTAAAAAAAAAGAAAAAAGATGTTTCACAGCTTACATTTAAGTCTTTTATCCATTGGAAAAGAAGTTTATTTTTGTGAATGGTGTAAGTTGGTGGTCTCTTTTCATTTTTTTGCAGGTAGCTGTCCAATTTTCTCAACACCATTTGTTAAAGAGGTTGTCTTTACTCCATTGTATGCTTTTACCTCCTTTGTCAAATATCAGTTGTCCATAAAGCTGTGGGTTTATTTCCGGGTTATCTGTTCTGTTCCATTGATCTATATGCCTGTTCTTATGCCAGTACCAGGCTGTTTTGAGTACAATGGCCTTGTAGTATAACTTGATATCAGGAAGTGTGATACCTCCCACTTTATTCTTCCTTTTCAGGATTGCTGAGGATATTCGTGTTCTTTTTTGGCTCCATATAAATTTTTGGAATATGTGTTCTATATCTTTGAAGTATGTCATTGGTATTTTTTTTAAACTATTTTATTTTTTTACAGAGACAGAGAGAGAGTCAGAGTGAGGGATAGACAGGGACAGACAGACAGGAACAGAGATGAGAAGCATCAATCATTAGTTTTTCGTTGCGCATTGCGACACCTTAGTTGTTCATTGATTGCTTTCTCTTTTTTTTTTTTTTTTTTTTTTCATTTTTCTGAAGCTGGAAACAGGGAGAGACAGTCAGACAGACTCCCGCATGCACCCGACCGGGATCCACCCGGCACGCCCACCAGGGGCGACGCTCTGCCCACCAGGGGGCGATGCTCTGCCCATCCTGGGCGTCGCCATGTTGCGACCAGAGCCACTCTAGCGCCTGAGGCAGAGGCCACAGAGCCATCCCCAGCGCCCGGGCCATCTTTGCTCCAATGGAGCCTTGGTTGCGGGAGGGGAAGAGAGAGACAGAGAGGAAAGCGCGGCGGAGGGGTGGAGAAGCAAATGGGCGCTTCTCCTGTGTGCCCTGGCCGGAATCGAACCCGGGACCTCCGCACGCTAGGCCGACGCTCTACCGCTGAGCCAACCGGCCAGGGCTGATTGCTTTCTCATATGTGCCTTGACCATGGGCCTTCAGTGGACCGAGTAACCCCTTGCTTGAGCCAACGACCTTGGGTCCAAGCTGGTGAATTTTTGCTCAAACCAGATGAGCCCACGCTTAAGCTGGTGACCTCGGGGTCTCGAACCTGGGTCTTCCGCATCCCAGTCCAACGCTCTATCCACTGCGCCACCGCCTGGTCAGGCGTATGTCATTTGTATTTTAATTGGTATTGCATTGAATTTATAAATTGCTTGGGTAATAGACATTTTATTTTATTTTATTTTATTTATTTATTTTTTTTTTGTATTTTTCTGAAGCTGGAAACGGGGAGAGACAGTCAGACAGACTCCCGCATGCGCCCGACGGGGATCCACCCAGCACACCCACCAGGGGCGATGCTCTGCCTACCAGGGGGCGAGGCTCTGCCCCTTTGGGGCTTCACTCTGTCACGACCAGAGCCACTCTAGCGCCTGGGGCAGAGGCCAAGGAGCCATCCCCAGCGCCCGGGCCATCTTTGCTCCAATGGAGCCTTTGCTGTGGGAGGGGAAGAGCGAGACAGAGAGGAAGGAGGGGAGGGAGGTGGAGAAGCAAATGGGCGCGTCTCCTATGTGCCCTGGCCGGGAATCAAACCCAGGTCCCCCGCACGCCAGGCCGACGCTCTACTGCTGAGCCAACCGGCCAGGGCCTGGGTAATAGACATTTTAATGATGTTTATTCTTCCTAACCATGAGCACGATATATACTTCCACTTGTTTGTATCTTCCTTGATTTCTTTCATCAATGTTTTATAATTTTCCGAGTATAAGTCTTTAATCTCCTTGGTTAAGTTTACTCCTAGGTACTTTATTTTTGGGTTGCAATAGTGAAAGGGATTGTTTCCTTAATTTCTGACAGTTCATTGTTGGTGTATAAAAATGCCTCTGTTTGGTTTTTTTTTTTTTACAGAGACAGAGAGTGAGTCAGAGAGAGGTATAGACTGGGACAGACAGACAGGAACAGAGAGAGATGAGAAGCATCAATCATTAGTTTTTCATTGCTCATTGCAACACCTTAGTTGTTCATTGATTGCTTTCTCATGTGCCTTGACCATGGGCCTTCAGCAAACCAAGTAGCCCCTTGTTGGAGCCAGCGATCTTGGGTCCAAGCTGGTGGGCTTTTGTTCAAACCAGATGAGCCCGTGCTCAAGCTGGTGACCTCGGGGTCTCAAACCTGGGTCCTCTGCATCTCAGTCTGATGCTCTTTCCACTGCGCCACTACCTGGTCAGACAAAAAATGCCTCTGATTTCTGAGTATTAATTTTATATCCTGCCACCTTGCTGAAGTCATCTATCAGGCCCAGTAGTTCTTTGACTGAGACTTTAGGGTTTTCTATATACAATATCATATCATATCATCTGCAAATAATGATAGTTTTACTTCTTCTTTTGCAATTTGGATGCCTTTTATTTCTTCTTCTTGTCTGATTGCTGTGGCTAGAACTCCAGGACTATGTTGAATAAGAGTGGTGAAAGGAGGAACCCCTGCCTTGTTCCTGATGTTTAAGGAGATTGCTTTTAATTTTTGCCCATTATGTATGATGTTGGCTGTGGGTTTGTCATAGATGGCCTTTATCATGTTGAGGTATGTTCCCTATATTCCCACTTTGCTGAGAGTTTTGATCATGAGCGGGTGCTGGATTTTATCAAATGCTTTTTCTGCATCTATTGAAATTATCATGTTTCTGTAAGTTTTTGATATCTTTGTAATATATTCTTTTTGTAAGTTTTCATTATTTATATATAAAGAATCTTCATAGATATAACTAACTTCTCTGAGAATAAAAATACCTACCTAACAAAATTAATGAATGGGCTACTTATGATAATACCTAAAAGGACTTAGCATTATCCCTGGAATATAGCAATCATGCAATAAGCAAGGGTCTTAAAGATTTCATGTTTAATTCTGAGAACAAACTTATTTTTCTAATCCCCAAGTCCTTAAGAGTACAACTTTCTGGCATTTGAGTGTACCTCTTACAGCATTAATAAATTGGCAACTGATTAAACATGTAGTTATCATGAGAGTAAGTATTTGAGAAAGGTTCTGACATTAAGAGAAATGAAGTAAAAAAAAAACAGTTTGGGAGAAAAATGAGGTTGGTTTTAAATATGTCAAACATTTGGTAGAACTGTGACATTGTTAATTTAAAGAGTGCAGTGGTGCCTGACCAGGCGGTGGCGCAGTGGATAGAACGTCGGACTGGGATGCGGAGGACCCAGGTTCGAGACCCCAGGGTCGCCGGCTTGAGCACGGGCTCATCTGGTTTGAGCAAAGCTTGGACCCAAGGTCGCTGGCTTGAGCAAGGGGTTACTCAGTCTGCTGAAGGCCCACGGTCAAGGCATATATGGGAAAGCAATCAATGAGCAACTGAGGTGTCACAACGAAAAACTGATGATTGATGCTTCTCATCTCTCTCCGTTCCTGTCTGTCCCTATCTATCCCTCTCTCTGTCTCTGTAAAATAAATAAATAAATAATAATAAAAAAAGTGTGGTGGTGGTTTGGAGCATGGGTGATAGAGCTTATAATGCTGATTTGGGTCCTGGCTGGATAGTTCAGGTGGTTAGAGTGTCATCCTGACAAATCGAGGTTGCAGGTTTGATCTTCAGTTAGGGCACATACAAGAATCAACCAATGATGGCATGAATCGGTGAAATCACAAATCAATGTTTCTCTCTTCCGCTTGCTGTTTCTCTCCCTTCTTCTCTCTCTAAAAATCAGTTAAGATTTATTTTTTTAAAGTTGATTTGGTACACAAAAAATGAATTAATATGGCAACTAAAATAAGGAACTACTACATACTTACCCGGCAGGGGAGATACCATGATCATGAATGTGGTTTCCCCAGGGCAAGGCTCATTCATTGCACTCCGAGTGTGCTGACGACCCCTGCAACTTCCCCAAATGTGGGAAACTCAACTGCATAATTTGTGGTATTGGGGGATGACTGCATTTACGCTTTAAAAAAAATAAGGAACTACAGTAATTCTTCCGAGGTTGGAGAGAAAAGTCGACGTCCAAAGGGATTCTTTCATTATAAACAGAAGCCAGTTCTGGCTGATTTAACCAAGAAACAATCTGTGGGAAGGCTATTGAAGTAACTCATTAGTAGAAAGTAATTCATTAGTAGACATAGGGTCACTTCAGCTATCTGGTTAGTAGAAACTACTCAACTATTCAACTATCTTACCCAGTCATTGCTGGTAGAATGAATGCATTTCTTTTTTTTTTTTTTTTTTTTTTTTTTTGCGAGAGAGAGGCAGACAGACGGGAAGAGATGAGAAGCATCAATTCTTCGTTGCAGCTCCTTAGTTGTTCATTGATGTTTTCTCATATGTGTCTTGACCCGGGTGCTGCAGCCAAGCCAGCGACCTTTGGGCTTAAGCCAGCAACCATGGGGTAATGTCTATGTCCCACACTCAAGCCAGTGACCCCGCGCTCAAGCTGGTGAGCCTACTCTCAAGTTGGATGAGCCCGTGCTTAAGCTGACAACCTTGGGGTTTCAAACCTGGGTCCTAAGCGTCCCAGGCCGATGCTCCATCCACTGCGCCACCACCTGGTCAGGATAGAACGAATGCATTTCAACCACTTTTTCCCAATCCTAGGTCTTCCGCTCAAGTTTCAAGATCCAGGCATATGAGTTCAATTGATTGGACTTCAGCCACGTATGGACCCCTCACTAACAAGAGAACAAGGCACCAACATTGACAGTCCCACTAACACTGCATACATTGGAGAATGGGAATCACAACTGTACAAAAGGCAAATGGGAAGCTATTAGCAAAAGGACATGTCTGTTGATTTTCAAAAAAGACCCTATGATTGTACATTCAAGGGGTCTCCAGTTTAGGTAGAGGAGCAGGATGGTCTAGTATCAGGGATGCCAAGGGAGGAGAGTTCCAAAGTGTCAAATATTGCTTAAAGCATACTAGTCAAATCCAAAGAAGACATACAGATGGCCAAGAGACATGAAAAGATGCTTGACATCACTAACATCAGAGAAATGCAAACTAAAATCACAATGAGATGATCACCTCACCCTCATCAGAATGACTATACTCAACAAATCAATGAACAGTACCCCAGTTGGTTAGAGCATTGTCCTGAAGCACACAGGTTGCTGGTTGGATCCCCGGTCAGGACACATACAGGAGCAGATGGACATCCCTCTCTCTCCCCCTTCCTCTAAAACCAGTAAAACAATTAAATAAACAAGTGTTGGCAAGGATGTGGAGAAAAGGGAACCCTCTGGTGGCAATGCAGATTAGTACAGCCACTGTGAAAACAGTATGGTTTCCGGAACTGCCTGATGACCGAGTGATTCTACTTCTGAAAATGTATCCAAAAACCCCCAAAACACTGACTCAGAAGAATATATGCACCCCTATGTTCACTGCAGCACTATTTACAATAACCAAGATTCGGAAGCAGGCCATGTCCATCATTGGATGATTGGATAAAAAGCTGTGGTACATTTACACAGTGGAATACTACTTGGCCATAAAAAAGTAAATCCTACTTTTCAGGACAGCATGAATGGATCTAGAGGGTATTATGCTAAGTAAAATAAGCCAGTCAGAGAAAAACAAATACTGTATCACTTACTTATGTGCAGACATAATATAAGGAAAATCAACAAAACAAACCCAATATAAACAGACTCACAGAGAACAGACTGACTCCTGTCGGGAGTAGAACTGGAAGGCTAGGTGAGAGGTGAGGGACCTCTCCAAACAACAAAACCCTCATGGACACAACAGTGTGGTTATTACCAGAAGGGAGAGGTGGTGGGAGCAGGTGGAGGAGGGTAAATGGGGGTACATGGTGACAAAAGACTTGCCTTTGAATGGTGAGCACACAGTGCAGTGATGATGTATTTGATGTATTGTAGAATTGTACACTTGAAATCTATATAATTTTATTGACCAATGTCACCCCAAAAGACTCAATAAAAAAGAATAGTAAGGTCAAAGGCCTATAAAACCAATGTTTTAAAAGATTTTATTAACTTTTTTAGAGGAGAGAAAGGGGGTGAGGAGCAGGAAGCATCAAGTTGTAGTAGCAGTTGCTTCTCATATGTGCCTTGACCAGACAAACCCAGGGACTTGAACCAGTGATCTCAGCATCCCAGATCAATGCTTTATCCACTGCACCACCACAGGTCAGACAAGACAATCAATTTTATTAAACTTTAGATACATTTTGTTAGAATAGTGAAAACCAGGTTAGAAAAGAAATGCAATAATGAGAAGTCCAGTT
This sequence comes from Saccopteryx bilineata, assembly GCF_036850765.1. Taxonomy (NCBI): domain Eukaryota; kingdom Metazoa; phylum Chordata; class Mammalia; order Chiroptera; family Emballonuridae; genus Saccopteryx; species Saccopteryx bilineata. Next base: position 385,532,167 of record NC_089491.1, on the reverse strand, counting down.
TTTATTTTTATTTATTTATTTGTAAAGATTTTATTTATTGATTTTACAGAGAGTGAAAAGAGAGGGGTGGGGGAGTGAGAGGTATCAACTCATAGCTGTTTCACTTTAGTTGTTCATTAAACTGTTTGTTGTGTGTTCCTTGACCCAGCAAGCCCAGGGCTTCGAACCAGAAACCTGAGCATTCCACGTCGATGCTTTATCCACTGCACCACCACAGGTCAGGCAAGTCCAGTTTTCAGTAAGTTTATAAAGTGCTTCCTTCATCCACAGTATCAGTGTACTTTATCTAGATTAAGCAACTCAAGGCAGCCTTGAAAGCATAGCCAAGTCTTTCAGTTTAGAGCACTGGTACTAAGAGTTTCACTTCCATTTTCATTGTGTGTGTGCGTGTGTGTACACACACATACCCAATTTTTTTTTTTTTTTTTTTGCATTTTTCTGAAGCTGGAAACAGGGAGAGACAGCCAGACAGACTCCCGCATGCGCCCGACCGGGATCCACCCGGCACGCCCACCAGGGGGCGACGCTCTGCCCACCAGGGGGCGATGCTCTGCCCATCCTGGGCGTCGCCATGTTGCGACCCTCCTGGGCGTCGCCATGTTGCGACCAGAGCCACTCTAGCGCCTGGGGCAGAGGCCACAGAGCCATCCCCAGCGCCAGAGCCATCCCCAGCGCCCGGGCCATCTTTGCTCCAATGGAGCCTTGGCTGCGGGAGGGGAAGAGAGAGACAGAGAGGAAGGCGCGGCGGAGGGGTGGAGAAGCAAATGGGCGCTTCTCCTATGTGCCCTGGCCGGGAATCGAACCCGGGTCCTCCGCACACTAGGCCGACGCTCTACTGCTGAGCCAACCGGCCAGGGCCCAATTTTTTTTTTTAAGTGAGAGAGATTCCCACATGTGCCCTGACTGGGATCCACCTGGCAAACTGTCTATGGCTGATGCTCGAATCAACCAAGCTACTTTTAGCACCTGATGTACACAGACTAACAGCAATCCTCAGTGCCTGGGGTCAAGACTCCAACCAATCAAGGCACTGGCTGTGGAAGGGGAAGTGAGAGGGGGGAGAGAAGCAGATGTTCACTTCTCTTGTGTGCCATGACGGAAAATTGAACCTGGAACATCCGTACACTGGGCTAACACTCTATCCACTGAGCCAACTGGCCAGGGCTGTCTATATTTTTTTCTTTAGTGAGAGAGGGATATGAGAAGCATCAACTCATAGTTGCAGCATTTTAGTTGTTCATTGCTTCTCCCATCCAAATACTAACCAGGCCCAACCCTGCTTAGCTTCCAAGATGACTGCTTCCTCATATGTGCTTTGACTGGGGGGCTTCAGCTGAGCCAGTGACCCCTTTTCAAGCCAACTACAATGGTATCATGTTGATGACCCCACGCTCAAGCTGGCAATCTCAGGGTTTCGAACCTGGAACCTCAGCATCCCAGGTCAACACTCTATCCACTGTGCCACCACTGGTCAGGCTTTCATTAGCTATTCGAGACCCAGTTGTGTGCCAGGTATACTGTTCTAGAACTCAGGAAATAATAGTGAAGAAGGTCCCTGCTGTCACAGGCCTTACAGTCCAGTGGAAGAGTCAATAAATAATGCCTTCGGATAGTGGCAAATATAGTAAATAACATTAGGGTACTGTACACCAGAGGGAAAGGGGAGTTCAGGGAGGTAGAAGACGGTGCAGGGGGATAAATGATGATGAAAGGCTTGACTTGGGGTGGTGAACACACAATACAGTATGCAGATAATGTATTACAGAATTGTACACCTGAAACCTATATTATTTTATTAACCAATATCACCCCAATACATTCCATTTAAAATTTTTAATTAGGGTATTTTGAAAGTAGTAAGAGAGGTCAACATTTTGTATGATGGGCAGGGAAGTCCTGTCCAAGGAGGTAATATCTGAGCTCAACCTGAACGAGTAAACCACGTAAAAACCCAGAAAAGCTTGTACAAAGGTCCTAAAGCAAAGATGAATTTGTGTGGGCTCTTGCCAGGTTGCTAAGTGGTTTGAGTGCTGACCAATATGCCAAGGTTGCAAGTTCAGTCCCCAGTCAGAACACATACAAGAATTAACCAATGGCGTGGTCTATGGTGGCACAGTGGATAAAGCATTGACCTGGAATGCTGAGGTTACTGGTTCAAAACCACAGGCTTGTCTGGTCAAGGCACACCTTAGAAGCAATTACTATGAGTTGATGCTTCCATTCCTATCCTACTCTCTCTCTCTAAAAAATAAATAATAATAATAATAAAGAATAAATGTGTGCCCTGGCCAGTTGGCTCAGTGGTACAGCATCAGCCCGGCATGTGGAAGGTTCAATTCCCAGCCACGGCACACAAGAGAAGCGCCCATCTGCTTCTCCATCCTTCCCCCTCTCTTTTCTCTCTGTCTCTCTTTTCCCCTCCCGCAGCCAAGGCTCCATTGGAGCAAAGTTGGCCCGGGTGGTGAGGATGGCTCCATGGCCTCTGCCTCAGGTGCTAAAATGGCTCCAGTTGCAACGGAACAACGCCCCAGATGGGCAGAGCATTGCACCCTGGTGGGCATGCCAGGTGGATCTCTGTCAGGCACATGTGGGAGTTTGTCTCTGCCTCTACACTTCTCACTTCAGAAAAATACAAAAATAAATAAATAAACAAACATGTGTATCTGAGGAACAAAGTTCAGTGTGACTGAGCATAGGAATCCAATGAGTAAATGGCATCATGAACATGAAAGGAAGAGAAGCTAGATCATAGAGCATCCCCCTGTAAGAAGTCTGGCTTTCATTCTATTTATTTACTTTTTTAGATTTTATTTATTCATTTTTATTAGAGAGAGAGAGAGGGAGAGATAGAGAAAGAAGGGGGAAGGAGCAGGAAGCATCAACTCCCATATGTGCCTTGACCAGGCAAGCCCAGGGTTTTGAACCAGCGACCTCAGCATTCCAGGTCGACGCTTTATCCACTGCGCCACCACAGGTCAGGCCTGGCTTTTATTCTAAATGCAACAGGAAACCAGTAGGGAGTTGTAAGTAGGGAAGTAACATGAACTAATGTATCTTTTTAAAAAGATCCCTTTGACCCTGGCCCACAAGCTTAGTTGGTTAGTGTGTTGTCCTGAAATGCCAGGGTTGTAGGTTCCATCCCCGAATCAACCAATGATTGCATAAATGTAAAAAACAAATCGATGTTTCTCTTTCTCTAAAACTGAGCTTTGTGACTAAGGAATAGGGGAGAAAAAAGACTGACTTTTCATTGAATTTAAAATCTTGTGCAAATATTAGTTACTAAAAAACAAAAAACAAAAGCAAAAATACTGTTTTTTTTTCTCTTAAAGAACTCGTATATTTCCTATTATTAGAGCTAGAAAGTTGTATAATCAATTATGTTTTTTTCTTTGCCTTGGTTTATATGAATTAATACAAATTCTCTTTACTTTGCTATTGGTTTTACTTTTTATCTGTGTTGACTTATTTTGAAAATAGAACATAAATTCCATGAATTCTCAACTTCTCCTGAGAGTACAAAACATTTATATTCTCATAAAATAAGCTACACAAAAAATCACTATCAGAGTAATGGTGTATTTAAAAACTCACATCTTACTACACATTAGAGTCAAAGCACAAAAAGGTCTATGTTAATATGAACTAAACCTGAAAACACACAAAGGAATATATTTTGGTCAAAAATCCAAAAAATCCTGTAAACATGTTTTATGCCAAAATCAGTTCTGAGGGAGCAAAATGTTCTGTAAAATTTAACAGTAACAGTAAATTTAGGTACTGATGTTAACTAAAAATACGTATTGTGAACAGCCAACCTCTCTTCTGTAACTAAATCTTTTATTTTAAAGCAACAGAACATTTCAATATTGTCGCAAAAATGAAAACCTTAATATTGATTTTAAAAATTAAAAATGTGTAAATGTCACTCTTCCCCTATTGCTCATTTAAAGTGAGTAATTATGTCTGTGACCTGTGGTGGCGCAGTGCATAAAGCGTCAACTTGTAATGCTGAATTTGAAACCCTGAACTTGTCTGGTCAAGACACATACGGGAGTCAGTGCTTCTTCCTGCTCTTCCCCCCTTCTCTCTCCCCTCTATAAAAAATGAATAAGTAAAAATATTTTTTTTTATTTCAGAGACAGAGAGTTAGAGAGAGGGATAGACAGGGACAGACAGGAACAGAGATGAGAAGCATCAATCATTAGTTTTTTTTTGCGCATTGCAACACCTTAGTTGTTCACTGATTGCTTTTCTCATATGTGCCTTGATCTTGGGCCTTCAGCAGACTGAGTAACCCCTTGCTTGAGCCAGTGACCTTGGGCTCAAGCTGGTGAGCTTTTGCTCAAACCAGATGAGCCTGCACCCAAGCTGGCGACCTCGGGGTCTCGAACCTGGGTCTTCCGCATCCCAGTCCAACACTCTATCCACTGAGCCACTGCCTGGTCAGGCTGAATAAGTAAAAATCTTAAGATGAGTAATAATATCTTTACAAAAGTAGAAATCATAAAATTTTAACCAATGAATTTAGTAATAATCATTTAGTCCTCTCATTTTATAAATAAAGGAAAGGCATGAAAAAACAAAGGTGACAAAATTGACATGGCTTATTAATGTTTCAACTGAAATAAAAATGCTGGTCTTCTTCCTGGGCCGGATGGCTAGGTTGATTATAGCATCTTCCTGAAGCACAGAGGTTGCTGGTTTGATCCCGGGTCAGGGCGGCTCCATGTTCCTGTCTCTCTCTTACCCATCCTCTCTTGCTAAAAATAATTTTAAAAAAAATGCAGGTCACCTGACCAGGCAGTGGTGCAATGGATAGAGCATCAGACAGGGACATAGAGGACCCAGGTTCGAGATCCTGAGGTCGCCAGCTTGAGCGCGGGCTCATCTGGCTTTAGCAAAGCTCATCAGCTTGAGCCCAAGGTCACTGGCTCGAGCAAGGGGTCACTCAGTCTGCTGTAGCCCCCTGGTCAAGGCACATATGAGAAAGCAATCACCAAACAACTAAGATGCCAAAACGAAGAATTGATATTTCTCATCTCTCTCCCTTCCTGTCTGTCTGTCCCTATCTGTCCTTCTCTCTGTCGTTCCCCCCCCAAAAAATTACAGGTCTTCTAAATTCAATAAATTAAAAAAATATAGGCCCTGGCCAGTTGGCTCAGCGGTAGAGCGTCGGCCTGGCGTGTGGGGGACCCGGGTTCGATTCCCGGCCAGGGCACATAGGAGAAGCGCCCATTTGCTTCTCCACCCCCCCTCCTTCCTCTCTGTCTCTCTCTTCCCCTCCCGCAGCCAAGGCTCCATTGGAGCAAAGATGGCCCGGGCGCTGGGGATGGCTCCTTGGCCTCTGCCCCAGGTGCTAGAGTGGCTCTGGTCGCGGCAGAGCAACGCCCCAGAGGGGGAGAGCATCGCCCCCTGGTGGGCAGAGCTTTGCCCCTGGTGGGCGTGCCGCGTGGATCCCGGTCGGGCGCATGCGGGAGTCTGTCTGTCTCTCCCCGTTTCCAGCTTCAGGAAAAAAAAAAAAAAAAAAAAAAAAAAAAAAAAAAATATATATATATATATATATATATATATATATATAAATATATATGTTTGTCACAGATAATCAATTGTTTGAATAATTTCCTTCCACTGGGAACCAAAGTAAATTTTGTGAATGTATTGAGAAGCACTAAGAAGAAGGAAATGCTGAAACATTTTTTAGATGATTTTTAAACTGCTCAATCCAAAATTTTAATTTACTTAAGCAGTGTAAATTATTCAAAGGAAAATATCAATACACCTAGAATTCTATAGTTGAATGAATCACACTATGTTTCAAAAATATAGAAATAATCAACTGTGAAATTATTTACTTGACTATTCTGGAAGATATACGTTCCAGACAATTTCTAAATGGAGTTCCAAAGTCCTTCCTTTAACATAAAATAAATTACAAATAAACAAAAGGCTTAGATTTTAGGACTGAGTTCACTAAGATCAGACTGGTCATCTAAAACATGTATCTTACTTACCTATGAAACGGAATAGACTGATATGCTGACTCAGCATGCTGAGTTTCCTTTATAATAATAAAATGGGTCATTTTAAGAATTATCAAAGCTACTTTTAAGGAGGAGAACACAAAACGAATGCAAAAAAAAGAATCTGTTCTTCCTAGGATTTTCTAGGCAATTAGCAAAGAAAAGAGGAAAAGCTTGATTGGCCACATGAGCTCAGCTTTCCACATTTGCAAAATACAGTGTGTCTGTAAAGTCATGGTGCACTTTTGACCAGTCACAGGAAAGCAAGAAAAGACGATAGAAATGTGAAATCTGCACCAAATGAAAGGAAAACTCTCCCAGTTTCATACCTATTCAGTGCAGTTCGATGTGGGCTCACGCACAGATTTTTTTAGGGCTCCTTAGGTAGCTATCCCGTATACCCTCTACAGACTAGTCACTGACTGATGGCCTACCAGAACGGGGTTTCTCCACCAAACTGCCGGTTTCCTTTAACTGCTTATCCCACCAAATAATGTTATTCCTATGTGGTGGCACTTTGTTATAAACACACCGATATCCACGTTGCACTTTGGCCACGGATTTGAATTTAGCGAGCCACAGAACACACTGAACTTTCCTCTGTACCGTCCACATCTCGACTGGCATGGCCGTAGGCTGCTCCGCTGTATACACGGTGTTACATCATCATCTGCACATGCGCACATGCTGCCACATCATCCTACAGAAACTGGGAGGGTTTTCCTTTTATTTGGTGCAGATTTCACATTTCTATTGTCTTTTGTTGCTTTCCTGTGACTGGTCAAAAGTACACCATGACTTTACGGACACACTGTATAACTGGCTCTGGCTGGTGGCTCAGTAGATAGAATGACAGCCCTGGCCTATGGATGTCCCAGGTTTGATCCCTGGTCATGGCACATGGGAGAAGCAACCATCTGCTTCTCCTTCCATCCCTCTCCCCCTTCTCTCCTTCTTCCCCTCCTGCAGCCAATGGCTCAATTGGTTCAAGCATGGCCCTGGGTGCTGAGGATAGCTCCAATGAAGTGCATCAGCTGAGGATAGCTCCAATGGAGCACATCAGCCTGAGGCACTAAAAATAGCTCTGTACTCAGGCATTTTCCCTAGATGGGGTTGCTGGGTTGATCCCAGTCTGGGCACATGTGGGAGTCTCCCTCACTATCTCCCCTCCTCTCACCTGAAAAGAAAAAAAATATATAGATAGATAGAGTTATACAGAGATATATCTCTATATAGAAAGATATATATAAAATAACTATCATCCCTCCTGAATGTTGCTAAAAATGAAAATAGGGCACAATTGTAGAACACTGCTTTAGAAAAATTCAGAGATTCATATAAATTAAGTATATATATATATATTTCACTTGATATATTCCTGATTCATTTATGCTATAGTGTGTGATTATATTTTAAAAAACAAGTCTACTACTTACATACATTGCATCTCATAGAATCAATACATAACACTTTGGAACTAGTCTTTGGATTCCTGTTCTTCTTCTGACTCTCGAGACCGTTTCCGGGAATTTAATGAACCTTCTGTTTGCAATGAGCATGCAGTAGCAACAACAGCATCTCTAAATCCCTGAGGCTGCAAGATGAAAAAATATATAAGTATGCTTTAAGAACATCTATCATAAAAATTGGTCTTCTGAATATTTTAAGTAATTGATGAGAGCTACTTTATTCTTGGGACAGAAATGATCAACTGTTATGAATGAAGAGGACAAATCTCATGGACAGATATCCAAGCCAGGGCTATACAGAATATTTTATATCTGGCATATTTTATATGTACATACACACAGAAAAAAACATTGCATTATAAAAATGTTCTCTAAAAGATAACCCTAACAAACTTCGTGGTAGCACTATTGGAAGAGGTGAAAGATTAACATGTAATAATTACTTAGGTGTTTTATAAACTTATTTTCAGTTAAATACTCTAAAATAAAGTTTTTTAATTAGAATACTTTAAATGCCCCTAAGCAATGCAAAGACTAAATGGATAAGTCAGTTTCAGAGTATTTATTTCTGTTTTTGTCCTTAAAATGAGATGGCAAGAATAAAACTATTGATAAGTATGCATATTTCAGTCAAAAATGTACATTCTACAATGTACAATTACAAAAAAATTAACATTTTAAAGTGGGATATATTTAGTGACTATGATAGAGCTATAATATCTATAGACCAAAATGAGTACAGCTAGTATTTTTTTATAATTTTTTTAACAACTTTCACTTTTTTTAACTTTCACTTTTAATATATTTAATATCTGATATAACATATGGCATGAACACACTACCCTATAAGTAACTATTTCCTCAGTTTTTTAAAATAAATTTCAGTCTGTGACTAGTATATTATGTACATATATATAAAACTGGTATTTTTGGGATAATTCTAAGTATCAAAAGCTGTTCTCACATTCGCTTGCTGCCCACAGAAATTAATAGAAACAATTTGTAAATACTCTCTTTAGATCATTATTGCCCACCAATACCAAAACTGTACTCTAATCAAATAATACTGACTGTGATTTGAAATAGTACTGTAGATTCCTTCTGGCTGGGTGATTTGTACAATGTTGCCAACCTGCTTAGAGAAAAAAATACACATAAACACATGATCTTAATTTTAATTAGTTCAGATGACTGATTTGACAATTTATAGTTTTGTAATATAATTCTATTATTTTGTTCTCTAAGGACACAGAAAGCAAAGAAATATCAGAAGTATTCCCTTCAAACAACAGCTACATGTACACATGTGATCATTTGTACATATATTATTACATGCTACAGTAAGTGAAAGAAAGTCAGTCACAATAGGGCAAATTTGGGATGATTCCACTTATTTGAGGTGCTAGAGCAGTCAAATTCATAGAGACAAAAGTAGAATGGTGGCTGCCAGAGGCCAGTGGGAGGGAGGATGGAGAATTAGTGTTTGATGGGTACCAAGTTCTAGTACAGGAAGATAAAAGTGTTCTGGAGATGGATGGTGGTGATGATCACACAATAATATACATGTACTTCATGCCACTGAACTGTACACTTAAATGGTTAAAATGATATGTTTTATGTTATATATACTTTACTACAACTTTAAAAAAAATTTTTTTTTATTTATTCATTTTTAGAGAGGAGAGAGAGAGGAAGAGAGAGAGAGACAGAGAGCGAAGGGGGGAGGAGCTGGAAGCATCAACTCCCATATGTGCCTTGACCAGGCAAGCCCAGGGTTTTGAACCGGCGACCTCAGCATTTCCAGGTCGACGCTTTATCCACTGCGCCACCACAGGTCCAACTTTTTTTTTTTAAGCAGGAGAGAGAGAGATAGAGAGAGAGAGAAAGGGGAAGGGAGAGAGATGAGAAGCGTCAACCTGTAGTTGCAGCACCTTAGTTGTTCACTGAATGCTTCACATATGTGCCTTGTCAGAGGGGCTCCAGCTGAGCCAGTGACCCTTTGCTCAAGCCAGCGACCTTGGGCTTTAAGCCAACCCCATGCTCAAGTTGGCAAGCCTATGCTCAAACCAGCGACCTTGAGGTTTTGAACCTGTGACCTCAGAATCCCAGGTTGATGCTCTATCTACTGCACCACCAGTCAGGCCTTTACCACAATATTAAAAAACTGACATAACTGCACTAGCTTAGAGATAAATTACTCTCAGAGTTAAAAGGGTCATATATTTACATATATCATTGACTTGTTTTCAAAGACAATTCATAAAGGACATCTTGATTTATGATCTGTTCCTCAGGCACAATTTAAAAGAGAAGCAATCAGAGACCATGGTCCATTAGCTTAATGTTTGGGTTAGTACTTTCAGGATGAAAACAGCAGAATCTAAAATGTCATTTACTCTATAATTGCAACTGTATATGCATAAATAAAATAACTGCTAACTAATATGTAATATAAGAATAATTGTGATAGGGAGATTATAAATTTTTATAATGCTTTTAGAAATACTCCATCTTTAATGTAAAATATAACAAAAATAGGAGTATGTTGTATTTTAATCCTTATTAAAAAAAACCTTTTTGATTCAATGTAACAAAAATTAGCTAACCTTCTGAAAATTAGTATCTAATACCATGTCCCAAAAGGTACCCAGTTCATTGGCCTTTCCTTAGAAAATTATCAAAAAATAAATAAGCTTTTAAGAAGCATTTACAGCCTGACCTGTGGTGGTGTAGTGGATAAAACGTTGACCTGGAAATGCTGAGGTCGCCAGTTCGAAACCCTGGGCTTGCTTGGTCAAGGCACATATGGGAGTTGATGCTTCCAGCTCCTCCCCCCTCCTCTCTCTGTCTCTCCTCTCTCTCTCTCTGTCTCTCCCTCTCCTCTCTAAAAAAATGAATAATAAAAAAAAAGCATTTACATGTTTATTAAGAATCCTAAGATCAAATGGGCATTAAGTATTCAAGTTAAAAATGTTCCTCAAATTTCTAATTAAAAATAAAATTTTATATTTTATGTCTGTATCTCAAGAGATCTTTTTAAACAACAAACTAAACCAAAGAATCACTTGGCTCATGGCCCCTGCTGAGATGAAACTTAACATATGGCTGAACTACACCGTTTGGGTCAGAAAGAAACAAGACAGAAGCACAATTTGTGCTCTGAAGCTGAGTACACATATGAAACACTATGTGGGGGTGTTGCTATATCATTCCACTCTACCATCAGATCTTGGCAAAGAGTGGTATAATTCTGAACAATCTCAGTCTCATATTATCATGAATATGTAAATTAAAGAACACGCACAATGTACATAGAGGCAAAAGTTTTTTGTTTTTTAAGTTAGAGGAGGGGAGATAGACAGATGCGTGTGCCCTGACACACCAGAGTCCACCTGGCAACCCCTGTCTGAGACCAATGCCCAAGTCAACTGAGCTATCCTTAGTGCCTGAGGTCGACGCTTGGACCAGTCAAGCCACTGGCTGCAGGAGCGGAAGAGAGAGAGAAGGAGAGGGAGTAGAAGAGAAGCAGATGGTCGCTTGTCATATGTGTCCCGACTGGGAATCAAACATGGGATGATGCTCTATTCACTAAGCAAACCAACCAGGGCCTAAAAGAATTTCTTTTAATAACTGTTGGAATGTTACTCCACTCTTAGTCAAAGGGTGAAGATCAGGTGTTGCTGGTAAAGAATGGGAAGGGACTTGGTCATGAAATGGGATATTAAATCCAATTTTCAATATGTATTTGGCTAGTCAAGGTTTTTAGTTTTCTGTTTAAACTGAAAGTGTTCATTTTCATAACTATTTTCCTCCAGTGTGAATTCCTATTTCCATCCTTTCAAGATAAACTAAAATTTAAACTACATATAAGATTTCATGCAACTTGAATGACTTCAAGTTAGTTGGTTTCAAACAACGAAGAACAAAACTACTTTAATTCTGGCCTGACCAGGCGGTAGCGCAGTGGAAGGAGTGTCGGACTGGGATGCCGAGGACCCAGATTCAATACCCCGAGGTCGCCGGCTTGAGCACGGGCTCATCTGGTTTAAGCCAAGTTCACCAGCTTGGACCCAAGGTCGCTGGCTCGAGCAGGGGGTTACTCGGTCTGCTGTAGCCCCATGGTCAAGGCACATATGAGAAAGCAATCAATGAACAACTAAAGTGCCACAACGAAAAACTGATGATTGATACTTCTCATCTCTCTGCGTTCCTGTCTGTCTGTCCCTATCTATCCCTCTCTCTGTCTCTGTAAAAAAACAACAAAAAAAACTTTAATTTTATTAAATAAAGTCAATTTCTTCTGGTTATAATAAAGTGTGCACATTATTTATCTTATGTCCACAGCCTGGGAAAAAATAGTTTGCAGAAACAGGATTTTACCTAAAGAGGATAAGAGCTATACCATCAAATGTGCTGGCAACAACACAGTACCAGAATTACATTCTAGAAACAGCAGTTGTAGGTGAAAAAGAATGAACTCTATTACAGTCAGCTATAAAATGTGGATACTACATATTTTATAAAGTTATTAGGAAATAAAAAATTATATACACACAGGGCTTAGATAAAAAAAGGACAGTTAATAAATATTCAATAAATGGTAGCTATTATTTACTAGTCAATTCATCTTCTGGGCCTTGATCTTCTCACTGTTAACAATAGGTATAGATTCTTATTGAAGGGATTATTTAAGTGTTGTACATAAAGTGATTGTACAAGCAAGCACTCAGTAAAATAATAGCATGGGACATAGGAAATGTTCTATAGAACAGTAAATTTCCCCTAAATCTATCTATTCAATGTCACTACACTATTCTCTAATTTCTTGGAAAGGATTATTAGTAAGAAGCTGAAGTCATAAAATAGTTAACTCTTCCCCCCCCCAAGTGAGAAGTGGAGGGGGTGGGAGGCAGACAGACAGACTCCCACCATGTGCCCAACAGGGATCCACCCGGCATGCCCACTAGAGGGCGACGTTCTGCCCATCTGGGGCATTGCTCCACTGCAATTGGAGCCATTCTAGCACCTGAGGCCGAGGCCATGGAGCCATCCATCCTCAGTGCCCAGGCCAACTTTGTTCCAATGGAGCCTTGGCTGCAGGAGGGGAAGAGAGAGATAGAAAGGAGAGGGGGAGGGGTGGAGAAGCAGATGGGCACTTCTGTGTGCCCTGGCTGAGAATCAAACTGGGGACTTCCACATGCCAGGCTCACGCTCTACTGCTGAGCCAACTGGCCAGAGATAACTCTTTTTTTTTTTAAGGTGAGAAGAAGGGAGTTAGTGAGACAGACTTTTGCATGCACCCCAGCCGGGATCAACCGGGCAACCCCATTTGGGGCCAAATGCTGGAGTTCCCAGCTATTTTTAGTGCATGAGGCTAATGCTCTGGGACCTCAGCAGTGGGGGCTGCACTTGAACCAGTTGAGCCACTGCCTGAAGGAGGGAAAGAGGGAGAGAAGGGGGAGTGGAAGTGGGAGAGAAGTAGATGGTTGCTTCCGTGTGCCCTGACTGGAGATCAAACCCAGGACGTCCATATGCTGGCCGATGCTCTATCCACTGAGCCACCAGCCAGGGCCTAAAATAGTTAACTTTTAAAAATTAATCATGCCCTGGCCGGCTGGCTCAGTGGTAGAGCGTCAGCCTGGCGGGTGGAAGTCCCGGGTTCGATTCCTGGCCAGGGCACACAGGAGAGGCGCCCATCTGCTTCTCCACCCCTCCCCCTTTCCTTCCTCTCTGTCTCTCTTCCCCTCCCGCAGCCGAGGCTCCATTGGAGCAAAAGATGGCCCGGATGCTGGGGATGGCTCCTTGGCCTCTGCCCCAGGCGCTAGAGTGGCTCTGGTCGCGACAGAGCAACGCCCTGGATGGGCAGAGCATCCCTCCGGGTGGGCGTGACGGATGGATCCCAGTCGGGCGCATGCGGGAGTCTGTCTGACTGCCTCCCCGTTTCCAGCTTCAGAAAAATACCAAAAAAAAAAGAATTAAAATTAAAAAATTAATCATGACTTTCTGATCTCATGGGTATCTAACCAATGCTAATTTATAGAATTAGATAAAGAAGGCAAACTTCTCCTTCTGATAAATACACAAAAAGATGAAACATCTTACTCTGCTTCTATTATTTTTCTCATTTCTTAGATGTATTCGACTAGTGAGTATTTAATAGAGCAACAGTGGAAGACTATTATTGTACACTAGCTAAAGGGAAATTCCTAAGAGAATAAGTGGATGTACTTTGCAGAAAACCTAAATCTGGGAAGGTATAAACAGTATGTTCAAGATTCATCTGGAGAAATTGTCAAATCTTTACAATAGGTTTTGTTGCTGAGAAAAAAATTCCTTTTGCGAATCCAGTTTATAATGATTTATTTATAGAATTGGGGAGTAGGAATTAATTGTAAAGCACTATGTATTATGGGGGAAAAGAGTGACCTGAGCTCTGGAAATGCCATTTCAAAAAGAAACACAAACTGCATGATTTAGTTGCAAAAAGTGTATGTAGGCCTGACCTGTGGTGGCGCAGTGGATAAAGCGTCAACCTGGAAATGCTGAGGTCGCCAGTTCGAAACCCTGGGCTTGCCTGGTCAAGGCACATATGGGAGTTGATGCTTCCTGCTCCTCCCTCCCTTCTCTCTCTCTCTCTCTCTCCTCTCTCTCCTTTCTAAAATGAATAAATAAAATTAAAATAAAATTTAAAAAAAAGTGTATGTAAATGTGATCAGTTCAGCTATGAGCTCAGAGTCTTTCAAAGAGAAATGCAGATAGAGAAACAGACAATATCACTGACCAGACCCAATATGCATTTAAGTAACCCGTTTCCCATCTTTGCCAACATGCTGTGTCAATTTTTCCCTTTCATTAGAGCATTTCAAAACCAAGTTCTCTAGGTTATACCAATTAATCTCAAAGCAAAGAGGCTGGCATAAATCTGACATTTCTAGAATGCAGAATAAAAGGTTCTGCAGCTTTCAGATGCCTATTTTTTAAAGAAAATAAAAGCTGGTTTGTTCACTTGCTCAGCAGCTTTAAAAACAGACACAAAGGTTTCATGCTGTCATAGTTTTATTTTAAAGAACAATACCAGTGAAAGTCAGGTAAGAAACTGAGTAACAAAAGCAAGATAGGAATATACAAAAGAAAACAAAAGTAGACACAATTTCATACAAGAAATATATTAAGCAACTAAGAATAACCATCCTATTTTCCACATAAATCAGTCCTAAAGCTAACTTTTTGTCCTGATTTTATTCTTTTCAATCCCTCACAGGAACACAGAGTACCCACCTCCTTCTGCAGGGCTAATAAATGGTACTTGATTTCTAAGAGCTTTCTTGATTTCTAAGGCATTCCTTAGGCACCTGCTCATTTCAGGTGCACCCCAGCATTCAAATATGCCAAAGAATTTTCTATGCGGATAAAAACATGTTCTTATGTTTGCTCTAGGTAATTAAGGACAAGGTAACAAAAGCTTTAGTTCATGGGGCACTGTAGATTTCATCCACTGGATTAGCTCTAAAAAAACTGGTAAGTGTTCAGTATAATTAGCTCAATATTCAGAATTATTAACTTGTTTCTATACTGACCTTTGCTTTTGATCCCAATGAAAAATCAGCCGTATTGTAGCTGCATGTCCCCAACTTTCCCCTAAAGAAAAAAGAATATAGTAATTGTATATTGCCTTACTGACTAGGTCTCTTAGAATGTCTCTGACCAAATATAGTTTTACCTTGCTTAATTTAACATGAGAGTATACTTGGTTTCAAAAAACAAAAACAAACAAAAAAGCTCAACAGATGTTACTGGATAACATCCTGAGATTAATGGCTTTTTACATATCAAAGGAAATACTGCAGATCAATATCTTCTATTTGTTTTTAGAAAACGTTATAGCTTAAATTAACATATTTGTTAATCTTCCTTAAATCAGAACTACTAACATATTTCTGACCCTTTCCCCCAGAAAAGCAAAAACTCTGACAGACTATTCTTAAAGATTTTTTTTTTTGGCAGAGACAGAGGGACAGATAGGGACAGACAGACAGGAAGGGAGAGATAAGAAACATCAATTCTTCGTTGCAGCTCCTTAGTTTTTCATTGATTAATTTCTCATATGTGCCTTGACCGGGGGCTACAGCAGACTGAGTGACCCCTTGCTCGAGCCAGCAACCTGGGGCTCAAGCTGGTGAGCCTTGCTCAAACCAGACGAGCCTGTGCTCAAGCTGGCGACCTCAGGGTCTTGAACCTGGGTCCTCCACATCCCAGTCCAACACTCTACCCACTGCACCACCGCCTGGTCAGGCTCTTAAAGATTTTAATAGAAATAAATCTTGCCCTGGCTGGTTGGCTCAGCGGTAGAGCGTTGGCCTGGCGTGCGGGGGACCCGGGTTCGATTCCCGGCCAGGGCATATAGGAGAAGCGACCATTTGCTTCTCCACCCCCCCCCTTCCTCTCTGTCTCTCTCTTCCCCTCCCGCAGCCAAGGCTCCATTGGAGCAAAGATGGCCCGGGCGCTGGGGATGGCTCCTTGGCCTTTGCCCCAGGCGCTAGAGTGGCTCTGGTCTCGGCAGAGCAATGCCCCGGAGGGGCAGAGCATCGCCCCCTGGTGGGCAGAGCATCGCCCCTGGTGGGTGTGCCGGGTGGATCCTGGTCGGGCGCACGCGGGAATCTGACTATCTCTCCCCGTTTCCAGCTTCAGAAAAAATACAAAAAAAAAAAAAAAGAAAGAAATCTTGAGCCTGACCAGTGGTGACACAGTGGATAGTGTCGACCTGGGACCCTGAGGTTGCTGGCTAGAGCATGGGCTCATCCAGCACAGGCTCATTAAGCACAGGCTCACCAGCTTGAGTGTGGAGTTGATGGCTTGAGTGCTTGAGCATGGGATCATAGACAGGATCCCATGGTCGCAGGCTTGAGTCTAAAGGTTGCTGGCTTGAGCACGGGGTCACTGGCTCGGCTAGAGTGCCCTGATCAAGGCTAGTCTTGTATGAGAAGCAATCAATGAACAACTAAAATGCTGAATATGAATTTGTTTCTCAGCTCCCTTCCTTCTCCATCCTACCTGTGTCTCTCTAAAAAGAGAGAGAGAGAGAGAGAAGAAATCTTGAAGCATTATATTCTAACAAAAACCATGACTGAGTTGTAGTATAATCTGGATTTGAGTGTATTCACCCTTTCTACTGCCTAAGATTGTGAGCTTTCTGAAGGCAAAAATCATCATATGAACATTATAGGCTCAGGACCTGACACAACAGTTTGTTATATAGTAGATGCTGAATTAATGTTTGGTAACTGAAAGATGAGTATCTAAGAGCACTGTACTAAGATTTATTAGTGAATAAGACTGATACAGTCTCTGCTTTCATGGAGTTGACACTATTCAAAAAGCATCAAATGAAAGAAGTAGAGCTAATATGTTTAACTGAAAATGTGTATCTGATTACCCACCCAATGCTGGTATCAGCAAGGCCTGATTTCTATCAATCTTTGTTGTCATCTGATTAGTTAAAATGACCTACAAAAACAAAATGTGAGAAAAGAGATCAGTCTCCCCTAGAACTTATCAATAGTTCTGTGATTTTTAGTATTCTGAATATAATCGAATTTAAAGAAAGACATATTTAATTAATGAAAACATTTCTGATAATATTTTTTTCTTTTTTACAGAGACAGAGAGTCAGAGAGTGGAATAGACAGAGACAGACAGGAACGGAGAGATGAGAAGCATCAATTATTAGTTTTTCGTTGCGCGTTGCGATACCTTAGTTGTTCATTGATTGCTTTCTCATATGTGCCTTGACCGCGGGCCTTCAGCAGACTGAGTAACCCCTTGCTCGAGCCAGCGACCTTGGGTCCAAGCTGGTGAGCTTTTTGCTCAAACCAGATGAGCCCACGCTCAAGCTGGCGACCTCGGGGTCTTGAATCTGGGTCCTTGGCATCCCAGTCCGACGCTCTATCCACTGAGCCACAGCCTGGTCAGGCCATTTCTGATAATTTTAAAAAAATGTATCAGACAAGAACAAAGATGCTTTCATTGTGAAAATAGAAAAATAAAAATAAAATAGATAATACATAAAGGCCCAATAAGACCATGTACAAAACTTGATAAATGGTAGAATCAGAAAAATCCTTGCTTTTAAATTTAAGTTTTGCATAAGCCAATAGGAACAACTAGTCCAACAGCAGCAACATCAGCAGTGGTAATAAACACTTTTGAATACTTAATAACTGCCAGAAACTAAGCTAAGTGCTTCCCTTGATTATCTTATCTAATTTCTACAATCACTCTATGAATGAGGCATTATTGTTATTATTCCAGTTTAACACATGAGAAATCAAAAGTTTAGAAAGACTGAGTCTTGCCTGACCTGTGGTGGCACAGTGGGTAAAGCGTCTACCTGGAATGCTGAGGATGCCAGTTCGAAAACCCTGGGCTTGCCCAGTCAAGGCCATATGGGAGTTGATGCCTCCTGCTCCTCCCCCTCCTTTCTCTCCCCCTTTTCTAAAATGAATAAAATCTTAAAAAAAAAAAAAGACTGAGTCTGTGTTCTTTAGCAGTGTTGCTTCTCTGGAATATGTTTATTCAAAAGAATTTAAAATCCTTAATAAATAACTCAAAGTTTACATTTTTACAGAAGAAACAAATACAAAATTATGATTTTACAGAAATAAAAAAGAAACTAAGGCAAAGAATTATGAGAAGACACCTAAAGTCAAAGAATGTACTATATAAAAATATAAGAACTGGGAAAAAATAAAACCCAGAAATTAGGCCAAATGATGCCAAATTATGACCATGCTAGTCTGCTGATAGTACAGGTGTGCTTTACTCAGACTGCTCTACACGCTAAAATGATTGCTAATTCTTTCGGATTAAATAGTGGCCTGTACAAAAGATCCCATGTTTTGAAAGTAGTAGTAGCTTTAAAGTAGAGAAAACAGAAGTGTTTAAGACTGACTTAATACAGTAAAAGTCAGATTATCTAGCAAGCTTTTTATCCAAAATGCTCCAGAAATGATTACTTTATATACAAATCTTGCAACACAAATCTTCCCTCCAGATATAAGAGATATGACTGCCAGCTGAAATGGATAAAGCACTTCTATGAAAAGGTATCTACTTTGAAAAAGTCATCAGTTTCATACAAAAACTAAGAAAGAAAAGGCCATTTGGCTATTCCCACTGCAGTGGGAACACCCTAAAATTTTTGTTTTACCTACAAAGGAGAAATATGCTATCCATCTAGATCTCAAGTAGGCCCTCACTGGATGACACGACTTTCTTCCCTTAAGTGCCACAGGGGCTTCCCCATGTGTTACCTCAGGTCGGGAATCTCAGGACAAGCTAAATGGAAGTTTAAGTTGGCAATTAATTGAAATATATGACCAACTGGTCTCCTCGACGTGCTCAATAATATAAATACCCTTTTGTACATACTACTAAGCTTTTAAGCACTAGCAACTGAGATAATTACTTATACTAGCACTTTTTGGTTAGAGGTGCACTACCCAACTCTGAAACCATTAGCTGCAACACGCTTTTAAAAATTAAAATAATAAAACTAGAAAATTCAGTTTCTCAGTACCACTAGCCATATTTCAAGAGCCTAACAGCCATACAACTACTGTATTAAACTGAGCCTTTACATCTGTGCAGAAAGTTCCATCAGATAGGGTTAGGAAGCTAACCCATTCCATTTCTTGTGGAAAATATAAGTAAACATACTGCTTACCAGCTGTTCAACATCCCAAAATTAGAATTTGCAATGTTAGCAAATATTTATAAAATAATTACACTGCTTCTGCAAAAATGTTGGATTTATCAGAATCCAAATGAAAAGTATTGTCATTACTCCAAGGAATCTTTAAAATGGTGAAGAAACAATCACTTTGAGATTATTAACTTCATAAATCACTTTGAGATTATTAACTTCATAAATACTTCCAAGTATCCTTAAATTGATAAGCAGATAAACAAAATGTGGTATATCAAGAAAACACAGAAGTAGTCGGTCATTAGAAAGGTACTGATGCGTGCTGCAGCACGGGTGAATCTGGAAAACAGGGCGCGAAATGCAAGAAGCCAGACACGAAAGACCACACAGTGCATGATTCTACTTACGTAAGACTATCCGGAAAAGACAGATCCCTAACCACAAAAGGCAGACTAGTGGTTAAGAGCTAAAGGGACGTGCCTGACCAGGCGGTGGCGCTGCTAAAGGCCCTTGGTCAAGGCACATATGAGAAAGCAATCAATGAACAACTAAGGTGTCACAACAAAAAACTGATGATTGATGCTTCTCATCTCTCTCCGTTCCTGTCTGTCCCTGTCTATACCTCTCTCTCTCTCTCTCTCTGTCTCTGTAAAAAAAAAAAAATAAATAAAAAGTCAAATATCTTAAAAAAAAAAAGAGCTAAAGGGACGTGTAAGGGGGGGGACAGGTAATGAGTAAGGGATTTCTTTTTGGGATGATGGAAATGTTCTAAAATCAGATAGTGGTGATGCTTGCACAACTCCAAATATGCTGAAAACCAGTGAACTGTATACTTTAAAACGGTGAATTTCAGGGAGTGTTAATTATATCTTAATAAAATTGTCAAATAAGCACTTTTGTTAATAATCAAATAAATGCATCTATAAAAGGACTCTTCACATCAGCTTGGCAAAGATTTAAAAGATTCAAAGTTGGTAAAGATGTAGAAAAACAAGAATTACCATTCATTGCTGTAGAGAACATACTTTGGAACATACTTTCTGAGGGTAATTTGATAATATATAACAAAATATTTAAAATAGACGTAACCCTTTGGCTTACTACTTTCAGAAATAACTGGATGAATGAACAAAGAAGTATATATAGAAGTCTGTTGATTGCAGTGTTTTATTTATTTATTTTTTTTCTTCTGAAGCTGGAAATGGGGAGAGACAGTCAGACAGACTCCCGCATGCGCCCGACCAGGATCCACCCGGCAGCCCACCAGGGGCGATGCTCTGCCCACCAGGGGGCAATGCTCTGCCCCTCTGGGGCGTCGCTCTGCTGTGACCAAAGCCACTCTAGCGCCTGGGGCAGAGGCCAAGGAGCCATCCCCAGCGCCTGGGCCATCTTTGCTCCAATGGAGCCTTGGCTGCGGGAGGGGAAGAAAGAGACAGAGAGGAAGGAGGGGGGGGGAGAAGCAAATGGGCGCTTCTCCTATGTGCCCTGGCCGGGAATTGAACCCAGGTTCCCCGCAGGCCAGGCCGACGCTCTACCGCTGAGCCAACCGGCCAGGGCCTGCAGTGTTTTATTTATATGTATATTTTAAAAAATTTATTCATTTTAGGAGAGAGAGAGAGAGAGAGAGAGAGAGAGAGAGAAGGCAAGGAGAAGCAGGAAGCATCAACTCCCATATGTGCCTTGACCAGGCAAGCCCAGGGTTTCAAACCGGCAACCTCAGTGTTCCAGGTCCACACTTTATCCACTGCAATAGGTCAGGCGATTGCAGTGTTTTAAATGGTGAAAAACTGGAGTCAACTTTAAAGACAATCAATTGGGAAGTTTTTAAAAACTACAATCATACAACAAAATACTATGTAGCTGTTGCTGACCAGGCGGTGGCGCAGTGGATGGAGCGTAAGACTGGGATGCAGAGGACCCAGGTTCGAGACCCCGAGGTTGCCAGCTTGAGTGTGTACTCATCTGGTTTGAGCAAAGCTCACCAGCTTGGACCCAAGGTCGATGGCTCGAGCAAGGGGTTACTCCATCTGCTGTAGCCCCACGGTCAAGGCACATATGAGAAAGCAATCAATGAACAACTAAGCTGTTGCAACGAAAAACTAATGATTGATGCTTCTCATCCCTCTCCGTTCCTGTCTGTCTGTCCCTATCTATCCCTCTCTGACTCTCTGTCTCTGAAAAAAAAAAAAAAAATACTATGTAGCTGTTAAAAAAGGTAGACATATAAAGTAAATATATGTGGAAACATGTTCACAATATATTAAGTGAATGAAATACTGCTTTGCATAATAGCATGCATAAGTGATCTTATTTAAAAACACGTTTATATATGCATATAAGTTTGGGAAAATGTGTATACCAAACACCAATTATCTCTGGGTAATATAATTGTGTACTTTCTACATTTTGATAGTTTAGAATTTTTTTTTACAGCAAGCACATAACTTAAAATTATAAAATGTATTTATTTTCAAAAGTCATACATGCTTCTATAGCTGCTACAAAAAATTAAAAATCAAGCTAAGAAGAATTTATAACATGAGAGAGGAAAATATGTCCTCAACCCCACAATATCCTATCTCTAGAAATAACCACTGTTAATGTTTCGGTCCTTTCCTTATTTTTCTTCAAAAATATAAATAGAAATGCTCAGATAATTTTTAATTTTCTCAAAAATGGATCCACTGAATGTACTGTTATGCTACTTAAACCTTTTTACTTAAGCATATACATGGATATACCTTGTTCCATGTTAGTGTGCATATATTTACATTACTCTCCTTAAACACTCTATAGTATTCCATGTTGTTTGGATTACTTTTTTAATCAGGAAAGATAAAGCCATCTCTGTTCAAAACAAACACCTAAGGAATTGTGCAGAACATTAGTCTTGAGTGCCCCCTACTGGAGGCTCTTCACTGATAGTAACAACACATAAAATTGCAAATTAATGGCAAGAAAGAATTCAAAAGGAGGACACTATGCTTTTCAGCACATGACAAAAAAAATCTAGTAACTCAGAAGAGAAGATGTATGTTTTGAAACAATTTTATCGAAGAATTCTTTATTTATTTCTACAGGCATGTGCTAAGGACTCGGGGTAAAGACAAAGAAACCAAGTTAAGCAGTTCAACCTCCCATCTCCCTCATGAACCAGGTTGTCTGTCCATGTTAGTGGTGGGACAGGGCTGCAGGGTGCGAAGTGCTGGCAAACAGGCAGCTAAAAAAAGTTTTTACTTCACTCCTTTTTATCTCTTCAGTTTTGAAGTTACCTTTACCTCTCTCGTCACATTCCAAATCTGGAAGCGGTAGCTCCACCTCTATAAACATCTTAGTTGTTTACACTCTGTAATTTTCCAATCTACTCGAGTCTGTGATTATACACTATGTAATAATCAAAGACTCAGAGTAAAAGAAAAAATTGGAATGTTGAAAAAACTTACCTAAAACACAACAAGTATATGTGAACAAAGAAAACACTGGAATTACTAAAGGTAGCATTTCTTCTTGATAAACTGATAAACAACACTTATGACTGGAATTAATTTTTTATAATAAAACAAAACTATACTTAAACCTGTCTATGTTATTTGCTTTTAGTGAGACAAATTCTATTGTTTCTAGACATTAATATTTGATACATTCTTATAAAAATTTTGCTATAAAATTAATTAATTATACTTACAGCTAATCTGTGATTATTTGCAAGGCTGATCATTTGCTGGGCTAGGCCATTTAGTAATCGAGTACGAAGGGATAGGTCATCAAGGTCATGACGAAAAGGAAAAGCAATACCATCCACTATCACTAATCGAACCTAAATACAGAACAGATAATGATATTAGGTTTGGTATTAAAAATAAAATTAACAAAAAGCATAGCCCGCTGTATAAAAAAAAACAATAATAAACCCTTAAAATTCAGGGTTCTTTTTTTACAGGGACAGAGAGAGAGTCAGAGAAAGGGATAGATAGGGACAGACAGACAGGAACGGAGAGAGATGAGAAGCGTCAATTATCAGTTTTTCGTTGTGACACGTTAGTTGTTCATTGATTGCTTTCTCATATGTGCCTTGACCGCGGGCCTTCAGCAGACTGAGTAACCCCTTGCTCGAGCCAGCGACCTTGGGTCCAAGCTGGCGAGCTCAGGGTCTCGAACCTGGGTCCTCCGCATCCCAGTCCGACGCTCTATCCACTGTGCCACTGCCTGGTCAGGCACAGCATTCTTCTTCCAACTCTACACAACCTTTATTTTGCATAATTACATATCTACTCACCTGACCAGGCGGTGGCACAGCGGACAAAGCATCAGACTGGGAGGCAGAGGACCCAGGTTCAAAACCCCAAGGTCGTCAGCTTGAGGGTGGGCTCATCTGGTTTAAGCAAGGCTCACCAGCTCAAGCCCAAGGTTGCTGGCTTGAGCAAGGGGTCACCGGCTCAGCTGGAGCCCCCAAGGGCAATGCATGTATGAGAAAGCACTCAATGAACTAAAAAGTGCTGCAACTGCCTGACCTGTGGTGGCACAGTGGATAAAGCGTCAACCTGGAAACACTGAGGTTGCTGGTTCAAAACCCTGGGCTTGCCTGGTCAAGGCACATATGGGAGTTGATGCTTCCTGCTCCTTCCCCCTTCTCTCTCTCTCTCTCTCTCTCTCTCTGCCCCTCCCTCCCTCCTCTCTATAATGAATAAATAAAATCTTTAAAAAATAAAAAAAAAAACAGGGGGGAGGGGGGAGAGGGAGAGGGGGAGGGAGAGGCGCACAAAGAAAACTAGATAGAAGGTGACAGGACAATCTGACTTTGGGTGATGGGTATGCAACATAAGTGAACGACAAGATAACCTGGAGTTGTTATCTTTGAATATATGTATTCTGATTTATTGATGTCGCCCCATTAAAAATAAAATTAAAAATAAATAAATAAATAAATAAAAACAAAAAAAAAAACAAAACTCACCCTTCTAAAAAAAAAAAAAGTGCTGCAACTATGAGTTGATGCTTCTCATCTCTTCCCCCTTCCTGTCTGTCTGTCCCGATCTGTCCGTCTCTCTCACAAAAAAAAAAAATTACATATCTACTCATACAATGCTTTTTGTACAAATTACCAAAAATTAAATGTACTCTGGTTTGATCATTTATCCACTTAGAAAAGTAAGTTAGTCCTGACTGGATAGGTCGGTTGGTTAGCACATCATCCTGATATGCAAAGCTTTTGAGTTCAATCCTCAGGGCACATACAGGAACAGATAGATGTTTCTGTCTCTTTCTCTCCTTTCCTCTCTCTCTAAAATCAATCAGTAAAAATATTTTTAGCCTAATCTGTGGTGGTGCCATGAATAAAACACCGACCTGGAATGCTGAGGCTGCTGGTTCGAGGCCCTGAGCTTGCCCAATCAAGGCACATTTGAGAAGCAACTACAAGTTGATGCTTCCCGCTCCTCCTTGCCTTCTCTCTCTCTCTCTCTCAAAATCAACTGAGAGATTCAGGAACTTTGATCTGTTCCCGTACGTATCCTGACCAGAGATCAAACTGGCAACCTCTGAGCTTTGGGATGATGCTCTAATAACTGAGCCATCTGGCCAGGGCCAATCAATGTTTTTTAAAAAGCATGTAACTCGGCAAAATTAAAAAGAAGCATCTGCCACTATACATAGTTTTTAAAGGGATATTTTTACATTGATAAAAAGCCCTTTTGAAGTGTTAAACAAGTTTCTCAATTAAATACATCACTTTTACCTTCAGGATCTTTTTTATGTTAAAAAAAATAACCCTCTTCAAATATCAAATTATAATACTTTCTTCAGAAACTTAATGGTATGCTTTTTTCCCCTTAATATTAATTTTTTCTATTGATTTGAGAGAGACAAAGGAGAGAGCAACAGAAAGGGAAAGAGAGAAAAGAAAAGGGAGAGAGGGGGAGGGGGAGGAGGAGGGGGAGGGGGAGGGGGAGGGAGGAAGAGAGAGAGAGAGAGAGAGAGGCATCAACTCATTCCACTTAGTTCCATTTAGTTGTGTGCTCATTGATTGCTTCTCATATATGCCCTGACCAGGGACTGAACCCACGACCTTGGTTCGCTAGATAGCAGCAGCAAAAGGGAAGTTTTATATTTCACTTTATACCTCTCTTTACTGTTTGTTTGATATGAGCTATTCCACCATTACTGGAGGTGGAAGCTCTTTCTTTGTTATTTCAATTTCTTACTTTGGGCATAATATTAGTATATTTGTGCTAAATAAATGTAAATATAAATAAATTGTAGGACAAGTAAGGAAGAGATTTTCTAAATTGGCTTATTGGACATCATACTATTTACTTATTTTTCATGCTAACCAAACACCTCCAAAGATACTTGGTTAGTTATATTTCAGTACTTTGAGCCATACCTTTGAGTGCTCTAAAAGGAAGTCTGAAAGGAGATAAACTTGTGCCAGTAGCTCTGGATAGTCATGACAACGAAAATAATAAATATGGGAAAGTATATTTTCAAGAGTGAAATTCTCCAAAGCCTTTGGGTACACTGAAAGAAACAACAAAACAAACTTAAAATAATTAGTTTTACCAGTTTTGATATATTGGTGACTACAGAAAAACAATACCTTTGAATAACAAAATGTTTCACTACAAATTACAAAATGCTTTGACTTTAATTGAAAGATGAGAAAAATTGTAGCAAAACTACTATGAACTATCATTTCACAATTCCTTCCCTCTTATTTTCACCTTTTCCACTCTTTCATATTAGTCTATCTAGAAATTTTTATACACATATACAACTAGTTTTAATGCCTGTCTTTTCATGTTTCTAGTTAGTGGTTTCTAATAAATAGAAGTAACATAATGAAATTCTTTCTTTTTTTTAGTGAGAGAGAAAGAGATGAGAAGCATTAACTCCTAGTTGCAGCACGTTAGTTGTTCATTGATTGCTTCTCATATGTGCCTTGACCAGGGGGCTCAAGCTGAGCCAGTGACCCTGCGCTCAAGCCAGCAACCTTGGGCTCAAGCTGATCCCATGTGAGTTTGCACTCAAGCAGGTGACCTCATAGTTTCTAACCTGGGACCTCAGCATCCCAGGTCGAAATTCTGTCCACTGTACTAATACAGGTCTGGCTCTTTCTTGTTTCTTTCCTAGGACTAAAAACTAATAGTTAAAAGGAAAAATCTTCAAGAGAAACAAAACATTTTCCCCTTAAATGCTATAATACAACAATAATTTAAATAAAAACGATTTATATATATATATATTTATTCTTTTTTGGTATTTTTCCGATATGAGAAGGGGGGCAGCAGACAGACTCCCACATGCGCTAGACCAGGATCCACCCTGCATGCCCACCAGGGGGCAATGTTCAACCTATCTGGGGCGTTGCTCCACTGCAACTGGAGCTATTCTAGTGCCTGAGGTGGAAGCCATGGAGCCATCCTCAGCACCCGGGCCAACTTTTGCTCCAATGGAGTCTTGGCTGCAGGAGGAGAAGAGAGAGAAAGGATAGGGGGAAGGGTGCAGAAGCAGATGGGTGCTTCTCCATGTGCCCTGGCCAGGAATTGAACCCCGGACTTCCACACACTGGACCGATGCTCTACCGCTGAGTCAACCGGCCAAGGTTATATATATTTATTTTATTTTATTTTTCTTAAGTGAGAGTAGGGGAGACAGATTCCCACATGCGCCCTGACCAGGATCCACCTGGCAACCCCCGACTGGGGCCAATGCTGGAATTCGCCAAGCTATTATCAGTATCCGGGGCCAATGTTCAAACCAAGAGAGCCACTGGCTGTGAGAGGGGAAGAGAGAGAAAAGGGGTAGAGAAGCACATCACTTCTCATGCGTGCCCTGACTGGAGATTGAACTGAGGACATCTACACGCTGAAGCTTCCCTCCCCCTTTCTTTCTTTCTCTCTCTCTCTCAAATCAATAAAATCTTTAAAAAAAAATCAATATACTAAATGCATTGAATATAGTGAAAGTGAATGCACTGAGACAACATTTTATATTAAAGTCTCCAACAGCCTGACCTGTGGTGGTGCAATGGATAAAGCATCAACCTGGAATGCTGAGGTCACCGGTTCAAACCCTGGGCTTCCCTAGTCAAGGCACATATGGGAGTTGATGCTTCCTGCTCCTCCCCCTTCTCTCTCTCTCTCTCTCAAAATGAATAAAATAAAGTCTCCAACAAAATTAGTTTACACTTGGCAGGCCCAAGTATAATTGGAGGGTTGGGGAATACAGAGGGACAAATACACGGTGATGGAAAATGATTTGACTTTGGGTGATGGGCACACAGAGCAGTCAACAGTTCAAATGCTCTAGAAATATTTACCTGAAACCTATGTACTCCTGTTGATCAATGTTACCCCATTAAATTATATTTCTAAATAAAATTAATAAAAATTTAAAAATTGAGTTATGTCAGAAAAACTATAAACATTTTTAAATGGTGGTTTAAAAAGAAAAGTATGACCTGACCTGTGGTGGCGCAGTGGATAAAGTGTCGACCTGGAAATGCTGAGGTCGCCGGTTCGAAACCCTGGGCTTGCCTGGTCAAGGCACATATGGGAGTTGATGCTTCCAGCTCCTCCCCCCTGTCTCTCTCTCCTCTCTCTCTCCCTCTTTCTCTCCTCTCTAAAATGAATAAATTAAAAAAAAATTAAAAATAAAATAAAATAAAAAAAAAAGAAAAGGATGGTTTGAAGTCACACAGTCTGCCCTCGAGCTGCTGCAGTAGAGGCCATTAAAGGGGGAAAAAAAGTCAATCCTGGTTGTGGTACTTCTCATTTTGTAAGACTGGGTATGAGAATTTAATACCAGTACATTGTCACAGCATTAAGTTTCACTTTCCAAATGGTCTCTCACTAAAGCTTGAGATGAGAACAAATGCAAATTTCTTTTATTATAGAGAAATAAAGAGAATCATTTGCTAACTTACCCTCTCCCATCTGTGTTCCTGCGATAAGCTGAAGGTGCTGAATGCAGGCAGTAGCAAGGTCTACCACTCTATCAACCATAAAACTTCCCTCTGTGTCAATAAAAACTGCTTCACCTTCCACTCCTCCAAAACATTCTGGTATCTGCACATCTACAGCCAACTGCATACTATATCAAGAGAAAGAAGTCAAATAAACAAATCGTTAACAAGATTTTTTAAGTTTTAAGGTAGTGCTTTTCAAACTCCAGATCACCACCCATTAGGTACCAGTAAATATTTTATAAATACAAATATATTCCCCCAACAACAGAGACGACTGATTCTCCATGACTCCAAATATGTGAATCAATTGATGCTTGGATTAGAAAAAGGGAAATGCCAGGCCCTGGCAGGTTGGCTCAGTGGTAGAGCGTCGGCCTGGCGTGCAGAAGTCCCGGGTTCGATTCCCAGCCAGGGCACACAGGAGAAGCGCCCATCTGCTTCTCCACCCCACCCCCTCCTTCCTCTCTGTCTCTCTCTTCCCCTCCCGCAGCCAAGGCTCCATTGGAGCAAAGATGGCCCAGGCGCTGGGGATGGCTCCTTGGCCTCTGCCCCAGGCGCTAGAGTGGCTCTGGTTGAGGCAGAGCGATGCCCCGGAGGGACAGAGCATCGCCCCCTGGTGGGCAGAGCGTAGCCCCTGGTGGGCGTGCCGGGTGAATCCTGGTCGGGCACATGCAGGAGTCTGTCTCTCCCTGTTTCTAGCTTCAGAAAAATACAAAAAAAAGAAAAAGAAAAAAAGAAAAAGGGGATGCCTATAAAATGATTAAGGAATTTCAGTGGTTTTTTAGGCCTCTGGGAATGGAACCCTTTCTTATTATATATAAATCTACTTTCAGACATTTAACTTTCCAATATATTCTCTGGTATTAATTAATGTAGTAACTCTTCAAGATGGAGCACTAAAGTAATACAAATGTTGTTGGTTTTTGTTTGATGCATGTATGCACATACAAAAAATTATGAACACATTCATGCCTTTTTTGGTCTGACAGGACAATACTCTATACTAATATAAAATGTTATGAAGCCCACCCTTAAGAAGAGAACGTTTTATTTTTACCATAATTGTGTTTTTCCAACACCTGGTGCACCACAAATTTCTGTTATTTTGGTTAAGGGCACTCCACCCCCAAGAACATTATCAAGTGCTGAACAGAAGGTTATTATGAAGTTCTGCGTGTGCTCCTGCTCAAGAAGATCCAGTGCTGTACAATTCTTGCCTGACTCAGCTGTACCAGCAAGTCTTGATTTATCTGTGACACATTCTCTTCTGATTATTTGCAGAGTTTCTAAGGCTTCCTCTTTAGATATCCCAATTTCTAAAAAGTAGAATAAGAAAAACAAAACCTTACTTACTTTAGTGATTTAGAACAGTATAACATTGCCTTACCTGTGGTGGCACAGTAAAGTGTCAACCTAGAATGCTGAGATCACCAGTTTGAAACCCCAACTTTGCTGGGTCAAGGCACAAAAGAAAAGCAATTATTAAAAATTGATAGGCCTGACCTGTGGTGGCGCAGTGGATAAAGTGTCAACCTGGAAATGCTGAGGTTGCCAGTTCAAAACCCTGGGCTTGCCTGATCAAGGCACATATGGGAGTTGATGCTTCCTGCTCCTCCCCTCTTCTCTCTCTCTCTCTCTCCCCTCTCTATAATGAATAAATAAAATCTTTAAAAAAAATTGATGCTTCCCGCTCCTCTCCCCTGCTTTTCTCTCTAATATCAAAATAAAGAAAATCTTAAAAACAAATAGAAAAGCTCTGGCTGGTTGGCTCAGTGGTAGAGCATTAGCCCGGTGTGTGGATGTCCTGGATTCAATTTCCGGCCAGGGCACACAGAAGTGCCCATCTCCTCCCCTCCCCCTCTTTCTTCTCTCTCTCTCTTCTCTTCCCCTCCTGCAGCCATGGCTCAATGGAGCAAGTTGGTCCCAGGCGCTAAGGATGGCTCCATGGCCTCTGCCTCTTTGAAAAAAAAAAAAAAAAAAAAGGCTCTGATTGCAAGGGTACATCGCCCCCTAGTGGGTTTGTTTGCCAGGTGGATCCTGGGTGGAGGCACATGTGGAGTCTGTCTCTGCCTCCCCTCCTCTCACTAATAAATAAACAAATAAATAATAAAACAGTGTAACCTTGAGCATGGAGTTGCTGGCTTGAGCATGGGATCATAGACGTGACCCCATGGTCACTGGCTTGAGCCCAAAGGTCGCAAGCATGAGCAAAGGGTCACAGGTTTGGCTGGAGCCTCCAAGTCAAGGCACATATAAGTCAATAAATGAACTAAGGTGCCGCAATGAAGAATTGATGCTTATCTCTCTCCCTTCCTGTCTTTCTCTCTCACACTCTCTCTCTCCCCCGCCACCTCTCTAAAATGAATATAATTTTTAAAAAAGCCCATCAGGCCTGACTTGTGGTGACGCAGTGGATAAAACGTTGACCTGGAAATGCTGAGGTCGCCGGATTGAAACCCTGGGCTTGCCTGGTCAAGGCACATATGGGAGTTGATGCTTCCAGCTCCTCCCTCCCTTCTCTCTCTCTGTCTCTCCTCTCTGTCTCTCCCTCTCCTCTCTAAAATGAATAAAAAAAAAAAACAACCATCAAACTTTGGGGGACACAATGTGTGATGTAAGATTTAAAACTAGTTAACATTGGGTCTACATTTATTTTTGACCACAGGTTGTAACCCCTTTATTTTACATTAAGGGCAATGACTTAAAATTCTCTTCTCTCTTGATAGCATAGTTCTAAGCATACCATAATATAATGGGTACAGAGAGACTGACCACAGACAGCTTTATTTTTGTATGCCTCAGGATGCAGTAGTTCCCACCAAGGTATTATCTTCAGTGTTCTGGAATGTGAGATTTAAGTTATTTTTTCTTTTTTAAAATTACTTTTTTGGGGGCGAAATATTGATTTGCTGTTCCATCCATTGGTTTTCTTTTTTTCCCCAGAAGAAAGAAACTAGCTATGCATTTTAGTACTTTTTTTTTTTTCATTTTAGTTTTTTTTTTTTTTTTTTTTTTGCATTTTTCCAAAGCTGGAAACGGGGAGGCAGTCAGACAGACTCCCGCATGCGCCCAACTGGGATCCACCCGGCATGCCCACCAGGAGGCGATGCTCTGCCCCTCTGGGGCTCGCTCTGTTGCACCCAGAGCCATTCTAGCGCCCGAGGAAGAGGCCACAGAGCCATCCTCAGCGCCCGGGCCATCTTAGCTCCAATGGAGCCTCGACTGGGAGGGGAAGAGAGAGACAGAGAGGAAGGAGAGGGGGAGGGGTGGAGAAGCAGATGGGCACTTCTCCTGTGTGCCCTGGCCAGGAATCAAAACGGGGATTCCTGCACGCCAGGCTGATGCTCTACCACTGAGCCAACTGGCCAAGGCCGCATTTTAGTATTTTTAATGGCATTTTTCCCCTGCTTTTTTGGCCAAAGGGCAAATTTTCATTTTGCACTGTACCCAGTGAATTATGTATTTGGCTCTGGGTAGTCAACACCTTCGGTTCTGGCAGGTGGACCAGAGGGCAGTCTGGGTTCAGCAGACCTCTCTGTAGTAAAATTTGATATAATGTTTTCCTGGAGTTATAGGCACTGGTGTTTGAAGCATTGGTGTCTTGGTTTTACTTTTCTTTTCTGTCCCTAGCTGGCTGCTTGCCTCTTCTCTCCAAAACAAGTTCTGCAGCACCAGCAGTATGACTACTGTTACAGACTTTCTGATCAAAATGAGCGATTTAGGGTTTATTACTTCTCACCCACCCCATAATTCATTCTCCCATTCTTAAATTCTCTGCTTACAAGCTCTCACTTCCTTTGCAACTGAGGGCACTCTCCCCCCTTCTTCCCATTCATTCTTCTCTGCCTGTCGGTTGTTTCTTGCAAGTGCCCCAACCAGGAATCAAATCTGCAACCTTGGCATGCCAGAACGATGCTCTGAGGTTTAGGGTTTTTCCAGTGTTACATAAAAGAAACGATGTCTTCTTTCTAGTGTTTTCTTCAGATCTAGGGATTCTATTTCTTTTTCCACTTTTAGTGTCTCTAGTCCTATCACTAATCCTTTATTTCTCAAATTTTTTCCCTGTCCCTTAGATTTGGGAAGAACGAAAATTAGGCTATGAGCCCTGGCTGGTTGGCTCAGTGGTAGAGCATCGGCCTGGCGTGTGGGAGTCCCGGGTTCGATTCCTGGACAGGGCACACAGGAGAAGCACCCATCTGCTTCTCCACCCCTCCCCCTCTCCTTCCTCTCTTTCCCTCCCCCCAGCCAAGACTCCATTGGAGCAAAGATGGCCCGGGCGCTGAGGCTGGCTCTGTGGTCTCTGCCTCAGGCGCTAGAATGGCTCTGGTTGCAACAGAGCAACGCCCTAGAGGGGCAGGGCATCGCCCCCTGGTGGGCATGCCTGGTGGATCCTGGTCGATGCATGAGGGAGTCTGTCTGACTGCCTCCCCGTTGCCAGCTTCTGAAAAATACAAAAAAAAAAAAAAAAGAAAAGAAAAAAAGAAAATTAGGCTATGTGAGTTCCAATCCTGGCTCCACAACTTCCTAGTCCAGTCATGAAAAGTTACTTAACCTCCCCAAGTATCATCAGTTCTTTCATCTGTATACTGGACAGGGTCCACCTTAAGAGTGTTAGTTCTTTTTAGCATCAATGAGATAATCCTCAGAGCATTCAGCAGGCACTGGCAGAGAAAGCAATTAGTAAAGGCTTCGAAGACCACAGTTCTAACCATGAAAACCATGTTTAAGTGTAGCCAAGAAGCCTTTCACTTTGTAAGGTGGACTGCAGCAGAAACTGCGGAGACTCGGCTGCAGCCGGAGGGCGAGAGAAGACATGGTGGCGGCACAGACGCCGGCCAGTATACCACGGTTTAATGTCGGGAGTCGTTACCTTTGCTGAGCTCGGAAGGTTTCACCTCCAACAATTCTTCAGCAGTCTGGAAACCTGCAGAAACCATCTTAACCCGCACCGCTGGGGACAGGGGAAAACTCAGTAAACCCCGCTGCATTTCAAAGCTGGACGTCTACGCGCGCAGTCGCAAAGAACCGCTCCACTCCAGACAGCGGAGCCCGGCTGCGCCCGGCCGCGGCCGCGTGACGTCAGGCGTAAAGCGGAAAGGGCGGGGCCTGCGGCCAGGCTGCCCGCGGCCTTGGGTTTTGCGCCTTTGCGGAGGCGGACTAAAGTTTCACACGACAGCACCGTTTCTGTCGTGAATCTTCGAAATTCCGTGACAGTTTCCCCATTAAAAGTACATCCTGACATTAAAAAGATAGCTGGAGACCCCAGGATGGAGATCCAGGCTCAGTGGGGCCTACATCCCACATTTTCTCACCACTGCCCAGGCCCGTTGGGTGAAACCTCAGGGCTGTTCATGGGAATGATCACTGGGGTGGGAGTAATGCGCCCACACACCGGCCATTTACCGGTTTCGCATATGAAACGGACGTATAGAGGTTAATCTGGGCCCCTGTTACAGAGTTCCAGTCCCTGGGCTCTTCTTGCCTGCTGTCCCGTCTTCCTCGTCCCCTCGCCTTTCCCGCCCTCGCGAGGCATTGTGGGCCGACCGGACCCCTCCGCGGGTGTCGCTTGGCGCCCAATTCCTGCACCCCCCTCGCCCCCCCCCCAACTGGCCGCCATTCTGAGACTTGAGAACGTTAGTTCTTAACCGCCTGCCAAGCTTAAAAAGTAGCTGGAAAAGTAAGCAAGTAATGTCCCCATAGTGGGCTGGGCATGGGCTCCCCTTGTTCTGAGACGGAGTAGTTGGGCTACGCAAGAGCTCCTCTTCTGGTACAGAGCTGGAGAGGGACTGCTTCTAACACAGAACTGTGAGGGACTTGAGACGTGGTTTACGAAGTCTTTCCTCGCCTAGGTGAGTTACGGTTTCTTTCGAGAAGTAATTCATTCCCTACCTTTGAGCAACAATTTTTTTTCCTGATGAAAGGTATTCCCTAAATAGGGCACACCAGAGCCCTTTAAGTACATAATATCTGAAGAAGAAAACACGTTTTGACTGTGACATCTTAGGACAAGCGGTGCAGGCCACCAGCCATGAAAACTGAGTACATCTAGTACATGGCTGGAGGAAAAAATATAGACAACCGTTAGAAATGTAGTAATATTTTCTACTGAACTCTATGTACCCAGCAGCAAGGAAGCCCTACCCTAGAGACTTAGCCAAGAATGAGGTCAGCTAACCGCACCTCTCCCGCCCTTGTAAACGCTGCTTGCTTGCTTAGACTAGATAACCACCCTATAAAAAGGAGCCATTTTAGAAGCTCGGGGCTGCAGTGTTCCCTTGCGTGGGTCCCTGCGCAGGTTTGCAATAAAACTTATGAAATTCACTTTGGGTTTGCTGTGGTCTATCTCCTGGGATGTAACACTGACCACTTTAGCAAATCCTACACATTCCAAATGCAACCATTCCACCAGAAAAAAAGGGGACACAGGAGCTCATAGCAGTTTTACTGAAGCCAAAATGAAAGCCTTGTACCCTTTTTATACCACGAGCTACCTCCAGATTGTGAGCTCCTCTTGGGGTAGGCGGAGAATTCGAGAATTGGTTTTCATATCCCATTTGGTAGGGCAGAGAAAGGCCAGTAGGACTGCTCAAAATGTGGTGGTTTGTCGTTCAGTATGTTGCCTGACCTCTACAGTGACTCACAACTGGCCACGCGGTGGACGTTTTGTAAATGTTGTCTGTAGGGAGGAGAGCTCATGCTTATGCTTGTAAAGCAACCAGGGCCTCGGGGGAAGGAAGAGATGGCGTTAACACGGTAGCTCTTCAGTTAGTTTGATCGGGTAGGTTGTGTTTAGAATTGTTTCATTGTCATTGGAGAGTTAAGAAACTAGCTGACTCTTATCTATAGCTATACAATTACGTGTTATTTATATCTTATTCTGACCCTTGAATTGCTTGTAATTATTGTCTTCATCATCATTCTTAAGATTTTTTAAAAAGACTTTATTGATTTTACAGAGCGAGGAGAGGGAGGGGGGGAAGCAAGAAATATCCACTCATAGCTGCTTCACCTTAGTTGTTCATTGATTTCTTGTCATATGTGCCTTCACCCGCAAGCCTGGGGCTTCAAACCAACGACCTCAGTGTTGCAGTTAGATGCTTTGTCCACTGAGCCACCACAGGCCAGGCAAGATTTTTTTTTTTAAGCCTGTATAATCAGGCTTTCAAACTGGGATCCAGGTTTATGGGGCCATGCAGCAGGAGCTAACAAAACCATAGGATTTATATGGAAGGTGCAATTTCCTTCCTGTAGAGTTGGGTTTTCTCAAATATTTTTTAGAGAAGAATTGAATGATTTAATTAGCAAGCCCTTTAAAATGTTTTCTGTTACATGAACTTTAATATATTGTAGAGTGAAATACAAACATAAAAATTTAAGATCAGCCTGACCAGGTGGTGGTGCAGTGGATAGAGCGTCGGACTGGGATGCAGAGGACCCAGGTTCGAGACCCCGAGGTCGCCAGCTTGAGTGCGGACTCATCTGGTTTGAGCAAAAGCTCACCACCATGGACTCAAGGTTGCTGGCTCGAGCAAGGGGTTATTCCTTCTGCTGAAGGCCCGTGGTCAAGGCACATATGAGAAAGCAATCAATAAACAACTAAGGTCTCGCAATGAAAAACTGATGATTGATGCTTCTCATCTCTCTCCATTCCCGTCTGTCTGTCCCTGTCTATCCCTCTCTCTGACTCTCTCTGTCCTTGTAAAAAAAAAAAAAAAAAAAAAAAAGATCATAAGACTTTCAAAGAAAGATCCTGTTTAAACTGAATACTTCAGTAGTTTTTAAAATTTTTTATTTATTTATTCATTTTAGAGAGGCAAAGTGGGGGGAGAGAGAGAGAGAGAGAGAAGGAGGGAAGAGCAGGAAGCATCAACTCCCATATGTGCCTCTACCAGGAAAGCTCAAGGTTTTGAACTGGCAACCTCAGATTTCCAGGTCAAAACTTTATCCACTGAGCCACCACAGGTCAGGCAGAATTCTTCAGTAGTTTCCCAAAGTTTCCGGGGTATATGTTTTTATTTTCACTTGCAATTGGGATTACGTTCTGAAAAAGTTTGAGAGGCACTGTGATGGACATATGAATTGGTTTTTATAACATTTCTAGAAATTACAACTGTGAGACTTTCAGCAAGTTTATTCAGTTTTCTCACCTATAACTAGAAGATAATATTTCATGGGGTTTTGCCGTGGCCAGGGTAGCTTATCTTTGTGTATAAACATGTGTGTATAATTTTTTATTTTTTAATATGGGAGCTTCACAACTTTGCATTTCATCCTTGTGCATGGGCCATTCTAATCTCTGTATCTTTCCAATTTTAGTGTATATATTGCCTAAGCGAGCCCCTGATATTTATTATGGGGACGTGAAATATGGAGATTATTAACCATGTTGCTTAAGACAGGATATACAGTACTCTTTTCAAAGAGTGTATTATGATTCTAGGAGGGCTCAGGAGTTTTTCATAGAATGGATTCTCTGTAGTCTTGTTCTGGATTCATAGGCACCTGTGACAAACCAAAAGGATAACCGTAGAAGTGTTGAGCACGAGAAGGTTAAGGATAGGTCAAACACCACTCATTCTTGCCTGGGAGCGGAGACACTCTTATGAAGCTGGATTTCCAGTGGTGAAGGCCATCATTATACTCCCGCTGTGCAGATAGCCCCGTGCAACTTCTTCAAATGTGGGAGTGTATGGAGGGGCCTCCGCATGAGCTTTTCCCTAGTTTGCTCAGTACAAAATTAGAATGTGTGCCATTGATGTTTCAAGTAAGGGTGATCATTTGCCACATATTTTGTACTTGTGCTTGAAACTTTGAACTGACAACCTATATTTAACAATACATGGTCAGCATTTTTAAATGTAGTTTTGCTAAATTTCATCTTTTCAAACTTGCTCTTTCAGTTATAGAGATAGCACCTTGATGACTTGCGCCAGACATCGCAGTGATGCCATTAGTTCTTTAAATCTGTAGCATCTTTATCTTTGTTTTCGAACAGCACCACTAACATAACAGCACCGCTAACTATACCAGGAAAAGGACAGGCTAAATGAGATCATCAAAAGGGGTGTGGAATATGTAGATAAGCACAGTGACTGCTGGTTATGCTTACGCTAGACATATATTACTTAAGATTTTGGCAATATCCATATATATAAAATATTGCTGCATGGTAATTATAGTGTGGAAACTCTTTCTCTAGAAGTAAGAAGGTCAACAGAATCTATGATAAAGTGATCCTATCTTTAGAGTGATTTGAATCTGAGGGTTAAGTGTCACAGAACATTTGCAACTCATACTTACCTGGCAGGGGAGATACCATGATCACGAAGATGGCTTCCCCAGGGTGAGGCTTACTCATTGCACTCCGAGTGTGTTGACCCCTGCGATTTCCCCAAATGTGGGAAACTTGACTGCATAATTTGTGGTAGTGGGGGACTGCGTTCGCGCTCTTCCCTGGTTTTGCATGTTAAAAGAGAGATTTGTGGGGAACTATTCCCCAATTTTGTGTAAATGATCGGTTCTTATGTTTCTTTTATATTTTCATTAGTGATTGTTTAGAGGGGAGGGGAGGAGAGGATCAGGAAACATTAACCCAGAAGTAGGAAGTAGTTATTTTCTGCTTGTAGTTTTATCTAGTGACTCTGTGGTTTTGAACTGGTGGCTTGCGTATCCCAGGTTGATACTTTAACTTCTGCCCCTTCATAAGTTAGCTTGCTTATTTTATTTTAGAGAGAGGGTTACAGAAGGAGAGAACACCAGTTTAGCTGTTCATTGGTTGAGGGGTCCGGCCGAGCCAGTGACCATTGACATGATCCCACGCTCAAGCTGGCGACCTTGAGGTTTTGAGTCTGGGAAATTTTCTATCCACTACACCTCCACCAGTCAGGGACTTCCTTAAAGCTTTGCTGTAGCAAGTTAACACAGAAATAAATTCCCTTACAGCCTGGAGGTCAGAAGTTGAATCGCATGGCTATCTTTCTTATAGTCTGGAATTTGTTTCCTTGTGCTTTGGTAGCTTGAAGAGGCTACATCTAGATGCATTCTTTGTCAACCCTTCCTCCATCACACAGCCAGCAATTTAGCATCTTTCCTTGACTGCACAATTTGTGGTAGAGGGTGCTGTGTTTTCACTTTCCCCTGTTTTCGACAATAGTGTATTTTGGTGTTGGCCAGAGTTCCTGTAAATTGATTCACACTGAATTGTCTTGCAAAGTAGAGTGTAACTGTTTTATTGACCAGTAGAGGGCTGACTTCTCACCACCTAAACTATCTTAATCTGTTTTTGTATTTTTGTACTAATTGTTACCAAGATATGATATATATATGGAAGGAGGTTTCTAGGGAAGATTGAGTAAAGGAGTACACTTAGGGTGAAGGTTAAAAAAGGAGTGTAGAATTCAAGAGGGACTGTTCTCAGTTTGTTGAGTAAGAGTGTTAAATCATAGATTATTTTGCAAAAGGCTGGGAGTTTCATAATTTATAACTTTTACTTTCCTAACTGAATAGTTATGACATCAGATGGGTTTTTCACTCTTTAATCAGATGTGTCTCATTAGCTGTATCCTTAGATTTCCCCACAAAATGAGAAAGTAGACAACAGTATAATCTGTGCTAGTGACAGTCTTTGTTTTCTCCTATAACTTGCTTTGTTTTTGTGTTCTCCCCCAAAATAAGGTTTACTAAAGTAGCATTATGTGATTTTTAAAATACCATATAGAGCCTGACCAGATGGTGGCACAGTGGATAGAGCGTTGGACTAGGAAGCAGAGGACCCAGGTTCAAAAAACCGAGCTCACTGGCTTGAGCATGGGATCATAGACATGACCCCATGGTTGCTGGCTTGAGCCCAAAGATTGATGGCTTGAAGCCCAAGGTCACTGGCTTAAGCAAGGGGTCACTGGCTCAGCTGGAGCTCCCCCCCAATCAAGGCATGTATAAGATAGCAATCAATGAATGTACAACTAAAGTGCTGCAACTACAAGTTGATGCTTATTTCTCTCTCCCTTCCAGTCTATCTCTCTTTCTGTCTCTCTTGCTA
Organism: Saccopteryx bilineata; assembly: GCF_036850765.1. Classification (NCBI taxonomy): domain Eukaryota; kingdom Metazoa; phylum Chordata; class Mammalia; order Chiroptera; family Emballonuridae; genus Saccopteryx; species Saccopteryx bilineata. The sequence goes on along the minus strand of NC_089491.1, from coordinate 385,492,968 downwards.
TAAAAAAAGAATTTCAGCCTGACCTGTGGTGGTGCAGTGGATAAAGCGTCAACCTGGAAACGCTGAGGTTGCTGGTTCAAAACCCTGGGCTTGCCTGGTCAAGGCACATATGGGAGTTGATGCTTCCTGCTCCTCCCCCCTTCTCTCTCTCTCTCTCTCTGCCCCCTCTCTATAATGAATAAATAAAATCTTTAAAAAAAAAAAAAAAAAGAACTTGCCTGACCAGGCGGTGGCGCAGTGGATAGAGCATCGGACTGGGATGCGGAAGACCCAGGTTCGAGACCCCGAGGTCGCCAGATTGAGCGTGGGCTCATCTGGTTTGAGCAAAAAAGCTCACCAGCTTTAACCCAAGGTTGCTGGCTCCAGCAAGGGGTTAATCGGTCTGCTGAAGGCCCGCGGTCAAGGCACGTATGAGAAAGCAATCAATGAACAACTCAGGTGTTGCAATGTGCAACGAAAAACTAATGATTGATGCTTCTCATCTCTTCATTCCTGTCTATCCCTCTCTCTGACTCTGTAAAAAAAAAAAAAAAAAGAACTTCAGATAAAATGGAATCCTATAGTGTTTAGTGTTTTTTGTCTGACTTCTTTCACATAGCATAATGTTTTTGAAGTTCATCAATATTGCTACATTTATTACTACTTTGTTCCTTTTTATTGTTAAATATATAGTATTGTTACAGGATATACCATAAATTGTTTATCCATTTTTCTCTTTTATTTCTTTCTTTCTTTGATTTAGAGAGAGAGAGAGACAGGGAGAGATGAGAAGCATCAACTTGTAATTGCATCACTTTAGTTCATTGATTGCTTTTCATACATGCCTTGACCAGGGGATTCCAGCCAAGGCAGTGAGTGACCCCTTGTGCAAGCCTACGACCTTGGGCTCCAGCCATTGACCATGGGATCATTTTGATGCTCCCACACTCAAGCTGGTCGATTCTCTATCTACTGCACCACCACCAGTCAGTCATATTGTGACTTTTTAAAAATTTTTTAAATTAAAAAAAATTTTTTTTTACAGAGACAGAGAATCAGAGAGAGGGATAGATAGGGACAGACAGAGATGAGAAGCATCCAGTATTACTTTTTTCGTTGCGACACCTTAGTTGTTCATTGATTGCTTTGAAACCTTATTCCAGTTTTCAAGTATTACAATAATGCTGTTATGGGTATTTGCATACAAGTCATTATGTAGACATGTTTTCATTCTCTTAGCTAAATACATAACGAGTAGAATGGCTCAGTCATATGGTAAGTGTATGTTTAACTTTTTTTAAAAATTGATTTTAGAGAAAAGAAGGGAGAAAAATAAAGGGCATTGATTTGTTGTTCCATTTATTTATGCATTCAATGATTGATTCTTGTGTATGCCCTAACCAGGGATCAAACAGGCAACCTTGGTGTATCTGGATGATGCTCTAACCAACTGAGCTACCTGGCCAGGGCATTGACTTAATTTTTGAATAAAATGTGAGGTAGGGTCCCATCAAGTTGTCCCAGCTCTACTGTTGAAAAGACTGTTCTTTCCTCCAATAAGTTATTTTGTCACCCTTGTTGAGAATCAATTGATGATCAGTATGAGAGTTTGTTTTCTGGATTCTCCAATTCTGTCCCTTTGATCTATTGTATATGTCTACTTTAATGTCAGTACCACACTGTTATCATTACTGTTGCTTTGTAGTAAGTTTTGAAGTCAGGAAGCATGAGTCCAACTTTTTCTTCAGATTTTCCCCCCTATTTTGTGGGTATTTCCTTTGAAAAGTGGCCATTAGCTCTAAGCACTAGGGAATTGTTGGCGGTTGGATAAAATGGATATTGAGCCCAGAAGTATATGAATTAGCAAGAGTCCTTGGTTGCCAAAGAACCTCAGACTCTTCAGTTTTCTTAATTAGTGTGAAAATCTCCAAAGTGTTTTATTTACACCTGTTGTATCCTGTAATTCCCAGACACAGGTTAAAATTGTTTCTTTTAAACAAGATAGACATGAGGGGGGGGTGTGGGGGGAGACAAGAGGAAGTGATATCACGGGGCAAAGGGTGTGGATGTGCAAATAACATGCAATGCATGCTCAGAGCTTCAGGGATGCCAAGTATTCTGAAAATGTCAGAAAAAAATTAGAAGCAATATTGAAACTTCTGTTTCTTGAAATATCTAATGATACTAAAGTAGGTCTTGTGAATACTGGCTTTTGTAGTGACCATGTATAAAAAGTTGTGTGCACAGAAGAGTTTGGAGGCTGATGACAGGTGAATCCATACTTATTTGGCAGGGGAGTATTATGATCAAGTAGGTGGTACCCCCAGGGGCTTGCTCAACCCATTGTACTCTAGTTGTGCTGATTTCTGCAATTTCACCAAATGTGAGAAACTTTGGTTCATGATTTATGGTAGTAGAAGACTGTGTTTGCCCTCTCCCCTGGTAGTTTGTATTACAAAATTTGGTTTTCTGTTGACTTCATGTACTTTTATTTTTTTTTCAGAACAGAGAGGTATAGTTAGGTACAGACAGACAAGAATATAGACATGAAAAGCACCAATCATTAGTTTTTCATTGTGACACTTTTGTTGTTCATTGATTGATTTCTCATATGTGGCTTGACCATGGACCTTCAGCAGACTGAGTAACCCCTTGCTCAAGCCAGCAACCTTGTGTCCAAGCTGGTGAGCTTTGCTCAAGCCAGATGAGCCTGCGCTCAAGCTGGCAACCTCGGGGTCTCGAACCAGGGTCCTCTGCATCCCAGTCTGACGATCTATCCACTGCGCCACCATCAGGCATAATTTTCTGTACTTTTTGTTAGGTATTAATTCTTGATTAAGTTGTTTTTTTTCTTTTTCTTTTTTTTTTTTTTTTACAGAGACAGAACGAGAGTCAGAGAGAGGGATAGACAGGGACAGACAGACAGGAATAAAGAGATGAGAAGCATCAATCATTAGTTTTTTGTTGCGCGTTGCGACTTCTTAGTTGTTCATTGATTGCTTTCTCATATGTGCCTTGACCATGGGCCTTCAGCAGACTGAGTAACCCCTTGCTGGAGTCAGCGACCCTTGGTCCAAGCTGGTGAGCTTTTGCTCACACCAGATGAGCCAGCGCTCAAGCTGGCGACCTCAGGGGTCTCGAACCTGGGTCCTTCCACATCCCAGTCCACCGCTCTATCCACAGGCTTGATTAAGTTTTTGGAGAGAAATACATTCGCTCTCTTAAGCTTTTTTTTTAATTTCTTTTTTTTTGTTTGTTTGTTTGTTTGTATTTTTCTGAAGCTGGAAACGGGGAGGCAGTCAGACAGACTCCCGCATGCACCCAACCGGGATCCACCCGGCACGCCCACCGGGGGGCCAATGCTCTGCCCATCTGGGCGGCACTCTTTTACCACCAGAGCCACTCTAGCGCCTGGGGCAGGGGCCACGGAGCCATCCCCAGCGCCCGGGCCATCTTTTCTCCAATGGAGCTTCGGCTGCGGGAGGGGAAGAGAGAGACAGAGAGGCAGGAGAGGGGGAGGGGTGGAGAAGCAGATGGGCGTGTCTCCTGTGTGCCCTGGCTGGGAATTGAACCCGGGACTTCCGCACTCCAGGCCGACGCTCTACCACTGAGCCAACCTGCCAGGGCCTTTTCCTTAATTTCTTGAGGTGTTTTATTTATTCCACATTTTTTGGTAAAGATTTTGCTTTTCGTATTTAGCACTAAGAGTATTTAGTATTTACTCCTGCCATTAAGTTAAAAGATTTTATTTACTTACTGATTTTAGAGATATGAAGGGAGAGAAACACTGATTTGTTGTTCCCTGTATACATTCATTGGTTGATTCTTGTATATGCCCTGACTCAGGATCAAACCCACAACTTAGGGCATGTGAGGATGATGCTCTAACCAGCAGAGCACTAGGCCAGCATTATAATTACTATTAAAGCCTGCAAAAATTAATACCGAAAACGGTAGAATTGGGGATGATTGTTTTCCTTTGTACTCTTACATTTTCCCAAATGCTGAGTGGTTGCTTTTAAAACCAGAATGTTTTTTCCCCCAAAACATGTGTTTCTGTTTGGCTGTTTTTCTCCCTTTTAAATTTGAGAGTGGGTGGCACAGTGGATATAGAATTAACTTGGAACATTGAGGATCTAGGTTTGAGACCCCGAGGTCGCTGGCTTGAGTGCAGGCTCACCAGCTTGAGCGTGGGGTCACTGGCTTGAACATGGGATTGTAGACATGACCCCATGGTCACTAGCTTGAGCCCAAAAGTTGCAGGCTTGAGCAAGGTGTCACTGACTCGGTTGGAGCCCCCTGGTCAAGGCACATATGAGAAAACAATCAATGAACAACTCAGACGTCACAACAAGTTGATGCTTCTCATCTCTCTCCCTTCCTTTCCCTTCCCTTCCCTGTCTGTCCCTCTCCCTCCCTCCCTCCCTCCCTCCTTCCCTCCCTCCCTCCCTCCTTCCTTCCCTCCCCCCCTCTCTCAAATAAACAAACAAACAAACAAATAAATAAATACATTCGAGGGTGGGGAACTCTAAAGTCAGCTGCCTGGGACTTGTGATGTGGTCATATAAAGGAAAGGCTCTATGAGCTAAAAGCCTTTTATATTTACAGTGATGTCTTTGTTTTAAAAGTGTAAAGTGCTGCCTGACCTGTGGTGGCGCAGTGGATAAAGCCTTGACCTGGAATGCTGAGGTCACCAGTTTGAAACCCTGGGCTTGCCTGGTCAAGGTACATATGGGAGTTGATGCTTCCTGCTCCTCCCCACTTTCTTTCTCTCTCTCTCTTCTCTGAAATGAATAAATAAAATAAAAATAATTTTTAAAAAAATGAAAAGTGCTGCCTGACCTGTGGTGGTTCCAGGTTAGTGGATAAAGCACTGACCTGGAATGCTGAGGTCGCTGGTTCAAAACTTTGCTCTTGCCTGGTCACAGTACATGCTTCCTGCTCCTCCTCACCTTCTCATCCTGTCTCTCCTCTCTAAAATGAATAAATAGCCTGACCAGGCGGTGGTGCAGTGGATAGAGAGAGCATCGGACTGGGATGCAGAGGACCCAGGTTTAAAACCCTGAGGTCGCCAGCTTGAGCAAAAAAGCTCACCAGCTTGGACCCAAGGTCGCTGGCTCCAGCAGGGAGTTACTCGGTCTGCTGAAGGCCTGTGGTCAAGGCACATATGAGAAAGCAATCAATGAACCACTAAGATGTCACAACAAAAAACTGATGATTGATGCTTCTCATCTCTCTCCATTCCTGTCTGTCTGTTCCTATCTATCCTTCTCTCTGACTCTCTCTGTCCCTGTAAAAAACAAAAACAAAAACAAAAGTCATAAAATGAATAAATAAAATATTTTAAAAATAAAATAAAAATGAAAAGTGCTGCTATTTTATCCAGATTCTCTCTCTCTCTCTTTTTTTTTCTTACATAGGCAGAGATAGACAGGGACAGACAGGAATGGAGAGAGAGATGAGAAGCATCAATCATTAGTTTTCCATTGTGCGTTGCAACTTCTTAGTTGTTCATTGATTGCTTTCTCATATGTGCCTTGACCGCGGAGCAGACCGAGTAACCCCTTGCTGGAGCCAGCGACCTTGGGTCCAAGCTGCTGAGCTTTTTGCTCAAGCCAGATGATTCCACGCTCAAGCTGGCGACCTCGGGGTCTCGAACCTGGGTCCTTCCACATCCAAGTCGGACACTCTATCCACTGCGCCACCACCTGGTCGGGCAAAAGTGCTGCTATTTTAAATGGGTTGTGCCTTATGGAGTATTCAGGAACAGGTGTTTTGGGAAGTGGGAAGTAAATAGGGATAGAGGGGAAAGAAAAGGAAAGGTATGGAGATTACATACAACTGTGGCTGCAAAGAGATCACAAAATAGCTTTCCCAGTTTGCAGCTCATTTACTGACCCTTGCAAAGGATAGTTTGTGGTAACAGAGGCGGTAACTGGACTTTTTGGTTATGATCTGTTGAAAGTGAAGTGCAACCTGGCCTGTGGTGACGTAGTGGATAGAGCGTCAACCTGGAACGCTGAGGTCGCTGGTTCGAAACCTTGGTCTTGCCTGATCAAGGCACAAACGACAGGCAACAAGCAACTGAAGTGAAGCAACTATGAGTTGAAACTTCTCGCTTCTCGCCCCTCCCTCTTTCTCTTCTTCCTGTAAAATCAATAAGTAAAATCTTTAGCCTGACCAGGCGGTGGCACAGTGGATAAAGCATCAGACTGGGATGTGGAGGACCAGGGTTTCGAGACCCCGAGGTCGCCAGCTTGAGCACGGGCTCATCTGGTTTGAGCAAAGCTCACCAGCTTGGACCCAAGGTCGCTGGCTCGAGCAAGGGGTTTCTCGGTCTGCTATAGCCCCACGGTCAAGGCACATATGAGAAAGCAATCAATGAACAACTAAGGTGTCATAACAAAAAACTGATGATTGATGCTTCTCATCTCTCTTCGTTCTTGTCTGTCCCTATCTATCCCTCTCTCTGACTCTCTCTCTGTCTCTGTAAAAAAAAAAAATTAAGTAAAGTCTTTAAATGAAAGTCTAGTCCAGAAGATGCTCTGTGTTCCCACTCCCAGCAGTGCTCAGTTACTAGTAACTGAAATTCTTTTGGAGTTGACTATTGGCTGTTTATATTGGAGGGATAGCAGGCCATTTAGTTAACCAGCAGCTCAGGATTGGGAGCATGCTGTTGACGAGTATCATTCATAGATCTCTGTTGGGGCTGAGACAGAGGTGTGAGATGCAGATTTGGAAGTGAGCTAGCTACAGAAAGGGCCTAGTTCAGTGGTCGGCAAACTCATTAGTCAACAGAGCCCAAATATCAACAGTACAACGATTAAAATTTCTTTTGAGAGCCAGAGTTTTTAAACTTAAACTATATATATGTAGGTACATTCCTTATCGAGGTAGCGCCTGGACGTGGTATTTTGAGGAAGAGCCGCACTCAAGGGGCCAAAGAGCCGCGTGTGGCTAGCAAGCCATGGTTTGCTGACCAGGGGCCTAGTTGAATAGTTGAATTTACACCATAGTTGGCATCAGGAAAGTGGATGAATTTTTTTTTTTTTTTGAGGAAGGCAGCATGCAAATTGAGAAAAACATCATTCAAGAACTGGGCTTTGAAGAATTGTCCCAATTAGAGCAAGAGAGGAGAAAGACACCCTTGAAGGAAGCTGGGGAAAGAACAGAGGTGAGCACTGTAGTTAGGCATTGCAAGAAGAGGTCACTGCTGATGGTGCAGAGGGATTGCAGAGGAAGTGCACTTTCACAATTAGTAGTCATTTGTGACCTTTGCAAACATGCAGTAATTTTCTGCATTTGGTGGAGCAGGGAGAAATGGAAAGAAAACAAACCTAATATGTGCTGGCCACCATTAGGAATTTCTAATGAATGGTGGGAACACCAAGGTGATCAGTTTGTTTGATTTTAAATAGTATAATTAAAAAATATATATTTATTGGCTTGACCTATAGTGGTGGATAAAACAAACGTCGACCTGGAATGCTGAGGTCACCAGGTCAAAACCCCAGGCTTGGCTGGTCAAGGCACATACAGAAGTTGATGCTTCCTGCTCCTCCCCCCACCCTTTTCTCTCTCATTCTCTCTCTCTTCCTTCACTAAATAAATAAAAAATTTAAAAAATAAAATAAAAAATCTATTTATTGATTTTAGAGAGAGAAGACAGAAATATTGATCTCTTCCTATATGTGCCTGGACCAGAGATCAGACTCACAACCTTTGCATGTAAGGACAGTGCTCTAACCAAACAAGCTATCTGGCCAGAGCCAAGGTGATCAGCTTGAGGCTGAAGATGAAACAGACTTAGGAACTACCAGTTAATAATTTAATCACCCATTTTGCCTGACCAGGTGGTGGTGCATTGGATAGAGTGTCTGCCTGGGATGCTGAGGACCCCTAAGTCACCAACTTTAGTACAGGTTCACCAATTTAAGTGTGGGATCACAGACATAACCCCATGGTCACTGGCTTGAGCCCAAGGTCACTGGCTTGAGCAAAGGGTTACTTACTGGCACAGCTGGAGGCCCCCAGTCCAGGCACATATGAGAAAGCAATCAATGAACAACTAAGGTGCCGCAACTATGAGTTGATGCTTCTCACTTTTCTCCTTGTTTGTCCCTTGTCTGTCTCTAACTAAAAAAAAAACAAAAAACGGTCCTGGCCGGTTGGCTCAGTGGTAGAGCGTCGGCCTGGCGTGCAGGGGTCCTGGGTTCGATTCCCAGCCAGGGCACACAGGAGAAGCACCCATCTGCTTCTCCACCCCTCCCCCTCTCCTTCCTCTTTGTCTCTCTCTTCCCCTCCCGCAGCTGTGGCTCCATTGGAGCAAAGATGGCCCGGGCGCTGGGGATGGCTCCTTGGCCTCTGCCCCAGGCGCTAGAGTGGCTCTGGTCGCGACAGAGCAACGCCCCAGATGGGCAGAGCATCACCCCCTAGTGGGCATGCCGGGTGGATCCTGGTCAGGCGCATGTGGGAGTCTGTCTGACTGCCTCCCCGTTTCCAACTTCAGAAAAATGCAAAACAAAACAAAACAAAAAAAACCCCAACCAACCCAAAAAACAAACAAACCCCGTTTTACAAATTAATCAGTACATCTTGGAAACTCCTCATAGTCTCTGGGCTTGAGCATATCTTCATTGATTTTTTTTTTTTAAAGAGAGAGAGTCAGAGAGAGGGATAGACAGAGACAGACAGACAGGAATGGAGAGATGAGAAGGATCAATCAGCCTGACCAGGCAGTGGTGCAGTGGATAGAGCATCGGACTGGGATGCAGAGGACCCAGGTTCGAGACCCCGAGGTCGCCAGCTTAAGCGTGGGCTCATCTGGTTTGAGCAAAGCTCACCAGCTTGGACCCAAGGTCGCTGGCTCAAGCAAGGGGTTACTCAGTCTGCTGAAGGCCCACGGTCAAGGCACATATGAGAAAGCAATCAATGAACAACTAAGGTATCGCAACGCGCAACGAAAAACTAATGATTGATGCTTCTCATCTCTCCGTTCCTGTCTGTCTGTCCCTGTCTATTCCTCTCTCTGATTCTCTGTTTCTGTAAGAACATAAATAAAATTAAAAAAAAAACAGGATTCTATTTTAAATCACAACTAAAAAAAAAAGATAAAAAGAAGCATCAATCATTAGTTTTTTGTTGCATATTGCAGCACCTTAATTGTTCATTGATTGCTTTCTCATACGTGCCTTGACCGCAGGCCTTCCGCGGACCGAGTAGCCCCTTGCTTGAGCCAGAAATCTTGGGCTCAAGCTGGTGAGCTTTTTGCTCAAACCAGATGAGCCCTCGCTGAAGCTGGCGACCTCGAGGTCTCGAACCTGGGTTTTCCGCATCTCAGTCTGATGCTCTATCCCCTGCGCCACGGCCTGGTCAGGCTCTTCATTGATTTTGTTGACCATATCACATTGAAAGGGTCCATATCCTTTGTCCTCTTAAATTCCCTGATGCCAGAGAGACAGGAATTGTTCTGGAGGGTTTTCCCATTTTGCTCTCAGGAAATTAATTCCCCCAGTATTTCTAAACTGATGCTTTCTCCACAGATTAATATTCTCTGACTATAATAAAGTTTGATTACACTGGGGAACAAAATTTTTGTTGCATCCACAAAAACACTTGTTCTTACCTAATTTGAGTGTGCTGATCTCAAATCTGACATTAGTTTTTCTCTGTAAGTTACAGGGTTTTTTTTGGTTTTTTTTTTTCATTTTTCTGAAGCTGGAAACAGGGAGAGACAGACAGACTCCCGCATGCGCCCGACCGGGATCCACCCGGCTCGCCCACCATGGGGCGACGCTCTGCCCATGAGGGGGCGATGCTCTGCCCATCCTGGGCGTCGCCATGTTGCGACCAGAGCCACTCTAGCGCCTGGGGCAGAGGCCACAGAGCCATCCCCAGCGCCCGGGCCATATTTGCTCCAATGGAGCCTTGGCTGAATCAATAAATCAGGGTACATATATTCAAAGAAAACATGTCCAGGTTATCTTTTTTTTGTGTGTGTATTTTTCTGAAGCTGGAAACGGGGAGGCAGTCAGACAGACTCCCGCATGTGCCCGACTGGGATCCACCCGGCACGCCCACCAGGGGGCGATGCTCTGCCCATCTGGGGCGTTGCTCTGTGGTAACCAGAGCCACTCTAGTGCCTGGGGCAAAGGCCACATAGAGCCATCCCCAGCGCCTGGGCCATCTTTGCTCCAATGGAGCCTTGGCTGCGGGAGGGGAAGAGAGAGACAGAGAGGAAGGAGAGGGGGAGGGGTGGAGAAGCAGATGGGCACCTCTTCTGTGTGCCCTGGCCGGGAATTGAACCCGGGACTTCCGCACGCCAGGCCAACGCTCCACCACTGAGCCAACCGGCCAGGGCCCAGGTTATCTTGTCATTCAATTATGTTGCATACCCATCACCCAAAGTCAGATTGTCCTCCGTCACATTCTATCTAGTTTTCTTTGTGCCCCTCCCTCCCTCCTTCTCTCCCTCCTTCCCTCCCCCTGCCCCCCCTAACCACCACACTCTTGTCCATGTCTCTTAGTCTCGTTTTTAGGTCCCACCAATGTATGGAATCCTGCAGTTCTTGTTTTTTTTCTGATTTACTTATTTTACTCTGTATAATGTTACCAAGATCCCATTTTGTTGTAAGTGATCCGATGTCATCATTTCTTATGGCTGAATAGTATACCATGGTGTATATGTGCCACATCTTCTTTATCCAGTCTTCTTTTTTTTTTTTTTTGCATTTTTCCGAAGCTGGAAACAGGGAGAGACAGTCAGACAGACTCCCGCATGTGCCCGACCGGGATCCACCCGGCACGCCCACCAGGGGCGATGCTCTGCCCACCAGGGGGCGGTGCTCTGCCCATCCTGGGTGTCGCCATGTTGCGACCAGAGCCACTCTAGCGCCTGAGGCAGAGGCCACAGAGCTATCCCCAGCGCCCGGGCCATTTTTGCTCCAATGGAGCCTTGGCTGCGGGAGGGGAAGAGAGAGACAGAGAGGAAAGTGCGGCGGAGGGGTGGAGAAGCAAATGGGCGCTTCTCCTGTATGCCTTGGCCGGGAATCAAACCCGGGTCCTCCGCACGCTAGGCCGACGCTCTACCGCTGAACCAACCGGCCAGGGCTCTATTTTTTTTTTACAGTGATTAAAGCCTTTAAGGAAACTCTTGGCCAATACAGCAAGAATCCATAAAAGAGTTGTGTCCTTAACATGTTCACCAAGTCCAAGTTGGCACCATCATCACCATGCCAAATCCCTGAAAAATGCAACCCAACCCCAGTTCAGTCTGTTAGGAGCTATCACAAGGAGCAGGAGTCCAGGAAAAGTCCGCATGGCACTGGAATTGTTGTCACAATTCTATACTTTGCAGCTCACATCCAAGTCCCAATGATCACTGCTTCTAGCTGGTAATGATTCAGGTAGACTGGAAAAGCCATCTACAGCATGTGTGGATATGGAGCTTCTGTTCTCCTCTGCCTGGAGAGATGAGACCAGGTTGATTTTCCCTGGAGCTCTGCGACTGTTGTGTGGTAAAGAGAACCTTGGGATACACTAAGCTGAGTAAAGAGAACCTTGGGATACACTAAGCTGAGTGGCAAAGGTAGATTCATAATAGAAGTTGGCAAAAGGGGGAAAGAGAGCTCTAAATTAGGAGTAGGTCCCAGCCTGAAATATGTGTGGGGCATTGAGGTAGGAGGAATAGAAGAAACACTATATATTAAACAAAGCAGCAGAAAATAGGACTATCAACACCCACAGCAGAGATCTTCAAGGGAAGAATAAAAAACCTGACTATTCATAGTTAAGTGGCCCTTGTGCAAATGAGATCAGTTTACCTGCTTCTTGGAAGAAATACCCTAGGCTCGTCCACAGTGTTGTAGATGGGGCCGACGGCCCTGGGCACCTTCAGCCTTCAGTGGCAAACCCCAGCATTCTGGGCAAGGTTAGGTCATAGGTGGCTGGAGCAGGGCTGGAAGAGACTGAACCCTCCCTTAGAGGAGCGAGGGGGAAGCCTACCTTCCAGTGTCCCTGTTTCCTCACAGGAGAGGCATGTAGGTCTGGCAGGCTTTAGCTCAATGACCTTCCTTTCCACTATTGAAGCAGGACCCAGATGGCATAATGAGACCCCTTTGGGGCATTGGAGCCTTTAAGGGCATATCGTAAAAGCTGGTAGTTCACCTGATCTCTATTGGGCTTTTTCTGCCTCTTGGTATCTTAAAAGTCATGCTCAGAAGATCTCGCTGAGGGGTTTGAGGATCCTCATCTGCTTATATAAATCTTTTCCATATATCTGGAGCTATTTGAAAAAAGACAAAACAGTGTTATTAGCTGAATCAAATAAAGAAGGTAGTAGTTTGCAGGAGAAAAAGATTTGGCGTCTCCTGTTCATCAGCATTCAAAAGAAATTTAAAAATTTTTAAGTAAAAAGCATGATATGGTTAACTGTAGGAGTTCTAGGATATGACTCCCCCCTTTAAAAATTTTTTAAATTGACCTTAAAATATTTTCTGGGTACACTTTAATAGTACCTTGACTTTAAAGATTGTAAGAAATACACATAATTCGAAAGGTTTGACAAAATACAGTAAATGCTTTTGCTCCATATGCAGGAGCATCGTCAGCTTAACCAGTTTAGGAAATCCAATAATAGAACAATGCCTACAGACAATGAGCTATAACATGCTTAGCAGCCTTTCCTGTTCTGACAGAGGTTACTATAAATCCAGAATATGTATCCACTGTAACGTGGACATAGAGGACTGTTTGCCAGATGAAGGTATACCAGTAACATCCATTTGCCAAAGTTGTCCTGGTAGGGGTCCTTGAGGGTTAACTCCAAATGAAGGAACAGATTGTAGTATAGGACCTCTTAGACAGGATTTCCCAATCTGCCGTGCTGCTTCCCGAGAAAGTTGAAACTGTTTACACAGGGCTGCAGCGTTCTGGTGATGAATAGTATGAGACTGAATTGCTCGATCTGTCATGGTTGCTCCAAATAATTTTCTTTTGGGTAGCTTGCTCAACAAGGGCATTCCCTTGTGCTAAAGCTCCAGGGAGCATGGAGTGAGCTCGAGTATGTCCTATAAAACATGGAGCTCGGCCTGACCTGTGGTGGCGCAGTGGATAAAGCGTCGACCTGGAAATGCTGAGGTCGCCGGTTCAAAACCCTGGGCTTGCCTGGTCAAGGCACATATGGGAGTTGATGCTTCCAGCTCCTCCCCCCTTCTCTCTCTCTGTCTCTCTCTCCTCTCTCTTCCTCTCTGTCTCTCTCCTCTCTAAAAATAAATAAAGTAAAAAAAAAAAACGAAAAAAAAAAACATGGAGCTCTATGTTGACATACAAGTCTTTGAAGAAGGAGGAACTGCTGAAATAGTTCATCAGCATTTGTTCCTAAGACAGCAGTCTTTATAGTGGAAACACCATAAGTAAATATTTGCTGTCTGTATATAGATTAAAGGGGGAATATGGCAAATGTTGAAAAGCCATGATAATGGCATATAATTCTAGTCTTTGAGCTGATTTTAAATGGACAGTTTCAGTATAAAGTTGTCCATTGATTTGCAAGAGCGATTTGCCATTTAGTGGAAGTTTCCCAGAGCCATTGTTGTTGATCCTTTGAAAAAAGGAACAACAATAATTTTGAGGCTCAAAACTATAAACTGTAAGGGTCGCCTATGCCCCTTGATAATCCAGGAGGCAACAAGATCAAAATATAGAAGTGTATTCCGGGCCTGAGCTGTGGTAGCCCAGTGGATAAAGCATCGACCTGGAAATGCTGAGGTCGCTGGTTCAAAACCCTGGGCTTGCCTGGTCAAGGCACATATGGGAGTTGATGGTTCCAGCTCCTCCCTCCCCTCCTCTCTAAAAAAAAAATGAATAAAATAAAAAAAAAGAACTAAAAAAAAAAAAAAAAAAAAAAGAAGTGTATTCCATGGGCTATTAGATGGTTCAATGTGCCCAAGCTGTAGCTGCTCTTGTACCAATTGAGCAGCTGCCCTAAGTTTCTCCTGAGAGAGGGGCCATTGGTCTACTCATACAGGATTATCTGATTTCCAAGTAATTGGGTCTGCACAATGCATTATTGAGGTAGCAGGAGCTACCAAGGCCCCTATGCTAAATTTTGATATCCTAATCCACACCTTCTGGTATTGGGTGCCACTTCTATGGGGGTGAGAATTCCTCACTGTTCTTTCCCTAGTCCCTTGGTGGGCAAGAATCCCTGATCAAGCATCTGAATACTGACTAAACCATTAGGACTGACAAGCAATGCTCCCGTATTTTTTTTAAAACATCTCTACCCCACAAATTAACTGGCCATCCAGGGAGCAAATAAGGCTTAAAAAATCCAGAATGACCTTCTTAATCTTCCCAATGTAGAAAACTAGAACTTTGTTGAGGGGATTTACTCTGCCCTATACCTTGTAATTCTGTGGCTGCTGCATGAGTGGGCCAGGAAGGAGGCCAATGTAGTTTAGCAATAACAGATATATCAGCTCCAGTATCTAAAAGTCCTTTAAGCCTGACCAGGTGGTGGCGCAGTGGATAGAGCTTTGGACTGGGATGCGGAAGGACCCAGGTTCAAGACCCCAGGGTTGCCAGCTTAAGCGCGGGCTCATCTGGCTTGAGCAAAAAAAGCTCACTAGCAGCCCTGGCCGGTTGGCTCGGCAGTGGAGCGTCGGCCTGGCGTGCAGGGGACCCGGGTTCGATTCCCGGCCAGGGCACATAGGAGAGGCGCCCATTTGCTTCTCCACCCCCACCCCCTCCTTCCTCTCTGTCTCTCTCTTCCCCTCCCGCAGCCGAGGCTCCATTGGAGCGGAGATGGCCCGGGCGCTGGAGTGGCTCTGGTCGCGGTGGGGCGGCCCCCCCCCCCCCGGAGGGGCGGAGTGTCGCCCCCTGGTGGGCAGAGCATCGCCCCTGGTGGGCGTGTCGGGTGGATCCCGGTCGGGCGCGTGCGGGACTCTGTCTGGCTGTCTCTCCCCATTTCCAGCTTTGGAGAGGTGCAAAAAAGAAAAGAAAAGAAAAAAAAAAAAAGCTCACTAGCATGGACCCAAGGTCGCTGGCTTGAGTGGGGGGTTAGTCTGCTGAAGACCCACAGTCATGGCACATATGAGAAAGCACTTCAATGAACAACTACGGTGTCTCAACGAAAAACTGATGATTGATGGTTCTCATCTCTCTCCGTTCCTGTCTGTTTGTCCCTATATATCCCTCTATCTGACTCTCTCTCTGTCCCTGTAAATAAATAAGTAAATAAATGTCCTTTAAATTTATGCTCATGTATTTGTTAGTTCCATTTCAGGGCGTTCCGAATGACCTATTTTTTAAAAATCCAATTGGCAAAATCAGAGGAGTCAAATCACCAATTTTCTTGGGGCCCCTTTTGCAGGATGTGGCCTGAGAAGCAGAATTAGCCTCCTTATATTCTTCTTTTTTTTTTTTTTAATTCATTTTTAGAGAGGAGAGAGAGAGGGAGATAGAGAGAAACAGAGAAAGAGAAGGAGGGAGGAGCTGGAAGCATCAACACCCATATGTGCCTTGACCAGGCAAGCCCAGGGTTTCGAACCCGCGACCTCAGCATTTCCAGGTCGACACTTTATCCACTGCGCCACCACAGGTCAGGCCTTATACTATTCTTATGACTGCCTGAATTAGCCGTGAGACAAATTCTTTTTTTTTTTTTTATTAATTTTAATGGGGTGACATTGATAAAATTGTCTTCCGTCACCTTCTAACTGGTTTTCTTTGTGCCCCTCCCCTCCCCCAACCCTCTCCCTCTCCTCCCCCCCACCCTGTAACCCCAACACTGTTGTCCATGTCTCTGAGTCTCATTTTTTTTTTTTTTTTTTTTCATTTTTCTGAAGCTGGAAACAGGGAGAGACAGTCAGACAGACTCCCGCATGCGCCCGACCGGGATCCACCTGGCATGCCCACCAGGGGCGACGCTCTGCCCACCAGGGGGCGATGCTCTGCCCATCCTGGGCGTCGCCATGTTGCGACCAGAGCCACTCTAGCGCCTGGGGCAGAGGCCACAGAGCCATCCCCAGCGCCCGGGCCATCTTTGCTCCAATGGAGCCTTGGCTGCGGGAGGGGAAGAGAGAGACAGAGAGGAAAGCGCGGCGGAGGGGTGGAGAAGCAAATGGGCGCTTCTCCTGTGTGCCCTGGCCGGGAATCGAACCCGGGTCCTCCGCACGCTAGGCCGACGCTCTACCGCTGAGCCAACCAGCCAGGGCTCTGAGTCTCATTTTTATGTCCCACCTATGTATGGAATCATATAGTTCTTAGTTTTTTCTGATTTACTTATTTCGCTCAGTATAATGTTATCAGGGTCCATCCATATTATTGTAAATGATCCGATGTCATCATTTCTTATGGCTGAGTAGTATTCCATAGTATATATGTACCAAAGCTTTTTAATCCACTCGTCCTCTGATGGACACTTGGGCTGTTTCCAGATCTTTGCTATTGTGAACAATGCTGCCATAAACATGGGGGTGCATTTCTTCTTTTCAAACAGTGCTATGGTGCTCTTGGGGTATATTCCTAACAGTGGTATAGCTGGGTCAAAAGGCAGTTCGATTTTTAATTTCTTGAGGGATCTCCATACTGTTTTCCACAGTGGCTGCACCATTCTGCATTCCCACCAGCAGTGCAGGCAGGAAGTGAATCTTAATACTCATGTTACATCCAATGTCTCGGAAAGCCAACAGTATCCTTTGAACCAGAAGTTCATAGTTTTCTGCTTTTTTGTTGCCAAGGAAGTTCCTTGTAACTGCCACAAAAGATTGCCATGCTGCTTTCTCCTCCTTATTCAGCTTTCTGGCAAATTCTTCGTCACGTATGAGGGTTCGAATTTGAGGGCTATCGAATACACCTGCTTTTATCTACTCGAAAGATAAGGCAGGAATAATATGTTGAAAGCATTCATTTTCTCTACTTAAAGCCTGAACAAACTGCTTCATTAAGCCAAGTTTGATGTGAAGTGGGGGGAAAATGATCCTGCCTCGATTAACTACAGGTTCATTTATTCTTTTTTTTTTTTTTAGAGAGAGGGAGAGACAGAGAGAGAGAGAAGGGGGGAGGAACTGGAAGCATCAACCCCCATATATGCCTTGACTAGGCAAGCCCAGGGTTTTGAACCAGCGACCTCAGTATTTCCAGGTCGATGCTTTATCCACTGCGCCACCACAGGTCAGGCCTACTACAGGTTCATTCATAATATTTTGCATCCCTACTTCCAGAGCTTCACATTTTGGCCACTCTTTCTGTGTCCAGTGTTTCTCCCAAGCTCAGCTGTCCCACAAACACAGAAAGCAAGAATACTTTGTGAAACCTCTCTGTTGTGCTAGCAGAAAATTTACTATTTTAAGATTCACACAAATGATCCAGTTATGCTTCTCATGCTTCAGAAAGTTGAGGACAATTTTTATGTCATTCTTACTAAGTTATTCAATTCGGGTTGGCTAAACTGCTGAGGGGTTAATGACTGCTTGGCATCAGAAGAAGACCCTTCAGATTCTACAACCATTTCCTCATGCATCTTATCAAAATACATTTGATCACCATGTTCACTTTTTTCATCCTTAGAAGAAATAAAATCATTGAAAACTGAAACCAGGAGTGTCTCAGAGTGTAGGATAGGTCGTATTGCTGAAGGAATATTAGGATATGTGATCAGATGCCGTTTTTTCTTGCCGATGCCCTTTGTATGGATCAGACAGAAATAACAGTAACTACTGTGGTCCTTATACGCCAAACCATGGGAATACCAAAAGGTATTTCTTTGCATTTTCCTTTTGTCTAGTCAGGAAGCATTTTCTCACAATTATGACACACAATATGAGGAGCCCAATTCTTGTCTTGATCGCCAAGGGGAACTTGAAAATAAGCAATATATGCACGTGTCACAAATGATGAAATACTGTGCCTTTGATGTTGAAGTGTGTAACAGCCACATATATAACAGAAGGTGTCAGGACTATTCTTTTTTTTTTTTTTCCTTTTTTTGTATTTTTCCGAAGCTGGAAACGGGGATAGACAGTTAGACAGACTCCCGCATGCACCCGACCCGGGATCCACCCGGCACGCCCACCAGGGGGCGACACTCTGCCCACCAGGGGGTGTGTCGCTCTGTCGCGACTAGAGCCACTCTAGTGCCTGGGGCAGAGGCCAAGGAGCCATCCCCTGCGCCCGGGCCATCCTTGCTCCAATGGAGCCTCGGCTGCGGGAGGGGAAGAGAGAGACAGAGAGGAAGGAGAGGGGGAGGGGTGGAGAAGCAGATGGGCGCTTCTCCTGTGTGCCCTGGCCGGGAATCGAACCCGGGACTTCTGCACACCAGGCCGACGCACTACCACTGAGCCAACCGGCCAGGGCCATCAGGACTATTCTTACATTTACGCCTACTTGAAGAAGCCATGATTCAATCGTAAAACAAAATAAGAGGGTGTTTTTATCAGATAGTAATTTTTTACATTTAGAAACTAGTTATGTAAAAGTGATGTTTGTAAAACATTAATTGCCTTGTGGTTATGTTCAATCCAAGAGTCATTGCCCTTTAACTCCAATTTAAAAACCAATGCATGCCATTAACTATAACAAAAAGAAGTTAAAATTGCATAAAAACTAGAGCGTGCACCCAAAAACGGATTTCAGATTTGGAATCAGCAATGCAGAAATATATAGAAATAGTTCTAAAACCTCATGCAACAGAAAATGAAAAAATATTTGTTCCCCAGTGTTATATATCAGTCTATATGCCACTGAGTATAAAGGGTAAGAATATCTCCTCACTAGCTCTACTACTACTTAAGTGGGTTGAATTAGGTAAATTAGGAATAATGGTCTTGTGCCTCATTTTCTTTGTCTCTAAGATGCAGATGTTATAATAGTAACAGAACCAACCTAAAAACCTACTGGTGAAAATTAAATGAGATAATATCTGTAAAGTCATAGATCAGTGTCTGATATGTAGGAACTATTCCATTAATGTGATGTTAAGGCCCTGGCAAGGTCGCTCAGTTAGGTAGAGTGTTGTCCTGATATGCCAAGCTTGAGGGTTTGATCCCCAGTTGGGGCATATACAAGAATTCAACCAGTGAATGCAAAAATGAGTGGAACAACAAATTAGTGCTTCTTTGTCTCTCCATTCCCTCCTCTCTGTCTCAAATCAGTAAATAAAAGAACCCAACATAATTATGATATAAATTAATGGATTAACTCCTATGATCCAAGTCAATGAAAGAAAAAGAAGAGAATAGTGATGTAGGGGGACTATGCAAATGAGAAAGATTTCTTTTCTGGACAGAGGATATCTGTTTATATTTGAAAGGAGAGGCTCTGAATCCAGGGCAAAGGAAGGGACCGAGCCAGAGAATGAATAGGGAGCATATGTGGAATGAGAGTCTCATAAGAAAGGTAAGGTGATCTCTCTTCCACTGACAAAACAAAGCGCCCAGTGGTGGTGATTTTTTTTTTTTTTTTTTTTTTTGCTTTTGAAAGACAGAGACAAGCAGGAAGGGAGAGAGATGAGAAGCATCAGCTCAAAGTTGCGGCACTTTAGTTCCTTGGGCTCAAGCCAGTGACCAAGGGGTCACATTAGTGATCCCACGCTCAAGCCAAAGATCCCACACTCAAGCTGGTAAGCTTGTGCTCAAGCTTGGCAACCTCAGGGGTTTGGACCTGGAGTCCCAGGTTGATTGATGCTTTATCCACTGTGTTAGTACTGGTCAAGCAGGCCCAGTGGTTCTTAAACTTGAGTGTAAGAATTATTTGTAGGGCATGTTAAAAGCACACACACCAGGTCTCATCCTCACACATTCTGATTCAGTGGGTGATGTTCATACAGATAGTGATAACTTGCATTTTGAGAACACTGGTGGGATAGAGAGTTCACTATACTTAAAAAAAAAGAAACTAACTTATTTTTACTCCCTTAAAGAGGCTATATGGGTGTGATTGGATTAGGGTTGTTCTGTTTTGTCAAACTCAGAGCTCCCTTGTGTGGCAAATAGTAATGTTCCCTTTACTATCCTGAAGATGTTCATAGGACATTTAAGCTATATATACAGTGTGTCTGTAAAATCATGGTGCACTTTTGACCGGTCACAGGAATTAACAAAAGACGATAGAAATGTGAAATCTGCATCAAATAAAAGGAAAATCCTCCCAGTTTCTGTAGGATGATGTGGCAGCATGTGCGCATGTGCAGATGATGATGTAACACCGTGTATACAGCGGAGCAGCCCACGGCCATGCCAGTCGAGATGTGGACGGTACAGAGGAAAGTTCAGTGTGTTCTGTGGCTCGCTAAATTCGAATCCATGACCAAAGTGCAACGTGAATATCGGTGCGTTTATAACAGAGCGCCACCACATAGGAATAACAATACTCGGTGGGATAAGCAGTTGAAGGAAACCGGCAGTTTGGTGGAGAAACCCCGTTCTGGTAGACCATCAGTCAGTGACGAGTCTGTAGAGGCTATACGGGATAGCTACCTAAGGAGCCCTAAAAAATCTGTGCATGAGCCTGACCTGTTGGTGGCGCAGTGGATAAAGCGTCGACCTGGAAATACTGAGGTCGCCGGTTCGAAACCCTGGGCTTGCGTAGTCAAGGCATATATGGGAGTTGATGCTTCTAGCTCCTCCCCCCCCCCGTCTCTTTCTTTCTCCTCTCTAAAATGAATAAATTAAAAACATTAAAAAAAAAAAATCTGTGCGTGAGCCCACATCGAACTGCACTGAATAGGTATGAAACTGGGAGAGTTTTCCTTTCATTTGGTGCAGATTTCACATTTCTATTGTCTTTTTTTTTTTTAATTTTTTTTATTTATTCATTTTTAGAGAGGAGAGAGAGACAGAGAGAGAGAAGGGGGGAGGAGCTGGAAGCATCAACTCCCATATGTGCCTTGACCAGGCAAGCCCAGGGCTTTGAACCGGCAACCTCAGCATTTCCAGGTTGACGCTTTACCTGCTACGCCACCACAGGTCAGGCTCTATTGTCTTTTGTTGCTTTCCTGTGACTGGTCAAAAGTGCACTATGGGCCCTGGCCGGTTGGCTCAGCAGTAGAGCGTCGGCCTAGTGTGCGGGGGACCCGGGTTCAATTCCTGGCCAGGGCACATAGGAGAAGCGCCCATTTGCTTCTCCACCCCCCTCCCCTCCTTCCTCTCTGTCTCTCTCTTCCCCTCCGGTAGCCAAGGCTCCATTGGAGGAAAGATGGCCCGGGTGCTGGGGATGGCTCCTTGGCCTCTGCCCCAGGCGCTAGAGTGGCTCTGTTCGTGGCAGAGCGACGCCCCGGAGGGGCAGAACATCGCCCCCTGGTGGGCAGAGCATTGCCCCTGGTGGGCGTGCTGGGTGGATCCCGGTCGGGCGCATGCGGGAGTCTGTCTGTCTCTCCCCGTTTCCAGCTTCAGAAAAATACAAAAAAAAAAAAAGAAAAAAAGTGCACTATGACTTTATGGACACACTGTAACTTCCTCCATAAGTGATATAATGATATAATGTCAGAGGTGGATTAAGGTCGGTTGAGGTCCTGGGCACAGAAGAAAATATTGGGCCCCTTAAAAAAAGACAGGGAAAATAAAAATACATGTTAACCATATATCTTTGTGTGTGTGTGACAGAGACAGAAAGAGGAACAGATAGGGAGAGCTAGACTGGAAGGGAGAGAGATGGGAAGCATCAATTCTTCATTGTGGCACTTTAGTTGTTCATTGATTGCTTTCTCATATGTGCATTGACTGGGGGGCTATAGCAGACCCAGTTACCCCTTACTCATGCTGGTGAGCCTTGCTCAAATCAGATAAGCCCACACTTAAGCCAGTGACCTCAAGGTTTCAAACCTGGGTCCTCTGCATCCCAGTCCGACGCTCTATCCACTGTGTCACTGCCTGGTCAGGCAACCATATTTTTAAATAAATACAAAAATCATGTACTGTTAATGTTAAAAATGCACATATGAAACCAAAGTTGGTGTCACTGGAAAAAAAATGTAAAATTGAGGTTTTATAGGGCCCTTCAAAAGTCGAGGCCCAGGGTGCACACCCGGTGCACCCACCGTTAAATCTGCCTCTGTATAATAATGTCCTGCCATATAACAGAGAAATAAAAAATATGTTATGATAAAGTCTTTTCATATGTAAATGCTTGGTATGACTAACAGGAAACAAAAAAACCATCCCCATAAAATTGCAAAAGTGCCCCTTGGTAGTAAGTGGTGGCAGAGTGACTGAGAACCACTGGTCTAAGTACGGGTTTAAAACAGTAGTGTGGCCTGACCTGTGATGGCACAATAGGTAAAGCATCGACCTGGAATGCTAAGGTCACTGGTTCAAAACCCCAGGCTTGCCTGGTCAAGGTACATATGGGAGTTGATGCTTTCTGCTCCTCCCCCTTTCTCTCTGTCTCCTCTTTCTAAAATGAATAAATAAAATTGAAAAAAAAAATAAATAAAACAGTAGTGTGGCCTGACCTGTGATGGCGCAGTAGATAAAGCATCGATCTGGATTCCTGAGGTTACTGGTTCCAAGCCCCAGTCTTGCCCGGTCAGGGCACAAATGAGAAGCAACTACCACAAGTTGATGCTCCCTGCTTCCCCCTAACTCCCTTTCTCTTTCTCTCTCCTCTCTCTAAAATCAATCAATAAATAAAAATCTATTAAAAAAACCACCCAGTAGCAGGGAGGAAATGTAAAAGATATGTATAAAATGAAGATGTGAAACCCTGGGCTTGCCTGGTCAAGGCACATATGGGAGTTGATGCTTCCAGCTCCTCCCCCCTTCTCTCTGTCTCTCCTCTCTCTCTCTCTCTGTCTGTCTCTCCCTCTCCTCTCTAAAATGAATAAATAAAAAAAAGTGGCCCCTGAGCCACTTTTAAAGATGTGGGTGCAAGTGCATGAATTTGAGCAGAAGGGTCACAGCTTCTTCCGGTAGCACTGGGAAAACAGGAGTCAAGGAGAAGATGACTGACTGTTGGATCTCCAAGCAGATAGACTGAGGCAGTGTGCTGTGCTTCTGTGGAAAGGGAGGAAGATGAGGCGTTTGAGGGGCCAGTGGCTAAAATGGCATCGAGGGATAGAAGAATCGAGAGGCTGAAGAATCAAATGAACTGAGGTCAGACTCCCCCCTCTCCTGTGATAAGTAGACTGGAGCCAACAGACTTAACTGGTTCCAAACACATAAAATGCTAGGAAAACAGAATAACAGCAAAACAGGTTTTTCAGATACATTACTTATCTAGCAAACAAACCCCCCCCCCAAAAAAAACACAAACCTCACAGACTCTTTCTTCGCCATTATGGTGCATGTGGTTGACTCTTCTTCCCCCTGACTTCTCACAAGACTTTCAGAATCAAAGGGTTCCTGGCCAAGAAACAAAAACACAATTGGCCCTTTCTCTAGTAGATTTGGATGAAAATTCCAAGAGAAGACAATGGAGAAAAACCAAGCTGGGTCTATAAGAAATCGCACATTAAATGGCTCACATATTTATGCTGTATCCCGGTTGCTTGCATCTTACCATTTCACTGAAAAGATCACAGTTGTGGTGTGTTCTACCGGGAAATGATTGGAAGAATGGTTTTTTCTTTGTTAATATTTTTCTGCACTAGTAGGTTGGTTCAGTAATAAATGTGGGACCTTTAAAAAAACAAACAAAAGTAAAAAAAAAAAAAAGTCAGAAGAAAAAAAATCCATCACAAAACTTGGGCAGGAGACAAAGCCTGAGCTGCGTGGGACGTCCGACTGGGTATCTCCTCCCCATTCTGTACCAACTGCCGGAACTGACCCAGAGGGTAGAAGCTAATCTAGAGTCATGCAGTGTGAACACTGAACTGCAGTCCAGATCTTGGGTTTCTATCAGGTAAACAGCCTGACAGAAGTCACTTAAATCGGGGACACGGGGAGGAAGAACGGATCTTCTCAAGCGGTCGCGAGGATGCGCACTGCGGGCTCGGATTTGCCAGGCTGCGCTGACGTAACGCGGGGAGGCGGAGTATGTATATTACAGCTTTAGGGCCGTTGGAACTGTGCTCCCTGGGAAGATATGCATTATATTTTCTGTTCTCAATACTAAGACATCTGAGTTTTTGTACGAAATTCTGAGTTTTGGGTAGCTATATGTAGATCAGGACCAATTAGAGTCATTTCATGAGTCACCCTAATCTTACAGAGGTGTGCCCAGCAGCAGGTAATGCCGGGGATAATCTACAACTCATACTTACCTGGCAGGGGAGATACCATGATCACGAAGGTGGTTTTCCCAGGGTGAGGCTCACTCATTGCACTCCGAGTGTGCTGACCCCTGCGATTTCCCCAAATGTGGGAAACTCGACTGCATAATTTGTGGTAGTGGGGGACTGCGTTCGCGCTCTCCCCTGGTTTTATCCGGTTAAAAAGTTAGTTTTAAGTACCGCATGTTTGTGGTTTGTGAAGTAGCTGCAGACGTAAAGTGTTTTGACTTAACTTTCTAAAATGGGGTGTGTGAGGGAGAGAAGCAGATCCTTGTTAAACTGCTTTTCTGAGACTGAAGTACACACCGAAAGAGCATGTTTAGGCTTGTTGGCACATAACATGAAATTGGCAGGGCATCTGTTACCTGAGAAGAGGCCTTACAACCAGTAACATTATTTTAGTGCATTTTCTAATTCTAATTTTCCTTTAGGATACACATTTTTATAACATTTCAGTCGTCGTATACGTCGTATACATACCATTTCGTATCCCTTTTTCCTGTTAACCTTATATAATGAATTTTTTTCATTTTTTGTGAATTGTTAATATATTACTGTTATGTTTGCTAAAGGCTCCACTTCTCTGGCTTTGACATCTAGGGTTTTGGGGTGATTTTGGTTTCTTATCATTGTAAGTAAATCTGTGAAGGAGATACCCTTGTACATAGATAAGGACATTGTCTTTCTCTAGAATTGTTTCCTTTAAGTAAATTAAAAGAAATTTCTAAGTCAAAAAAATATGAACAGCCCTGGTTGGATAGTGCAGTTGGTTAGAGCATCGTCTTAATGCGCAGAGGTTCTCGGTTAGGGCACATATACAGGAACAGATTGATGTTGCTGTCTCTCTCTCCCTTCCTCTCTCTCTGAAATCAATAATTTTTTTAAAAAAGGAACTTTTTTGTAGCACTAGATGTATATAAGTAGGGTTAAATTTTTTATTTTACTGTAAGTAATATACTCATGTTGCACAGTATTTAGAGGGGAAAAGCTTTAGTCCAGGGGTCCCCAAACTTTTTACACAGGGGGCCAGTTCACTGTCCCTCAGACCGTTGGAGGGCCGGACTATAAAAAAACTATGAACAAATCCCTATGCACACTGCACATATCTTATTTTAAAGTAAAAAAACAAAACGCGAACAAATACAATATTTAAAATAAAAAACAAGTAAATTTAAATCAAGAAACTGACCAGTATTTCAGTGGGAACTATGGGCCTGCTTTTGGCTAATGAGATGGTCAATGTGCTCCTTTCATTGACCACCAATGAAAGAGGTGCCCCTTCCGGAAGTGCAGCGGGGGCCAGATAAATGGCCTCAGGGGGCCGCATGTGGCCCGCGGGCCGTAGTTTGGGGACCCCTGCTTTAGTCCATAGTTCTGTACTGACACTAACATAATTATGTTAGTTTGCATTCTGATATATTTCCTTTAAGTTTCTTAAACTTTGCCTTTTTAGAAATAACTTTAATCATAGTATATATTTAGTTTCGTATGCTGTTTTTGCATGCAACATTATACAATTGAGGCTTTCCTCTTTTTTTTTTTTTTGTATTTTTCTGAAGCTGGAAACGGGGAGAGACAGTCAGACAGACTCCTGCATGTGCCCAACCGGGATCCACCTGGCACGCCCACCAGGGGGCGATGCTCTGCCCCTCCGGGTGTCGCTCTGTTGCAACCAGAGCCACTCTAGCGCCTGGGGCAGTGGCCAAGGAGCCATCCCCAGCGCCCGGGCCATCTTTGCTCCAATGGAGCCTCGGCTGCGGGAGGGGAAGAGAGAGACAGAGAGGAAGGAGAGGGGGAGGGGTGGAGAAGCAGATGGGCGCTTCTCCTATGTGCCCTGGCCGGGAATCAAACCCGGGACCTCTTGCACGCCAGGCTGACACTCTACCACTGAGCCAACCAGCCAGGGCCTCTTTTTTTTTTTTTTAAGATTTTATTTGAGTTTACAGATGAGGGGGGAGTGAGAAGTATAGCCCATGGTTGTTTCATTGTAGTTGCTCATTGCTTACTGTTACATGTGCCTTGAAAAGGCAAGCCCAGGGTTTTGAACCAGAGACCTCAGTGTCCCAGGCTGACGCTCTATCTAGTACCCTTTTATTCTTAACTTGAAGTTCGTTTTTGTTTGTTTGTTTGTTTGTTGTTTGTTTTTTGTGGCATAGATAGAGTCAGAGAGGGACAGACAGACAGGAAGGGAGAGAAATGAGAAACATCAATCATCAGTTTTTCGTTGTGATACCTTAGTTGTTCATTGATTGATTTCTCATATGTGCCTTGACCCGGGGGCTACAGCAGACCGATTGATCCCTTGCTCAAGCCAGCAACCTTGCTCAAACCCGATGAACCCGTGCTCAAGCTGGCGAGCTCAGGGTCTCGAACCTGGGTCCTCTGCATCCCAGTCTGACACTCTATCTACTGTGCAACTGCCTGGTCAGGCTGAAGCTCTTTTCATACTTAAATATGAACCCTGAAATTGAAAAGAGAACTAGACTTTGAAAAATTAACTGAATCAGGGAAAAGTAGTTTCTAAAGAGTTTAAAAATATTTATATGTTACCTCTACTCCCCCAAATAAGCACTTCTTAAGGTGCCTAAAATACACTGCTCACAAAAATTAGGGGATGTTTTATAGCTTCATATTTATTTTTAAATATCCCCTAATTTTTGTGAGCAGTACATTAAAATAACAGAAAACAATTAGAAATTATCCTAAGAAATTAATTATTCACAAAGATATATCTACAAGTCTGTTCATTGCATAGATAGATAGATATATAGATAGGATGGCAGTAAACAAAGCAGAATATTGGCCATATGAATTATAAAACAGGGCCCTGGCCGGTTGGCTCAGCGGCAGAGCATCGGCCTGGCGTGCAGGAGTTCCAGGTTCGATTCCCGGCCAGGGCACACAGGAGAGGCGCCCATCTGCTTCTCCACCCCTCCCCCTCTCCGTCTCTGTCTCTCTTCCCCTCCCGCAGCCAAGGCTCCATTGGAGCAAAGTTGGCCCGGATCTGGGCGCTGAGGATGGCTCTGTGGCCTCTGCCTCAGGTGCTAGAATGGCTCTGGTCGCAGCAGAGCGACGCCCCAGAGGGGCAGAGCATCGCCCCCTGGTGGGCATGCCGGGTGGATCCCGGTTGGGCGCATGTGGGAGTCTGTCTGACTGCCTCCCCGTTTCCAGCTTCGGAAAAATACCAAAAAAAAAAAAAAAAAGTATAAAACAGTATAAAGTAGTTATGAAGTATAATCCTATTAAAATATATATGTATAAAGAATTGGGGCCTGACCAGGCGGTGGCGCAGTGGATAGAGCATCAAACTGAGATGCCCAGGACCCAGGTTTGAGACCCCGAGGTCACTAGCTTGAGCGCGGGCTCATCTGGGTTGAGCAAAAGTTCACCAGCTTGGACCCAAGGTCGCTGGCTCGAGCAAGGGGTTACTGGGTCTGCTGAAGGCCCGCGGTCAAGGCACATATGAGAAAGCAGTCAATGAACAACTAAGGTGTCACAACGAAAAACTGATGATTGACGTTTCTCATCTCTCTCCATTCCTGTCTATGTGTCCCTATCTATCTGTCTCTGTTAAAAAAAAAAGAAAGCGCAGAGGTTGCTGGTTGGATCCCTGGTCAGGACACATACAGGAACAGATAGACGATGCTCCTGTCTCTCTTTCTTTGTGCCTTCCTTTCTCTATAAGATCAATCAATAAAAAATTTTAAAAATACCCTCCAAAAAATAAAAGCAAAGCTTTTTAAAAAAAATCTTGTGGCTAAGAGGGAAACATTCTCAAGGATTATAGAATATGCTACTCCAAAATATACCACTTTGGCATAAGGATTATTTTGAGCTAAAAGCATTTGAAGAACAGCAGATGTATGAAAAGCATTCAGACCTTCTCTTTTCTTCCTGAAGGCAGGAGATAAAGCTCAGGTGTAAAAGATAAATTTCTCTATACAAGGGGAAAAGAACATTCCCAGAGGAAGGGAGTCGAACAATGCCAGAGAATTCTGTACAAACAGATCTTGTTAAAATAATTCTGCCTGACCAGGCGGTGGCGCAGTGGATAGAGCGTCGGACTGGGACGCAGAGGACCCAGGTTCGAGACCCTGAGGTTGCCAGCTTGAGCAAGGGGTTACTCAGTCTGCTGAAGGCCCACGGTCAGGGCACATGTGGAAAAGCAATCAATGAACAATGAAGGTGTCGCAATGAAACTGATGATTGATGCTTCTCATCTCTCCGTTCCTGTCTGTCTGTCCCTATCTGTCCCTCTCTCTGTCCCTGTAAAAAATAAATAAATAAAAATTTAAAAATAATAATTCTGATCTACCATTAGATTCCCCATTTATGTTACTTTTTCATAAGTGCCTCTCTTTGTTCAACCTAATATAAAAGCATTTAAGTTTTGCCACATCTTTGGGTCTTCATTTTCTTATGAAGGAGCCTGTGTCAGGTAAACTTACGTTAAATAAGTGTGAATGCTTTTATGGTGTTAAACTTTATCTGCCAATTTTATTTTCCTTTTTTTTTTTTTTTACAGGGACAGAGAGAGAGAGAGAGAGTCAGAGATAGGGATAGATAGAGACAGACAGGAAAGGAGAGAGATGAGAAGCATCAATCATCAGTTTTTCGTTGTGACACTTTTTTTTTTTTTTTAGTTGTTCATTGATTGCTTTCTCATATGTGCCTTGACCGTGGGCCTTCAGCAGACCAAGTAACCCCTTGCTGGAGCCAGCAACCTTGGGTCCAAGCTGGTGAGCTTTCTGCTCAAGCCAGATGAGCCCGTGCTCAAGCTGGCGACCTCGGGGTCTCGAATCTGGGTCCTCTGCATCCCAGTCCGACGCTCTATCCACTGTGCCACCGCCTGGTCAGGCATCTGCTAATTTTATTCTTAGGCCCAGCCAGAGACCCTAACAGTCAGAGGTAGTTTAGCCTCTACATCAGGGATCCCCAAACTACTGCCCCCACGGCCCCCTGAGACCATTTATCCCCGGCCACACTTCCGGAAGGGGCACCTCTTTCATTGGTGGTCAGTGAGAGGAGCACATCGACCATCTCATTAGCCAAAAGCAGGCCCATGGCCTGACCTGTGGTGGCGCAGTGGATAAAGCGTCGACCTGGAAATGCTGAGGTTGCCGGTTCGAAACCCTGGGCTTGCCTGGTCAAGGCACATATGGGAGTTGATGCTTCCAGGTCCTCTCCCCCCCCCCCTCCCCGTCTCTCTCTCCAAAATGAATAAATTAAAAAAAAAAAAAAAAAAAAAAAGCAGGTCCATAGTTCCCATTGAAATACTGGTCAGTTTGTTGATTTAAATTTACTTGTTCTTTATTTTAAATATTGTATTTGTTCTCATTTCGGTTTTTTCTTTTTTTACTTTAAAATAAGATATGTAAAGTGTGCATAGAGATTTGTTCATAGTTTGTTTGTTTTTTAAAGATTTTAATTTTTTTATTTCTTCATTGTAGAGAGGAGAGAGAGAGAGGGAGAGAGAGAGAGGAGAGAGAGAGACGGGGGGAGGAGCTGGAAGCATCAACTCCCATATGTGCCTTGACCAGACAAGCCCAGAGTTTCCAACCGGCGACCTCAGCATTTCCAGGTCGACGCTTTATCCACTGCGCCACCACAGGTCAGGCCATAGTTTTTTTTTTATAGTTGGGCCGTCCAACGGTCTGAGGGACAGTGAGTGAACTGTCCCCTGTGTAAAAAGTTTGGGGACCCCTGCTCTACATACACCACCAAAGCCTTTGATATTACAGTTGTTGCAGAGTTGTTTTGCCCAGATGCCTATCCAAAAGAGGAGAAAAGAAAACAAGTGTCATTTATTTTCATTGTCTAAAAGAGGGGAGGAGCAAGCGTCTTGTTACCAAATCCAAGCCAAAATGCTGCTTGCTTTATGCGGAGAACTGCAGACGAATAACCGTGAAGCAGGGCACCTCTGCTTCCTATGTACACCAGGCACCTCTGCAGGAGCCGAATGGCCGGGGTGGGGTGGGGTGGTAGAAGGCTTGAGGCTGCATGTCACACGCATTCTCTTATTCAGTCTTCACAGAAACCTTGTTAGGTAGGCAGGCATGTTACTTCCACTTTACAACTTGGGGAAATGGAAACTGAGAGAGACTGAGGGTATGACCAAGGCCCATAATGGAGCCGCGACTCAGACACGACATAACCACTGTGCTGCCTTCTTCTCTGCGGGCCGCAGGCCTCCGCCTCCCAGACTGCCCTGCCTTGTCCTGTCCTGCAGTGCGGAATCCAGACTCGTGCCCTGAAAGGCGAAGAATGGAAAACTATCCCCAGCCACACCTCCCGATTGCTTTCTGTATGTCGCAGGAATTAGCTAGGTCGAATCCGCTTCAAGTATGAGTGACGTAAGTGGCAAGAGGCGGGGATATGTAGATGAGAAGCGCGGTGACTGCTGGTCCGAGTATTGTTCACGGAGCAGAATTTCCTCTGGGCATCCAAAAGAATGCACCTTAGTCTCTGTTACATAAATATATTGCAGTTCCTAACCAAAGGCCTAAGGAACTCGCGATGTAATTCACCATGATTTAAAAGTATGTTGAGGATGATGGTGATGTATCAGGTAGTCCCTCCAACTCATACTTACCTGGCAGGGGAGATACCATGATCATGAAGGTGGTTTTCCCAGGGCGAGGCTTACTCATTGCACTCCGAGTGTGTTGACCCCTGCGATTTCCCCAAATGTGGGAAACTCGACTGCATAATTTGTGGTAGTGGGGGACTGCGTTCGCGCTCTCCCCTGGTAAATCGGTTTAAAAATAAGAAGTGTAGTTTTTTTTTTTTTTTTTTAATAGAGGGAGGGAGGGTAAGTACCAATGATTAGTTTTTTGTTTTATAGCGCCACATCGCGGGCCTGCTCTCAAGCTAGCTATCTTGGTTTTGCGAACCTGGGTTTTGGGTCCTTTGTGTCCTAGTTTGACGTTCTATCCATTGCGTCACCGCGTCGTCAGGCTAGATTTGATTTAGTTTTATGTATATATTATGCTGTTTCATTGGTGAGGGTTTTTTATTGTGTGCTATTTCTGTTAAACGCTGTTGATTACAGACTGGTGAGTGTGAAAATATATCACTAAACTAAGCTTCTTGACCTTTAACGCAATTCTACAGTGGCTAGCTTGAGTAAGGAATACTCAAGTAGCTGGGTGGAGTCTTCAGTAAAGACACTTAAGAGAAGGTGATCAGCCTGACCTGTGGTGGCGCAGTGGATAAAGCGTCGACCTGGAAATGCTGAGGTCGCCGGTTCGAAACCCTGGGCTTGCCTGGTCAAGGCACATATGGGAGTTGATGCTTCCAGCTCCTCCCCCCTTCTCTCTCTCTCTCTCTCCTCTCTAAAAATGAATAAATAAAATTATAAAAAAAAAAAAAAAAAGAGAAGGTGATCAACAGACAATTAAGGTGCCACAACTATGAGTTGATGCTTTTCATCTCTCTCCATATATATATATATACACGCACACAACTCTTTTTGTATCTGCAAATAGAAAGGAGGCAAAAGTGGGGATGGGACATGACTGCTTTCTGTAAAAGCTTCAGTTCATCTTTAAACATTTTTTTCATAGTTACTTCTGTTTGCTTAAGCATGTTTGCCCTGAGGGATTGTTTGGTTGGTTAGAGCAGTGGTCCCCAACCCCTGGGCCGCGGACCGGTACCGGTCCACAGAGAAAGAATAAAGAACTTACATTATTTTTGTTTTATTTATATTTAAGTCTGAACGATGTTTTATTTTTAAAAAATGACCAGATTCCCTCTGTTCCATCCGTCTAAGACTCACTCTTGACACTTTCTCGTAAGTTCGACAATTATATTTAAAAATACCAGTTTTTACGCCAGTTGCATACTTTTATTTTGTGCATTTATCCTTCCCACCCTAAAGGCTGGTCCATGAAAATATTTTCTGACATTAAACCGGTCCGGGGCCCAAAAAAGGTTAAGGACCACTGGGTTAGAGCATTGTCCGGAAGCACAGAGATTGCTGGTTCCGTGCCCAGTCCAAGTACATACAGGAACAGATTAGGGTTCCTGTCTGTGTGTGTCTCTCTCACCCTTCCCCTCTTACTAAAATTGATAAATAAACATTAAAAAAATAAAAAGAAAAGAACGTTGTGATATTGTATTACTAGGATGCTGCTTTTAGTCACTGGTGTGGATATTAACATATACAAAAGAAAATGCATAAAGTTAAAACACTCAAGTTATTCACACATTCAAGTTTCCCACATTCTTGTCAGTGGATAAATTAAGAAAGTGTTACTTCTCAGTAACCTAAAAGCCTCCTGGCTAGTGAAGACCTGCCAAGTGTGTCAGCCTTCATGGCTTTTCCTTTTACTACATCTCACATTACACCCTCTTCGTCCCTCCGTGCAGCACAGAGTTATGCCCTGATGTGCGTTTTTGCCGATTCATGTGGAAGGGACGTTTTTCTCTTACCCACTGTCTGTGGAGCATCAACATGGTGCCACTTTTCTGCCCTGCTAAACTGAGCATTGTGATGCAGCATTCCACTTTCAGGTGTCTTACACTTGCACCTGTCACATTTGAGACACATGTAGGTGTCGTGCAAACGTGACTGTACAGGTATTGTGGTCAGGTGTGAATGCCACGTGTAGAAAGTTAAAATTCCTCAGCATGGTTTGTATCATGTACAGTAACAGTTAACAACACAGAGGGCTCACTTGGTGCCACGCACACTCTAAGCTTTTTACACATATTGGCTTATTTAAACGTCTCAGCAACCCTCTGATTATTATTATCCCCATTTACAGTGGAAGAAATTGGGGTCTATTAAGGTTAAATAAATTTCCAAGGTCATAGAGTTAGGAGGGTGTGACAACTTCAGAGATTGAACCCAACCCACTACATTATACTGTCTACATTCTTACATAATGACTGCAGTTGTGCACTAACCTTTCAGAGTTAATATTCTCCTAGTTATCTGAGTGATACAACAAACATGCTTATTTCCAATTTTACTTTGTAATAGTCATCACTATCTTGGTCCTGGGAATTAGTAATGAATATATTCAGTTCTTCAATTTCAGCAGTAACATTGAGAATAAACATTAATCACGTAAGATTTCAGTAATTGCTTCCCTAACCCTGTTTATTATAAATGAAAGAATCTAAGTTGCTTGCTTACATTTCTGATTCACTTAGAATAAGCATGTTGCTTTCTTTTGAAACAGGATGTCTCGAGCTGTTCATCTTCCAATACCCTGTCCTGTTCAGATTGGTTCCTTAAGAAATGACACCTTGGAAGCTCAGCTTCATGAGTATGTCAAACAGGGGAATTACGTGAAAGTGAAGAAGATTCTTAAGAAAGGTAGGCACTAAAAAAAGAAAGAAAAAGGCCTGTGGTGGTGCAGTGGATAAAGCGTCGATCTGGAACGCTGCGGTCGCCAGTTTGAAACCCTACACTTATCTGGTTAAGGCTTGTAAGGGAGTTGATGCTTCCTGCTCCTCCCCCCTTTCTCTCTCTCTCTCTCTTCTTTAAAATGAGTAAATAAAAAAAATTTTTTTTGGCCCTGGCCAGTTGGCTCAGTGGTAGTGTCGGCCTGGCGTGCAGGAGTCCCGGGTTAGATTCCCGGCCAGGGCAAACAGGAGAAGCGCCCATCTGCTTCTCCACCCCTCCCCTCTCCCTCTCTGTCTCTCTCTTCCCCTCCCGCAGCCAAGGCTCCATTGGAGCAAAGTTGGCCCGGGAGCTGGGGATGGCTCTGTGGCCTCTGCCTCAGGCACTAGAATGGCTCTGGTTGCAACAGAGCAACGCCCCAGATGGGCAGAGCATCGCCCCCTGGTGGGCATGCCTGGTGGATCCTGGTTGGGCGCATGCGGGAGTCTGTCTGACTGCCTCCCTGGTTCCAACTTCAGAAAAATACAAAAAAAAAAAATTTTTTTTAAAGGTAAAGCACTGTTGAAATGGCAGATGCAACTTTGGTCCACATTTCTGAATAGTATTGGAAGGAAAAATAAGTATATCCTAAAACTTTGAGTTCTTAGAGAAGTCAGAAATTAAATTAATGAGGTGAGATGTTCTCTGCCGGTTCAGTCATACTGTTTAATGGAGGTCTTAAGTCTTAAATCACTGGAGACTGTTTTGATTTGCTTTGTGCTAAGAACCTTATGGTTTGTTTCTTTTCCCACCCTGGCCTCCTGCCTTTGAGTCTGCCTGGTTCCCTTTCTTCCTTTAAA
This sequence comes from Saccopteryx bilineata, assembly GCF_036850765.1. Classification (NCBI taxonomy): domain Eukaryota; kingdom Metazoa; phylum Chordata; class Mammalia; order Chiroptera; family Emballonuridae; genus Saccopteryx; species Saccopteryx bilineata. Next base: position 385,458,590 of record NC_089491.1, on the reverse strand, counting down.
TCTACTCCCCCAAATGGGTCTTCTGGGGGCAACTTTCAACAGCTCTCTCGAGGTGTCAAATCTGGGACCTCAGCATCCCAGGTTAATGATGCTCTATCCACTGCGCCACCATTGGTCAGGCCAGACCGTATTTACTTTCTAATTACACATATGTTAACTGAACCTTGGGGTTAGAGCAGCCAAGAAAAGACGTATGATCTGGCCCTCTAGGAGTGTAGGACGGCAGAAGAAACAGACACGACTGAGTATCTGATGTACTGAGAAGGGCAGGAGAAGAAAGGAGCACACCTGGTACATCTCAGCCTCCTTGTCTTGAGGGTAATTGAGGGAAACTTCTTAGAGGAAATGATATGTAGGCCAGGATGTTAATAAAGAAAGGGAGTTGGGGTTAGAGTTGGAGGTCAGAGGTAAAAGTCAGAGGTAAGGGCCAATGAAAGGGATCCAAAGGCCTTGAGGATGGAGAGGGTGACCAGTTGGAGGAGAAAGGAACGGGGTAGGAGGGAATGGTGTGGGTTGGGGGAAACAGGCAGGGCAGGCTGTGGCTGCACCTGGCCTCATGGGCTGTTGGAAGGATTTTGATATTAGGTGCATACACGCATTAGATTGTTATGTCTTCCTGATGAATTGGCCCTATTATCATTATGTGATGTCCCCCTTTATCTCTGGTAATATTGTCTTGAAGTTTACTTTATCTGATATTAATATAGCCACCTTAGCCTCCTTGTGCTTACTGTTGTGTGAAATATCTATATCTTTATAGTTAAAATGTCTTCTTGAGAGAATATAATTGAAGCTTGTTTTTTGTTTTGTTTTGTTTGTTTTTAGCGAGAGATAGAGACAGAGAGAGGGACAGACAGGAAGGAAGAGATGAGAAGCATCAATTCTTCTTTCTGGCACTTTAGTTGTTCATTGATTGCTTCTGGTATGTGCCTTGATGGGGTGGGTGGGGGGGAGAATGTAGTGAGTCACTGACCCCTTGCTCAAGCCACGAGCTTTGGGCTCAGGCAGCGGCCATGAGGTCATGTCTATGATCCCATGCTCAAGCCAGCGACACAACACTCAATCTGGTGAGCCCGCACTCAAGCCAGCAACCTCGGGATTTTGAACCTGGGTCCTCTGAGTCCCAGGCAGATGCTCTCCTCAACTGTGCTACCGCCTGGTCAGGTGAGGGTTATGTTTTAAAATCCATTCTGAAGACTATACTTTCAGAGATCATTTCTATAGTCATTAAAATTCATTCTGACACACTCTGCCTTTTAATTGGGATGTTTAGTTCATTAATATATATTTTTTATTTTTTTAATTTTTCCTTTTTTTCTTTATTCATTTTTTTAGAGAGGAGAGAGAGAGACAGAGAGAGAGAAGGGGGGAGGAGCTGGAAGCATCAACTCCCATATGTGCCTTGACCAGGCATGCCCAGGGTTTCGAACCGGCAACCTCAGCATTTCCAGGTTGACATTTAATCCACTGTGCCACCTCAGATCAGGCTGTTTCTTCTTTTCTGTCTTCTTTTTACTTGAATATTTTTTTAGAATTCCGTTTTAACTTATGTGTTGACTTTTTAGCTATATTTTTCTGCATTATTTTTTAGTGATTGCTCTAGTGATTCGAGTATACATCTTTAATTTTTTTGTTTGGGTTTGGTTTTTGTTTCTTTTTAAAAAAAAACCTTTTTTTGGCTTAAATCTTTAATTTTCACAAGCTACTTAATATTGTACCACTTCACATAATATAAACTTTAACCATATAGGCTCATTTCTCCCCTTCCCCATCCTTTATCATAAAGATTCCATCAGGCCCTGGCCGGTTGGCTCAGCGGTAGAGCGTCGGCCTGGCGTGCGGAAGTACCGGGTTCGATTCCCGGCCAGGGCACACAGGAGAAGCACCCATCTGCTTCTCCACCCCTCCCCCTCTTCTTCCTCTCTGTCTCTCTCTTCCCCTCCCGCAGCCAAGGCTCCATTGGAGCAAAGATGGCCCGGGCGCTGGGGATGGCTCCTTGGCCTCTGCCCCAGGCGCTAGAGTGGCTCTGGTCGTGGCAAAGTGACGCCCTGGAGGGGCAGAGCATCGCCCCCTGGTGGGCAGAGCGTTGCCCTGGTGGGCCTGCCGGATGGATCCCGGTCGGGCGCATGCAGGAGTCTATCTGACTGTCTCTCCCCGTTTCCAGCTTCAGAAAAAAAAAGAAAAAAAAGATTCCATCAGTATTATATTTGTATGAGTTATGAACCTTATAATTTTATAATTTTTGCTTTGAAGAATCATGTATACTTTTTTTTTGGGGGGGGCTGATATTCTTTATATTTATCCTTCCTGGGTGCCATGAACCAGCACGGCTAGTAAATCCAGGTCCTAATTGAGAATGATGCAGAATGAAGAAATAAGCTCAAAGAGAAAAAGGATGGGATCTGGAGGCCTCTGCAACACCTTTAGCTTGCAAGAGAGCAAGTCTCCACCCCCAAACCTGCTGTATTTATAGGGCAGAGTAAAACCATTAGCAAATCAAAGATCTTTAAAACAAGGTCACAGCCTGACCAGGCGGTGATGCAGTGGATAGAGCGTTGGACTGGGATGCGGAAAGACCCAGATTCGAGACCCTGAGGTCTCCAGTTTGAGTGCAGGCTCATCTGGTTTGAGCAAAAGCTCACCAGCGTGGACCCAAGAACGCTGGCTTGAGCAAGGGGTTACTGGGTCTGCTGAAGGCCCACGGTCAAGGCACATATGAGAAAACAATCAATGAACAGCTAAGGTGAACAACTAAGGTGTCGCAACGAAAAACTGATGATTGATGCTTCTTTCTCATCTCTCTCCATCCCTGTCTATCCCTCTCTCTGACTCTGTAAAAAATAAATAAATAAATAAACACAATAAAAGGTAAATAAAGAAAAACTTTATAAAAGATATATATATTTATATATACATATAAAACAAGGTCACATTTCCAAGGCAACCCAATAATTCTCCCAAGTGCAGAAAACCCCCACCATAAATAATATCTTATCTTCACAAAACAAAGGATAAAAGGAAAACTGCCTCCAGCCTCTCTGAAGGACATGGGGGAAAGGATAGGTAAAAACAATCCAACATCACAGCTAACTTGGAGGTGTGGGGAAAGACTTAGCCAAGCAAGTGAGGTGGGGGGTTGGGCAGACTGTTGGCTTACTGCCAGTCCCCCACACCTCTGTCCCCCAAAAATCGAAACCATAAGGATGCTGTCAGCTTGCAGTCCCCAACAGCTGCGGGTTGCTGACCTTGAATATGGAGATTAAAATCTTTTGCCAAATTTGGGAATCATTCTGCTATTATTTTTTCAGATACTTTTTCTGTTCCATTCTTCACTTGCCTTCTGGAAATCCACTTATAATTTATATCAGACTTTTTGGTATTGTCCCACAGTTCCCAAAGCTCTGTTGATTTTCTTTATGTAAAAAAATTTTTTTAAAGCCTTGCTATTTGTTTATTTGAGAGAGAGAGAGAGAGAGCGCGAGAGAGGGAGAGAGAGGCCTGACCTGTGATGGCGCAGTGGATAAAGCATCGACCTGGAAATGCTGAGGTCGCCGGTTCGAAACCCTGGGCTTACCTGGTCAAGGCACATATGGGAGTTGATGCTTCCAGCTCCTCCCCCTTCTCTCTCTCTGTCTCTCCTTTCTCTCCCTCTGTCTCTCTCTCTCCCTCTCCTCTCTAAAAATGAATAAATAAAAAAAATAGAGAGAGAGAAAAAAAGTGTGAGAGAGAAAGAAGGGGTAGGAGCAGGAAGCATCAACTCCTATATGTACCTTGACTTGACTGGGCAAGCCCAGGGTTTTGAACCGGCAACCTCAGCATTCCAGGTCGATGCTTTGTCCACTGCGCCACCACAGGTCTAGGCTCTATTGATTTTCTTTTTCTTTTGTGTCCTTCGATTGGATAACTTTTCTTGATCTATGGTCAACTTGGTGACTCTTCTTCTGTCATCTCTAATTTGCTCTTAACCTTATCCCGGTTCAATAATTTACTAGATAGATTCGATAAAAAGTATAAATAAATACATAAATAAACTGCTCGAATGACTCACATAACTCAAGAAAACATGTTACTTACTATTACTGGTTTATTAGAAAGGATACAAGTTTCCATGCCCTATTCTTTCACACCACCCACTCAGCACTTCCTGCATTCACCAATCTGGAAGCCCTCTGAACCTTATTGCTTAAAACCTTAAAAATGTATTGTATAATAAATATGTATTTTCCGATGGCTTTAGGCGACCCCTGTGTTTTGGTCGTTCGACCCCCGCCAGGGTCGCGACCCACAGATTGAGAACCGCTGGCTTAGGGGTTTTACAGAGGTTTCATTACCAAGGCAGGATTGATTTAAATCATTGACCATTGGTTATTGAACTCAGTCTTTCTTCCCTCTCCCTTTCCAAAGGTGGGACCGGGTTTGAGGCAGTGGTGGGGCAGAAAGTTCCAATCCTCTAATCCTGGCTTGGTCATGACTTTTCTGTTGACCAGCCCCTCTCCTGAAGCTACCTAGTAACCCCTCCTCTTTCTTTAAAGGCTAAGGAAACCGGGTCTCTGCAAGTTGGTGGACTTATATAGCAGGTGAGAGGCAGTCGACTCTGACCAATAGCAGAAGCAGCGATTCCTTAACCCAGGGGTCCCCAAACTTTTTACACAGGGGGCTAGTTCACTGTCCCTCAGACCGTTGGAGGGCTGGACTATAAAAAAAAACTATGAACAGGCCCTGGCCGGTTGGCTCAGCGGTAGAGCGTCGGCCTGGTGTGCGGGGGACCCAGGTTCGGTTCCCGGCCAGGGCACATAGGAGAGGCACCCATCTGCTTCTCCACCTCCTCCCCTCCTTCCTCTCTGTCTCTCTCTTCCCCTCCCGCAGCCAAGGCTCCATTGGAGCAAAGATGGCCCGGGCTCTGGGGATGGCTCTTTGGCCTCTGCCCCAGGCGCTGGAGTGGCTCTGGTCTCAGCAGGGCGATGCCCCGGAGGAGCAAAGCATTGCCCCCTGGTGGGCAGAGCGTCGCCCCCTGGTGGGCGTGCCGGGTGGATCCCGATCCCGGTCGAGCGCATGCGAGAGTCTGTCTGACTGTCTCTCCCCGTTTCCAGCTTCAGAAAACAAACAAACAAACAAACAAAAAACAAACTATGAACAAATTCCTATACACACTGCACATATCTTATTTTAAAGTAAAAAAACAAAACAGGAACAAATACAATATTTAAAATAAAGAACAAGTAAATTTAAATCAACAAACTGACCAATATTTCAATGGGAACTATGCTCCTCTCACTGACCACCAATGAAAGAGGTGCCCTTCCAGAAGTGTGGTGGGGGCCGGATAAATGGCCTCAGGGGGCCGTATGTGGCCCGCGGGCCGTAGTTTGGGGACCCCTGCCTTAACCTATAGTGAGGCGGTGCCTGTTGTGGTGGGCAGGTTAATAGCATTTTGCTCTGGGTTAGAGTCAGATACATGCAGTGTGTGATTGGCTGCTAGGAAGACATATGTTAATAAGGCCTGTTGCTGCTTTGAAGCATTTCTGGAAGATTTACAAGTGAAAGTGATGTATTAAGCTTTGCTATTCAACAGAATTGTTATGATACATGAGACAAAATATATTTATAAGGTTAAATTGACCAAAATATGTCACCGTGAGTCAAAGGTTGTGCCTGCTATAGACCCACTGGAGAATGCAGAGTTAAGATTAAGACTATACTTTCAGGGATCATTTCTATAGTTTGTTACTAGAGAAGTTTCTCTGATCGTGTAGAGTACCCAAAACCACGAGGAGGAGTTGCAGTGTTCTCTTCTGAGCGTGAAGCTGGTTCTTGGTGTTGCTTGTGCAATTCCCTCTTGCCATTGATGATCGTTCTTCTCTTCTCTTGGGAGAGGAAGAGGGAGAGAATGCAGTCTGAGTGGTTTTTGTATTTCTGAGTTAAATGTGAGGCTATTTTTACTAAATAGATTTTGGGAGTTCTGTTTTATTTTCTCTTCAATGTTAGGAAACTTTTGCGTATTTTTTCAGTGTAGTAGTGTTAGGGAGGTAGACAGTCTGACTTTTGCATGTACCTGACTGGGATACCTACCAGGGCGTGATTCTCTGCTGCAATTGGAGTCATCATCCTTGCCCAGGTCAACTTTGTTCCAACTAATCTTTGGCTGTGGGAGGGAAAGAGAGGTGGAGAGGGGGAAGGGTGGGGAAGCAGATGGGCGCTTCTCCTATGTGCCCTGGCTGGGTGTCAACTCGGGATTTCCACACACTGGGCAGACTCTCTACTGTTGAGCCAACCGGCCAGGGCTAAGTTGGTCTTTTTTTTTTTTTTTGGAAGGGTGAGAGGTGAGAAGTATCAATTCTTCGTTGTGCCTCGATGGGGATGGGGGTGGACGTGTTACAGCAGACTGAGTGACCGCTTGCTCAAGCCAGTGACCTTGGGATCAAGCTGGTCAGCCTTGCTCAATCCAGATAGCCCCGCGCTCAACTTGGCGACCTCCGGGTCTCGAACCTCAGCCTCCCAGTCCAATGCTCTATCCACTGCACCACCTCCTGGTCAGGCTAGGTTGGTCTTTTTAAACTTTGTTCTATTGATGAGAGAGAGAGAGAGAGAGAGAGAGAGAGAGAGAGAGAGAGAGAGAGAAGGTAGAAGCTTCCATCTGTTTCTGTATGCTCTCTGAGGAGGGGGTTATCTGGCCAAGGCAACATGTTGTTTTGAGCAATGAGGTATACTGTATAGTCTGAGTGACCAGCTTTTAAGATTTACAGAGAAAAGCAGCTAAAGTAGTTTTAAATTTTTTTAAATTAATTATTTATTTATTTTTTATTTTTCTGAAGCTGGAAATGGGGAGAGACAGTCAGACAGACTCCCACGTGCGGCCAACCGGGATCCACCTGGCACGCCCACCAGGGGCGATGCTCTGCCCACCAGGGGGCGATGCTCTGCCCCTCTGGGGCGTCGCTCTGCCGTGACCAGAGCCACTCTAGCGCCTGGGGCAGAGGCCAAGGAGCCATCCCCAGTGCCCGGGCCATCTTTGCTCCAATGGAGCCTTGGCTGCGGGAGAGGAAGAGAGAGACAGAGAGGAAGGGGAGGGGGTGGAGAAGCAAATGGGCGCTTCTCCTATGTGCCCTGGCCAGGAATCGAACCTGGGTCCCCTGCACGCCAGGCCGACGCTCTACTGCTGAGCCAACCGGTCAGGGCCTAAATTATTATTATTATTTTTAAAATTTTTATTTATTTATTTATTTATTTTTTACAGAGACAGAGAGTGAGTCAGAGAGTGAGTCAGAGAGAGGGATAGACAGGGACAGACAGACCGGAACGGAGACAGATGAGAAGCATCAATCATTAGTTTTCCATTGTGTGTTGCAACACCTTAGTTGTTCATTGATTGCTTTCTCATATGTGACTTGAGCATGGGCCTTCAGCAGACCAACTAACCCCTTGCTGGAGCCAGCGACCTTGGGTTCAAGCTGGTGGGCTTTTGCTCAAACCAGATGAGCCCGCGCTCAAGCTGGTGACCTCGGGGTCTTGAACCTGGGTCCTCTGCATCCCAGTCCGACGCTCTATCCATTGCGCCACCGCCTGGTCAGGCTAAAGTAGTTTTAAATTATTTTTATTTATTCATTTTTTAGAGAAGAGAGAGAGAAGGTGGGGAGGAATAGGAAGCATCAACTCCCATATGTGCCTTGACCAGGCAAGCCCAGGGTTTTGAACCGGCGACCTCAGCATTCCAGGTCAATGCTTTATCCACTGCGCCACCACAGGTCAGACTTTTCTTAGTTGTTTCAAGATGGTCTGTTCTGTCTACAAAAGAAGTTCCAAACCTAAAGAAAGATTTAGGAGTTTAAGCCAAGGTTTTGTTCTAAGGTAACTAAATCCACAAATCCACGGGTGTTCGTAGAGGCACGTAGTCCAAATAAGTTTTTGAAGTTTTATTAAAGGAGGAAATTTGGCCCTAGCCAGTTGGCTCAGTGGTAGAGCGTCGGCCTGGCGTGCAGAAGTCCCAGGTTCGATTCCCAGCCAGGGCACACAGGAGAAGCGCCCATCTGTTTCTCCACCCCTCCCCCTCTCCTTCCTCTCTGTCTCTCTCTTCCCCTTCCGCAGCGAGGCTCCATTGGAGCAAGGATGGTCCGGGCGCTGGGGATGGCTCCTTGGCCTCTGCCCCAGGCGCTAGAGTGGCTCTGGTAGCGACAGAGCGATGCCCCGGAGGGGCAGAGCATCGCCCCCTGGTGGATCCTGGTTGGGCGCATGCGGGAGTCTGTCTGACTATCTATCCCCGTTTCCAGCTTCGGAAAAATACAAAAAAAAAAAAAGAAAAAAAAGGGAGGAAATTTATTAAATATGCCGGCCGCATCTGGCTGACACAGGGCAACAGACCCAAATTGTGCAGCTTCAAATATAGCCGAGGCAGGTTATATACCCTTGATCACACACAGGTTGGCGGGAACAGGAGGGGTGCATATGACACAATCATTATTGTTGGAATCCATGGGAGTCCGAAAAGACCAGAGTAACAGGCTTTTATTGAAAGGAAGAAAGGAACCCTGCCGGGCACTTCTTCGGGGAGAAGAGCACCAGTACAAGCTGGGGGACGCATTTTATAGGGTAAAGTGGGTGTTGAATCAAAAGTCCTGGTATGTCCGGAATGCTCCTCCTTGGGGCGGCTTGCCAGCTTCTTGGAATTCCTCTGTCTCAGGGGCGATAGTCCAGTGAGTAAGGGTGAGGTCCGACAGATAAGCGGAACATCAAAAGAGTAGTTGGAATTTCTGGTAAATTCATGTATTTATCATAGTTGGAGTAGGAGTTGTAAAAGCATTTGATTGTAGGTAATCCTGGAGATTTCTCTCATTCGGGCCTCTAGGAACTTGATAAAGAAAGGGGCAAGCATTAAAATTAGGCACAAAATTAGGATTGGTCCTATAATTGGTGCAAGGGGTTTTTCCACCATTGTTTGGAGTAGGGGTGTATTTATATGGTTCCAGATTCTTCTGTTTCATGAGGGCAGGTTTCAGGTGTAGGGTTAGGTAGATTTTCCAATTTTCTGATTGGCGAAGGTCTGCATGCGGTTTGATAAGAAACTGGTGAACAAACATAAGGGTCTAAAAGTTGGAAAAATAAATAGGAGAGTGAGTGGACTAATGAAAGGCAATATAGTCAAGACACCCAGTTTGTGTGAAACCACTGATTCCATGTTTACAAATTCACTGGGCTTCAGAGGGAGAGAGAGTAAGAATAAGACAGGGAAGTGGCCAGGCCCCCTGCCCCTAGACCCACTTTCATAAGAAATTCTTAAAGCAACAAGGAGAGGATTTACCTGTATAGCTTGTTTGGTCCTTAGATTGATGGGCAGTGTACTAGGAACTGGAAGAGGTTCATGGGGTGGAATTAGGTTGATATTTGGGGTGAGATAGATTAGGGTACAGGTTTTTGTCCAATTAGTAGGGAGACACATATAGGTGTTATGCCGTTTTTCTACTTTAGCAGCAGTGGGAGTTGTCAGGATCACGGTGTGTGGACCTGTCAACGTAAAAGTCAGTCCTTGGGTGATGTATTGCTGGAAGTGCCTCTTGGACAGTCTTTGAACAATTTGCTGAGTAACCTGTAAATCCTGCAAGTACTTAGGGAAAGGTGGTTAAATTTCTACACTTTGCAGTTAGAGTTTAAGTCCTAGTGACCACTGCTTCTAGCTGGAATTAGCAGCAGGTCCCAGCCTATAATAGGCATGGGGCATTGAGACAAGAGGAATAAAGGAGATACTATACATTAAATAAAGCAACAAAATCAGACTGTCAATACCCACAGTAAAGATCTTCGAGGGATAAATAAAATTCAAATATTCAGGCAAGGCATAGTAGATGGCCCTTGTGTTTACAAGAGATGAGATCAGTTTATCTGCTACTTGGAAGAAATATCTTAGGCTCGTTGTTGGACAGATAAAATATATTATGCTCACTTTGTTAAAGATGGTACTGCCCACATGGAAGCCCATCACCCAGGTGATATTAATGTATGTTGGGTGCGGGCTGTGGGCAGGCAGGATCCTTGTAGCCTGGGGCTTGGTTTTAGGACTAAGCTTTTCCCACTTTTTTTTTATTTACAGAGACAGAGAGAGACGAGAAGCATCAATCATTAGTTTTTCGTTGCAACACCTTAGTTGTTCATTGATTGCTCTCTCATATGTGCCTTGACCATGGGCCTTCAGCAAACAGAGTAACCCCTTGCCAGCGACCCTGGGCTCAAGCTGGTGAGCCTTGCTCAAACCAGAAGAGCCCAAACTGGCGACCTCGGGGTCTCGAACCTGGGTCCTCTGCATCCCAGTCTGACGCTCTATCCACTGTGCCACCGCCTGGTCAGGCTTTTCCCACCCTTTTTGATGTGGGGTGGTGCAATCCCATCATACCTCAGATAAGTGACTTTGTATTAGAGACTTCCTTCCCTATTTTGTATATTGGATTAAAGGTTTTGATTTCTGCACTATAAAGTGGGGCAGGCTGGGAGCTTGCTCTCTCTTGGTTCCTGGGATTCGCATTCGAGGAGAGAGCAGGGAAAGCCCACGTGGAGAGAAGGCCAGGAGAAGCAGCTAAGATGATGGAGTGCTGAAAGAGAAGCCAGTTGTGCAGAGTTTGTGTAGAGCAGCGGTTCTCAACCTGTGGGTCGTGACCCCCACCGAGGTCACGACCCACAGGTTGAGAACCGCTGGTGTAGAGAGAAGGAGATGGGGAACAAAGGAAAATGAGGCTAGTGAGCTAGAAACCTTTGATTCTAGGAAACTCGGATAAGTCAGTAGCTTTGTGAGCACTGAATGAGTGGGTTCTGGAGCACAGTGTGTGTTTTTACTTGCCCACTGGGTGCAAGCTAGGATTAAAGATGATGGCCCACCAGTTTTTGGCTCCATTGTTTTATTACCGTCTGTCCAAATGCAATGTGAACCTGCATGGGTCAGGCGGCTGTGATGGTGGCTGCAGCAACTGGCTTTACACTCGTGAACGATGTCCTTGGCCCTTCAGTGGCAATTCCCAGCATGCTGGGCAAGCTCAGGTAACAGGTAGCTGGAGCAGGGCTAGAAGAGACTGAACCCTCCCTCCATGAAGCAAGGGGGCAGCCTACCTTCTTGTGCACCTCTATCCACAGCAAAGACATGTAAACTGGTGGGGCCGGAAGCCTGGCAGGCTTCAGTTCAATGACCTTTCTTTCCACTCTGGAGCAGGGCCTTGATGGAATTCTATGAAGCCCTTTAGGGCGCTGGAGCCTTTAAGAGCATATGCCAAAAGCTGGTATTTCCTGACTTCTTTTGGGCCTTATTTGCCTTTTCTGTTACTTCCTTGGCCATTATAGACCTTAAAAGCAATGCTCAGGCCTGACCTGTGGTGGCGCAATGGGATAAAGCATCAACCTGGAATGCTGAGGTTGCCGGTTTGAAACCCTGGGCTTGCCTGGTCAAGGCACATATGAGAGTTGATGCTTCCTGCTCCTCCTCCTCTCTCTCTCTCTCTCTCTCCTCTCTAAAAATGGAATAAATAGAGTCTTAAAAAAAAAAAAAGCCGGCCCTGGCTGGTTGGCTCAGCAGTAGAGCGTCGGCCTGGCATGCAGGAGTCCCGGGTTTGATTCCCGGCCAGGGCACACAGGAGAGGCACCCATTTGCTTCTCCACCCCTCCACCCCTCCTTCCTCTCTCTCTCTCTCTTCCCTTCCCGCAGCGAGGCTCCATTGGAGCAAAGATGGCCCGGGCGCTGGGGATGACTCTATGGCCTCTGCCTCAGGTGCTAGAATGGCTCTGGTCGCAACAGAGCGACACCCCAGAGGGGCAAAGCCCCTGGTGGGCATGCCGGGTGGATCCCGGTCAGGCGCATGCGGAAGTCTGTCTGACTGCCTCCCCATTTCCAGCTTCGGAAAAAATGAAAAAAAAAAAAAAAGCCATGCTCAGAAGATCTCACTGAGGGGCTTGACTAAGAGAGCAAAATTGGGAATCCAGTGTCTAAAGAAGCCTATTAGACTGAGGAAAGAAAGGATTTGATTTGTGGTGGTAGGTGGTTGGAGACTGCAGAGGGTCTGAGTTTGATTTAGGGTGAGACCTCAGGTGGTGGGGCTTAAGGTGATGCTCAAAATAGACTACAGACTGAGAGTGAAATTGAGCCTTAGCAGAGAAGACACTATATCCCTTCATGGTGAGGAAGTTAAGAAGGGTGGCGGTGTGTCTCCTTGAGGCAGGCAGGGAGGGGCTACAGAGGAGTAGGTCATCTACATATTGTAAGAGAGTACTAGTTTTAAGATTGCATGATGTTAAATCCTGAGCTAGTGTCTGCCCAAACAAGTGTGGCTGTTTCTGAATCCCTGGGGTAAGACAGTTCACGTAAGTTGCTGGGCTCCATTAGTGTCTGGGTCAGTCCAAAAAAGAAAACAGAAAGTAAGAGTCAGGGAGTAGAGGAGTGGTAAAGAAGGCATTCTTGAGATCTAGGACCGTAAAGTGAGTGGTTGAGAAAATATGTGACAGTAACTTGTAGAGATTAGTGACTACTGGATGGAAGGGAATTACTGCCTCATTGATTAGGTGTAAGGTTTGTATAAGGTGATAAGCCCCTGAAGGTTTTCGAACAAGAAGGATGGGGGTATTGTAGGGACAGTTCGTGGGAATGAGTAAGCCTGGTTTAAGAGGTGGGTAATTAATGGTTTAAGGCCTTAGAAACAGACACAGTTACACGTTAAACAAAGACTTCAGATACACATTATGAATTAAGGAATTTAAATGAGCGTGCTTTACTTGTTTCAAATTCAAATTATACTAGAGATATTTTCTGACAAAGAGAAAACAGGTTACTCACTCACACAGCTCAATAGACAACTCTGCTTTTTTAAGCTTTTCGAGATGGCAGGGAGTTGCCAGCATAGAGGGGAGGAAGAGAGAAAGCAGGCGGATGGACAGCGTGAACAGCTGGACGGAAAGAAGGAGGGTCAGAATCTGCAAGAGGAGGAAGAGGAGGTTGAAGTGTTGGTGGTGGTGCCACGTGGTCAGAGGAGTTAAAAATATTTAGAGCTCTGAGGAGAGGGGAGGGGACGAGGGGGAGTGGAAGGCACAGTCAATCTCTGAGGAGGGGGAGGGATGGGTCAAAGAAGAAAAAGAGACAGAGCCGCCCGTCTGTAAGGAGGGAGGAGAGGTTTAAGAACACAGTGGAGAAGGGAGGGGCCCCTGGCCAGCAGGGGAGGAGAAAAAGAGACTAGTATTTGCAAGTGAATGAGAAACAGGATTTTGCGAAGAGAGGGGACTTTCTGGGGGAAGAGACTCAAGGGGAAGAGATTTGCAGAGGGACCAGAGAGGGGTCCCAAGAGAGGATTGCCCCTGGGGGTCTGGCAGGAGGGGAAGAGAGTTGGGAGTCCGTGAAGAAGGAAAAATTAGGAGCAGAGATTTTAGGTGAGATTTCTTTGGCCCAGAACGGCCTGCGTGTAGAACAAGCGGCACAGAAATTAAGGACAGGAGAGAAGGGAGAAGAAAGCCTGCACATAAGGAATCTCTGATGCCCTTCCAGTCCGGTGGCAAAAAATTGTCAAGATCTCTTAGGATATTGTAATTGAATGTTCTGTTTTCAGGCCAATGGGAGTCATTGTCTAATTTGTATTGGGGCCACGCTGTGTTACAGAAGAAAATGAGTTTTTTTGGTTTAAGGTCAGAGAGGCCCAACTTAGTGAGGTTTTTTTTGTTTTCTTTTTGAATTTTTTAATTTATTTTTTAATGTTTTTACAGAGACAGAGAGAGAGAGTCAGAGGGATAGATAGGGACAGACAGACAGGAATGGAGAGAGATGAGAATCATCAATCATCAGTTTTTTGTTGTGGCACTTTAGTTGTTCATTGATTGCTTTCTCATATGTGCCTTGACTGCGGGCCTTCAGCAGACCGAGTAACCCCTTGCTCAAGCCAGCGATCTTGGGTCCAAGCTGGTGAGCTTTTTGCTCAAACCAGATGAGCCCGCGGTCAAGCTGGCGACCTTGGGGTCTCGAACCTGGGTGTCTGCATCCCAGTCCGACACTCTATTCACTGCACCACCGCCTGGTCAGGCTTAGTGAGGTTTTTTTATGAGACATCGTAGAGGGGTCTGGTCGGAAGGCTTAGACTCTGAAGAGCTGTGGAGACAGGTGAGCAAGAGGGGGAGTCCCCACCTTTTGTCACTGTCCCAAGAGGAGAAACTTTCCATGTGGGGGAGTTGTCCCTGATAGAGGTCGTCACCACCTGTCAGGGAGTTCTGAGAGAGAGAGTGGAGAGGTTTGGCTACGCGCCTAGTCTTCCGTGCAGTCTACTGAGACTGAAAGTCAAACCCCTCAAAAGCTGAGGCGTGTTAGAGAAAACTGTCCGACCAGAGAAAATTTTTTGGAAAAGAGAAGCCGACTGGGAAAGGGGAAGGAAGAAACTCCTTACCCTTCTGGTCCAGCAGGGATTCAGGACAGGGACAGATCGCTGGCCAATAGACCTACAATTACACGTCCAAACAGAATCAGGGAGGAAGCCCGGGCCGAGCTGCCGCTGCCCATTGCTTCCCTGATTGTAAGTTTGGACGGCAAAGAGGGATCGTCCAGGCAGTTAGTACCCTGTCCTGGGTTTCGGCACCAAATGTTGGAATCCATGGGAGTCCGAAAAGACCAGAGTAACAGGCTTTTATTGAAAGGAAGAAAGGAACCCTGCCCAGCACTTCTCCGGGGAGAAAAGTACCAGTACAAGCTAGGGGGACGGCCTGACCAGGTGGTGGCGCAGTGGATAGAGCGTCGGACTAGGATGCGGAAGGACTCAGGTTCGAGACCCCGAGGGCTTATCAAAGCTCACCAGCTTGGATCCAAGGTTGCTGGCTCGAGCAAAGGGTTACTCGGTCTGCTGTGGCCCCCAGTCAAGGCACATATGAGAAAGCAATCAATGAACAACTAAAGTGCCACAATGAAAAACTGATGATTGATGCTTCTCATCTCTCTCTGTTCCTCCCTATCTCTGACTCTCTCTCTCTGTCCCTGTAAAAAAAGAAAAGAAGCTCGGGGGACGAATTTTATAGGGTAAAGGAGAATCTCGAGCAAGTGGGTGTTGAATCAAAAGTCCTGGTATGTCCGGAATGCTCCTCCTTGGGGCGGCTTGCCAGCTTCTTGGAATTCCTGTCTCAGGAACGATAGTCCAGTGAGTAAGGGTGAGGTCTGACAGATAAGCAGAACATCAAAAGGGCAGTTGGAGGCCCTGGCCAGTTGGCACAGTGGTAGAGCATCAGCCTGGCGTGCAGGAGTCCCGGGTTCGATTCCTGGCCAGGGCACACAGGAGACACGCCCATCTGCTTTTCCACCCCTCCTCCTCTCCTTCTTCTCTGTCTCTCTCTTCCCCTCCCACAGCCAAAGCTCCATTGGAGCAAAGTTGGCCCAGGCACTGAGGATGGCTCCATGGCCTCTGCCTCAGGCGCTAGAATGGCTCTGGTTGCAGCAGAGCAACGCCCCAGATGGGCAGAGCATCGCCCCCTGGTGGGCATGCCGGGTGGATCCTGGTGGGGCGCATGTGGGAGTCTGTCTGACTGCCTCCCCGTTTCCAACTTCAGGAAAATACAAAAAGAAAAAAAAGAAAAAGGGTCACTCACCTCCCTTCCAAAAAGCAAAGCTAGAACCACTTCACAGCCAGTAGGATGGCTACTATTAAAAAAACCCAAAAAACAAAAACAAAAAACCTCCAGAAAAAAGAAAAAGAAAAAGGGGGGGAGCAGTTGTAATTTCTGGTAAATTCATGTATCTATCAATTATCAAGCTTATATTTGTCTATAGGATTTATAAAAAAAACATTCCTATATATTAAAATTTATAAGGTAACACAATAGCGAAAAATGTTATTTTTCATATTAAAAGACATTCTCAAATCTTTTAGTGTTCATTGGCCATCCCTTTGTCTAGAGGTATATGAATTAATCACACATTTTCAGGATGGGAGGGGGAGCTTATGTGGTATCAGGGGATAAGTGTTTGTGAATGGTGTAAGGTATTTTTCCCCGCTGAGAAGGAAGGAAGAGGGCTTGGAGCCACCAAGTGTGGAATAACAAATAGGCTTTATTCAGTACAGAGCGCGCATCCCGCCCGGCAAGGTTCCCTGGCCCCGAAGTAAGATGGAGGCCAGGGAAGTCGCGCACTGAGAGACCGCGTGGGTAAATTTAAAAAGGGGTCCCTCTAGGGAAGTCGGGCTAATATGATGTAGTGAAATCTCACTGGCTGACAGTCAGTCGCTTTTTTTCCAAGGACTCCTAGGAAGTTTCTTTTGGCGCGCTTGGCTGTGGGCGGTCCTAGCCAAAGTTCGCGGGCCTAGGTTCCCCACGTGACCATCCCTTATTATCCACCAATCTTACAAATGGCCCATTAAAGAAAGAAAGAGGGGAAGAGGAAAGGGCCTGCTTAATCCTCCCTTTTTCTGCACCTGGCTAGCTATTCACCCCTCCTCCCATAGGTATGGGGAAAGGTCAGGGAATCCAAGTCTTCCTCTTCTGCATTTACAACACAATGCCATTGGCCATCTTAGTTTTGATGCTAATGACACAAGCATAGAAATCACACTTACACGCCTAGTCCAAACTAATAAAATGTTCTTTAAACTTCCTAAAATATTAATATTAATTCTGTAGCTTTTGACACTTTACAACAGTTTAGAGTTCAGTCCTGAAAGCAAAATTGCAAAGGATTGAGAAAATGCTTGAAGGAATAGCAGTTGTTTTTGTAGTTTATTTTATTTATTTATTTTTTACAGAGACAGAGAGTCAGAGAGAGGGATAGACAAGGACAGACAGACAGGAATGGAGAGATGAGAAGCATCAATCATTAATTTTTCGTTGCACATTGCGACACTTTAGTTGTTCATTGATTGCTTTCTCATATGTGCCTTGACCGCGGCCCTTCAGCAGACCGAGTAACCGCTTGCTTGAGTAGCGACCTTGGGTCCAAGCTGGTGAGCTTTTTGCTCAAACCAGATGAGCTCGCGCTCAAGGTGGCGACTTCGGGGTCTCGAACCTGGGTCCTTGGCATCCCAGTCCGATGCTCTATCCACTGCGCCACCGCCTGGTCAGGCTTTTTTATTTTATTGATTAGAGAGAAATGTTGATTTGTTGATTCACTTATTTATATACATTCATAGTTTGATTCCTGCATGTCCCCTGACTAGGATCAAACCTGCAACCTTGGTGTACCAGGACAATGCTCTAATCAACTAAGCAACCTGTTCAGGGCCTGCGGTTTATTTTATACAATAGAATCAATGGAGAAGATGTAAAAAGTTATGTGAAAATCGGGAAATCTCTAGAATTAGATAAGCGAAATGGTGAGAGATGCATACTTCTTTTACATTAGTGGTTGTAGAATAGGTAACATTTTACATATATAGTTTACAGAAGGGTGAGGGTAAAAGTTGATAAAAAATATTGGGGTTGTCCTGTTCGGTTGGCTCAGTGGTAGAGCGTCAGCCTGGCCCTGCGTGTAGATGTCTTGGGTTCAATTCCTGGTCAGGGCACACAGGAGAAGCGCCTATCTGTGTCTCCCCACCCCCTCTCGCTTCTCTCTCTCTCTTTCTCTCTTCTCCTCCCCTTCTGCAGCCATGGCTCGATTGGAGCAAGTTGGCTCTGAGCACTGAGGATGACTCCATGGCCTCCACCTTAGGCACTTAAAAATGACTCCAGTTGCAAAGGAGCAACACAGCTCCTAATGGGCAGAGCATTGCCCCCTAGTGGGCTTGCCGGGTGGATCCCAGCTGGGGTGCGTGTGAGAGTCTGTCTCTCTGCCTCCCCTCCTCTACTGAATAAAAAAAAAAAAAAAAGAAATACTGGGATTGAAAGAATGAATAATAAGTGTTTTCTACTAGGAAATCATCAAAGAGCTGTTATTTGTGTTTTGAGAACAGTGGTTTTCAGCCTATTTTTATCCCTAGCGTCCACCTGTATCCTCTCAAGAGTTGTTTAGTGCCTTCCTAAGTGATTCCTGATCCCTAGAGAAGTCCTTAGAGGCCATGGTTGATTTAATATATTTACTTCATGAATCCCAGGGATTAACTAGTCTGCTTCCCTTGACCGTGTTCCCTTCCTGTCAAGAATTATGAATAGTCTGTGATTTTACAGGTTACCCTATTATATAGGTTTATCGATGCAGGTAGAAGATGAGATTCCTGCTTCAGAATTGAACGACAGCAGTAGAGTATTAGCTAGCTAGAATATTAGAACATTAGTATGTTGGATGCTTGTTCCTCAAATCCCAATTCCTACAGAGCTATAGAAAGAACTATATATAACACTGCACATATAGTGGATTCTTTTCTTTTTTTGCTAATTTTTTTTAAATATTCTTTTTTGTTTTTTTTTTAAATTTTATTCATTTTAGAGAGGAGAGAGAGAGACAGAGAGGGAGAGAGAGAGAGACAGAGAGAGAAGGTGGGGAGGAGCTGGAAGCATCAACTCCCATATGTGCCTTGGCCAGGCAAGCCCAGGGTTTTGAACCGGCGACCTCAGCATTTCCAGGTCGATGCTTTATCCACTGCGCCACCACAGGTCAGGCCATATAGTGGATTCTTTTGTAGTAGTAGTACTCAGAATTTAGGGGAACTCAACCTGAATCTTTTATAATAGACTGAATATCCTTAGCTTCAGATGGAGACAGTCTTTATGTACTAGACAGTAAGCATGCCTGCACTTTGCTCTAAGGATAGATTCTGTCTTTCCCAAAGTTTGGTATACAAAGGTCTTCAAAAAGAGTCTAGCAAAGGGTAGTTACTGACTCACTTCATAATATGCAGAAATAGGAGTAGTTCATGGAGAATTGTCTTCCCACACTGGTGCTAATCTTCCTTACTCTCTGGCTAGCTTTCACGGATAAATTTACCAGGCGCTGAAGATTAATCAATTGGACAGTGCCCACCTCACAGGTTAGTGAGATAGTCTGGCGGGGGAGACAGATATGTAGGACCTTATAAGTTATTTAGAGAAGTTCTATGTTTAGTCCAAGAGCTGGGAAGCTAGGAAGCTTTAAGCAGGGGAATGATTTGTTAAAAATAAAAAACAACAAAATTCAACCACGTAAATCTGAAGATCTAATTGGCTTTATTAAACGATTCATGAATTGGGAACCAGCTCATCTCCAAACTAGAAGGACACTTGGAGGGGTACAAAATAGAAGGAGATTTTTATAGGAAGGAGGGTGGAGCAAGGGAGCTATTAATGCAAGAAAAGAAAGGGTCATTTTTGGGGCTGGGACATGTTTTCTTGGGGGAAAGAGAAAGGAAAGGTTTTTAAATCATGTAGATTGCCTCGTCTTTATATGGGGGATGGAGACTACTATGACAGATTGCTACTGGTGCTTGACTACGAAATTACAGACAGGTTAAAATTATATTTCTAGGAGAAGTTAAATCTGCAGTTAGATCAGGTATTAAATTTTGGTTTGGTATTGTAGCCAGGATGGCACCATTTTTGGATCTATGTTTTTTTCTTTAACAGATGTATTGTTCTGATTGTTTAAACACAATTCACAATTTTTATGTACGTAAAATCCCTTGATTTGGGGTGGGGGGGGGTCCGAAAGAACAAGTATATGTCTGGTACTTTAATCACAGGACAAAATGTAAAAATAGGGCTCGCTTTGCAAATGTCACGGAGTTTGGCTTTGAGTCGTCACTTTCACGTATTTATGGTGAAAGATCTCCGCTTCCACGAATTGGTCTAAATGAGGCTTGTCCTAACGCCCGCGCACGTTGTAGTCGTCAGCGTTTACGTAAATTTGACGCTGCGGAACGGCCGCGAGAAGCAGGGCAGGATTGGAAATCACTGGTGTATGATTGGCTGTTTGGCAATTATATGTTAATTAAGTGTCAGCTTGCACTGTTTTCGGAACTTCAAGAGTATTCAAAATGCTTTACTGAGCTTTGTGAACAAAAAATGGTTTAGAATTCACATGTTAGTATACATGTTAATAAAAGAGTACCATTAGAAAAATTCACCATCAGTAAAACGTGTGTGGTTTTTGTAGAGTTCGGAAAAGCAGAGATGGAGGGGTTAAGACTATACTTTCAGGGATCATTTCTATAGTTTGTTACTAGAGAAGTTTCTCTGATCGTGTAGAGTACCCGAAACCACGAGGAGGAGTTGCAGTGTTCTCTCCTGAGCGTGAAGCCGGCTCTTGGTGTTGTTTGTGCAACTGCCTTTTGCCATTGATGATCGTTCTTCTCTTCCTTTGGGAGAGTAAGAGGGAGAGAACGCAGTCTGAGTGGTTTCTCTTAATTTCTGGTTGAAAAGAGAAAAACATAATGGTTAGTGTTAGTTGGGGGTTAGTAGTATTGTATGTGTAATTTTGAGGAACTATTTTTAAGTTATTTAAGCTTAAAGTGATAGGATTACCCCCTTTCGATGTGTGTTATGTTTTGTTTTAGTTGTGTATAACCGATGAGAGCCTTTGTAATGCAGTGTAACTCTCTTAACCAATTGATCTTTTCTTTCCCAGTGCCAAACCACGTTTCTGGTGAAGGCTAATGTGGATTTCTTTTGGATACTCTGTGTAGCCTTTTTTTTCTGTGTGTGCAATAAAGTTCTTAATTTTTTTCTTTTTACAACGCAGTAGTTATAGGAGACAGTGCTGTATAAAGGAATTATAATTTTTTTCCTAGTTTTATCTCAGGAAGTGTCCTGTTATTTGCATTAATCCTGGTATTTGCTTTGCAGGAGTTTATGTTGATGCAGTTAACTCCCTGGGTCAGACACCGCTTTTCATTGCAGCATTGTTGGGCCTTACAAAAATAGTTGATATTCTGGTGGATTATGGATCACATCCAAACCAGTAAGTGCAATAATATCGCTATCTAGGAAATTAGTGTATGCTGTTAAAATGAGGTGGGCATTTGGAAACTGATGATATTAAAGTAACTTTACTAACATATCAGTGATATGTGGTACACTGGTACCACAAGATTTTTTAAAACATGCAATATCTGACTGTAGAGTCAGGGGCAGTGACCTCTTTTCCCTTAGATTGTCAAACAAACAAAAAACCCAAAATAGCCAACACAGCAATAGCCATTTGGTGTGAATAAATCAAAATTAGACCAATTTTTTTTTTTGGTTAGACTGACAAAAAAAAATTTTTTTTTGGTGTGCCACAGATTTTTAGTAGTTATGTGTGCAATGAGATGGAAAAGGCTGAAAATTGCTACTTTACACAGCTGTATGTGTTGAAAACATACCTGCTAATAAAAATGGGTTTACTAGGCCCTATAAAATAAATGAAACTTAGTAGGCATTCATTCATTTGTTAGTCATTAACAATTCCACCCCAGGTTATTATTTGTATGATTCATTTAAGCAGTTTAATATATCCCACAGTCAAGTTTTTACCAGTTAATATACTTGGCATCATTTTATGAAAGGATGGTTTTTTCCTAGTGTGATTTAAAAGAATCTGTGATGAACAGTTCCAAATTTTAATGTGGAGAAGCAACACAATGTAATGAATATTACCCCTTTTCTGTGTGTAACACTTTTGTCTTTTCCAAGGTCTTCCCAGGCACTGAGCAATCTAGATCTTTACAACCACATCCTTGACAGGGAGGGGACAGCATGTATTTTTACAGTTGACATCGGACAGACCCAGAAATGAGTTTTGAGCACTTAAATGATTCCACCTGATTTTCACAAGAATGCCAGAATCTGAAAACTCATAACAGTCATAGAGTAGCTTTCCCATATTACATCAGGAGGTCCTATTTATGTGCTTAAAAACTAGCCATATTGATGGCAGGAAGCTTTATTTTTCTGGGTTTTTTCTTCTGTTTTTTAAAAGATTGCTTGCTTAGTAGGAGAAAACTTGGAAGTTGGGAAAAGCAAAAGGAAAAAAGCCAATCAGTATGAGAATAATTCTGTAACCCAGAGATAATACAATGACCATTTTGCTGTGTTTCCATCTAGAATTTTTTTTTTTTTTTTTTTTTTTTTTTTTTTTAAAGCAAGAGACAGCCAGGAAGGGAAAGAGATGAGAAGCATCAATTTGTAGTTGGGGCACTTTAGTTGTTTATTGATTGCTTCTCATATGTGTTTTGACGGAGATTGGGGTGTAGGGGTGGTTTCCAGCCGAGCCAGTGACCCCTTGCTCAAGCCAGCGACCTTGGGCTTCAAACCAGCAACCATGGGTTCATGTTGATGATCCTACGTTCAAACCAGCAACCCTGCACTCAAGCTGGTGAGCTCCGGGTTTCAAACCTGAGACCTTAGCATTTCAGGTCGATGCTCTACCCACTGCATCACTGCCTGGTCAGGCTCTCACTGTAATTTGAACACAGTAAAGGCCAAGATAGTTTATTGGCTTTGGTTCAAAAATTTTTTCTTTTTAGATTTTATTTATTGGTCTTTTGAGAGAGGAGGGGGGAAGAAGCGGGAAGCATCAACTTGTAGTAGTTGCTTCCCATATGTGCCTTGATCATGGCAAGCCCAGGGTTTCGAACTGGTAACCTCAGCACTCCAGGTCAACGCTTTTATATACTGTGCCACCACAGGTTAGGCTGTTCAGTTTTTCTGAGCTGTAGATCCTTGACAGATTGCTGATGCCAACCAAGGTTTGGGGGTCTCTACCATGGGAGTTGGGAGACAGATGTTCTCGCATGAGAGAAATGACCTTTGATTAGGCGGGGCTTCACCATCCTGACCCCAGGATGTAGCAAACCGGAAGACATTATTTCAGGGCAGCCAGTGTTGGGTTAGTGGGGGCATAACATCGATTTGGAGCCAGCGCCGTACCTGGCTGTGGGGCTCAGTGCTCTTCTGTTCTTTATCTGCACCTTGGGAAATGGTGCATTGAAGGGTAGTGGTGAGAGGGGATGTGTATAATGCTCGTGCTGGCACAGACCAGGGGCTTTCCAAATGGTATAATTATATTCCTTGTCACTAAAGGTCGCCTCTGTAGAAAGGGAGCCAATGTCACCCACTGAATTCCCCTGCTCAGTGGGAGGGAGGAGTGTTGCCATAGACACGCATTGTATCCCCCTACAGTCGCTGCTTTGATGGGAGCACCCCTGTCCACGCAGGAGCATTTTCAGGCAATCAGTGGATCCTCAGCAAACTGTTGGATGCAGGGGGTGACCTTCGACTCCACGATGAGAAGGGTCAGAAGCCACAGACCTGGGCCCTTACTGCAGGGAAGGAGCGCAGTACTGTGGTGAGCCTGGACCTACCTGCAGTCACACCCCCAGCAGGCAGCGCACTGGGCTGGGAGGCTGGACAGGGCTGGAGGCTTCTCCTGGGGACAACACGGGGCTTGCTATTGGCACCGGTCACACAGGCCCAAGCTGAAACAAGTTAACCAGATGTAGAGCCTCAGGCAAGTCTAGTGAGCCTTTCTGGTCTTCTCTTCAGTGGGGAAGGAGAACAGCTGTGACTGTCTGATTGGAAGTAGCACTTAGTGTCAGACATTATAATTGAATTAGTTAAATATGAACTCATTTTATCTTCGCCACAGTCCTCCCAGGGAGATACTATTATTAACTGCATTTTACAGATGGGGAAACAGGCCCACTGACATGAAGTAGTTTTCCTGAGGCCACACGCTGGCAGGTGTGATGTGTTATGAGGACTGACTGACCTAAATGTGGGGGCCTCATTGCATGTGCTGGGCTCATGGAGGGAAGGGGGAGGCGGGCAGAGTTTTCTCCTCCACTCCCCTCCCTCTGGCTCTCCTGCTTGGTAGCATGGCCAAAGCATTTCCCTCTTCCTGCCTCAGTTTCTTCATCTGTTGAGGGAGGGGATTGGAGGAAATTATCGCCAAATCATCTCTCTGAAAACATTCCATACCATAGCTGTAGAAAATCACTTGGGCCCCTCCCTTTCCTGTCTAGGGCTCCCGGCCCCTCAGACCACAGTGCCACCTAGGGGCTGGAGGGGACGGCGCAGGGGCGGGGCGGCGCCTCACCGCGCACCTGTGCTGTTGCAGATGCTGGAGTTCATGCAGCGCTGCACCGCGCACATGCAGGCCATCATCCAGGGCTCCTCCCTGGACCTCCTGAAGATCGACTCCCCGCAGCGTCTGGTCTGCAGCAGCCTGCCCCGGTTTGGGGGCCTCATGCCCGGGTGAGTGCTGCCTCCAGCAGAGCGGGATCTCCCCAGCCTCCCTCACGGGACCCCTACAGTGAGGGCCGCAGGGTTCCTTTCCAACATCTGGCCCGCCCACAGGGATGAGCTCAGAAGGAGAAGATGTGGCCACCGGAAAAGGATAGCCAGGGGAGCACTTCGGCCGTGCTCCCTTTCAGGAATGTCAGGGGATGGGTTCTGGGCCCCATGGGAGCCACCTGTGCTCAGCAGAGGCGGAGCTTTTCCATCTGGGCAGCTTAGCAGAACACCCGTTCTCAGAGCCTCTGGGTGGCTTTTTTTTTCTTTTTTTTGGACATCTTGGAACTATGGAAAGTATGTTTCTTTATTGCTAAGATTGCAAAAGACCACAGATGTTTAATTGACAGTTCCTCAGGCTATTTTAAGCCAGTGTGAGAGGCTTGCTGCTAGCTGGGTGAGCAGCTGCAGGAGGTGGCCCCGGCTCCGAGTTACAGTGGTACCTTGAGATACGAGTTTAATTCGTTCTGTAACCGAGCTCGTAAGTCAGTCAACTCGTATATCAAACAAATTTCTCCCATTTAAAATAACTGAAATAGATTTAATCCGTTTCAGCCCTGTGAAACATCCCCAAACCGTTTTTGCCTTTTTGGCTGCACTTTCGGCACTTTCACTTGCAGGACTTTTGAATAAAAATCTATCCAGAGAGGTTTGCTTTTGCCTGCCTTTTAAAATGTTACAGAAATGTGACAAACAAGTGTCATTAAAATGTGCTGAAGCACGACCAATTGAAACTTTTTCTGGGGGTTTATTTTAAATGAAACTTGAAAGCTTCTTCCACATTGCCAGCCTGTCTTTAATTTCACTTGCAGAAATCACTTCCTCTGACTGGGCCTCCTCCTCACTACTAATCTCTTGCAGAAGCTCCCTATGTTGCATCATCTGTAGCTCCTTCAACTCCTCAGTTGAGAATTCCTCCTCGTGTTCCTTGACGAGCTCGTTTACGTAACCCTCATCTACCTCCAGACCCATCAGCTTTCTGAGGGACACAGTCTCCTTCAATGCTTCTACCTCGGTCTTGGTCTCTGGTTCGAATCCTTCAAAGTCCCTGTCTGCAACAACATCAGGCCATGACTTTTTCCATGCCGAGTTCAAGGTTCTTGTAACCTCTTGCCATGCCAAGTCAATAATGCGTAAACGTATCACGATGTTGTGGTGATCTTTCCAAAACTCTCGAAAGGTTATAATTGTATTCTCAGTCACCTCAAAGCAGCGGCGGAACAAGTGCTTTGTGTAAAGCTCTTTAAAGTTGGAAATGACCTGCTTATCCATAGGTTGCAAAATTGAAGTCGTGTTGGGTGGGAGGTAGAGGACTTTCACGAATTTGAATTCATCGAGAATGTCATCTTCAAGACCAGGTGGGTGGGCTGGAGCATTTTCAAGAATTAGTAATGCTTTCATCAGGAGTTTATTTTCTTTTTTAAAATTTTTTAAATTTAATTTAATTTTTTTACAGGGACAGAAAGAGAGTCAGAGAGAGGGATAGATAATAAACTTAGGCGGGAGTTTATTTTCTTGAAGAATTTCTTCAAAAAAAAAAAAAAAAAAAAAGAATTTCTTCACTGCAGGACCAAAGACGAGATTTACCCATTCAATAAAAAACTACCGCGCTGCCTGACCAGGCGGTGGCGCAGTGTCGGACTGAGATGCTGAGGACCCAGGTTCGAGACCCCAAGGTCGCCAGTTTGAGCGCGGGCTCATCTGGCTTGAGCAAAAAGCTCACCAGCTTGGACCCAAGGTCGCTGGCTCAAGCAAGGGGTTAATCAGTCTGCTGAAGGCCTACGGTCAAGGCACATATGAGAAAGCAATCAATGAACAACTAAGATGTTGCAACGAAAAACTGATGATTGATGCTTCTCATCTCTCTCCATTCCTGTCTGTCCCTATCTATCCCTCTCTCTGACTCTCTCTCTCTCTCTGTCTCTGTAAAAAAACCCAAAAAAACTACTGCGTAACCCATGCCCTAGCATTGGCACGCCACATAATGTGCAGTTTTTTTTAAGAATCTTGTGAGTCTTAAAGGCTTGAGGATCTTCAGAACGATATACTAGCAGTGGCTTTACTTTATAGTCACTGCTAGCATTTGCACACAATGCAAGGGTCCTTCATGGGTTTATGACCTGGCAGCTTCTTCTCCTCTGTGGTGATGAAAGTCCTCTGGGGCATTTTTTCCCAAAACAATCCTGTTTCGTCACAGTTGAACACTTGTTGGAGGATGTAGCTTTCCTTTGCAATAAGCACAGCAAAATGTGCGATGTACTCCTCAGCTGCCTTAACATCAGCACTCACAGCTCCACCATGCCTCACCACCAAGTGGATGCCAGATCTCTTCTTGAAATTTTCTAACCAGCCGTGACTTGCCTTAAATGTATCTTCAGCTGCCTCTTTTGAGGTTGGTGGTTCTTTCTTCTTCAAGTCACCATAAATAATTCGTGCCTTTTCACATATTACAGTCTCCATCACTGTATCTCCTGCCAGCTCTTTCTCTTTCACCCACACGAGCAAAAGCTTCTTCATTTCTTCATGGATATTTGTCCTTTTTTTTTTAAATTTTTTTATTTATTCATTTTTAGAGAGGAGAGAGAGAGAGGGAGAGAGAGAAACAGAGGGAGAGAAGGGGGGGAGGAGCTGGAAGCATCAACTCCCATATGTGCCTTGACCAGGCAAGCCCAGGGTTTCTAACTGGTGATCTCAGCATTTCCAGGTCGACACTTTATCCACTGCGCCACCAGAGGTCAGGCTTTTTTTTTTTTTTTTTTACAGAGACAAAGTGAGAGTCAGAGAGAGGGCTAGATAGGGACAAACAGGAACA
Organism: Saccopteryx bilineata; assembly: GCF_036850765.1. Lineage (NCBI taxonomy): Eukaryota > Metazoa > Chordata > Mammalia > Chiroptera > Emballonuridae > Saccopteryx > Saccopteryx bilineata. The sequence continues at coordinate 385,431,688 of NC_089491.1, read as the reverse complement.
CAGAGAGATGAGAAGCATCAATCATCAATTTTTCGTTGTGGCACTTTAGTTGTTTATTGATTGCTTTCTCATAAGTGCGTTGACCGTGGGGCTACAGCAGACTGAATAATCCTATGCTCAAGCCAGCAACCTTGGGTCCAAGCTGGTGAGCTTTGCTCAAACCAGATACACCCATGCTCAAGCTAGTGACCTCGGAGTCTTGAACCTGGGTCCTCCGCATCCCAGTCCAATGCTCTTTTCACTGCGCCACCGCCCGGTCAGGCCTTTCTATTATTTCTTGCTTTACTTGTATTGACATCATTCTCTACTTCTCACTACTGTCCTTTACACTCACTTTCTTCGGCTCCATGATAGCACACAAAAAAGTTAGTAAAAAATGCAAAAATGATGCAAGAATGAGTACAACGCATGAGATTCGACTTGATTCTGCGGGTAACACATGAGAAAGAACGAGATATTGGTGTTGTGCTGCCGATACTGGACCTGTGCACCAACTAGCGGCAGCTTCCCGAATCACAACTCGTATCTCGGAATTTCGCTCGCATTTCGAACAAAAATACGGACTGAGTCGCAGCTCATATCTTAAAAAAATTGTATGTCGGTCTGCTCATATCTCAAGGTACCACTGTACTTTAAATTCTCCGTACTTAGGTTTGTATTCAGAGAATCCGTTTCATTTTTTTTTTTTTTTTTTTTTTTTTCATTTTTCTGAAGTTGGAAACAGGGAGAGACAGTCAGACAGACTCCCGCATGCGCCCGACCGGGATCCACCCGGCACGCCCACCATGGGGCGACGCTCTGCCCACCAGGGGGCGATGCTCTGCCCATCCTGGGCGTCGCCATATTGCGACCAGAGCCACTCTAGCGCCTGAGGCAGAGGCCACAGAGCCATCCCCAGCGCCCGGGCCATCTTTGCTCCAATGGAGCCTTGGCTGCGGGAGGGGAAGAGAGAGACAGAGAGGAAAGCGCGGCAGAGGGGTGGAGAAGCAAATGGGCGCTTCTCCTGTGTGCCCTGGCCGGGAATCGAACCCGGGTCCTCCGCACGCTAGGCCGACGCTCTACCGCTGAGCCAACCGGCCAGGGCGAATCCGTTTCATTTTGATTTTTTCTGATGGCATCTCTTTCTGTAATCAGGGTGGCTAGACTTGTCACACTCTCGAAGGCTTCCCCAGCTTGTCCTTCCATGCACATTGAGTCCTGGTTTTCCTCTGATGGCCTGGATGCCCTGGCTTCTTAGGCGAGATGAGTTCGAGAGAGTCCCCCAAGGACTCTGACTGCCTCCCTGCTGCTACTCTTACTGGTCTGAGTTCTTTACCCAGAAAAACCTGTTAAAAATGGAAATTGGGTTGTGCCACCCTTTGCTAAAAACGCTTTAGGGTCTTTCCGTTAACTATCAGGAGAAAGTCCTAAACCCCTCATCTGGCCTCTGTGCCTGTGTTGGTCTAACCCCTCCCCCCGATGACACTGCCTGGCATGCCAGTGTTTGGATCTTGGCAGACCAAACTCCTACTAACAGGTCCCAGGACTAGTGTCTGCCTCTGCTCTGAGACCCCAGGCAAGCAGTTTTCCCCTTTCTGGATCCACTTTCCACATCTGTAAAATGAGACAATTGGACAAGATAAGCATTATGATTCCTCCCAGCTTTTACTGTCTGCATTCATTATCTGTTGCTGCATAACGAGTCACCCCCACTTCCCGATTTAGCAAGTTTCAAACAGCAATGAACATTTGTATTTCACATCATTTCTGTTGGTCAGGAATCAGGAAATGGTCTCGCTGGGTGGTTCTAGCTCAGGGTTTCTTTTGAAGTTGTAGGAGAGATGTCAGCTAGGGCTGTCATCATCTGAAGACTCGACTGGGGCTGGAGGATCCAGTTCCAAGATGGCGCACTCCACAGTGGCTGGGTGTGGGCTTACCCAGTGGGCTGCTGGAGTGTCTTCATAATATGGCAGCTGGCCTCCTCCAGAGCAGATGACCTCAGAGGGGTCAGGGCAGAAGTCCTGGTGGATATAGCCTTGGAGGTCACACCACTCTGTCACTTCTGCAGTATCCTGTTGGGTTAACAGCTGAGCCCTGTCTCAGCTTTGAGGGGCTACACAAGGGCATGAATACTAGGAGATGAGAATTGTAGGGCCCTCGGAGAGGCTGGCCATTAGATCATCCTTAGTTCCATGATAAGTCAAGGAGTAAAGACAAAACCCACTATACAGTCTGAAAACTTGGTTTATCATTGTGCCTCTGGATATGGGTGGTTATTCCTTATTTTTTCCTCTTTTAAATATTTTTAGAAGCCCTATTGGCTCTCCTAACCGACCGCATAAAGCTGGAGTCATTTCTGCCCAAAATATCTACAGCTTTGGCTTTGGGAAGGTAAGAGGTGTTCAATGACGGCCAGTGTTTGCAGGACTAACTGGGAGTCACCGGGCCCTGGTTCTGGACCTGTGTCCCTCACCTTTGTCCAACTCCTCTTTCTTGTCCTCTTCAAAGCGCTGTTTTTCCTTCTTCACTGCTATGCAGGACAAGTACCATTGCTTAATGAATAAAAGGTGGAAAACCTTACAGAGAGCCCTTGAATGACCTTGAGCTAGATTTGGGGCATTTAGAAAATGACCCTTTAATTCCCAGTGAAGGTGCCAAACATGGTCTCCTGAAGAGAGGCAGAGAGCTGTGCTGACCTCGTCGGCCTTACTTATGATTGACCTTGCCCTTCTGCAAGTTTATGAATGTTATTGGGAAGCCTTTAAGGAATTGAAATTAAAAAAAAAATTTTTAAGTTAATTTTTACAGGAACAGAGAGAGAGAGTCAGAGAGAGGGATAGATAGGGACAGACAGACAGGAACGGAGAGAGATGAGAAGCATCAATCATCAGTTTCTCGTTGCGACACCTTAGTTGTTCATTGATTGCTTTCTCATATGTGCCTTGACTGGGGGGCTACAGCAGACTGAGTAACCCCTTGCCCGAGCCAGCGACCCTGAACACAAGCTGGCGAGCTTTTTGCTTAAGCCAGATGAGCCCACACTCAAGCTGGAGACCTCGGGGTCTCGAACCTGAGTCCTGTCGCATCCCAGTCTGATGCTCTATCCACTGTACCACCACCTGGTCAGGCAGGAATTGAAATTTTAAGTTGAGAAATGTTTTGAAAGGGAGAGTATCTTTGGGATCCTTGGTTCTGCCCATCAAAGAAAGAGTTGGGAAATGTTGCTGGGTGGCTGGGTGACATTTGCCCACACGACAGCTCAGCCCCCAACCCTGAGTCTGTTGGTTTTGCCAAGGTAGCCCGGGGGTGCGTGGGGGGGGGAGGAATGTCCGTTTTGGCTGTACACGGATAGGCCGGGGTTCTCTGGGGGCCACTGGAGACCCCTGAGCCCCTACCCATTGCTTCAGGCAGGTAGGTGTCTGATCTCTTTCCACGAGCCTCAGTTTCCTCACTAGTAAAAGAAGGCTGTTATAACTGCCAGGTTTCTAAAAAGATTAAAGACAGTATAGATTAAAGAATCATGTCCCCAGGGTGCTCGGCAGGTTGGTAAATAACCACCATCATTACTTTTATCTGGCTGATAAGATTCTGGAGGTATTTTACTTTTTCTCTTTTCCCCCCACAATTTGAAGCTGTGCTTTGCTTTCAGTTTTATCTCCCAGGGGGGACGCAGGTGGCCTATCTCGGATCTTTTCCGATAATTGGAGAAAAGGAAGTAATTCAAGCCGATGATGAACCTGCCTTCTCTTTCTGCAGTGGTCCCTACATGGTCATGACCAAGTAAGCAGGGGCTGGCCTGGGGGTTCTGATCTAGTCCCTTGGGACTGTGAGCTTTGTGTGTCTTCCTTATGTGTGGAGGGTTTCTAGTCTCACACAAGGAAACACTGAAGGACGTGTGTCCGAATCAGGGGCTCTCCACCTGGGCACCTTTGACATATTTGGCCAGATGTCCGTTACTGGTGGCTGTCCTGTGCATTGTGTGATACTTAGGAGCACCCTGGTCTCTGCTCTAGATGCCAGGAGCAGCACTCTTTCCCCTGCCCCATCCAGTTGTGCCTGTAACAGCCGGAATGTCTACAGACATTGCTAATGGCTCCCCCTTGAGAACTTGCTCTGGAAGATTCCTCATGACCGTTGTTAACCTCTCTGCTCCTAGAGGGTTGGAGGCAGCACAGTGGCAACTGTGGCCTCGGACACAGGTCAGAGGGCACTGAGGCGCCCACAGAGGTCAGTCCTGGCCCAGTGCAGCAGGGGTGCCAGTAACAGGATTAGACTGTGATAAAAAAAAAACCCCCCGGAGGGGGGACAGTTGTCCTAGCCACGGTCCCTTGGACTCCTTGAACCTGGAGATTTCCTGCTTAGAAGAAATACCCTTCTGAAAAGACCTCTGCCAGGCTCCCGAGGCTCCCTGTCCCCTGCAGATATGCTCCTTGTTTTCCCGCCCACGCCACCAATTTGTCATCACGTTCCTTCCTCCTCTCTCTACTGCTGTGGCCTCTGCCCAAGTCATCACTGTCTTCACCCAGCCTGCCTCCTACCTGGCCTCCCCTTCTCCAGGCCACCCCTGCCCCACCCTTTTCCACTCTGCTGGTGCCATTGTCTTTCTAGAACAACCTGGTTGAGTTGCTGCCTCCTTTAAAACTTTCAGTGACTTCCCGCCACCTGTGCCAAGTTCCTCAAGGTGCTTCCGGACAGGGGCGGGGGAGGAGTACCGAGCGGGTACAGTGCAGGTGCTGTGCAGACACTGCTGGTTCCCGGCTGGAGTTTCCTCCCGGAGGCCTGGGGCTCGCTCACGCCTCTGCCCGGCCCCTCCCGCCCTGCAGCCTGGTGTGGAACGGGAGCAGGGTCACGGTGAAGGAGCTGAGCCTACCCAGCTCCCCGCACTGGAGCAGGCTGCGGCTGGCTGACCTGGTCATCGCTGCGCAGGAGCACAGCAGGTGAGGAGGAGGCCGAGGGCACTGCCTGTCCGTGCTCAAGGCTGCTCGGGGCTCCCTGCGGCATGGAGACCACCCCCCAGAGCCACAGCATTTCCTGACTGTTGTCTGGTTTGACTTCCAAAGTCTCCTTGTTTAGTAGGAAAAGGAGTTAATGAAAAGCCTGAGGGGTGAGGTTGGTGGTGAGGGCGTCAGTTCTGACCCCTGTAGCCCGGGCTATGATGGTCCTGCCTCCAGCCCTCTGGCTGGCCTGCCCGATCCCAGCCCTGTGCCTCCCCTTCTCCAGACCCCCCTGGGGCACATGGGACAGCTCGTGCTGTCCTGGCTCCATTGATATGGCTGTGCATGGGATGCTCACGTCTGAGGAGCTGCTGTCCGCCGTTGAGGACCCGCCTGCGGTGCTTCAGGCCTGGGGAAGGGGTCCGTGGGTCTCAGCATCTTAGACTTTTGCTGGGCGAGAGCTCTTTGGTTCGCTCCAGGGCTGCTGAGGCCTGGGATGGACCCTGGCTCAGCCAGCTCTTTCCTGAGAAGGTCCCTCAAGTCCAGCAGCAGGTGTGTCAGAGGCCAAAGGGGCTTTTTTTGGGAAGTCAGTCTCAAGGGACCCAAGGAGGCTGGAGGGCTCATCAGCCCAGCATGGACTTTGGCATGAGACTGAGTGGGGTGTATGATCTTGAGCAGGCCATTGTCTCACCTCAGAAACGACTATAATGATACATTTTGCAGGTGATTGTTAGGATGGAGGTGATTTATGTGAAGTGCCTTGCTCAGTAGCTCTTAGTAACATTGTCCTTGACGACTCTACGCCCTAAAGGTCTGGTCAGTGAGACACCTCAGATTCTACTAACAGAGCCCCTCCCCACCCCACCCACACACTGTTTTTTTTTTAGAAAAACGTGTGTGAAGTGGTATTTGTGTAGAATGTATTCAAGGGGCCTAGAAGAAAGGAAAGCACCGATTTTTTCATCATGTCCTTCTTCCTTCTGCCTCACCCGAAGCTTTCTTTGTAGCAAGCTGCGGCACCCCCACCTGCTGCAGCTGATGGCGGTGTGCCTGTCCCAGGGCCTGGACAAGACCCGCCTGGTGTATGAGCGTGTCACGGTCGGCACGCTGTTCAGTGTCCTCCATGAACAGGCAAGTGGCTGTTCCCCTGGAGTTTTCCCCTGCTGCACTCCCCACTTCTCTCCCCTGCCTGAGCAGGAGGGCTCCCATCTGTGCACGCCTGGGGGATAAGTCTTAACTCTTTACTTCATTGTGCCTGTGTAATGCACCATTTAAGGCTAAGTGCATTAGAACTACTGGGATTTCATTATTGTTAGTCCTGTTCTGTACCAGACATCTAAGAGCTTACCAGGCCCGGAAGGCACACAGGTGCTTTTCTAGCTGACTGATCAAATAGCACTGGTCTTACTTCCTTGCATTTTCATTTGTGCCCTGCAGCACGCTGGCGGTAGAGAGAGGCTTAAGCCTCTCTCAGTCCTGTCTCACTGTTTGGATTTCCTGAGAGGTGGGGCATCGACTCTGGCCCACAGATTTTCTGCCTAGTGTGCTTTGGGCTGAGATGTGGCTATAGGAAGGTCCTGAAAGATAATGTTTGTTTGTTTTCTCCATGACTTTGTTCTAAAGGCCCCTGGTGGGAGTGAGAAGAGGCCTCCAGGAAGGGCCCTTTGTGTTAGTGTCCCACTTTCCCTTTCTGTCCCCTGGGCGAGAGCATTAACTTGAAATGCCACTTCTCCGGGAATGAGAGAGACTGGTATGACTTCAGTTACTTCAGCGTGTTGGTGTGAGTGATTTTCCACCTGCTTAGGGTGACCTTCCGAGGTAGTATGACGAGTGGGAGCTGGGTTAGTCCTCTGCGCCCCCAGTTTGTCCCCGCAGCACAGCTGGGTTAGTTCTCTGCGCTCCCAGTTTGTCCCCGCAGCACAGCTGGGTTAGTCCTCTGTGCCCCCAGTGTGTCCCTGCAGCACAGCTGGGTTAGTCCTCTGCGCCCCGCAGTACAGCTGGGTTAGTCCTCTGTGCCCCCAGTGTGTCCCCGCAGCACAGCTGGGTTAGTCCTCTGCGCCCCCAGTTTGTCCCCACAGCACAGCTGGGTTAGTCCTCTGCGCCCCCAGTGTGTCCCCGCAGCACAGCTGGGTTAGTCCTCTGCGCCCCCAGTTTGTCCCCACAGCACAGCTGGGTTAGTCCTCTGCGCCCCCAGTGTGTCCCCGCAGCACAGCTGGGTTAGTCCTCTGTGCCCCCAGTGTGTCCCCGCAGCACAGCTGGGTTAGTCCTCTGCGCCCCCAGTGTGTCCCCGCAGCACAGCTGGGTTAGTCCTCTGCGCCCCGGTTTGTCCCCGCAGCACAGCTGGGTTAGTCCTCTGCGCCCCCGGTTTGTCCCCGCAGCACAGGCTTGGGCGAGGGCGAAGGGGCGGAGCGGGCTCCTTGCTGGCACTGGTGAGACCATCCTGGGTGCCCTTAGCAGGCTTTGAGAACTTCCTTCTCCTTTTCCTGGTGTGAAGCAGCTGAACTGAGGGGAAGGGACCCAGGCTTGGAGCCAGGGGGCCTGGATCGGTGGGACCTTAGAGCAGTCACGTAGCCTCACCAAACTTCAGGTTCCCATCTGTAAAATGGGACCACAGGCAGCTGTGGAGATTGACGGGAAGACTTCAGAAGCTGCCCAGCGTTCTCGTGTCAGGGCCCGGCCTTCCGTTCCTGGCCAGCTTATGTCTTGCTTGCAGCGGTCCCAGTTCCCCCTGCTGCACATGGACACGATCGTGCACCTGCTGCTGCAGGTCTCCGACGCCCTGAGGTACCTGCACGCCCGGGGCTTTGTCCACCGCGCCCTCAGCTCCTACGCCGTCCACATCGTCTCCCCGGGGGAGGCAAGGCTCACCAACCTGGAGTACATGCTAGAGAGGTGGGTGCAGCTTCCCCATGACTTCCAAAGAGGGTCTTTCTGGGCACCCTTTGCTGGAGAGAGAGCCAGTCTGGGCAGGGCTCCTCCTCGTTGGTGGGCTGGACTGTCCATCAGTGGGACAAGAGGTTTCCCAGAGGCTCTGCCAGGGTTAGAGGGGCTTTGGGGAAGTTACTTCTGCTCAGTACATTCTCATTTTACACAGCGTTAAACAAGCAGGAGCACAGGTTACCCAACGTGTGTGACGTTCTGACCGTCCACTACAATATTTTCAGTGGCTTAAGAAAAGCAAGCGTGTTTCTCACTCACACTGCAGTGCAGTGTGTGTGCCCGAGGGGGACAGTCACTGTGTTCTGCGTTCCTCTCATTCATGGCCTCACCACCCCCAGGCCTCAGTGCCCCAGTGTGTCTTCTGCATCACTGGTCGGTGAGCGTGGAGGGCACACAGTGGGGTGTGGTGGGCTTGTCACTGCTTCCCGCTTTGCAGTGGTCAGAGCCAGTCACCCTGTCAGTTGCGGGGGAGCTGGGAGATGTGCCATAGGTGTGCATCCTGGAGGCAGGGGAAGGTGATGGGTGCTCCGCTGTACAGTCCTGGCCCAGGGGGCCCTGACGGTGTCCCGCCCTCAGGGGTCTTAGCAGTGAGGGAGGCAGTGACAAAAACAACACCTTCATTGATGGGCTGGTGGATAAGCTGCATTTCCTGGTTGGCAGGAGTCTAAGCCGTCCTGAAAGTTGGGGGTCAGGGGCTGACCCCCACTGCCTGCCCCTAGGCTCCGGGAGGCAGAGGCTCTCTGCTGCGTTCACAGCTCTGAGCCTTCGGCCATGTTGGCTCTGCTCGGCTGTGAGGCGTCCGCCTGCTGCTGGCAGGCCCCTTGCTTAGACCTGCCTGCTCTTGCTTGCCCTGTCCCCACCCTTCCACCTGTCACTGAGCTCCCCCCTGCCAGTCTCTCAGCAGGTCTTCGCTTCTCATGGACTCCTGATGTACTTCTCCCACCGCATGAAAAGCTCAGGGGCAGGGGTTTCTGTTGTCTCCATTGCTTTATGTCAGGCGCCCAGGACAGGCCTTCACACAGTAGGCGCTCTGCGTGTGTTCATTACGTGGGTGAAATGGGGAGACTCACTTCCAACCTTGGGTGCCCGTTGTCTCTGCCTGGAGAGGGGAGTCAGGGCCTGACTGCTTGACCTTGTGGGCCTTGGTGAGGACTTTGAACTTTACCCTAAGAACGCTGGGGTGCTGTGAGAGGTTTTTTACTGAGCAGGATGGTGTCCTGGATCATGTACAAGTTAAGAATATCCCTCTCGCTCCTGCATGAGCAGGGGCCATGAGGAGACAAGAGAGGCAGGGGGCAGGGAGGGTGACGAGCTGGTGGAGGCCAGAGCACTGTCACCAGCTCAGCTCCTCAGCCTCAGATCTGGTTTTCTCAGTCCCGGTTAAAACCTTTCCGGTTTTTAGCCCTGGTCAGGTATTTCGGTTGGTTAGAGCGTCGTCCTGAAATGCAGAGGTTACCTCCCTGGTCAAGGCACATATAGGAACACACAGATCAGTGTTCCTGTCTCTTTCTTTCTCTTTTTCTTTTTTTCTCTCTAAAATCAATAAATAAAAACAAACAAACAAAAAAACCCTAAAAAAATACATTTCAGGTTTTTTTTTTGTTTTGTTTTGTTTTGTTTTTGTATTTTTCCGAAGCTGGAAACGGGGAGGCAGTCATGCGCCCAACCGGGATCCACCCGGCATGCCCACCAGGGGGCGATGCTCTGCCCATCTGGGGCGTCGCTCTGCCCCAGTCAGCCATTCTAGCGCCTGAAGCAGCGCCCGGGCAAACTTTGCTCCAATGGAGCCTTGGCTGTGGGAGAAGAGAGAGAGAGGAAGAAGAGGGGGAGGGGTGGAGAAGCAGATGGGTGCTTCTCTTGTGTGCCCTGGCCGGGAATCGAACCCGAGACTCCCGCACGCCAGGCCGACGCTCTACCACTGAGCTAACCGGCCAGGGCCACATTTCACTTTTAAAAACTATTGCTTACAAGGTTAAGTCCAGGCACTCTACAGGGTGGGGCTTCGCCCACAGTGCCGGCTTTATTCCCTCCCCTCCCCCCGCCTGACCATCTGAAGTCCACACCATTTCACGTCTCTGCCCACACGTCCAGAATGCTTGGCACCCACCTGTTTGTCCTTTCAGCCCACTCAGTCTCCATCAGCTCTCGTGACGGCCGAGCCAAAGCCCTGTCCCAGCACTGCTTGTTTCCTTTCTCCACGCTCGGGTAGGTCTCACGCGAAGGCTCGCGGAGAGGGCAGGGCCCGTGGCGTGTCCACACTCAGCGCCCAGCTCAGGGCCTGCCCCTGGTCAGTGCTCAGTGAACTTCAGTTAAGGGAATGCATGAGTCTCAGCGAAGGGAGAACTGGGAGTGGTTTAGAACAGGGTTGACCGCCTGGCTGTGTGTTTGGGAGCACAGGAAGCTAAGGGCTTTGGCCATAATTGCTGTTGATAACAAAGGCTTTTCAGGGAGGCTGTGACAGAATCCGAGCCATCTGCCAGTGACGGGGTGCCACCTGTTGTTGACTTGAAGGTATAACCATTTCTTCTGTGGGCACTGTCAATGGAAATGTGACTCCTAGAGAGACTGGAGGTTCGGAGAGGCCCCGACCCCGTCCCCTTATAGATGGAGAGACAGAGCCCCAGGAGGTGAAGGGGGCTGTGAAGTCCCCCGGCTGTACCTAGAACCAGGTGGTAGAGGGTGTTTCCCGGCTGAAGGGGCAGGATGGAGTGGAGGCTAAAGGTGAGAAGACTAACCAGAAGGCCGTGGGGCGGGGTGTGGTGGTGACCGAGGACCCAGGATAGACAGGAAATGTGAGCTGCACAGAGCAGCTCGAGTCAGACTGGCCGAGGGAGGGTCTGGGAGGTAACTGGTAGGAAGGGTGAGTTTGCTGTTGGGCTCGTTGATCTCAGAGTGGAACCTCAGACAGAAATGCCAGTCGGCAAGTGGTTGCGTCTGTTTAGCAGTGACCCCTCTTTGACAGTTGATAACACGAGTTGATTATACAAGAATCCAAAGTAGCTTTCGGTTCCACATTTGTTTTTGGTTACACTCCATTGGAGTAGGCCAGTTTGTTGAATGTCGCTGTCGAGGCTAGCATGCCATCTCTTGCTGTAAACATCGTAGCAAGCAGAGTCTCCGGCTCTTCTGCTCCTTCCTACTGGAGTCCTGGGGGGTGGCGTTGGCCTTGGCAGCGGCATCACGTAGCCACAGCCAGGTGTCGTTTTAATGATGTCAGAGCTGAAGCCCAGAAAAGTAGCTGCCCTGGAGTGACAGCCAGGAAAGAAGCCTCCCTCCCACACTCAGCTGGCTCTGACAGAGGAGGAGGGAGAGGATCGGAGGAGAGGAAGGGGAATGGGAGTGAAAGAGGGAGAATGTAAATCCTGGTTGTAAGTGATTGCCCCTTGCTAGCGCCTTAGACTAGCTTGGGAGGTCCGACAAGATCGGTGACTGCCTCCCTGGGAGAATCACCCACAATGTAAAGAGCCAAGCTTGCTAGGTTTGCAGGGCGCAGCCCTGCCCGTAAAACACTCCTCTGCTTTTCCTGTGATGCTCACGTAACATCGGCGTGTGTATTCGTGCTGTTCACACTGTACCAGGGCACGCCTAACTAGTTAGCAGTGCACCTATAAAGTCAGTATCAGCTTTTATAACTTCGTGCCTTCCTGAACTCACTGCTGTCTCTCAGAGGCTCTGCTGGACGGAATATCATTTAGGGAAGTTTGTTCAAAGTCTGAGAAGCCCATCCTATCCTCTATAACCTATCCTTTACCAAACCAGCAAAGAACTGCTGGTCACTTTCTTTTTATTTTCCTTGTCAACAGAGACCTTTATTTTCTTTGTTCCTCTGCCGCTTTTACTTTTAGGGGAGATAATTTGCTTGGATCAGTTTCTCACCAGCCAGAAAGGAGCACTAGTACGGAATAAAGTCTCACTCACACCGCCTTAGAGCGCGTCCCCCTCCACAGACTGCTAGATGCGTGCTTGCCCTCACTTCCTCGGGCATCGCTCCTCCCTCTCCCGCAGTAACACGCTGCTTTTTAAAAGCTTAATATTTAGTTTAATTGTCAGCCTCTAGTCAGCGAGTCTTTACCAAGTGCTGGCCATCCCGTTCGCGTCAATTCTTAATCTCTGTAGTACTTTATGGCTCACGGAGTATCTCACGGGGGCCGAAGTCAGCGCCAACCTCACTCTGAGGACTCGTGCTGCCTCAGGATACATGAGGGATGCTCTGACTTAGCTCTCAAGGAGTCTGGTTGGGAAGTGGAGCTATTTAAGCAAATCTGGGACCTTTTGAGCGCTGAACTGAGAGGGCTGTTTCCCAACAGGGCAGAGTTCAGAGAGGAAGCCCCCCAGGGACTGGAGAAGTCCCAGAGGCTTTGTAAAGCAGCTGCAGCTTCAGGAGGGTCTTGAAAGAGTCTTGGTCAAAAGTGAGAGTTGAGGCCCATGTGTAAGTCTTCGGGGACAGTGATATAAAAGACAGTCAAGGCCCCCGCCTCCCCTTGAGGAGCTGACTGGTTGGGGAAGACAGATAGTAAACGATAAGTAAACAAAACCTTCAGGTCATACCTGCTGTGAAGCCAATAAAGTAGGACTACTTTATTTATTTATTTATTTGGGGGGGGGCTACTTTATTTTTATTTTATTATTTTATTTATTGATTTTAGAAGAGAGAAAGGGAGGTAAGAGTGGGAAGCATCAACTCCTAGTTGCTTTGTAAAAGAGGACTACTTTAAATTAGATAGTTGGGGAAGGCCTTCCTGGGAGGTGATTTTTTTTTTTTTTTAGTTCATTTTAGAGAGAGGAAATAGAGAGAGAAGAGGGGGAGGAACAGGAAGCATCAACTCCCATATGTGCATTGATCAGGCAAGCCCAGGGTTTTGGACTGGTGACCTCAGCATTCCAGGTCGACAGTTTACCCACTGCACCACCACAGATCAGGCCATGAGGAGGTGATTTTTGAGTTAATGCCTCTGTCACAAGAAGCAGCAGTCATGCTGGGGACTGGGCAGAACGGGCCAGGCGGAAGAAGCCACCAGTGCAAAGACTTGATGCAGTGATAAGCCCGGCACATCAGAGGGACTGGACGAGGGCCCCTGTGGTTTGGGAGTTAGAAGTGAACTGGGGAGACCAGCTGGTAAGGCAGGAGGGCGGGCAGGGCCCACCGGGGAGGGCTGGGGAGGGGTTGCAGGTGTTGGAACAGCAGGCAGCTTGGGTAGCCCAGAGTCTAGCTGAGTTTCTAGAAGCTCAAGGGGGTTGCTGGTCTTCAGAGGCAGATGTTTTACAAACATACCATGGGATGATCGCAATGGTCCTTTAAGACACTAGCCCTGCCTTGCTTCTTCTCCTGCAGCCAGGACAGAGGTGCACCCAGGGACTTGACTCATGTGCCCGTCCCGAGCCAGCTGTACAGCTGGGCCGCCCCAGAGGTGGTTTTACAGAAAGCAGCCACAGTGAAGTCGGACATCTACAGCTTTTCTATGATCATACAGGAGATCTTAACAGGTGCGTTGCAGAACACACGGACCGACCAGAGTTCTTGTTCTTAGGTTGGATTTCCCCTTTCCCCTCATGAGAAGTACTTAATTTTATGAAAATGCAGGAGGACATGGAAGAAAGATTTGTCCAAGGAAACCTCTTTCTGTTTATGGGAAATCTAATCTCCCGGAAAGCTTTCTCTTTTATTCTGTTCTTTTATTTTTATTTATTTATTCATTTTAGAGGAGAGAGAGAGAGAGAGAGAGAAGGGGGGAGGAGCAGGAAGCATCAACTCCCATATGTGCCTTGACTGGGCAAGCCCAGGGTTTCGAACCGGCAACCCCAGCATTCCAGGTTGACGCTTTATCCACTGCGCCACCAGAGGTCAGGCTTATTCTGTTCTTTAAGACTCAGCAAAGCCCACCTGTCAGTCTGACAACGGTAATACATTTACTTCAAGCAGAGTTTTAAACTGAATATAGGCATCTCTGTGAAGAGCCCCTGGGGAACTTGTAAGTGAAGGGGAAAGGCTGAGTTCTGAGAAGTAAACTGTGAAATTAAATACACCCAAGTTCCTTGTACGTATAACCAGTGTCACTTAAAGACGTGGAAGCTCTTCCAAACATACAGGACGCTCATGTGAAGGAAGTAGTCACAAAACTGAAGACAGAAGGAACCCTTCAGGTGGGGGACTCATGCACACATCATAAACCACATTTACCGTGGGCGGAGAGTCTGCCCGCATTTGGCAGTGTCCACAGTCTCCGGGCAGAACCACACCTCCCACGAGAGGAACGCATTGGGCAGCCAGCCTGACTGTGAAGTATTCCGTGTGGTCCCAGGTCTGTCAGTGGGAACCCGTGTGGACACGGTTCTGTGACGACTCTTTCCTGTTTCTACAGCAGGGATTTTTCTAGTAAATGAGTAAAGTGGCTCTTGTTTGTGATTGGACTTCCTGGTAGTTTTTCTACAGAGCTAAATTAATATTTAAAGGGGGTGAGTGTCTTGACCAAGGGTACCCAATTTCATTTGATTTCTTTTTTTTTTTTTAATTTATTTTATTGATTTTAGAGAGAGAGGAAGGAAGAGAGTGAGAGAGAGACAGAAACATCAATCTGTTCCTGTATGTGCCCTGACCAGGGTTCGAACTGGCAACCTCTGTGCTTCGGGATGATGTTCTAACCAACTGAGCTATCTGGCCAGGGCTCATTTGATTTCTTAATGTTACTCCCTCTTCTGACCTTTTCCTTTGACAGACAGCATACCCTGGGATGGCTTAGATGGCTCGGTCATTAAAGAAGCCCTAGTTTTGGGAAATTATTTAGAAGCTGATTTTAGGCTTCCGAAACCGTACTATGATATTGTTAAGTCAGGCATCCAGGCCAAACAGAAAGACCGAACTATGAACCTTCAAGATATCCAGTACATCCTGAAGAACGACCTGAAGGTGAGCTCGGAAGCTGTTGGGCATTTCTTCCTGTTTGCTCAGCTCGGGAGGGTCGAGGAATGGAGACCCCGGAGAAGCTAGGGGTCACGTTGTCAGAAGTTTTGGAAATCCTCACTTCGTTACACCTTTTCTGTGCTCCTGAGAAAAGCCAAACTGCCTAATTTGGTGAAGGCAGCCAGGAATTGACGAGGGAAGCAGGGGAGGGTCCTTGTATTGAAGGGAAGCAGGGGAGGGTCCTTGTATTGGAGGGCGCCCTGTAGGCACACCCAGTGCGAGTCAGTGAACAGTAGCTGTTGTGACTACTTGTAAAATAGTAACAATGAGTTAGCCAATTAGAAATGCAGTCAGTCTACCCAACAGGAGTAAAAGGGAGTTTATTTGATACCTAGATCTGTTTAAGAAAACACCAGTGACATTCAGATGATTGCAGATATGTTCTTTTTTTTTCTTTTTTTTTTATTTAATTTTTTTTACAGAGACAGAGAGTGAGTCAGAGAGAGGGATAGACAGGGACAGACAGACAGGAACGGAGAGAGATGAGAAGCATCAATCATTAGTTTTTCATTGCACGTTGCAACACCTTAGTTCATTGATTGCTTTCTCATATGTCCCTTGACCGTGGGCCTTCAGCAGACCGAGTAACCCCTTGCTGGAGCCAGCGACCTTGGGTTCAAGCTGGTGACCTCGGGGTCTCCAACCTGGGTCTTCCACATCCCAGTCCAACTCTCTATCCACTGCGTCACCGCCTGGTCAGGCTGCAGATATGTTCTTGACAACATCTCTCTCATCACAGAATTTGATCGAAGCCCAGAGAACTCACCCAGCTGAAAGCTCCCGAGTGCAGAGATATGAACTACACCCCGACGTCAATGTCTACCTAGGACTGACTTCAGAGCAGCCAGAAGAGACCCCTGACTTGGAAATAAAAGAGCTCAAGGAAGCAGGTATGGTCTCAGCCCCTGAGCTTTGGCATGAGTATGTTATGAGAGTCATAAACTGCCACTAATCTATTCCTCCAAACTGTTCACTTACACTGGGAAAAGATGAATGCCTGAGGGGGAAAAGTAAGATCCTTGAGATTATTAAGTTAATTTTTTTTTTTTTTCCATTTTTCTGAAGCTGGAAACAGGGAGAGATAATCAGACAGACTCCCGCATGCGCCCGACCAGGATCCACCCGGCACGCCCACCAGGGGCGACGCTTTGCCCACCAGGGGGCGATGCTCTGCCCATCCTGGGCGTCGCCATGTTGCGACCAGAGCCACTCTAGCGCCTGGGGCAGAGGCCACAGAGCCATCCCCAGCGCCCGGGCCATCTTTG
Source organism: Saccopteryx bilineata (assembly GCF_036850765.1). NCBI lineage: Eukaryota > Metazoa > Chordata > Mammalia > Chiroptera > Emballonuridae > Saccopteryx > Saccopteryx bilineata. The sequence goes on along the minus strand of NC_089491.1, from coordinate 385,415,612 downwards.
CTCCAATGGAGCCTTGGCTGCGGAAGGGGAAGAGAGAGACAGAGAGGAAAGTGCGGCGGAGGGGTGGAGAAGCAAATGGGCGCTTCTCCTGTGTGCCCTGGCCGGGAATTGAACCCGGGTCCTCCACATGCTAGGCCGACGCTCTACCACTGAGCCAACCAGCCAGGGCCGTTAAGTTAATTTTTGAGTTCCATATATACTCCTTGGTTAGATCCAGAAGTAAGTAGTAGCAACAAGTTAATTTCTCATATGATTACCTTAGGAGTTTTATCTAATTGCTTCACAAATAAAAATGATTTTTTTAAAAAAAATTTTATTTTTCTGAAGCTGGAAACAGGGAGAGACAGTCAGACAGACTCTCGCATGCGCCCGACTGGGATCCACCCAGCACGCCCACCAGGGGCAATGCTCTGCCCACGAGGGGGCGATGCTTTGCCCCTCCGGGGCATCGCTCTGCTGCGGCCAGAGCCACTCTAGCGCCTGGGGCAGAGGCCAAGGAGCCATCCCCAGCGCCCGGGCCATCTTTGCTCCAATGGAGCCTTGGCTGCGGGAGGGGAAGAGAGAGACAGAGAGGAAGGAGGGGGGGGGGTGGAGAAGCAAATGGGCGCTTCTCCTATGTGCCCTGGCCGGGAATCAAACCCAGGTCCCCCGCACGCCAGGCCGACGCTCTACCGCTGAGCCAACCGGCCAGGGCCTGACGCTCTACCACTGAGCCAACCGGACAGGGCCTAAAAATGATTTTTTAATTTAAAAACTACTGCCTGGGCCCTGGCCGGTTGGCTCAGCGGTAGAGCGTCGGCCTGGCGTGCGGGGGACCCGGGTTCGATTCCCGGCCAGGGCACACAGGAGAAGCGCCCATTTGCTTCTCCACCCCACCGCGCGCTTTCCTCTCGGTCTCTCTCTTCCCCTCCTGCAGCCAAGGCTCCATTGGAGCAAAGATGGCCCGGGCACTGGGGATGGCTCCTTGGCCTCTGCCCCAGGCGCTAGAGTGGCTCTGGTCGCGGCAGAGCAACACCCCGGAGGGGCAGAGCATCGCCCCCTGGTGGGTGTGCCGGGTGGATCCTGGTCGGGCGCATGCGGGAGTCTGTCTGACTGTCTCTCCCCGTTTCCAGCTTCAGAAAAATACAAAAACAAACAAACAAAAAAAACCTACTGCCTGTTCATTATAAAAATTTTGAGACACTACAAAGAATAAAATTACCATTTTAATTTTGCCACTTAGAAATAATATGTTAACATTTTGGTGTTTCTTTCTAACTTCCCCACAACCTTACTGCTTTTTAGTATGTTTTGAAACCTTAAACCTCAGATCTGGAAAGGGCCTTGCAATCATCCTGCTTAATGCTTGTCACAGAGCTGGAACCCAAGCCACGTGACCATTCTCTCTGACATCTTTGGACAGGGGCAGAGGCTTCCAGATGGCCCCCAAGCTCTCATTGCTTTGGCTCCTGTGCCCAGTTCTCTGCCTGCTGTACACATCAACCATGGGCAATGGGTGGTCAGTCCTGGCATTTCTTACTGACGTCTTATTGTTCCCATGATGCAGTGGTGTCTCAGGCAGCATCTGCTTTTGTCAGATGCTCACCAAGAGCATGAGTTTAACTGACGTGAATATTCAAACTCTCGTGTGTGTAAAGGAAGCTATGAATTTAGTCCTTAAGATTTAGGGGCCTGCCTGACCAGGTGGTGGCGCAGTGGATAGAGCATTGGACTGGGATGCGGAAGGACCCAGGTTCGAGACCCGAGGTCGCTAGCTTGAGCGCGGGCTCATCTGGCTTGAGCAAAAAAAAAAAAAAGCTCACCAGCTTGGACCCAAGGTCGCTGGCTCCAGCAAGGGGTTACTCGGTCTGCTGAAGGCCCGCGGTCAAGGCACATATGAGAAAGCAATCAATGAACAACTAAGAAGTCGCAACGCGCAATGAAAAACTAATGATTGATGCTTCTCATCTCTCTCCATTCCTGTCTGTCCCTGTCTATCTCTGCCTCTGTAAAAAAAAAAAAAAAAAAAAAAAAAAAAGATTTAGGGGCCTGGCCTGACCTGTGGTGGCGCAGTGGATAAAGCGTCGACCTGGAAATGCTGAGGTCGCTGGTTCGAAACCCTGGGCTTGCCTGGTCAAGGCACATATGGGAGTTGATGCTTCCAGCTCCTCCCCCCCTTCTCTCTCTCTGTCTCTCCCTCTCCTCTCTAAAATGAATAAATAAATAAAAATTAAAAAAAAAAAGATTTAGGGGTTTGTAATTTGCACGTCCTGACAGTTATGCATGTTTTTTTAAACCAAGTATTTATTTATTCTTTTTTTTTTACAGAGACAGAGAGAGTCATAGAGAAGGACAGATAGGGACAGACAGACAGGAAGGGAGAGAGATGAGAAGCATTGATTCTTTGTTGCAGCTCCTTAGTTGTTCATTGATTGCTTTCTCATATGTGCCTTGACTAGCAAGGGGGCTAGTGACCCCTTGCTCAAGCCAGCGACCTCTGGACTCAAGCCAGCGACCATGGGGTCATGTCTATGATCTCATGCTTAAGCCAGCTACCCCACGCTCAAGCTGGTGATCTCGGGGTTTTGAACTTGGGTCCTCTGCATCCCAGTCCAATGCTCTATTCATTGCGCCACTGCCTGGTCAGGCTAACCTGAATATTTAATACAATTTGTAGGAATAGAAGGAATGCAACAAAGACCGGAATTTTATCATATACATTAGACATTTATGTAAGAGGTGTTGCTTTTATTTTCAAAGACATTTCTCTTATTTCCGTGTCTTTGCTGTCTTTTTCAGAGCAACAAACAGTATTCCCCAGTCTTGTAGGTAAGCTGCTCTGTTGTGTTGGGCAGCAGTTATAACTTTATGTTTCAAGTCGTTATCATTTCTTTTTTTCTTTTTTTTCTTTTTCTTTTTTTTTCCTGAAGCTGGAAACGGGGAGAGACAGTCAGACAGACTCCCGCATGCGCCCGACCGGGATCCACCCGGCACGCCCACCAGGGGCGACGCTCTGCCCACCAGGGGGCGATGCTCTGCCCATCCGGGGCGTCACTCTGCCGTGACCAGAGCCACTCCAGCGCCTGGGGCAGAGGCCAAGGAGCCATCCCCAGCGCCCGGGCCATCTTTGCTCCAATGGAGCCTCGGCTGCGGGAGGGGAAGAGAGAGACAGAGAGGAAGGAGGGGGTGGGGATGGAGAAGCAAATGGGCGCTTCTCCTATGTGCCCTGGCCGGGAATCGAACCCGGGTCCCCCGCACGCCAGGCCGACGCTCTACCGCTGAGCCAACCAGCCAGGGCTCAAGTCGTTATCATTTCAAAAAGGTTCCTTTCATCTGACTGCACAGTTTTCACTGCCATGCTCCACAGTGTGTGTAGCTCCGCTCCAATCAAAGAGCCTGAACAAAAAGCCAGAGGCCCCAGGAGGGTTGGGTGCTGAGTTAGTAACAGTGTCACTGGTGCCAGCCTTCTATTTATTTATATTATTATAACTGCAGTAATAGAAATGAAAGCTGCTTTAATGAGAAAGGAACTCAGGAATGAGATTATTAAATATAACTAAGTACATTTTAGATATAAATGCCATGTGTTTCCTGATTAGTGACAGGTAAATAGCTAAACTATCTTGAATCCTGTTCTAAGAGAAAAAGGTCCGAGACAGTTATGAAGAAGGTGCTTCAGATCATTAGGCCCATTTTGAAAACAGCAAGGTGCTCTGGGACAATGACTCAGTCTTTCTGTCAGAGATTTCTGGTGGTCCCTTGCTGGTAATCCATTTATGCTGGCATCCTCATAGCCTACTTTGCCTTTGCTTTTTTTTTTTTTTTTTGCATTTTTCCGAAGCTGGAAACAGGAGGCAGACAGACTCCCGCATGCGCCCGACCGGGATCCACCTGGCATGCCCACCAGGGGGCGATGCTCTGCCCCTCTGGGACGTCGCTTTCTTGCATCCAGAGCCATTCTAGTGCCTGAGGCAGAGGCCACAGAGCCATCCTCAGTGCCTGGGCAAACTTTGCTCCAATGGAGCCTTGGCTGCGGGAGGGGAAGAGAGAGATAGAGAGGAAGGAGAGGGGAGGGGTGGAGAAGCAGATGGGCGCTTCTCCTGTGTGCCCTGGCTGGGAATCAAACCCGGGACTCCTGCACACCAGGCCGACGTTCTACCACTGAGCCAACCGGCCAGGGCCTGCTTTTATCACTAGATTGGGAGGTATCAGAGGGTATGTGTGTGGCTCTAGGAACTTCTTGGACTCAGAGCAGACTGGAATGACAATATAGGGAATGCACCCCACTGCCCCAGTGTGAGTCCTGAACCACAACCACAGAGCCCACGTGGAATGTCCAGTTATTCGTGTTTTGGCCACACTATACTTGAAGTATAGAACATCCCCCCAGGGTTTGGTCCCTCCCAGATTTTCCACTGCAGCCCGTGTCTCCTGGGTTAGAAATACCCTCTCCTGCTCTGTGAGTGTAGCAGGTAGTCTTCCCCACCTGGGCAGGGCTGGGAAAATCGAAAGCTTCTTTCTGTATTCTTGGGTCACTTGAATGACCAGCTGGGCTGCTTAGCTGTCGCATGTGGTCACCTTAGACATGTGTATGTTGCTGCTCTTTTCAACAGGCAGTCAATTTCGTTTACCAAGGAGTCACTGCCCTTCCAGTGCGAGAGCAATACCAGATGCCCAGGCCCCGGATCCCAGTCTGAGGGTGGCCCAGGAGACCAAGAACCCAGGCATGGCTTCTCCTGCCCGCTCTGTGGCGGAAGAGGCCGGCAGCCCCAGCCCGGGCCGGGCCAGCCTCTGCAGCTTCAAGGCCGACGAATTCTACTCAAGCTGCCTGGACGAGGAAGGCGACAATGAGCGAGAGCCCCCGGGCCCGGAGCCCTCTCTCTGGAGGGCCAGCCCAGACCTGGGGGGTGAGCTGTGGCCCCTGGAAGAGGAGCTGGAGAGGATGGAGAGAGAGGTGTGCTGCTCTTGCGACGAGGACGAGAGCTCTTCGGAAGCTTTCACAGAGCTCTCCTTTGGGGACTGGGACTGGCAAAGAGGCTCCCTTAGCCCCCCCAGCCTGCCAGAACCAGCCCGCGAGGCCCAGGGCCGGGAGGGCGACAGGTCCCCGACCGAGGAGCACATCAGCAAGTGTGTCCTGAATCTAAAGATCGCGCAGGTGCTGCTGCGGCAGAACGAGGAGCTGCTGAGAAAGACGGAGCAGACGCTGAACGAGGTGGAGACGGCGCTGGAGGCGCGGGGGCGCGGGGCGCTGTGGGCTTCCTCATGCGTGCTTCCCGAGGCCCGCGACTGGCCTGCGGCCGTGGGCCCCCAGTCTGCCGTGTACATTCCTCCCATCTTGCAGCTGCCGGGCGGCTGGTTGCCAGAGGCAGGTGGCCACCACCTGACCCTAGCCAGGTCCCCAGGAACAGCTAGAAACTCTCAAGGGGGACATCTAGGGAGAAGGTCCAGGAAAAAAAGTAGCTGTGGCGGGAAGCCTTCCAGCCCTTTCACGTCTGTCTCTGAGAAAAGCCCTGGGGGGCCATCAGAAAAGAGCCACCAGGTAGAGCTGGAGGGGGGATTCGAGCAGACCCTGTGCTGGGTTCCACATGGCCCCTCACCCACGCGCCGGGACGGACGTGCATACAGCCAGCCTGTAGCCAGGTCCTCTTAGCTGTGGCAGGTGCTCTTAGTGATGGGAAGTGAGGACTTAGGATGAAATTCCAAGGTCGTTACTCTTCACCTCCCGTTCCAAGTCCAACGCACAGCTGGTGTCCTTCTCCATGAACTCTGTGTCAGGTTGAACCATATGAAATTGCTGGGTTTTTATTATTATTATTATTATTTTTATTTTATTTTATTTTTTTTTTACAGAGACAGGGAGTGAGTCAGAGAGAGGGACAGACAGGGACAGAGAGAGATGAGAAGCATCAGTCATCAGTTTTTCATTGTGCATTGCAACACCTTAGTTGTTCATTGATTGCTTTCTCATATGTGCCTTGACTGCGGGCCTTCAGCAGACCGAGTAACCCCTTGCTAGAGCCAGCCACCTTGGGTTCAAGCTGGTGGGCTTTTGCTCAAACCAGATGAGCCCGTGCTCAAGCTGGCGACCTCGGGGTCTCGAACCTGGGTCCTCTGCATCCCAGTCCGACACTCTATCCACTGCGCCACTGCCTGGTCAGGCTGAAATTGCTGTTTTATAGGTCAAAATAATCAAGTATTGACAATTTTACATGGTTCAGCTTAGTAATTATGGTATTAGTAAGGTCTTAATTCCCATTCTAAACTGCTTATTCAATCATTTACTCATTCAACAAACCTGTATGGAGCCAGAGGCTATATATTAGACCCTGTAACATGATGATTGAGCCACAAGCTCTGCCTATGAGTAGCTCACACATCAGTGGGGGGCAGAGGTACCTGCTGGTCAAAGAAGATGCGTCAAAGGAGGTGAGACGACACCATGTTGCTGGCTTGGGAGGTTTTGCTTGAGGATTAAAGAGGTTGCAGAACTGCTTCTCTGTGAGCTGCTTAAAGACAGGTCCTCGTTCTTACTCATTCTGTGTCCTAACACCTAGGTGGTCACTGAGGGAATGAATGAATGAATGAATCTGAACAAAGTTATGCATACAGAGCTGGCTGCCTCTTAATCATAGCATCTTAGTGCTGGATCAGCCCCGCCTTGCTGCACACAGAGCACGAAGGTCAAGCCCAGTGATGTCAACTGCCCAAAGTTCAGGAGTTACTAAGATGGGAGCAGAGCAGGAGAGGACGGCTCCCTTGGAGGGAGGATTTCATTACTGAAATTAATTAGAATTGCTGACCCATGGTGATACTCTTAGTGGGTTTTGTTACTGTTTTAAAATTCTCCATGTGCAGTGCCCCCCTTATTGCCTGCACAGGATGGGCAGCTGCCACCACCCATGCCTTGCTCTTCTATCTCCAAGGCCCACAGCTGGCTAGGGACAGGTTTCCTGACTCCTAGTCCACAGGCCTTTTGCTGTACCCTGCTGAATGTCAGTGAGGCTTCTGTCCTAACTTAGATGAGAACCATCAACTTGCAGTCTTGTCTTTTATTTGTTCATTGATTGCTTCTCATATGTGCCTTGATTGCTTCTCATACGTGCCTTGACAGGGGCTGTGGGGGATCCACCTGTGTCAGTGACCCCTAGCTTAAGCCAGTGACCTTGGGCTAAAGCTGGCGACCATGGGGTCATGTTGATGATACCACGGTCAAACTGGCGACCTGGTGCTCAAGCCAGTGACCTGCACCTCAGTGTCCCAGCTTGACTATCTACTGTGCCACCACCAGTCAGGCTGGCATTTTTTTTTGTGTGTGTGTTTTTCTGAAGTTGGAAACGGGGAGGCAGTCAAACAGACTCCTGCATGCGCCTGACAGGAATCCACCTGGCATGCCCACCAGGGGGCGATACTCTGCCCATCTGGGGCATTGCTCTGTTGCGACCAGAGCCATTCTAGTGCCTGAGGCAGAGGCCATGGAGCCATCCTCAGCGCCCGGGCCAACTTTGCTCCAGTGGAGCCTGGCTGCAGGAGGGGAAGAGAGAGACAGAGAGGAAGGAGAGGGGGAGGGGTGGAGAAGCAGATGGGCGCTTCTCCTGTGTGCCCTGGCCGAGAATCTAACCCAGGACTCCTGCATGCCAGGCCGACGCTCTACCCCTGAGCCAACCAGCCAGGGACTGGCATTTGTTTTTATAGAAAGAGAAAGCATAAAGAATTTACTTAGACTCTAATATTGTTTCTTTTGAAAATTGGAGTTTGCTAGAAAACTATAAAAATAACTTTTCTTGTATATTATGTTTTGGTTATCTATTGCTGTGCAACCAAGAAAACCCCAAGTTTAGTGGCTTTAAACAATAATGGTTTATTATTTCTCACTGTTCTGTGGGTCAGACATATACCAGGGTTCCTGGGGTGATTCTTCTGCCCCGTGGCATGGGCTGGCCTTTCTTCCTCTGCTGCATTCAGCAAGAGGTTGGTGTGGGGGGGAAGGCTCCCTTTCCCTGTGCGGTGCCCCAGGTTCCTCCAGGGGGCCTCTCTTTGCACTTGATCTTTTCTCATTCACTAACTAGTCTCACCCAGGCTTCTCTACAGCAGGGCAGCTGGCTTCCCAAGTGAAAGCTGAAGATGCCAGGTTTCTTAACAACTCGTCCCAGCCCTTGGACAGTGTCACTCTGTTGGCCAAAGTCAGGAGTCCAGTGGAGATTCAGGGGAGGGAAATAGATTACAGCTCTCAGTGGCAGTGTGGACAGAAGGGAAAGAGTTGGTGGCAGCCCTCTGGAAACCATCTACTAGTATATGTGACTGTGTATAAAACAATGATACCACATTTAATTTTTCTTTAAAACGTCTGCTCTGGTTCTTTTAGCATAATCAAGGAATAAGGCATTGTCACCTAAGTGAGTTTTTCAGACAATTGAAATTCATTCCTTTTTCTTTCTCAGTTCTTTTAAATCCTACTGAATGAAAGCATTAAAACTTCCCATTATTCGAAATACTTTTTCTGAATATATTCTAAATATATTATTGGTGACTGTGCCATTTTTCTGAACCTCTGTTACTCGGGCCCAGGACCCCACCACAAAGCCTGCCCCTTACTATAGCACAGGGGAAAGGTTTCCGATCTTTAGTGTCTGTTTTGTCTGCTCACTTTCCACTTGTGCCCTGTCTGGACTGAGATTCTAGGGGCCGACAGAATGTCCCCAGGTAAGAAGTGACTTACTCCATTTGGAACATGTGAAAGGAAGTTGTCTCAGTAGGTCTGGTTGTCTCCACACATAGAGCAAGAATGGCTTTAAAAACAGAGTAGAGAGTGAAGAGAAGAATTCCTTCATCAAAGCACTGAGACATGTTTACTGCTTTTCAAGCTGCCAGCTCTTTGTGGCCCTGGGGAACGGAGCACAGGTGAACGTCAGCCCACTCCAGGGGCCAAGGACAGTTTGGAAAGAAGTAGGAGCCGAAATACCAGCAGGTGGGTCAGCGTTTTATTGTTTTTTGTGTCATGTCCTTAGACTTCCTTGTGACCCTGAGGCCACTGAATGATCTTCTATGTCTCATAACAGAGAGTCTGTGAGTGACAAGAATAGTAACACCAACAGATCTTGGCAGGTTCTCTGTTAAGTGAACAAAAAGAGCAGTGTAGACCTGACCTGTGGTGGCGCAGTGGATAAAGCGTTAACCTGGAAATGCTGAGGTCGCCGGTTCGAAACCCTGGGCTTGCCTGGTCAAGGCACATATGGGAGTTGATGCTTCCTGCTCCTCCCCCCCTTCTCTCTCTCTGTCTCTCTCTCTCTTTTCTAAAAAATGAATAAATTAAAAAAAAAAGAGAGCAGTGTAATGGGAACTTTTAGGCGACATCAGAGCTAAAGCACCTGACGGGTGAACCAGACAGAACTCTTCAGCTGTCAAAAGCAAAGCATCTTGTCTAGCCAAAGCTGCCTGGGTGGTTTTTCTTACACAAAGAAATGCCAAGTATTCCATTTGCAAGTGCTCCAGAAACCAAACTGGTTCAAAATAGGTGTCTCTGACTGGAGGGCATAGAAGGGGGTGTCCCTGGTACTGTGCAGCCTCTGACTTCCAGCCGATCAGGAAGAGAGGGAGCTTCAGCAGTCACTAGAAAGAGAGCCTATGTATATGCTGGATTTTTTTTTTAACTGCCATATATTTTTTTAAATTATTTTATTTTATTTTTTTACAGAGACAGAGAGAGAGTCAGTGAAAGGGATAGATAGGGACAGACAGACAGGAACGGAGAGAGATGAGAAGCATCAATCATCAGTTTTTCGTTGGGACACCTTTTGTTGTGACACCTTAGTTGTTCATCGATCGCCCTCTCATATGTGCCTCGACTGTGGGCCTTCAGCAGACCAAGTAACCCCTTGCTCAAGCCAGCGACCTTGGGTCCAAGCTGGTGAGCTTTTGCTCAAACCAGATGAGCCTGCACTCAAGCTGGCGACCTCGGGGTTTTGAACCTGGGTCCTCCGCATCCCAGTCCGACGCTCTATCCACTGCGCCTCCACCTGGTCAGGCTGAACACTGGGTTTTTAAGAACTTGGGTAAAACTAATTTTATCTTGCATAGGGGGAATGACTAAAGGAGCAATAAATGTTTTTCGAGATAGACTAAAATGTCAATTTTAGTTTTCCTCTTTTGTGGTTAAATGGTAACATTTATCCACAACTTTGAAATCAATTCTGGAAAATAAAATTTTGGTTCCTTCCCTAAGTGGTGACTGAGACTAATAACAAGAGTCTGCTGCTCCTTTTGTGCTGGTAAACGTGTACATTAAGCGAGAATCGAGGAAAAGGCCCAGACACTAGAGCATAGTGTATTTTACCTTTACAAAGGGAGTGACGGAAGAACTACCTACCCAACATCAGAAGGGTCAGCACTCATTGCTGACAGAGCAGCTGGGCTGCCGGGATTGCCATTAGACGACAGAGCGAGAGCAGGGGCTGTGGCCTTCCCTGCCCAGCTCCGCCCTCTTCCTCCAGAAGAACAGACAACAGCCTGACCAGGCACAGTGGATAGAGCGCAGGACTGGGACATGGAAGACCCAGGTTCGAAACCCCGAGGTCGCCAGCCTAAGCGTGGCTCATCTGGTTTGAGCAAGGCTCACCAGCTTGGACCCAAGGTCACTGGCTCGAGCAAGGGGTTACTCAGACTGCTGTAGCCCCCTGGTCAAGGCACATATGAGAAAACAATCAATGAACAACAATGAAGAGTTGATGCTTCTCGTCTTCCTTCTGGTCTGTCTGTCCCTATCTGTCCCTCTCTCTGACTCTCTGTCTTTGTCACACACAAAAAAACCCGACAACAGACCAAAGTAAAGTTTAACATTTTGCTACCATCCACCTAGCCTTTTATGGATATATCTTGATTCCATCCTGATTACATTATTTTACTTATAATGTATTATTATATCCCTATTTTTCACTTTACATTAGAACATGAGCATTATCCCACATTGTTAGGAACACTGTTGTAATGTAAACTGATTTTGAAATTGTTGGATTTCACCCATCGTTGAATTAATTTTATTTATTTATTTTATTATTATTTATTTTTTACAGAGACAGAGAGAGAGTCAGAGAGAGGGATAGACAGGGACAGACAGACAGGAACGGAGAGAGATGAGAAGCATCAATCATTAGTTTTTCATTGTGCGTTGCAACACCTTAGTTGTTCATTGATTGCTTTCTCATATGTGCCTTGACCGTGGGCCTTCAGCAGACCTAGTAGCCCCTTGCTGGAGCCAGTGGGCTTTTGCTCAAACCAGATGAGCCCACGCTCAAGCTGGTGACCTCAGGGTCTCGAACCTGGGTCCTCTGCATCCCAGTTCGACACTCTATCCACTGCGCCACCGCCTGGTCAGGCTATTTTTTTTTTGGTGAGAGAGGGAGAGACAAGAAGGGAGAGAGATGAGAAGCATCAACTCGTAGTTGTGGCACCTTAGTTGTTTGTCAATTGCTTATCATACATGCCTTTATGGGGGGGGGGCTCCAGCTTAGCCAGTGACCCCTTGCTCAAGCCAGAGACCTTGGACTTCAAGCCAGTGACCTTTGGGCTAAAACCAGTGACCATGGGGTCATGTCTATGACCCCACGCTCAAGCTGGTGACCTCGGTGTTTCAGGTCAGTGCTCTATCTACTGTGCCACCACCGGTCAGGCTTAAAGATTCTTGATAGCTGTTGTTGCCAAATTGGTCTTGAAAGAAGGTGATCAGATTGACCTTTCCAATGCAGTAGTCTCTGCCCTCTGGTCCCATGGGAGAGCAGGGCATCTGGATAACAGGGAATTCATATACATGCCACAGATCACACATTTTTAACAGTTTAGTAGCTGGTAAAATATATATAATCATGGGATATTTAGAAGAGTAGAGACTCCCTTGTTTTGCCAACAAGGAAACCTTGGCCCAGAGATATTGAAGTTTGCCAGTCAGCCAACCTGTGGCTGGTCAGGGTCTAGAACTCAATGAAACTAGGCTGAAAATCTCTGGATGTCTTTAAGATCCCTGATGCCTTAAGTCCATCTTTATGAATGTCAGTTATCATGCTACCTCTGATACGCACGTTGGCCTCTTACAGAGAACTCGGATCAAAGGGCAGGAGCCACGACGGAAACATCACTTGTGTTCTGTGGCGTTGAGGGGGAAGAAGGGGCTCTGTGATAGCCTCAGGACCAGCGTCCTGGCCGGTGAAACTGCATTGCAGTTAGGGGTTTCTTCTACTTAGGAAAATTTTGCAAGAGCATTTTTATCTTGAAATCTGAACTTGTAAACAAACTAAAAAACACTAGAGACCTTCTAATCCAGTTCTTTAATTTCTTAGCCAGGGAAAGCCTGCAGATTCCAGTGCCCACGCCAAAGTGACACAGCTGAATAGTGCCCTGCTCGCCATGTCCAGCCACCTGAGAGGACCTCCAGCGATATCTATCCCTGTCCAGGACTCTGCCAGGTAAGGAGTCTTTCTAGCTTCAAGTTGGCAAGTTGGGTAGTCTGGCGCCCTCTCGTGGCAGGTAGGAGTTAGTGCAAACCCAGGAATGGCTCCAAGAGTGGAGCACAGTCCTTTGGGTGAACTGGTGGGCTCCGGGTTGTGTCAAGACTTGAGCAAACTGATGTGTCTGTATCTACCCTGCTTTTCCTCCAAAACACGTACAATTTAGGATTAATATGGACTCTGTGTCTTCTGCCAAATTAAGAAATAATGAAGATGTTGGAAAAGTACACTTAGAATGGAAAAGTAAGTATAAAGTCTTGGGTTCTGTTGGCCAAAATGAAATTTAAAGTCTATTTCTAGCCTTTTTTTTTTTTTTTTTTACAGAGACAGAGAGAGAGTCGGAGATCATTAGTTTTTGTTGCATATAGTGACACCTTAGTTGTTCATTGATTGCTTTCTCATATGTGCCTTGACTGCGGGCCTTCAGCAGACTGAGTAACCCCTTGCTCGAGTCAGCAACCTTGGGTCCAAGCTGGTGAGCTTTGCTCAAACCAGATGAGCCCGCGCTCAAGCTGGAGACCTCGGGGTCTCGAACCTGGGTCCTCTGCATCCCAGTCCAACGCTCTATCCACTGCGCCACCACCTGGTCAGGCCTCCAGCCTGGTTTTTATCTCTAATACACAACCTGTCTTGCACTGTCGACTTTCTGTTAGATCACTCCATTTGAAAGTAAGGCCTTTCTGATTACTGACTAGAAGAGAAATACTTTTTCCAGTTCTAGACCATAAAAGAACATTTCTAGTATATATTACTGTATGTTACAGAACAAATGTACTGAACGATGTAGATATTTAATATATAACATTATCAAAGTAGAAAACATGCAGTGTCACTCGCACATTCCCTGTGGGCATTATTCTCTTGTATCAGTAAGTAAACTTAAAACAGTACACTGTCCATTTAAAAAAAAATACTAATGGTAGGTGACATTAACAAATTGGATCAGCCTGACCTGTGGTGGCGCAGTGGATAAAGCGTCGACCTGGAAATGCTGAGGTCGCCAGTTTGAAACCCTGGGCTTGCCTGGTCAAGGCACATATGGGAGTTGATGCTTCCTGCTCCTACCCCCCCTCCTTCTCTCTCTCTCTCTCTCTCTCTCTCTCTCTCTCTGTCTCTCTCCTCTCTAAAATGAATAAATAAAAAAATCTTTAAAAAATAAAAACAAAACAAAGAAAAGTTGGATCAAAGGACAAACATGTATGCACACTCTCAACATACGAACTCACCGTGACCTGGAAAGGCTAACAGACTCAGAGAGAACCCTGTAGGACCTCCACAGACTGGGGGCCTCAGAGGTCATCTTCCCGTGAGACCCTCACAGCAAGCAGGTCCATCTGCAGGTGTCTTGCTGCCAGAATTCAGCAACAGGGGCCGTAACTAACAAACTCTTTGCCCTTTCCTCACATCAGTTCTCCCCTCTCCTCCCGTTCAGTGTAACAGTGTGAGCTAAGGGTGATGCAATTATTGTGACAATATGAGCTATGAGAGTATATAGCTCTTTAAGAACCAAGAGCTTTTGTTTCCAGTGTTCACAGCACTGTTTTTATTTTTTATTTTTTTAAATTTTTTTGTATTTTTCCAAAGTTGGAAACGGGAAGGCAGTCAGACAGACTCCTGCATGCGCCTGACTGGGATCCACCCGGCACACCCACCAGGGGGCGATGCTCTGCCTATCTTCGGGCATCGCTCTGCTGCAATCAGAGCCGTTCTAGTGCCTGAGGCAGAGGCCACAGAGCCATCCCCAGCACCCGGGCAAACTTTGCTCCAGTGGAGCCCTGGCTGCGGAAGGGGAAGAGAGAGACAGAGAGGAAGGAGAGGGGGAGGGGTGGAGAAGCAGATGGGCGCCTCTCCTGTGTGCCCTGGCCGGGAATCGAACCTGGGACTCCTGCACGCCAAGCTGACGCTCTGCCACCGAGCCAACCGGCCAGGGCCACAGCACTGTTTTTAAATATGACTTTCTCTTGTGTCCAGTGGAGGTGAAAGAAATGGCAAAGAAAGCAGCGACCGGGGAGCTGGCCGTGCCTCAGTGGCACCCTCCGAGTAGTTTGATTTCAGAGAACGAGGCTGAAAACCAGCCGGATCTCTTCCCGCGGCCTCCCAGCAGGGACCCTGCGAACGTGACTTGGTGGCGTGTTGTAGACTATCCCAGGAAAAGTGATGAGCCAGGAGGGCGTGGCAGGTGTGACAGAACGGCCAGCAGTGACCACAACAGTGACCAGCATGGCAGACAGCCTGGGCCTGGAAGCTTTACCAGTAAGTTCAGCTGGAAGAATTGGGATCGGTGAACTCTATCAAGGTATCAGCTCTCAAAAATAAGTAAGCCTCCTGGCATTCCTTCCCAACTGTCTGGGAACCCTGAATTTCGGGGGAAAACAAACCCTTTTGATTCCACGTCCTTCCCACAGGTAAAGAGATTCAGACACTCATGAGTTTTTCTCTTGGGGAGCAGACCCATTTTCTCAAATGAAGTGAAATAATCTTCATACCCTGACCTCGGTTCTGGCTGTGACCTAGCAGGGAATTAACCGTTCCTGCCCAGGGGCAGTGTGGGCAGCCAACCCTGCAGCTCATTTCTTTGCATTGTATGTATGTATGTATGTATGTATGTGTATGTATGTATTTAGAAAGTGAAAGACAGGAAGGGAGAGAGATGAGAAACATCAACTCATCGCAGCACTTTAGTTCATTGATTTCATTGATTGCTTCTCATATGTGCCTTTGGGGGGGGCTAAGCCAGTGACCCCTTGCTCAAGCCAGTGACCTTAAGTTTCAAGCCAGCAACTGTTGGGCTCAAGCCAGAGACCATGGGGTCATGTTTATGATCCTGTGTTCAAGCCAGCGACCCCACACTTGAACCTGCAACTTCAGGGTTTCAAACCTGGGTCCTCAGCATCCCAGGCCGGTGCTCTATCCATGGCGCCACCTCCTGGTCAGGCTCTGCATTGCATTTTATGCTGAAAAAATTCCACTCGCTCCCAGCTAGTCAAAGGCAGAGGAACCTTTGGCTGTCATCACTTTATAGATTTGTGAGTTAAAACTAAAGGCTCTGTGTTTCTACCTGGTAGATTGCTTGCAATCAAGGCGTGGTATGTTATTTCACAGTTGTTTGCAAGTCAGAGGAAGGTACATCTGAAATGATCATTTGTTTTAGGTAGAACATCTATTGGCTTTTTTTCAGTATTTCAAATCTATTCCTTGTCAAGCTTCACTTTTGTTTTGTTTTGGTTGTTAGTTTATTTTGTTGATTACATTCCACAAATCAGTGGAATTCAAGCTTCACTCTTGCGTGGGTGAACAAAGGGTGATGGTGCAGGGCTGCATGTGGGGGCAGGATGCACTGATAGTCTCCGCTCTCTACACTGAACCTGGCCTGGCCGTATGGGACATGGTGCCCTTAGCAGAATATGCAAATGTCTCTTCTGTCCCGCTGCCCGTTGTCCTTCCAGGCCTTCTGAAGAGCACTGAATGACTGACTGTGGCCCTGGTTGTGTTATAATCATTAGGTATCAGACACCTGTGCCCCAGAAGAAACGAGCAGCCTGAGCTTAGTGAAGTTTTTCCAGCAAGTTTGGAAGCATCTGCGGCCATTGAGAGACCTTGCAGTGTAAGTTCTATGTTCTGGGGAGCCGAGTTGAACCCAAGGACCTACTAACGCAGAACTGAGTTGTTGTTAGGTATTATAACATTGAAATGATATCTGTGGTATTTCTTTTGTTGGAGTATGTGCCCTCATGTCTCTGACATGAATGAAGAAATATAGCTCACTGTGTATTACTTTTTTTTTTGTATTTTTCGAAGTGAGAAGTGGGGAGACAGAGTCCTGCATGTGCCCGACCGGGATCCACCCGGCATGCCCACCAGGGGGCGATGCTCTGCCCATCTGGCGCGTCGCTCATTGCAGCCAGAGCCATCCTAGCACCTGAGGCGTAGGCCACAGAGCCATCCTCAGCGCCCCGGCCATCTTTGCTCCAATGGAGCTTTGGCTGCGGAAGGGGAAGAGAGACAGAGAGGAAGGAGAGGGGGAAGGGTGGAGAAGCAGATGGGTGCTTCTCCTGTGTGCCCTGGCTGGGAATCGAACCCGGGACTTCCACACGCCAGGCTGACGCTCTACCGCTGAGCCAACCGACCAGGGCCGCATATTACTTTTTTTTTTTTTTTTGCGTATTACTTTTTGAGTCAGTCCAGCTCAGCGTTGTGTATTGTAGAGCTTGAGGGGAGCACATGCAGGTGTCAGATTCAGCTCTGGCTCTTGTGCTTCCCATCTAGCCAGGTGGGCAGGACCAGCCCTGGAACCATGGCACGAGGTTAGCTACTCAAGCCCCCAGCAGGTGACCGAGGCCAGCCTGGAGAAGGAGCAGAGCTGGGACCGTGAGGGGAGGCCCTGTACTGGATGTCCTCTAAGACCCACAGTCGGTTCTCAGCTCAGCGAAGGAGTGTGTTCAAGCCTGACAACTGTGTCTCAGCAGGGGCAGCGGGGTTCGGTCATTTTCTAACATTTGTGTTGAGGGGAGAGCTTCGCTTTGGGGGTTAATGCACCTTCGCTTTGGGGGTTAATGCACCTTTGCTTTGGGGGTTAATGCACCCTTGAAGCCTGTGATTGGGTCACTGTCCAGACAGATGCAGGAACCACAATGTTCTGTCATCACTGACATGGGGCCACAATCACTGAAAGGATAGGAACAGTAATGGAGAGTGGGGCAGTGTAAAAATACAATTGTGATAACATTTTAGGTCTTTAGAGAACATACTATTGTATTTTGTCATTGCACATAAACTGCTGTCAGGTAATTTATTCTCCTGTCGCGGGATGGCTGGAAGGACGTGTCATCGTAGTCAGCTGGCGTGGCTGGAGAAGCAGGCCATGGGGAGCAGGCACAGGACAGCAGGCGGGCTCGGGGAAGACGCTTCAGTTGGATATGAGGAGTGCAGGCGGGCAGCTGCGGAGTGCCCAGCTGCGGAGGAAGTGGGGGGCGGGGTTGGAGTCCAGGGAGTAATAATGCACAGAACCCCTGCAGAGGGGGGCTGAGGTGGGGGAAGGATACACCAGTGTCCGCCATGTGGAGACCGGGGCCTGGCCACAGAGCAGTCAGCAGCCAGGGGAGGGCTGGGGCCGAGGTGCTGAAGAAATAACTGTTAGGTTCAAGTTTTTAATTTTTATTTTTACTGTTGAGAATCCATTGCTATTTTTAAAATCACAATTCTTCACTTGCCTTTAAACTGTAACAGCACCCGAGGGACTCCAGCTCTGAGCAACCTCAGCCTTCTCCTCTCGAGGATGAGGCCAGCACATGGTCTGTGGCCGCAGGCCTGAGGATCAGGGTGTGTGGATTCATTTCCCAGCTCGAATGGTCTGGGCCCTTTTCTTCCTGGGGTTCTGGAGCGGAAAGGTTGCCCACCCCCTGCGCTCCACTGTGCAGGGGCAGACGCTGAGACTCGGGCACGTTCTGGTCCCAGCTCGCTGTGGGGAGAGGGCAGAGGCCGGTGTGCAGGCAGGCGGCGGGCAGCTCGGGGTTCGCCCTGGCTGCTGACTAGTTTTAGATACCCTGTTACTGACACTGCATCCAACTGGAGAGGAATTCTTTCTTTACAATGGACACCAACTCAAAAGTGATTTTCTGCATTACTAATAGGATCAGTCGGGGCAATCAGCTTGTTCACCAGAGTCTTCTGAGGACATAACAGATGAATTTTTCACTCCAGAGAATGAATATTTTTACTCCTCGACTGCTCAAGAAAATTCAGCTCTAGAGGTAAAAATGTACAGTTCTGGGTAAAGTACATGTTCAGCTTTCTCTACTGCCTTATTCTTTCTCAATTATTTTCACTGAGGAAAAATAGCTTACACATTGGAAGTATATAATGTCGACGTATCAGTGTTTTCATGTGCTTTGGAAATACATCTGCAAAATAAGACTTTTGCAAATAGAGCTCAAATGAAGTTTCTGCCAAATTTGTGGTTCCTGCATTTATTTGTACAGCACTTTGTACTTTTTTCCAAAGCACTTTCTTTCATGTTAGCTAATTTACATATTCTTTCTGGGGGCAGAGAAGAAGGTCTGCTGTTATTCTCCTGTGAAAAGAGGAACTGGTGACCACAGATGTGGGCAGTGAGCGCTGGCCTGCCAGGCGTTAGTGCTGGGGTGCAGGTTAGAGCAGGGGTCGGCGAAGAGGAAGCTGTCCCGTACGCCAGGGTTTGTCACAAATCTGCTTCGCTTTTACGAGAACCAATTTGTACAGCATATTTTCATTTATAAAATGAAGCTCATCAGATTCTCTTATTTACTTACATCATTTCTACCTCATCTCCCCACTAATTGCCACCTCTTTTTGTTTTTTTTTTTATCAGGATAGAAAGTGGGGTAGAGGAAAGGGAGGAGATAGTACATGTCAGTCACAGTGTTTGACTGACAAGAAGGATTCAGTGATGCATCAGAAAGCATCGCTTCCCCTTGTCGGTACTTCCGAGAACTCAATCAGACCAGTTTTCCATTATTAACCCTTTAAACATTCTTGATTTTACTGTGAGCAGACTGGGAAATTATTAAAATCTCGAACCAAAAGATAAGTGTGTGTATATATATATACACACACACATACACACTTATATGCATATGTATACACACACGCACATATATGCATATGCACATACACACATACATATGTATACACACATATATGCATATGTATACATACGCATATATATGTATGTGTGTACGCACATGTATATGTATATACGTGTAACATATACATGTATTTAAAAAGTATAACAGAAAAAAGTGCACAGATCTGAAGTGTTCAGCTCATGAACTTTCCCAAACTGAATACATTCATGTAACTGGCACCAAGATCGAGAACCAGCACATGTGTTGGTCCCAAAAAAGACCCACTTTGTGCCTCCGCCCTGTCACTGCCTCCCCTTAAGGATGCAGTGTTCTGGCTTCCTACCCCAAGGAGTAGCTTTGCAGTCTGGGCATTTTCCTAGCTCTTTGGCTCCCCTGATACAGCTCCCAGGAACCAAAACATCTTTGTTGGAAGGTTGGGGTGAGAAGGGTCTAACAATGAAGGGAAGGTCACCTCGCTCCTCACAGTGAGAGGTGGCGGGATGCCTCATGGTCAAGGAGGCGCACACAGCACAAATGAGTTCTTAGTGTCTGCAAAGCAGATCTGTTGTTTTTCTATAGAAGATGCAGGGATATTATAAAGATTTTCAAGGCTTAAGAACATCAGGAAATTCTCTCTTGACCATTTTTTTTGGTTTGTTTGTTTTGTTTTGTTTTTGCAGCAAGTAAAGGAAGAATTTATGGGCTACAGGAAGAAAGTTAGAGAAAAGGAGACAGGTTCAGGAGGTCAGCCTGGGATGAGCTGTCGCTGCTACTGCTCCCCTGGTTGTGTCATGGGGGCCCTTAGAGCTGAGGAGAAAGCGAGGGGCAAGGAACACGTGCCTGAGGGAAGAAGAGGAGAAGAAGGGGGAAGGGAAAGGCACCGGTATACCCAGAAGGGAGCGCGCCATCTCTCACGACCTTTCGATTTATCTGCCTCCTTTGAACCTCCTTTCTTTTGCAGACCTCAAGTCCCGTAGAGGAGGACTGCGAAGGAATGCTAGATGCATACTCCCAACACCAAGGACATCAAAGCTCTGGTAATAAGCCAGTAGGGCAGAGTCCTTTGAGCCCACTTGCCTTCACGCTGTGTTGGAACACAGATGTGTAGAGCTGGAACGGTCCTCAGAGGAAATCTCCGGGCCTTTCATTGTACAAAGGAGAAAGCCGGGGCTCATGAGTGCCCTCATTAGAACGACCTCCTGCCTGTCCCTCACCAGCCGCAAGACATCTACACATCACGTTATTTATAGCTAGTTCCCCTTGAGTTCTTTTTAAAAAGATTTTTATTTATTGATTTTAGAGAGAGGAAGGGAAAGAGAGAGAGAGAGACAGGAACATCGATCTGTTCCTGTATGTGCCCTGACCAGGGATTGAACCAGCAACCTTTGTATATTGGGACGATGCTCCAACCAACCGAGCTATCCGGTTGAGTCTTCATGACATGTGTTGTAATTGTTGCTTCTTTTCCTCTAGTCTTTCACTAGATTTCAGGCTCCTCCGTGGCACATATTAGGTATGCATTTATCTTTGCTGGGCTGACCTGAGGGATTTTCCCAGGCCACACGGCTAGTTATTGATACAACAAGAACTGGAACTAGGTGTCCATGTCCTTCTCCACCCCAAAAGGCAGAGTTTCACCATCATTTTCCTTTGCTTGCTAAGCATCTTAGCGAAGAGTTAGTAACAACCACTAGGCAGAATCAGCGTAATGCCTTTCCCTTGGGAGGCCTTAGGTTCTATGTAGCTTAGCAACTGCTTTCTGTTTGTTACCTGGGAAGTTGACCTTGGATCAGCGGATAGGGTGTGGCACAAGCCAAGATTTAAATGTACCACTGGTTCTGATACAGACATTTAAAAAACTGTATACTTTGCTCTTTTAAGGTATGTAGCTATCTATTTTAAAACCAGAGTTATCCACCTACAAAGTCATGTAGCTGTCCATTTATGTCTCAACACTTTTTTTAAAATTATTTTTTATTTTTAAAAGAGAGAGACAGGAAGGGAGAGGGATGAGAAGTATCAACTTGCAGTTGCGGCACTTTAGTTGTTCATTGATTGCTTCCCACGTGTGCCTTGATGGGGGGGGGGCTAAAGCTGAGCCATTGATCCCTTGCTCAAGCTGATGAGCCCACTCTCAAGGTCCAGGACCTTGTGGCTTTGGACCTGGACCTCAGTGTCCCAGGTCGGAGCTCTGTCCACGGTGCCAGGCCACCGCCGGTCAGGTGTGCCTCAAGACTCAGCCCAGCCAGGCAGGGCGGGTGCGGGCTCCGCACTCCCTTCCTCCTGCTGCACACTCCGGCTTCCCCTCCAGCCTGGCTCAGGCCCCGGTCACAGTTGGGAGCGTTTCAAGAAGCTGTGTGCTCTTAGATGAACAGTTAAATTCTCAGGATAACATGTACTAAAAGTCCCCAGGCCTAGGTCTTGGGCCACCCACTTTTTCCTGCGGAGGTTCTGCCCGTGATCGTTTCTGAGTGGGCCTGGCCTGCACGTGGCCACTGTGCTGGTGTTTGGAAGAGGGTCGGGTGGAGTAGAGAAGTTGTGAGGCAGGCAGGTCAGGAAGCCTGGGCCAGTTTGGTCCAGACATCTGCGGGGCATGAAGAAGGCTGGTTCCTCCTGTGTCATTCTTTCAGTCTCTCCCCCCCTGTCCCACTAGGGCTCTGACATATAGCCCTTGCACTGCAGGTGATGAAACAGGGGTAACAACTGGGCACGTGCTGGCTTCCAAGCCCAGTTCTGCCACTGCTTTTCTTTCTACGTGACCTTGGGCAAGTCACTTCACCCCAAGACCTTACTCTCCCATTGTGTCAAGTAAAGGAGATGGTTAGCCTCTAAAATCTCTAAATGCCCCTCCTGCTCTAAATTGTGCTTATTAGGAACTTGTGGGTGCTTTCTAGATATTTGAAAGAGGGTCACAGGAAGAACAGCTCCAGCCTTCACTGGTGGGGTTTCAGAGCTCCTTGGTATCTGCTAAATGCGGCGTTGTTCTTGTGCGCCTGCCTGCCTATCCATTGCCCAGCAGGCTACCTGGCCATAAGGAATGGCAGGGCAGCATGAGCATTTGCCAGTAGGGCAGGCTGTTTCGTCCGCTTCTCTGTAAATCACAGCAGCACGGGGGAGGGGAGAGAACACGGATGCCAGCCCTGTCTGTCCGGAGGTCTGCACAGCATCTTACTGAGGACTGGGGAGGAGTAATGTCAATCGCTTGCTGCCAAGGGGAACAGAAGACAGTTGAGTTAGCTCCTTAGTACTCAACACCCCACTTCCACTTCTTAAGTGGTATTTGATGGCCAAGGGATGCAGTTAGCAATGGGAAAACTCAGCTAATGGTCTTTTCTATTTGGAATCTACTGAACAACCAGTTCTTGGTTTCAACGCCCCCTGGTGTCTGTTGACAGGAAGCAGGTCAATTTGCCTTCCTGAAAAGACAAAACAACATTTGTCCCCAGAAATAACTGTGTGGTTGTAACTGTGGAAGGCCAGTAAATGGCTTGATTGTATTCTGAGTGTCAGAGTTCTCCCGCCTGAGCAAGGAAAATAAACGTTCAGAGCAGAAAGCTCTCCTCCAGCACTCAATCCAAACCCATTAGGAGGCACTTCTGTTTGTCCAGAGTGTTTCTTTTTATTTATTCATTTTTTTTTTTTTAGAGAGGAGAGGGAGAGACAGAGAGAGACAGAGGAGAGACAGAGAGAGAGGAGAGGGGGAGGAGCTGGAAGCATCAATTCCCATATGTGCCTTGACCAGGCAAGCCCAGGGTTTCGAACCGGCGACCTCAGCATTTCCAGGTCGACGCTTTATCCACTGTGCCACCACAGGTCAGGCCCAGCGCGTTTCTCAGTCTGGACAAGACCAAGGGAAATGGAAGGGAATGCAGAGAATAATTCGGACTGGCAGAAACTCAGTACAGAATGCATTTCCTTTATTCTTTCAGGTGAAAGACAGTTCCAGGTGGGCAGAGACCTCGGAGAGAGTGCTGAGCCTTCGACCAGGTCTCAGTTCCAGCCAACACAAAGGTGTGTGCTGCTCTTTTGTTCTCGATCCCAGACTCAGAGACGAATGTTAATTGGTGATCATGCCCCATATTTATATAGTACCCATCATAAAATGGACTGGCCACCATGCAACAGAAATGAGCTTCGGCAGCTTAGGTTTGTTAGGACTTGCTCAGCAGAATTGCGAGCAGTCGTGAAAAGCAGTCCTTGTCAGTGTTCAGATTCTGACTGCCTCTGCGTCCAGGTCACCTTGGTCAGATTTCTCCTCTTCCTCTTTTCTGTGTCCCCGTTTGTAAAACAGGAATAGGATTTTTACTGAGAATGTTGACATACATTGATGAAAAATGATGAAAAATAATAACTCCTGGGCATTCATCGCAGAGAGATGAAGACTTATGTTCACGAAAAGACATACGTGAAAATTAGAGCCACTTTTTTTTGTTACCCAAAACTGGAAACCGATATTTTCTCTAACAAGTGAATGCTTTAACAGGCTATGCTGCTTCCATGCCATGGACTACTCTTCAGTGATAAAAAAGATGAACTATTGATACATTCAGCAACCGGCATAAATCTCCAGAGATTTCCACTGAGTGCAAAAAGCACCCCCCAAAAGTTATTTATGATTTCACTCACATCACATTTTTGAATTGAAGTTACAGAAATGAAAGACACAGTTGTTCCCAGTAATTAAGGAAGAGGTGGGGAGTGGGAGGGAAGCAGACAGGGCTGTAAGAGGCAGCAGGAGGTACCCTTGGGGTGGCGATGTCTCCTTCTTCGCTGTGTCCATGTCCGCATCTCCGTTGTGAGGTTGTCCTATAGATTTGCAAGATGTTTCCATTGAGGGAAATTGGGTAAAATGTCTTTCTTAAAACTGCATGTAGGCCCTGGCCAGTTGGCTCAGTGGTAGAGTGTCACCTGGTGTGTGGAAGTCCCAAGTTCAATTCCCGGCCAGGGCACACAGGAGAAGTGCCCATCTGCTTCTCCACCCCTCCTTCCTCTCTATCTCTCTCTTCCCCTCCGGCAGCCAAGGCTCCATTGGAGCAAAGTTGGCCCAGGTGCTGAGGACGGCTCCATGGCCTCCACCTCAGGTGCTAAAATGGCTCTGACTACAACAGAACAATGCCCCAGATGGGCAGAGTATCACCCCCTGGTGGGCATACTGGGTGGGTTCTGGTGGTCAAATGCATACGTAAGTCTGTCTCTCTGTCTCCCTGCTTCTCACCTCAGAAAAATACAAAAACAAAAAACCCCTGCGTGTAAATATACAGTTATCTCAAACTAAAAGGTTTAATTAAAAAAGAATAGATGCAAAGGGCCTGGTACAATGACGTTCAGTTTACTTCCCCCTTCTGGGCCTCAATTTCCTTATCCATTAACAATTATAGCTAGTACTTCTACGCAGTGCAGTTACCGTATGCCAGGTACTCTGTTTTGTTAAATTCAAATCCTATAACAACCCTCCAACCCTTGGAGGTATGTACCGTTATCTCCATTTTGCCAATAGGGAAAACAAAGTTCAGAGGGTTTAAGAGTTTTTTCTAAGGTTGAACAGTTGATAAGCGACTGTATCAGTTAGGATATGCTGGGCCATTCCACAGAACAATTCCCAGATTTTAGCGGCTTACAACAGTAGCAGCTTATCTTTGCTCACCCTCGCGGAGGCAGGAGGGTCCTGTGCTGTGTTACTGTCAGTCAGAGATGCCGCTGAGGGTGGGCTCCACCTTCACCCTTCCCTCCTCGCTTAGGCAGCGAAAGGGGACACGATGAATTGTGCACTGTCCTTTCAGGGTTCTGTCCAAGAGTTACATCACTTCCACTTACATTTCACTGGTTAAAATAAGTCATGTGGCCATTTATGTAAATTAAGAGAGCCAAAAAGTGCTGTCCTACTGCTGCTTTGGAAGAGAAACAAATATTTTAGTGAAGAGAATAAAGCCACAGCTCAAATTTAAAGTCCATCCTCTTTCCCTTTTACCAGTGGCCTCAGAGGACTGTTGCAAAGATGAGAAATGTGGAAACATGCAAGGAGTTAGTGTGAGCTCTGGCTCAGAGCTTGTGTTCAGCAAGTATTGGAATTGAACCCCAAGTGCTGTTAGAGTAGAAACAGATCAAATTCGTCTGCAGCATTCCTTTCTGGCCATTCGTTGGCCCCAGCCGCTCTTGGCCTTCCCTGCCGGTGTGTGCCAGGGAGCTGCCTCGGGAGGCCAGGCCCGCCCTTCCTGCGTCCCCCACCCGGCGGCGGGGCCTGTGCTCCGCTAGTGTCCTCACTGCCCCGCCACACTGCCAGCTGGTCCAGGTGTGCTGACCCTTAGAGAGCATTTATTCAGTCTGAGAGGAGACAAGACGTGCGTGGCTAGTTGATGATGGAGCCCGGACCAGAACCCCACTTTCTGCTTCCGAGCTTAGGACCCTTTCCTGCTGCTTCTCAGCCTGGTCAGTCTCACTCCATTGGCAGGGAGTTCCCAGAAGTTTTCATTTGTCTCTTACAGTACTGCAGGTGAACAAGAGGAGACTTTAAAGGAGTCACCAAAGGAACTGAAGGAGAAGGACATGTACGACCACTGGAGGGTTGCCGGAGGGTACCTGTAAAGGTTTTGGCTTTAGGGAAACAGCATTTCCTGGTGTGTGGGAATCGGCATTCTTTCCATTTATGTGAGCCTGTTTCTTCTTTCACCAACAAGACGTGATCTAAGTCACGGGCGCTCGCAGTCAGGGAAATACAGCGATGCTGATAATAATAGCCCAAATACGTTTGTACTCGAGGTATAAACATTCTTATGTAAACAGATTAAACCTGGTGTCCACACAAATACCTTTCATCAATGAACATAGTTTATTTTTAGCTGCTGAGATATATTTTAATATAGTAGCTTTTGGTAAGATATTCTTTAATATTCTCTGCAAGATACATATATAAGATATATTCTCTAATTCTGGCCTGTTGCCAAATAAAGATTTTTGTCAAGAGTATCCTTAAAAAGTACCTCTCAGGAATATATTGCTTCATTTTTCCAAATAATCTCTTTTATAGATCATTGACAGACATTCAGGACCTGTCTAGTATCTCCTGTGAAAAAGATGGTTCTTTTAAGGAAGTCTCCTGCAAAACACCCAAAATAAGCCATGCACCTACCAGTGTCAGCACCCCGCTCAGCCCAGGTAACCCCTGCGGGGAGCAGCAGCATTTGGGAGAGGGATGGACACCCTCTGCCCTGCTGGCTCTGAGAAGCTAGGCCTCAGAGGCACACCTGGCATCTTAGCAGGTGTGTTCTCACAGTGCGGAGGTGTTTCTTTAGGGCCAGAGCACGAGGGGTGGTGGTGGTGATTAAGCAGTGACGAGGAGATGTTTTTACTTTAGTGGTAGAGATGTGCAAACGTAAAGAATACTCTGTACCCTGCGCACTGTTGAATTAGTGCAAATACATTGCATTCTGTAGAGTTTGTAACTTCAATCAGTCCCTGGGCTTAAACGTGCATAGTTCTGAGTCCTGCAGCTGTGTGCAGCCAGCATCAGTCCTCTCAAGTGTCCTTATTTCTACTGTATTTGTAGTTTAAATAATCTCCCTTTGTTTTGATGGCTAAGTTTAGAGACTGTCATTTTTTATCCCTTGAGGAGTATCTCAGATCACTGATTATTTCAGTTATTAACAATTTAGAGAATCCCTGGTATAGGTATAGAGTCATGTGGGTTTTTTAAATTTTGTTTTTAAATAGTATAAAGGATTCAGACACTGACTACCCTCCTTTCTATACCAGAGCCAGTTTCTTCAGTGCCTAGTAGCTATAAAGACTGCCCTGAGAGCATCACGTTTCGGGCTGAAGCAGGGCCCGTGTGCTGGAGCAGTCAAGACCCGGTTCTGACTGTGTCTGAGAAGTTTGTAAGTGTCCGAGAGAGAGCCAAGAGCCTGGAGTCCCTTTTCACTTCCCCCGAAACTCTCCCTTCGAGACGCATTGGCCTTGTAAGTATCCCAGCGCTGTGTCAGGCTCTCGTAGAGTCAACGTGAAGACCTCTGTGTCCCAAAATGCCACCATTTCTCCAAATCCATTTTACAAGGACAGCCAGCCCCAAGCCGGGTCCTCTCCAGGCTTCCCTGGTTCCTCTCTGAGTCTGTGCTGTCAGGTAGAGCCTGGGTGTTTGTGCCTCCCCCGCCGGAGATAGTGGTAGGCAGTTTCTCTGAAGAGCCAGCCTCTGCCATGGCTTGTGACGCTGCCTTCACCAGCTCGGTTCTTTTTCTCTAACCATATCCTACCCATTGGAGGCTCGAGTTCTGCTTCCTCCTGAAGCCTCCTCTGGTTAGTTCCCTGAGAGTTTTGATTGGTACCCATCTTCTCTGAACCCCTGAACTGTCACTTCTCAACCATTTGGCTAAGATGAAGTGAACTCCTCAACTAATTGTCTGCAGTGAAAACAATTGTGTACTGCCTTCTTTTCTTCTCTCATTGCTCTTTTCCTTTTCTCTCTTCCTCATATGTCATATATGTAGTCTCTTCTAGAAAACTACAAGTTCCTTGCTTGGTACCACACATTAAGAACCTGTGGTTCTTGGCCCTGGCCGGTTGGCTCAGTGGTAGAACGTTGGCCTGGTGTGTAGAAGTCCTGGGTTCAATTCTCGATCAGGGCACAAAGGAGAAGTGACTATCTGCTTCTCCCCCCACCCCTTCTCTCCCCCTCTCCTCTCCCCTCCTTCCCCTCCTATAGCCATGACTCAAAATGGTTTCAGCAAATTGGCCCCAGGTGCTGAGGATGGCTCCATGGCCTCGCCTCAGGCATTAAAATAGCTCGGTTGCCCGAGCAATGGAGCAGTGGCCCCAGATGGGCAGAGCATCACCTGGAGGGGGCTTGTCAGGTAGATCCGGGTCGGGGCGCATGCGGGAGTCTGTTGGTCTGCCTCCCTGCCTCTCACTTAATAATAATAAAAAAAAGAGCCTGTGATTCCATTCCTTTGCATTGTAATTTTGCCTGTCCTGCCACCACCAAGGCCTTAGACACGTGAATCCTTCAAACCACTATCCCCCCTGCCATCATGGGAGCACTTCCTGCCCAGTGCTGCCTGCAGCTCTGACTCCCAGAATCACAAGTAATGAAGTAGTTGTGTTTATTCACTAAAAATCAAAGCAAAAAGAACCTGTTGACTGACCATTCTATAGCAAATTGATTACTGGATTTGGCCCTCAATGGAAAACCAACTTTTTTGGGCATTTGACTTGCAAAAGGCC
Source organism: Saccopteryx bilineata (assembly GCF_036850765.1). Taxonomy (NCBI): domain Eukaryota; kingdom Metazoa; phylum Chordata; class Mammalia; order Chiroptera; family Emballonuridae; genus Saccopteryx; species Saccopteryx bilineata. The sequence continues at coordinate 385,387,327 of NC_089491.1, read as the reverse complement.
TGTCTCACTCTAAAGTAGGGCAACAAAGAATTGTATGCTTTCCCTCAGGAAAGGCCTTCTTCCAGGCACCCAAGTGTGAGTATAAAAGACAGTCCTGCCCAGAGGAGCTCACCACCTAGTGAGAAAGACTAATACAGAGGTGACTGCTGAGGGCTGCAGGAACCAAGGGGCTGAGCAGACTTCCTGGAGGAGGTGACATTTGAATGAGTTTGACTCAACAAAGAACTAGTCTCTTCCAACAGTAATACGCAGCCTTAATGTTGGAAATGATTGAGCTGTATGAGCCCTTTTATTCAATACATAAGTCAGTTACCATATTTCTGTCTTACTTTTAGAAAAGATCTACATTTCCTGGGGCTGGTCCCTCCAGCAGTGCGGAAGGGCCTCATGCTTCAAGCCGTGCTGCCCAGAAAAGGAGTCTGCCGAAAGGTGCCTGTGTTTAACGTTCAAGCACAAGTTTGTAGTCATTAGTCTCATCTTTGATGCTGTGTTAGATGTAAACAAAAATACTATTTTCCCCCTGATTATAAAGCAAAACACACTCATTATTGAAAACTTGGAGAATAAAGAAGAGTTTAAAAAAGAAAAACATTGAATTCTACTACCATTTCTTAACCTCTTGGACTATTTTGTTACATACCTTTTTTATATTTTTAGAAATATACAAAAAACATTGTTTAGCATGAATGAGATTATATTGTATACCAGCTCTGGCCTGCTTTTTTTTTTCAGAGACAGAGAGAGAGTCAGAGAGAGGGATAGACAGGGACAGACAGACAGGAATGGAGAGATGAGAAGCATCAATCATTAATTTTTCGTTGCGTGTTGCAACACCTTAGTTGTTCATTGATTGCTTTCTCATATGTGCCTTGACCGCGGGCCTTCAGCAGACTGAGTAACCCCTTGCTTGAGCCAGCGACCTTGGGCGCAAGCTGACGAGCTTTTGCTCAAACCAGATGAGCCCGCGCTCAAGCTGGCGACCTCGGGGTCTCGAACCTGAGTCCTCCGCATCCCAGTCCGACGCTCCTTCCACTGCGCCATCGCCTGGTCAGGCGGTCTGCTTTTTTCTTGGATGATGTATTTTGAGGATTTCCCCTTGTCAGTAAAAATGATTTGTAAACCTATGTAATGGCTACATAATAGTCTATTCCACATGTTGCTTAACCATGACCTTATGTTGAAGAATTGTACAAAACCTGTGCCTGCACCCCCACCCCTTCCCTCAGGACAGACTTAGAGACAGTTTCAAGCAAAGGGTGCGAGTGTGTGACGCCCTTGAGACAGGCTTATTGTCTGTGCCCCATTAGTTTGAATGTCTCACATTTTTGGTACAAGTCTTAGACTCTTTCTCAGGGGGATAAAGACTTTGTGATTTATGCTGAGGGGTTTCAGTTAATGTTGTAATTGAGCATTTAGGGGAGAGCCCAAAGTATGGTTGCTATGTCCTCTGGCCTCATAATGGAGAGAGAAAGGCCTTCTACTTTGTGTTTTGTTCATTTTGACTAGTCCAGAGCCTCTGTGTCCCTCAAACAGTCCCCCAGCCCCTCAGTAAGAATTTGTACTTCACCTACCCCAAATGTCCTTGGGGAGCCAGAGGCACAGATGAAGCAGTTAGGGGGTAGGGCTGATGTAGGAACGGGTTTGGAGTAAAAGAGAGAGTAAAGCAATTCCCATGTTTGGAGGTCTCAACTAGAACTGTTAAGTAAGAGGTCTTCTCCCTGCCTTAGTTTGTTTTATTGTCGAGAAATCCGAAATCAAATCCATGTGAGAGCCTAAAAAGTCCAGTTTAGGTCCAGGAGGGTGTTTAGTCATTTTCCCCTTTATCTTTCTTAAGAACTAGTGGAAGCCATCTTGCAGTGTCACATTGACGAGCTGCCACCTCCATCTCAGGAGCTACTTGACGAAATAGGTAAGGGCTGTTCAACACAGAAGGCACTTGCTGGCCCCGTTCGCTGCGGTCACTGACCACAATGTGCTTCTTTGTCTCAGGTACGAGGACTGGTAGGAAGGCCCTATGAAGGTCTGATTGAATGTCTAGAATTCAGGAAGGGACAGTTTTCCGATAAAATGGACCTCAGATTCCTATGGAAGCCTGGCCAGGGTGACTAGCCTGTGTTTTGCTGTCATTTTATTATTTAGAGGGTCCGTGGTAATGGAACTAAGAAGAAATAACAACATTCAATGGTTTATTATGATGAACTTCTATTATTAAAGGAATGATTTCCTTTTCAAACCAAACCAGCCACACCTTGGAGGCATGATGTCTGGCTCCGAGGCCGAGACACCCTGTTCTTTTAGTTTTGCCATTAGCAGGAAGTATTGGAGGTATTGGCGTTGTGGATGAATCACTCTCCTGAGGGCAGAGCAATCAGTGGCACAAGACCTAATGTGACCGAAATTTTCCATTTTAGGCAGAGACTGAGCAATACCAGCTCAATTTAGTTGTTGTTGATTGGCTGGCCCTTCCTAGCTGAACTGATGCTGGAAGTACATGTCACAGAGACTTTGAGGCAGGTGGTTTGCTTCCTCTGACTGCTCTTTTCTTGAACAGCTGGCCAACCAGCCTCTTCAGCCTCAGAGGAACATCTTGTCCAATCTCTGATATTCAGTTCTTGGTATGGGGCCTCAGAGAACTGCCTGAGGGGTACCTATTGGTTTGCAGCATCTCAGAGGTTTTGTGTCTCATCAAGAAGAGACAGGTGAATGGGGACTTACCTGGTCTGACTCAACAGAAAGCTATTGTTTATGTTGTCACAAGCCCCAGCCCCATTGGCCTGATGAACTTGAGTAGAGCCAGTTGGAGCTGCCAAACCTTCCTTATATTCTTTTTCTATAGTTTAGGCCAGGGGTCTCAAACTCGCGGCCCGTGGGCCGCATGCGGCCTGCCGAACAATTTTGTGCAGCCAGCAGACTAATCCACGAAGTTCAAAATATTTTGGATAAAATTAAGTAAGCCTAGGGGCCTACTTGTATTTTTCATTTCTCTAGCATCCTAGCTAGATATTAGCTTAGTTAACAGCAGTTGTGATGCAAACTACAGTTTCTGATCGTTTTGTGACACTGAGTAAACTGCATGTACGATTGTGCTTGTTGTACTGATTTTTTTTTGTTTTCAACTGCAGTGAGAAAAGTGTTGCGTAACAGTTGCCTTTTGTAGACCTAGTGCGGCCCGCCTAACGGCTATGATCTTGCTCTGTGGCCCACATGCTGAGTTGAGTTTGAGACCCCTGGTTTAGGCCCTTCATGCCTCACTGCAGCCCTCCTCTGATGCTCTTGGGTCACACGGGTTACAGGATCATTCTCTGGGCCCCATCTCCATACCTACTTCCACCTCTGGAACTCCCTAGGGCCGTGATGGCGAACCTTTTTATAAAAACCACCTACTTTTGCAGTGCTGGTCAACCTGGTCCCTCCTCCCCACTAGTGGGTGTTCCAGCTTTCATGGTGGGTGATAGCGAGCAACCAAATGGTGTCGCGATTGGCCCACCATGAAAGCTGGAAAGCCCACTAGTGGGCAGGAGGGACCATGTTGACCAGCACTGCAAAAGTGGGTGGTTTTTATAAAAAGGTTCGCCATCACGGCCCTCGGGAGTCCTTACACAGTTCTCTCCAGTGGCTCTTTTTTTTTTTTTTTTTTTTTTTTTTAAGTAAGAGGAGGAGAGATAGAGAGACAGACTCCTGCACACTCCCTGACTGGGATCCGTAACCCCCATGAGCAGCTGATGCTCTGCTCATCTTGGGCCCATGCTCACAACAGAGCTATTTTTAGTGCCTGAAGTGGAGGCTCAAGAGAGCCATCCTTAGAACCTGGGGCCGATGTGCTAAAACCAATCAAGTCATAGCTGCAGGAAGAGAATAGAGAGAGAGAGAGAAGCGAGGGGGGTGTGTGTGTGTGGAGAAGCAGATGGGCGCTTCTCCTGTGTGCTCTGACTGGGAATTGAACCCAGGACATCCACACACTGGATCAATGCTGTACCACTGAGCCAACTGGCCAGAGCCTCCAGTGGCTCTTCTTAATATAGCAGTAGAACTGCCACCATGAGAGCAGAGATCACCACACATGTCCTGCTCAGGTGTCGGTTCCCTGGTCCTGGCTCAGGTGGTACTTGTAGGCTCCTTTGCAGTGTGACTTTAGTGATGCCTGTCCTCTGGGTTTGGCTGTCTTCTCTCTTCAGTTAGCACACAGAACCCCCACTTCAGCATCTGTCCCCAGGCTTCTTCCGGGCTCCTGTCTCGTGGCACTGCTGTGTCCCAGTGCGCTCTGCAGAAACCCTCCCTCATTTTGCTTATGGGAATTATCTGGGCCAAGTTTCTAGGTGATGTCTGCCCTCTGAGATGGGTCAGTAATTTTCCAGAAAGGCAAGGGCAGAGGGCATGTGGGGAGTTTCTCCCAACGATGGGTGCTCCCTTGTGGCTATTGTATGTCATCACTCTGTTTTCCCTTAAGTGAGCTTTGGGGGTGACCTGGGGCTGCCACCTGTGCTTTGGGAGCACTTACACCCAAAGCCCTCCATCAGATAAGGACCTAAATGAGAGGGTCCTTTAGAACCCTAGGACATTCTTTGAGGTCAACAAGGAGAAAATGTTTTATTTCAAATTATATTACATGGTCTTATGGGCCCCTGGATGGCCAGGAACCGCTGCGGGAAGGGGAGACCTGTGTGTGCACACAATGGGCTGTGCCGTGCGCGGGCCCAGGGCTCGTGTCTCTGCTCTGCCCTGGAGCACTTGGAGGAGACCAAGCACCTAACAAACACACAGCAGTGTGCTGAGATTAGCAGACGCTTGTCTGGGTCTCATGAGCAAGCTTTTAGGAACTGGATAATATAGGTATTCTTTGATCTCTGTCTTTCCCATAAACTGGGTAAAAATATAAAATATGGTCCAACAGAGATGGGGAAATTATGGATTGCTCCAATGCTGTTACAAACTGAGAGATTAGAAAATAGAGATTAACATAAACCTTAGAGCTAGACTACTTGGATTCAAACTCTATTTCTATATCTTACTATCTGTGATTTTAGGAAAATTCCTCCTTAACTTTTCTTTACTTTTATTCCCATATCTGTTAAACAGGAAAAACTATAATGTGATCAATATTATAGAGTTGTTGTGAGAATAACGGCAAACATTAATCTTGATTTACTGTAAGTTAGAAACCATACCAGCTGCATAGGGCTCTGCAAGTGTTACCTGTCATCATCACTTCATATTCATTGTTGTATGGGATTGAATGTCCTCAAGTAGTGGTTTTCAAACCTTATAAGGCATCAGAGTCACCTGGAGGGCTGGTTGATCTACAGAGCGCTGGACCCTAGCCCCAGAGTTTCTGATGCAGTGGGTTTGGGATGAGGCAGGGAGTGCGTGTCTAACAAGTTTTTACTGTGGCTCTGGTCTGAGGACCACCCTTTGAGAGCCACTTCCCTAGAGAAGGCGTGGCGTGCTAAGGGAGAAGTGAGTTAACTGCCTTCTGCTTTTGTGTTGGACAGAGCAACTGAAACAGGAGCAGGCCTCACCTACAGCGCTGGGGGAGAACACAGCCAGTCCGTGGGGCATCCCGAACGGTAAGCCAGGGACCCAGGTCTTTCTCGTCAGGGTCTTGCTGTGCTGCCGCCCTTGACAGCACGGTGGTGCATTTGGGGGAGTGTGGACCTTGAGGTCAGGCATAACTCCACCTTCCCCCACTTTTGTATCTAAGACCATTTCATGTCTCTGAGCCTCAGTCATTTCCATCTTAAAATGGGGATGATAATTCCCACCTCATGATGGGCATACTAGCTCCATACACAGGGCCTGGAACATTGAAAGATACTGAACAAGCGTTAGTTCCCTTCGCTCGCTCCGTAGGACTGCTGGCAGGGTGGGAGGAGAGAGCGTGCGTGTGTAAAATGCACTGTGTGCGTTGAAGGGCACTACCCTTCCCCACCCACGGACTGCCCCTGGGCTCCAGCCCAGAACCAGCTAACAAGTGAGAGCAGGGTGGTCTGTTTCCAGGGTCTCTCCCTCCTCCCTTGCGTGCCCTTTCCTTGCTGTGCTTGCTGTGTCCTTCTGGCCTTGGCACAGGCAGGGTCTCCTGTGGCTCCACCTGGCACCAGAGAGCCCCTGAGACCCCAGAAGCAGCTGCTGCGCGTCCAGGCACCCGCAGACCGCCACCTGGCCCTGCTCTCCTGGGAAGGGGGAGCTAGTGGGTTGCAGACTGCAGGGGCCACGGACTAGCCCCGAGTTTTTTGCCTCCCATTTTAGGGCAGTCTTTCTCCATTATTATTTTGTTGTTCAAATAAAGTTTTTCATCTTTTTTAGATCAAAGTCATTTAGAAGAACAAGAAACCAGTGAAAAAGAAGCCAGCAGTATGCTTTGGACCAAAGAAACTCAAGATCTAGAAGAGGACACAGAGAGGTAACAAAAAGCTGGACTTTTTCAAGGATCTGAAATACTGGATTACTTTTTCCTCTGCTATTGAAAAATAAGGGAAAAATGGTCTTTTTTCATACTATTCTAATAGCCCCTATTTCTAAAAGGCTTAATAATTTTTTGATTGTCGTAAAATACACATAACCTAAAATTAAGTGTGCAGTTCATTAGTGTTAATTATATTTACATTGTTGTGCCTCCAATCTCCAGGACTTTTTCGTCGTGTGAAACTAAAACTCTACGCCGGTTAAATATCCACTCCCCACTTTCCCCTCCTCCTGGCTTTGACAGCCACCGTTTCTACTTTCTGTTTCTGAGTTTGACCATTTCTGATAGCCTCATAGAAATGAGATCATATAGTATTTGTCTTTTTGCAAGTGACTTAATTCACTCAAGGTCCATTCATGTAGTGTGTCAGTGTTTTCTTACATTTTTAGGCTTAATTCCATTGTGTGTGTTTGTGTGTGTGTGTGTGTGTATCAGATTTTGTTTTTTTGTTTTTTTGGGTTTTTTTATTTTTTATTTTTTATTTTTTTTAACAGAGGCAGAGATAGACAGGGACAGACAGACAGGAATGGAGAGAGATGAGAAGCATCAATCATCAGTTTCTCGTTGCGCGTTGCGACTTCTTAGTTGTTCATTGATTGCTTTCTCACATGTGCCTTGACCGCGGGCCTTCAGCAGACCGAGTAACCCCCTGCTGGAGCCAGCGACCTTGGGTCCAAGCTGGTGAGCTCTTTGCTCAAGCCAGATGAGCCCGCGCTCAAGCTGGCGACCTCGGGGTCTCGAACCTGGGTCCTTTCGCATCCCAGTCCGACGCTCTATCCACTGCGCCACCACCTGGTCAGGCTCAGATTTTGTTTATCCATTCATTTGGTGACACCGGGTTGCTTCTGCCTCTCGGGTATTGTGAATAATGCTGTTGGGAATACACAAGTGTACAAGTATCTTTTCAAGGTACCCTGTTTTCAATTCTTTTGGATGCATACCCTAAAGTGGCATTGCTGGATCATATGGTAATTCTGTTTTTAACTTTTTTAAGTTTTTGTTTTTATTTTTATTGATTTTAGAGAGAGAGGAAGGGAGAAAGAGAGAGACAGGAACACTGCTTCATTCCTGTATGTGCTCCGACCAGGGATCAAACCGACAACCTCTGTGCTTCAGGATGATGCTCTAGCCAACCGAGCCATCCTGCCAGGGTTATCTTTAATTTTTTGAGGAAATACCAGTCTGCTTTCCACAGCAGCAATGGGAATGTAAAAACCATTTTACATTCCCATTGACATTGCACAAGGGTTCCAGTTCTCCACGTTCTTGCCAGTGCTTGTTGCTTGTTACTTTCTGTTGTTTTTTCTTCTGGTAGCCATTCTAATGGATGTGAGGTGATATTTCATTGTGGTTTTTTTTTTTTTTTTTTCCAGAGACAGAGTCAGAGAGAGGGATAGACAGGGACAGACAGACTGGAATGGAGAGATGAGAAGCATAAATCATTAGTTTTTCGTAGTGCGTTGCAACACCTTAATTGTTCATTGATTGCTTTCTCATATGTGCCTTGACCATGGGCCTTCAGCAGACCGAGTAACCCCTTGCTCGAGCCAGCAGCCTTGGGTCCAAGCTGGTGAGCTTTGCTCAAACCAGATGAACTCGCACTCAAGCTGGCGAACTCGGGGTCTCAAATCTGGGTCTTCTGCATCCCAGTCCGATGCTCTATCCACTACGCCGCTGCCCGGTTAGGCTCATTGTGGTTTTGATTTGCATTTTCCTTATGATTAGTGATGTTCAGTATCTTTCTATATGTGCTTGATAGCCATTTGTATATCTTCTTTGGAGAGATACCTAGTCAACTTCTTTGCCCATTTTTAATAGGATTATTTGCTTTTTTTTTCTTGTCAAAGTTTTTTTTTTTTACTTTATTCTTTGAGGCAAAACATAGGTTTTGGCTTTTTTCAAAACATTTTAGTTAAAGGTATTGGAAGAGAATTGTTAAATCCTTTTGGTCAAAAGAGAAAAAGGAGTCAATCATCTAGACAATTAGTCTAAAAACACAAGGTTGCTCAGTAAACGTGGCTCGCTCCCTGACTCGGCTCTCTGCTGACCTGTGGTGGTTGGTGAACCGCTTCAGCTCATCTGCATTGCCTCCTGACTTCTCTCGTCTGTCCTGTCAATCAGGGCAAGGACTCGGATGGGACAAGGGGCACACTCTGGGCACAAAATTGAAGGAGACACCAAAAAACTCAGGAGTCAAGATGAATACTATTGTGATGCAATATCTTTTTTAAAGATTTTATTTATTGACTTTACAGAGAGAGGGGGAAGGGGTAGGGAGTGAGAAGTATAGTTGCTTCAGTTTAGTTGTTCATTGCTTACTTGTTGCTTGTCGTATGTTCCTTGACTAGGCAAGCCCAGGGTTTCGAACTGGCGACCTCAGTGCTCCATGTTGGCACTCTTATCCACTGCACCACCACAGGCTTAATGCAATGTTTTTAAAAAATCAAAATCAATACAAAAGCATCCATGATGAACAAAGATCTGAATTTATTGGGGTGACAGTGGTGAACGAAATTGTACAGGTTTCGAGGACACAATTCTGCCTCACATCTTCTGCACACTGAGTGTGTGCTCACCATCCCCCAAGGCCAGGCTCCATCCATCACCATCAGAATACCTGAATTTTAAAGAAAGGCGGATTTGAGTCTGCCCTTGCACCCCTTGCTTCATCCTCATTCTTGTCGTCCTTAGGGTAGCCTGCAGCATTCTTCCTGCTGCAATGACAGAAGCCCCACCATCGTACTTAAATGACTCTGTCTCGCATACCAAGAAGCCCACGCACGGGTTGGCAGAGCGTGGTTGGTGTAGCAGCTCAAAGGTGCCACCAGGGACTTAGGCTCTTTTGATCTTCCTGGTCTGACACCTGTAGCAACAGAGAAGTATATTGGCCTTTATTTTCAGACTTGTCCCCTTCTGGTTGCCAGATGACCGCTGTGCACACACTGGGCAGAGATCAGAGGATGAGGCAAAGGGATATTCTCTGCCCTTTTTTATTTGGAAAGAAAAGTTTTCCCAGAAGCCTTTCCCAGCAGATGCCCACACCTCTCTCACTGGACAAAGGGGGTGCGTGGCCGTCTGCAGTTACAGGGGAGACTGGAGACAGCTCCTAGCTGTTCAGCTGCTGTAGAAGAGGCCCAGGAGAACAGTGTTATGGGTAATCCTGTTTTTGTCACACTCTCCAAGGGCAGAGTTATTCTGCATGAAGAAGGAAGAGAGAGAGGCCTGGAAGTTCTGGGAAGTGGAGTTGGGAGGCAAGGGCCCTGGGACCTGTGAGGGATGGGAAGAGGTTTTGAGGGGAGACAGAAGGAAAGGAGGCAAGGACAGGAAGATAAATATGGTTTTTTTTTTAAGTTTTAGAAATCTTTTGACTGTAGTGTATGATGTAACTCCAGTCCTTCTGTCTCCTCAAAACATCTCCAGTAACATCTGTGCCATTACTCAAGGCTCAAGAAGAGCAGCTTGAGAAGGCCAAGTTCCATTTGATTGTATAAATATAAAGTGTTTTGCACATGATCAGAAGTTAGCTACTATTATTGTTGTCTTTCTTTCCAGCAGGGGTGGCTGTGCCGGGCACAGGGAGGTGCCCATGTGCTCCGTGGTACCAGTCCTCAGCACCAAGCCAGAGGGGAATATACTGTTCACAGGGCAGGATGTTACAGGCTGAAAACACACACTGCTTCCTTTAGTGTCAGAGACAGTTCTTTTTTTTAAGAGGGATGAGGGAGAGAAAGGGAAGGGGGTGAGTACCAGGAAGCACCAACTCACAGAAGTTGCTTCTCGTTAGTGCCTTGACCAGGCAAGCCCAGGGTTTCAATCTGGTGACCTCAGCATTCCAGGTCAATGCTTTATGCACTGCACCACCACAGGTCAGGCTCAGAGACAGTTTTTTAAAATTTAATTTATTATTTATTTATTTATTTATTTATTTATTTTAGTGAGAGGAGAGGAGGCAGAGAGATAGACTATCGCATGTGCCCCAACTGGGATCCACCTGATATGCCCACTAGGGGGTGATGCTCTGCCCATCTGGGACCATTGCTCCATTGCAACCGGAACCATTTTTTAGTGCCTGAGGGGAGGCCATGGAGCCATTCTCAGTGCCTCGGACAACTTGCTCAAGCCAAATGAGCCATGGCTGCAGGAGAGGAAGAGAGGGGGGAGGGGCAGAGAAGCAGATGGTCGCTTCTCCTGTGTGCCCTGACCAGGAATCAAACCTGGGATATCCACACACTGGGCTGACATTCTGCCACTGAGCCAGCCAGCCAGGGCCCACAGTTCTTAATCCAAAAATAAATTGTAGGAATGAGTGTACGGTTCTAGCCTCAAGTAGAAATTGACTCAATGACCAAGAATTAAGAGTCTAGCATCAGATTTTGGAAGGTGGTGATTTCATAGCTGCTGAAGCATTTTGTTGAGGGATTAAAGGAGGGTGCTGTGCATATTTCAATCAGACCTAGGTGACCTCTACAACTGCACACAGTCTCAGCGAGCTCTCGTTGTCTTACGCGGGTAGTGAAAACACAGGTCGGAGGTCCTTTGCACTCCTTGTCAGGGCGAAGTGAGATGACGTGGTCTCAGTTCTCCTCACTTGCCCTTGGACAGAGCTCACTCCTCTCTCGATGAGGACCTGGAAAGATGGCTGCAGCGACCTGAGGACGGCTCAGAGCTACAGGATCTCCCCAAGGGCACTGCAAGGTTATTTCTTGTCCTCCAGCAGGGGGTCATTTTCTTCTTTTTCTGGAAGGGGGGGCTAGATTTTGGTTTTAAAAATAAATGCTTTGACTCCTTAGAGAAGGAATGCCTGATGATGGCATTGCATTGCTGTCGATAAGCCCACCCTGACTCCTGTCTGCCCCTCTTGCTCCAAACACCCACAGCGCTCAAGATAGTGATTAGCTGATTGCTCTCAGTATAGAGAGAGGCCTCTGAGATTGCTGTACCTTGGCCCTGTCCCTGTCACCATCTTCATCAGTCATTTAAATGGTCAGAAAAGGCATGCTTATCAAATTTTTAGATAACACACATATAAAATGGATACTAATTTGATGGGTGGGAGGCTGGGATTCAAAATGGTCTTGATGGGTGGAAATGTTTGATTTCTCTAAAGAAGGAAGCTGAGCCTTTGGATCCAGAAGTCTAGATTGTGAGAGATATGACCTAACTGAGGGTTTTTTATTGGAAGCAGATCCTGCTCACTGTAATTTCATTGAAGCAGGAGTATGTCTTATTTTAATATGCCCAGCATTTAGCGTGCATTTTGAGACAGGGTAAGAATTCAAGCAACTCTTGTCAAGCAAGGGATGGACAGTGACCCCACGAGGCCTCAGTTTGATGCAGTTGCTAAAAAAGTTAAGGAAAAAGAAATAAATAAAAAGGTTGGTGCAGCGTGATGAACAGGCAGGAATGTATGGACCAGATCGCAGAAACCTCTCATGCAGCGAGAGGACTCCTGGGACACCGGGCGGGGCTCCTTTCTGGGTGTCACAGTTTAAAGGGGACATCACAAACAGAAGCAGATGGCCCGTAGACAGCCAGAAGTCTGGAAGCTGTGTCGCCTGAGAACAGCTGAAGGAGCAGGAGGCTCGGCCTGGGCAGAGCAGATGGAGCAGAGAACTTGAGAGCTATCCTCACATACCTGAAATTTTGTAACGCGAGGAGAGGCAGCTTTCTCTCTTCCTCCCCAAAGGGCAGAGCTAGTGCCTAGACACTGCCGAGTAAGGGGTCCTTTATTCACAAAAGCTCACGCTTTCTCATGGCCATCGCTACCTGGCAGAGGGCACAGCTGCCTTCCCCATAAGCACAGGCTGGGTGGTTCTCTGGTCCAGGCACTATGACGGGGAAGAAGCTAACCTGAAGGCCTCCTCTGGACTCAAGACTATGATTCTGTTAGTGATGAGACACCCTACCTGACTCTATTGTCTCTCTCATTTACATATCTGTTTTGAATATCTACCGAATGAAAGCAGAAGCAAAATCTCTGAACAGGGTCAGTTTGGGGGCTGTGCCATTCTGGGGGTACAGAGGGACAGATGGCTCTGCCCTTACGGACTCCCCGCTGAGTGGAGAGACCGTTTCTGTTTCCGCTTGCTGGTCCGACAAATGTGCTCTTAAGTTGTTAGATACTCTAACTAGATATTTCACTTCCAAGAGAGTTTCAGGAAATGAGGATGAGGTAATCAAGTGGCGGTTGTGAAAGGACACCAATTACAGCCTAAGTGAAATGCTTTTTTCCTTTGGGACAATACAGCCTAGTGATTGACTGGAGAATCTGAGACAGACTGCCTCGGTAGGATCCCAGCTCTAGGGCTTAATGGCATGTAATTTAACTTCTTTGTGCCTCAGTTTCCTTATCAGTTAATGGGGATGGTAATGGTTACTGCCTTATATAGTTGTGATGAAAATTAAGTGAGTTCATACATATTATGGCACTTGAACCGATGTCTGGCATTCCATTAGTGGTAGCTATTATTGTGTTTCCTTTGGAGCGCAGTCCTGTTCCTCTAGCCATATGTGAAAGTTTTACCAAAAATCATTGTCATTGAAGGGAGACAAATACCAAGGATCGTGAAGTTGGTGAAAAGAAGAGAAAAGAAGAAGGCATGAAACCAGAGAGAATGTCAGAGAGCTTTTTGGGGACTTCTGCAGAAGGTGTGTATGAGTGAACAGTCGTCTTGAATGTGGCTTGGAGTCCTTGGGCTTTGATGAACATCAGAGTTACTTAGAAACGTTTCCCAGATGCTATGCGTAATCCTCCTACACTACAAATTTTCCCTGTAGTTCAGCTCAGGATTTCTTTTCATTGCCAATCATGTCTTCATCACAAAACAGTAATAACATCCAATTTCATTTCTAAAGCAGGCCTTCAGCCAGGCTCATCATTCTTTATCTAGCACATTGTCTGGAAAGATGTTTGCTTCTAACTGTCTAGGCAGGCGTCCCCAAACTACGGCCCAGGGGCCGCATGCGGCCCCCTGAGGCCATTTATTCGACCCCCACCGTACTTCTGGAAGGGGCACCTCTTTCATTGGTGGTCAGTGAGAGGAGCACTGTATGTGGTGGCCCTCCAACGATCTGAGGGACAGTGAACTGGCCCCCTGTGTAAAAAGTATGGGGACCCCTGGTGCCTTCAAAAGGGTTCTAAATTTAGCTCATACAGAGGCTGCAGAATCCAGTAAGAAATCATAAATTGTGGTCTGCAAGTAATGTGAAAGGTATAAATTTACCTTAATTTCAAAACAATTTGAAAGAGCTTTAAGGCATCATTCGCAAATGACATTGTCCCATATTGAAGTTCCTTCTGCTCAGGAAGTTAGGCACACTAACTCTTCCAGGTCATCTGGTCTCCCTTTTCTCCCTTCTGCAGTCCATTCTCATCCTCCTGCTTTCTCTGCCCCGCTCTGTGCCCTGGGTGCTGGGTCTGCAGCTCCTGGGCTTCCTGGCCAGCTGACTTCCTGTTGTCTGGTGGCAGGTACCAACCTGTCAGAGGACAGGGGAGCAGCAGGTGTATTACTTCCGCTGCGTACCCAGTGCAGCACCTCATCTCTGCACAGAAGTGCTGCCCGTCCACAAGCACAGCCCAGCCTTCCAGTCCCGCTCCCACTGGGCTCCAGACCTGTCCTGCCCTGCAGCCCCCTTCAGTCCTTTCACGCTTAGTGATCATGGCTTCCCGCTGCTGCTGGTCACTGGCTGCCTTGCCATCCCATTTGCTCTCTAAGTAGTCACTTCAGTCAAGGGCCTGGGGTCGCATTCTGTTTCCTCCAGGCCCCTGACTGGACAGAGCCCCGAGTGTGTGAGCCATTAGCTGGTACTGAATTCACTGAGAACGTAATGCGGAGTCTTTATGAATTGGCATTGTGGCATCATAGCTATGACAGGGAGCTGTGGGGTACTAGGAGGGGAAACCCACCAGCTGTGTTTAGAAAGATTCTCATAAAACAGTCTGCCCTAAGCTAGACAGAGAGCACCAGTGTGACTTCTGGATACTGGTGCTCCTTGACCTAGACCCATGGTCGGCAAACCGTGGCTCGTGAGCCACATGCAGCTCTTTGGCCCCTTGAGTGTGGCTCTTCCACAAAATACCACATGCGGGTGCTTCCTTGATAAGGAATGTACCTACCTATATAGTTTAAGTTTAAAAAATTTGACTCTCAAAAGAAATTTCAATCGTTGTACTGTTGATATTTGGCTCTGTTGACTAATAAGTTTCCGACCACTGGCCTAGAGAGTAATCAGGTTGTTTTTCCTTCTTCCTGTATTTCACCCAGAGGAACTGAAACCTTGTTTTTGGAAGCGACTGGGTTGGTCGGAACCATCCAGGTAATGAGATATCAGGTGTTTATGTAGGCCAGAGTTCACTATTGCTAGACAGCATGCACACTTTAAACATGTATCAGCATCGAAATGAACATTCATGACAAAGATTTGAATTCAAATTTGCTAATTTTTTTAAACGACATAATAGATCCCAGAGAGATTTTTTTTTTTATTATTCATTTTTTTAGAGAGGAGAAAGAGTGAGAGAGAGAGAGAAGGGGAGGAGGAGCAGGAAGCATCAACTCCCATATGTGCCTTACTAGACAAGTGCAGGGTTTTGAACCAGCAACCTTAGAGTTCTAGGTTCATACTTTATCCACTGTGCCACCACAGGTCAGGCCCCAAATTTGCTAAAATTTTTTTAAAAGGCTTTATTTATTGATTTTATAGGAGAGAGGGAGAGAAGCATGGAGAGGAGGGAGTGGGAAGCATCACCTCAGTCATTGCTTTTCATAGGAGCTTTGACTGGGCAAACCCGGGGTTTCGAACCAGTGACCTCAGAATCTAGGTCAACACTCTATCCATTGTGCCACCACAGATCAAGCTAAAGTTGCTCAATATGTATGTATGTATGTATGTATGTATGTATGTTTTTCTGAAGTTAGAAGCAGGGAAGCAGTCAGACAGACTCCCGCATGCGCCCGACTGGGATCCACCCGGTACGCCCACCAAGGGGCAATGCTCTGCCCATCTAGGGTGTTGTTCCGTTACAACTGGAGCCATTCTAGCACCTGAGGTGGAGGTCATGGAGCCGTCCTCAGCACCCCGGCCAACTTTGCTCCAATAGAGCCTTGGCTGTGGGAGGGGAAGAGAGAGAGAGAGAGAGAAAGGAGAGGGGGAGGGGGAGAAGCAGATAGGTGCTTCTCCTGTGTGCCCTGGCCGGGAATTGACCCTGGGACTTCCACACTGCTGAGCCAACCAGCCAGGGCCTAGTTGCTTAATTTTTAAAATGTTAACGTTTAGCCCTGGCCGGTTGGCTCAGTGGTAGAGTGTCGGCCTGGCGTGCAGAAGTCCCGGGTTCGATTCCCGGCCAGGGCACACAGGAGAAGCACCCATCTGCTTCTTCACCCCTCCCCCTCTCCTTCCTCTCTGTCTCTCTCTTCCCCTCCCGCAGCCTAGGCTCCATTGGAGCAAAGATGGCCCGGGTGCTGGGGATGGCTCCTCGGCCTCTGCCCCAGGCACTAGAGTGGCTCTGGTTGCAACAGAGCAACACCCCGAGGGGCAGAGCATCGCCCCCTGTTGGGCAGAGCGTCGCCCCCTGGTGGGCGTGCCAGGTGGATCCCGGTCGGGCACATGGGAGAGTCTGTCTGACTGTCTCTCCCTGTTTCCGGCTTCAGAAAAATACAGAAAAAAAAAAGTTAACGTTTACACTTCTTTAAACATAAGGTAAAGTGCATACTAACTTTGGCTAAGCAGTCAGTAGAGGCAGCACAAGAACAGGTTTGGACGGAGGTGTACAGAGATGCTGCTACTAGTTGCTTTGCAGTCATTTCCATGATACTCTGGTTGAGCATGTCTCCCTTGATTATAAAAATGAAAATTATGTTATTAATCAATGTTACTTTAATAAATTTGATAAAAGATTTTTAAAACTTAAAAAAAATCAAAATCTCTTTGCTTTAAGTTCAATTGAATAGAAAGAGGCAGTTTTTTATATCTTTAAAAAATGTATGCACCAGCCTGACCAGGCGGTGGCGCAGTGGATAGAACATCAGACTGGGATGTGGAGGACCCAGGTTCGAGACCCCGAGATTGCCAGCTTGAGCGCAAGCTCATCTGGTTTGAGCAAAGCTCACCAGCTTGGACCCAAGGTTGCTGGCTCGAGCAAGGGGTTACTCAGTCTGCTGAAGGCCCACGGTCAAGGCACATATGAGAAAGCAATCGATGAACAACTAAGGTGTTGCAACGAAAAACTGATGATTGATGTTTCTCATCTCTCTCCGTTCCTGTCTGTCTCTGTCTATCCTCTCTAACTCTCTCTCTGTCTCTGTAAAAAAAAAAAAAATGTATGCGCCAACTCAAAACCCCCTTTTTGTTTTTTAAAAACACACACACAGGATAATCGTGCTGGATCAGAGTGACTTGTCCGACTGACCGGAACTGGATCAGAGGCAGACTCCTGGCTGAGTGTGAGCGTTCGGTTTCTGAGCGACCTTCTTCCCTGCCCACCTCAGTCACCCTCAGGGCAGCGCTTCCGTAATCCACACTTTGTTCAGGTGCCACAGCACACAGAAAGCCTTGGTCCTGTCTGTTTATAGCACACGGAACCATTTGTTTGCAGTCAGATTTCCGAAAAGTGAAAGGTAGTGTCACTCATAAAAATTCCTCATTGTGCCCAGAATGGCTTTGGTTTTGTTGACATAGATTTTTGGAAATGTTTACTTCTGTTATATAATAAAGTGTTCACTTTTAATACCAGTGGGTTTCAGCTGTGTAAGATATGTTTCTTATGGTTATTGGGAGAGAAGCCACCACTTAAAGAAGCTTAAAGATCTGTTATAAAGTTTGACAAAACCAACGTACATAAAAATGTCAGGACTAAGAGCAGAAATCCCATGTTAAATGGTGAGTTATGATATTGTGCATTATTTATTAGTATTTAGGAAGGCTACAAGTCCTACACAAACTCTCACTGATGTGGTTTGTAACCTTTTGTCTAGCAGTCTGGCAGAGTAGATGCTTCTGTCTGGCCAGTGACCCATAATAATGGCTAATGTTAACAATAATAATGTTGGTAGATAGTGTTGGTTGGTTGTGGAGCACGTCCTTGTTCCAGGCCATTTGTAGAAATGAAACCTTTTCCTGGACGTGGCAGTCCCACTTGTTTCTTTGGTATGCTGCTTCTCCCACTCAGCAGCTCTTACTTCAGACTTCATCCTTCACTTGCCAAGACATTCAACAGATGACTTCACTTCCAACTTCACAGAGAAAATAGAAGCCATCAGGTGGGGACTAACTCAGCTTTCCACCCCTAAACTACTAACGTGACTGCATCTTGCACTGTAGACTGGAACAGTGGTGGGTGAAACAGTCTATCCTAAGCTAGAGATGGAACTGCCCTATACCTAGTATTTGTACTGTCCTTCCTGTTACTCTGAAGGAAGTGGCTCTCTTCCTGTCCGAGGCCAGAAGAAAACACACTTGGGTTTTTTCATCTTTAAAAGATATTCTTTGGATCTCACCTATGTTTTAGCCACTGTCCTATCTCTTTCCTCTTGCTTCAGTTAGAGTTCTTAAAAGAATTGTCTGCACTTGCTGTCTTGAGTGCTTCACCTCCCACTCACTCCTTCACCCACCATTCTGTGAATTCTGCTCCTTCCATTCTCTAGCAGTTCCGAGTTCACCAGAGACTTGTATATTTCCAGATCCCAGGGATCCTTTCTGGTCTCATTGTCTGTTTGCTCTCTCAGCCTATTCTTGGCTCCCTGGTGTTACAGTCTGGGTTTCCTCTGGCTACTCTACCCCAGCCTCCTTTGGAGCGCTGCCTCTACCTTTTCCCACTGCAAGCCTCCCTTCTAAGAGGCTTTGTTCCACTTGAAGTTGATTCACACGGAGAGAATGACCTAGCTTTCCAATCAGCTCAGCGGTTGTGTGTCTCAAAGTATATTGGTAAGTTGCTATTCTGGTTTACATATCGGGCTCTGTGTTTGGTTAATGAGAGTCTATACTAGAGAAATGGGACCTACAAAATCAGTTTTGAAGAAATCACCTCCAAATATCAGTGATCTAAATCAAC
Source organism: Saccopteryx bilineata (assembly GCF_036850765.1). Taxonomy (NCBI): domain Eukaryota; kingdom Metazoa; phylum Chordata; class Mammalia; order Chiroptera; family Emballonuridae; genus Saccopteryx; species Saccopteryx bilineata. The sequence continues at coordinate 385,368,818 of NC_089491.1, read as the reverse complement.
AACAACCATTTATTATTTCTAACAGTTTCTGCGGCAGGACTTTGGCATGGCTCAGCTGGGCAGTTGTGTCTCAGGGTCTCTCATAAAGTTGCATTTTGATGTTTTCCAAGTTGGCTCACTCTTATGACTGGCAGATTGGTCTTGGCTATTGACTAGGAGCTCAGCTTCTTTCCATGTGGCCTCTGGTTTCCCCCAGAGCGAGCCATCCAAGAGACCGAGGCAATAGTTGCAGTGCAGTAAAACGCAATGCCGTTATGATCTGTCCTCAGCAGTCACGTACCATCATGTCTGCCATATTCTGATGGTCACACAGGAAAAGCCCCAGGACGAGAGAGGACCACACAAAGGCGTGAACGGCAGGAGGTGAGGGTCACTGGAGGCCGTCTTGGACACTGGCTACCACAGAGCTCATCAGCCAGGTGGCCATCCCTCCTACACCTGTACCTCACTACATGCCTTTCATTCAAAATAAGACAGTATACTGTAGCTTTTTCATCTGTCATTACAGTTAGCTCTTTGAGTCCTGAGTTTTTTCATGCTCACTAACCTCTAGGAGTGAGTTTTTTTGTTTTTGTTTTTTAAGGAGTGAGTTATTTTTCAAAAAGTGAAATTAGTTCCAGTTATAGTTTTATTAACTTAAAATTATGTTTGGTTTGATAACCAATTTATGGAAACAAGAACATACATTTGCCTTTTTTAAATGTTGCCTTACACATTTTTAAAATAAATTGATCATACTCTGGATGGTCAGGAGGCACGAGGACATGCATGAACGTTTGTACTACCCAAAGGGTTAATCTCCCATAGGGAGAGCAAGAGAATGGGATCCCCCTTGACCCCAAGCTGTAACTCAGACACAGATTGATTTGAGTTAGACTCTTCACAATGAGGAAATGTCAAGATCTTGTGTTTTGCAACATTTCTGCTAAATCACCCTTTATTAAATCATACTTGTATGGAAATTGAACACTGCATGGAAAAAATACATAGTCTCCAACATTAGGAAAATATAAAGAATTATTCAAACAACTGTGCTGATTATAAGAAGATCAGAAAAGTGATAGCAGCCTGACCAGGCAGTGGCGCAGTGGATAGATCGTCAGACTGGGATGCACAGGACCCAGGTTCAATACCCTGAGGTCACCGGCTTGAGCATAGGGTTGCTGGCTTGAGTGTGGGATCATAAACATGATCCCATGGTCGCTGGCTTGAGCAAGGGGTCACTTGCTCTGCTGTAGCCCCCTGGTCAAGGCACATATGAGAAAGCAGTCAATGAACAACTAAGGAGATGTAACGAAAAGTTAATGGTTCTCATCTCTCTCCCTTCCTGCTTGTCTGTCCCTCTCTGTCCATCTCTCTGTCTCTCTGTCACAAAAAAGAAAGAAAAGTGATAGCAAACGTAATGTTACATGTTGATGGAGTAATTCAAACTCCCTTTTATTTATTTATTTATTTATTTATTTATTTATTTATTTATTTTAGAGAGGGGGGAGAGAGAGAGAGAGAGAGAGAAAGGAGGGAGGAGCAGGAAGCATCAACTCCCATACGTGCCTTGACCGGACAAGCCCAGGGTTTTGAACCGGCGACCTCAGAGTTCCAGGTCGACGCTTTATCCACTGCACCACCACAGGTCAGGCCTCCCTTTTATTTTTTTAATTAAAAATTTTAAATTAATTTTAATTTATTGTGTTATCATGGATTCAAGTGTCCCTCTCAATGTAACACCCTTACCCTCACCCCCGTGTCCTCTATTTCAAACTCCCTTTTAATAAACTCACAAAGAGAAAATCTTTCTAGACAAACAAATAAGCATTATAGTCTCATGGTTAAAGGCTCTACATCAGTAAACCATCATATTTAAAGTAGAATCTCATAGGAGAGCTTTGTTCAAGTCAGCAGGTCTCAATTTTATGATGCCAACATAACAAATAACTACAAATCAGTAAGAACCATCTTCACTTCAACCTGTCTTACCCTTAGCATCTTCAAGATATCTGACTTGTTCCCTGTAGGGGTAGCTCAGTTGATTATAGAATGGTCCCAAAACAGCAAAGTTGTGGGTTCGATCCCCAGTAAGGGCACAGGGAAAGGAATGAATGAATGCATAACTAAGTGGAACAACAAATGAATAATGCCCTCTCTCCCCCTTCCTCTCTCTGTCTTGCTAAAATTCAATAAAAATATTTTTTTAAAGGATATCTGACTTATAAACATTCTCCCACTTTTATCCTTTTCTATATATATGTAAAAAATATAATGGCTAGTCAAGTATTTTACATTCTAAAGACTTATACTTGTAGCTCAAAGTTTCTTAATCTGTCGAGATCCCAGCTACCTAAAAATTTCAACTTTGTCTCTAACCAAGACTGAATATAAAGATTCAGAAACAATGAATCTGACCAGGCTGTGACTGTGATGACCCTTCAGAGTCAGCAGTGAAATGTCGGATGTAGAATGGTCTATGTCTGACAGAGACAGAGAGACACAGAGAGAAGCCTGTGAAAGGGAGAGAAAGATGACAGTGTCTCACTTGTTCAAAATGGTCATCTACATTGGAAAGTCACTTCAAACCCAGGAATCACCCGAGTCCAGCTGATTAAGAGAGTTGAGAGGAGAGGATCACAAGAAAGGACACTAGAATTTATTGTGACACCCACCTACTGGACAGTGGTTTCCAGATGAAGAACCCAAGGCTCAGGCAAGCCAAGTAACTTATCCAAGGTGCACAAGTCGTCACTTATAATTGAAACGAGTGACTTAATTCCAAATCATTTCTACAATTCTGTTCTTACTCCTGATATAAGAATGTGAGAGCCTGACCAGGCGGTGGCGCAGTGGATAGAGTGTCGAACTGGGATGAGGAAAGACCTAGGTTCGAGACCCCGAGGTCACCAGCTTAAGCGCGGGCTCATCTGGTTTGGGCAAAGCTGACCAGCTTGGACCCAAGGTCGCTGGCTTGAGCAAGGAGTGACTCGGTCTGCTGAAGGCCCGCGGTCAAGGCACATATGAGAAAGCAATCAATGAACAACTAAGGTGTCGCAACAAAAAAACCTCTGATGATTGATGCTTCTCATCTCTCTCTATTCCTGTCTGTCTGTCCCTATCTATCCCTCTCTCTGACTTTCTCTCTCTGTCTCTGTTAAAAAATAAATTAAAAAAAAATGTGAGAATTTGTGACCTTGGAATTTTACCCCAGGGTCAACCAAACCACCCATGGCACCTGGAAAAGGTTGGACCCTATTTTTGACTTGTTTACAGTGCAGTTCCAAACCAAGTTGGGACAGATTTGGACCTTGCACCTTATTAAGACTAGGGCTAACAGTGTGATTGATGTGAGTAGCCTTTCCGTAATAGGGTATTCGGGCTGATTCCTTCCCTGGATGAGTCTCTGAGAATTCTTGGAATCTAGGGAGAGTCAGGGAGGGTATGGGGCCTTCCATGTACATCACAGAATCCTGGTTTTGCTAAGAACTTGGCCAAAGCCTTGGTGTTGTCAACTCCAAAGACAAATCCAACTTCCTTGCAGTTACTGCTTGAGATTCTCTGAAGAATTGTGGTCACATGCCAGGATATTTCATAGGAAGCTCCTTCCTTTATGACATCACCAGGCAGGTAGCTAAGGGGACTATTTGAGACACCTCTTAGGACAACAACAGCCACTTTTGTGGGAATGCAAGAACAGCAGCTTTTAAAACTGAGGGTAAATATTCAGGCTTCATTAGGATCCTGAATATAAGCCAGCTGGTAAAGTATGGGTTCACACCAGAGGGGCAGCCTCTATCAAGAGGTCAAGACAAATAAAGTTGGGTCCAGGGTAACAGTTTCAGCACCGAAAGGGGCTGAGATTACTAACACAACCCCTCAGCGAGGACGTGCATCCATTCCTGCTTCAACCCCGCGAACTGCTGCAGGCTCTGTTAGCCCTTCGGGGCATCGAAGATCAGACCTTACGCATTCCATCATTCCCTCTTCGTCAGACTATCATCGCTCTTTCTCCCTCCAAGCAGGACCCAGCGTCTCTGGAACGCCCATCCCTAGAGGAACCGAGAACCGATCAAAGTCAGAAGCGTACCGCCATTCCTCTCTTCAGCGAAAGATCCAGCAGACCCACACACCAGCTTCCCCTGCTTCTCAGATGCAGCGGAACATTAGTCCAGTCAGAGAGGAATCAACACGAAGATGGGGTGAGAGCAAGTCAGGGCGTAATCGTCACTCAGTCGCAGACCCCAAATCCTCTCACCAGTTGAGTTTTATAGACCAGAAAGGTAACATACAAACCTTCCAAGAAGACCCACCCTCCAAGGTGCAGTACCCACAAGGGGTCCGAGTTCCCCGTAAGACTTCGGTTTACCCAAAAGATGAAGCAGTCCAAACTGAGCCTGTCCGCAAAAGTGTAACTGCTGCTGAGATAAGATCTCCAAGAAAACCTTCGAGCCCAGAACACGGCAGCAGCCACATCTTTGCGGACTCTCGGACAGCTCAGAGAAGGCTCCCTGGCCAAGAGTCTGAAGTAGGTCGTCAAAGCTCAATTTCTGCAGAACCCAAGGCCTTGCATAGGAACAAGGACGTGGAATCTGACCTTGTGCTCTCTGTCCTTAAGGACTGGGATAGTAGATACCGAGTTCCTATGCACACAGAGCCTGAGTCTTCCCTCAGGGATTCAGGCCACACCGAAACCAAGCCCTCAGCAAAAGTCTTAATGTCATCAGAAGTGGACGCCAACGTGAAGTCCTCAGTGCGAAGAAATGGAGAGGTCCGCCGCCGAGTCACCATCTCAGAAGTACATTCGGCACCGTTAGCTCACTGTGCGACATCTCAAGCACTGCCTGTTACCTCTCCCAAGCCTGTCTATAAGCAGTCCACTCAAAGATCCTCAGAAAATGTCTGCACGTCCCCAGGATCCATACTCAAGTATCCAGAATCCTCCCAAGGTTCCTCTGTTCATGCAAAAGTAGAACTGACCCCTCGGCCCTTACCCCCGCGGTCCTTACCTAGGTACGGACCTGAGTCCTCATGGTGGGCCTTACTCAATACTGAGGTTGAGATGCCCCAAAGCCGGCCAACAACACCTGATTACGAGCCTGAATCCCCCTCTCCCGTAGACTATTCAATGCCCTTTTTTGAAATGGACTCAAGCCCTCTCTGTGAGGACCTGATGTTCCAGAGAGAGAAGACACGTCTGTTACCACCACCGGTACCAGCATCACCACCGTCTCCACAATTATCAAAGGAGCCTCCAAGCCGGGCGCCACTGAGGGAAGTGCCACAGGCCCCCAAGTACACCTCCAAACCACCCATTCAAAGGTTTAGTGCTTTCTTCTTGGGTATGTGAAGAAGCAGACTGCCCAGGTGCCACCCCGATGTAGTGAGGTGGGGCGTGGGCAGGGGAGGCCCCCCACCTTCATTTTGGGCCTCGGAGCTGCTCTCCTGCCAGTGCCCAAGCTAGACCCACCCTTAAGCCCACTGCTCCATTCCTTCCCTGCCAGCTTCTCTGAACTCCAAGCTAATGACATTGATGACGATGCTTGGGTCGGCGTCAGGCATTGACTCTTCCAGGCAACGCTGCTTAACCTTTCAATGGAAGGTAGTAGAAAGTGGTTTGCAGGGTGGGGAAGCTGCTTCCTGAGAGTGGACGTGAAGGACTGAGCTGGGGTGAGGCCGGTAAGGGCTAGAAAAGAGGATGAGGTCCTCAGGCAACTATCCCGGTGGCAACAAAGGGGAGGAGGCGGGGCATAGATGAGCTGAGACTTAAGTCTTCCCATAGGGGAAAGGCTCTCACAGCTGCGCAGGGACAGGAAGAGAGGGAATGTGACAGTCCTGGACTGGAGGGGCTTTTTGGAGAGGATCAAAGGCTGAGGGCACTTGGGGTGGAGAAACATGGAGTCTGGAAAGGGAGCCGTTAAGGAGTGGGGGGAAGGGAACGTGTGTTCTGCAGAAAAAAGCACAAATCTCTGTTCCTTTCAGATGTGTCTGAGGAAATGTGCAATCGTGTCATCTGGTGGCTCAAAGGTCTGTGCCTTCCCCCCTCTGGGTCCACTGTGGGGGTCTGGGAGGCAGGAGGAGAGGCGGGAGGGCAGCCTTGACGTGTGCACAGAGCTGGGTCTGTTAAGATGTGGTTCTCGCTGGGGTTTTGGCTTGAAGGAGCAGAGGAACTTATTGACTAAAATTCTACTATTAATTATTCCTTTGGGATTTGGAAACTTTTTTATTTTTTTAAAAGGATTTTATTTATTGATTTTATAGAGAAGAGAGGCAGGGTGGGGGAGGGGCGCAGAACGAGAAGTATTAACTCATAGTTGCTTCACCTTAATTGTGTATTGACCCGGCAAGCCTAGGGTTTTGAACCGGCAACCTCAGCGCTCCAGGTCAACACTTTATCCACTGCACCACCACAGGCCAGGCTGGAACCTTTTTCTTTTCTTTTTTTTTAGAGAGAATCAGAGAGAGGGATAGATTGGGACAGACAGACAGGAACGGAGAGAGATGAGAAGCATCAATCATCAGTTTTTTGTTGTGACACCTTAGTTGTTCATTGATTGCTTTCTCATATGTACCTTGACCGCGGGCCTTCAGCAGACTGAGTAACCTCTTGCTCAAGCCAGCGACCTTGGGTCCAAGCTGGTGAGCTTTGCTCAAACCAGATGAGCCCGTGCTCAAGCTGGCGACCTCGAGGTCTCGAACTTGGGTCCTCCACATCCCAATCCGACACTCTATCCACTGCACCACCACCTGGTCAGGCCCTTTTTTGTTTTTAAGAGTCTCCTTTTAATGGGAAAGTCACTTCTGGACTGGAGAACAGTTTAAGCCTGTAGCCTTTAATAAAAGCCTTAGCACCTGACCAGGTGGTGGCGCAGTGGATAGAGTGTCGGACTGGGATGCCGAGGACCCAGGTTCGAGACCTCGAGGTCACCAGCTTGAGCACGGGCTCATCTGGTTTGAGCAAAAGCTCACCAGCTTGAACCCAAGGTTGCTGGCTCGAGCAAGGTGTTACTTGGTCTGCTGAAGGCCCGCACTTAAGGCACATATAGAAAGCAATCCATGAACAACTAAGGTGTCGCACCGGAAAACTGATGATTGATGCTTCTCATCTCTTCGTTCCTGTCTGTCTGTCCCTGTCTATCCCTCTCTGTCTTTGAGAAAATAAAAAAGCCTTAGCTGATCTTACCTACCATGTGCTGTACAAACAAGCCCCCCAAAACAGACTGCCTGCTTCAGAGCCTTCCTCAGGGCTAAGCCCACACAGTCAGGTTGAGGGGTTTCGTCATGTGTCCCTCTGGAGGCTCAGAACCCTCCTCACACCCCTATTCTAAGACCTGGGAGGGACTTACTAGCTGTTGCCCAGTGGGATCTGCAGGGATGTCTGGGCCTCCGCCTGGAGGCCGTCAGTGGGTCCCGTGGCCAACTCTAAGGTCCTTAAGAGAAGGGTCATCGGGGCCTGGTGACCCCCTCATCCCCTTGTATCTTGGCTTCTCTGGTGGGAGGGAAGGCAAGGACCATCCCTTAGACCTGCATGTTAGCGGCAAGGAGTTTCTGCTTCAAGCACTGGGGTCCAAAACATGTTCCAAGCCTGTGAGAACGAGGGAGGCCAGGGCTCTGGATGAGGAAGTTCCTAGGAAAGAGAGCTCTGGGAACGCAGTCCGATCCCAACCAGCGTGGGCCTCAGCAGAGACGGGCAGCCCTGCCCCGCAGAGGGAGCAAGGCTGGACACGGTAGAGGTTTAGTCAAGTATGGATTCCAGAGGTATGTTTTGGGTTTGAGCCCTGTGCCCACTATTTTCTAATTATGACATGGGTAAGTATTTACCTCTGTGATCATTAGTTTTCCTATCTCTTAATGGGAACAATGGCTTCCTTTGAAGGTTCTTGTGGGGACTGACCAAGCTATCACATGTAAAACACTTAGCATGGTACGGTGCCTGGCCATGGCAAACACGCAGTAAATACTAGCTCTTGTTATTTGGGCAACTGGCATGAGAAGGGGACTTGGGCCAGGGTCTGCCCATTTGTAGTAAAATTGTCTCTTTCCTCTCCTGTCGGCACTCTCTGATTTCCATGTGCTGCCCTCTGGGAACGCCTGGCTTCTACTTCTCCATGGTGGCAGATGAGGAGGTAAGAGGGCCCCTGGAAAGTGACTTCGGTCACTGGTGCTCCCCCCATCCAAGGCCCTGCCTGGCCCTCTGATGACAGCAGGTGTGGAGGGAGTCAGAGCTGCTCCCTGCTGTTGGCAGGTTGTTCACTGCACAAGGGCACCTGGCAGAAAAGGCCGGCGGGGGCTGAAATCCAGCCGGAGTGCCACTCGCCAAGTAGCGCTCTGATGGGGCCGCACCTCCCTAGAGGGGAATTTGCAGGCGGGTGCTATGAGCTAGTTGCAGCCTTGGAAAGAAAGAGTAGAGACCTTTTGGCAAATGATGAATCCTGCCAACAGGGAAGGCTGTCTGGGAAGCCATGGTCGGATTGGTCCCCACTTAGCTCTCCCCTCTCCAGCCTAGGGCACTTCAGAAAGGGGACACTTTTCTGGGTTACACACTATTTGAGTCCTCACCTTGGAGAGCCACAAGGTGAACTCTGCTCTCAGCAGCCCTGTGTCCTGAATTTGGCAGTGCCCTGATTTCATAGTGCCTGGTTCCCATAAGTAGTCTAGTTCTTGGCCCATGTTTGGTGAGATAGTTTAAGCTCTTCCTACCTCCATTCTGTCTCATGCCATCTCTCTTTCTCAGCCAAAGCCTAACACGGCCTCTAATGGGGCTCACCCATGGGCAAGCCCAGGGTGGACAGTAGACTACAGATGAAAGGCGGGGTGGCAGGCAGGACAGCCCGTGCTCAGACTGGGACAGCTGCCCAGGAGTTGGTCCAAGTGCGGCTGCCGCCCCTCTGCCGCGGCTTCTCCAGCCCTGGTCCGTGAGCCCCGCTGTGGGGGTGCAGCTACTTTTAGAGATTATCTCAGTGCAAGACAGTAAGTCCTTCTCTTCCTCCCTTTCTCTCTCCTTTCTTTCCTCCTTCTCTCTCTTCCTTCCACAAACATTTTTTTTTCTTTTTATAGAGACAGAGAGAGAGTCAGAGAGAGGGATAAACAGGGACAGACAGACAGGAACGGAGAGATGAGAAGCATCAATTATTAGTTTTTCATTGTGTGTTGCAACACCTTAGTTGTTCATTGATTGCTTTCTCATACATGCCTTGACTGCGGGCCTTCAGCAGACCGAGTAACCCCTTGCTTGAGCCAGCTACGTTGGGTTCAAGCTGGTGAGTTTTTTGCTCAAACCAGATGAGCCTGCACTCAAGCTGGTGACCTCGGGGTCTCGAACCTGGATCTTCCGCATCCCAGTCCAACGCTTTACCCACTGCGCCACCGCCTGGTCAGGCCACAAACAATTTTTATTTGGATGCCTAGCACTCTGCTAGGCACTACTGGGGGAGCGTTGAGGCCAAATAGCACACCTGTTCTTCGGCCTTGAGAAACTTAACCATCTGGACGGGCAGAGAAGGCATGAGCAGGAAACACAGTATGAAGTGGTCTGTGCTCAACTGTCCAAATCAATGCAACAGTCGCAATAGGTGCTCCTAGGAGAGAGGGATTGAGCCAGGAATTTTTTTTTTTTAATTTTTTTTTTATTTTATTTATTTTTAGAGAGGAGAGAGACAGAGAGGGAGAGAGAGGAGAGAAAGACAGAGAGAGAGAAGGGGGGAGGAGCTGGAAGCATCAACTCCCATATGTGCCTTGACCAGGCAAGCCTAGGGTTTCGAACCGGCGACCTCAGCATTTCCAGGTCGACGCTCTATCCACTGCGCCACCACAGGTCAGGCCGCGCCGGGAATTTGATGGGCTCAGGGTACCCTCGACTTCCCAAAGCCAGGGGGAGGATCTTAACAGCTAGCCTCTTGCTCAGCCCTTGAAGCAAATCTATACCTTCGGGAAGGGTATTTCCCCTATCTCAGGATATGATGTTTTTTGATTGAGCAAGTTCCTCCCTGTTCTCCCCCATCTTGTTTGAGTTTAGGAAGTCAAACGCCTTGGCAGCAGGACAGCTCCTTCCCAAAATAGACCTTATCCTGTCTGGGTGCTTGCAGCCCTCCAGCCCTGCTCAGCAGCAGAGCCGCCCGAAGCCGGGAAGGGAAGACTGGCAGGCAGCTGGGCCTGCTGCTCTTCTCGGCTCTGGAGGGGAGTGGCATGGAGGCGGGCCAGGTACTGTCCTCACACAGGGAGAGAGCTGGGCCTTCCCCAGCCTCCCTAGGCTACGGGGCCCCTGGGCGGTCCCAGGACAGAGACTCCCTGGTGCTGGTGTCCAGGACCTCTGGTGCCTCTGATCTGGGCGTGGTTGACTGTGGAGTCTTCCAGACCCCGTTCCCAGCAGAAACTCTCTGGTGTCCTGGCCACAGCGCCCGGCTCGTGGACGGCAGCATGTTTGCTGTTGAGCTCTAAGTGCCCTTCAGGGTCCACAGCCAGTGACAGAGCACAATTCAGCTCGTGTCTATGTGTCAGTCTCCTCCCGCAGCTCTCCAGGCCCTCCTGTCTAAGGGGTCAGCTGGACAGATGCTCCTCATCCTTGGATTGGGACAGGGGCCAGAGTCTTTGCAGAGGAGGTTGTAGTATATTGAGGGACACATTCTTGATGTTTTCTTTTTGTTGTTGTTGTTTTATATCAGAACTAGCCAAAGCTCAACAGGAAGGTCCTAAGGGTGCTCTGTGTGGTCAGTGGGAGCTGTCCTCTCACACAACCATTGGGGATTCTACAGACTAAAATAGCTCTTGATGGGAGAGGCTACCACACTCATGATGGGATGGGAGACCCTAGCCCCAAGATCCCGTGTCCTCAGGGCACCCAACCTACTTGTCCTTGGATGTGGCTTCTCAGGCTGTCAGTGGACAAGGTGGCTTACTTCCTGCTATCTCTATCAATTATGCAAGAAACCAACTCTGGAAAACAGGCCAGGAACCAGAGGAGGCTGGCTCGGTGATACTGAAGGCGGACTTCAGCGTCTGTAGGGTGCCATGTCCTTTGGCCTCTGGGGATGGTTCAGCTAACCTCCTGTTGGCTCCAGGCCACAGGGCTGGTTTGCCCATGGAGGCTGTGTAGACAACTCCAGGGCAGGGAGGAACACAGCGGCTCCGCATCCATGGGGACCTGAACAGAGCCTGGGATGTGGTCTCAGGAAGGAGCCCTGGAGCCATCTTCCCCACTCCTCTCCTTTTCTCTCGCTTTGTACAGACACTCATAGTTGAGAGGAGAGGGAATTGTTGAAAGAATGAGGCAGAGATGCCGGAAATGGGACAGGGCACCCCAGGAGGCCTCTCGTGGCAGCTTGGCCCCACTCCACAGCTGCTTCTCCTGTCAGATGGCACCTTGTTCGTTTCCAGTCACCACAGGCAGTCAAGTCCAGACCAGGATGGGAGGCTGGTGACCTCCAGCCCAGGCTTGCCGTTCTGGGGACAGGCTAAGGTGACCACCTCATCTGGCTTTTCCCAGGACTCTTTTGATTCTGGATCTGCAAGGAGTAGCGCCCTGAGAACTCCCTAGTCCTGGGCAGCCCAGGGCGATTGGTCACCCTCGGACGGACAGGCTGGGCTGCGGTGCGGGTCAGTAGGGGCCACCGGAACCCCCAGGCAGAGGAGTACTGATGCCCTGCCACCTGGGCAGATGTCTGCGCTGCCTGTAGAAGCGGGCAGGAGAAGCTGCCCCCCCCAGGTGTGGTGGGGAACAGGAAGCCCTGAGCTCTCTGTTCTGCCCACAGTGGTTCCAACGTAGGGAAGATGCTAGCACATCCATTCTGGACTTTTTCGTGTATGTCCAGAAGCTACTTGGTTCTCTGCCTGGAACCATCTCCAACATTAGGTCTTTCAGGGCAGATTCGTGATGTTTGAAATGGAGGGGTTTCTTTCAAGTAAGAGGAGAAACGGGGGCCTGTCTAGATTAGGGAGCTTGGCTGCAGAGGGCAGAGTGCATGCTTGGGGGAGGGAGCAGCCCTGTGACAGAGAAGCCCCCTGACAGCTGCTCAGCCAGAGTAAGGAGTGGCGGAAGTGACCGTGTCCCTCAGCCTTCCCTGCTCAGCTGCCGCGGGCCAGCTGCCATGGAAGGAGAGCCCGGGACAGCTGTAGCCCAGGGGCTGGGAGCCGGCCTGCGTGCAGGCCTGGAGGGGGCACGGAACGCCAGGCAGTTCCTGAGAAGGCCGCTCTGCCCTGTAGGTGGGAGGGCCAGGCCAGCCACGGTCATTTCCTGGCACACCCACCGCAGGCAAGGTCATTGAGCTCCAGGAGCCTCCACAGTGGCTGCTTTTCAGAATCCGGCTCAGTGAGTCCCAAACCAAGACCTGTTTTCTAAAGACGGAGAGGTGTCTAGCTGGAGAAGCCGACTGCGCAGTGGGTGGCAGTGTGGTGGCTCCCGCATCACTCCAGTCTGAGGCTCTTCTCCCATGGCTGCACACCCAACACCCTGCACACGGCCAGTCCTTTGGAGAGGAGGCACTTGAAATCGTCACCGTTGGCAGTTGCTGCTTCGGTATTGATCATTTTCTTGTTAGCTAAGATGATAGCTACCACTCATTGCAGTGATTATTCCATCCTAGATGTGTTGCCTTAGTGAGCCTTCAGAGCACCCCGATGAGGCAGACTTTTTTCTCCCCGTTTGGGGAAGAAACAGGCTCAGAGCTGGCTCATTAAATCTGGGAGCAGTTGAGGGAGCGCCCCGCCTCAAGGGTTCAGATGGGGTGTAGAGACCCTTCTTCCGTAGCCTGGTCTTCCTGGGAAATAATTTCTCCCTAGTTCAGCAGCACCTTCAGAGATCTAGGATGGCAAAGAGCAAGGCTTCGGTGGGGGTAACATCTGTGTCCCTGCACCCCGCATGGGGACAGGGAGGGAGGCTGGGAGATGGGTGTGAGCTGGTAAGCAGCCAGAATGAAGGGCAGGCTGTGGGTCAAAGCAGCCCAGAGCCTCCAGGCTTGTCTGTGCTGCACAATCAGAGTGGAAAACTAATCAATGAATCCTTCTCGTCGATCCATATTGATCAGATGTCTCCTGGGGGCAGAGGCCTGGTCACTCACCCAAGCAGACATCACATCCCTCATTCACTGAATTGAATAGAGGTTAAAATAAAAGACATAGTCCCTGTTCTTGAGGGGCTTGTTGTTGGTTTGAGAGAGAAAAGTATACAGATGGGTCACTTGAGAGGGTGTGGGCATCCCAGGACAAAGCACAGTCCAGTGAAGTGGGTGAGCAAAGCTTCTGGCATGGAGGCACTCGGAGGTGAGGGTCAGGGAGACAAAGTCCAGCTCAGTGTAACCACCTCGGGAACTCACTGCCTGGACATGGAAAGGCCATTGTTAGGGTCAGTGAGGTTTGGTCACACGAGATAGTCAGCGGTTCGGAGGTCAGGGGGTCCTTCAGGGACTCAGACTCCAGGGCGTGGTGGCATCCTTTCTCTCCCTGAGCTGTGCCCTGCCTGCTGTTGAGACGGGGTTGGAAGGGCCCTCCGCTGCCTTCTAGCATCCTGCCAGTTCCGAACTGCAGCCATTCAGCAGGTGCCAGGAAACACAGCAGTCCCTGGCCTTGCCACCCACACCCCACACCTGCCAGTGTCCCCGGATCATGGGGCTCCGAGGAGCAGAAGGGGAGGAGTAGGGCTCAGGTTATTTTGGTTTCTTGCCTTTGTACAGACCTTGCTGGACAGACTGGCTAAGTTTTCTTTGAAAGACACAACCCCATGCTAGCCTTCCGTGCTCGCTTAGCAGCATGTACCCCGACGATAGCCTTCTGGTCTGCTCTGCAGGGCTCTCGGACCATGTCACCAGTGCCTCCTCACCTCTGGGGGGAGGGAAGCACGATTAGTTCTTGTACCACGTAAGGAAAGCTGCTACTGAGAGGCAAAGTGGCCTTTGCTAGTCATGCAGCTCTGAAATCCTGATTCCCTGTGGTAATTAATCACTCTTTTAAAAATTAATTAATTACTTAAAAGGTGTTAAAGAAGTGGGGGGAGAAAGAGAAACATCTATTTGTTGTTCCACCAATTTATGCATTCATTGGTTGATTCTTGTGTGTGCCCTGACCGGGGATCGAACCCGTAACCTTGGCAGGGCCAAGTGCAGCATTCTTGTCTAATTCTGCTATGCAACCTTCACTGATGGGAGGGCAGGAGAGAGCCAGTGGAGGGGCCAGGAGGTTTTCCATGTAGACCGTCTTGGTCTAACCCGAGCAGAGAGAGCCCAGGACAGCAGGCTAGAGCTGTGGTTGCTGGTCTAAGTTTCCCAAAAGAGGCACCCTCTGTGCCAAGCTAAGTGTCCACTCCTCAGACCTCTGGCTTGAATCCCCCACCCCGGCAGTGCCAGGGAAATGGTGCTCTAGTCAAGGACATCAGTGCCTGGAGCGATGTTGGACGGTAAGGGAGAACCAGAGCTCCAAGAGCCAAAAGGCACTGAGGGGAGCTTGGGCAGGCCACCTGATGGCTGGAGGTGGAGCAGGCGCTCAGAACTCAGTGACTTTCACAGAGGGCTGCTGTATCTGAGTCCTGCTTCTGACCAGGTAGGTGTCAGACTCTCCCTGCACCAACACAAGGAGGGAAACAGCCCCAGGGAGGGGGAGGGGCTTGCGGGGAGTGCAGTAATCGCCAAAACCGACATGGCCACGTTCTCTCAGAGGTCCCTCATGTTGCAGGGTTGGCATGAGGGGGTCTGCTCATGCGGAATGACTCACAGTCTGTCTGCAGCTTCTATTTCGCCCAGCATGCCTCATGTCGGGCCTGTGGTGCGGTGATTGCAAAGAGACTGACCATCGAGACCTCAGGATTCTTGGCTTAGGGATGAGTTCTCTGGTCCCAGGCCTCTCTTGGGGCCTCCCTTCCCTCAAAGCAAGTTGGCTCCAACGTGCCGCAGGACACACAGGACTCTCTGGGGCCTGGGCAGCAGGTGCCAGCACAGAGCTGGGATTCCAGCCGCAGCTGAGGGCGAGCTAGCCGCATAGCCTGCTGAGACGGTCTGTGTCCACACTTGGACTGCAGCCGGGATTGGGGGAAGGAGGGATGTTATGATTGTAGAAAACAAGGCTTTGTGCTGGGAACTTTCTCCACTGACGTAGGCTTTCTCCCCTGGGCCCAGCACCCCAGCCCTGGCCGTGCTGGTGGCAGCACCCAGGAGGTAGTTTTATGGGTGTGTGTGAGCACTAGCGGCCTCCAGCTAGTTCTCAATAGTGGGGCTTTGTATATAGCCCAAGTCTGACATCTGGATCCGATGACAGCAGCTGCTGCTGCTGCTTCAGACTTCCAATAGCCTTTGGTTTCTTTCTAAAGAAACTTCTTTATGTCTTTGTTTTCCTGAGGACAGCTTCAGATCTCCTGATCTCTCCTAGACCTTTTCCCGGAGACTTTCTCAGCCTCACTGAAGCCAAGCTGCTGACTCTTAGCCTGGTTTAATCCCCTCATTTTCAGGTGTAGAAATTGAGACTCAGAGAGGTGAAGCGAGGTCACCCAGCTAGAAAGGTTCCTCTGCATGAACTGATTTCTTGTTGCGAGACCTTAGTTGTTCATTGATTGCTTTCTCATATGTGCCTTGACCGTGGGGCTACAGCAGACCGAGTAACCCCTTGCTCAAGCCAGCGACCTTGGGTCCAAGCTGGTGAGCTTTTGCTCAAACCAGATGAGCCTGCGCTCAAGCTGGCGACCTCGGGGTCTCGAACCTAGGTCCTCTGCATCCCAGTCTGACGCTCTAACCACTGTGCCACCGCCTGGTCAGTGAACTGATTTCTTTATGCACCAACGCCCCTTCCATCCCGCAGCCTACCTGTGTCGGATACCCACTACCATCTCCAATAGCAGCCCCTGGTTTTCTGAGCGGGACCTCCTCTGCCTACCCAGGCCCCCTCCCTCCATCTGATGAGTTTTAACTGATCCCAGCTATGGCCACAGGGTCACAGATCCTACCGAAATAGGGTAGGCAGACCTCTAGCGCTTCTACTAATAGGGCTGTGACTGTGGGCTTCAGTTTTGTCCAAAGTGTATTTAGTCCAGTAAGCCTGCTGTGTGTGGGGCGGGGGGCTCTTGGGAGCCAGGGAGGGGCATGCTTCTAGAAACTTCCATAGAAACCTGACCAGCTCAGACCTGTATTAGCTCAGGAAATCCCCACCAACTCCCCACCCCTAAGGTCTCCCCCCAGACTGCTGCTGAGACTCTGAGCCCCTGATGCCTCTAAAACTGCTAGGGCATCTATGCCCACAGCCTCTCACCTGCCTGCCCAGCGTGCCTGGGCCGGTCTCTCTGGGGACCACCCCACTTTCCTCCGCCACAGGCAAGGCCGCTCTCCTGCAGATGATCCCTGGGTAATTTATGCAGCAAATCCTCTTTCATCTTTAATCCAGGGTCCTGCACAAAGGGCACCTGCTGTCCCCTCCTCACAGCTTGGGTGGAGATGGAGAATGTCTGCTATTCCACCTGAGGAGGTGTGGAGGGGGTGTGGATAATCAGTAACTTGGACATCAGTAGGATTCGCTTCCCGCAAACCTCGAGGACTCTGGGGGAGCTAATGGTTTCTCTCCAACGCATGGAGCAACCCCCCCCCCTTCCAGAGGCTTCTCCTGGGGATGCCAGGTGGCCCTTTCTTCTTCTTTGGGATCTGGCGCAGGCCCTGGGACTGAGGAGCTGCCCCGAGGCCATCCTTTAGGTGTCCCGAGCTGAGTAAGGACGAGCCAGGTGACAATACAGCATTGTCCCGAGCGCCTTTTCAAACCCTGCTCCTCCGGGAGTCGCAGGCTGCAAGACTCGCCTCATGCTGGCTGTCCCCAGACTGGCCGCCCCCTGCCCTGCGCGCGCCCTCACCTCCCTACCCACTTCACCGAGGTGCAGACCCCGCCTCGGGCTGGCTCGCCCCGCCCCGGGCCCCGCCCCCGGCCTGTCCGCACTCGGGGCGGCGGGCGGGGGCCGGCGGTGCAGCGAGGTCGGCGCGCAGCTCCGCCGCGGGTCCCTCGGGCGCTGTCCAGGCAGAGCTGGCCCTGCCCCGGCCGCAGTCATGGTAAGGCCGGGGGCGGGGGCGGGGTTGGGGGCGCGGGGCAGGGCCGGGGCGCGCAGGGCCTGCGGCTCCCGGGCGGCTCGCGGGGACCCGCGGCGCCGCAGCCCTGGATGTGCCGGTCAGGAGGCGCTGTCGCCGGCAGTGGGCACAGGCGAGCACTGCTGTGTCGCCGTTCCCAAGTTTCTATTTCTGATCTCAGCAGCTAGAAGCGGGCCCCAACCCCCGGGTTGTTACCCCTGATTTTAGACGAAGGGGTGAGTCCATGCTGGGGTTTGGGGTGCGCCGGCAAATACGCCCTTGTTGTGCCTGGGAGGGCGCGTCAGCGATGATCGGAGGGAGGGTCCCTGTCCTTGAGTGGGTTAGCTGTTATCTGGGTGAACCTTCCTCACCCACCTACCCTAAGCTCAGGGACCAGCACCAACTTCCTTTGGAAAACACAGAAGAGGCCCATAAACAGTGCCTGCCTCCCCAAGAGGTATGGTGAGAGACGCGTGGGCCCGCCTTCCCAAAGCCTGGCAAGGGGCAGCACCTAGGCCCGTCCCACAGGGCCATCTTCCCAGGGCCGGCTGGCAGAGGGAAGTCCAGCCCACCATGTATGCAGGATCAGCTATAGCCCTGTGCCTCTTAGAAAGGAACCATGGGAAAGCTGCTTCCTGCAGCATCCTAACCCCCACCACCACCAGGTCCCTCTGCAGTGGTGGGGGTTGGGGGAGACTCATTCCTGCCACCTGCCTGTAGTGGGAGGAGGAGCCAGAACCCCAGCCAGCCTCCCTGGAGGCTCCCAGGTAGGAAGTTTGGATGTTTGGCCATCTCTCCTCCTGCCATTGTTGCCAGAGCCTACCACAAACACTATGCCAGGTGTCAGGGCCTCCAGGCCCAGTGCCAGCTTCTCCTCCCAGTCTGGAAGCCCCCCAACCTTTGCCCTCCACGTTAGGAGGCAGGGGCTGTTTCCAGCAGGCGGAGATCCGTGACCAGCCTGGGGGGCAGGATGTTGACTGTGGGCAGCCTCCAGAAGGGAGCTCCCCGGGCCCCATGGAATCAGAAGTTTCTGGGTCTGGAAAGGACAATCTTTTGGGCTCTTGTCTCTCAAGCTGTGTCCAGGCGGAGGCCCAAGTCTTGGCCAGGAAGTCTTGGTGACCCTGTGACCTTCCTCAAAGGGGGGTTCCTGGGAGAGGCCATGTGGTGCCTGTCTTTATCCCTGCTTCCATCCTCCTCCCCACATGGGGATGGACAGACTGATTGTCCCGGAGATGGAAGCCTGGGGGGGGAGCACTGCTTGTCCCTCGTGCCAAGCCCAGCGGAGGCCAAGAGGGGCTTTTTCTGCCACACACTAAGTTCAGTTCAGCTGAGGTCTTCGTGCTTATAACTCGGCTGAGGCCACCCTGTTCCTCTCTAATTAAAGACACCCCACTGCCACCAGAGTCCTCAGTCTGTGGCCCCTGCCACCAAGCCAGCCCAGTCCTTAGACTGGTTCATATCAAGCCACACTCCTCTGTCAGGGTCTCTTTGTGAAAGGAGACCAGTGGGGAGAGTTCCCCAGCCCAGGAGCCCCAGGCGTTTTAATTCGCATGCAGAAAGAGTGGCAGGCCAACGTTCAGAACCATCCTGGGACTTGTGAGGCACCCTCCTCAGGTTCAAAGCATGTGAGGTGTCTGTCATCTGGGAGTGGTTCTCTCCCTAGCCTTCCTGGGAGTCCAGGAAGGGCCATTCACAATTGAACATTAAGGCCCCGAAATGAAAACACTAGTCAGAATCACAAAAGGTGTTTCTGGCCAAACCAGAAACACTGGGCTCCTGACTCCTGTAGAGTGCTGGCCCGCACACTCCCGGCCAGACCGCTTAGTCTGTCTCCCACCTAATTGGCAACAGAAGCCACTGGGATGCCAGCCTCCCCTGGGCCTGAACTCATGCCCCTCAGGCCAAGGGCTAGCAGCGCCCTCACTGACTCTCTGCAAGAGATGGAAGTGACACAGGTTCCCATGAGTCAGAGGTCAGGTATCCTTGGGTTGGAGGAGTCCCTGTGGGGCTCTCTGCAGGAAAATCTAGGGGCAGATTTCTGAAGAGAGTGGGGTTCTTTGCTGGGAAAACACAAAGGGACACTTGGAAAGAAAACTGGGTCGGCTTCCACGAGAACCTATGACTGGGGTTATAGGGCATCTCATGCTGCTTCAGCACTGCTTCAAGTTAAGCTGAAAGAGAGAGATTGGAATCCGCTGGGAGTGGAGTCGCTTGGGTAGCCAGTCTCATGTACTGATGGGACAGGTCACCTTGGGGACAGCTCCCAACCCTCTGACAGGTCTTGGTGTCCTTGGGGGTTAACAGGAGGGGCCAAGCAGCTCCAGATCTTGTGCTGCAGACAGGCGGGGGAGGCTGCTGCTGTGCCCACCAGGGTAGGCAGAGGACAGGCCTCAGGGGGCAGCCAATCAGAAGAGGAAGGAGCTGCGGAGAAGCCCAGTGATCCCGCTGCAGCTGAGCTGTCCTTGGAGGGTGGGAGCCAAGGGAGGGGAGGAGGAGGGATGGGGAAGGACATTCCACAGGCTTTTTTGGCCCCTGACAGAGACGGGGGTGGAGTGGGGGTCACACAGAAAGGAAAGGAGCAAGCCTGGACTCCGGATTACAACAAGAGCATCAAGACCAGGCTGTATCTGTGTGTGAGGAACTTTGCGTGGCAAATAAAATTAGACCTAGAGCTTGCCGACAGGGAGTCTGAAGCGTGGGACATGGACCTTTCAATGGGATGTGGAGGCAGTTCTGTCCCTGAGGACAGGGCCGAAGCTGGGGTAAGGTGTTGCTCTGGGGAATGGGTGGACCCGACCTGTCTTCCCCGGCCTTGGCTGGAATTAGGGCTCAAAGTCAGAAAATGGTTTGGTCACTGCAGAGCCAGGGGTGGAGAAGGACAGACAGGAGGAGAAGCCCCCTGTGGGCTCCATGCTGCAGAGTAGCCAGGGCTGGCAGGGAGAATGGTGCTGGATTCCTGCAGCTCTGCTGGAGAGTGGGGGTAGGGTCTCCATCAGTGCCTTCCCTCGCCCTCCCCTCTGTTCAGGGCTCCTAGGGGAGCCAGGTGGAGCACAGTCCTCTCCCACCCTTAGCTGAAGCCCAGACCAGCTGCTGGGCCACTATGGGGTTGTCCAGAGGGCGAGATTTCCTGGAATTCCCCAGACTATAGCCACCAGCCCCATCCCTTCTCTACCGCCATATAATTCATCGTCCAAGCTGGGACACTTTTGAGATTGGGAAGGGACACAGTTGATCATTGGACAATAAGCAAAAGCTGGAATGTATGGTCACCCCACTGGACTCGACAAAGAATGTGGGTGAGAAAAGTCTGTAAGGTCAGGCTTGCCTCAGGACAGCCTCTTCTGGTCACTAGGCCCCCACCTGCTGGGTCCAGTTTTGGGCTCAAGGGCCTCTTTTCCTCCCCCATCTGGGCAAGGCCTGGAGACTGTGTCTATAGGCAGTATGGTGACAGCCTGGACGTAGCTCTGAGGGACCTGTCCCTCTCACCTCCCTATCTCAGTCCCTCCCCTCTAGCATAAGCCTGGCAGTGGGCATGCCACCCCTCAGCCCTCCCCTTTGTGAACCAGGGACCTGCAGGAGCACTGTGACCATCTGACCTCCCCCGGACCCTGGCCGGGACCCCACAGTGGTCCTGGGTAGCCCCCACTGGCTTGGCCATTCCCACAGGGTGAGCCAGCCTCTGAAGCCGGCCCTTGTCCATTGTCCGGGGGTAGCACGTGGCCACTGTGAGGCAAGCTGAGCCCAGCACCGCCAGGCACACCACAAAGGGGGCTGCCCCCCAAAGGAGAGTGGAAGGATTCGGGTCTAGAGCTGAGGGTGAGTGAGGGGCGTGGCCTCTCATCCAAGATGGAGATGGGCTGGAACCAGTCTCTACTCAGGAGCCAGCCTGCCACCCCTGTGGTTTCTAGTTCAGAGCAGATGGCCTCCGAAAACCCAGCTCCAGACTGTGAGGACAAGGGGCAACTGAGGGGTGCTTCCTCCTGTAGGCCCCTCCCAGCTGGGGCTGTCCGCAGCTCTGGAGGCCAGTGTCCTCCTGCCCTACATCACCAGCCCCTCCCAGCTCCCCTCCACCTGCACAACGTCCATCAGCAGGTTGGCCCTTCTCCCCAGGGCCCAGGCTCTGGCTCTGGTGCGGCTCACTGTCTGGGTACGGGAGTCTGCTTGGCTGTGCTGAGCTTGGGCAGTCAGCCCTGGGGAGTGAGCACTCCCGGGGGAGTCTGCACCTCAGCCCCTGTGCCCTGAGCCGCTGAGGCAGGAGGCACGGAGCCCCCTGCTGGTTCTTGGTTGAAGGTCAGGCAGCTCCCTTCTCTCTCCCCTTCTCCCCTCTGTCCCTACCCCGTCTGAGTCTGGGCACTCTCCTGGAATCCAGCGCCCCTTTCTCTCCTCAGCTCTAATGCCTCTGTCTGCCGCCTCTCATTCAGTCTGACTTTCTGGCCTTTGGGGTAGTCCTTGGCCCCCAGCTTGGCCAGATCCCAGGAAGGGCAGCCTCAACCAGCACCCCACTGAGAGGGGGTACAGGGGCTGGAGCTGCTGGGTTCCCATTTGCCATTTCTAGGCTTCGGGTTGCCCAGGCAGCTCCTGGAGCCCGGGCCCTCCAGGCACCTGACCTGTGTGAGCAGGCGAGGGGCACGGGGAGCACTTGCTTTGGCTTGGTTGCTAGCGCAGTTTCCTTCCCTTCTAACCACCAGCGCTTTCCTTTCTCCCTCTTGCCTTCTCCTGTGTTCCTCCTTCCTTCTTCCCTTCCTGCCACCTGCCCACCTACCCCGCCCCACCCCCAACCCTCAGATCAAACGCTTCCTGGAGGACAAGGATGATGCAGAACTGAACAAGTTCGTGAAGGATTTCCCAGGGGACGAGAGCTGCCACCAACCAGAGGCCAAGACCTGGGTGTCCCGGCCCCAAGTTCCCAAGCCAAGGCCCCAGGCCCCCGACCTCTACGAGGATGACCTGGAGCTCAGACCCCCCCTGTGGCCCCAGCCCTCTGACAGCCAGCAGTGCTTCTCGGCCTCTGCCCCTCTCAGCCCCTCGGCCCGGCCCCGCAGCCCGTGGGGCAGGCTTGATCCCTATGACTCCTCCGAGGTAGAGCCATCAGCCCTGTCCTTACTTTTCCTTGGGCTGATGCAGGAAGACCCAGGGAGGGAGCAGAGAGAGCCTGAGTGGATGTGCGTGGATGGGCACGTGTATATGTGTGCACGTGCACACGTGTTCGTGCATGTTGAGCCGGGGCATCTCTCTCTCCTGTGTTGGCCCCAGCTGTGCCTTGGAAACTGACCGCATCAGTGGAAGCGGGAGGCCAGCTGGTGGCCCCAGATGGGGCCTCAGGTGTCTGGCACTGCTCCCCTAAGGCTGGGCAAAGACCTCGGACAGAGGTAGAAGGCCCGTGGTGGGTCCTGGGGCCCCTCCTGCCTCTCGCCCTAATGTTCTCTGACTCCTTATACACTAGGATGACAAGGAGTATGTGGGCTTTGCGACCCTCCCCAATCAAGTTCACCGAAAGTCTGTGAAGAAAGGCTTTGACTTTACCCTCATGGTGGCAGGTAGGCAGGGGCAGCGTTGGGCTGGGTTGGGGTGCTTAATGGGGTGCCTCAGGTGGGAATGATGTATATGTGGGGAGGGGGTATGGCTAGGGAAGGAGGAAGCAGCAAGCAGCTATCCCTTTTTGCAAAATAACTTGGCGCCATGGGGGCCCCAAAGTGTGCACGCCAGCTAAGTGGTGCAAAGAACCAATAGGTTTCTTATATTTGCCTTTTTCTGGGTGACCTTGGGCTATCTCTCACCCTCTCTGGGCCTCGTTCACATGAGAAGGCTGGACAAGCTATTCTCTCTGCTTCCTTTCAGCTCCAGAATGCTATGGTTTGGTTGGTCTCATGCTAACTAAATAAGAAGCAGCTCCCTCACACCCTGGTCTCCTGGGGTGGCCTCTTGGCTGCAGGTCTACTCTTCTGACTTGGTGCTTTTGTCCTGTCTTCCTTGTCAGGAGAGTCTGGCCTGGGGAAGTCCACTCTTGTCAATAGCCTCTTCCTCACTGATCTGTACAGGGATCGGAAACTCCTCAGTGCTGAAGGTGAGGAAAAGGGGGAGCATGAAGACAGGCCCCCTACCTGCCTTGGGAAAAACTCGCTCCGGAGTCTGGGGGATGGAGCCTTCCCCAGCATGCAGGAAACCATGGTTTCTAGAGAGACTGACAGCATCTCTCTACAGGCCCGTCTAGCCTGGCAGCCCACCAGGCAGCTCCCTAAAGATTTGGGTGCCGAGGCAGGGCAGAGACCAGAACCCTGCCCTTTGAGTGAGCCTCTGACCCCCAAAGGATTCCAGGAATCCAAGAAAAAAGCCGGGAGCAGCAAGAGGCTGGGGCCAGAGCCAACGGCCACCGGCATTTCCTGTTGGGAAATGTGCTCCTTGCTGGTTCCCAGAGAACAGTCCCCCAGGCAGCCCTGGGGTGGGAGGGGGCAGTCTGGGCAGCCAGGCTGGTTGGGGTGGGCGGCCTGTCCTGATGGGGCAGGTCCTTGCTCTGGGCCTGGCCTCAGTTTCCCCCTGCTCCAGAGCGGATCATGCAGACTGTGGAGATCACTAAGCATGCAGTGGACATAGAAGAGAAGGGCGTCAGGCTGCGGCTCACCATTGTGGACACGCCGGGTTTCGGGGATGCAGTCAACAACACAGAGTGGTATGTCCGCTCCAGCACAGCCCCAGCAGCCTCCCTGCCTACCACCCTTCCATACACATGCCCAGGGCACACACAGGCACAGGCATCTTCAAAACTGTCGAGGGGGAAGAGGCTGGTGACCTTGAGCATGCACTGCTCCTTGCTGGAAGCTGCCTCCTCTGTAAAGTGAGAGGCAGAGGATTGGAACAGCAGATCTCTGAGGTTCCTTCCGACTCTGACCTATAATTCTGCAGCGGGGATGAGGACGGAAGATGAGAGAGAAGCGCCTCAAAAAGGCAGAGGCGAAACATGTCGAACAGGGCCTGACCCGTAGTAAGTGCTCAATAAACAGCACCACTCTCCTCCCCTTGCCTTTCACTGCAAGGCTTTAGGCACCACAGACAAGTGAGGCTGAACGAGGGAGGAGCAAATAGAAGGGGAAAAGAAGAGACAAAGGGAAAAAAGTGGAACTTTGTTTAAACCCCACATGCCCTCAAAGCTATCTGCCAAGTGAGAGGGTGGCTTTGTCACACTGTCCCTCACCCCCACTGTCCCTGCTTTTCTTTGCAGCAATGGGAGGAATAATGGTCAGACCTAAGTGAGTAGATGAGGGGAAGAATGGATGGCCCAGATGGGAGAAAGGGCGGGGCCTCTGTTGAAAAAGCCCGGCAGGGCAGTGCTAAGGCCTCTAGGCCAGTGTTCACATCTCAATCCAGCATTTAGTAACTGCACGATCTTGAGCGAACAACTGCATTCCTGGGTCTTCCGCTGAAAAAGACTGGCCCTTACTGCCCCACCCCATTGATCTGAGAATCACCTAGAATGATGTGTGTAAATGTGCCTCGAACACTGTAAAGGGCTGTTTACATTACGCTCATGAATTTTAAGATGATAACTGCACTGTAGAATCAAAACCTGCAGCTCCTTGTTCAAAATTATTAAGAACTTGTAGATGGTCACAGCAGTGACTCAAACCAAGTGTGGACTGTTCTGAACACAGGGCCCTGCGTGGCTACACAGCTGCCTGTGCAGCTGACCCTGGATAATTGCTTCATGGACTAACCAGACCCTTACAGTTCCTTTCTGTGCTCTGAACCTTCATTACATGCTTTATCATTACAACACGTGACTTCGGGCTCAGCACACTGGTTCATCTTTGACTTCCTAGTCTAAGCCTGGAAGGAAGGGCTATTCCTCACATGTTTGCTACAGCACTGTGCTAGTACATGTTTGTGGTCTCTACAAATATTCCTGGTGGACTGAGGAGGCCTCCATGTCACCATCACCCTTCCTGCTCTAGGACTAGTTCTCAGCAAATGGGGCTGACCCTGAAACTCTAACCTCAACCAGCACCTGGTTCCTGCTGCGTCATCCCCTCTTCAATCTACTTCACTCCTCTTACCTCCCATAGTAATATCTTACGTGCCCAGCACCTCACAGTCTGCTGTGCTCCTCCACATACACTCACTTAGTCAACCGGCGGGGATTTATTGAGCATACACTAGGTGTCTGGCCTGTGCTGGACATTTTAAGGGATGCAGAACAAGTATGCATGATCCTGGTCCCTGAAAGGCTTACAGCCTAATGGCAGGGCAGTGGGGAGCAATGGTTCTCTAATACGTGTATCACTTGGGGAACAGTAGTGGCTCAGGCAGTGTAGTGATAAACACACCGAGCTGAGTAACAGAAGGCCAGTGACTCGGTGGGGAGGGAATTTTCTAGCCAAGGTGATCTGGACCAAATCTCTTAGCTGCTCTGGATTTAATTCTTCATGTATAACATGAGAGATGATGTTCAGAATGTCCCCTTGTCTGGGCACCTATCAGTGAGGATTCAACTAGATAACAGAAGAGCAACGGACTTGAAAATTGAGGGTCTTGATAGAAATATATAGACAGATAAGTTCACATTAAGATAACCTCACTCTTTACCACACAGTGAGGTTATATATATATAATCTCTCTATAATAATATTGAAGAACCTCAGTTTTTCTATCTATATATCTATCTATCTATCATCATCTATTTATCTACCTACCTGCCTGCCTGCCTACCATCTATCTGACTGTGTTGTGAAGAGAAGGGTGAGCAATGTGCATTGGTATAAAGGAGACTTGGTGGAAGAGATGGTTCTTGGATGTGGCCTTGAAGGATGGAGTGGGTTTGGAGAGGGTGGAACCATATGAACAAAGGCCGAGGCTGGACCGTGAACCTTAGGGCTGCCTTGGCTTCCCCCAACTGGTGTTCACCTGCAGGCCCCTTCCTATCCTTACTGCTTGGTTTGGTCATCGGGGCTCTTTCCCTCTCATCAGACTAGTATTTATTGAACTCTGCCTGTGGGCTTGGCCTGGTTTCCCATCAGGACACGTCAGCGGCCCCCCTGTCCCACAGCTGCCTCCCTGAAGAGGTAGTGAAGCAAGCCAGGGAATAACCAAGTCTTGCAAACACTGCTCAGGGCGGGAGCTACTCTGCAGTCTCAGAGCTCACTGGGCAACGGCCACTGTCACAGTTTCTCTGCTTGTCTGTCCCTGCCCCAGCTGGAGGCCTGTGGCAGAATACATCGACCAGCAGTTTGAGCAGTATTTCCGAGATGAGAGCGGCCTGAACCGCAAGAACATCCAAGACAACCGGGTGCACTGCTGCCTGTACTTCATCTCACCCTTCGGCCACGGGTATGGTCCGAGCCTGAGGCTCCTGACGCCACCGGGTGCTGCCACGGGCACAGGCCAAGAGCACCAGGGGCAAGGCTGCCACAAGCAGGTGGTCACAGATTCCTGTTCCCCAGCCTCCGGCCACTGGATGTTGAATTCATGAGGGCCCTGCACCAGCGGGTCAACATCGTGCCTGTCTTGGCGAAGGCGGACACACTGACAGCTCCAGAAGTGGAGCGCAAGAAACGCAAAGTGAGGGAGTCCGGTGCAGGGAGGGAAGCAGGTGGGCCTCTGGAAAGGACGGGGTCCCCAGAACTGTGGGCCCCTCGTGTGTTTGCCAGATCCGGGAGGAGATAGAGCACTTTGGAATCAAGGTCTACCAGTTCCCAGACTGTGACTCTGATGAGGATGAAGACTTCAAATTACAGGACCAAGCCCTAAAGGTGGGGCCACCCCAGGGCATCCCTTTCCCATCTTGTTTCTTCTGGGCAGAAGGAAGAAGTGGAATTCTATATAAGGGTGGGCTGTTTGGGGTGGGAGAGGACCCTGGTTTCCTAGAGTGAAGCGGAGAAGGTGAAGACATAGGTGGAAAGAAACAGGTGAGGATGGGGGCTGTTGACAGACACCCCAAACTTCTTCCAGGAAAGCATCCCATTTGCTGTAATTGGCAGCAACACTGTGGTAGAGGCCAGAGGCCGACGAGTCAGGGGCCGTCTCTACCCTTGGGGCATCGTGGAAGGTAAAGCACTGAGCTCCTGATCAGGGTACCTCCTTGCTCTCAGTGGCTCTCCCTTACCCATGCCCCTGGCTGACCCCTAGCCTTGCTATACAGTGGAAAACCCAGGGCACTGCGACTTTGTGAAGCTGAGGACAATGCTGGTGCGTACTCACATGCAGGACTTAAAGGATGTGACGCGGGAGACACATTATGAGAACTACCGGGCACAGTGTATCCAGAGCATGACCCGCCTGGTGGTCAAAGAACGGAATCGCAAGTATGGTCAAAAGCCAGGACACAGCTGGCAGGGGGGACCCCAAGCACAGCCTTGGGCGAGACCCAGCTCTCCCTTTTTCTTCTACAGGCTCTGGGCTCAATCCAAGCAGGTGTTGGGGTCCCCCTAGTCTTACCAACCCTTTTCCCCCTTTCCCTCAGCAAACTGACTCGAGAGAGTGGTACTGACTTTCCCATCCCTGCTGTCCCACAAGGGACAGATCCAGAAACTGAGAGGCTGATCCGAGAGAAAGACGAGGAGGTGAGAGCAGTGTGGGGTGGTAGGGGCTGACAGCCTGGGAGGTCCCCTGCTGATTATAGACTTCAGTATCTCTCAATTTGGGAATAGGAAGACCCCTGGCTCTGGAGCCTATCTGAGTCCAGGATTGGTGGATTAGTAGTTCTACCCAGGATCTCCATCATACACCTAGGCTACCAAGCCTCTGGCTCAAAGGATTAGAGCTTGGGGACACTTCCTGACACTATAGGGCTCTCTGAAAGTACCCATTTTGATGCATGTGCCTGTTTCAGCTGCGGCGGATGCAGGAGATGCTGCACAAGATCCAAAGACAGATGAAGGAGACCCATTAGCTGGTGTTCCACCCCGGATATTTAATAAATCTCCTCGTCACCCTGCCCACGCCGGCCCCTCCCAGCACCAGCTCTGCTCAGGCCCCTGCAGCTACTGCCACTTCGCCTTACATCCCTGCTGCCTCCCCAGAGACTCAGAGGAAATAAAGTTTAACAAATATGTAGGTGGCTTCTCGTGTCTGTCTGTATCTTGACGACCTCATGGAGATCAAAAAGATCCTAGGACCCAGTTTTGAAAGGCTGCTGGAGGAGGGAGCTAGTCTGTACGGCTTTCAGTAAGAAAGGAGGAGTGGGGGAAATCTCCCCTGATGGGGTTCAGTCCTTGCCCAGAATCCTGTCTGACCCCTCTTTTTTACTGACCATATCTCTCCTGCCTCTATATCTGGGGCCCGGGCCGCTTCATTTTTTTTCACATACAGTATATTCACTTCTACAGAAGTTTTGGATCTGATGATATTCGCCCTTAGGAAAACATGGTGTCAACGGCATGCAGCCTCCTGACTTCCTGTTCCTCGATTTGGGGAAAGGGCTATGCAGAATTACGCTTTGCGCTCTAGGAAGCCCGTGTGATAAAGAGCATTGAAAGTGTTGAAATCTCTGTAAGCACCCAACACTACAGTACAGGCTGGGGATGAAAAAAGTAGTACCTGCCCTGGAAGGGTTCAGTATTTAACAAATATTCATTAAGCATCTCCTAGGTTGCAGACCGTGTTCTAGCTAGACGCTGGACGTAAAGCCGTGAATACAGGAAATCTTGTGTTCCTGGAATTTACTAACTGGAGTAAAAGTTCCCCTTGTTCTAGAAGCAGACACGTTACAACATTTTGGCTCCGAGGGCTGTAAAGCATTCCGGCCTCTTCTAGCTCCAGCTCTCGACGGAGACTGAATAAACTTCATGTCAGGATTAGTGGTGTCGCGGGGCCACGGCGCCCTCCAGCGGCCACCCGGCCCGCTGTCTGCTCCGGCTCCCCAGGAGAGGAAGGGAGGAGCGAACCTGGCTCTCGGGAGTCCTCGTCCCACTCCCTTTCCACACTAGAAGGTGGCGGCTCGCTAGGAGCAGTCTCAGATCCAGGCCTCCGGTCTCTCACATAGGAGATCTTCACCCAGGACTGACGGCACCACGCAGGTCATGAAGGGCGGCAGGGCTGGTTCGCCGATGAAAAGTGACGGTCGGAGGATCCCGTTAAGACGCAGAAGAGGGAAAACCCTGCCGCCGCCCGTTGGAGAAGACGGAGACGGAGCCTCAGGCCCAGCCCTCGTTCTTCTCTTAGCCTGCGGGGTCTTTTCTCCCATTCCGGCTTTGGGACTGGACGACAGCAGCGAGACCAAAACGGGAAATGGATAAACTGAGGTTCCCCATAGGGGTCTCTTTTCCAGAAGCATTCCCAAGGCGGGGTCGTCACCGGAAGTGGCTGTAAAGGCCCGTGCCCCTACAAGGCCCCGCCTCCAATTGCGCTACCAGTAGGCGACAGGCCTCTCCCACTTCCGGCCCCTGGAGCTTTAGCCAGCAGTCCCCCTTTTACTGCTCTCCCATAGGCTGCCGCAGCGACGCGCTGTGATTTCCCATTGGTCGCGTTCTTTCTCCAGCACCGCACCTCCTCCTCCAGGTATAGTCTGGTCTTCCGGCACCCGATAGGCTAAAGGTTGGGAAGGCGTCTGCCCATTTTGACCAATGAGTGGCGTGAAGAGTGAGGGCGGTGGCTGCGTGATGGGGCAGGGCGGGACTTGGTGTGGCGATTGGCCAGGGCGGGCACAGACCAGGGATACGATTGGTTGGGGATAGGGGCACCGTGGTGGGGTCGTAGCTGCGCGGCCGCAGCAGCTGCGGGAGACGGAAGTGGTGAGAGCGCGGCCTCGGAGGGTCGGGCGGACGCCGCCTGGGTGAGTCACCGTGCCCCGTGCACTACCAGTCTTGGAACCGCAATTACCGCGTCCTGCCCGGCCCCGCCCCTACCCCACCGGCTTTCGTGAGCCCCGCCCTCTGTCATCGGGGCTCCGCCTCCGGGCCCTTAGGCCCCGCCCCTAGAACCTGGCACTTGGGCTTCCCTGCCAGCCTGACCCGCCCCCCTTCCCCCTCCCGAGCTAGATCCTTTAGGTCTAGGAACCCTGGGCCTCTCAGGCTTGGTCCATATTTCTTCCTCCGTTTCTTCGAGGCTGCGTGCCAGTGGGCGGTGAGGCAGCACCTTCGGCTTGCCGCTTGCTGGCTCCCCCATGAGGAAGCGTGGGCTGTGATCAGGGAGGTGGGCAGGAGTACAGATGGAGGCTTTCATCCCTGCACCCTTGGAGGGGGGGTACTATTGGACTGCCCGAGCTCAGATAGAAGGCATAAAAGAAAGTGTCAGTGAAAGCTGGGCCTCGCTCCCTAAGTGGGCCAAGCAGGCCCATCCTGGAATTTGTTGCTTGTGCCCATTTGACAGGTGCGTACTTTGAGGCCTGGGCTGGCCTGATTCTATCCCTGTTGTGTGGCCTCTTCTCACTAACCTGCACCCCACTAAGTGTCAAGTACATTCAACAGGACCAGTCCAGCCCTGCTGCCTTCTGATCACAGATTATGATCCCCTCCCTCTTGTCCTCTGCTCTGGACTCTGCCCCTAGTAAACAGGTCAGGTGGGTGCTACTCCCAGACTCAGAGACTGCAGAGCATTCCTGTGGATTCATGTCCGCACCAGGGCCAGAAGTGAGTCCTGGTTGAGCAGCCTCTGTCTCTTCAGAGTTGGCAGTTCTTTTGTTCTCCCACAAAGAACAGGGTTTGGAGTGTTTTCTACTTCTCCTTCTGGACCTGGGAATCAGGACTCTTGAATTCTGCTGAATAATCTTGGATAACACTCATTCTTGCTGCAGAACTTCATGGCTGATTTCATACCCTGCAGGATCACTTGTTGCTTTCTCCCCATGTTGCTCCCATTACCTCTCTCTGGCATGATGGTTTGTGGAGGGTCTGATTCTCCGTGAGGAAGGTGAATAGGGTTGTAGAGAAGTTCAGGAGTAGATGTATATATAGCATTTGTTGATTCTATGGTGATGTTAATGGTGTTCTTCACTTTACGTTCCCCTGTCTCCTTACAGTGAAAAGCAGGCAGCCAGGACCCTCACCACGGTAGAATGGTGAGTAGTTTCTCTTCCCTCAGACTTTTGTGTTTTCTGTAATCCTTGTGTCCTCCTCCGTGAAGCTGCCCAGCCCCTCCTGGACCTTGAGCTCCAGGCTACTCTGTTCAGTTGCTCTGGATATAAGTTAAGGTTTCTTTAGATTGCAAAACAGCCAATATACGGCACTGGGACAGGGAGCCTCCAGAAGTCTTTTTCTGCATGTGTTGTGCCATGCTTTCCCCACACTGCCATTGGCTCTATTAGCCTTTCATAATGGCCTTTCTTTTGGGTCTCTAGTAAAGCTCTCTGTTCTAGTCTGAAAAGTCAAGCCTCTTTATCTCAACATCCTTATACTTCCTAATGGGCCCTTGAATGTTGTAGGTGCTGTATCAGGAGTGACTTCACCAAAGCTGTGGGGCTTTTCCAGCTCCAAGATGCTGTTGTCTGTGAAACTACTGCAGGCAACAGATGGCTGGATATATAGTAGGATAGCACCCTCAAGGGGCCAGAATATCTCTGTGGGTGGTGGGGGTGGTTTTACTGATCCCCTGTATTTTCCATTAACTGTAACTGCGTAATTTCTCTCTAAGCCTGAAGTCTCACTAGTAAAACAGGATAAGGCTTACTTCTTGGAGAGTTGAAAGATTTTAGTGAGATAAAGTTTGAAACATGTCTGGCTCATAGTAGATGCTTAATAAAATGTCAGTGTTTTCTCCCGTTCTTCCCTTCCTCTGAAACCTATTGGGGACCGAAAGCCAACAGGGTCTCTGCAGTTTAGATTTTGGGGGACAGAGGTGTGGGGAACTGGCAGTAAGCTGACAGTCTGCCCAACCCCTCACCTCTCTTGTCCTGTGAAGTTACTAAAGGCTATTTTTTCCCACACCTTTCTGTTAGCTACAGTGCTGGGTTGTTTATACTCATCCTACCCCCCATGTCCCTGGGAAAGACTTGAAGCAAGTTTCTTTTTATCCTTTGTTTTGTAAAGTTAAGATGTTAGGTATGGTGGGGGTTTTCAGCACTTGGGAGAATTCTTGGGACGCCTTGGAAATGTGACTTTGCTTTAATGGTCTCTTTGATTTGCTAATGGCTCACTTTGCCCTCTAAATAAAGCAGGTTGGGGAATGGAGGAGTGCTTTTTGCAAGCTATCTTCTGCCTGGCAAAAAGTTCTCCTGAGCCCATCCTATTTCTCTTTAGGTCTATTTTCTTAATTCCAGGCCGTTCCCACTCAAGACCTGAAATTACTAGCCACATTGGTTCACAGCAGAAACCCAAGGCCAAATTCAAACCCAAACCCCAATCCAAATTAAAGCCTTGGTTTCTGAAAGCTATCAGGCGCAGTAAGTGTGGGATTCCAACAGCTCCTTCTGTGACTCTTGGTGATGTTCTGAGCCTGTTAGCACTGCTCCTTATTCCTTGGCCCTCCACCCAGCTCACACCGTCCCCCTACCCTTAGGTTTCAAGTTTTGTTTTTGCATAGCTTCTGTGATCCATAGTTCTAGCTCTTCTCTATCTCAACATAAGAAATCCTTTCTGTTCCAAGAAAGATGTTCTTACCCAGAAGTCAGAGGATGTGAAACAAAGGAGAGACGGAATGGAAGCAGTAGGTTTGGGCAGGGGCCTTGTTGTAATACAGCACTCCAAGAATTTCTCTTTTAGGAGTGTGGAAGGTCCAACCTGGCATTATCAGTGTCCATTCTACGTGGCAAAAAGGGAGTGGGATTTAGTGAAGTCGGGGACTGGAGGACACTGATGGACACGGGTACGATGGGTGGTGGTTTTGGAGGGAAATGACGAAGCCTTGAAACTGGAAAGGGCATGAGATGGGAGTAGGTGAGCTCCATCTTGGGAATTCAGAACAGGTATTGAGGGAACTCAGAGGTGGGAAGGGGCACACCGAGGGTCGGATTTGTGAAAAGAGGGGTGTGGGCGGCTCACCTGGGAATATGGGAAATGAAAAGATGTAGGCATCTCACCTTCCCCTTTCACGCGGTCTGGGACAGTCCTGCAACCCAGACTCCCGAAAGCCCCTAAACGTCCCCTGATGACGCCCTGAGGGGCTGCGGGGAGGGAGGGGCCTGAGGTTGGGGGCGGGGCCCGAGGCCCGCCCCCCCCCCCCCTCGCGCTGTTTCAGGCGCTCCCTGGCTGGGCTCCCCGCCCTTTCGCGCTCGTGCTGGAGGGCGGAGCTGGGCTCGCTCCATTGTGGAGAGGAGGGGAGCGGCGCGCGGGAGTCGCGTCGAGGCCCTGTCGCCAGCGCGCTTGCCTCCTGGCCGCCGCGGCTGCACCTGGCGGGCTCCGCAGCCGGGATGCGGCGAGCGCCTGGAACTGGCGGGCAGCGCAGTGGCTCCGGGGACATGTGCACTGGCCCAGACCTCCCGCGACCATGAGCCTGACCGCCCGCGTCTCCTGCTCCATGCTCAGCTGCTTTGTAAGTGCCGGGGGGCCCCAGCGCTTGCTGTACCCGCAGCCCCGCCCAGGGCCAGCCCTCGAGATTCCGAATTTCAGCCCATCCCCCTTCCTAAGGCCTGTGGCAGGAGTGGGGGTGGTTATTCCTTTCATTTCTTGGGGGTTTCCTTTGATCTTTGGGTGCTGGGGGTTGTCGAAGGCCGGGGATGGAAATTCTGTGACCCGTGCTGGTCCCGCAGCCACTGCCCTTGACTGCAGATCTCTAGGCCCCGCCCTGCAGGGGTACATCCCTTTACCTCCGCCTCTCCATCTTGGTCCCACCCGCTGCATTCTTGCTAGGGGATGTGGGATGTGGCAGTATGCCGTCTGGGATGTTAGGGGGCTGGTTGGGGAGCAGCGGATGTCTGAGCTGTCTCCCTGGCTCCAGTCCCCTCCCCCTTCCACCACTCCATCCCTCACCTAACACGACAGTCTTTTCTCCTTGACTGTCCCCCAGACAGCCTCTGTTCTCCATCTTCCCTGACTCTGCAGGCCTCCCCTCCTCCCCTCTGGTTCACTGCTCCTTCCCAGCTTCCCCATCTGTCCTCTCAGATGTTCCCACCCTCCTCTCCTCACCCCCTGTGGGTGTCTGCCGGCCTCGCTACCCTGGCTGTCCTTGGGTCTCTGTTCCTCCTGGGCCCGTGGATCCCCACTTCCCCCCTCCCTGGTGGTTGGGATAGGAGTGACTTCTGCTTGCGTGTGTGGGTATCCTCAGGAATTCCCCTCAGATCAGCAGCCAGGGCCAGTGGCTTGGCAGGTGTTGGGGGCTGGTTAGCAGTGTGGGCCTAACTGGAAGATAAGCTCAGCTCCAAAATCCATCCTCCCTTTGCAAGCATCCCTGAAGGCCCTCTAGAGGCACAGGACTGAATCCCCCAGCCCACTCCTTTGTCTCCGTCGCCCACCGGTCTGAAGGTTGGGTGGCCTTAGGTGCTTTCTCCCCTCCTGTCTCTAAACAGCTGCCACGTTTGTTCCTTTTCCTCAGGGCAGCACTTCCCAGTCCCACTTCTGTCTTACTGTTTGTTATATTAGTCTTTCCTTTTCTTAGTGGGAATTTTTGCTTCTGCAGGAGATTCCCCTTTGACAAGTGTAGATTCCTAGTTCTTTGGCCCTTACTCTTCATGGGGCTCACTAGGCTTGAGTACCCCCTCCAGCCACCCCTTCCATTGAGCCAAGTCTCCTTTCCCTCCTCTGGTCTCCTTTCCCTTTGTAAGTGTCTATGGGATGTCTGTGGGTTTACTGAGGAGAGGGGAGCAGAGTGAGGCCTAATGGGTCAAGTGGAGCCTGGTGACTTAGGACCGAGGCCTTCCCCACAGGGTGAGGAGGGGCCCCCCAGCCTGGAATACATCCAAGCCAAGGATCTGTTTCCCCCCAAGGAACTAGTGAAAGAGGAGGAGAATCTGCAGGTAAGGAGGAGTTGGGGGGCCCAGGGTGGGTGAAACTCTCAGCCTTCCCTCTCCCCAAATATCTCCAGGGGCCCTTAGTACCGGAGCTCTGGCTTCCTGCTCCCAGGTCTCTGAAAGACAGGGAGCCGGGCTGCATGTGCACTCTGGAGCCTTGGGCCCCAGGGAAGGAAAGGCAGCTTTCCTGTACAGCTGTTGCCTGGTTCCGTCACCGTGGAGAGGACTCTGCGGTCCTGCCTAGGCCCAGCTTCTCTAGCGCCGATCCTGCAGGTCAGGGGCTGGGGAGGGGATTGCGAGGGTGACTCCTTCTGGACTGAGGGTTCCTCTGCCCCTTGGCAGGTGCCCTTCACAGTGCTGCAGGGTGAGGGAGTGGAGTTCCTGGGCCGGGCAGCTGATGCCCTCATTGCCATCTCCAACTACCGGCTGCACATCAAGTTCAAGGACTCTGTCATCAACGTGAGTTCCTGTCTTGTTCTCTCAGAACCGAGCCAGAACCCTACAAGGTGCAAGGTGGGACTGTGCCGGTGGTGCTCTACTTGATCATGTCTCTTGAAAGTTGGGGTTCCCTGTTTTTTGTTTGTTTTCCTGCCTCGTTCTCCCAGCGTTAGGTCTTCTGTCTCTCTTACCTACTTACTGTCCCTTCCCTTCTTCTCTCTCTGACTCTGTTGCTAGCTTTTCTATGGGGCATAGTGGCGTTGTTGGAAGAGTGCCACACACAGTGTGTCCATGGTCAAGTCACCATCAGAGGCTCAATATCCTTATAAATAATAAGGGGTGAAAGCACTTGCCTTGCAGGGTTCTTGTGATTATTAATTGGGATCACATATGGAGAGGGCCCAGCACAGTTACCGAGCGTATAACAGGCACTCAGTAAATGTCGGTGTCCTTGCTGCTGTTGACACACCCGCACCTGGGCTGGGGTGGGGGGGGATGAGGAGTGATGTGGAGAGCGGGGACCTGAGCTTCAGTTGTCCCTTCCTCCAAAGGTCCCCCTCCGGATGATCGACAGTGTGGAGAGCCGTGACATGTTCCAGTTGCACATTTCCTGCAAGGACTCCAAAGTGGTGAGGTGAGGACAGAGGGGCCTCACTCTGGTCCTCACACCCCAGTCTTGCCCAGACCTCTCTACTGCAGGATTTCCGTGGAGCAGGATAGGAAAAATAGTGTCTCACCTTCGCAATTTGAAAAAAAAGAGGTGAAAACTTTGTCTGGGTTGGGAGGTCAATTTTCTGATCCAAAGTATTTTGACATGAAGAAGTGGAGATAATACTTAGCTCGTGGGTTGTCCTAAGGGTTAAATGAGGTAATATGTATGAAAGCATATAGAATGATACCCTGATTGTTGGATCATTTATCTATTCATTAAACGTACATTTATCGAGCACCCTACTCTATGTCAGACTGTTCTAAGCACTGAAACAAATAGACAACATTTTCTATTCTCATGGAGTTTGTATTCCCATGGGGAGATACTAGCAGTAAATACTAAGTGAGTAAAATATGGTATATCATGCCAAGTGTAAAGGAAAAAAATATATAGCAGGGAAAGGGATGTGGAGCGCTATGGAGGTGAAGATTGTAGTGATTTGAGAAGGCTGTACAGCAAAGATGACATTTGAGTTCAAGACCTAAAGAAAAAAGTGGCCATGGGGATGTTCGGGGAAGGGTGTGCCAGACAGAAGTGACAGGTGGGCTGGTAGCTGGCATATTGAAAGAATGGTAGGGTGGTTAACATTGCTGGTGTGGAGCTCACGTGGCTGAGGGTACTGGGGTATTAGACCCAAGAGGTCAGGGGGGTGCCAGGCTGTCATGTGACTGGCTTTTACTGTGAGAGAAGTGGGAGACCCTTGGAGGGTTTTCAGCAGAGTGACATGGTCTGATTAGTGTTTTATAGAATCACTCTCACTGCTGTATTGAGAATAGATGGAAGAGGACAGGGGCAGAGCAAGGGCAGAAGCTAGAAGACTAGTTAAGGAGCCATTGCAGTGACGCAGGCGAGAGAGTATGCTGACCTGTGTAGGGCTGTAGCTTTGCTATTCTCAAAATAGCCAGAAGTGGTTAGATTTTTTTTTTTTTTAAGTGAGAGGAAGGGGAGATAGTGAGACAGTCTCCTTCATGCGTCCCGATTTGGATCTATCTGGCAATTGCCATCTAAGGCTGATGCTCAAATCAACCGAGCTATCCTCAGTGCCTGGGACTGAAGCTTGAACCATTCGAGCCACTGCCTGTGGGAGGAGAAGGGGGAGAGAAAGGGAAAGGGAGGGGGTGAGAAACGTGTGCCCTGTCTGAGAATTAAACCCGGCAGGTCTGCACGCTGAGCCCACGCTCTGTCCACTGAGCCAACCGCCCACGACCCGTGGTTAGATTTTTGAAGTTAAAGATGTCAGGATTTGCTTATAGATTGGATATGAGAGGAAGAGGAGCCTGGAATGGCTCCAGGGGTTACTGAAAGGATGCCCAGTTTAGAGCCCGCCATGTGCTCAGTCTGTAGGGATGCAGGAGACTCCACGTTGCCCTTCCCTTTCGGTGAGGGTCAAGTCTAGTTCTGAAGGAAGAATTATCATGTGGAATTATCATAGAAAGCCTTACCGGTTAATACTCCAAGCACATTAAGAATAATAAAGGAGCCTGACCAGGCGGTGGCGCAGTGGATAGAGCGTCAGACTGGGATGCGGAAGACCCGGGTTCGAGACCCTGAGGTCGCCAGCTTGAGCGTGGGCTCATCTGGTTTGAGCAAAAATTCACCAGCTTGGACCCAAGGTCACTGGCTCCAGCAAGGGGTTACTGGGTCTGCTGAAGGCCCTCGGTCAAGGCACATATGAGAAAGCAATCAATGAACAACTAAGGTGTCGCAACATGCAACGAGAAACGGATGATTGATGCTTCTCATCTCTCTCCGTTCCTATCTGTCTGTCCCTGTCTATCCCTCACTCTGACTCTCTCTCTGTCTCTGTAAAAAAATAAAAAATAAAATAAATTAAAAGAATAATAAAGGAAAGGTCTGGAATGAGTAAGCTGGGAAGACCTCAGGAAGAGGTAGGACTGGGACTGTCTTCAAAGTATCAGCAGGATGTGCTGGGCCGAGAGCAGACATACCCAGCAGAAGTGAAAAGAGAGGAGGCGGGAAAAACGTGAGCAGGACCCCCTGCCTGAAAAAGAAGGTTTGTGTTAAGGAGGCATGAGAGATAACACAAGGAATAGTAACTTTCGGGGCCACATGGTGGCCTTTAGATGTGATATGAGCAATGGTCGGATCCCATCGGAGGAGACGTGTCTCAAGGACGAGAGTTCTTGGGAGGAGAATGGTCACAAAGACAACTTACTTTTGAGTGCAGACTGGGGGCCCTGGTACCTCCTGCTTTGCAGCCTCCTCCTTCCGCAGCCTTCCTGTGGCCGTTTTTGACCCTTTTGGCCCCAAATCACACTTGTCTTTTGCTTCACTCAGTGCCTTCTTGCCTGGCAGGTGCCACTTCTCCACTTTCAAGCAGTGCCAAGAGTGGCTGTCACGGCTGAGCCGGGCCACAGCGAGACCTGCAAAGCCTGAGGACCTGTTTGCCTTTGCCTACCACGCCTGGTGCCTGGGGCTGACGGAGGAGGACCAGCACACCCACCTGTGTCAGCCAGGTGAGGGAGCTTGTCTGGATGCCCGTCCCTCCGCTCCCCCAGCCCTGGGCCTGGAGCTCTGGCCGCTGACAGACATGGGGGCTCTTGCAGGAGAGCACATACGATGTCGGCAGGAGGCGGAGCTTGCACGGATGGGCTTTGACCTGCAGAATGTCTGGCGAGTCTCTCACATCAACAACAACTACAAGTGAGAGGGCGGGGGTGGGCGCCCGAACACAGCCCAGACCTAGGCCCCCCACGTGGATCAAGCCCTGCGCCACAGGGAAGAGGGCTCCCAGACCCTTGTTCCACAAAGCCAACCCTGGGGACCTTGTTATTGCCTGTCTTGGATCAAGCTCTCTGATCCTCTCTGGTCTCTTCTCAGGTTGTGCCCCAGTTACCCCCAGAAGCTGCTGGTTCCTGTGTGGATCACGGATAAAGAGCTGGAGAACGTAGCTTCCTTCCGCTCATGGAAGCGGATCCCCGTGGTTGTGTACAGGTGAGGCGGTGTGGGGTGGAGACGGGATGTTTTTATGCAGCAAGGAAGGAGTCAAAAGTGGGGACTTGTGGGAGCAGGTGGACTGAGAATTGACACCCTGCAGGGAAGGAGTATGAAATTATTTTAAAACAAAAACTGCCTCGGTTTTCTCTCTCTCAAGGATGAGGCTTTTGGGGAGCTGATTCACTTTCATTTTTGGGGAGATGTGTGTGTGTGTATAAAATATTGCATTACTATAGGTAGAGGTTGGCAAAATAGCCCATGAACCAAATCCAGCTTGCAGCCTGTTTTATGTAGAGTCTGTGAGCTGTGAATGGTTTTCACATTTTTAAGGGATTACTTAAAAAAATAAAAATAAAACAGAGAGAAGAATGTGTTGACAGAATGGCCAACACCTGCAAAGCTGAAAATTTATCGTCTGGTCCTTTACTAAAAAACTTTGCCTATGCCTGACTAGGACGTTGTAACTAAGACAGAGTGAGGCAGGTGTTGAGGTTTGGCGCTGTTCATGCTCTGGGCTCAGGCTTGTTCTCCTGCTGGGTGTTTGTACCTGGAGCCGGTGCTGTGCAGATTTGATGAGTCAAGGTCACCTTGGGACTAGACCCCATCCTATTGGAGAAACATGCATGACAGCGCTTTGGGAACTATAAAGCCCCCTAGGGACTTTTGTTTGCTCTTTTCATGGCCTGGGTGAACTGGTAGCCTCTCTTGGCTTTGCAGATGATGGTCTGTCCCCCTGGCATCTCAGTGGTGGCCTCTGGGGTCTGTGAATGCCAAGGGCATGACGGTTTTCCTTTGCTCTCTCAGACACCTACGCAATGGGGCTGCCATCGCCCGCTGCAGCCAGCCCGAGATCAGCTGGTGGGGCTGGCGCAATGCTGATGACGAGTACCTGGTCACATCCATCGCCAAAGCCTGTGCCCTCGACCCCGGGACAAGGGCCACCGGGGGCTCTGTCAGCACCGGGAATAGTGATGTCAGCGAGGCATGTGACACTGACTTCGGTAAGGTGTGGGTGGTGCTGGCCCCCTGTGGAGCAGGTCCCCACTGCGGCGTCGTTGGCTTCCAGGGAGTCCTCAGTGAGAGGATGGGAAGAAGATGACAGCACTTGGGCACCCAGGTCCCTGCCGTTGGGGAGGCCGTTGGGGAGGCCGTTGGGGTATGCGGAGTCTGTAGCTGTACCTTCTTCTGAAACGGAGTGCCCCGCCTAGTGGGGGGCTGGTTGGAGGGCTGACACGGGGTCTTCTCCCTGCCGTGTTTTCAGATTCCTCCCTGACCGCGTGCTCCGGGGTGGAGAGCACGGCTGCCCCCCAGAAGCTGCTGATCCTGGATGCTCGGTCCTACACGGCGGCAGTGGCGAACCGGGCCAAGGGCGGAGGTTGCGAATGCGAAGGTACTGCTGTTCTAGCGTGTCCACAGGCAGCTTGGGCTCCAGGCGGCCACTGAGAAGGGCCAGACCAACCTGGCTGAGAGTCAGGACTCCACCACTGAGTAGCTGTGCCTGTGCTTTTAAGTCTCTTAATCTGAGCTTTACTTTCTTCTCTGTAAACGGGGACGACACATACCTCACAACGTTGTTGGGGAGTTAGAGATTAGGTATGATTACAGCTATTAGTGTATGCTACCTGAGGACCCAGATAAAAGGTGCTTGAGGTTTCTGGAGTGTATTTAGTTCCCATCCTGGAGTGGTGGCCCTGCCTGGGGAGCTTTGCTCACTGGGACCGCCCTTGTCCTGCATGCCTGTTTCTGGGACGTGCTCTTAGGTGCCCCTTCCTCTCCGCGTCTGCAGAATACTACCCCAACTGCGAGGTTGTGTTCATGGGAATGGCCAACATCCATGCCATCCGGAACAGCTTCCAGTACCTCCGGGCTGTGTGCAGCCAGATGCCGGACCCCAGCAAGTATGTGCTCCCTGCCCAGCCTCAGCCCTCGCCTGGTGCCTCGTGTTCTTGGGAGGTTGGATGGGGAAGGGGTGTGTGTGCAGGTGCAGCAGACCTGAGGGCCTGGTTGCAGGGAGCCGGTTCCAAGAACACTTCCTCCGCTCCTCAGCCGCACTTTGGCACAGCCGCAGGACATTGGGTTCCTTTCGTTTGGATCAGTTGTTCTACTCAAAGTACACAGAGCACCAGAGAAAGAAAGTAGCTAAATGTGCATGTGATGCTGCCCAGTTTCGCTACTGATCCTGAGTTCTTGTTCGCCTCAAGTCCTGGTTTCCTGCTCTCTCTCTCGGGAGAAAGGCCCAGGCTGGGCTCTTGCTTCAGCCCCCACTGGGGACTTGGTTAGGTGTGGCTGGCCGTGGGCGGTGGAGGGACCCGTGTAGCCTCAGTGCTTTTTGTAACCGACTTGATTTCCGCTCTCGTGCAGCTGGTTGTCGGCGCTGGAGAGCACCAAGTGGCTGCAGCACCTGTCGGTGATGCTGAAGGCCGCTGTGCTTGTGGCCAGCACCGTGGACCGGGAAGGCCGGCCGGTACTGGTGCACTGCTCCGACGGCTGGGACCGGACGCCGCAGATTGTAGCCCTGGCCAAAATACTGCTGGACCCGTATTACAGGACGCTGGAGGTACTGAGCAGGTGGGATGGGGTGGGCTGGCAAGGAACAGAGGGAAAGGGGGTGGGGGGAGGTGCTGGGCCTTTGGGATCTGTCCTGAGGATTTTTACCAGAGGCCATTGATGCTTTGAGTCCTCTTCTACGTTCATTCCTATTCTTTTGTGAAGTTGGCAGCCTCTTGCTGCGGGTGTGCCCTGGGGAGTAGCACACTAGCCTTGCCAGAGAGGCCCTGTGCTTCAATTGTGTCTTCTTTTCAGGGCTTCCAAGTATTAGTAGAGTCTGACTGGCTGGATTTTGGACACAAGTTTGGAGATCGCTGTGGCCACCAGGAGAATGCCGAGGACCAAAATGAGCAGTGTCCTGTGTTCCTCCAGTGGCTTGATTCTGTTCATCAGCTGCTCAAACAGTTCCCCTGTCTGTTTGAGTTTAACGAAGCCTTCCTGGTAAGTTCTAAAGCCTGTGACCTGGATGGGGGATGGCAGCGGAGGCCCCCGGGTGCAAGCTGTCTCGCCCTCTAGGTCAAACTGGTGCAGCACACGTACTCCTGCCTCTACGGCACGTTCCTGGCCAACAACCCCTGTGAACGAGAGAAGCGAAACATCTACAAGCGGACCTGCTCTGTGTGGGCCCTCCTGCGAGCTGGCAATAAGAACTTCCACAACTTTCTCTACACGCCTGGCTCAGACATGGTAAGCCTGAACACCCATCGTGTAGGTGCTGCTTACAGACCTGGAGGGAGAAAAGGCCGAGTCAATGGTGAGGACGTAGGGCCTTGGACATCACACAAAACACTGGTATGGGCCTGCTTCCCTAGGTCCTGCACCCCGTGTGTCACGTCCGGGCTCTGCACCTGTGGACAGCTGTTTACTTGCCAGCGTCGTCTCCGTGCACACTCGGGGAGGAGAACATGGATCTTTACCTCTCCCCCGTGGCTCAGAGCCAGGAGTTCTCTGGTCGCTCTCTGGACAGGTGAGCTTGCGCTTCTTGCTCTCTTCTCTCTGCCAGGAAGGCAATAACGTCTTTGTGTCTTGCCTAAATGTTCTCTCTCTCTCTCTTTCTCTCTCTCTCACTCTGTCTCTCTTTGTACCTTGTTTTAAAAAAAATTACAGTTTACATTCAGTATTGTTTTGTATTAGTCTTTTTAAAAATGAAATATTTAAAAGCAACTTCTTGAGTTGGTTGAAGGAGAACCTTGCCCCAGGCCTTGTAGCTGGCCTGGATTGCACAATGTGCATTGCAAGGTCCTTGCTTCAGAAGGGTCACCTTGTTTCCTGGAACTGCTATCTCCCTGTGACATGCCCAAGCAAGAAAGGGAACAGGACAGAAAGGATAATTTCAAAAGCCTTGTGGGAATGATCTTTTGTTCACGGATAGAAGGCGTAGGGAGCTTGCCATCTCAGTGGTAACCTTTGCTGTGGCCAGCATTAGCTTCTAGAAGCTTCTGACTCTCAGGGAAATGGGCTCCCAGAAGCAGCGCGGCCTTCCTATTACTTTCTCAGAAAAAGGCCAGAATTTAAAAGGAAACATAAAAAGTAAAGTTATCTTCTAGTTGAATATTTGAGGGGAAGTAGGGTGAAGGTTGTTTAAATTATAAGAGTTATACATATTCCTTATTTAAAAGGAAGTCAAATAATGTAAAAGAAAATAAAAGGCCTCTCTCCCTGACCCTGTCCCCACAGGTACCAGTGCTAACACTTTAGTGCCTGTCTGTCCAGATCTTTATCTCTGCAGAGCTATGTCCACACTCACACAGTTATATAGAAACATTTTTTAAAATACAAAAAGCAATTATATTTTGCGTATTCTGCAAGTTGTTTTTTCCCATTTTGTGTTGGACTGTCCACTCATGACAACGTAAAATTGCTTTATTGTTTTTAGTGGCTGCATAATAGTCTAACATTAGAGTATATTATTATTTGT
This sequence comes from Saccopteryx bilineata, assembly GCF_036850765.1. Lineage (NCBI taxonomy): Eukaryota > Metazoa > Chordata > Mammalia > Chiroptera > Emballonuridae > Saccopteryx > Saccopteryx bilineata. The sequence goes on along the minus strand of NC_089491.1, from coordinate 385,325,439 downwards.
GTAACTAATTTACTATTGGTCATTTAGGTGATTTCCATTTTTGTGTTACTACTACAAGTGTTTTAGTTATTGTTATATGGTATCTTGTTAAAAAATTTGTGGTACGATACACATAATATTTACCATATAAACCATTTCTAAGTGTACAGTTCAGTAGTATTACCTTATAGGTATACCTTCGCATTTGTGCTATTTCCGTCAGATAAACTCCTGGCAATGGAAATGCTGGGTTTACAGGGTATGTAGTACGTACATTTCAAATTTTGATCTTTGTGTACTGGCAGAAAGTTTCTAAAATTAAAATATACCTTATGTAATTGGTTGACTATTATGAAGGAAAACAAAGAAACCCCTAAATTATCAGTTTTAGGGTTTTGGCGATATACCCACGTCAGGGGCACATGAAAAGGCTTCTGGAATTCTCTGATTTTTCTCCTTTCCCAAACTATGCAGAATGTGGGTATAGTTTCATAAGGTTACTTTTCTAGGGAGAAGGGCCAGAACTTTTTATCAGGTTCTCAATAAGTTCTGTGACCCATTTAATATCACTGCCTTAAATCAATGTAATTTTTCACATCAATAAATGTTTCTTTAATACCCACAGGTTGTCTGGTGCTATACTAGGTTTTATGGGCTATTCTAGTGGTCGGCAAACTCATTAGTCAACAGAGCCAAATATCAACAGTACAACGATTGAAATTTCTTTTGAGAGCCAAAATTTTTAAACTTAAACTATACAGGTAGGTACATTACTTATTGAGGTAGCGCCCGCACATAGTATTTTGTGGAAAAGCCACACTCAAGGGGCCAAAGAGCCGCATGGGGCTCACGAGCTGCGGTTTGCCGACCACTGGGCTATACCAAGGAAAATAGATAGTTAAGATACTTTGAAAAGCTGTGAGATACAATATAAGACAATTAGAGAGCAACTCTTAAGTCAGCTTCTAAGCAAATAAGACTATGTATAGTTCAAAGCTGTTAGAGAAATGAGAAGTAAGAAAGAGGTCATTTGGTGACTGTTTACCCAGAGGACTTCTCATGGAAGACCAGGTAGGAACCATGGCTCTTTTGTACTCTAGTATCTGGCTCAGGGTCTGGCACGTAATAGTAAATACTTAAATGAACAAACAAAAATGGAATAAATAGAGTTGTGAGCTTGGTAACAAGGTTAGTGAAGAGGGGGCAAAAGGGAATTGAATGCATGAGAGATAGCTTTATTAAAAAGAAGAAGCTCTCGAGCTGGCAGGGGTTGGCAAAGGGCTGTTTTGAGTAATAGAAATAAATAAATAGAGGATAGTTAATTTGAACATACACTGAGTTTATTTTGATTCAGTTGTCAATAGTAAATCATTGTAGAAGACATTGTGGCCTGGTGACAATGGGATTTTGGGAAAACCAATTACTGAGCCTGGCAGTTGGAGGCACAGAGACCAACAGCACTGTTGTAATTCGAATATAAGGGGAAGAGTCCTTGGAGAAGATAAAGACTGAATTCAGGGATGTTCTAGACATTAGCAGGCTATGGAGTTGATTGAATGTTGGAGGGTAGAAGTGAAGAGGAAAGAGGATCAATGTCAGGTCCCAAGTTTCTGAGCGTAGAACCCAGGAGGACATCAGTACCACCTATAGACATTGAAAGCTGAGGAGTCAGTTTGGGGAGAAAGGAGATACAAGCAGGTTGGGACTGAAATGTTAGTTGACCGCAAAGGGGGAGGGTTGGATCTGAAGGAATAAGTGGTATGAAGGCCTGAAAAGAGATGGTTTCTTTAAAGGCTGACTTGATGTAGCTTTGGTTCTACCTTTTCCTAGATTAAAAGTGGCCTGCCTCTTGCCTCTTCTTCCATTCAAGTCCAACACATTATTCTGTACCCAGCTGAAATCCTTCCTTCTGTGTGTAGCCTTCCCTGACCACCCTAGCTGGATGAGTTCTCTCGTTGTTCCAGACTCCTCAGAATTTATCATCTCTGCCAGCGTTATTTTATTTATCAAACCTTGGGTGCACGTAGGAGCCCACTGTGGAAGATGGTAGACTGTCCATACTGTGAATCTGGTTAAAGAGCACGGGGGAGTTATTCATATTCTTTTGTCTACTTCTCCTTTTGCATGTTTGAAAGTTTCCATAAGAAAAGAAAACAACAACTAAAAACTAAAAAGTTGCCAGGCTGGGGGACTCCAGGGACTGTAATCACTGCTATTGCCTTCCTGAAATTCATGCCACACAAAAAAATCCAAATTGATTACAAAAGTCAAATCAAACACTAACACATCTTTCAAACATAGTAAGTTTTGAAAACCAAACTTAGGAAGTCAGCTTATACTGTAATTCTATCTTTTTTTTTTTTCTCCTTATTTTTTTGCATTTTTCTGAAGCTGGAAATGGGGAGAGACAGCCAGACAGACCCCTGCACGCCCACCAGGGGCAACGCTCTGCCCACCAGGGGTGACGCCTGCCCCTCCGGGGCACCGCCCCCCCGCTACCAGAGCCACCCCAGCGCCCGGGGCAGAGGCCAAGGAGCCATCCCCAGCGCCCGGGCCATCCCCGCTCCAATGGAGCCCTGGCTGTGGGAGGGGAAGAGAGAGACAGAGAGGAAGGAGGGGTGGGCGGAGAAGCAAATGGGCGCCTCTCCCATATGCCCTGGCTGGGAATCGAACCCGGGTCCCCCGCACGACAGGCCGACGCTCCACCGCTGAGCCAACCGGCCATGGCCTGTAATTCTATCTTTAGGAGATCTTTCTGTATGGCTGGACTGAGGTATCCGAAAATAGGAGCCAAGTGATGTCTATGCTGTTTCCTGGCAACGTTTTCTGAAGTTTTTGTTGCTCTTAAGGACTTTTGTACTGTGTTAAAAAATCAGGGAGGCTATTCTGAAAATGTTGCACATCTGGCACACACAAATGCCTCTAGAACTCTTTTGAGTGCTGTATGTAGACTAGAAGTTTCCATGGTGACTCAGGAGCAGAGTACTGTTCAGTGTTGTAAAAAGCTGTGATCGCTGTTACTGTGATCGAGGGGTAATTTATAAGTTATAAAAGTGAGTTGTAAGTGTAGTCTTAATAAAATTTGTGGTTGGTTGCCTATATTTTGAATCATAGCATCTCTACAAGGTATAATGTATTGTCATTTTGTGGAGGAAGAAACCAGGTGTCTGAGAGGTTAAATACCTTCCTTGTAATCATATAACTAATCATTGTCACAGCCAGTGTTGTCTAGCTCCAAAACCCATCTTTCTGTCTTACCGAGTGTGACAGAGGCAGTGGAATGGTAGGGTGGGACTCAGGTTCTCCCGGCTGGAAGAGTAGCTTTAGAAGCCGTCAGCCTGGAAGGCAGTTACCACCCGGGAGTGGTTAAGGTTGAGCATGGGGTGGGTTGCAAGGGGAGCCACGACTCCGGGGAGCTGTGTAGAGTGAGGACTGATGAAAGCTTGGGACAGAGCCTGGCTTCTTCAGGACAGAGTTCATGTCCTACACTTTTTTGCAGAATAGACTTTTTTTGCAGTGAGCATTGGTTGTTCTTAATCTTCAATGCCATTATTTCTTGTGAATTCTATCTTTGAAATTGCTTTGATGACCTGATTCTATACATTGGATGTGGCTCCCATTTTATGACCTAGAGGTGTTGTGTTGTCATTCCAGATTACCTAAAACCAGATCTATGGATAATCTTCTTTCTGCCTGTGACACAGCCAGCCCACTGACGCGCACATCCAGTGACCCGAACTTGAAGAACCACTGTCCGGAGGCCAGAGGAGGCCTGGAGCCCTGGCCCAGCCATCCCGACGGGTCGGAGACGGCCTTTGGGGAATGTGGGGTAGGAAGTCCTCAGCAGACTGCAGGAGAAACGGGTCTTTCTCCCCCTCTGCCCAGCAGCCAGAAAGACTACTTGAGCAATAAACCTTTCAAGAGTCACAAAAGCTGTTCTCCAAGTTACAAACTGCTTAATGCCACAGTGCCCCAGGAAATGAAGGGCGACACCTCTGATCCTGAGATCAAAGTCCTGGAGGAGACTACGGCACTGGCACCGGCTCCGGCTCCGGCTCCGGCTCCAGCTCCAGCTCCGGCTCTGGACCTCCCTGCCCAGGATGAGCTGTGTAGGACTTTAGATGGCACAGAGGAGGCGCCCGAACGTTGTCCTGAGAAAGCCGCCAGTGCGGTCTCTCAAGTCATTTCCAGCAAGTGCGGCGGACTTCGTGATTGTCCTGAGTCTTCCCAGGGCTCCCTTCCAGGTGCCCCCCCACAGGCTCAGCTAGACCCTGTGCTCGGTGTGCCCCCCGGAGCTGCCCGGGACCACAGCCGTGGCTCCCTTTGCAACCCACCACGTGCTACCTGCCACACTCCAGGCGCAAGTGCTGACTGTCTCAACCAAGACTCCCCAGGGTCTGGGGCAGGCGCCCCCCAGCAGGAGCCGCCCAGTTCTGTGCCAGCTCTGATTCCTGGGGAGGAAGACACAAGCAAGAGAGGGAGTAATAGGAATGGGCAGTTATTGGAAAATCCTCGCTTTGGGAAAGTGCCATTGGATTTGGCTCGAAAGCCAATTTCGCAGAGCCAGATCAGTGAGTTCTCTCTTTTAGGGTCCAACTGGGACAGTTTCCAAGGGATGGTGACTTCGTTCCCGAGTGGGGAGACCACCCCTCGGCGCCTGCTTTCCTATGGTTGTTGTAGCAAGAGATCAAGCAATAAGCAGATGCGGGCGACGGGGCCCTGCTTCGGGAGCCAGTGGGCTCAGAGAGAAGGGGTGAAGTCACCTCTCTGTTCTAGTCATTCCAATGGACACTGTACTGGTCCAGGAGGGAAAAACAACCGGATATGGTTGTCTGGTCACCCAAAGCAGGTCTCAAGTGCAAAGCCTGTTCCCCTGACCTGCCCTTCTCCAGTGCCTCCTCTCTACCTGGACGATGACGGACTCCCGTTTCCCACGGACGTGATCCAGCACAGACTGCGGCAGATTGAAGCAGGGTACAAGCAAGAGGTGGAGCAGCTACGGCGACAGGTGCGGGAACTGCAGATGAGGCTGGATATCCGGCACTGCTGTGCCCCTCCGGCAGAGCCGCCCATGGACTACGAGGATGATTTTGTAAGTGTTCACCTCCTGCCACCCATCCACTCATTCTGCCCACCAGCCTTCCATCCATTCAACATCCATTCATTGGCTACTTGCTGTGTGCCACTATTAGGTGGTTGGGCTGTAGGCTAAAACATAGAACGTGCTCTCAAGGTGCTCACAGTCTGTTGGGAGAGACAAGCAAACAATTAGAATGGTTATTTCTTAAGTGTTACTTGAGGGAGGCTTCTAGTGTTGGGGGCCAGGGTAGGGTGAAAGGTCAAGGAAGGTGTTCCCGTGAAGATGATGCTTGAGCTGAGTGATGAAGACCATGTCATATTTAGCTTGGTAGACAGTGAAAAGGAACTAACCATTTGCAGAAGAATGGAGGCAAAGTATTCCAATAGTGTGGCTTGAACAAATGGGTAGTGTGTGTGTGTGTGTGTGTGTGTATGTTTGTTTATGTGTGTGCAGGCACACTAGAATGGTCAGGGAGGCAGTTGGGTAGTGTGGTTGGTGGGAGGTGATATTGGAGAGGTAGACAGGGATTGGGAAGGTCAGCTTGAGTTCTCTTATTGTTTGGATTCTATCCTGAAGACAGTAAGTAACATTTTTGGCCAGTAATAACATGGTTGGAGTTGTATTTTAAGAATATTGCTCTAGCCTGACCTGTGGTGGCGCAGTGGATAAAGCATCGACCTGGAAATGCTGAGGTCACCGGTTCGAAACCCTGGGCTTGCCTGGTTAAGGCACATATGGGAGTTGATGCTTCTAGCTCCTCCCCCCTCCTCTCTCTCTGTCTCTCCTTCTCCTCTCTAAAAATGAATGAATGAATAAATAAAGAAAGAAAGAAAGAAAGAATACTGCTCTAACAGTAGTGTGCCCAGTGGGTGAGGCAGTTGAAACCCAGGTTGGGAGGCTGGTAAGGATGTTTTGGAATAATCCAGGTGAGGGGTGACGAGGACCCTTCAGGCTTGCTGTGTTGGGACCTCAGCTTCTGGTATGATAGTCCCTGGGGAGCTTCTAGGAGTCAGCACTTGCCCATAATATCTTGTCACCTACACAGGCACTTGACTTCCTCCTGTTAAGACATCCCACTTCCGTGCTGCCCACTTGCTGGGGTGGGATGGGCAGTGCCAACAACTTCTAACTCTTCAGGATGGTGATTTAGAACAGGAGTCGGCAAATTTTGGTAAGGGGCGAGATAGTAAACACTTTAGGCTTTGTGGGACATGCAGTCTCCTTTGCAGCATTCAGCAGAAGCAGCTTTAGACAGTATGTAAGTAAATGAATAGAGCTGTCTTCTAATAAAACTTGGTTTATAGCAGGCATCCCCAAACTACGGTCCACGGGCTGCATGAGGCCCCCTGAGGCCATTTATCCGGCCCCCCACTGCACTTCTGGAAGGGGCACCTCTTTCATTGGTGGTCAGTGAGAGGAGCACTGTATGTGGCGGCCCTCCAACGGTCTGAGGGACAGTGAACTGGCCCTGTGTGTAAAAAGTTTGGGGACCCCTGGTAGGAACAGGCAGTGGGCTAGATTTGGTCTGTGGGCAAACCCCAGGTTTAGATGTAAGACCAGAAATACAGAAATAGTCTTCCCATACTGTGATATAGCATATTGTTTAAGAGCATGGGTCGGAAGCCAGAATCCTGGGTTCAAATCCCAGGTTTAATATCAATCAGCTCTTAACTTTCTCTGTGGAGTAGTTTCATTATTTGTAAAGTGGGGATAATAATAGTATACGTCATAAGATTGTTATGAGGAATTAAAGAAGTTCGCACATGTAATGCACTTAGAACAGTGAGTGAAACACTGTAAACAGTGTTAGATGATGACATTGACGTTTTCGTCTTTTCTTCAGACGTGTTTGAAGGAGTCAGATGGCAGTGATACAGAAGATTTTGGCTCTGATCACAGTGAAGACTGCCTTTCAGAAGCAAGCTGGGAACCTGTTGATAAGAAAGAGACTGAGGTATGTGCAGGCAAACATGGGCACATATGCCAGCCAGTGAGTTCTCATGTTTCTGAGATGAGTGACATGCTGGAGACCAGGTGTTTTCTTTGTAGGCGAGTAGTGGCCAACTATAAGGACAGGCCTTTCTTGCCCTGGCCAGATAGCTCAGTTGATTAGAGCATTGTCCTGAAGCACAGAGGTTCTGGCTTGGTCCCTGGTCAGAGCGCATAGGAACATCATTTCCTTTGCTCCCCTCTTTCTCTTTCTCTCACTAAAATCAATTAAAACAATCAAACAAACAGGCCTTATCTTTCTTCCTGGGACACTCTCCTTTTGTGGTGTTGCTCTTCTGCTTGGCTGACAAGGGCCTGGAATTTTTTCTTGTCCCTTCTGTTAGGTGACTCGCTGGGTTCCAGACCATATGGCATCACATTGCTATAACTGTGACTGTGAATTCTGGTTGGCCAAACGAAGACACCATTGCAGGTAGGATGTTTTATATGAGTTGGTATGGCTTGAAAACCAGTGAGGTACATCTATATGAATGAATTTGAATTAATCTGAAAATGGAGACATCACTATAGGAACTATTTCTGTTCACTCCAACTTTCCTTTATTTACTCATGTAAGGCCTTTTAGTGTACATTTGTTCTCAGCATATTGACTTTCATTTTATTTTAAAAGTTCCAGTGTACATTCAGTATTTTTTTGTATTAGTTTCAGGTATCCAGTGTAGTGGCATTTCTGATGAACTCTTCCCTCTTTGTGCTTTGGCAGAAATTGTGGGAACGTATTTTGTGCTGGCTGCTGCCACCTGAAGTTGCCCATTCCTGACCAACAACTCTATGACCCAGTTCTCGTCTGTAACTCTTGTTATGAACATATCCAAGTATCTCGTGCCAGGGAACTTATGAGCCAACAGCTGAAGAAACCCATTGCTACAGCTTCCAGTTGAATGCCGGAGGAGATGACCTGTCCAGTGATAGCAGGTTTGAAGGGAGAATCTGCTTCAGGTGTAGTTATGAAGGTTCCTTGGTGTGGCTCATGAAATCACAGAGCTCAAGGATACCATCTTGAGAAATCCTCATTATCATGAGACTGGCACAGAGGAACTCCATTTTGACAGGAGGTCCTCTACGGGTGAGACGCTCACCTTGGGGCAATGGTCCTGATCCAGACCCAGAGTCTGGAAGCTTAACACTGAGTTGGTGACTCCAGCTTCTTTCTCCTGGGGGTCACAAGATAATGATTTCATAGATACTGCCTGGTGATGTGTGCCCCAAACAGCAATAGAAAGGCATATGTACAACCAAACTCCAAGTGATAACCAGATCCATCTCTCCTCCACCTTGAAAAAAGCAGATTATAGTATATAAGATAGGAATTCCTATCCTAGTTGAAATGAACTATATCCTGTACCTCTGTGCTCTGTGTCTGTGCATGAAGGCTCAGTCTTTAGAGGCATTTCCTCTAGTTGCATTAGTTCTGTCTTTCTGTGGAGTTTGGTTTAAAGACTGGTTCAGCAAGCGGAGGTTTTGCTGTATTTTTCACTTGGCTCATCAGCCAGCATCAGTGAATCTTCAGGTTAGGGGGACAGTTCTAGGGAATGAGACATTTTTGGGAGCAGAGGAAACCTCTGCGGATATTGAGTCCTGGCAAAAATCAGTTATTTTGAGCTATGAAGGCAGTAATCTGTGTTACTCAGTGATGGCTCTTGAGGTATGCACTGTGAAGAATAAGAAGGGAAAAGCAGAAATTATTCTTGTGAAATATTTGCTGATTGTGCCCTACCTTCGCGCCTGACTTTTCCTAGTTGTCCTGGTGCTAACACCTTGCTCCTCGCCTGGCATGAAAAGAAAACCATGGTTCTTTTTTTGTTGTCGTTCCCTTGCCACTTCCCTCATGTTGTCCTTCCCTTGGCTGCCTCCTCTGGGTCACACTGCTTCTTATCCTGAACACTTGACACCTTGAGGGTAGAGTTTAGTGTTTGGTTTTTACCTCCTAGAATATGCTGTTTGGTATGTGAGGGTTTCAGTACAAATGCTGCTGTTTATTTCTGTGCACTTAACAATGGAACCCAAACAGAAGAGAATAAAGCCTTGATACCAAAATTGGGAGAGAAATGTGTCCGTTTGGACCAAACATTGTTTTTTTGTTTTGTTTTTTGGGTTTTTTTCCTTCTCCATCTTAATATGTACCCAGTGGCACTTAACCAAAAGATACAGTGATATAGCCATGTACTGTGGGTGGGGCAGATACAGTCTTCTTGACCTATAATGAAACCGCTAGGATTTCCTTTTTATGTTCTTCTTAATTTGTTGGTGTATAATAGGTAAATTACACTTAGGCTTATCCTGTTTTAAAACTACTATGGTAGCTGTTACTTTTCATATTGCTTCCTAGAAAAAAAAATTTTTTAAGTTAAAAAAATAACTAGGATCTGCATTTAGAACAAGAATCGTATTTGTCCTGACCTTTTCTTCAATCCTACAGAGAAGCATCTGTGCTTTTATACTTGCCATGGATGTAACCTAAAAAGTTTTGGCGTATTTAGGTCAGCCTAGCAGAACTCTTTTTGGTTTAAATGGAGTTGAATAATGGAGATTTTGTTTCTGGGAAATTCCTGAGATCATTGAAAAAGTAACAAACTATCCCTTGTCTCTGACACATAAAATTCTTTTAAGCATTTTCTCAATCATTAAAATTTACTGCCAGTTGTGAGTGGCTTTTTAATTAACCTGACTTTCATTGCGCTTCACCCGTTTTCACGGGGAGTAAGATTGGTAAAGTTTGAGGGGACTGTATCTGTCTATTTCCTTTGGCTGTTTTGAGGGACTTATCCCATCAGTGAACATACTGCATGGCCTTGGAGAGAGACTGGGCTCTCAGCTCAGCTGTGTTCATCAAATACTCCTTTCAGAGCTCTTGTGGGTGTAAGTGACATGATGTGGCCAAAAATCCAAACTGTGCAGTTGCGTTGTGACAAACATGCAATGTGCTGTAAAAACTCAATACAATTTAAATAAAATCTCTATATTAGTGCTGCTTTGTTGGGTCTTTTTGTTCTTTTCATTTCTAAGAAAACATAGCGCGTACTCATTTTTTTCTCTGACCATGAGAAAGGACTAACAGATTATACCTCTTCCTCCCATGTCCTTTTTTTTTTTTTTAATGGACTTCTCTTTTGATCAACACAGCTCCTCTTGCTCTCATTTATTGCTCGAATAGGCAGTTGTCCTTATTGATACAGTGGAATTCTATCACATCTTGTGAGGTTTATTTCTCTTTAAAGGCTAAGATTTCGCCAGCCAGTTCGATCAGGCACACAGGATTGTGTCTATCTTCTGATTCCCTCCTCGAAGTCAGCTCAGTTCTCATCCCACCTTGAATAGATTGTCCTCAGCAAAATCTTGGTTTAAAAGTGTATTTAAAAATAAAATGCTATCTAAAAGGTGAATTTGTTTACTCAGGATACTCCCCCACCATCACCATTTTTATTTGGAGAGATGAGCAATTCAATTGTTAGTACTAAGATGATAGAGTTAGGCCCTTCTGTTCTCAAGAACAATTGACTTCTATTGCCAAGCGCACATGTCCTCAATTCTGAGTCCCGCACCGGCCTCGATGAAGGAACGGAATCTCAGAGTTCCACATCGATTACCAGGGCTTGTCTTTGCAGGACCTAACCCAGCCTGGCGGGCGCCAAGCCCTCACCGAGGCGGGCGATCTGCGGGAGCGTGGCGGCCTCCCGCCGCGGTGCGCCCTGGGCTCATGCTGCCGCACGTGGCCCCGGGGCCTCCATGCTGGGGGTGCGGCGCCCTGCCCACGCGCGCGGGGGGAAACTCGAGGCCCCATTGGCCGCGCAGCGAGGCGCGCTGGGGGCTCGTACACCAACGGTCCCCAGGTCCGCGAAGGCCGGGCGCCGGCAGGAGGGGGCAGGGCGAAGGAAGGCCGGCGGGGATCGAGAACGGGGTAGGAGAGCAGAGTCAGGCTCGGCGGGCGAGGCCCGGGCCCGGGCGGGGCGATGGAGGAGGCGCTGCTCTCCACCCCCATCAACCCCAATAACTTCCCGGCCAAGCTGTGGCGGCTGGTGAACAGCCCTCGGTACCGCTCCATTCGCTGGGACGGACGCGGCGAGGGGCTGCTCATCGACCAGCCGCTCTTCGAGGCCGAGCTGCTCAGCCCGCCCGGGGCGGGAGCCGGCGGCGGCAGCGTCGGGGGCGCCGGGGCCGCGGGAGCCGCGGGGGGCGGCGCCGTCGGAGGCATCGGCGCCGTCGGGGGCGCGGGGGCCGAGCCCGAGCTCTTCAAAACCACCAACTTCACCAGCTTCATCCGCCAGCTCAACCTGTACGGCTTCCGCAAGGTGGTGCTGGGCGGCCCGGGCGCCGCGGGGCCCGGGCCGGGGCCGGGGCCGGGAGGCGGCGGGCCGGCGGGCGACGGGCCGCTCCACCACTTCCACAGCCCGCACTTCCGCCGCGACCAGCCGCAGCTGCTCGTGCACCTCAAGCGGCTCACCAGCGCCAACAAGGCCAAGCTGGCGGCCGGCCTGAAGGTGCCATGCCGGCCGCCCAACCGCTTCCAGCGGCTGCTCATCACGTCGGCCTCGGCCTCCGCCTCCGCCTCCTGCAATGCCGCCGCCGCCGCCGCCCCGCTGCAGCCCCCGGAGCCGCCGCGGCCCGACCCGCACGGTGAGTCCCGCGGGGCCGCCTGGCCCTCGCCCTCGGCCTCCGCGGGGCACACGGGCTTTGCCAGCAACCACCATCTCAAAGACATTGTCGCACGTCTTCGTCTTGGGGGTCTCTCTCCGCTGGGCATCCCTAGAATGAGGTCAGGGCCCGTCATCGCTGTCCCTAGCACCAGCACCCCCTTTCACCCTGCCTCTTGCGGGAAGAGCCCCTAGGCTTTCAGGCCCCAGGTCCACCAGCAGCCAAAGGGACCTCTGCCTGAGGCTCCCATTCCCCTTTCCTGTCTCCTCTTCAACGCCGTGTCTCCATTCCGTAGCCAGTTACCTTCTTGAGACCCGGGAGCATCTAGAATATATAGCCCTTTGTTGAAGCAGAGGGTCTGGAAGAAACACAGAAGGTTCTCCTTCGTTCTAATAGGAAGCAGAACGGAGTTACTGTACAGGGAGAGAACTGGTGAAGGGGTCAAGGTAGGAAGGAACAACGTCCGAGCCAAGTTTCTAAGAAAAGCTTTAGACCATTCATACCAACCGAGGGAAAGTGAACCAAGGTACCAGGAGGGGAAGCTCGTCCTTGAAGAGACATACCATCTTCCACCATTGACACACTAAGAAATCTTGAAAAAAGTGTCTCGACAAGAATCATATTTTAGGCTCTAAGTAATGTATAGAAGGTTAAGACGGTTATATATTTTAGAGCAAAACTATAACAATGTATTTTATTGTTAACCAGATATTGTTCCTCAGTGGAATGAATTGGCTAAACAATTCTTGCTTAGAGCTGATGCTTATTTTAAAAGGTTATGGTTGGACACCCAGGCAAAACTGATTTTCTTTATAGCTGTTAAGTTTTAGTTACAAAGAATCTTAGAAAGCTCACATTTATGGCTTTTGGATTTTTCACTTTTTTTTTTTTTACAGGGACAGAGAGAGGGATAGAGACAGACAGGAACGGAGAGAGATGAGAAGCATCAATCAGTTTTTCATTGCACGTTGCAACACCTTAGTTGTTCATTGATTGCTTTCTCATATGTGCCTTGACCGCAGGCCTCCAGCAGACTGAGTAACCCTTGCTCGAGCCAGCGACCTTGGGTCCAAGCTGGTGAGCTTTTTTTTTGCTCAGGCCAGATGAGCTCGTGCTCAAGGTGGCGACCTTGGAGTCTCAAACCCGGGTCCTTTCGCATTCCAGTCTGACTCTCTATCCACTGCGCACCGCCTGGCCAGGCAGATTTTTCACTATTGGCAGTAATCTTTCAGTATTTGAAAAACTTTGTATTTATAAATCTGTATTTACTAAAAATAGAGAAATTCTTTTTTTTTTTTTTTTTGTATTTTTATGAAGCTGGAAACTGGGAGAGACAGACAGTCCCGCATGCGCCGGACCGGGATCCACCCGGCACGCCCACCAGGGGCTACGCTCTGCCCACCAGGGGGCGATGCTCTGCCCCTCTGGGGCATCGCTCTATTGTGACCAGAGCCACTCCAGCACCTGGGGCAGAGGCCAAGGAGCCATCCCCAGCGCCCGGGCCATCTTTGCTCCAATGGAACCTCAGCTGCGGGAGGGGAAGAGAGAGAGAGAGGAGATGGGGTGGAGAAGCAGATGGGCGCTTCTCCTGTGTGCCCTGGCCGGGAATCAAACCCGGGACTTTTGCACGCAAGGCCAACGCTCTACCACTGAGCCAACCGGCCAGGGCCCAGAAATTCTTTGAGATAGAAAATTATGAACTTGAGTACTGATGCTCTTCCTCTTCTTCTAGGAAGGTAAGAGTAGCAATATTCCCCTTGTCTGTTTAAGGATCTATAATAGGACCTTTAAGAAAGCAACCAGATATAATACTGAGAATTCATTCCTTACCTTCAAGTAGGAGAATAATAGAAACAGCTTTAGCATGTTAACATGGATTTAACATAAAGATTTCAGGGTTACTTTTCAGTCATGGGAAACTTAAAAAAATAAATAAAGGTAACACTGTGTTCAATTTAAGCTAAGCCTAGAGTTATGAATGAGACAGTACTTTGTTCCTTTGGAATTTAGAGGATAAGGGATCAGGTTATATCTGTGGAGTTTAGAAAAGGGATTAGGTAAGAGTTCTAGTAACAAGTTGGAAAAATAGCAGTGGCATAGGAATGTTCTAAAGGAATTCTGAAGGAATATTAAGCTACTTCCATCTGATGGCCATTGATTTTGGTGGGGAATTGACTGGGGCAGGGCAATGGAGACAGTATCATGAATTACATTTGGCAAAAGAAATGAGCATAGAGAGAAAAGACTGGGAAATGTGCTCTTGAGAGAAATAGGATAACCATTTCAAACAAAGAAACATACATACATACATGTAAACATAAAAACAACTCTTGCTCACTTTTTTCTCTTCTCTGATTTTCTCCCCCCCTCCACATACCTTAAACTCAATTGTATTCTAAGGATAGAGAGCCCATTTTTAATTGAAGAAATACAGGGTTTAGCTAGGATCTGATTTTCTTCTATTTCAGTTGTTCAGCATTTTAAAGATTATTTGTTGAAAAATATGTATTAAATACTAGTTTGGGTGGGATGTAATTCTAAGTTCAAGAATACTGGCCCACCTTTGTTTCGCTTTAATTCCATGTTCTAAGTCCTTGGCTCTTCTATTTTTGCTCACTTAATTTTTATTTTCCATGATTGTCTTGTTTCTGTGCCTGACTATACTGCCATGTCTTTGTTTCCCATTTTGTTTTTTGTGTTGTACTTCAGTTTAGGGTTTAAAAATACTTATATCTCTTTTACAGTACAATCCTCTGGGTTTCTTTTTTTTTTATTCATTTTTCTGAAGCTGGAAATGGGGAGGCAGTCAGACAGACTCCCGCATGGACCCAACCGGGATCCACCCGGCATGCCCACCAGGGAGCAATGCTCTGCCCCTTTGGGGCGTTGCTCTGTTGCATCCAGAGCCATTCCAGTGCCTGAGGCAGAGGCCACAGAGCCATCCCCAGTGGCTGGGCCATCTTTGCTCCAATGGAGCCTCAGCTGCGGGAGGGGAAGAGAGAGACAGAGAGGAAGGAGAGGGGGAGGGGTGGAGAAGCAGATGGGCGCTTCTCCTGTGTGCCCTGGCCAGGAATCGAACCCAGGACTCTTGCATGCCAGGCCGACGCTCTACCGCTGAGCCAACCGGCCAGGGCCTGGGTTTCTTTTTTTTTAAGCAAGAAGAGGGGAGATAGACTCCTGCATGCACCCTGACCGGGATCTAATTGGCAAACCCCGTCTGGGCCAATGCTTGAATCAGCTGTGCTATCCTCAGTGCCTGGGGCTGATGCTTGAACCTATCAAGCCACTGGCTACAGAAGGGGGAGAGAAGCAGATGGTCTCTTTTCCTGTGTTCCCTGACCAGGGATCGAACCCAGGACATCTATACACAGGGCCAATACTCTATCTACTGAGCAACCTGGCCAGGGCTACAATCCTCTGTTTCAGAGTGTATTTCTTATATCTAGATCCTTGAGCCAGCTGCCCTTTTTACTTTTTGAGAATGTACTTGTTAAGAAATGTGAGGTTCACATGTTTTCCCTTTTTTTGTTTGTCTACTTTTGTTATTTTGTTTTTAGTGGCAATTTAAAAAATATTTGTTAAAACTTTCTAAACTAAGTAACATAAGGCTGAGCAGTAGATAATCTATCTTTGCCTAGGACTGCCAAGCTCTCAAGAGGCAGGTTTTGGATAAGAGGCAAGTTCTTTTCCTGGGGATTGATTAGTTCTGATTTATTCATACAGAAGGAATAGACTAAGAACAGAAATTCATTTTGCCCTACATTTCCAGAATTCTGAATTTAATTTTTGCCAAATATATCTTAAAGGCATTCTGAAGATCTGTAGGTGATGATCTGTAAAGTTAGAATAGAATACCATGAGGTCACCCTTAACAGAATAAATAAGAACTGAACATGGTTTAGATTTTTATTTCAAAAAATAATTTAAATGAGTGTCCTTTTAACCTGACCAGGCAGTGGCACAGTGGATAGAGGCCAGTTATCCGACCCCCGCCGCACTTCTGGAAAGGGCACCTCTTTCATTGGTGGTCAGTGAGAGGAGCACTGTATGTGGCGGCCCTCCAACGATCTGAGGGACAGTGAACTGGCCCTGTGTGTAAAAAGTTTGGGGACCCCTGGGATAGAGCATCGGACTGGAATGCAGAGGACCCAGGTTGAAACCACAAGGTTTTTGGCTTGAGTGTGGGGTCATAAATATGACCCCGTGGTCACTAGCTTAAGCCCAAAGGTTGCTGACTTGAGCCCAAGGTCGCGCTGGCTTGAGCAAGTGGTCAGTTGCTCTACTGGAGCCCCCCGCCCCCCTTCAAGGCACGTATGAGGAAGCAATCAATGGACAACTAAGGAGCTGCAACAAAGAATTGAGGCTTCTCATCTCTCTCCTTTCTGTCTATCTGTTCCTGTCTGTCCCTCTTTCTGTCTCTCTCTGTACCACACACAAAAAGGAGTGTCCTTTTAATTCTAACAGCATCCTTATGTTAGCAGCATCTAAAATAGGTAAATATTTGGCCGTTACTCAGAATTTATCTAGATAGAAGTAGAA
Organism: Saccopteryx bilineata; assembly: GCF_036850765.1. NCBI lineage: Eukaryota > Metazoa > Chordata > Mammalia > Chiroptera > Emballonuridae > Saccopteryx > Saccopteryx bilineata. The sequence continues at coordinate 385,309,199 of NC_089491.1, read as the reverse complement.
TTTATATTTTAATTCAGGTCTAAACCAGAAATTGAGAAATCAAGGTAGAGAATTCTTTAATTAGGTGCTTAAATGAACAGTTTGAAAGTTCATCAACAGCTTAACCCTAAAAATCGTAGAAAAAGGATTACTGAGCTGTTGCACACTGTAGCAGTATGTAATTTTTAGCATGTGAGGAAAAGTCGAGTGTTGAGTAGTTTTGGACCTTAGAAATACCTATTATGAAGAGCAAAAAATGTTTCTAGATTTCAAGAGGATTGTCAGTGGTAAGGTCAAAGTATGTATACATTTGGAATTACTAGTCAAGTGGTATAAAAACTGCCTTTTTTACTTTAAAGTAAAAAAGGAAAAAGTACTATAGTTTTTAAGAACTATACAATTTAACAGGGCCCTGGCCTGTTGGTTCAGTGGATAGAGTGTTGGCCCCTTGTATGGACTTCTGGGGTTGGATTCCTGGTCAGGGCACACAAAAGAAGTGATCACCTGCTTCTCTCCCCCTTCTTCTTCCTCTCAGCCAGTGGCTCGATTGATTTGAGGGTAGGCCCCAGGGCACTGAGGATAGCTAGGCTGGTTCAGGTTTCCACCTCAGGCACTGAGGATAGCTTGGTTAATTTGAGCATCAGTCCCAGATCGGGGTTGCCAGGTAGATCCTGGTCGGGGTACATGCAAGAGTTCTGTCTTCCTATCACCCCCAACTCAAAAAAATAAAAACAAAAATATAAATAAATAAATAAATGCAATCTTTGGAACTAAGATTATTTTCCCCATTAGGTTTAGAGCTCTACTTCCAGGGTTCCAGATTTTTTTGTGCATATTTGTATGTTTGCATTTGTTTATTTTTATTTTTGGCATTAATGCTTTTTCTCTCTCTTTTTTTTTTTTTTGGACAGAGACAGAGAGTCAGAGAGAGGGACAGATAGGGACAGACAGACAAGGACAAGAAAGGGAAAGATGAGAAGCATCAATTCTTCATTGCGGTACCTCAATTCACTGATTGCTTTCTCATATATGCCTTTGACGAGGGAGGAGGGCTACAGCAGAGCAAGTGACCCTTGCTCAAGCCAGCGACCATGGGGTCACGTCTATGATCCCACGCTCAAGCCAGTGACTCTGCGCTCAAGCCGGATGAACCCACGCTCAGGCCGGCGACCTCTAGGTTTTGAAACCAGGTCCTCTGTGTTCCAGTCCGAAGCTCTGCCCACTGCGCTAGTGCCTGGTCAGGCAATGTTTTTTAAAAAATTTTTATTACTTTTTTAAGAGTTTATTTGAGCAAAAATCAATTCAAATTAGGTAGAGCCAAATCAGAAGTAGAAGTACTCCCTAATGCGTTATTCTTTAGAGCAGCGGTTCTCAACCTGGTTGCGACCCCGGCGGGGGTCGAATGACCAAAACACAGGGGTTGCCTAAAGCCATTGGAAATATGTATTTTCCGATGGCTTTAAGCGATCCCTGTGTTTTGGTCATTCGACCCCTGCCGGGGTCGTGACCCACAGGTTGAGAACCACTGCTTTAGAGGAACTAAACACCATAGAAATAAAATGAATGGTGTGTAACTTGTAGAATGGATTTACAGGTTAAATATTTGAAAATTAAGTTTTTGAGGGCCATTTTTTACCATGTAGTTTAACAGATGAATAGCATATAAATTAGACTTTCCCTGTTTTATAGATTTGTTTAATAAAACAATAGAACAGCATTTGTGAACCATGTAATTTAATACATAAAGCCCTCTAGGAATCAATTAGGCTAGCTTTGTTTATGTTCAAGATATACAGTCTGTAAGTTTAGTTTGAGTTTAGCTTGTAAACATATTTTCCTTGTTATATATAGTATTGCCCTTTCTCTTCCTCATATCTGCTCAAAATTTTACTTAATTATTTTTAGAGAGAGAGGAAGGGAGAGAGAAACATCAATTTGTTGTTTCTCTTATTCATGCCGTCATTGATTGATTCCTACGTATGCCCTGACGGGATCGAACCCGCAACCTTGGCGTTATCTGGATGATGCTCTAACTAACTGAGCTACCTGGCTAGGGCAGTTATGTGGATTTTTTTTTTTTTACAGAGGCAGAGATAGACAGGGACAGACAGACAGGAACAGAGAGAGATGAGAAGCATCAATCGTTTCTCGTTGCGCGTTGCTACTTCTTAGTTGTTCATTGATTGCTTTCTCATATGTGCCTTGACCGTGGGCCTTCAGCAGACCGAACAACCCCCCGCTGGAGCCAGCGACCTTGGGTCCAAGCCAGTGAGCCTTTTGCTCAAACCACATGAGCCCGCGCTCAAGCTGGTGACCTTGGGGTCCCGAACCTGGATCCTTCCGCATCCCAGTCCGACGCCCTATCCACTGCGCCATCGCCTGGTCAGGCCAGTTATGTGGATTTTTAACGAACAGACTCTCCAGGAAACTCAGATGTAAGTCAGTTTTTGAGAGCCACTGAGATCTTGGCTAGAGATATTCTGAAGAAAAAAAGGACATGGGAAATTATCAATTTAAGGAATGAAGAAGAGAATTAAGTCAGAGTTTTCAAGCCTGACACCTCTGTAAGAATTATCATTAAAAAAAAAAAAAATTGAAGGGGAGCAAAGAACATTTCATTTCTTTTTTGGATTGTATTATAATTTTTATTTTCTCATTTATGTATATGGTAGACTGCTTATTTTTGTGCTTATTATTAAGGTTCCTAAATGATTTGAAAGACAGAATGGAATTTCTAAAGCTTTTAGGAAGTAGCTTACAGATCGGAGAAATCTGGGTGAATAAATTGAGGTAAAAGGTAAAATGACTGAATATAAAAGGCTTTTAACATTGAATATTTGATTTAATATTTGATTTGATGATAGAGTTTGGCCATTTTGTCCCTTATGATAGTCATATTGAGAACCAAACAAAAGTTTGATTATTTTTTCAGCATCATACATGTAATCTCATGTCCTGGATTCTGAACTACTTTTTACAGTACTTAATTTTTGTTGTGTTAAAAATGGCTGAAAACATTTCATAGGTAAAGAGTACTATGTATTTCTTAACTGTTGATTTACTACCAGTGGTGCCATTAAAATTAACAAACGTGCTCTTCCTCTTTTATGCAGGACCAGTGGCTGTAGGACAATTTCATCGGTCATTTCGGCGAGATAGTCTGTCTCCTTATTCCTACATATCAACATCATCCCACAACCACAATACTTTCCCTCTGAAAGGTTTAGATCGGACCCCGATTCCACCTAGAACATGGCAGAACTCTCTTGGCATGCACCCAGGACAAGTAGAAACGTCTCCCACTTTTTCAGATAAAGGGATTCCATTTCCTGTACTGCAGAGGTTTCCAGCTGAAGTTACCTATACCCTGCAGCCCAGCGCCACATCTATACACGTTCAGCAAGGTCCTCAAGCAATGGTCGGAGCCTCCCCAAAATATAGTAACTACACACCCTCCACACAGTACTCCCAGGCCTACTATCCTACAGGTATGAGAAATTCAAGTTCAACAGCTTCTCTTACGGGCCTTTATAAAGTGCCTTTATTTTTTCAGTGCATTTCTGCAGGCTTATAAATACTAGGAATATTAACCTAAGAAATGTCAAAGATGTCTCATCAAGACATTTTTAAGCAATATATAGAATTTCATGTGTTCTTAAGGGTTGTGAGCATTTTGTTGGTGTATGTTTTTAGTGAAGCTTTTGTACCCTCAAAATGTGTCCTAGTCATGAAATTAAAACGTAGTACACTGAGCTTTGCTATAACTGTCCTTGGTGCAGAATTGCTTTTTCTTTTTTAAAAAATATTTATATACATATTACGTATTTTATATATTTTTAATTTTATAGGTGAAATTACCTCATAGGACATTTTCGTATCTCAGTAGTGAAGTTTAATAAAAGAGCACGCTCTCCATCTCTTAAAACTAAATTATATTCTTTTAGTAAAAGTGTAATGGTGTGGTTTGACAGTACAGTGCCTGCAGTGTTAATCCCGGCCAGCTAAGAAAGGGGGGGGGGGGGCAGAGAGACGAACCTGACGATGACAACTGACTTAGAGCTCAAGCAAGGGCCTTGAAGACATGTTGGGAGATAGATCTCAAGCTGCTAACTGGGAATCCTTATGATAGTGACCATCTGTTTAGCTTCTGGGGGGTCTTTTTGGGGGGGTACATTTTTGCAAGGTATTTTGTTCAAACGTAAATTCCATTTTGCAGAAGCACTGTAGCTGTAGTGTGCGTTTCATGTAGCGTGCTTTACACAGAGATGAGATGGGGCAGTAGAAGCAACAAGACAAGGGTCAGGGCTTTCGGAAAAGGCCGGAGAAAGAAGAAAGGGGGCATCTCTTTGCCCTATTAGTTACAACTCTAGAAATATTAATTTACTCAAGATATGTAGATCTGGAAGCAATCTCTAGAGGTATTTTTTAGACTACAGTATTTCTTTCCGGCAGGATGACATCAAAAGCTAAAATAAATAGAAGGAATGTAAATTAGATAAAGGAATTGAATATCATAATTTGTAACTGTTCCATTTGTAGCACTACTCACTGTTTTCTAGCTGTAATATCCAACTGTATTTTGCTATCGGCTCATTGCATTCTACCTAAATGTAGTAGTAAAAGGGGTTAATTTCCCCAAAGCATTTAACTTCAATAATATTAAAATAATAAAACCAGAGTTTAAATTACATTGGGTTTTATAGATTTTTTTTGAGCTGCTACTGTTTTTGATGATGGAGTCGAGAAGGAAAAGGGGAAGGGATTAAACCGAGTAAGGATGATTTAGCAGTTTTAATCATTTTGCCTATTAGAAATTAAAATTTTTTTCTCTTGTTTATATAGAACAAGGTTGAAGCCTAGTATTTTTCCAGATTGTCAGCTTCTTCTTTGAAAAACAAAAATATCTGTGTGAGCTTTAAAAATTGATGACTAATTTTATGTTATATATCTTATGCATAACAACAAGAAGGATCAGATATTTTTTTCTTTCTCTTTTTTTATTTTTTGAGAGAGAAACAGGAAAGGATGAGAGATGAGAAGCATCAACTCATAGTTGTGGCACTTTAATTATTCATTGATTGCTTTTCATATGTGTCTTGACCCGTGGGTGGGGGCTCAAGTTGAGCCAGCGACCCCTTGCTCAAGCCAGCGACCTTTGGGCTCAAGTCAGCAATTGTGGGATCATGTCTATGATCCCGTGCTCAAGTCAGCAACCTCAGGGTTTCGAACCTGGGTCCTCAGTGTCCCAGTTTGAGGCTCTTTCCACTGTGCCACCACCGGTCAGGCAGGATCAAATTTTTATTAGTGAGTTTAACCCAGTATTTTAATAAACACATTAAGCATGGCTAGCTACATTATTATTTTGGCTTCATTCCCTGTATTCATTGAAAATATATGTAGAGATAGCTGTGTCTTCCTTATACTTGCTTTACATTTTGTAGCCCGTAAACTAGACAGTAACTCTACCTCCCCTCCTTTTACAATAAATGTTTTACAAGAAATGTTTCTCTTTCCTTTCCTAACTTCCTTCTAAACCTTCTCAAACTTCCTAAAGACTTAGAAACTTCTGGGGAGTTGAATTTGGAAGGACTGTAGCAGGGAGCTGTAGAATGTGCTTGGCCTTCCAATTTGGAATTTTAGAGGCATTTTCCTAGGGCAGATTAGATATGGTGGTTAGGTTCTATATTGCTATTAGTCATACACTTAAGGTACAGCTGATTATAGTCTGGCTTAGGAGCCAAACTAGCCTGTATGATGGTGTTTCTATGGGAAAATATGTTCCAAATTCCAAACAATCCTCTTGGAGACTCCTGGTTCTAAATTTTGTAAGAACCAGTTATATATTATTTATCAGAAAACACTAGAAATAGTTAATATTATTTATTCATTATAGGAAAACTGTTAAATTATGATTTAGGATGTTACTTAAAAATAGTTTATATTGCCGTGGCCGGTTGGCTCAGCGGTAGAGCGTTGGCCTAGCGTGCGGAGGACCTGGGTTCGATTCCCGGCCAGGGCACACAGGAGAAGCGCCCATTTGCTTCTCCACCCCTCCGCGTGCTTTCCTCTCTGTCTCTCTCTTCCCCTCCCGCAGCCAAGGCTCCATTGGAGCAAAGATGGCCCGGGCGCTGGGCATGGCTCTGTGGCCTCTGCCTCAGGCGCTAGAGTGGCTCTGGTCGCAACATGGCGATGCTCAGGATGGGCAGAGCATCGCCCCCCTGGTGGGCAGAGCGTTGCCCCTGGTGGGCGTGCCGGGTGGATCCCGGTCGGGCGCATGCGGGAGTCTGTCTGACTGTCTCTCCCTGTTTCCAGCTTCAGAAAAATGAAAAAAAAAAAAAAGTTTATATTAACTTGTATATAAACCATAAATTGCAAATTGTCTCCAAGAATTTAAGGTAAGGACTAAGAAAGAAACATTAAAAGAACAAGTAAGTGCTGCTGAAGTGTTTAATATGGTACACTGCATATGAAGTAGAATCTTGTGTTATCTAAATGTTTCTTCCTTTTTTAAAAAATTTAGAAATTAAATTTAATGGTGTGCCATTGATCAATGAGAGTACATTGGTTTCAGGTGAACGTCTCCATGACATTGGAACTGTTGATTGCATTGTGTGCCCATCACCCAAAGTCAGATCATTCTCTATCACCATATATTTGTCCCCCCTTACTCTCTTCCCCGCCCTCCACCCCTCCCTCCGGTAACCACTTCAGTTTTATCTGTGTCCATGAGTCTCAGTTTTATATCTTACCTGTGTGTGAAATCATATTGTTCTTAGCTTTTTCTGATTTACTTATTTCACTTAGTATAATGTTCTCAAGGTCTATCCATGTGAATTTTTGTTTTGTCTTTACTAGGGATAGTTGAAATGACTATAAAGTTTCTGAGGTTATGAGAATAAGAAACTCACAATCACATGATCACTTCTAATAATGTAGAGTAGTTCTATGATGTAATGTATGTAAAACTGCTTTGAACATTCTGAAGTACTATATAAATAGAAAGTTGTATTGTTACACACAGAGGATCTACTGTGGAAAAGAAAGTGCCATAAAAATATTGTACAAGTACTTAATTCTTTCAAACTTTAGGTAAAGGAAACAAAATATAGTAAGCAATTTAACCAATAACTTAGTAATTACCTACTTATGAAGAGCATTACAAATAATTTCCCCTTGAGAATAATGTTCTATTTAACATTAAGTAGATATTATTCTCAGAGGCAGGATGATAATCACTCCCAAATTCAGTTCTGTAAGTCGTAATAAAGTAACTAATTTTGGAATAATGTCCATATTAAATGTCCATTAAATCCTTTCAAAGTGAGCTACAATATATGACTTGAGGTTTTGATCAAGTTTTAGTAAAAAAATCTAACTTCATTTAACAATTACTTACATTGAAAATAAACTTGAATCTGGTCTTTCTATAGTTTAACCAGTAAGTTTTGAATTTTGTTGTATTTCATTAATTACTCTAGTAAAGCCAAACACTGAGACAAAAAAATTGCCATCAGACTGACTGATAAAATGACTCATATGAGTCATTTCCTACATTTTCCATTCCTCTCTTGAAGTGTCTGTTTTCTTTGCCTAGCTCATTTACAGTTTTTCACTCTTATCTCTCCTTCAGAGACAAAATGTTGTAGACCAGTAGTAGTTGGTCTGTTTACTTTTGTCCTATATTGAATTCTGAGTTTTTCCTTGGATGTTATTTTCACAGTGTGCTACTATAATTTAATTTCCCTTTTTAATAAAAAGCTTTATTTTAGGCCTTTTTATTTTCCTCATGATACATATATTTGAATGAACATAAGAATATTAATATATTCATATTTATAGAGAGAATTCTATATTGAGGAATTCTTGTCCTTTGACTAATGTTATAATGCTGAATTGACTCAAAATCAACTTTGCCTTTTTTTCAAAGTTAAGTTTTAAGCTCAAAACAGTGTTTAGCAATTTGTAGCTGCCCTTCATCTCATTTTTTTTAAAATTTATTTATTTGAGAAAGGCAGGGGGAGAGAGACAGGAACATTGAGCTGCTCCTGCATGTGCCCTGACCTGGAATCGAACTGGCAATCTCCGTGCTCCGGGATGACGCTCCAACCAACTGAGCTATGTGGCCAGGGCTCATATTTTATTTAACAAATATTTATATAACAATCACTATGACCAGGCACTGTTCTGAGTACTTTTCAAATGCTCAATCATTTAATTGTCACAACAACCTTATAAGATAGGAAACATAATTATCCTCATTTAATAGATTAGGAAACTGAAGCACAACCAGGCAGAAGCAGAGCTGGGCACAACCCCAGGCGGACTGACTCAAGAGTCCGTTCGTTTGGGCACTGGGCCCTGCTGCCTATCTGCCTCTCATACCACGAGGGCAGTTTTGCTTTGTTTAGTTTTGCTTTGCTTTTTATTTTTTTTATTTTTATTTTATTTTTATTTTTTTGTATTTTTCTGAAGCTGGAAACGGGGAGGCAGTCAGACAGACTTGCATGCGCCCGACTGGGATCCACCTGGCACACCCACCAGGGGGCGATGCTCTGCCCATCCGGGGCGTCACTCTGTTGCGACCAGAGCCATTCTAGCGCCTGAGGCAGAGGCCATGGAGCCATCCTCAGCGCCTGGGCCAACTTTGCTCCAGTGGAGCCTTGGCTGTGGGAGGGAAAGAGAGAGACAGAGAGGAAGGAGAGGGGGAGGGGTGGAGAAGCAGATGGGCACTTCTCCTGTGTGCCCTGGCTGGGAATCGAACTCGGGACTTCCGCACGCCAGGCTGACGCTCTACCACTGAGCCAACCGGCCAGGGCTTGCTTTGCTTTTGAGGGACTCTTTTCTGGTATATCTCCTCCCCAGAGTTAGTTCTTTCCAGATAGGGTAGACAGCAGAGATCAGTGGAGGGACCTTCCTGTCTGTACTGCTGGTGGCAGAGGGACTGTCCTGAGTTCCTGACTTGTTCTACTGCAGTAGAGGGAACATATTTCACCTGCTAGAGCGGGAGGTCCAGGTGGGGGCCTCTAAAGAGGGGGACTCCCTCTAATTAATTTCTGTATCTCTGTACACCTAGCATAGTGCCTGGCTATACTGGGCCCTTGGTAAATAATTTATTGAGTGAATGAAATAATTCTAGTTTTAGCTTTGCAGTGAATCATCTGACATGACCTTCAGCGGATTATTTCATGTCAGTCCTCCTCAGTGTCCCTTTATATGAAATGGCAGTGATCATTTGGATCAGGGATTAAATGAATACATTTATATGAATACACAGTAAAATTTAAAACACTATACATATAAAAGACAAGATATTTTAAAAGCTGTCTTTCAAATAAGACTAGATATTAACACTTTAAAGGCTAAATATTTTGTAATCATATATACTTCCCCCCAAGGTACATAGGATTTTAAAATTTTTATTGAAAAATATGTATCATATCATTATTTAAAAATTTTTCTGAATTGACTCGGGCAAAAAGTGCTGCTTATTATTGTTTTAAAGTACATTTAAATTCTAAAGATCTGCTCTTTGAGCTTCTAATCTTACCTAATGAGCATAAACAAATGTAGGCTTTTGGCATGACCAAGAGTGTCCTCATGCTGTCACGCCTGCACTCAGGCAGTCTGTATTGTCAGCTTCTCTGAAAAGGCTGGATTTCGTTCTTAATGGAAAGAGGGATTTGGTGTAGTTATACCAGGAGGTTCTCTTCAGCTGCCACAGGAAAAGCACAGTTATTATTTGCCTTTCTTTTTTTATTGAGATAAAATATACATAACATAGAATTTACTGTTTGCTTTTTTTTTTCTTTGAAAGAGAGAGAGAGACAGGAGGAGAGAGAAATGAAAAGCATCAACTGGTTGTTGTGGCACTTTAGTTGTTCATTGATTGCTTCTCATACATGCCTTGATGGGGGAGGCACTCAAGCTGAGCCAGTGACCCCTTGCTCAAGCCAGTGACCTTGGACTCAAGCCAGCAACCTTGGGCTTCAAGCCAGCAATCTTTGGGCTCAAGTCAGTGACCATGGAATCATGCTTATGATCCCTCACTCAAGCTGGCCACCTCAGGGTTTTGAAACTGGGACCTCAGCGTCCCAGGTCAATGCTCTAACCACTTGCACCATCACTGATCAAGGCAGAATTTACTGTTTTAACCATTTTTAAGTGTACAGTCTGTGGCATGAAATGCATCCATATTATTGTACTATCATCATCATCCTCTACCTCCAGGACTTTTTCATATTCCACACCTGAAACTCTGTACCCATTAAACACTGACTTCACGTCCCCCTATTCTCCCGGCTCCTGGCAACTATCATTCTACGTTCTATTTTGAAGATTTTGACAACTATAGGAACCTAATATAAGAGGACTCATATAATATTTGTCCTCTTGTGACTGGCTTAGATCTAAGGTGACCAACTTTTTTACAATGAAAAGAAGGACAAAAATAAATTGAAGAAAACAATATTGTAAATAAAAGAAACATTTTATTCATTGCAACAATAATACACTATAATATGATAAATGCATAATTAAAACATTTGTAGTATTTTATATTGTAATTATGCTTACATGCCTATTAATTTTTAATAATTGTAAGAAAAAAGTACTCATTTAGATACAAGTACATCACATTACAGGCAATGGATTGACTGCATCGATTGGATACAGACATTTACAGATTAGTCTTCTAATATCAAAAATAAGGATTCATAAAATAAATGTTTTTGTCTCAAAGGAAAAAAAAAAGAACATGTAGGAGGACACTTCGAGAGAGGATGGAACTTATAAAAGAAAGACTGTCCTCCCTAAAGGGAGAAAATTGGTCACTGTTGGGCAGATAAAATATATTATGCTCACTTTTTTAAAAATGGCGCTGCCCACATGGAAGCCCATCGCCCAGGTGATAATATTAGTTGCCCTTCTTGCTTGGGATGGGCGTGATTATGTTAATGTGTGTTGGGGGAGGGCTTTTGCGCCAAAAGGTCTTTTGGTTTTTTTTTTTAATTTTTTAAAGACTTTATTCATTTTAGAGAGGAGAGAGAGAGAGAGAGAGAGAAGAGGGGAGGAGCAGGAAGCATCAACTCCCATATATGCCTTGATTGGGTAATCTCAGGGTTTTGAACCGGCGACCTCAGCATTCCAGGTCGACGCTTTATCCACTGCGCCACCACAGGTCAGGCTGCGCCAAAAGGTTTTAAAAGGAAGAGAGATTACATTCTAGGAGAGCAGAGAAAGGCCACGTGGAGGCCAGGAGAAGCAGCCAAGATGGCAGAGTGTTGAAGGAGAAGCCAGTTTGTGCAGGGAGAAGATGGGGAACAGCGGTGAATAAGGCTGGTCAGGTAGAAACTTTGATTCTAGGAAAACTCAGATAAGTCAGTGGCTTTGGGAACCTTTAATGGAAAGGGAAGTGTTTTTCATTGTGTGTATTTATTGCCCGCTGGGTGCAAGCTAGGATTAAAGCTAATGACCCACCAGTTCTTGGCTCCATTGTTTCATTACTGTCTGTCCGAATCTAATGTGAACCTGCATTGGCCAAGCAGCTGTGATGATGGCCATGGCTACTGGCCATACAGTCACCTTATTGTATCATTTGGCAAAATATCTTTAAGGGGGTCGTTGGTGTTGTGGCATGTGTCAAAATTTCCTTTCTGTTTTTTTATCGCAAGAGAGACAGAGAGAGGGACAGACAGGGACAGACAGACAGGAAAGGGGAAGAGATGAAAGGCCTCAACTCATAGTTGTAGCACTTTAGTTCATTGGTTGCTTTCTCATACGTGCATTGCCCCAGGGGGCTCCAGCTGAGCCAGTGACCCCTTGCTTAAGCCAGTGACCTTGGGCTTCAAGCCAGCAACCTTGGGCTTCAAGTCATCGAGCTTTGGGCTCAAGCCAGCAACCATGGAGTCATATCTATGATCCTGTGATCAACCTGGCGAGCCCACGCTCAAGCTCGTGAGCCTGCACTCAAGCCAGATGAGCCAGCGTTTTAGCTGGTGACCTCAGGGTTTCAAACCTGGTCCTCAGCGTCCCAGAGGGATGCTCTATCTACTGTGCCACTGCCCAACCAGGCCAGATGACCTTTTTTTTTACCTCATCAAAAATAAGGAGATATTGGGGTTCTAGTTACAATAGTTACTTATCTTGAAATTAAATTTACTAGTAAGATGTTTTTCCTTTTGAGCATTTATATTGAGCATATTCTCACTGTTGACACTGTACTATTCTGGAGTGGATTTAAGTTCAAAACATTTTAATTGTATATTTGAGTTACTTCCACAGGATCAAGTATATGAACTTATTTTCCTAACCTATAGTGGGAGTGAAAAATTTTACCTTCATTTTTTTTTGAAAATTTTTACCTTTAGATAACTTTTTGTAATTCGGCTTTTTAAAAGTGCTAGAATTGTTTTAAAAATGTAATCAACTCTTATAATTATATCTGAAATAGAATCTTGTTTATTATTCCAGTTTTTCACACTACATGCGATTTAATGCCTTCACACTGGCTTTAGGAGGACACTGGATGTTTTTTATGTGGAAGAATGTATTTTAGGACAGTGCTAAACTCATAATACAGACTAGATTAATTTGTCATGTATTAAGGACACAGTTGCATTTCTTAGATGGATTTTCATGTTCAGTAAGCTTACTAACACCTGGCCCTGTTCTATTTTGTGGACTATACAAAGTAGGACCGCGCTGGTAAGGAAACATACACTAAAGAATCTTTTTGGAGTATCTCTTCAAGTCCTTTTTTCATGAGGTATCTTTCTGCTTTCCTTTGTTCCTGGACACTTTAAAGGACATGCACTGTTTTGCCATTTCCTCAAGTACCAAATCAGCTATCAATCAACTACAAATATTTTATCTGTTGTATAGTCTATTTTATTCAAGAAATTTATTTTAAAATACACTTTTTTAAAATTTTAATTTTATTTATTTTTTACAGAGACACAGAGTAAGTCAGAGAGAGGGATAGACAGGGACAGACAGACAGGAATAGAGAGAGATGAGAAGCATCAATCATTAGTTTTTCATTGCGCGCGTTGCAACACCTTAGTTGTTCATTGATTGCTTTCTCAAATGTGCCTTGACCACAGTCCTTCAGCAGACTGAGTAACCCCCTACTGGAGCCAGGGACCTTGGGTCCAAGCTGGTGAGCTTTTGCTCAAACCAGATGAGCCCACGCTCAAGCTGGCGACCTCAGGGTTTCGAACCTGGGCCCTCTGCATCCCAGTCTGACACTCTATCTACTGCGCCACCGCCTGGTCAAGCTAAAATACACTTTTAACAACTTTTTTTTTTTTGTATTTTTCTGAAGCTGGAAACGGGGAGAGACAGTCAGACAGACTCCCGCATGCGCCCGACCGGGATCCACCCGGCACGCCCACTAGGGGGCGACGCTCTGCCCACCAGGGGGCGATGCTCTGCCCATCCTGGGCATCACTCTGCCGCGACCAGAGCCACTCCAGCGCCTGGGGCAGAGGCCAAGGAGCCATCCCCAGCGCCCGGGCCATCTTTGCTCCAATGGAGCCTTGGCTGTGGGAGGGGAAGAGAGAGACAGAGAGGAAGGAGGGGGTGGGGGAGGGAGAAGCAAATGGGCGCTTCTCCTATGTGCCCTGGCCGGGAATCGAACCCGGGTCCCCCGCACGCCAGGCCGACGCTCTACCGCTGAGCCAACCAGCCAGGGCCTTAACAACTATTTTAAATGTGTATTTTTAATAGTCAGACATAACAATATCAGAAAAATAAAGCTAATAATCTTTATTTAATTTATTTTTAATGAAACATTGATGGGTGTAAACCTGCAGCTTCTGACTGAGGTTTTTTCTGCCGCTAGGGGGCTAGGTTTTCCTCAGCTGTTAAAACTAGAAACAAGTCCAAGTTTTTTCAGTTTTGGCAAACCCTGCAGACCCTCCTCAGTGTTCAGCTTTTTTATTTTATTTTTTATTTAATTGATTTTAGAAACTGATAAAGAGGGGAGAGAGAGAGAGAAACATGGATTTGTTGTTCCACTTATTTATGCATTCATTGTTGATTCTTGTATGTGCCCTGACTGGGGGTGGAACCTGCAACCTTGGCGAATTGGGACAATGCTCCAGCCAACTGAGCTACCCAGCCAGAGCTTTGTTTGTTTGTTTCATTTAATTTATTTCTTAGGATATTTATGGTTTCAAATATTCTGGCAAACCAAACTCAAATCCAAAACATTTAAATTATACATTTGAATATCTCCAAGGATAAAGTATAAGAACCTGTTTACCTAACATATGTTAGAAGTGACAACAGCTTGAATTTTACATGGCCATCTTAGTAACACCTGTATTTGAATTAGAATTTTGTCTGTTGTTTCAAGTTTTTTCTTTCATGTGCAAAATTTAATGCCTTAAATTACACATTGATTTAATAAAATTTTCCATATACATTTATGAATTTCTGACATTTTAAATATCAATAGTCAATAATAGAGAAATAGGGAAACATTTCAATGCATTTTTACAATCCTTGGGCTAATTTACTTTCAGAGATTATGGAATGAGATTATTTAGTAATTTTACTAGCACACTGGCAATTTGAAAAATGTGGACATAAAAAGAGAAAGTTTCACCTTATAATAAAGACACTAAAAGCCCTGGCCGGTTGGCTCAGCGGTAGAGCGTCGGCCTAGCGTGCAGAGGACCCGGGTTCGATTCCCGGCCAGGGCACACAGGAGAAGCGTCCATTTGCTTCTCCACCCCTCCGCCGCGCTTTCCTCTCTGTCTCTCTCTTCCCCTCCCGCAGCCAAGGCTCCATTGGAGCAAAGATGGCCCGGGCGCTGGGCATGGCTCTGTGGCCTCTGCCTCAGGCACTAGAGTGGCTCTGGTCGCAATATGGCGACGCCCAGGATGGGCAGAGCATCGCCCCCTGGTGGGCAGAGCGTCGTCCCTGGTGGGCGTGCCGGGTGGATCCCGGTCGGGCGCATGCGGGAGTCTGTCTGACTGTCTCTCCCCGTTTCCAGCTTCAGAAAAATGAAAAAATGAAAAGAAAAAAAAAAAAAAAGACACTAAAATATTCAAATAGAGTTCTAGTAAAGTCAAAATGTTACATTTTAGGAAGAAGGAAAGACTTGGGAAGTATTGTGGGATATTAAAGGCATATGCTTTGGAGTTTGATTTCTGCATCTGTCATTACCAGCTTTGTGACTTTGGGGGGATCATTATCTCTGAGCTTTAATTTCCTTATTTTGGGGAAGTAATGTTAATACCTCATTCAGTTGTTATTTGGATGAAAGGAGGCACCACATGCACCTAGTACTGCGCCTGGAACATGGTAGGTGCTCAGTAAAGGTCATCCTCTGTTTAATCCAAAGCTGTGAAGTAAGAACTGATTCTCATTCATTCTGAAGAGTCTCTCTCTGGAAAAGAGGAGACTCAACCTATTATTAAGACTGCTTCTGTAAATATAACTCTTCCAGTATAAAGAGTTCAACCTTTTCATGGTATCCTAGCTATAAAGAGAAAGTTTGGAAAATGTACTTTTTTACTTAAAATAATAGCAGTGTTAGCTATTTATTTACTGGCTGCTTACTCTATGCCAGTACTATTTTAAGTGCTTTATGCATATCAACTCATTCATTCCTCACAACAAACATGTTAGGCAGTTATTATTATTATCTCTATTCTAATATGCAGAAATTGAAACCCAAAGAGATGAACTTTGCTCAAGTTTATACAGCTATCAAATTTTTGAATCTGGGCTCCAAAGCCAGGCAGTTTGGCCTAGGATCCAAATTCCTAACCACTTGTCTAAATGCTTAAAACATTTTTTGCATAGATCTGGATGCACCATATAACGGTAGGAACGTCTACAGAGCATTTCATACTTATCCTTAAAAAGACATCCTCCTCCAAATGTTTACGATTAAAATAATTATTTTGGAATTCCAAATATGTTCTGATATTTTCAACAAAAAGAAATTACTTTTAGTAAGAAAGGTAGCAAATGTTTAGGTGCTAAAGAAATCCTTTATAAAATTAGACAGGATACTTGTAAGTGATTTTTTAAATTAATTTATATTATCATGTTTTCTGCAAACAAGAGCACCTAACTGGACTAAATATATTTTATTGCACCCACAGAGGAAAGGTATTTTCCAGAGGAAAAGGAGAATACCGTGCACGCTGCCGAAGTTTATGTCGACTGATGGTTTTTCTGTTCTGACTTTGTTCCAGCTGTGTTACAGTGCTGCTCACCGTCTACCCACATGGACACCCTGAGCAACTGTGTCAACCCCACTGCCTCCACCTATGCACACTGCAACTACTTCCAGGTAAGACCTTGCCACAGCACACATGCTCCATGCGTCAGGTGCAGCGGTATTGACCTTGCAGAGTTTCAAAGTGTAATTTTATCTACATGGATAGCCAGAGGTAAACTGTGGATTATGGCCTCAGTTTTCTCAACTCTAAAAAAAAAGAGAGTTGATATCGATGGTGTCTGAGGATTCTTCTAGGCCTGCACTGTCCAAGATAGTAGGTACTAACCGCATATGATTCTTTACATTAAAATTAAATAAAATTTATTCCTCAGTCACACTATCCACATTTCAAGTGCTCAGTACTCAAAAAGGCTAGTGGCTACCAAGCCGTATAGCACAGATGGAGAACGTTGCCATCATTGCAGAAAGTTAGTTGGAACAGGGCTATTCTAGGCTCTTCCATGGTAAAATGAATACTAGATAAACTCTAAAAGTATGTAAGTCACCAAATGACAGATTCTTCCAAGGTGTTGTAGATGATTACTTTTTTAAGAAGAAAAGAAATATTATGTAAAAAATGAACAATTTAAGTGGTGTTTCCCTTGGGCCTCCATGTTGTAAACACTGTATTTCAATGGTTTTATTTATTATGAAACAATTGTTTTAGATTGCTATTTCTAGGATGAGATTAAATTCTGTGCTTTATGCTGTAATTACTTAAAGATTGGAATTATGTGTTTTCCTTTGATATCTTGTAGCCAAGATAACTTCTATTATTAAGACAGTATCTTACTAGTGGCATTCTAGTACTTAAGAACATTCCTTTTTTTTTTTTTTAGTAAGTCTGCATTGGGAGTCAAATTGTAATCAGATTGTTCTTTGCCAAGTATGGATGTTTTATTTAATCATAACTTTTCTGTATTTTAGGTTTATAATCTGAGATAATCAACAAAGTTTCTACTCTGTGCAAAGTACAAGGTATAAGAGAATACATGTTGGCCCTGGCCGGTTGGCTCAGTGGATAGAGAGCATGGGCCTGGCGTGCGAGTGTCCCAGGTTTGATCCCGGGTCAGGGCACACGTGAGAAGCAACCATCTGCTTCTCTTCCCCTTCTTCTTCCCCTTCTCTCTCTTTCCTCCTCTCGCAGCCAGTGGCTCAGTTATCTGAGCATCAGCCTCAGGTGTTGAGGATAGCTTGGTTGATTTGAGCATCAGCCTCAGATGGGGGTTGCTGGGTGGATCTTGGTCAAGGTGCATGCAGGAATCTGTCTATCTCCCCTCTTCACACTTAAAAAAAAAAGAGAGAGAGAGAAAGAGACTACATCCTAAAGATCAATCTGAAAGTGACAGCTATTTTTTAATCTACATTTTATTATTAAAAATAATCTCAGGAACCAAAGGATAGTTGATATTTCATTCATTTTTTTCGCAGATCATTTGGAACAGTACCTTCCCCTGAAACTTTAGAAGATTGGTCTTAAAATGACAGCTTTTAAAATCTATTGTTTTATTATTATTATTATTATTAATTTTATTTTTAGCAAGACAGAGACAGAGACAGGAAGAGAGAGAGATGAGAAGCATCAACTTGTAGTTGTGGCACTCTTAGTTGTTCATTGATTGTTTCTCATATGTGCCTTGACCAGACGGAATCCAGTGAACCCTTGCTCAAGCCAGCGACCTTGGGCTCAAGCCAGTGACTATGGGGTCATGTCTATGATCCCACACTTAAGCTGGCAACCCCACGCTCAAACTGGTGAGCTGTGTTCAAGCCGGGTGAGCCTGTGCTCAAGCCGGCAATCTCGGGGTTTCGAACCTGGGTCCTTAGCATCCCAGGTCGACACTCTACCCATCGTGCCACAACCTGGTCAGGCTCTCTTGTTTTATTATTAAAAAGAAACAATTGTGAACCAATGTCACCGCAATGAATTTAATTAAAAAATCGCTCAGACTTCTGTATGGAGAATAGAGAATAAAGAGCGGAACCAGTGGGCCTGATTAGAGCCCTACAGTAATCCAGAGGAGACATTGTGGTGGCTTGAACCCAGGGAGTGACAATGATGGTTAGCTGGATTCTACTTAGGTTCTGAGAACAGAATCCACAGATTTGTTGATAAACTGGATTTGAAGAGAGAAAGAATGAAGGAAAGCATTTAAAAGATTTGAGTAGAGCTGCCGTTAACCGAGAAAAGGAAGCCAGAGAAACAGTTCTAGTTTCCCAGAACCCAGTGAATTGCTCAGTACATAGTAGACACCCAGCTATTATTTGTGAATTAAATTTAACTGAATAAATTCCCCAAGTGAAGCAGTAAAACAAACAAACAATCTTAGGAATCAAAGGCCATTCGATACTCCATCCATTCTTTCTCAGATCATTTGGAACAGTCCCTTTCCCTGAATCTGTAGACGCATGGGTGACTTGTAGGCATCCTGTGTTTGAAATTTCCTTACTGCTTTCTCAAAACAGTATATGATAGATACAAGTGAGGTGTTTGTCTGTTGACCTTTATGGAAGAACTTGGTATATAGACATTTTATCAGCAAATTAGGTATGTATTTGAGTACTATATCTTTTTGATTTTGTAAACTTTAACCCTGAGATATATTGGTCCATTCCAGTATTAAACTTAGAATAATAGTTGACATGTACTAGTTGCTAAGTAAATGTTAACAAGAGAATTGAAGCTACCATTGCTAAAAAGTTGATTGGCGTTCAAGTGTTTTTAGTAAGCTTTAAGTTCAATCTACTTATGTTTAGCATTTATCAGCCTATATGTTTCTTTCCTCCTTAGTCTTATATTTGATTTTCTATCCAAACAGTCCTATTTTCTCTTTTCCCAGAATCCTCCAATGCAATCCTCCTATCCAGTTGAATTTCTGCCTTCTAATTGGCCTTGCAGTACCACTGATGAAAATAAAAAGACAGAAGTAAACCTAGAGGCTGTTTTTCGGATCTTAGATGAATTGCATTCCTCCCCTAAACTGGAGATGGTAAAGGTGGAGCCTGTCGAGAATCAGTGCCCAACATCTCAGTCTAACAGAGGCCAACACATCCTGGCTAATTCAGGCGGCAGCCATGTGTCCTCCACAAGTCAGGCCAGCCAGCTGGAGCCCCTTACTCCTGTAGGTTCAGATATTACATCTTTTGTGGTCGGAACAGAACAAGCAATGACTTGCTCTCTGCCACAGTCCCCTGAGTACATGTATACCATCCACACAGCTCAGCCTGTTGAAAATACGCCAATGCAGGAATCTACAGCCATTCAACAAGCTCATGTCAAACCGAAGGAGCAGCTGAGTCATAACCCATCTCCATCTTCAGTAGTATTTGTGCAGGAAGGGCTACCGTTCAGCCCACACCAGGTAAGGTGAAAAGAAAAAATGGTAATACAGCCTGAAGTACCTAGTTTTCTTGCTGTTCTAGTGGACAGTTTATTCAGATTTTATTTGAGTTTAGTACCAATTCACTGCGCTCTCTAAGAAGGATCACACCCCAGTGGTTATGCACAAAAGATTCAGAAAGAAGTATGTCCACCCTCAGGCATCCTCTCACTGTGTTGTGGTCTGAATTCAACTTCTAGAGAGGCAGTCTGTTGGAGCGTTGTGGTATAGGCTTATTTTCATGTTAAAAGCATACCTTGAGTTTTGCTTCCTACCGTAATTTAGATGGACGAGTTGTGCTTGGCTGATTAAAGTTCACTAAGAAGGGATGGTGTATCTGACATATGACATCAGGGCTTCCTAGCCATTTGTAGCATGGAAATGAGATGGTTGGGGGTCTTTTTATACGTTCTTACCACATTATTGAATTCTAATTGACTTGTGAATATACTGTGTTTGAATTTCCTTACTAATTATCTGCATTCCTAAAGCAGAACTCAGACTCTAGTTTGAGGCACTTCCTGAAGGTAGAGGCTTTTCTTTTATTGCTGCCAGTATTTGACCAGAAAATGAATAAACTTTTGTTATAAATAAAAGTATATACAAAATAAAATCACTGTTTAAGAATGAATAAGTATTTTTTTCCTTAATAACTTAGTAATTTTTTTCTTGATTTTAGTCTGATGTATACATTTTTTCATTTTGGATTTTTTTTCTTTAATGGGACTGAAAAATCTTTATTGTTAGAGATTCCCAAGATAACTTTTAAGCATTTTTGTGTTTGTGTGTGTGTGTGAGAGAGAGAGAGAGAGAGAGATACACAGACAGAAAAGGGAGAGAGATAAATATCGTAGTTGCATCACTTTAGTTATTCATTGTTTGCTTCTCATATATGCCTTGACCAGGGGGTTCTAGCCAACCCCGTGACCCCTTGCTCAATCCTGTGACCGTGAGCTTCAAGCCAGTGACCTTTGGGCTCAAGCCAGCAACCTTTGGGCTCAAGCCAGCGGCCATGAGATCATGTCAGTGATCCCACGCTCAAACCGGTGATCCCATTCTCAGGCCGGTGACCTCAGGGTTTCAAACCTGGGACTTCTGTGTCCCCGGTTGACGTTCCATGCTACCACTGGTCAGGCTAGGCAGTTTTTTTTTTAATGTATTCTTTTTTAGTTCTAATTTTAGATTCAAATATCTTAAGGTTTCTATCAACTGATTGTCCTTTTTGAGCCCAGTACTGAAACCCAGTATATTAGGAGTTAAAATAATATAAATTCAGTAAACCAAATATAGGCCCTTTATGTTTCAAATATACCCATAGAAAGAACACAAAATTTGTCTTTGTTCCTGCATAGTCACATCCAGAATATTTTATTTTGTACCTTAAAATTGCAGTCACATAGTTACTTTTCTTTAAAATAATATATTTGAACATCATAGCTTTTGAAAGCTATGATTTTAACTTCTAGCTTTATTTCATTGTATAGTTTTATTTAAAATAAATTTAGGAAGAAATAGAGTATTCTCAGAAGTTGATCACCTTGACACAGGGATTTGACATTCCAAAGAAAACTTAGGAACTCCAAGAAGGAAGCTCATATCTCATAATCAGGGCAGAGGGCCTCTTTAAGACAAGGAACATAAAATTAGTGGAATAAAGTGACCACAGCCCCACTGACATCATCCCACAGGAGTCTGCCCCTGGCCGTTCAGTCTGACTGACCAACAGGGAAGAAACCTGATAGAAGGGTGGCTCAAGTGGAAGAAGACCGTGATCTCAATCATAAATTTTGTGTGTGTGAATTTGAAAAAGATCAAGTTTCGTGGTAAATCTTCCTCTGAGTATAAGTAAATATTTTAGCTCCACATACATTGTAGTGGTTTGTTTATGGGGAAATATACATCTTACTACTGAATGTTCAGATTAAGTCAACAAAATCAAAGGTAGTATCATTCCTAAGGATGCTTACAAGCCCGTTTATGGATTATGTTTCTATAATAGAACCCCTCTGATAAAATACCTTAACTTTTAGTGTGTATTTGGGGGGAAATTCAGAATAACAAGTGGGTTTAACATTTTAGGTGGATGCCAGTATAAAAGGCCAGACCAATCCACCTGAGAATATTTTGCCCTCAGAACAGATGGGATTCCTTATTTCAGAGATGGGGCCTGCTAGCAAGCTTAGCAAAGACACCAGTTTATCCACTCCAGCCAGATACAGAGAACGAAGAAGCAGCTCACAGCAAGGAAAGTCCCCTGGTAAGATTATTGTGCTATAGAACGTTAAAACTTGAACCATGGTGTATAACTAACATATGAATGACAATTTTTCTGAATCTTCATTAATTATTAACTGTTATATTTATCGCATTGCTATTTGACATAACTATAATTTAACTCTATTTTTTCTTAATTGTACTTGAAAATTATGTAAAAGTTTTTTTCCTGATATTTCATGTAAGCATTTGAGCTTTTGGCCCTGGCCGGTTGGCTCAGCGGTAGAGCGTCGGCCTGGAGTGCGGGGACCCGGGTTCGATTCCTGGCCAGGGCACATAGGAGAGGCGCCCATTTGCTTCTCCACCCCCCCCTTCCTCTCTGTCTCTCTCTTCCCCTCCCACAGCCAAGGCTCCATTGGAGCAAAGATGGCCCGGGCACTGGGGATGGCTCCTTGGCCTCTGCCCCAGGCGCTGGAGTGGCTCTGGTCACGGCAGAGCGACGCCCCGGAGGGGCAGAGCATCGCCCCCTGGTGGGCGTGCCGGGTGGATCCCGGTCGGGCGCATGTGGGAGTCTGTCTGACTGTCTCTCCCCGTTTCCAGCTTCAGAAAAATACAAAAAAAAAAAAAAAAAAAAAAAGAATTTGAGCTTTTGAAAGGGTAGAACAGATTAAGTAAAAGCAAAGGAATTTGAGTTATTTAACTTGGAGAAGGCAAGGGGGAAGGGTGACTTAATAACTGCTTCAGATGCCAAAGACTTTGTAATTATAGATGTACTTGTTTTCTTATTAACGGACTATAGGACAAGAGGGAATGTGCTTAAACTGTGGCAGAAAACAAGTAGATGAACATTAAAGACATTACCCTGAACATATTATAAAGATACTGTATATATGGCTCTATCAATAGGATTGTTTCTCTTGTGGTTTGTAAGAACCCAAAATTTGTGATTGTTTTAGGCACATACAGTTGGTTTTACTCCTTCTAGGGAAATTGAACAAAATAATTTTTTAAAGAAAATAGTGACATCAAATAAAATGTTTTTGTTATGAGGTCCAAAAATAAGTCATCAAAGTCTCCAGTGGACAGACAACTTTAATATTCTCAAATTATATGTATGTCAGACGCATGCAATTCAGATAGAATTAGTCAGGTCAAACAATTTCATAATCTATAAAAATTTGAAAAATGTTGAGAAGTTCCGTGAGAATTTTTCTAGAAAGTTAACAGTGATTGATCAAGATGTTGCTCAGACTCAGGTGCTTTCTGCAAAACCTTCAAGACTAAAAACTGTCTTGATCACTCATTTATTAAACTCAGCTTGCACACTTTTATTTGAGTATATAATCAGTCCTCTGATCAAAGATGAAAACTTCTCTCCACTGAAAATGCTTGAAACAATGACCATTCACTTTTAAGATATTTTAGAAAAGGACAGGAACTAATATTACTGGATACCTGTTATGCCATACAAAAAAAGTTTATGAAAGTAGTATTGTTACTATTTTGAAGATCAGGAAATTTGGGCTTGGAGAGGTTAAGTAACTTGTTTAAGGTTACATATTAATTAATGTAACTAATATTCTACTCACAATCACTCTGTTGATTGTGTCCTTTGATGCACAAAAGTTTTTAAAGTTTTTTTTTAAATTCTGTTTCTATTTTTGCTTTTGCTTTTGGTGTTGAATCTAAAAAATCATTGCCAGGTTCTATGTCGTGAAGTTTTCCACTATGTCTACTTTTCTTCATAGTTTTAGGTCTTAGCATAACAAGTGGAACAACAAAATGATGTTTCTCTCTCTAAAAATAAGTAAATTTTCTTAAAAATTAAAAAAGATTTGAGCCCCTCAGAGAAATCAGTACTCATAAATGCAAATTAAATCAACCAAAACTGGTGGGGTTTTTTTTGCCAATCTAATTGGCAAAACTGAAACTACTGCTAATATCCAAGTTTGACAAAGGTGTTGGGGGAGGGGAGGAACTCCTGTGTACTGTAATTGGAATGTCGATTTGTAGGGCCTTCTGGAGGACCATTTGGCATTATCTGTAAATAACGAAAATGTTCATGTGCTTTGACTAAGAAACTCTACTCCTAGGACTCTCTCCTATAGAGTTTACTATAGTGTTTGATAACAGCAAAAATTTGGAAAAAGCATAAGTGCCTGTTAATAGGGAACTAGATAAATTATGAAAAACTCATGTAATAAAACACTGGGCAACCATTTAAGAAAATGAAGTAGCCTGACCAGGTGGTGGTGCAGTGGATAGAGCGTCAGACTGGGATGCGGAGGACCCAGGTTCAAGACCCCGAGGTCGCCAGCTTGAGCGTGAGCTCATCTGGTTTGAGCAAAAGTTCACCACCTTGGACTCAAGGTCGCTGGCTCCAGCAAGGAGTTACTAGGTCTGCTGAAGGCCCATAGTCAAGGCACATATGAGAAAGCAATCAATGAACAACTAAAGTGTCACAGTGTACAACGAAAAACTGATGATTGGGGGGAGAGAAGATGGCAGCGGAGTAGGCGGATGCACAGACACCCAGCTCTCAACACCAAACTGGAATACAAATCAATTTAGAAAAAATCAGCATGAAAAACCAACACTGAACTGCAAAAACAGCTCTCAAAAACCAAGGAGCAAAGAGGAAGCCACAATAATCCTGGTAAGGAGTGCCTGAATCTCCTCTGCTTACAGGAAGGGAAGGAGGGGGGTGAGGCTGAGAGCCCAGAGAGGATTTCACAGAGGAAAAAGAGCAGAAACTACTGCTCACAGCCACTTACCTGGCGACCAGGGAGCAAGGTGGGTTGAAAAGACCAGCTTATCTCCCAAGTGGAAAAGACAGGGAGAGGGACAGACTGTGAGGGGCTAAGGTATGCAAGAAACAAAATAAAAAAGCTGACTCATTCGTGCTGGAGGCGGCCATAGCTGGGGGAGGGACTGAACCTTTCACAAAACAGAGCTGAAGTGCTTCCGGATCAGAGATCTCCGGACATCTATCCAGCTCCAATCAGCACAACAAGACACAGCTGAAAACAAGAAGTGGGGAGGAGGGGCAGTAACTCAGGTCTCCATGGAGATCTGAGATACACCTCCCCCTACTGAAGCTGAGAGAAAAAACCCTGCCCCCAGTGAGATTAGTTGGAGGAAGAGACCTTCAGCGTCTCAGGTTACACCCACAGCATTCCTGGATACAGTTTCAAGGAAGCCCCCTGCTGAGATCAGTTAACAAGACTATCACCTGTTAAGAAAACAAACAAATCAAGACTTCAAAGCTGCCCAAATCCGAAAGTGGATTACAAATAATAGCTGATACCAACCCACGAAGACCTAAAAATAACACAACTGAAAACTGGAGGCAGACAACACCAAGCCTAGACTCAATCAACTCTACAAATAAAAAAAAAGAAGAAGAAGATGAGAAAACAAAGGAGTGCAATCCAAATGAAACCACAAGAGACACTTTCGAGAGATGAACTGAGTGATATGGAAATAATCAAACTTCCAGATGCGGAGTTCAAAATAATGATTGTAAGGATGCTTAGGGATCTTAGAACAACAATGGAGGGGGAGTTTGAAAACCTAAATAAAGAAATAGCAAGTATAAAAAAGAATCAGTTGGAGACGACAAATACAATATCAGAAATAAAGACCACAATGGAAGGAATTAAAAACAGGATAGATAGAGCAGAGGATCGAATCAGCGAGTTAGAAGACAACTGGAATGAAGGCATGAAAGCAGAGAAGAAAAGAGAAAAAAGACTCAAAAAGTCAGAGGAAACTCTTAGAGAGCTCTGTGACAACATGAAGAGAAATAACATCCGCATCATAGGGGTTCCCGAAGAAGAAGAAAAAGAACAAGGGATAGAGACTTTGTTCAATCATATCATAGCTGAAAACTTCCCTAAATTAATGCAAGAGAAACTCTCACAAATCCAAGAAGCACAGAGGACTCCATTAAAGAGAAACACAAAGAAACCTACACCAAGACACATCATAATTAAAATATCAAAGCTAAGCGATAAAGAGAAAATATTAAAAGCTGCAAGAGAAAAAAAAGTTATCACCTACAAAGGAGCCCCCATAAGGATGACATCTGACTTCTCAACAGAAACACTTGAGGCCAGAAGGGAATGGCAAGAAATATTCAAAGTAATGCAGAACAAGAACCTACAACCAAGACTACTTTATCCAGCAAGGCTATCGTTTAAAATTGAAGGAGAAATAAAAAGCTTCCCAGACAAAAAACAACTCAAGGAATTCATTACAACCAAACCAATGCTGCAGGAAATATTAAGGGGCCTGGTGTAAACAGATAAAGTGGGAAAAGAATACAGAAAAAAAAAAAAGAAAAAGGAATACACCTTTAAAGAAGAAAATGGCAATAAACAACTACATATCAATAATAACCTTAAATGTAAATGGATTAAATGATCCAATCAAAAGACATAGGGTAGCTGCGTGGATAAGAAAACAGGACCCATACATATGTTGTCTACAAGAGACACACCTTAGAACAAAAGACACACACAGATTGAAGGTAAAAGGATGGAAAAAAATGTTTCATGCAAATGGAAATGAAAAAAAATCTGGGGTAGCAATACTTATATCAGACAAATTGGACTTTAAAACAAAGGATATAGTAAGAGATAAAGAAGGCCACTACATAATGATAAAGGGAGTAATCCAACAGGAAGATATAACTATTATAAATATCTATGCACCTAATATAGGAGCACCCAAATATATAAAACAGACTTTGATGGATTTAAAGGGCGAGATCAACAGCAATACTATAATAGTAGGGGATTTCAATACCCCACTAACATCACTAGATAGATCCTCAAGAAAGAAAATTAAAGAAACAGCAGACTTATTGGAAACACTAGATCAACTCGATTTAATAGATATCTTCAGAACCTTTCACCCTAAAGCAGCAGAATATACATTCTTTTCAAGTGCTCATGGTACATTCTCTAGGATAGACCACATGTTAGGGCACAAAAGTGCTCTCAACAAATTTAAGAAGACTGAAATCATATCAAGCACTTTCTCCGATCACAACGGCATGAAACTAGAAATGAATCACAGCAGAAAAGCTCAAAAATTCTCAAACACATGGAAACTAAATAGCAGGGTGTTAAATAATGAATGGATTAAGAATGAGATCAAAGAAGAAATAAAGAAATTCCTAGAAACGAATGACAATGAGCATACAACAACTCAAAATTTATGGGACACAGCGAAAGCAGTGCTGAGAGGGAAGTTCATAGCACTACAGGCACACTTTCAGAAGCTAGAAAAAGCTCAAATAAACAACTTAACCCTGCATCTAAAAGAATTAGAAAAAGAACAGCAAGTAAAGCCCAAATGTAGTAGAAGGAAGGAAATAATAAAGATCAGAGCAGAAATAAATGACATAGAGGCTAAAGAAACAATACAGAGGATCAATGAAACTAGGAGCTGGTTCTTTGAAAAGGTAAACAAGATTGATGCACCTTTAAGTAGACTCACCAAGAAAAAGAGAGAGGACTCAAATAAATAAAATTAGAAATGAGAGAGGAGAAATAACAACTGACACAACAGAAATACAAAATATTGTAAGAAAATACTATGAAGAACTGTATGCCAAAAAACTAGACAACCTAGATGAAATGGACAAATTCCTTGAAACGTACAATCTTCCAAAAATCAATCTGGAAGAATCAGAAAACTTAAACAGACCAATTACACCAAAGGAGATCGAAACAGTTATCAAAAAACTCCCAACAAAGAAAAGTCCGGGGCCCGATGGCTTCACAATGGAATTCTACCAAATATTCAAAGAAGAACTAACTCCTATCCTTCTCAAACTATTTCAAAAAATTCAAGAGGAAAGAAGACTTCCAAACTCCTTTTATGAGGCGAGCATAATTCTGATTCCAAAACCAGGCAAAGACCACACAAAGAAAGAAAATTATAGGCCAATATCTCTGATGAATATAGATGCTAAAATCCTCAACAAAATATTAGCAAACCGGATCCAACAATATATGGAAAAAATCATACACCATGATCAAGTGGGATTTATTCTGGGGAGGCAAGGCTGGTACAATATTCGTAAATCAATCAATGTGATTCATCACATAAACAAAAAGAAGGAGAAAAACCATATGATAATTTCAATAGATGCAGAAAAAGCATTTGATAAAATCCAGCACCCATTCATGATCAAAACTCTCAGCAAAGTGGGAATACAGGGAACATACCTCAACATGATAAAAGCCATCTATGAGAAACCCACAGCCAACATCATACTCAATGGGCAAAAATTAAAAGCAATACCCTTAAGATCAGGAACAAGGCAGGGGTGCCCCCTTTCACCACTCTTATTTAACATAGTCCTGGAAGTCCTAGCCACAGCAATCAGACAAGAAGAAGAAATAAAAGGCATTCAAGTTGGAAAAGAAGAAGTAAAACTATCATTATTTGCAGATGATATGATATTGTATATAGAAAACCCTAAAGTCTCAGTCAAAAAACTACTGGACCTGATAAATAAATTCAGCAAAGTGGCAGGATATAAAATCAATACTCAGAAATCAGAAGCATTTTTATACACCAACAATGAACAGTCAGAAAGAGAAATTAAGGAAACAATCCCCTTCACAATTACAACCAAAAAAATAAAGTACCTAGGAGTAAACTTAACCAAGGAGACTAAAGACTTGTACTCGGAAAATTACAAAACATTGATAAAAGAAATCAAGGAAGATACTAACAAGTGGAAGCATATACCGTGCTCATGGTTAGGAAGAATAAACATCATTAAAATGTCTATATTACCCAAAGCAATTTATAAATTCAATGCAATACCAATTAAAATACCAATGACATACTTCAAAGATATAGAAAACATATTCCAAAAATTTATATGGAACCAAAAAAGGACACGAATAGCCTCAGCAATCTTAAAAAAGAAGAATAAAGTGGGAGGTATCACACTTCCTGATATCAAGTTATACTACAAGGCCATTGTACTCAAAACAGCCTGGTACTGGCATAAGAACAGGCATATAGATCAATGGAATAGAACAGAGAACCCAGAAATAAACCCACAGTTCTATGGACAACTGATATTTGACAAAGGAGGTAAGGAAATACAATGGAGTAAAGACAGCCTCTTTAACAAATAGTGTTGGGAAAATTGGACAGCTACCTGCAAAAAAATGAAACTAGATCACCAGCTTACACCACTCACAAAAATAAACTCAAAATGGATAAAAGACTTGAATGTAGGCCGTGAAACCATAAGCATCTTAGAAGAAAACATAGGCAGTAAGCTCTCCGACATCTCTCGGAGCAATATATTTGCTGATTTATCTCCACGGGGAAGTGAAATAAAAGACAGGATAAACAAATGGGACTATATCAAACTAAAAAGCTTTTGCACAGCTAAAGACAACAAGAACAGAATAAAAAGACAAACTACACAATGGGAGAACATATTTGACAATACGTCTGATAAGGGGTTAATAACCAAAATTTATAAAGAACTTGTAAAACTCAACACCAGGAAGACAAACAACCCAATCCAAAAATGGGCAAAAGAGATGAATAGACACTTCTCCAAAGAGGACATACAGATGGCCAATAGGCATATGAAAAAATGCTCAACATCACTAATCATTAGAGAAATGCAAATTAAAACCACAATGAGATATCACCTTACACCAGTCAGAATGGCGCTTATCAACAAAACAACACAGAATAAGTGCTGGCGAGGATGTGGAGAAAAGGGGACCCTCCTGCACTGCTGGTGGGAATGCAGACTGGTGCAGCCACTGTGGAAAACAGTATGGAGATTCCTCAAAAAACTGAAAATCGAACCGCCTTTTGACCCAGCTATCCCACTTTTAGGAATATACCCCAAGGACACCATAGAACGGCTCGAAAAGGAGAAATGCACCCGCATGTTTGTGGTAGCATTGTTCACAATAGCGAAGATCTGGAAACAGCCCAAGTGTCCGTCAGAGGACGAGTGGATTAAAAAACTTTGGTACATATATACTATGGAATACTACTCAGCCATAAGAAATGATGACATCGGATCATTTACAATAACATGGATGGACCTTGATAACATTATACGGAGTGAAATAAGTAAATCAGAAAAAAAACTGAGATGAATCCATACATAGAAGGGACATAAAAATGAGACTCAGAGACATGAACAAGAATGTGATGGCAACAGGGGCGGGGGGGTTGGGGGAGGGGGGAGGAGGTGAAGAAGGAGAGAGGGGTTAGGGGAGGGGAGGGGCACAAAGAAAACCAGATAGAAGGTGACAGAAGACAATTTAACTTTGCAGGAGGGGTATACAGCACAATCAAATGTCAAAATAATCTAGAGATATTTTCTCTCAACATATGTACCCTGATTTATCAATGTCACTGCATTAAATTTAATAAAAAAAAATAAAAATAAAAATAAAAAGCAGTGGTACATATATACAATGGAATACTATGGGGCCATGAAAAAGAAGGAAATATTACGTTTAGCAACAACATGGATGGACCTGGAAACTATTATGTTAAGTGAAATAAACCAGGCAGAGAAAGAAAAAAAAAAAAAAAAAAAGAAAAACTGATGATTGATACTTCTCATCTCTCTCTGTTTTTCTGTCTGTCCCTGTCTATCCCTCTCTGTCTCTGTTAAAAAAAAAAAAAGTTAAAAAAAAATGAAGTAGCTTGATATATTGTTACCTGGAAAAATAGTGTTTATAGTATGGTATGTGAATAAAGCAAGTTGTAGCATAATATGTCTAGATTAGTCCCCTTTCTAGAAAGTATAAAAGAAAAAGTATATACTATATAACTATAGAAAAAAAGTCAAAGTATATGATAACACTGACAGAGGTAACTAACCACTGTTATATGTATGTAACAGTGGTTAGTTACTTCTGGGAAAGTAGAATTGGTGTAGAGAAGTATTTTCTTCCCTCAATTTTATATGAATCCACACAATGGTGGGATTATGGGAAATTTTCACCCCCTGTTTTGTGTTTTCCTAGGGTTTCTTTAAATTGAAAAAACTCCAAAAGTAAATAGGAATGAGTGATTTAAAGAATGTTTTGAGAACATATTTATATCCCAGATATTAATGTCGCTTTTGAGGTTTTTAAATATTATTGATTCAGTGTAATCTTATCCTACACCAAAAATGCTTTTCCAAGATTTCTGAGAGTTCTAGAGCTTACAGTAGCTTTTATTTTGGAGTCTGCTTCTGCCTAATTCCAGACTCATCCACTCCTCACCTTCTAAAGCTGCGCTTTCCTTTCTGCTCCATGCCACCCTAGCTGCAGAGTGCAGCCCCTCCTTTGATTTCTCCCCTCCTTCCAGCTTTTACACTGGGCATTTGCATGTGTAGCACCTTTTCTGAAGATTTAGGGAGGCAGAAAAGGTTTGCATTTAAAATATTGCAAATAGGCCCTGGCCAGTTGGCTCAGCGGTAGAGCGTTGGCCTAGCGTGCGGAGGACCCGGGTTCGATTCCCGGCCAGGGCACACAGGAGAAGCACCCATTTGCTTCTCCACCCCTCCGCCGCGCTTTCCTCTCTGTCTCTCTCTTCCCCTCCCGCAGCCAAGGCTCCATTGGAGCAAAGATGGCCCGGGCGCTGGGGATGGCTCTGTGGCCTCTGCCTCAGGCGCTAGAGTGGCTCTGGTCGCAACATGGCGACGCCCAGGATGGGCAGAGCATCGCCCCCTGGTGGGCAGAGCATCGACCCTGGTGGGCGTCCCGGGTGGATCCCGGTCGGGCGCATGAGGGAGTCTGTCTGACTGTCTCTCCCCGTTTCCAGCTTCAGAAAAATGAAAAAAAAAATATTGCAAATAATTTAATGGGCTGTTAAACATCTTTCTTTTTGAAAGACTTTCAGTCACTTTTCTACCTTCTCACCTTTTCCGTCACTAGTAGATATGGCCCCTGCTGTGTTGTCTCCTTACACTAGCAACACACCTTCTTCTCTCCCGTCTCTTTTTTCTGTTCTTCCCATGGGTCCTGAATTCTTTATGTGACTTAAGCAGAGAAGGTCGGGTATCTCTTCTATTTCCTAATGTCCTGGAGGCCATATCTCACACCAAAACAACCTGTCGAGGTCTATTCCTCAACAATAACAGTTACTTACCCAAGAGGAACTTCGGTGCCTGCTGTTAAAATAATAGTTTCCTCTGTTTCACTACATGTACTGGTTATAAGTGTAACTGATAAAGTAGCACATTAGTTATCTTTATTAACTCTCTCTGAGTTTTTTCTTCTTTCTGAGTAAAGCCTTACCCTTTAGGCGGTGGTGTTGATAAATGAGTTCTAACTGAACTTGGCTTCCTGCTGTGAAACCGAGGGGTTGTGAAATGTTGGCATTATTATGACATCTAATTACATTTTTCTTTTATTAGGATCAGGGAGCAAACAAGGGACTTATGCTTAGGCTAGAACCTCTTTGCTAAAAAGTTAGCTTTTGTGATGAAAGTGTAAGCAGACATGCAATTTATAAACTTGCAAATTATTATTCCTTGACAGAACTTTAGTCTGATAGTTATTCTATGAAAACACGGTCCTGTGGCATTAAGAGACCTAACCAAAGTCAGTGTAAGATTTACTGTTAAATACTTTCCAAATGACCAGTCTCACTTAAAATTCCCAGTGTTGGGAGCAATTCTGTATTTCACTAGTCAGCGCACTCACCGTTTTCCAAAGACATTCTCATCTCTCTCCTCCAGCTTCCAACACCCTTCCTTTCTTTTCATTCTCAGCTATGATCTTATTTATTTTCCTGAGAAAACAGAAGCAAACCAACCTCCTGTTGTAACCCCACACCCTGCCTTTCATCCTCTTACAGTGGACGGAGGCCAGTCCTTTCATTTGTGTACAGAATCCCACCCCTCTGTGTACTTGTGGCCTGAGCGCTTACCATTATCGCGGCACTCCTCAATAATCACAGTTTACCTTTTACATTAGATAATTCCTGTACGCATACAAACATGCCATCATAAGTTCTGTGTTCAAAGAAATTCCTTTTAGCTTTTCTTGATTTATAGTTCAATCCGGCTACTACTCTATTTTATTTTTTTTACTGAGAGGCAGGAAAACAGAGACAGACTCCCACATGCTCTCTGACTGGGATCCACCCGGCAAGATCCCTACCGGGTGATGCTCTGCCCATCTGGGGTTGCTGCTCTGTTGCTTGGCAACCGAGCTATTTTAGCATCTGAGAGGCCACAGTGCCATCCTCAGCACCTGGGGCCAACTTGCACAAACCTTTTGAGCCATGGCTGTAAGGGGATGCGAGAGAAAGAGAGAGAAAGAGAGAGCGCAAGCAGGGGGAGGGGTGGAGAAGCAGAAGGTCACTTCTCCTGTGTGCCCTGTCTGGGAATCGAACCTGGGACTTCCACACACCAGGCTGATGCTCTGCCACTGAGCCAACCGGCCAGGGCACACTCCATTTTTTTGTTCCCCTTAGAGAAAAGTTCCTTGAAAGCATGTCCTGACCTCACCAGGTTTTCCAGTCAGGTTTTCATTCCGCCACTCAACTGAAACTACAGTTGTCAAGGTTTCTGGTGACTTCCCTGTCACTGCGTCCGGCGGCCAGTTCTCAGTCCCTGTTTCGCTGTACCTGTGCAGCACTTGGACAGACTACTCTGGCCTTCCTGAAGAGCTTGCTTCACTTGGCTTCTGGAACGTCACCCTTCCTGGTTTCCTTCACCCTCACTGGTCGTTCCATGCATTCTTTCACTGTATCTTCATCTTCCCTGACTTTTAAATACTGGCGAGTCCCAGAGCTCAATTCTTAGACCTCTTTTTTCTCCTCTCTGTTTAATTCCTAAGTAATCTCAACCAGTTTCATTGCTTTTATTCTCATTTTTATTGTGGTGACTCCTAAATTTGTATCTTAAGCTTCAGTCTTCTTTGAACTCCAGACTTGCTTGTTTTAATGCCTGGGCTGCATTTTGGGGGATGTCTAATGGGTATCTGTTTAGTATATAATGTTATAGTAATTAAATATATAGAAATATAAAAAATATGGAAGATATATAAAAATAATTAAGATATATTAAAATTAAGGAAATTAAATAAACTTATGATGTCTGGATAGGAATTAATATATATATATAGTGTGTGTGAAGTTATACATAGATAAAAAGTGGCTTGATGTCATAACTCTAATGTGATAAACAGACTTTGACTTTTTTTTTTTTGACTTTCAAGCAGGGCCCAGTTAGTGTGTGTGTGAAGTTATACATAGATAAGAAGTGGCTTGATGTCATAACCTTGTAAGTTAACGTAAATAAAAACATCTTAAAAAGTGGTTTGATGTAACATTTCAATAGATTAACATAAAAGGAGTTCCCTATAAGGAACTCTCAAAAAGGTGGTTAGAGGTGATAATCCTGTAGATTGACACCTGTTAGAAGGCGTTGGCCAGAAAAGATACTAAAGCTGAGGGGCCGCCTGCTGCAGTAGTCGCCCAGACTCCAATGTGAATGTGGATTGTCTCCACGCCGCTCTGAACTCTGACCAAAGACAGCCGAGAGGAGCACGCCGACGGGGCCCCCTTAAGCTGTACCCAGGCACGCCAAAAGGATTTGTGAGTAATAAATTGCCTGTGTGATTCTTGCAACTAACTTGTGTGTTGGTTGTGTTTTTCCTCTGGTGGCAGTTAGTGTCAGCACTTATCAGTAGCATCTTCACAGCCGCCTCAAGAGTAGTCTCGAAGAGGCCCTGGCTGGTTGGCTCAGTGGTAGAGCATTGGCCTGGCGTGTGGAAGTCCCAGGTTCGATTCCCAGCCAGGGCACACAGGAGAGGCGCCCATCTGCTTCTCCACCCCTCCCCCTCTCCTTCCTCTCTGTCTGTCTCTCTCTTCCCCTCCTGCAGCCGAGGCTCCATTGGAGCAAAGATGGCCCAGGCGCTGGGGATGGCTCCATGGCCTCTGCCGCTAGAGTGGCTCTGGTGGCAACAGAGCCACGCTCCGGATGGGCAGAGCATCGCCCCCTGGTGGGCGTGCCGGGTGGATCCCGGTCGGGCGCTTGCGGGAGTCTGTCTGCCTCCCTGTTTCCAACTTCAGAAAAATACAAAAAAAAAAAAAGAGTAGTCTCGAAGAGGCTGCCAGCTTGCTGATAAGCAGGAGTGTCCCACTGCACGGGGAAGTCGATCAGGGACACCTGATCGATGTAGAGCTTGGGCTCTACTGGGACAGTATCTCAGACTGAATATATGCTACCCTTTCCCCAGTTTTACTTATTTCACAAACTAGTACTTCTAGCCACTTCTAGTCAACCAAAAATCTTAGAATCATTTTTCTTTTTAAAGATTATATTTATTGATATTTTTAGGGGGGGGAGAGAGAAAGGCATGGGGAAGAGTGGGGATCATCAGTTCATAGCTGCTCTCATACATGCTCTGACTGGACAGGCCCAGGATTTGGAACCTCAGCATGCCAGATCAGTGCTCTGTCCACTGCGCCACCACAGCTCCGGCTCTTAGGGTCTTTCTTGACTCTACTTTCACATCCGATATCCAGCCCACGAGTAAATCTGACCAGCTCTATCTCAGTGTAGACCGAGAACCTGACCATTTCTTACCGCCTCTGCCCGCTCTCCCCGTGGTCTCAGCTACTGCCATCTCTTCCCTGGGTGACTGCAGTAGCTTTTTAACTGGTCTTCCTGTTTCCAGTGTTGGCCCCTATGGTTTTTCCTCCACACAGTAATCGGAGTGATCCATTTAAAACATTATTTCCCTGATTAAACTTTTTCAATGGTTTTGCATCACATTTCGAATCTAAAAATCCTTGCCTTGGTCTGCAAGATACTGAGTGATTTGGCTCCCGGCAACTGTGCTGACTTTGTCTTCTACCTCCGACTCCCTCATCGGTTTGCAGCCACAACCATCTCCTCACTGTTGTTTTAACACAGCAGACATATTCCTGCCTTCACACTGCTGTCCCTTCTGCCTGTGTGTTCTTCACCCAGGTTTTCACGTGGCTTCATTCTTCATTTCATTTAGTTCTCTACTCAAATGCCAGTTCATCATAGAAGCCTTTTTGATCATGCTGTTTGAAATAGCACCCTATTCCCCATGTCCTGCCTGCCCGCAGTCTCTATTCTGTATCCTTCTTCATTTTTCTACTGCAGTGTTTATCACTTCTTCATATTTTCTATTTATTTTTCTCCCTTTTGAAGGTTCTATGATGTTTCATTGCTGTATCCCAGCACCTAGAATATTACCTGTGGCACTCAGTGTTTGTTGAGTGAATGAATGAATGAATGGATTGGGATTGTTACTGTGAAAGGTGCTGCTTTGAACGTACCTGTATATGTATTTGCTTGAGTATCTGTTTTCAATTATTTTGGATACGCATGCCTAGGAGTGACATTGCTGGGTCACATGGAAATCTGTGTTTAATTTCTGAGAAACTGCCAGACTCCTTTCTTTCACAGCTGAACCACTTTACATTCCCAACAGCAATGTACAAGAGTTCTCATTTTTCCACATCCTCTCTAACACTTATTATTTTTATATTTTTATTATTATTATAGTCATCCTGGTGGGTGTGAAGTGGTTTTATTAAAAATTAAATTTATTGGGGTAACATTGGTTAATAGGATCATGTAGGTTTCAAGTATACATGTCTGTGATGCATGATCTGTATATTGCATCATGTGCCCACCACACACAATCAAATGCTCTTCTGTCCTCATATCTTTGGCCCCCATTACCCTTTACTGCGCTACCCCCTTCCCTCCGGGACCCACCACACTGTTGTCTGGGTCTCTGAGTTTCAGTTTTCTACCCCCATATGAGTGAAGTCATATGGTTTTTAGCTTTATCAAGTGGTTTCTCATTGTGGTTTTGATTGTATTTCCTAATTACTAATGATATTGAGCATCTTTTCGTGTGCTCGTTGGCCATTTGTGTATCTTTTTTTGGAGAAAAGATTTTTTTTGACAACTATTATAACACTATTCTATTTGATGAAGTCTTCTCCTGTTTTGGTTAAATATCTCTTGATTATAACCCTAGTGTGTGCTATTAGAACAGAAGTTGGTACACTATGGCCTGTGGACTAAATTTAGCTCACTGCCCATTTTTATGTGGCCTGCATGGTAAGCATGATTTTTACCTTTTAAATGGTTTGGGGGAAAATCAAACGAAGAATATTTCATGACACACAAATGATATGAATTTTTTTTTTTACAGAGACAGAGAGAGTCAGAGAGAGGGATAGATAGGGACAGACAGACAGGAACGAAGAGAGATGAGAAGCATCAATCATCAGTTTTTCGTTGTGACACCTTAGGTGTTCATTGATGGCTTTCTCATATGTGCCTTGACTGCGGGCCTTTAGCAGACCAAGTAACGCCTTGCTCGAGCCAGTGACCTTGGGTTCAAGCTGGTGAGCTTTTTTTTTTGCTCAAGCCAGATGAGCCCGCTCTCAAGTTGGTGACCTCGGGGTCTCGAACCTGGATCCTCCGCATCCCAGTCCAATGCTCTATCCACTGTGCCACCGCCTAGTCAGGCAAATGATATGAAATTTAAATTTCAGTGTTTATAAATAAAGTTTAGTTGAAGACATAGCCGTACCCATTCATTTATATACTGCCTGGCTGTTTTCACACCTTAACAGCAGAGTTCAGCAGTTGCAATAGAGGCCATATGGCCCACAATGCCTAAATATTTAATGCCTGACTCATTGCAGAAAAAAATTGCCTGCTCTGTGTCCTACTCTGTTCAGGCTGTTATAACAACAGATACTTATTTCTCACAGTTCTGGAGGCTGGGAAGTTTAAGATCAAGGCACCAGCAGATTTATTGTCTGGTGAGGGCCCCATTTCTAATTCATAGATAGCCACTCACTTACTGTGTCCTCACATGGCAGAAGGGACAGGGAGTTTTTTTGGATCTCTTTTATAAGGTCACTAATCTTATTCATAAGGGCTCCACCCTCATGACCTAATTACTTTCCAAAGGTCCCACCTTCTAACGTCACATTGGCGGTTATGTTTCAACATATAAATTGGGCGGGGGAACACAAACATTCAGTCTGTTGGACCCTGTATTAAAAAGTCTTTGTACTTAGCTTCTGACTTTTTTAAAATTTTTTTTATTTTTTTTATTTTTCCGAAGCTGGAAACGGGGAGAGACAGTCAGACAGAGTCCCGCATGCGCCCGACCGGGATCCACCCCACACGCCCACCAGGGGGCAATGCTCTGCCCCTCCGGGGTGTCGCTCTGTTGAGACCAGAGCCACTCCAGCGCCTGGGGCAGAGGCTGAGGAGCCATCCCCAGCGCCCGGGCCATCTTTGCTCCAATGGAGCCTTGGCTGCGGGAGGGGAAGAGAGAGACAGAGAGGAAGGAGAGAGGGAAGGGTGGAGAAGCAGATGGGCGCTTCTCCTGTGTGCCCTGGCCGGGAATCGAACCTGAGACCCCTTGCACGCCAGGCTGACGCTCTACCACTGAGCCAACCGGCCAGGGCCAGCTTCTGACCTTTTAACAACCATGTTCATTGATGACCAGACAAGCCCTTAGGAGAGTAAAAATATACTTGTGGAGAGGGCTCAAAAGTCTAGTATTCAGTTTAGTTCTTATAGATGACCAAATGTTTTTTTATTTTGATAGATCTTAACTCCAAGGTTAAATGATTAATGATAGGAACAAAATGTAAAATTCCTAAAGCATTACTTAAATTCCAACTATCACTATCATTGACTAGTGATAGTAGTGGAGTCTCAGTAAGGTTCCAGCTCTCACAACACATTCTAATTTCATGATGTCACCTCTAAACACTCCTTTGGCTCTGAATTCTGAAATTATGATTCTAACATTGAATGTCAGCACTTTATTATGTTGCTCAATATCCCATTGAACAGGAGCATTCTGTATCCCAGAACTTACAGAGCTCTTCTGTAACTCAATTATTTTGAAGATTTGTCTGCTCTGTTTGAGTAACAGAATCTTCTTATCCTTCAAGATTTCTTTGAATTTTTTTCAAATGAGACTTCAATTTGATTTGTATCCATATTGTATTGATTTCAGTAGATGTGCATTTTGTTAGGAGGTTGTTAATGAGTCATTGACATGCTCTGTGTAGGCCTTTTGTTGTTGTTGTTGTTTTATTTTTTCGTATTTTTCTGAAGTGAGAACCAGGGAGACAGAGAGGCAGACTCCTGCATGCGCCCGACCAGGATCCACCCGGCATGCCCCTAGGGGGCGATGCTCTGCCCATATGGGGCGTTGCTCCTTTGCAACAGGAGCCATTCTAGCACCTGAGGAGGAGGCCATGAGGCCATCCTCAGTGCCTGGGCCAGCTTTGCTCCAATGGTGCCTTGGCTGGAGGAGGGGAAGAGAGAGACAGAGAGAAAGGAGAGGGGAAAGGGCAGAGAAGCAGATGGGTGCTTCTCCTGTGTCCCCTGGCCAGGAATTGAACCGGGACTTTCACACACTGGGCCAATGCTCTACCACTGAGCTAGCCAGCCAGGGCTTTGTAGGCCTTTTGAACATATGTTGACTTAAGGAAATATCTGTGGTTTAAAAATACCAAGAGGTACATACAAATGGCCTACAGATATATGAAAAGATGCTCATCTTCACTTACTGTTAGAGAAATGGAAATCGAAACTATAATGAGATACCACCTCATACCTGTTAGATTAGCTATTATCAACAAGACAGGTAATAAGTGTTGGAGAGGCGTTGGAGAAAAAGGAACCCCGTTCACTGCTGGTGGAAATGTAAACTGTACAGCCACTATAGAAGAAAGTATGGCAGTTCCTCAAAGTATTAAGACTAGAACTACCGCCTGACCTGTGGTGGCGCAGTGGATAAAGCGTCGACCTGGGAATGCTGAGGTCGCCGGTTCGAAACCCTGGGCTTGCCTGGTCAAGGCACATATGGGAGTTGATGCTTCCAGCTCCTCCCCCCTTCTCTCTCCCTCTCTCTCTCCTCTCTAAAAATGAATAAATGAAAAAAAAAAAAAAAAAAGACTAGAACTACCATATGACTCAGCATTCTCTCTACTGTGTATCTCCCTCCAAAACTAAAAAACATTGGTACGTAAAGACACATGCATCCCCATGTTCATCACAGCATTATTGACAGTGGCCATGACATGGAAACAACCGAACTGTCCTTTGACAGAGGATTGGATAAAGAAGATGTGGTACTTATATACCATGAAATACTACTCAGCCATAAGAAATGATGACATAGTAACATTTACGACAACATGGATGGACCCTGAGAACATTATACTGAGTGAAATAAGTAAATCAGGAAAAGCTAAGAACTATATTATTTTATACATAGGTGGAATACAAAACTAAGACTCGTGGACACAGATAAAAGTGAAGTAGTTACCAGGGGAAAGAGGTTGTGGGGGAGGGGAGTAAAGAGGGACAAATACACGGTGACAGAAAATGATTTGACTTTGGGTGATGGGCACACAACATGATCAACAGCTCAAATGCTATAGAAATGTTTCCCTGAAACCTATGTACTCTTATTGATCAATGTCACCTTGTTACATTTAATTTTCTGAATAAAATAAAATACCAAGAGGTAAAGAAAATTACACTCAATCATACACCTCCAATTTCTATAACAATATAGTATTACCATAAACGGAATACTGTATACCCAAATAATAATGTTATTGTGGAATCTACACTCTTATATTCTGCTGAGATATTTATAGTTAAGGGAAACTGAATTTTGTTTTTTGTTTTTTTGTATTTTTCTGAAGTTGGAAACGGGGAGGCAGTCAGACAGACTCCCGCATGGGCCCGACCGGGATCCACTTGGCACGCCCACCAGGGGGCGATGCTCTGCCCATCTGGGGCATCGCTCTGCCCATCTGGGGCATTGCTCTGCCACAATCAGAGCCATTTTAGCGCCTGAGGCAGAGGCCACAGAGCCATCCTCAGCGCCCGGGCAAAGTTTGCTCCAAAGGAGCCTCAGCTGCAGGAGGGGAAGAGAGAGAGAGGAAGGAGAGGGGGAGGGGTGGAGAAGCAGATGGGCGCTTCTCCTGTGTGCCCTGGCTGGGAATCGAACCCGGGACTCCCGCATGCCAGGCCGACGCTCTACCACTGAGCTAACCGGCCAGGGCCGGAAACTGAATATTTAAGAGTCAAGTTCAGTTCATTCCTAAAGAAAGAAAATTTGTAGCTATTGAATTATGGGTGAGATTTTATTAAGGTAAGAGCCCCCAAACCCTAGAGAGTGCTTACAGTAGGTATTAACATCACCAAATAAGTAGATGCAGTGCTCTTGTCCCTCAAGGCCTTTCAGCTTTCAAACCAACTCAGCTGCTATGATTCCCAAATACTTATCTTCTCTCATGAGGATACAAGGTTCTCTTCTGAATGAAGTCTTGTAAACCTCTAGTACAGTGGTAGTCAACCTGGTCCTTACCACCCACTAGTGGGCGTTCCAGCTTTCATGGTGGGCGGTAGCGGAGCAACCAAAGTATAAGTAAAAAGATAGATTTAACTATAGTAAGTTGTTTTATAAAGATTTATTCTGCAAAACTTAGTGAAAATCTGACATAAAGTACTTGGTAAGTAATTATTATTATATGCTTTAACTTGCTGTAACTCTGCTTTATAAATTTTATAAAGTAAAGTTACTTCCCTACTTTATAAATCACTATTACTGTGGAAATGGTGGGTGGTTAGAAAATTTTACTACTAACAGAGATACAGAAGTGGGTGATAGGTATAAAAAGGTTGACTACCCCTGCTGTAGTAGAACCAGGCTGATGTATGTCTTTTTGTATTTTTATTGATTTATAGATTCTTAACTCCTTGATTGGTAACTTTGCTAATTAAGGAAGCTCACTTTAATAAAAGTATTGTGTTTAGATGCTTGTTATTAGAAGCTGTGTGCCAAATGCTATTTAAAAATCCAATCATTGCCCTGGCAAGTTGGCTCAGTGGAAGAGCATCGACCTGGCGTGCAGGAGTCCCGGGTTCGATTCCCAGCCAGGGCACACAGGAGAAGCGCCCATCTGCTTCTCCACCCCTCCCCCTCTCCTTCCTCTCTGTCTCTCTCTTCCCCTCCCACAGCCTGGGCTCCATTGGAGGAAAGTTGGCCCGGGCGCTGAGGATGGCTCCGTGGCCTCTGCCTCAGGCGCTAGAATGGCTCTGGTTGCAACAGAGCGATGCCCCAGATGTGCAGAGCATCGCCCCCTGGTGGGCATGCCGGGTGGATCCCAGTCGGGCACCTGCGGGAGTCTGACTGCCTCCCTGTTTCCAACTTCAGAAAAATACAAAAACAAAATTTTTTTTTAAAAACACCAATCATTAAGGTTAAGAAGGTTTATTGCTCACAGTGCTTTACATAACTGACTCCAATGGTGTTACAGAGCCATTGATCTAGTGTTATCTTAAACATGCCTATCTGTGATGTGTTTGTCCATTATTCGAACCTATCAACACAATAAAGTATTTTTTAATGTTTATTTTATTGATTTTAGAGAGAGAGGAAAGGAGACAGAGAGAGTGGAACAGGGACATTGATTTGCTCCTGTATGTGCCCTGACCAGGGATTGAACTGGCAACCTCTGCGCTTCAGAACAATACTCTGACCAACTGAGCTATCCAACCAGGGCATGATCAAGTCTCTTTTTGCAAAAGAGAGGGAGAGAGAGAAGAGAGAGAGATGAGAAGCATCAACTTGTAGTTGTGTCACTGTAATTGTTCATTGACTTGCTCATATGTGCATTGACGTGGGGGCTCAAGGTGAGCCAGTGACCCCTTGCTCAAGCCAGCGACCTTTGGGCTCAAGCCAGTGATCTTTGAGCTCACACCTGTGACCATGGGCTGTATGAGCCTGCTCTCAAGCCAGCAACCACGGAGTTTCGAATCTGGGTCCTCAGCATCCCAAGTCAACACTCTGTTTACTGTGCCACCACTGTTCGGCGATAAAGTCTTAATAGTCAATTAAATAAACGACATTTGTTCACTGAAAAAAAGAGAGGGTTTGTTGCTGTTGTGCTTCAGGCTGCTACCCCATATGAAATCTGTAGTTGCTTTAATGGTATTTACTTTGTTATCAAGAATTCCTACTCTGCTTTCAAAGTTGGGTTCCACTTGGGTCTGTTTATATTCTAAAATCTTATTTTAGTATTTTCCATTAGGGTATGGCTTATCCTCATCTGATGTAGAACTGAGGTGTTTAGAGAATGAGCATAAGTAGGTGTTACTTCGTCTATATCCTTTGATCAGCTTTTGAAAATCCAGATACCTAGGTTGCACTTTTTTTTTTTGGTATTTTTCTGAAGCTGGAAACGGGGAGAGACAGTCAGACTCCCTCATGCGCCCGCCCAGGATCCACCCGGCACGCCCACCAGGGGCAACGCTCTGCCCACCAGGGAGCGATGCTCTGCCCCTCTGGGGCGTCGCTCTGCCGTGACCAGAGCCACTCTAGCGCCTGGGGCAGAGACCAAGGAGCCATCCCCAGCGCCCGGGCCATCTTTGCTCCAATGGAGCCTTGGCTGCGGGAGGAGAAGAGAGAGACAGAGAGGAAGGAGAGGGGGAAGGGTGGAGAAGCAGATGGGCGCTTCTCCTTATGTGCCCTGGCCGAGAATCGAACCCGGGTCCCCCGCATGCCAGGCCGACACTCTACCGCTGAGCCAACCGGCCAGGGCTAGGTTGCACTTTATACCAAGTAAATCAGAATGTATGGAGTAAGAGCCATGGGTATATATATATATTTTTAAAGATTGCATTGTTCAGCATGGTTTAGAAACCACTGCTTTACTTATTAGCCATATAACTTAGAGCAGGGATAGTCAACCTTTTTATACCTACCGCCCACTTTTGTATCTCTGTTAGTAGTAACATTTTCTAACCGATTCCACAGTAATGGTGATTTATAAAGTAGGGAAGTAACTTTACTTTATAAAATTTATAAAGCAGAGTTACAGCAAGTTAAAGCATATAATAATAATTACTTACCAAGTACTTTATGTCAGATTTTCGCTAAGTTTGGCAGAATAAATCTTTATAAAACAATTTACTATAGTTAAATCTATCTTTTTATTTATACTTTGGTTGCTCCGCTACTGCCCACCATGAAAGCTGGAATGCCCACTAGTAGGCAGAAGGGACCAGGTTGAATACCACTGGCTTAGAGCAGTGGTCCCCAACCCCCGGGCCACGGACTGGTACCAATCCGTGGGCCATTTGGTACCGGTCCACAGAGAAAGAATAAATAACATGAAACATTGTCAGAATAACAAATTTAAATACAGCCTGAATAATGAGGACATGCTTGTTCCTCCTTTAACTTATCCCAATAAATATCGTAAGTTCGACAATTATATTTAAAAATACCACAGTTTTTACGCCGGTCGCATAATTTTATTTTGTGCATTTATCCATCCCACTCTAAAGGCCAGTCCGTGAAAGTATTTTCTGACATTAAACCGGTCCATGGCCCAAAAAAGGTTGGGGACCACTGGCTTAGAGGGTCTTACCCCCAGTGTCTATTTACTCCTCAGCATTAATTAGATGGCCTTATAATAACACATTTTAGTTACTTGGAAAAAATGTGCTATATATATTAACATTATCATTATTATCACTATTATTTAGATGGTAAAAAAGCCATTTTTGTGATGAAATATACATAATAAATTTACCATATTCATTTTTAAGTGTATATTTCAATAGCGTTAAACACATTCACATTGTTGTACTACCATCACCATCTCCAGACTCTTTTTCATCTTCTCAAACTGAAACTCCAGGTCCATTACACATAACTCCCTTCCCTGCAGCCTTGGTGACCAACCACCACTCTACTTTCTATCTCTATAAATCTGATGACTCCTGGGACCTCATATAGAAATCATACAGGATTTGGCTTTCTGTGACTGACTTATTTCAATTAGTGCATGTCTTCAAGATTCGCTCATGTTGTAGCTGTGTCAGGATTTCTTTCCTTTTTAAGGTTGAATAATATTCCATTGTATGTACATACAGTGGATAGCATGTATTAATAGTATATACCCGTGGTGGAATATTAGTGTTTATCCATTCATCCATTGATGGACTTGGATTGCTTCCACCTCTTGTCTATTGTGAATCATTTTGCTG
The DNA here is from genome assembly GCF_036850765.1 of Saccopteryx bilineata. Lineage (NCBI taxonomy): Eukaryota > Metazoa > Chordata > Mammalia > Chiroptera > Emballonuridae > Saccopteryx > Saccopteryx bilineata. The sequence goes on along the minus strand of NC_089491.1, from coordinate 385,264,273 downwards.
TGATCATGGATGTGCCAGAAGCCAATTTTATTTATTTTTTTGTTGTTGCAATCGTGAAAGGGATTATTCTTTTGAGTTCATTCTCAAATGTTTCATTGTTGGCATATAGAAAGGCTATTGACTTTTTTTTTTAATGTTATTTATTTATTTATTTTAGAGAGGAGAGAGAGAGAGAGAAGGGGGGAGGAGCAGGAAACAACTCCCATATGTGCCTTGACCAGGCAGCTCCAGGGTTTCGAACTGGCAACCTCAGTGTTTCCAGGTCGACACTTGATCCACTACGCCACCACAGGTCAGGAAGAAGCCAATTTTAAGTGATAAACTGATGGTCTGTTCTCCCTTAAGATGCTCATCTGGAGTTGCTTGGTCTTTGTGGGTAGATGTTGGTGGAGTGCACCAGATGCGCGCGCAAGTACGTGCCCGTGGTGACTGGTCTTTTTACACAATATGGTAGAAATTAGATATTGCTTTCTAGATTTACTCAAAGGTGGTAGTGAGTTATTTTATTAAATCTGCTTTCTCGCTCAAGCTGTGGATCAATCCCACAGAAGCTGTGTTTTACTAACATAGTGACAAGAGTCCCTGTCTAGAATGAAATAAAAGATTCATGCTGTATAGTTTAATCTAACTCTGAAATGCCGATAGGGCAAAATTGTAAGCTTCAAAACCAACCTAAAAAGGCTCCTGTATATGTTACGACTTTAGAAGTCATATGAACTAATTAGATCCAACCTAGAAGCCTCATTAGCATCCTTTTATTTCTGTCTGTGTTACTCAGATAAGCCATTTAGTCTACTTCTGTATACAATCTTAGTTTTTTTGTGTTACGGAACCTTGTACCTGAACTGGAAGCTTCCTTTTTTTATTAGTTTATTTTAGTTTTTTACTCCTTTCCATTCTTAATGAACCACTCTTTGTCTCTTGATGTCTGGAAGAGTATTGCTTTTTTTGGTTTGCTTCTTTTTTCTTTTAGGTGAGGGGAAGAGGGAAGATAGGCAGACTCCAGCATGCACCTCCACCATGACCTCGACCATGATGGGGATCCACCCAGCAACCCCATCAAGAGCTATTTTTAGCACTTTAGGCTGATACACTCCAAAGGAGCTATCCTCAGCACCAGGAGCTACGCTCCAAACCAATCAAGCTACTGGCTGTGGGAGGGAAAGAGGGAGAGAAGGGAGAGAGGGAGAGGGAGAGGGAGAGAAGCAGATGGTTGCTTCTCCTGTGAGCCCTGACTGGGGATTGAACCCCGGACGTCTTATCCCGGACCAGCCCTCTGTCCACTGAGTTACTGGCCAGGGCCTGCTTTCTTTTTACAGATAGTTCAGATAGATGTTTTATAAGAAATCCACTATGTTAGTAAGTGAAAAAGTCATAGGGGCACACAACTTTGAAAAAGTAGTGATCACTTGTTTTAATGTTGTATTGTATTTTTCTTCCCATTGGTTTGAGAGAGAGAGCGAGGCAAGGAGGGAAGGGAGAGAGAGAGGCATCAACTTGTTCTTTTCACTTAGTTGTTCTATTTTAGTTTAACACTGTATTTCTGAAGGCATTTTTACATATTTCCACAACCCACCCACCGATTCTTACAGCATCAAAGAATGAATTTTCATGTGTATTTTTCACCTGCTCCCTTTGACACATTCTTAATCTTTCATTTATAATACAAAGCATTGTATATAAGTGAAACAGACTTGGCCACATCACTGAAGGGCTAGAGACTTTCAACTCTGCTGGTCTTGTTGGGTTAGTAAGCAGGCTGCATCTGTGCGCCCTAAAAGGGAGCATCTGATGAGACAATGATTTTAGAAATATGAGCAGCTCGTTCTTCTTGTCTGAAGACTTGTCTGTCAGATTCTACAGTCTGAGGGGCTATGAGTGAGTAAACAAACCTTCTTTCTTTCCAGATCTCCATCTGCTGGTGGACGTGGCCTGCAAGCAAGAGCACTTTCCAAAGGAGGAAGAGTTAAAAGAGTGAGGATGGATGACAAATGGGATATTGTGCACTAGCTGTGGCTGGAAGCAGACTAGCCTTGCACATAACACACTGTTGGGATTTTTTCAGTTCTGTTCAGGAAACATATTTTTGTTCTGTTTAGAATTTTATTCATTGGAAATTGGGAATTTGGTATTTACTACCCTGTTCAGTTCAGATTGTTTACCTTGACAAACTACTATACATCTAGCAGCCTTTTTTTTTTTTTTTTTTTGCTGCCCAGATCCCTTTCAAATGAAAAGTCCTGGCCTTCTGTTACAGCCAAGAAGCATCTACAAACTGCTGCATCTATGGTACTGGAAAATAATCTGTGTGTGCTGTGTGCTGATTTGTCATCTTGCCACTCAAATTATGGTCAGCACAACTCCAGTGGGGACTTGATCTGTTTCAAATCACAGTGTGATTCTTTTAGAGAAGATTGTGTGAGAAACAAAGGCATGTAAGGTCACCAAGATCACAGGTCTAAATGGTTCGGGAATTCCAGGGAAGTAACTCTGGGAAAGAGCTAATTTTCTAAGTGATTAACCAGGAAATGCTCTTCACTTCCTAACCCAGCATTCTGTTTCAAGAGCAAGGCATCCGGACTGGGACCATCCATCACACTTAACAACTCCTAATTCTTTTATATTAATGGGAGCATTCTTCTATTTTCATATCTTTCTTTAATTTTAATGATACATTATTACAAATAAGGCTTTGTTATATATATATCACTAATTTAAATGTCTTCTAAAGAAAAGTGTTTAACTTGCTAAATATATTTATAAATGCTGGTAGATTTAAAGGTTTAAAGTTTTATATCTTTATTAATATTGCAGGATAGAAGGATAAAGGATGTATGTGTAATATTTTTACTTTGAGGGGAAGTGTACAATGTGTGAACAAAAACATTAAGAGATTTAACACAGTGCTTTCTTATTTTAGATTTTTACACTCAATAAGTATAAATTCTCATCTGTATAGGGTGTATGTGAAAATTTTGGTAGAAACTGATTAGTAGTCATTTAACAGAAGCTTTAGCACCAATATTTTTAATAGTTTATATCTGATTTCGCTTCTGAGAAAATATTGGATAATGGGATAGACTACAACATTTTTATCTTATCTCCTCTGTAGGATTATAAACTCGAGTAGTAGGATTGTGGCACTGGGTTTAGGAGAGTAGCTTGGTTGTCCACTTCCTGTGGTTGGTCCCTCATTTGCTCAGACCAGGACAGCAAGAAACTTTCTGATTTAAATAAAGTTTCCTAATAAGCACTGCAGAAACAAATGGAAAGCCTAGGAATATGAAAGTAATTAAAAAGAAAGGCACTTAGCAATATGATAGAAGTACTATGGTAGTATTGTGGGTATAACGATTCAGTAAATTGCACTGTGCCTTCCCAGTGATGTCAAACCCTACAACTGTTACAAAGATAATTTTTTGGAAAAAGATGAGCTCTGCATTGGTGACTCAGTTTAGATATGAAAGTAGGTTCTGAAAAGTGACCTGTTTGGTTCACCTGATTCTACTGGTTGATGCCCATGGGATGGGCATTTATTCGTCTTAGCAAGGTTTAAAAGATGAACAGATCATCAAGAGGCCTACATCTTTTGACCAGACTGTGTCTTTTGGCAGAGTATGTGAAGAGGAGGCCCAATTTCCAAATGAAGGAACTTTGTTTTTTCTCTGTCATGTTGAAAGGTGATATACCATGGTGATATTTCTTCCCTTAAATATATCTTTCTTCGCTTTGTATGTTAAAGAGATAATATCTTCTGAGGAACATGTGTCAAGTAGGAACCTTAGCATGGATTTGGTTTCAGTTGTTTTTTAAGGCTTAATGAATGAAATAGTCTTTATCAGCTTTCCAAAGTTGTTTTAAAATATATGAATACAGCAGAGGAAGGAGCTAGCTCTCCTGCTGTGCTCACATGCCTGCTGCCTATCAGCTATAACAATCATCACTGACTTGAGTAAAAGGGAAAAAGATAAATGAAATCTTTGTGTGAATTAGCCAGTCAGGTCTGACACATACTAACAAGGTTCCTGACTAGCACTTCAGTGTTTCAAAGCCTTAAGCATGATAAATTTCAGTCAGCAATAAAGTGAACATTTCAATTTGACTTGTCTTGCTTGTATTTACTGTTTAGTTGAGTATTAGAAACCTCGGTCATTTTGACTATTAATCATAATAGTAATGTTCAAAAGAGAATGTACTGTTTTTTAAAGAATCGGCTTTTTAAGAGAATGTCGTAACTTTTTAATTTTCTAACTTGCACTTGAATAGATATTATATTTTTTAAATGCCATTAAGGTTAAGGACAATTCTTAGACCTGTTTATAGAAGCCTAGTTTTTTGGAATAGGATGCACGGTCTTCAAACGTTAGTCAATCCAGATGAGAAAGTGGGTCCTGAAGGATGACCTGTCTCCTGTGTAGGAGCACATGGTAGATATCAGGGAGAAAGCATTTCATTACCTCGGCGATAGCATCTTTGTGACATCGCTGTGGAAGCTGAGGCAGACCAACCCCTGAGAGATAACTCCCAAACTTTAAAGCCGAGAGTCATTTCCCGTGCTTGTCAATTCTAGTGACCTAAGCAAACACAGTGTATCAGTGAACTAAACCACCCAGAGCCATTTGGTTTGGTCCTTAGTATCTCAGGGTACCCAGGTTCAGAAGATCATCATCAGTCCCAGATCCTGGAGTTTCTTTAAGGGAGGGTAACCCCATTTATTTTTTTTTCCTTCTTTCAGCTAAATGTGTGTATTAACACTTAGGTTTGATTTTCTTAATTCCTTTGCAAGATTCAAGCAGGAATAAGTGAAGCAAAGTCCTTTAGTAACTTACTTTTTGTTTAGTTTAACTTTTAATATATTTTTGTATATATCATATAATGTATATTTTGCATTATTTATGCTGTACATAGCAAAAATAAAATAAAAATATAAAACCATAAAATATTTTTAAAGTTCTTTCCAGAAGAATTAGATCTATTTCTATTCTGTTTTTGTTGTTTTTGGGTTTGGTGTGTGTGTGTGTGTGTGTGTTGTGAGAGAGAAGAGAGAGAAAGACAGGAAAGGAGAGAGATGAGAAGCATCAACTTGTAGTTGTGGCATTTTAGTTGTTCATTCATTGCCTCTTATATGTGCCTCAACTGGGGGGACTCAAGCCAAGTCAGTGACCATGGGATCATATTGATGATCCCACTCTCCAGCCAGAGACCCCACCATGCTCAAGCTGGTGAGCCCATGCTGAAGCCGAATGAACCTGTGCTCAAGCTGGCGACCTTGGGGTTTCAAACTTGGACTTCAGTATCCCAGATTGACGCTCTATCCACTGTGCCACCATCAGTCAGGCTATTTCTATTCTTTTGAAAGGAGCTATAAGAAGTCTCTGCTTGCAATATATTCTTAGTGTTTAACCAATAAAGAAAAGGTGCTAAGTTAAGAATTTACATTAGAATTTATCTCTTTATGTTAGTTGTTAAGCCTAAAATATCAAAACCATTCTTATGAGCCTTTAGGGGAAAAAAGCTCAAAGTGAATAGCACTAGTAATTTTTTCCCAGTCAGGGCACATACAGAAACAGTTCTTGTCTCTCTTTCTCTCTTTTTTCCTCTCTCACTAAATCAATAAATAAAAGAATAAAAAAATTAAAAAGTGTACAGTTCAATAGTGTTAATCACATTCCCATTATTATACAGTTGTACAATCTGGAAAGATTATTGGTAGCAGGTCAAACAATTGTCTAGCCACAGTTAAATACAATCTGGTGAATTTAAAAATTCAAATTTTAGAAACATTAGAAATGCATTATTTCAAATGACGAGGTTACTAGAAGGGTTATAGTTCATGAATGTGGTAGTGAGCTAAAAATTAGTTTTCTTTTTGCCTACATTCTTCTCCTTAGGCATATTTATTTCCCCCTGTGCTTGCATTTATGACACAGACTTCCCTGCAGTCTTACATTGAGGGTATAGATCTTCTCACACAGGTGTGAGAAGACAAGAACATTCCAGCCCTCTGACATCACCCTGATCTAAAAGCTTTAGACAGAAGCACAATTTAGAAAAGCGCCATTGCATTTAAATCAGTAAGAGCTGAAGAAAAACTATGCATGAAATAGAGTCCTTACCAGGGTAGTAGACATAAGGGCAATAAATCAGTAAGCACCAGAGCACAGGATCACTTTATTCTGGCTTGGTGCCATTTATAGACACTAAAACCGGAAGGAGCAGAAATCTCTTTGAACTTATATTTGCAAAACCCTGTGCCTATTCTTTTTATCTTCTGGGTTTCCTTTATTTATTTATTTTTTCTCTTTATTTCCTCATACCATCATGCTCTCTTAGGTGCAGAATCTGCTTAGATATCTGTTTGAGGGGCCCTGATTTACATGGGGTAGCTGGCTGGCTTACCCAGAGATAGGAATGGAGGACTGAATTGGATGCAATTTGGATGTGGCTCGATAGAGGGAGTAGAGGAGCTGAGAGAAGACAGAGCGAAAGAACGTGTCTGGTGCGGTGTGCGCGCCCAAGCCGGAGCCCTGGCTGGCCAGGAGGAGGAGGGGCAGGCTGGGGGTGGTTGCCTCTAGCTGCTCCACCCTCACTTTGTGTCAGCAGGTAGAGAGCGTGATTGCAGTCTCAGGGGAGGGAGGCCGAGCTAGAACACCAATTACAAACCACAGGCTTCCTCCTCTAGGGGGTTGATCCAGAATTGTCTTTCTGGAAGGGAAGCACTCGAGTCCTTCCGAACTTTCCAAGTCCATCCATGATTCAGAGATACTGCCTTCTCTCTCTGGGATTTTTTTCTGTGTTCCTGGTAGTGAATTGTTGCTTTGCTTCTTGTCTCTGTCAAGATTTGGTCATTTTATACGCTGTTCGGGGAGAAAAAGAACTTTTGTTAGAAAGGAGATTTCAGAAATGACTTTGGATCCTCTAAGTGTTTTTAGAGTTCTTGGGGACAGTAGCTCTAACCCTGGAGTAAGTTTCTGCCTTTGACCTGCATGGCTTGTTTTTTCAGGCTGCGGAATTCCTCGGCACCTACCTGCAGTGTGGGGCACTTGGTTTGGTTGCAGAGTAAGAAGGTGGAAGAATGAGCTGCACTTGGTTAAACAGTTGAAATCTTTTTTTGAGCAGGATCTCTAAAAGCATAATTGAATTTGTTACACCCCCGTGGATTCCAGTGGGCCCTACAGCGCAACAGGTTTGCAGATTTCTTTTGAAATTCTTTTTTTTTTTTTTTCTCCCTCTGCCTCAGCAAAAGAAAGAATCTGTAGAACGGGTTCATGTTCAATTGCTTGGCTTTTCAGCACTTATTCTGAAGACTTTATAAGATTTTTAAAATTTGACCTCTGAACACTGGGCTTTGTAGTTGAAGTGTATTTATGTTTATTTAAGGGTGCTCATTTTAACATCTTAGAATCTAAGGTTTTGTTTGTACAAAGACCCAGATTCTGAGGTGGGCCTAGAAATAGCACAGACACCCTCCTCAGCCTTTTTACTTTTTCAGGGTCTTCTTAGAGCCTGTAGACTAATCACCTCCCTAACCCCCCCCTATCTTTTGTACCCCACCCCCTCAAGGAATTTGAAAACGTGTTAGGAATAGTCCTTTGTTTTACTTAAGAACTGAGAAAATTACAGATTATAAAATCGGGATAATAAAGCAGTTTCCAAAACACCTCATGGGAAATCAAAGTGTTGGGCATTCTCAAGCGGGAGAATAAAAGCTGGAATCCTTAAGAGAGGAAGAAAAGTAAAGATAGACAGTTTTTAAGTGGAAAGCTAACCTTTTCAGATGTTTTCCTAATTTGAAAGTTGGGAAAGGTTGCGATGCTCAGGATTATCCTGTAATATGTAAGGACATAAATTACCACCTGATTTATGGGCAAATTTAGATAGAACATTTAATAATTAGAGTATATTTTAAGTTCTTAAAAAATATCAATTCAATGGGCCTAGAACTTTGGCCACATTGAAATACTTTAATGTGTAAACGTTTATGAATACATTGCTGTAGCATCTTTGGACATCTCTCAAGGTGTGACCTGAAATGTTGTTCCCTATCCTTCCTCATTTAAAAGGAAAACTCTCCTGTGATCATTAGCCTTTTACCATTGACAAATTATGTGGCTTATAAAGGGCCATCTCTTTTCTGAGCTGGAGTTCTCTCTCACCTTCAATGCATGGCCTTAGTTGTTTACTTTGCCTTGTTTTGTTCATTAACATTGGGTTTAGTGGCTCGACAACTTGATGCATATGGAAGACCAGCACCAAGTGATCTGACATAATAAAAATTCAGGATGTGACATTCAACATCAAGCAAAGCGGGAGACTCCGAAGAGAAGTGGTGATATCTTTACTAATACCAGCGAAGATGGGAGAAGAGGACATGCCAGCCACAGAAGTGGGCTGAAAACACCCTCTGTCCCCCCGGTCCGGAATGCTACCTGTTCTTGGGAATATACTGTAGAGAAAGGACAGGCCCAAACTCTGCAATGGGTTTCTGAAACTGCAGCCTAAGTTCTTCCTTCATGTGTCTGGATCTGAGAACCTGCATTTGGTGTGAGCCGGTGGAAGCAGTATGCATGGCCAAAGAGCATTGCCGCAGCTGGTAGCATGAGTGGCGGCCACCAGCTGCAGCTGCCTGCCCTCTGGCCCTGGCTGCTGATGGCTACCCTGCAGGCAGGCTTCGGACGCACCGGACTGGTACTGGCAGCGGCGGTGGAGTCTGAAAGATCAGCAGAGCAGAAAGCTATTATCAGAGTGATCCCCTTGAAAATGGACCCTACAGGAAAACTGAACCTCACTTTGGAAGGTGTGTTTGCCGGTGTTGCCGAAATAACTCCAGCAGAAGGAAAACTAATGCAGGTAAGGATACCTTTATTATACTTCCCTTTCCATCTGTTTTAAACATCCCTTTTTTCTTTTGTTTCCCAAGCCAAATACTATTCAAGGGGCTTCTGTTGCTTAGCTGTTTATTTGTCTCATCTTCTAGGGCTGTTACCTTGTTGGCATTCTAACGTGAATTTTTATTTTGTACTCGAGAAGAAACCTATAAATCCTGCATTTTAGAAGCTTCTTGGCTTATTTTTAGCTCTGATATTACATTGCCTTTTTAGATACACATAGTAAGTAAGGCCTTTTACAAGTGATATATTCTAGACACAATTTTTTGATAGGTGAAATGTATGGGCTTGTATTTAATTGTGGACTGTACTTTATATCCTGTTTAAATTTGAAGTGAGCACGAAGGAGGCTGATTTTAATGGTCAGTAGCACCCTGAAATTCTAGAATGCCCTTGGAGCATATTTGATCACTGTGTCACTTTCAAAATTCAGTCAAGCTTGAATGCTATTGCTGGCTTTAGACCACGTGTGGCACCCTCTTGTTAAGCCCAAAATGGAGAGGACTGGATTACAAAATGGACACAAGGTGTAAACTTGCCTCCTTGATCACTTTGGTCCTATCTGCACATAATTTTATTATTTTCAAATTTAACCTGGTTTTTATTGACCCACTGAGTTTTTCAGACACAGTTTCAGACCAGGTGGTGATTTTGCCTATAACTCATTCATAACCCATTCTGTGTTGAATTTATGAACTGACTGGGGTCAGAGCATTTCACAGGTAAATTTGCTCTTTCCTCATGGTGAAGAGAGAGCCGACAGGGCTGTGTACCTTTCCACTGTGGCCTTTCAGTGTCTTAGTCCATAAAGTCCTGTTCTTTATTGATCACATTTTATGCTATGAAAGGGCTCTTCTTGCTGTAGCTCTTGGGCATAGATTAAAATGTTGTTAAATATGATTTATCTCAGCATCCAAGCTCAGATTTTTATTTTAGGATATGAACAAAACCAAAGTATTGTATGAGTTTATATTCTGGTCCACTTTGAAAAAGAAGATAAGAAAATTTAACAAATTATAGAATTCTCCTTTCCAAACATGGGTTTCTATATATATGATTTAGTGGTTTTTCATGATTACTTTTTAGGCAATATTTTGAAGCTGAGATAGTGAAGGGGAAGAAGAAGTGGTTGAAATGGAAGGCCTCGCTATTTAGAAAAATAAACAGGGAAAGAGACTGCATCTGGAAAAAACTGAAGAACTTTTGGATAAGGGTCGAATCATTTCATTTGAACTCTAGGATGGATGGAATTAGGAACATTTAAAAACTGAAACATAAATCATTTTGAATACAACAATTGCAAAGGAAACTTCCTTCCTGGCTTTCCCTTGTTAACACCCTGAATCATGAGGAATGTGCTCCATTTTCATTTTTCACTCTAAGCTATTTTACTCTAGAACCATACTTTGGTCTCAGGTCTTTGGGAGCCGTTCTAAGCTTTGTGCCTTCTTGACATCCCACAGCAGCGGCATGTCCAGCAGGTTAGTTATATACTGCATAAACTCGTGTCCTTTTTATCTTAAATTTTTTGTCTTCTCTCATAAAGCTCTACATCAAGTTTCTGTGTGTTCATAAAGAAGAAGGTGTATCAGAGACACTATCTGGCATTCCCTTTGCCAGTTATAATTTTGCCAATCATTATATCTTCTCTCATTTTGCCCTTTTCCTCACTCTGGTAAAATTTGTTAAATTTTTTTAGCTGTTAATGTTGAGCCTGTTAGTATACTTTAAGTACTGGCTATTTTGTGAAGAGGAATTTCACTGTGTCTGTTACTTAGCAAGGCCTTGCAGGCTTTGTGCTAGATTCACAGTTGGCATGATTGGCAATTTTCAGTCTTTCTATACCTTTTTATGTCCATATAAGCTTCTTCTAGGTCCACAATAAATTTGTCAACTGGCCTAGTATTAGTCTGGAGACTTTCAGTATTGCTCCTGGTTTATTGTCTACAAATCAGTTTTTAACCTACAATAGTTACTCAATTTTCTTAATAGTCTCTTAGGAGAGAATTATTTTTGAACTGCAAAAACAACCTTTTGAATGATAAGCTTCAGTTTTTCTTTATTCACTGTTTGATTAACTCTTTCAAAGAACTCTCGTATGTTGGGGACACACGGTTTTACAGTTCTAGAACCCAGGCTGTTCACTTCTTATCAGATCACACTGCACTCAGGTCTACTCAGCTGTGGTTAACCAAGCCTTTCATTTAACCGAAGGTCTGTTTGTATCTCCTAGAGGTGTGCTTTGCTCTACTTTAGCTGTCCTGGTGGATAGGTGTACCCTGGTGCCACAGATCTAGAGGGCTCTTGTCTGTTGGCCTTGAGGAATTTTGGATAAGTCTATGTAACTCTATCTATGAATGAATTATTCCAGCTGCCTGTTAAGCTAGATTGTCTCTGAAGATGCAGTCAGGTCTTTGTAAAACTGGGGGGGTGGGGGAGGCGGTGTTATGGATTGGGAAATGTAAAGGCATGAAAACAGTGATTTTAAAAAATAATAACCTTATTGTGGTTTCTGGAATTCTCTGGGAGTTTCAGAAACTCTTTAACATAATGCTCAATGGATTCAAGGAATATAGTTTCATAAGGAACAAATCAACTAGATTTTCACTTGTATTACAATTTTAATATTTCTTAGACAATCAAAGACATACATCCCTTGACAGTATGCCCCCAATTTGTTTAATAATAGACGGACCATAGAATTGTCTTTAAAATAATGTTGCTTGTCTCAATATCATCTGATAGCTGTGCAAACGAGGATGTTAAAGGCCAGGCCTTGATGAATTTTTGCCCTGATTCTTATACCTCACTTTTTGTGCTTAGTGTTTTTTTTTTTACCACAGTAATAATACATTTTACAAATGAAACTAGACCACCTTCTAGCTTCTTTTTAATTTTCCCATTGATTTGAGAGAAAGAAGCATCAACTCACCGTTCCACTTAGTTGTGTGCTCATTGATTGCTTCTGGTGTGTGCCCTGACGGGGGGTGGAACCTGTGACCACAGTGCACCTGCGGCGACACTTTATCCATTGAGCAACACGGCCAGGGCTACGAGATATGTTTAAAATTTTAAATTGTAATATTCTTTTTATAGTACTAGAAGAAAAAGTAGAGTAAGGAATGTTGCTTTTGCTATATTCTTCCGTTTCAAAACTCCCCATCTTAGCCCTAACCAAATCATGTTTTCCTTTCTTCTTTCCCCAGATGCTTCTCTGCATTACGTATCATTCCACACCCCTGTGCCGTTGGCCAGTGTCTTAGGTTCGTCCTGCGTTTGCCACAATCTCTGCCTCTGCCTTTCTTCTCATTTCCTTCTACATTTTTGTCTGATTCCACTTAATTTTTATATTTGGGATAACTTCCCTTCCACTGCTATTCTGGTCAGTATTTTCCTAACTAGCCATCAAAAATCCATGCCAAAAAGGACTTCTAACTCTGTGTAGTGATGGATGTTAACTGAACTTATTATGATAATTATTTCACAATATATACCTATATCAAGTTATGCTGTACACCTAAAACTAATACAATGTTATATGTCAATTATATCTCAATTAAAAGAGAGAGAGAGAGAGAGAGACAGTGGGAGACCAAAAAATCCATTTCAAGGAAACTTTCTAGATTTCCTAAGTATGGAAGTGACGGATAAGGAAAACTATCAATAAATAACAGTGATCATAACTTCTTACTGTTTTTATTTTCCATTTGAATACATTCTTCTCTTGGTTTCTACCATTGTTCATGGGAAATGTGCTAGAGCTTAGGTATTGTAATTGTTCTATTTTCCGGTTTGTTTTCAATGTTTGTTTATATTATTGCTAGTAGTAGGGTTGCCACCACTTCTAAAAGTGATGTCTTATCTTCTTTCTCGATTTTTGTTCCTTATTCACAAATGTTATTAGAGGGACAACCCCAAGTTAATCTTTTCTTCTCAAAGCAAAAGAAACAGAGGATCTTAGTGTAGTGCAAGAGAGGTCACCAGGTCTTCAACCATCACACTCTTCCTGTTCAGCTGGTTGTCCTGGATTTTCTTAGACTTCAGGATAAATTGATGCTCAAGATTAGAATGTGCTGCCCTGAGGCTTCAGACCTGCAGTGGGAGCTGCGGCAGTGAACACCTCCTAGGCAAATTCCCCCTTGCGTGATGTCTCTGCTTGCCCCTTAATTTACCGATTAGTCAACATCTAGTTATCCTATCTTTGCATTTTCACTTTATTTGTAGTCAGGTCCTGAACTGAATAGTTTGGGGAGGGAAAGAAAACTTTATTATAAAGTTTTGGACAAAGTCAGAGAGATAATGCTATGTAGCAAAATGGTAGGTAACAAAGTGACTAAAGTGTGACTCAGGGGACTGACTCTGAGCTCTGACTCTGTCATTAAGCAGTTGGGTGATGTGAGACAAAGTGGTTTTCACTTTCCTAGGCTTTAGATTTCATATCTGTCAGGTGGAGGGATTGAAATAGAATAGTGAACCACAAACTTATGTTGTGAACTTTACAGGTATGAACTCACTGACTCTTCACAACAACTTCATGAGCGAAGTACAGTACTTTTATTTTTCACATTTTTACAGCTAGGGAAACTGAGACTCAAACTGAATATCTGCCAAGGTCACGACCGTAACTAGTACAGGGCATAGTTGGAACTTGAACCCCAGAGCACAGGCTTTTCCAGCTCTGAAATTCCATACATCTAGGAATGCCATAGAGGCTTTGTGTAAATGACCAACTCCTGTCTATAGTAGAAAGGAATGACAATGATGGGCGTTATTCTCTGAGATTGATCCAGAAAACACAATATCCTACTAACTTCTGATAACCTCTGCATTTCTTGTACTCTCTGATTTGTGTTTCATCTGCAAAGATATTTGAGAAGCAATATACCAGGCCTATGGTCAATTTCTAATAAGGAATGACATAATAGATTTTGAAACAGCATCCATTGAACCATCATTGTGCAAGTTAAGAGTTCCTTGGAAGCAGAGATTTCAAAGATTTTGTGATTTTGCTTTGAGGCCAGCCTTTAAAAGACGTATTAATATTCAGGGTGCAGTCAACTGCCAGTTATTTATGTTAATGGAGGTGCAGATAATCCAATTAATTTATAATTGACTTTGGAAACTAGTCAGAAGTGCATTATCAGATGTAGTTCCTCTGTGTGCACAAACAGTCGTGGGTGCCTGCCTCCTGCAGTGCCAGCTCTGAGCCTTCTTGACTTGGCTTTGTTGTTAGAGGCCTGGCACCCAGAGGACAGAAGGGAGCTGCAGAATATTGTTTTTAAGTTAAGAAGATATCTCTTTTATGAGTAGCCATCAAACGGACTTGTATATATAATAGTTTAATACTTCAAGTGGATTCCAGTGAAAGTTTTGGAAGGTCAAATTCATAAATCTCTGTGGTCAGTAGGAGGTAATGAATGAGCAGTGCCCTGGTTATTGTCCCTGTCAGTCTAGTTAGTGTCCACTTAGCTGATTCCGGGGCTATAAATTTCCATGGCTTTTGTAGTAAATGTGTGTGTGGGTGGGGCTAACTCTTTATCTAAAAATTAGCCATAGTTTAATTTTTATGCAGTATTAAGGATATTCCTGGGCTTGTGGTTAGTTTGATTTGTTTGTTTTCAATAGGTTTTGCCTTTATATGTTATTCAATGAAAAGTGTTTTCTTGGAACTTTTTTTTTTTTTTGCTTTTCTCTTTTATTTTTTTCAAAGTGCTAAGTAGAGTAAAGGAAAAAGATGTTGTAAATGATGAATATAGTATTATAAATGTACTGTCAGGAACCAGAATCATTAACAAGGTATTATTAGAGAAGAATGTGATAACGATGTTCCATTGAATTTATGTTTTCTTCCAAGAAGCTTAAAATGATTCACTAATATGTGCAAGCCAGATAAGAACAGGTGATATTTACTTTATTTTACAGAAAAGAAAACATAGTGGGGAAGAGAAAACAAGTACATTGTCCAAGAACAAAGCTACACAGAGATGGTCCCGGGCTCTTTGTAGGCAAGAGATGAGTGATCCAATTTTTAGGATATCCAAGGCTGTGGCCTTCTCAGGGGCCACTTCTACCAAGTGAGAATCCTGAAAAGCTAAAAGATTGTCAGTGCCCGAGATCTCCTCTGTTTGGACCTACACGGCTCAGTGTGAAAATTCAGTCAGAAAACTATTGGGGAAGTGCTTTGCCAACTCCGGGTCTCAAAAAGCCCTGTGAGCCAGTGCCCTGGCCTGCATTTATTGTTCTTTTGAGAATTGTAATTAGAGTAAAAGTCAGCCTTTACAGTGAATGGTAGAGCTCTTGGGATGGCCTGCACCCTCCCCTCCCCTCCCCTCCCCTCCTCCCTTCCCTCTCCTCCCCTCCCCCCTTCCCTCCCCTCCCCTCCCCTACCACCCCCCCCCCCCCAGCCACTCTGACCGCCTTGTTGTCCTTCAGCTGTCCTTCAATTAAACCAGGCAACTTCCACTGCAGGGCCTTTCTGGTTGCTGGTCCCACTTACACCCCAGTTACTGTCTACTCTTAGTCTTTCAGATGTCACCCCAAGTGTCAAATGTACTTTCTCTGTGAGGCTTGTCTAGACCAGAGGTCCCCAAACTTTTTACACAGGGGGCCAGTTCACTGTCCCTCAGACCGTTGGAGGGCCAGACTATAAAAAAAACCATGAACAAATCCCTATGCACACTGCTCATATCTTATTTTAAAGTAAAAAAACAAAACTGGAACAAATACAATATTTAAAATAAAAAACAAGTAAATTTCAATCAACAAACTGACCAGTATTTCAATGGGAACTATGGGCCTGCTTTTGGCTGATGAGATGGCCAATGTGCTCCTCACTGACCACCAATGAAAGAGGTGCCCCTTCTGGAAGTGCTGCGGGGGCCAGATGAATGGCCTCAGGGGGCCGCATGCGGCCTGTGGGCCGTAGTTTGGGGACCCCTGGTCTAGACCGTCCTATTCCGAAGGACTCTTCCTATCTGCCCTCCCCAGTCGTGTCTCCTCCCCTGCTTTAGTTTCCTTTATGACCCCATTGCCACAGGGCGTACTGTAGTGTGTTACTTCCGTAGTTGTCCGACTCCCCATGTAGGTTATGAGTTCTGTGAAAGCAGGGATTTTTGTCTCTAGTACGGAGCTATATTCTGGGGAATAGTGCCTTGGTATATACTTAGTGACTTAGACACAGTAGGTACTCAATGAACATTTAATGAATGAATATAAGGAACGTGATGGTGCTAACTGATAGCTGAGAGATAACTTGAGGATGGAACAGCCTTATTTATCTCATCATACTTGAAGTGCACTATGAGGTCAGTTATTTTGAGTGCCTTGGGTTTGATATAGCATGCTCAATTCATTAACTGCTCTGTCCTACTGACAGTGTCTCCTTGATTGTTATTTCCAAATTATAAACAATATGTTTGAGGTGCTCTTTATACAGTATATTTACATATTTTTTTCTTCTAGCAAGAGAGAGAGGAGGCCTGACCTGTGGTGGTGCAGTGGATAAAGCGTCAACCAGGAAACGCTGAGGTTGCCGGTTCAAAACCCTGGTCTTGCCTGGTCAAGGCACATATGGGAGTTGATGCTTCTTGCTCCTCCCCCCCCTCCCCTCTCTATAATGAATAAATAAAATCTTTAAAAAAAAAAAAGACGGAGAGGAAAGGGGACAGGGGTGGGGGTGGGAGGGAGGGAGAGAGATGAGAAGCATCAACTTGTAATTGTAGCACTTTAGTTGTTCATAGATTGCTTCTCATACTTGCCTTCACTGGGGGCTCCAGCTGAGCCAGTGCCCCCTTGCTCAAGCCAGTGACCTTGGGCTCAAGCCAGCGACCTTGGGCTTCAAGCCAGCAACCTTTGGGCTCAAGCTGTGACTATGGGATCGTGTGGATGATGCTAGGCTCAAGCTGACGACCCCGTGTTCAAGCTGGATTGTGTTCAAGCCAGCAACCTTGGGGTTTTGAATCTGGGACTTCATCATCCCAGGTCAACACTATCTACTGTACCACCACCAGTCAGGCTAACAACATTTAATTTGGTTTAAGAGCTCAACCCTTGCTTTTTAGGAAATTTTGATTTTCCAAGAGAGATTTATTGGGGTACTGACTTTAAATCAGTAATAAATTATTGGCATATAGTATATCCAAAGGACCCCATCTTCTCAATCCTTAAGCTTGTGATTCCCAGTTCTTGTTTTGAGATATCCTAAAACAGAGCTTTTCAATCTTCTTTTTGTGTCACAGGCCCTCTTAGACTGTGATGAAAGTTATTGGCCATATGTACTTAACATACAATTTTGCATAAAGTCTCAGTGAGTTGAGAATCTTCGAGACATGTGTAGGAATCTAAGGATACAAGACCAAGAGCTGCTATCTTAGAATAATCCTAATTATTTCAAGAAATGAAACCAAATTCTCAAATTTGCTGTCAGTTTACTTAATTTAAAAGGTATTTGTGTACATTATTTGAAGTCAAACAGATAATATTGTGATGCAATTATAAGAAGGTTAGTCTGAACTAAGATCACCTTAAATGTAAAAATTGGTATCTGACAAAGATCTGCTTATGTGTAGTAAAAAAAAAAGGTGCTCTCCAAATGTTAAGCGAAACTGTACATCAATTAAAAGAATGCTTACAACTTACCTTATGGTGATTTCACTTAAAAGACTCATGCGAATAAAGACTATTTTACTAATATGTTTTGATGTAAATAGAACAGTTGTGACTGTGTATATTTAGCTAGTAAATTGGGAGAACAGAAGCTATTATATAAAACTAACTTTGGTTACTTTCAATCTCTGTGGTTTCTATTCTTTAAGCTCCATTGCTTTTCCTAAGGTAGGTTTCCTTGGGCTCTTAAGTTTCTATATGCTATAATAGAAAACTTTGTATCTCTTTTTAAAGGTTTATTGTTGATTGCTGGTTTGTTTATATTTAAAGAATGGATAAGCTACTTTACAGCTGGTTTGTTTATATTTAAAGAATGGATAAGCTACTTTACATACTCTTATCTGAGTTCATGGATATATTTTGTTTTGGTTTGATACTTTTTATACATTAGAGTTTGCGTATAATTTGCAAAGTCAGAAACATCAAAATAATTTCTTAGGTTTTTTTTTTTTTTTTTTTAATTGTGAACACAAAGGCTCACATTTTTCCTGGAGATAGGAAATTAAATTCTGATCCCTGAATATAAAGCAGTGGTAATTGTTCCTTTGAGACCACTGTCTGTTTGTTTTAATCTAGAATACTTCCCTTATGATAGAAATCAATCACAATACAACTGTAACTTTAACAACATTCAGTTATGTACCTAATAATTTCATCCATGCTATAATATACCAAAGGTGTACTATTGTTCATATATGAATATATAACAATTGAGAAATATTGTTGCTATTGTTATTTTGTAGAAACTTAGGATAAGACTAAAGGCCTTAAATCTTACTCCTACTAATCTTGCAGTTTCCTAAAAAATGATTACAGATTCCCATTACTCTCCCCCCTAAACAATCTTGTGTATTATCCACTGTAAAAAAATCTTTTATGTGATTCAGGTTTCATGTTTGGTTTTTTTTCCCATTTTTATATCTTTTATGTAGCAGTATATTGGTTATCAGACTTTAAAATTCTTGTGGTCAAGTATTATTTATTTATTTATTTATTTATTTTCTTGTGGTCAAGTATTTTTTAAAAAAACTTTGTGGCCTGACCAGGCGGTGGCGCAGTGGATAGAGCATTGGACTGGGATGCAGAGGACCCAGGTTCGAGATCCCAAGGTCACCAGATTGAGCGTGGGCTCATCTGGTTTGAGCAAAAAGCCCACCAGCTTGAACCCAAGGTTGCTGGCTCCAGCAAGGGGTTACTCGGTCTGCTGAAGGCCCGCGGTCAAGGCACATATGAGAAAGCAATCAATGAACAACTAAGGTGTTGCAACATGCAATGAAAAACTAATGATTGATGCTTCTCATCTCTCTCCATTCCTGTCTGTCTGTCCCTATCTATCCCTCTCTCTCTCTGAAAAAACAAAACAAAAATACAACTTTGTGAAAGACTTTATTGGTTGTGTACTGGAATTAAGTCCTATTTGGTTTTTCATACTGAGGGTCAAATACTTTTGGGAGAGAGGGGAAGAGGGATAGGCTCTTCCCATTTGTAAAATATAATCATCAAATTTCAAGCTAGAAGGAACACGTAATTTAGTCATTTCATTTTACAGAGGAAGAAACAGACTCAGAGGTGTTAGTGGTCTGCCAGTCAAAGAACTGTCAATCTCCTGCCATATCTTACTGGCCACGATGTTCAGTAAACCCAGTTTATTTATTTAAATTATTTTGGATCATGGCAGGGAGATGAGAAAGCAGATGTTGGCAGAGATTTTTCCCCTGAACATTCTATAAAGAAGATACTAAAGACTGCCATAGGATCTCTTTCCTCTTTGGTCCCTAGTCAATTAGAAGGCATACTTCACAACAGGTCAACAAATGCCTCGCTGCAGCTTAGTGTTACATTATGGGGTACATATGACATTTACTCTGCCGTGGAATCACTGCACAGCAGTAGAGGCTCTTTATGAAGCGCAGGCTAGTAATCTTCCTGACTGCGGGAGCTGCACTGGGTTCTCTTGATGTCTTATGATGTGGGTCTCCTACTGGGGACCAGATGCTGTGGCAGGTCCTGTAGGAACACCGAGAACAGCATCCGAGCCTAGCCCAACTGAGGAGGGTCAGCTTAAACAGCAGAAGGCAGTCTGTGATGGGTGCCAAATGAGGGTGCAGGCATAGACACATTAGAATGCTGAGTTTCATTTTCTCAGGACTCATTCAAATGACTGGTAATTCTGTCTCAAGGAGTTAGTTCCCTGTAATTGAAGAAAGTACAAAAAATATAAAATTTTAACCTAGGCAACTTAAAGCTACAGGACAACTAAACCCAGTCATACTTTCTAATTTTCTCTATCAGTTAAATATTGGTTATAATATTGCCTGTATAAATATTTCTGTATGTGTAGTACTCATCTGTAGCATGTTTTTTAGAAGTATAAGAAACTAAACACCATGACTTTCTTTTCAAATTGCAAACTGAATTTCTATAATGTGTGAGAAGTTCCTGTTAAATTGTATTAAAATTAAAAAAGAAGGTTGAGCTATAAATACAATTTAACATATTGGAAATTCTGTTTGAATTGATAATCTCACATTCTTGCTTTTAATTCTTCTGCATAGGGAAGAAGTAAGTACTAAGACCATGTGGAATATAAAGATTATATGACTGTCATCTTAATTTAGCAAAATTTGTTTTTAATACCAAGGTTTTTAAAAATTATTGAGGTTAGTCACTAGTATCTATTATTCCCATTCTCTGAAGTTTGTTGCTTTCAGTATAATATCAGGGATCTGAAGGACCGACTCAAGAGGATGTGCATTATCCGCTGTGCCAACAACAGGTTATTACTTGCTCTAGAATTAGTAAGCTGTATGGTATATAGTGTATATTTTTATCATCCTTAGAGATTACGTGGGTTTGGTTGTCCCCTTTGGATATGAAAAGTCCACAGGTGATTTATGTTCATTTTAAAAATAAAAGCAAGTCACTTAACCTTTCATCTGTTGGGGTAGAGTTATGGGGTAACTACAGAATCTTTAAGATCCTTTCTTTATTTAAATATTTTAATTTTGGTGTTTTATTATTTTACGTTTTTATTGACTTTATGGAGGTGACACTGGTCAATAAAACTATAGGTTTCAGGTGTACAGTTGTAGAATACATCATCTGTATAATTATTTATTTATTTTTTACAGAGACAAGGAGTGAGTCAGAGAGAGGGATAGACAGGGACAGACAGACAGGAATAGAGAGAGATGAGAAGCATCAATCATTAGTTTTTCATTGCGTGTTGCAACACCTTAGTTGTTCATTGATTGCTTTCTCATATGTGCCTTGACCGCGGGCCTTCAGCAGACCGAGTAACCCCTTGCTGGAGCCAGCGACCTTGGGTCCAAGCTGGTGAGCTTTTGCTCAAACCAGATGAGCCCATACTCAAGCTGACAACCTTGGGGGTCTCGAACCCGGGTCCTCTGCATCCCAGTCCGACGCTCATCCAAGTCCACTGCACCATCGCCTGGTCAGGCGCATCTGTATAATTAATGTATTGTGTGTTCACCATCCCAACAGCTCTACACATTTAGAGTTTATGCTTATTCTGGAAATAGACTTCGTATACTAAAGGGATATGGGATGTGTAACTTGCTTATTTATTTCTTTTCCCTGACATGAAATTTGTTTGGTAGTTGGTACAAAAGAATCTGACCAAAGTCACACAGCAGGTTGTGGCAGACTAAGCATTGGACTCGGTAGTGCTCCTGTTCCTCTGGCCCTGAACTGTCTTTACATTCAGTTAACACACAGAAGGCGTTTTTCTCTGGACTTTCATGTTTTAAAGTGTCTGTAGTGAATCGAGGGCCCTTATTCAGAATCCTTCAAGGCTGTCCCAGTGGCCAGACCACGCTGCCTTCAGTCACCTCCATCTAAGTGAGTCTGAATCTCTGAATCTTAGGAAAGGGCCACAGGAGTAGAAGAGGGGTGATGCATCTGACTTTAAAATACTTTGTGAGGTTGCTTTTAGAGATAAGCTGAATACTGGAAGTAAGACAGCTGGTAGATATGTGGGGCTGGGAGCTAGAGCCCCAGTGTGTAAGCATCTGGAGGTGTCTGGGAGGAGTGGAAGTAGGGCTATCTGATTAGGAACTGTGCTTTGTTATTAAACCACGACTCTCTGCATTGTGTGTCCCAGAGCTGGAAAGCTGCTGGCAAAAAAAAAAAAGAAAAAAGAAAAAAAAAAAAGAAGTGAAGGGCTGTTTGTTGCTGAGGGCCCTGAGGTAGACACCAGAGCGTCTTCTCGTCTTCTCGGAGGCCCACACGGAGGCAGCTTGTATGGGCAGGCCCGCTCCTCAAAGGCCGGGAATCGGATTCTTTCCCCAGGGGGTTTCCAGCTAGTTTGCACTTCAGAAAAATTTTTTCTTTCTCCTGCTATTTACGCATTGCAAAGAATTTTCTTCCAGCCAAAGAAATGGTTTTATAATCAAAGATGCTTGTCCTTAGTTGTTGAACATCAAAGAAAGTTTGGAGGAGACTGGGGGGATTATGTGAACGCCTAGAATTGATTTCAAATGCAGACTTGCAACATTAGCAAGTCCCAGAAAGAATATGCTCATCTCAGAGCCAGGAGAGAGCCTGAGATGACTGAGTCTGTACTCTTCCCTAAGATACAACCGAGTTGAGTAGCTCTATCTGGATTTAACCCCTGTCTGTGTAGTTACTGAGCTCCTTACTGGAAGAGAGGTACCTTCTTCTGCCTGCTCTTAACACCTGACAGACTGGGAAACATCAGATTCTAATGATAAACTTGAAACAACAACGACAAAAACACCTTTTTTAACCTTCACGACTTCAAGTCTTAGGGATTTCAGGTTTCTCCCTGGGCAGTTGATGATATCACCAGTGTTGGGGAGTCACATTCCCTGCATACCCTGCTGTCTTTGAGGTATTGATGATGTCATTCTCACCCATAGAGGAAAACCTCTGCACCCCGAGGGCCTGAACTCAGGTCTTGGCAAGTAAATGAAGGAGGAACTTACTTTTGGATTTAAACTGTTTGCTTGAGTCAGGTATAAAGAGGCACAACCACTCTAAGTACTAGCTTCACGGCCTCATCTCTGGGGCCTGAATAGACCATTTGTCATTTAGGGAGAACCAGGATTGCAACTTTAAGAAATTATTTACTGGGTAAGAACAATGATTCATTTAACATTTTAGTTCTTGCACTTTGGGACATTTATAGGACATTGTTCTCAGAGATTATGGCTCCTTCTTAAAGATCCTTCTCTGAACCCATGCATTTTTCCAAGCTTTTCTGGAACCTGTTTATAGATTATCCAATTTTCCTCCCTAGAGCAGGTTAACAACAAGAATTAAGCAAAATAAAGTGATGGACAGGACAGATGCAGGCAGAATTATGCCCCAGGCAAAGTACATTCTTGTTATTTTAATCTTGGCTCTGTGATTATGAACAGAAGAAAGAATTTGCTCTAGAAGACTTCCAACCTCTTTCTATCCCTTCAGTCACGACCACAAAGTAGTGGTTGGAAATAGAATTCCAAGAACACCAAAAATGCTCAGTTTCCAATAGTGGCAGCTACAGTGGCCCCACAAAGATACTTTGAGCACTCTTCCTCAGAGCCTTCCTTTGGTGTCCTTGTGGTGGCCAGGAGCCGGTGCCATCAATCACAAAGGCTTGCTCAGAAGACAAACCTGGTACAAATGTCAGCTGTCTCGCTTTGCCACCAGCAACAATCCTTCATATTTTCACTCTGTTCTGAACTAACCGTCTTTTTGATGAAATCATCAGCTCACCAAGTCTCACAAAATTTCAAATGCCCTAGGCCAGGGTTCAGGAACTTACAGCTCGCGAGCCAGATGTGGCTCTTTTGATGGCTGCATGTGGCTTGCAGACAAATCTTTAATAAAAATAATAATAACGTTAAAAATATAAAACATTCTCATGTATTACAATCCATTCATTTCCTACCGCTCATGTTCATGGTTGAGGGTGGCTGGAGCCAATCACATCTGTCCTCCGGGACAACACCAAATTTTTGTTGGATAATGCATAACATACACGAGTCGTTGTGAGGTCAGGAAGTAAACTTCCCTCCTTTTAATCAAGTAGTCAGCTAGCTAATTGCAGAAACCCTTTTGACGAAGAAGATGGCTAAAAGAAAAAAAGATGAGGAGTATCGTACATTTCAGCAGAATTGGCCTTTGTGGAGAGGGCAGGTTCTGCAGTGTGTCTAATATGCAATGATAAAATTGCATCGATGAGACGGTCAAATATAAAGCAGCACTTCGACACACGCCATACTACATTTGCATCGAAATATCCAGCGGAGGACAGCTGGTAGAAAGCATGTCAAGAGCTACTGTGCAGAGTGCAAGCTAGTCAGCAGCAACTCCATGTTTGGACCCAACAAGGTGAATGGAATTCAGCTAGCTTTGCTGGTGCTTTAGCAATTTTGAGAAACAGAAAGCCATTCACAGATGGGGAGTGTGCCAAAACATTTATGCTTGATGTTGCCAGTAAACTTTTTGAAGACTTTTCGGATAAAGACAATCAAACAAATAAAAGACATGTCTCTGTTGGCAAGAACTGTTCATGATCGTACCATCATGATGGCAAATCAAATTGAGGCAACACAAGTGAAGGACATAAATGCAGCACCATTTGTTCTCTTGTTTTGGATGAGTCAACAGATGTAAGTCATTTATCCCAATTCACTGTGATTGCAAGGTATGCTGTCAGTGACATACTACGTGAAGAAAGTCTTGCTGTTTTGCCTATGAAAGAAACAACAAGAGGGGAGGATTTATTCAAGTCTTTCACTGAGTTCACTAAAGAAAAAAAATCGGCCCTGGCTAGTTGGCTCAGTGGTAGAGCATCGGCCTGGTGTGCAGGAGTCCCGGGTTCGATTCCCGGCCAGGGCACACAGGAGAAGCGTCCACCTGCTTCTCCACCCCTCCCCCTCTCCTTCCTCTCTCTCTCTCTCTCTTCTCCTCCCGCAGCCAGGGCTCCACTGGAGCAAAGTTTGCCCGGGCACTGAGGATGGCTCTGTGACCTTTGCCTCAGGCACTAGAGTGGCTCTGATTGCGGCAGAGTGATGCTCCAGATGGGCAGAGCATCGCCCCCTGGTGGGCATGCCGGGTGGATCCCGGTCAGGCGCATGCAGGAGTCTGTCTGACTGCCTCCCCATTTCCAGCTTTGGAAAAATACAAAAAAGAAGAAAAAAAATCTACCGATGGATAAACGTATTTCGGTGTGTACTGATGGTGCACCGTGCATGGTGGGGAAAAACAGAGGATTCGTAGCGCTTCTTCGTGAACATGAAAAGAGACCTATCCTAAGTTTTCACTGCATCCTACATCAGGAGGTGCTTTGTGCTCAGATGTGTGGAGAGCAGCTTGGTGAGGTGATGTCGCTGGTCAATCGGGTGGTCAACTTTATTGTTGCCCGAGCTTTAAATGATCGCCAGTTTAAAACACTGCTGGATGAAGTTGGGAATAATTATCCTGGTCTGCTTCTGCACAGCAATGTGCGTTGGTTGTCAAGAGGGAAGGTGCTCAGCCGTTTTGCGGCTTGTCTTTGTGAAATCCGGACTTTTCTTTTTTTTTTTTTTTGTATTTTTCTGAAGCTGTAAACGGGGAGAGACAGTCAGACAGACTCCCACATGCGCCCGACCGGGATCCACCCGGCACGCCCACCAGGGGGCGATGCTGTGTCCCTCCGGGGCGTTGCTCTGTTGCAACCAGAGCCACTCTAGTGCCTGGAGCAGAGGCCAAGGAGTCATCCCCGGGCCATCTTTGCTCCAATGGAGCCTTGGCTGCTGGAGGGGAAGAGAGAGACAGAGAGGAAGGAGAGGGGGAGGGGTGGAGAAGCAGATGGACGCTTCTCCTGTGTGCCCTGGCTGGGAATCGAACCCGGGACTCCTGCACGCCAGGCCAACGCTCTACCACTGAGCCAACCGGCCAGGGCCCGGACTTTTCTTGAAATGAAAAACATCAAGCATCCTGAGTTAGCTAACACTGAGTGGCTCCTGAAGTTCTACTATCTCATGGACATGACTGAACATCTGAACCAGCTCAATGTGAAAACGCAAGGCGTTGGAAATACAGTCTTATCTCTTCAACAAGCAGTGTTTGCATTTGAAAACAAGCTGGAACCCTTCATCGCTGACATTGAAACAGGTCATTTACTACACTTTGAAAAACTGGGAGAGTTTAAAGATGCATGCACAGCAAGTGACCCTGCTCAACATCTTGGTCTCCAGCAGCTAGTGGGCTTCACATCTAATCTCCTGCAGTCATTCAAAACGCACTTTGGAGAATTTCGTGAGCGCACTCGTCTTTTTAAGTTCATCATCCATCCACACAAGTGTGCAGTGGACAGCACCGACCTGAGTTACATCCCTGGTGTCTCCATCAGAGATTTTGAGCTACAAAGCTGCTGACCTGAAGGCCTCAGACATGTGGGTGAGTAAGTTCAAGTCCGTGAATGAAGATTTGGAAAGACTTGCATGACAGCAAGCAGAGTTGGCGAGCAAACAAACACAAATGGGGAGAAATGAAAAAACTTCAACCCATGGACCAGCTGATTGTCAAAACTTGGAATGCGCTTCCCGTCACATACCACAAACTGCAGCGTGTGTGTATTGTTGTGCTGACAATGTTTGGCTTTACATATGCATGTGAGCAGTCTTTCTCACATCTAAAGAACGTTAAGACCAACCTACGATCACGTTTAACGGGTGGATGTCTCGACGCCTGCATGATGCTTAACCTCACCACAGATCAACCAGACTACAAAGCCATCAGCAAAACCATGCAGCACTAGAAGTCACTAACTTTATTCATCATTGGTTAGCAACAGCATAACAGCGTTATTAAAAAGAATTCAGAGACTTATTGTATTGAATATTTTAAAAGTGTTGGTCTTACATAAAATGCACACATTTACTTGTATTTAGTGTTAAACATACTGTATGGCTCTCACGGAATTACATTTTAAAATATGTGGCGTTCATGGCTCTCTCAGCCAAAAAGGTTCCCGACCCCTGCCCTAGGTTGTACTAGGAAGGGAAGTCAGGATGTGTGGGGTAGGCAGGATTTGCTGAAGGTTTATTATATATATTCCACTCTACAATGCGAAATTGGTTGTTACTCCCGTGCAGGTATTGGGTTATAGTTTGGGAGGTTCTTTTGTTTTACACTAAGAATTCATGTGTCAATTTCACTGAAATATAAGTGTCCCTTTAGTTCATATAGGGGACTAGGGAGGGGATTGAACTGTATGGGAAGATCCCAACCTGCCATTGACCTCTCCTGTTTGTAATCTTCTTTCTCCTGAGCTGATAGATAATTGAACCAAATTAGTGGTGTTATATAAAATACCCTAGTTTTTCAAGCAGTATCCATCTTCAAGGTATGGAACAGTATTTGGCATTTTTTTTCCATTTTTATTGTTTTGTTTCTAAGGGGAAGTTTGAGCTGGAGCCTGTCTGGCAGGATTCCACACTTCTAGCAAACCACCTGTCCCGACAGACAATGGCATCAAAAGTCAAGTTCTTTATGACTGCACCTGCCTGGTGAGTGCTGCCGGCAGACCTGATTTTCTCCTGTTGGCAGACTCAGCCCAGAAACTATACAGTACTCGGCGATTCAGCAGTGGGTGCACACGCCCCAAAACTTGGATGCCCCAATTTCAGGGCTGCTAGTGCTGGCTCGCCCCTTGACTTCTAAGATCGTTTTTTTCATTGCAGTCAAGGACTGTTTTACTGTTTAATCAAATGGAGGAGATGTAAAATTCTGGTTCACTCGGGGTTTTTTTGTTGTTGTTTTTTTAAATTTAATTAGTTTATTTATTTAGTCACAGTAACAGAGAGAGTCAGAGAGAGGGACAGACAGACAGGAAGGCAGAGAGATGAGAAGCATCAATTCCTCGTTGTGGCACCTTAGTTGTTCGTTGATTGCTTTCTCATATGTGCCTTGACCGGGGGTGGGGGATGGCTACAGCAGACTGAGTGACCCCTTGCTCGAGCCAGCGACCTTGGGCTCAAGCTGGTGAGCTTTGCTCAAACCAAATGAGCCCACACTCAAGCTGGCGACCTTGGGGGTCTCGAACCTGGGTCCTCCGCATCCCAGTCCGCTGCTCTGTCCACTGCGCCACTGCCTGGTCAGGCAGGTTCACTTGGTTTTTAAGATTCTTTTTTGTGAGGATCTATTCATGATAATGTATCATTTAGAAATTTATTATTTGGAAATTGCCTTGTGCACTTATGCATCTAGTAAATACGAAGGAGAGTTTGCTCTAACCAAGAGAGACCAGGAACATATCTCCAAACCCCAAACAGCATTCCCAGGACTGAGAAGCTACCATCTGTCCCTCCTTCTTTCCATTCTCAGGAATATAAGTTACCCTATTGGCCACCAGGTGAATGTCTCCGATTAGGCGGTTGTTTCAGAGGCAGTCTGACTTCCTTGATGAGGACTTGTTTCCTCTTGAATTATCCGAGCAGTTTCTTGGGTTCCCTTAGGGTAGAGTTACTGGATTAGCTTCTAACTTTATGTATAACTGGAGGCCTTCTGGCCTAAGAAAATAATTTCTATCACCAATCAGATAATTGAAGATAATGTGCCCATCAAATAGTGCTCTTTGCACAGTATCCACATGTAATGATATAATATGATAATAAGGCATAAAGGGCATTCTAAAATGAGTTGCAACATCTTCTGGTGAAAAGAGCTCTCAGTAGTCGTGTGTTTTAATGTCAGTTCTGATCCTTCTTAGCTTTATGACCTTAAGGGAAATTGGTTAACCTCTTTGAGCTTGTGTCCTCATAAGTAAAATGGGGATAATAATAATAAATCACCTGCCTATGTGAAATGAAATAACATATGAGAATTGTCTTTGAAAATTGCAAATGCAAGTTTTTATTACCACCAATAATAATTAGACATAAGCTCTTATTCACCTAATTACTGTTAGAAATATCAAGTTTGAAAGTGATTGATTTGGGCCCAGTTAACCTATTTGAATTCAGTTTGGCATTATCCTAAAATAAGTAGGCAAGACTACAAGTATTTTTTATGTAGCTAAAAAGATGAAACTTTTAATTCGAAATTTTGTCAGCCAAAGGACTGGTTAAATGGTACCATAATGTGGTAACAGGTAGCCTCAGTGTCTTAGAGAGTGACGAACAGTGTAGGGTCTAGGGTGGGAACTGCAGTCCTGCTGCCTGGCTTGGGCCAGGGTGAGTCACTTGCCCTCCCTAGACCTTTGTACAGGTGGTTGTTCTCCATTAGTAAGCCCACTAGCTTCTTTCCACGATCACTGACGCAACACAAAGCGGCTGTTTTCAAAGTTGTGACTTCTCAGAGTCAGAGGGATCATAGACCCATATTACCTCTTGTGGGGGACCGAAAGCCAACAGGGTCTTTGCAGTTTAGATTTGGGGGATAGAGGTGTGGGGAACTGGTGGTAAGCTGACAGTCTACCCAACCCTCCACCTCACTTTTTCTGTGAAATTGCTAAAGGCTATTTTTTTTCATACCTTCCTGTGAGCTATTGTGCTATATTGTTTATACTTGTCTTACCTCCCAGGTCCCTCGGAAGGACTTGAGGCAATTTCCTTTTTATCCTTTGTTTTGTGAAGTTAAGATGTTATATATGGTGATGGTTTTCTGCACTTGGTAGAATTCTTGGGATGCCTTGGAAATGTGACTTTTTTTTTAATGATCTCTTTGATTTGCTAATGGCCTCGCTTTGCCCTATAAATAAAGCAGAGTTGGGGTGGAGAGTGCGCTCTGTTCTTGCCATCAGCTTGCAGAGGCCTCGGGACCCATC
Organism: Saccopteryx bilineata; assembly: GCF_036850765.1. Classification (NCBI taxonomy): domain Eukaryota; kingdom Metazoa; phylum Chordata; class Mammalia; order Chiroptera; family Emballonuridae; genus Saccopteryx; species Saccopteryx bilineata. The sequence continues at coordinate 385,234,939 of NC_089491.1, read as the reverse complement.
CAATTTCTCTTCAAGTTTATTTTCTTAAGTCCGCACGGTTCCCACTCAGGACCTGAAATTACTAGCTGTGCTGTTTTGTGGCAAGATATCACTCTGAGTTTTCCCAGTTTGAAATTTTGGAATATACTTGTAACTGCTGTGCCCGTGAAAGCATTGCTCAGAATGCTGAAGCTCCAGCTTCTCGTCCACCTTTCCAGCCTTTTCTAAGGGGTTGAGGGAAGGCAGCTCGGGGTTGTGACTCCCTCAGGGAAGGGAACTAATTCACCCAGTTCATTTTACTCACACTATGCTGGTCCCAACATCTAGATCTTTGAAGCTCAGCAGATAAGTTTCTATGGCCAACCTAGAAATCATCCAACACGTGCCTGAGACTCCCAGTTCTCCATCTGAGAAGTAGTCGATCAAAATGAGACTGAGCAGTTTTAGCCAAATCGTTGGGGCCCAGAAATCATTTTGAGGTGGAGATCATTCTTTGAGTCATTTCAGAGACTAATGTTTTACAGTATGGAAAATCTGTTCTATACTGTCACTTTACCAACTTGAAGTCTCCCCCCAAAATTGGTGAATAATGAGATAAAGGTAATTACGGGTTTTCTCATCTATTTACTGACTCCCTGTTATGACTGAACACACAGCTTACTGTATACTTTTAGAAACAAACTCAGTTACCACGGTTATCCTTTCAACACTTGCATGGCACTGTAATCCACGGTAAGCACAGTGCGAAGTAGCGCAGAAGGCAGGGTGTGTGGGAGAAAATGGAGAGGGGCCCACGTTTGCCCTGCTCTTGGTTTGGGGGAAGCGTCCTCCCTCTCTGATGGTGCTTCTTGGGGAAAACTGTTCTCTTCCCAAGGCCTAATCAAGATTAGTGAGAGATGTCTGCAAAGTCTGTGAAGCTCTTTGAAATAAAGGCGTGGATAAACACTCAGTATCACTATCATTATCATTAGAAAGGAAAGACCAGCATGTGATGTTTTGGGTCACTTCCAGCGGGCCCTTGTTTGATGTTCATGGTTCCTTTTTTGACCTTTACCTCTTGATATCTTTATACATTTATTGAGGCTGTTGGACAAAGTCTTGAGATCCTAAGCAATAGGGTATTAAGAATGAATGATGCCAGCCTCCATTTTTATGGGTAGAATGTCTAAAAATGTGTTTAAGGTAAATAGTTCAGTCTTTGGATACCTTGTTCAAATTTGGCAATCTTAGTGGCAAATTTAATATCTGATCATTTGAGTTTTTATTTCCAATTCTATTCTTTTATTTTAGAACCAGACTTTTATATAAAATTTATTAAGTAAATAACAAATGAACTGGGATTTTTTTTTTCTGTACTGTGCTTATGTGTTAGAGATAAATTAAAAGAAAGAAGCAGATACAAAGGACCTAAAAAACAAGTAAGCTTCCTAGGGACATTATACGTTCAGCCCTATCATGTATACCTCAGAATGTAAATTATTTCATACTAAAAATGACCATAATGATATTCTTGTAATGTTGATAAGAGACCAGTGATACCAAATAAAGGCTAAATTATGTTCAATGACATGTATTTAGTTAGGAAAGTATACCAATACATTTTTGAAAGGGTTTCAGTAGTACAGATTAAACTTTTAAAAGGACTTCCTGCCTGTCCTTGGAAAGCTAAATAAATCACAAACTTTCATTTGGTGGCTTTTATACTCGAGTACTTGAGCTCATCAGAATATCCAATTCCATGATTGGCAGCTGTATTTGAGAATTGAATGAAATTATCACTCAAATTTTTATTAATGCTTTTGAGTGTGTAGGGTTGCTATGTTGTTATGTAAAATAGGGCATATTCTTCATAGCCCTAGTTGATGAATTGTTTATTTGTTTTGGATTTTAAATGGTCTTCCAACAATAAAACTTGCTTATACACACACACATATTTTTCGCCTCTAGTTTTTCAGTTGAGTTCTTTCAGTCTCCATTCCAATGTATGTATCTCTACATACAGAGATTGAAAAAAAATTTTTTTAAACTTAGCTTTCACCACATAAAGGTAAAGTAGGAAAAAAATACAAATAAATTTCCATCAGAAGCAAAGAAACTCAATGGATACTATAGGAAACTGAAGAGAAGAATGATGTAGAGCAGTGATTTTCAACCTTCTTACACTTGGGGACCAATGAAAATAGGAGAATTATTTCGTTGACCGCTAAGGCAGAAATCACCCTGAGCATAAGCTAATTCAGCTAAGATCATTGGGGTCTATACTCTTCATACAGCATCAGGGTGGTCAGCTCTTTCACAGATGGCACTAACTTTCTGGCAGACAGGCTGGCCAACTACTAATACAAAATTATTTACAATTAACATCGTGCATAAGTAGCAACCCTGAGACCACTATGGTAATATATGTGTTTCTGTGTATATAGACATAAATATATATTATATATACTTATAAATAATGTAAATACTTTCATATATTATGTATATTCTATATGAATGAAAAATATGAAATGTAGAATATATGTACATATTCTAAATACTTATTTTCAAACCTTCAGGGGAAGCTACTTCCTCTAAGCAAACCTTGGACCGGTCTTTGTAAAAAGCTGCCATTTAGACGCTGAAGCCAAATTATCTGGCCTTTGAAATTTCACCTGTTGGGAAAACGATCACGTGCAAAATGGATAACCTTAGGACAGTTCCCTCGCTGTAGTTCTTTCCCGGAAGCCTGCTCTTCCACCTGCAATTTCAGTGAAGTCTACTTAGCAGAACATGGTCAAGTCCAGCCCTTCACAAGGCGAGGTCTTTCTCGGTTTCAGCTTTGTCTCACAGCCTCTGGAGCTGAGCGTCTCCTCTTTCCTTGTAAGTTCTGCTTGTTTATCTCTCTCCTCAGCTTTGCTGGCTTTCCCCTTAAATGTCAACCTACAGAATGGCCCTTCTGTGTCTTTTCTCTCATTTTCATGTTGGGTTGTTAAAAAATTCTGGGCCCACTGTCCTATTAAATGTCTCTTCTCACTGTGGAACTGTGTCACTTTTGCATCTTCCCAATGATGTCAGTCTTCCTGAGGTTGGGCCTGTTCCCATCTGGGCCCTGTCCTCTGTATGGGTTCCATATGTGCCATAAAATAACCATTCTTCTGTTGGGTCAGCGGCTGTGTTGCTGCTGTCGCTCACCTGGAGACGGTGTTCTGCGGGCCGTGTTAACGGGCCAGTGCGCACCAGGTCACACGTTGATGGCTGTGTCTTCCCAGCAGAGAACGGCCTCTTTCCCTCCCTATCAAATGAAGGCTTAGATTTTAAAGAAAATTATAAAATACAGAAAATGAAAGAGAAGAACTGAAATCACAGCGTCTGTGGTTTTCTCTGTCTTTCATGGTAAGGCAGCTTCCTAGAGGATTTTATTGTAATATGTTTTTGAAATGTTCCGAGTCATCCCTCTGCAGTTTGTTTAGAATGTAGTTTCTAAGCAGCAGTTCCTGCATCATCTAGAAAATTTTTAGCTAGAGAAACCACATTTCTCTTCTTTCTTAAGCTGTAGAACCAGTCTAACCTTTTTTATTTTTTTGCATGCATGCATTTAACACTTCATTCTTTTTTTTTTTTTAATCAACTGAGAGGCAAAGAGGTGGACAGACTCCTGCATGCACCTCGACCGGGATCCACTTGGCAACCCCTGTCTGGTGCTACTGTTCTGCCCATCTGGGGCCACTGCTCTGTTGCTTGGCAGCCAAGCTGTTTTAGCACATGAGGTGAGGCCATGGAGCCATCATCAGCACCAGGGGCCAACTTGCTCATTCAAGCCATGGCTGTGGGAAGGGGTGGAAAAGTAGGTGTTCGCTTCTCCTGTGTGCCCTGACCAGGAATCGAACCTGGGACTTACACATGCTGGGCCGATGCTCTACCACTGAGCCAACCAGCCAGGGCCTAACACTTGATCTTTTTTTTAAAAACTTTTTTTTTTTTTACAGTGACAGAGAGACAGATAGGGACAGATAGACAGGAACGGAGAGAGATGAGAAGCATCAATCATCAGTTTTTCTTTGCGACACTTTAGTTCACTGATTGCTCTCTCATATGTGCCTTGACTATGGGCCTCCAGTAGACCGAGTAACCCCTTGCTTGAAGTGAGCTTTGCTCAAACCAGATGAGCCCACGCTCAAGCTGGCAACCTCGGGGTCTCGAATCTGGGTCCTTCCTCATCCCAGTCCGAAGCTCTATCCACTGCGCCACTGCCTGGTCAGGCCTAACACTTGATCTTTTAGGTCCCTTGGCGAGGGACCAAGTTATATGGTCTTCCTTCCCAAAGAATGTTTCTCAGATTTTTATTTATTTATATATATATTTTTTACAGGGACAGAGAGAGAGTCAGAGAGAGGGATAGATAGGGACAGACAGACAGGAACAGAGAGAGATGAGAAGCATCAGTCATCAGTTTTTCCTTGTGACACCTTGGTTGTTCATTGATTGCTTTCTCATATGTGCCTTGACTGCGGGCCTTCAGCGGACCGAGTAACCCCTTGCTCGAACCAGCAACCTTGAGTCCAAGCTGGTGAGCTTTTTGCTCAAGCCAGATGAGCCCACGCTCAAGCTGGTGACCTCGGGGTCTCGAACCTGGGTCCTCCACATCCCAGTCTGACGCTCTATCCACTGTGACACCGCCTGGTCAGGCTGTTTCTCAGATTTTTGTGTTTTACAGCTTACTGATTTCATTGCCATAATAGATTTACTAATCAGGGAACTGGGACTGTTTCTAGGAGTTTGAGTATATGTAATAATAAACTACCCCTCATAAATAAGGAATAACTTCACAGCTAGTGCTACGGATAATAGGTTTGAATCTTACCAGGAAACTGAACCTCTGAAATAATTGCATCACGTGTGTGTTATAGCTAGGGAATTGATAATCACTTGTGTTGCTTCATATTGACAATACCCTTTCCATAGTCTTGGCGTAGGTAGGTCATGCTATGACAGAACATTTGGCTGCCTCAGAGCCATTACCTTATGTTTTTCCCCCAAAGGAATTTCAAATCCTGTTTAATATTTGCTAGTATTGTTAGGTACTGAAGTGGGAGAGCTTGTAGTAGTAATCTCATGGAGAAGGAAATCAGGGCTTCTTATCTATTTTCCATATATTGTCAATCTGTGCGAGCAAACTGATTATATGGAAAATGATAAGGAATTTTGTTTTCCTCCTGATATACTTGCCTGCACAGCACCATGCCCCGCTTCAGAGAACCCCGTGGCAGAGTTTCGGCTTTCTAGATAAGAGGGAATATCTGTAAAATAGCTAAACCATTGTGCCTCCATAGATTTTTGCAGCCCAGGTGAGAGTATGGTTAGGAGGATGAAAGAGGGCCGTTCACCTCACCTCCACGAGTCCTAAAACTCAAAGGTGCAGCTGCGGTTCCAATGGAACCAAATATATCTGGGCTAGTCCAGTCACGGCGGAGGAAACCGTTGTTGCGCTGAGCCTTCCTGGTGTTATCCTCTGCAGTGCTTGTCTAGGTGGCCCTGCCCTCCCTGTGAGTCATCCAAAGTCCACCTACCCTTTGTTGGCCTGCTTTGAACTTCTTGTGTATGAGTCTCTTGTACAAACTCTCATGTGTGATTCTCTTGTACAAACTTCTTGTGTATGAGTCTCTTATACTAACTTCTGTGTGTGAGTCTCTTGTACAAACTTCTTGTGTGTGAGTCTCTTGTACAAGCTCTCGCGTATGAGTCTCTTGTACAAGCTCTCGCGTATGAGTCTCTTGTACAAGCTCTCGCGAATGAGTCTCTTGTACAAGCTCTCTCGTATGAGTCTCATGTACAAGCTCTCGCGTATGAGTCTCTTGTACAAGCTCTCTCGTATGAGTCTCTTGTACAAGCTCTCGCGTATGAGTCTCTTGTACAGTCCTTAGAGGGCTCTGAGCAGTGGATGATAAGGACTCCAGGTGTGCTCTCACCTGCGCTGTGGGAGGTGCATTGTTGAACTGTCTTGTTTCTGCAATAATATCACCTCCAAGTCCTTGCTCACTTGATTTCTTCTGCTTTCCCAATAACTTTCTAAATTATTTATCTCCATTTGTACGATATCCAATGCATTACTTTTTGTTTCATCCTGTCTGATATCAATCACTGGTAACCAGTCACATAGAGAAGCTGGAGAAATGTTCTCTCCTCTCTTTGAGTTATTTTCTAGAAAAGTGGGGGACAAAATTCAAAGGAATTATCTGGAATTTCTTCATAAAAATTCACCATCAATGGACAGGATTTACTTTGGTGGTTTTAACCTCTCAAGCTTCCCACTGACTCATATTCTTTCTACAATTTCAGTGCAACCAAGATTTTGATTTGTATTCTCAGGATCAAACTGAACACTAATCCTTTCCCAGGAGAGGAGTATCCCCAGCAGAGGGGAGCCTAGAGAATGTTGGAAGTGCTTCTGCGGGGCAACTTAACAATATCCAGTTGCGTTTCTATTCAAGTAAATAAATGCACTTGGGTTGTGGTTTGTTGTAGAAAATATAACGTTACAATGAATCTCAAAAATCTGATCAATCCATTTCCTGACATACACTGTCATCAAAAGAGTGATGTCATGTTTATCTCCACCTCAAGGCAGGCAGTTGGAAGAATAGCCTTTTACCATGAAGGCCTACCCACCACCTCGCAGGGTGGGTCACCAGCTGCCCCGTAATAGGCCGCGTTCCCCAGCAAGTTAGGACAGGAGACGAAAGCAACCATACCCAATTGATGCTGCAAAGGAAACTCAAGGAAACAATGTAGTGATGATGATTATATTCATCTGTGGATAAAAGGGCATGAATTACAGCCACTGTCCCCAAATTTTCTAGGGAGAGCCTTTTGTAATAAGTTATTCCTGTTGCCTCAACATCAGGTCATGCATGGAAATAAAAAAGCCATATAATCCCTCCTTCGATTTTGAAGACAGGCATTCCCTTTGAGAGAATTGTAGTAATAAGAATTGTTTTGGAGTGAATGCGCAACTATCTTATACTTGACTTCAGATTTATAGGTCTTAGTTGTGGGAGCTGTCTTTTACTCCACTTTCACTGTATCCAGAGGCCTCATAAAGAAACAGTAAACACTTCTATCTTCTTCTGTAGTCCATAAGGTAACATACAACTAAATAATAACTAGACGCAGTTCTCCCTGGTGGAGTGCTGCTTAAATATCTGCTGCCCCCAGAAAGCTTTTCTGGCGTTATGGTTGTTGTCTGTTCTTCTGTCACAAGCTAGCGTGTTTCCCATTAGTATCTCGTGATTAATACTCATGCGTATTTGTGTGAAAAACATTCTGATAATGCTCGAGTCAATGCCATTCAGTCTCTTGGGGCTCACCCCAATAAAGAGGAGTCCCCTTAGCTCTCCCTAACTTCATTTACTATCATTATTAAAGTCTTATATTCCTATCTTAGTCTTGTGATGATGTTCACCTTCACCTTGTGTGTTGTTCTCAGAAAAACCGATCTACTTTCCTCTCTCCTCTGTCTGCCGCCCTGAAATGATACACCCAGACGCCCAGATGTGCTGTGCTATGCAGTAGAGCGGATCTCTGCTTCGGCTCCAGGGTCTTGTGGCCTCACCCGCATCGTCCTCTAGCTGCCGCCTGTGAAGGCTCTTTAGCTGCACCTCCCAACCTGCCCAGAAAGGGCTCTGGTTCCCCCGGCCCCAGGGCTGACCCTGACCCTTTCCTTCCCCTGTCCCCAGCGGTCCTGGAAGCCTAGCCCCCCAGCACCTGATCCATGCCCGATACTCTTTCCTGCTCTGGCCTCAGGAGAGAGAGCATATTCTGAACACTCCTTTTGTGTCGGCATCTCTGTGAGGTGCTTTGGAAGGACTCCAGCCAGGCATGGAAGGGCTCTTTGATAATATCTGGCGGGTGGGTAAGAAATTTGGGCACTTGGCCAAGATACACATTGCCTGTAATCGTTAACTCAGTCTGTAAACAGTTCCGACGGCACTGCGAGGCCGTCAGTTATTACATTAGAAGTCTTTCATCTCCCCAGCTTAGAAGCCAGCGCCCGGCATTGCCCCCACGGTGGCAGCTGCCGCGTGGTACTCTGAGCAACCAGCAAGACCCAGAACACGCAGGGACATACAATGGAACCTGTTCCGAATGACTGATTCCCAGCTCTCAGCGTTGGAGGGGTCACTGAATCATTTATTTCCTTTGTTCTGTACCTGCCTGGTGCAGAAGAGAAGAAGAAGAAGAAAAAAAAAAACTTGATCAGGAATAAGTGGTGGGGAAAGAATGATCTATCACATGAGATCGGAAATTCATTTTTCAATTCAATTTTCCTACCTACATTCATGCTTTGAAAGGTTTACAACCTCACCATTCACCTTTTTAGTTTGCCCCTGTACTCCAAATTGATTCTAACGTTGGTCCTTAGCATGTCCCATGTCTCCAGTTAGCTTTCCAGTTATTCAGAATTACTAGACTCTTCAGTGCAAGGCATAGCACTGGGCCCTGGAGAGGGACAAGCAGAAAATAACAAGCAGTCCTGTCCTCAGAGTGCTTACTAACTGAGACCTAAAGGTGTAACACTAGATACATACTAGAGAACTACCATCATGACCATTGACGACGAATGCTGAAGAAAGTGTACAGTGAGCTTCTGGAACCCTAATGAGAAGGAGCAGAATGTGGACAGTGGAGATCAGGGAAACTCCTTTCTAGTTCTGTGAAAAGAACTTTTTATTTATTTTTATTTTTTTATTTTTTTGTATTTTTCTGAATCTGGAAACGGGGAGAGACAGTCAGACTCCCGCATGCGCCCGACCGGGATCCACCTGGCACGCCCACCAGGGGCGACGCTCTGCCCACCAGGGGGCGATGCTCTGCCCCTCCGGGGCGTCGCTCGACCAGAGCCACTCTAGCGCCTGGGGCAGAGGCCAAGGAGCCATCCCCAGCGCCCAGGCCATCTTTGCTCCAATGGAGCCTTGGCTGCGGGAGGGGAAGAGAGAGACAGAGAGGAAGGGGGGGGGGTGGAGAAGCAAATGGGCGCTTCTCCTATGTGCCCTGGCCGGGAATCGAACCCGGGTCCCCGCACTCCAGGCCGACGCTCTACCGCTGAGCCAACTGGCCAGGGCTAAAAATAATTTTTTAAAAAAGAATTTTTTCAGTACTTTAAAAAAATTAGTTTATTTTCCTTCATGTTTTACATCCATCTTCTTTTGCTTTTTCTTTTCATTAAATTGCTAATTTTCTAAGCACTTAGAAAATGGAACCATTAAAGCCACTTGTAGAATTTTTCTGAGTAGAATCTGGCAGAGATGGAGTCATGAGACCTGCCTTCCCATTGAGAATTCTGGTCCCAAACGCGGGAAAACCAAGCACAACTCGCTCTAAGCTAGCGGGTCTCAACCTGTGATATATAATATGTATTTCCCATGGCTTTAGGCGACCCCTGTGTTTTGGTGTTCGACCCCCGCGGGGGGGGGGGAGGTCATGACCCACAGGTTGAGAACAGCTGCTCTAAACAGAGCAATTGCTGAAGGCCCTTTTTTGATGAATGTTTTCAAAGATGTTTAGATTTGCTTAGGGCTACTGTTGCTGAAGTAGTTTGTTCACATTGCTCAGGAGCAAAACTTTGATTCGGCCATAGGTTTTAAATAAGCCAGGGAATAAAATCCTTTACTCGCCGGATTTAAGGTTAGTCTCCAAGACCTGGGCACCCCTTACACCAGAATTGGAAATATAAAGCATCAAGACTCATTTCCTCTACAAACAATACCGAACACTTGCCTCACTTACTTTAACTGAAGGAAAATGTTAGAGCACTAAGACATTCTTCCTCCAAAGCAAGTGGGAGGGCACTGCCTTATACAGTAAGTCAGGGGTCCCCAAACTTTTACACAGGAGGCCAGTTCACTGTCCCTCAGACCTTTGGAGGGCCGGACTATAAAAAAAACTATGAACAAATCCCTATGCATACTGCACATATCTTATTTTAAAGTAAAAAAACAAAATGGGAACAAATACAATATTTAAAATAAAGAACAAGTAAATTTAAATCAACAAACTGACTAGTAATTCAGTGGGAACTATGCTCCTCTCCCTGACCACCAATGAAAGAGGTGCCCCTTCCGGAAGTGCAATGGGGGTGGATAAATGGCCTCAGGGGGCCGCATGCCGCTGGGGGCTGTAGTTTGGGGACCCCTGCAGTAAGTCCTCAATGTCACCGAAAGCTTCTCTGAAAGTGCGACTTTAAGCGAATAGACATAACGAGACCCTGTTACCATAGGCTAACTGACCTAAACAAGAAGAGTTAAGTTTCCATGGTATATTTCCAGTCAAAAAATATAACTGGTTTTCTAAGACCCAAAACACTTCCAGTATTAAACAGAAAATAAATGTGAGCTATACAGACATTTAAGAAAGATGACTAAAAAGCAAATAAGGTCATTCTTTTCCAACCTGCTTATTTCAATTCAAGGTTGCAGATGGCCAGAGCCAAACCCTGGCAGCTCCTGGTGCCAGGCAGGAAGCTGCCCGGGGTAGAACACCCTTCCATCACAGGGCACACTCACACATACACCCACACTCCCTCAGACGGGACGATGGGGACACCCCCATGACCCACACGTGCACGTCTCGGGGATGTGGGAGGAGATGAGAAAACCCACGCAGACCTGGGGAGATCATGCAAACTCTAGCCCTGGCGGGGAATCAGTTCCATTTCCCTCATCAATGTTGTAAGGAAACAACATTGACCAGAACGATGTTCCTCGCAGCCCTCATAACTTATTAGTTAGAAAACTGATCTCATGCCTCTTTATTTCCTTGTTTCATTTATCATGTTGCTCGGCTTTCTGGGTCACCCTCCCATTCCCTTTCCCGCTCTGGATCTGAGGTTTGCCGCGGGCCGACACCCACGCTTCTTTGCTGCTTCTGAGTATGGGCTGCTTCGGAGGAGCACGGATAAAGCAAAGGGGAGGCCGGCTGCAGGACATGCATCCCACACGCAGTTCGCATGCACTCTGCTTCCGCTTTTCCCGTCTGCCTCTCTTACCTGGGGAGACCCATACCTCACCCTACTTCAGAGCAAAAAGCAGCTCAATCTTGAGAACAGAAATTGAATCCTTTAGAAGAACCCAGGCGCTAGAGCAAACAAAATCAAGTTTCTCTGCTATTTGCTCCCCATTGTTATTTGTTCCTGGTAAACAAGAGAGTGGTTATTTGAAAGGATGTGTTAAATCCCATGTAGAGTTGTAGAAATGGAGAGTTTATAAGGCACGTTGACAAGGAAGCTTTGAGGCATGCTATCAGATCCACCCATTTCAATGCCCTGGTTAATTGTGAGGTCATTCACAAGTGTAGTGTGGTTGGGAAATACTGGAGGAGGCCCCTGCTCTTCTACCTGAACTTAGTCTTGCTTTGGAGAATGACACTAAGGAAACGGTCTAGAATTATTTCAGACCCTCTAGATCAAGGGGTCACAAATTTTAATGTGTATCAGAACCAACTTTAGAAAGCTTGTTTAAACACAGTTTGCTGGGCCCTACCACCAGAATTTCTGATTTGATAAGTCTGAGGTGAGGCTAGAAAATTTGCATTTCTAACAAAATCCCAGGTGATGTTGGTGCTGCAGGGCCTTGGGGACCATATTTTGAGATCCGCTCCTCAAGGATATGCAGTCTGCTTGCTAACCACGATGACTTGAACAGATGTTGACTGCCTTCCCATGACCAGAACATCCAGCTTGCGTTGAAGTGACTGTGGCTTTAATGTCTGAATGTGAACACTTCAGTATGGGAGATCTTTGTCCTACTTGCAAAGATTAAGTGGCCTGAAGGGTAGGTCATTTACCTGCAGGCACCTGGCAAATGGCTTACTGACTCTTTCAAGCAGCAGCTAGTAGGTGGGAACTTGATTTTGGAAAGAAATAATTAGCTACAGAACATATGATACGACCAATGCTTTTGGTTGGTTTTTCTGTCATCCTCAAAAAGAAGATTCCAAGGTTGTCATGCCTTTAGAAATTCTCATTTTTCCTCTACTTCCCTGAGCTATGGAACCTCTCAGGTGGTATATTAGCTTGTTTTAGAAGCTAAGTGATTTGAGTTTCACTCTAGCGTAGCGGGTTACACAGCACCATTCCTTCCGGATTTACTGTAGTGGGACTAGCTCAAGTGAACCAATAACGACGAATTATACTTTTAATAGGATTCAGTTATGCAGCCATTCTAACTTCTTCTAAGTGTTTTCGTGCATCAAGTTTAACATTGAACAATGTTACATCAACAATGTTACAGTGTTGGCCAAATTTGTATCTGCAGCCCTGTCTTTTCACTCATACTTGGATTCTTTTTTTTTTTTTTTTTTTTTTTGAGAGAGAGAGAGAGAGGGAGAGGAAGAGAGAGAGTGAGAAGCATCAACTCATAGTTTCAGCACTTTAGTTGTTCATTGATTGTTTCTCATGTGTGCCTTGAGCAGGGGGCTCAAGCCAAGGCAATGACCCCTTACTTAAGCCAGCGACCTTGGGCTCAAGCCAGCGACCTTGGGCTCATGTCTATGATCCCAGGCTCAATCCAGCTACCGCATGCTCAACCCGATGAGTCTGTGCTCAAGCTGGTGAGCCCACACTCAAGTCAGCGACCTTGGGTTTCAGACCTGGAACCTCAGTGTCCCAGGTTGATGCTCTATCCACTGCACCACCACCGGTCAGGCCAAATTTCAGTTCTTATTTCAAATTGCTGTAGGATTTAAATGTTCATCTCTAATTCAGTATTCCCAAGACAATTAAAACTTCCTTGCTCAAAATTAACTTCTTTTTCCAATATTCCTTTTTTGGTTGATGCAACATTTTCTCCTGTCAGTTCTCCAGACTTAGAACTTTTCATTTCTTCATCCCTTTAGTTCAGCTTGTCTGCAAGTACTCACAGCACTATCTTCATGACTTCTATGATTCCCGCCTTTGCCTCGGAACCGTTACACCAGGGTCTGGGCTCTCACCCAGTGCTAGGTCACTGGGATGGCTTTCTACCTGGTTTTCCTACCGCCAGCTTTCTCTGCATTCCTCTGTAGTTTCTACTCTGATAGCAAATTGTTCTGCTTAAAATACTGTTTTGATCTTGAGATCCCCTTGCTTAAAAATTCAGGATGAGTCCTTTTCTATTTCAAATATGCCAACAGGGTCTACTTTTATCATGACGTTCAATGGCCTTCAGAATTTGACCCTACCTCTGCTACCCAAACTATCTCTGCAGATCTATTTTCTTTCATTTGGGTCTTTCTATACTTTCTGGACTTGAGAGAAACGGGTCAGGAACCCTACTTCTCTCACTTGGCCCCTTGTTTCTTTGTCAAGGCTGTAGCTGGGGAGTTCCCCAAATTCATTTGGCAGATGCCCCTGGGCCACATCCTGCTTATTTTACTGATGGAGTTACTTTTCTCCTATTTGAATTCTGTCTTCCTGAAGGGCTCGCTGAAGATCCGTCTCCTCCACAAAGCCGCGGGACCTCTTGGCCGTACCACACAATGTGACACTTGATAATTCATCATCCGTGCCACCGTTTAGTTTGCGTATATGTGTATGGTCACTCTCAGTAAGATTGTAACTCCTGGGAAGGATCTAGCCCAATTTCGGGAAGAGGATAGGTGTTCATTAAACACTTGCCAGCTTAAAGGCTGTATTTCAGGCCCATTCTGATGTGCCCACGGGGCAACCTCCGTGCGTGCCAGAGAGCGTCCTACTCAACAGAACGCTCACTCAACAAGAACATGAGGTGACTGCATCTTGACAAGCAACATTTGGGAGCCATTGATCTTCCCTGTTACAAAGGGTTTGGGTGGCAATTGCAGTAGCTGCTGGCTTAGGGGAAAGGGTGGCTCCAGAAACAGGCCTGATAACGGCCAAGCTGACAATAAGTGTAGCCACAGACAGCAGCTCCGCTAGTCAGGTGTTTGGCAAGGGAAGGGAGTTCAGCCTCTGAAGCATTTCAGGTAGGTGTGGGATGAGCAGTTAGATATGCTGTTACATTCTGAGGTAAGCCTCCCTAAAGGCAAAAGCAGGGCCTGATGACTGGGCGATTACTCCTGCACCGTAAGTGCTCGCGATAGGCATCTCTGCACGGAAGAATCCACCCGAACAAACACTAGGAAGAAGCAAAAGAACATGCCCAGGACCTAGGCATAGTCACTGTGTCAACAGCAATATCAGATAAGGTGTTTCTCTAATGGAGGGGAGTAGTGGTGAGGGTAAGAGTGGGTGCACCTGTGGGTGGTGATTCAGAAACTTGGTGCCACATTATATGGCACCGTGAAACCACCTTGTGTTCCAGCCACCCCATGGTGGCTGATCTCATCCAATTGCCCACTTGCTAACTGGGCCAAGAGGAAGTGCATTGGCTGAAAGCCAAAGTGTGGTATAGTTAAACCTCCTAGCTGAGGCACACTCCAGACCTATGCAACCGAATGGCTTTTTGGAACTCCTTTTTATACCAGTGAAGCCATTGTTGTCATCAGCCTAACAGTGGTTGATTTTTATAGGTGTCATGCATTGTTGCTTGCCTATCCCTAAGACAAATGTGCTCCCATCTAAATATATTCAAACGAGCTCCCGTGGCTTATGCAAGTTGCCAAATCATGATGTGCCAGGCAGGAACAGGGGTCCGGGATTCCTGTTGGCTGAGCTAGCACTGAGCTTAGCCCTAGCCTGACTCAGCAGCTCTGCTAGAGTTGTTTGAAAGGCTGACATCCCGCCAGACATTGTTTCTGAAGAGTTCCCAGTGTGAAGGATGAATCACAAATGAACGAACTCTCAGGAGACCTAAAGTGAATGTGAGGGCGTCGCGCCCTGTGGGCTAGAATGAGAGCCTTGCCCTCAGCTGAGTCCATAAGACTACAAAGCCGAGGGTGGAAAGTGCCATACAATAAACACAAACACACTGATTGGGAGATTTCAAATGAAGAGTGTCTTCACGACAGAGGTCATGAAGGACAAGTAGGATTTTAAAGAGTGACAGCCTAAGTAAGTGTAATCGGCATCCCAGGTGAAGTGACAGGTAGTGAGTGACATCCTTTGGTGTGGCCAAGTAGTATAGGACAAGTAGGAGGGAAGTGGAGGTAAAGCTGAAAAGGTAGAGGGAGAGAGGAGGAATGAATACTTTTTGAGTGCCTACTATGTGCAGGAACTGCAGGCACTTTAAATATATGTTATTTCACTTGCTCTCTATAGCAATCTGCTTGGGTGGGTGGTAGTGTCTGCATTTTTGTTGTTGTTTGTTTGTTTGTTTTACCAATAAGGAAACCAAGACTTAAGAGGTTAGACCACCCACTCAAAACCACACACATCTTGTAAGTGATAGAGTCAAAATGTGAAACCAAGTTATCCAATTCCAGAGCCAGCGCAGAACCTTGATTTCATAGACTGAGGATGAAGCTGGATTTACAGAAGGCAGTGGAGAGTTTTCACGGTATTTGAACAGGACAATGATAGGACCAGTGCTAGGTTTAGGAAGAATGTTCTTGTGGAGACCTATAAGGAACTGTAGAGTGGTGAGAGCCTGCAGAACAGTTACAAAAGTCTACTGTAATGATTCAGACTCCAGAGACACAGAGAAGGTAGATTTCCAAGGGCAAATTTAAGTAATTGGTTCTAGAGAGGAGGAATCATAATGATGCTGAGGTGCCCAGCCTGGGTCCCTAGGAAAATGATGGTGCCATTAATAAAAATAGGTAAGAGGGGTTATTGGTTTAGGGTGGAGTGCAGGGAGGAGATGATATATGTGGGTTTGGTTTGTCTGAGCTTGGGTTACCAGTAAGAACAAAACAATAATGTCTGCAGGCCTTTTGAAGTGCAGAAGAATTTGACTTTGGACAAATTTGAAAATGATCATTGAAGACTGGAGTGAATAAGAACCTCAGAGAGAGGTATTAATATCAGAGAATATATCTTTGTATTTAAGTGAGAGGAAGAAGAACAGGAGAGAAAGATGAGAGACAGAGAAGTAGAAGAACAAGAATAGCGTTATGTCACAAAGACACAGTGAGGAGAGTTTCAGGAAGGGGTGTGCGACAGATGAGAAGTAACTTTGGGATATGGACCTTGCTTTAGCATCCGTCCTTTAGGAAACAGCCGGCACCATTAGGTTCAGGTATGTCTTTTTTTCCTTTCTGCTTTCCTCTCTTACGGAGGAAATTAGGCAATCAAGAGTCTATTTTCCTATTCCAGTTGTGTGTGGTGGTCACATTTTTAATTTAAGCGAGTACAGGCTCTTAGTTTTACTGCAAGCAAAATAAAGTAAAACTTCCAAGTCTTGCTCTAAATGATTGGCGTTTCAGTCCCCAGGAAGGCTCTTATAATTTTGGTGCCTCTGTTCTTTTACTCTGTGACTCTTCCTGTGGTCCGCCAAGTCTCATTTCATTGCATTTACTACGTGCAACCCATGCCCAGAATTCACGATTCCTGGTTGCAAGCCCAACATGCATTGCGTTGTCTCCTTCACTTAATTTGTGCAATGAGTGGTACTAATAAAGGGAAAATGAAATAGCTAATGAAGGATTATAAAGCACTTTGCTAATATAAAATACAACATCAAAGCTGAGTAATAGTCTTAATTTAGGGTAAAGGGTCCCGTTAACAGGAAAACTAGAAGGGACAAAGGGTAGTGTTGCTCTGTACCTTGATAATGGTGTGCAAATCAGAAGAGCTGCTATTGATCCTCACTGCCCTGTGAACTCTCAACCCAGGCGCCTGGCTCCCCTCCCTGCTCTGCGAGTACTTCCCTTCCCCACCGAGTCTGGTGACTGCACCTCCTCGGTCTCCTGAAGAGAGGGACGCGAACAGGAACTTCTGTGCCACCGAGCCAACTTGATAACTGAGATTTCTCCTCTGTTTATCAGCACTTTGATTATCTTTTCGTATCTCTTACCATCTGCACTTAGCAAGAAAAATAAAGAAGTTTGAGCAATTAGGAGGTAACAAAGAGCTCCTAGTTCATGAAGAGCAAGTCAAAGGGTGTTTGGAATATGTGAGCACAGAACCACATTGGGGGTAAACGGCCGCGAGCACCCTCAGGGCCAGAGGTGGCGGGAGCCGGCAAACGGACAGCAAGGGAAGCCGGAGCTCTCAAACAGTTTCTCAGCTGAAGTCTTTAAAATCTGGACTTTAGACACATCCGCTTTCCAGGGTATCCAGGATGGATGGAGAAGAGAGATATAATTCATCTCTCATTCTATGGGAGGGAGGGAGGGAGGGAGGGAGACTATTGGGAGTAAATCAAGTCTGGGTTTTTCTAGACCAGTGGTAGTCAACCTGGTCCCTACTGCCCACTAGTGGGCGTTCCAGCTTTCATGGTGGGCGGTAGCAGAGCAACCAAAGTATAAATAAAAAGATAGATTTAGCCTGACCTGTGGTGGCGCAGTGGATAAAGCGTCGACCTGGAATTGCTGAGGTCGCCAGTTCGAAACCCTGGGCTTGCCTGGTCAAGGCACATATGGGAGTTGATGCTTCCAGCTCCTCCCCACCTTCTCTCTCTGTCTCTCTCTCCTCTCTCTCTCCCTCTCTGTCTCCCTCTCTCCCTTTCTCTCTCCTCTCTAAAATGAATAAATAAAATTTAAAAAAAAGATAGATTTAACTATAATAAGTTGTTTTATAAAGATTTATTCTGCCAAACTTAGTGAAAATCCAACATAAAGTACTTGGTAATTATTATTATATGCTTTGACTTGCTGTAACTCTGCTTTATAAATTTTATAAAGTAAAGTTACTTCCCTACTTTATAAATCACCATTACTGTGGAACTGGTGGGCGGTTAGAAAATGTTACTACTAACAGAGATACAAAAGTAGGTGGTAGGTATAAAAAGGTTGGCTACCCCTGCTCTAGACCTTTTCCATGCAGATCACTGGTCAGTTCCTCAAAGATTCTTGGGAGGGACTGAAAGTCATTCACCTAGAAGGTTCAGCTAGCACCACAGCCTAGGAGGCAAGAGTATGAGTCAGTGCTATAGGGATAAAAAATAATTAAAACCAGTTTTAATAGTTTCTATAATAAATGGCTCCTGCCCTGAAGGAGCTTCCCATCAAATCTGGGAGATAGAACAGAACAACAGGCCCCAAATGGCTAGAGAGTACTTCTAAAGCAATATGGGAAGCATGAGCGAGTTCACCATTCATTCCACGTCCTCCCAATGCACGAATGTGTGCTCTCTGGATTTGCGTTCCGTGAGCTGTTTGACAGACGGCCTTGAGACCATGTGTGTGAGCACATGGATACATAGGTGGCTATCGGTCTACAGTCAGATTCTAGGCTCCTGAGAGCAGGGGCCACTTCTGTTTTTTGGTGAAGAGATGCTTTCTTGTCCATTCGGGATTAAGTTCTATTAGCACATCCATGCAAGGGAGGGCAAAAGAGTAACCAGGGGTAGGTTTTTAAGTAGGGAGTGTTGGTCAAATAAGTTTGTGAATATGACGTATATGTTTACTCGCTTATAGTTTGCATTGGGTGTGGGAGACAGGCTGTAAACTGGCAAAGTCCTTATAGCCTAAGGCTTAGTTTTAAGACTAAGCCTTACCCACCTTTTTAATACTAAAGATATTTTCAACACTCTTCTAATACTAAGATCTTCTCAAAACTAAGTTTTTCCCCCCACCCTTGACTCTTGCATGATGTGTGGTGGTACACTCTTATGAGGAATCCCATTTATGTCTCAGATAAGTGACTTTGTATCAGAGACTTCCTTATTTGTATATTGGCTTAAAGGCTTTAATTTTCTACACTATAAAATAAAGCAGACAGGGGGCTCTCTAGCGAGGTTTCTGCCATCTGCATTGCAGAGGAGAGGCAGGCAAGATAGCGGAACGCTGAAGGAGAAGCCAGTTTGTGCAGAGTTTGTGCAAAGAGAAGGAGATATGGAACAGAGGTGAATAAGGCTGGTAGGGCCATTGACTGTAGGAAAACTCGGATGAGTCAGTGGCTTTGGGAGCCCTGAATGGAAAGGGAAGTGTTTTCCCACTATGTGTATTTACTCAATTGCCAGGTGCGAACTAAGATTAAAGGTAATGGCCCACTAGTTCTTGGCTCCGTTGTTTCATTACCGACTGTCTGAATCAAATGCGAACCTGCGTTGGCCAGGCGGCTGTGATGGTGGCCGCGGCTACTGGCTTTATGGGGAGGCTGTCCTGAAAGAAGTGAGTTGTGTTCAGGGATACAGGGGAGATTTAAGCATGATAGGAACAGGGAGGAAGAGATCTCTCCCTTTCCTAAGAGGTCAGCAACGTAGAGGGAGTATACAGAAGCTTTCTGAAGAGAAAGCAGAAATCTGAAAAAAATCATGTCCTGATCAGATGACAATGCAACCACCACAGTTATTTGATCTCACATCTGTTTATTGAAACAGATAATTCAACCTGCACACACCCCATCTACCGTGTGCCTGGCATTATGCTAAGGGATGAATAAGACCTAGTCCCTGACTTGAAGGGGCCCGGGATCTGCTTCACAAGAGGGTGGAAAGGACTCGTGTTCTGTTGAACATCTAAGAACCAGGCATTCTGCTAGAGGAAGGGGGGTCAGAGGCTGGGACACAGTGGAACACTGCTGGATACAACCAACCGTAAGAGGAAAAAGTGTCATTTAGTAATTTTGAATCTATCACTTTAGGGGACTGTATGGGAGAATGTGTGTTTAGTTCTGAGGACTGAAGACTGGTCAGAGGGCCTAGTTTGGGTGGGCGGGGAGGTCGAGGTCAAACAGAAGTGGGAGCTGTAGGACTCAGATCTTGGAGTCCCTGGCTCACAGGGAAAGGGAGGTGCCACTTAAATTTTCTCTGTAGAGACAAGGAGATAGGGAAGGTCCATGGGAAGAGAAAGTAAAAGGAATTTAGCAGAGAACTACTTTTCCATCGCATACACTTTCTGTGAAAGATTTAAGAGCAAAGACAGAGGAGTTTCTTTGTCGCTGTTTCCTTCTCCTTAGTGCCTAGACCTCTGCTGTAAGAGGCCACTTACATCTCTCTTTCTTTAGCTCCTAGGAGCTCAAGAGATGCCGCTCTTAGGAATTACTAAAACATTCAGAGCGTGGAAATGTCAGCTGGCACCCACGCCAAGATATCCAGGCACCATCCGTAGAAACCCAGTGAAATGCTGAGTCCAACATGGCAGGCCCTCCCAACCCCATCTCTTTTCCTTTTATCCCCTGCCTGGAAGGCTACACCGTGGGTGGGAATAAAAATCTACTCTCCTGTTGCATCCAGGCAGCTGCCAGGAGTCTGTTTGCCTTGTTCTTTTCTGGCAAATCATTAAACATTCCCCCCAAAGCAGGCCTCTTCCCCAGGGCCACCCCGTGGACAGGGCTTCAGAGTTGTGGTCAAAGGGCTGTCAGCAGTCGGGCTGAAGGCCCTGGGCTTCCTCCAACACAAGCCTCTCCTGCCTGCTGCCTCTTCGGAACAGAAGCCGCCTTGGCCCCATCTCAACCCCTGCTGGCTTCTGAGGAGGGACTCTGGGCATCTGTGCTGGCTGGTGGCTTGAATAATTTCGTCCTTCTCTTCCTGATGTAATTCTAAGTGCGGCGACCACTCTATCCCCTCTATTGTTTCTTTACTGAAGCACAGGCCCGTGTTCAATCAGTTTTCTGCTATGCAATGGAAATGCAGTATTAGTATTGTGTGTGACCGCCCAGGGGCTGGGGACGGGATTGGCCCTGCACACTCCACAGCTCCGCCCCCTCTCCGCTCACAGTGTGCACTGGGATGCTGGGAGGACAGTGCAGCCAGCCCATTGGGACACGCTGTCTGCCCTCAAAGGGCTTGGAAGCCAGTGGTGGAAGACAGTCGTCAATGTGGAGCAGAGTTTGCAGGGCAACTTGGAATCCCTACAGCCTCTGAGCAGGAGAGTAGGCCTGAGGGCCGTGGACTGCGTGTGAACTAACCGGGTGAGTTTAGCCAGTTCAGACCCTTGCACTGAAACCACCCAGCTTAGTGATGCTTGACAGCTCTGCTGAGAGTCCTGACGGGCCTCTGGCATATTTAAAGACATATTCTGATCGCCTTGAGTTTCATTTCTTCGGTCTTTTTTCACAAGGACTGTCTGGACTTTGTCTTTGGCTATTTTAGCATTAAAATCTTAACCTAAATGCCTGACCTGTGGTGGTGCAGTGGATAAAGCGTCGACCTGGAAATGCTGAGGTCGCCGGTTCGAAACCCTGGGCTTGCCTGGTCAAGGCACATATGGGAGTTGATGCTTCCAGCTCCTCCCCCCTCCTCTCTCTCTGTCTCTCTCTCCCTCTCTGTCTCTCTTTCTCCCTCTCTCTCTCCTCTCTAAAAAAAATGAATAAATAAAATTTAAAAAAAATTTTTAAAAATCTTAACCTAAATAATGACTTAAAAACAGACTGACCAGGCAGTAGTGCAGTGGTGACCTGGGACACTGAGGACCCAGGTTCGAAACCCCAAGGTTGCCAGCTTGAGCGTGGGCTCATCCGGCTTGAGCGTGGGGTTGCCGGCTTGATTGTGGGATCATGGACATGACCCCATGGTCGCTGGCTTGAAGCCCAAGGTCGCTGGCTTGAGCGAGGGGTCACTGGCTCAGCTGGAGCCCCTGATCAAGGCACGTGTAAGAAAGAAATCAATGAATAACTAAAGTGATGCAACTACAAGTTGATGCTTCTCATCTCTCTCCCTTCCTGTCTGTCTGTCCTTGTCTCTCTCACAAAAATAAATAAATACATACATACATACATACATACTTAAAACCAAACACTACCTGGACCCAGCAGGTTTCTAAATTCCTGCTATCTCTGGCATGAGTTTGACTGGAACAAGAATAGGAAGGAAAAAATTAAAAGAATAGCAAAATCATAAAGCACACTGTGTCAGGGCTGTTTGCAAATAGCACATGGGGTCCAGTGCGAGAGCTCGGTTAACTGCCTCACTGTGGTAAAGAGTGTTGCCATACCTGGGGAGATCCCGGGACAAAGCCCTTTTAGACCCTCATTCTGGAAATGTGAGGATAGGTATTACCCCCAGCAATACTGTCCCCTGTGTCAAGACCTTAGCCTTCTGTAGAGGACCACTTTGAACAAGACAGCTAAACGGGGTCCCTCAAATGGTACTTTCGATAAGGTGAAGGTCAGTGAAGGTGGCAAGATCTCCCTGGGACAGTGGCTACTAACTGAGTGGCAGAGCTCAGATGACATTTCAGGCCCTCCTGGGAGGAGTCTTGGTGGTTGGAGCCCTGAGTCCCTCACCTGGTAGAGGGAGAGAGTCCACACTGTATAACTGGGGTATTTCTCAGGCCTTGACCTTCCGGGGCTTTGAAATCTTGAGATCTTATTTCACAGCCTTCCTTCCAAAGAGCGCTGGTGTGACTAAAATTATTGGATGGACTTCCTCTCTTTTGCTCCTAACTCATGAGTATCTTCCTGGTGCCCCTATAGCTAGAGGTCTTCCTGGCCTGAGCAAGGCCTGTTTCTACGTGGGAATATAATGGACAAAAGCTCTGCCTCTTGGGTCGTTGAGGTCTTCCTCCTGTCTGTGACTGCCAAGTCAGCTTCCCTGACACAGTATATTTCAAAAGCAACTCAGAGTTCGCTCTTTCTTCTTTCTCTTTCCTTTCTCTTTCCTACTTATAAATCTGGTTATGACCCTGTAAACCACACAAAGATGCCAGGCAGAGTGTGGAGTCAGAAAAACCCTACCATGGGGCCCACTGGAGGGTAAAGAGGTCCAGTTACTTCATGGAGCTTGAACCCAATCGAGACCGGATAGGTGAATTCTCCACTGAGGCATGCCGTCTGGAGTGGGGGGTGAGTCGTGAGGGATGCGGTGATCCGGCCGGAGGGCCGTTACCTGGGTCTGAGCGCCTGTGACCTCTCATTTCAGGGCGCACTGTGTCACCCTCAGCGAGCGGGGACTGTGCACTGGGAGGGCCTCTCAGAGCAGCGCTGGGTCTGGCCGCCTGGTTGGGCTGGGAGTAGCCGTGAACTAAGCCCCGGGGGAGAGGAGGGACTCTGAGGTGGCTGGGCAGCAAGAGCCGGGGCCTGGCAGGAGAAGGAGCTGAGACCTTGCTCCTGTCTTGTTGCTAAGAATCATCCAAGTTTGAAAATTCTAGACATGGAGGTCCTGACGCCGTTGATGTGCATTATAATAGTCGGCTCATGTTTGTCGCGCCACGCGGAATACTTCCCGACGTGCATACCTTGGAGTAGACAGGGTACTGGGGTGGCATTTAGGGGACCTCAACCTCCTTGAACTAGTTGTAGGACCACAAGCAGTCTATAACCTACCCACATTCCTCACCTTTAGAAACCAAGTTTGAATGTCCCTTACGGGTATGAACAGGCCTCAGCTCTCAGCACTCACAGCTCCTTTGTATACACTGAGTGGCAACTGGACTTAAACTGAGTTGTACTTATTCTTCTACCAGATACTACGAGTCTGCAATATGCCAAGCTCCTGGCTGGGCCTTGGATGAGCTCAGTTTGTCCCTTCAGATTTTGTCACCCTGCTTCCCGTTAGATGGTGGCACATTCCGGTTCTCTCGCCAGCCCTCTTGCTCACCCGCGCCGGTACTGCCAGGACAGTTTTGGGACCAAGTAAGAAATACTTGGCTTTCATCCATCCTGTCTCTGCTGGTCCCTTCCCATCTGGTGGCTCAAGGTCTGCTTCTCTCATCCCACCAACATTATTTTCTTTTGTACTTAAAAAAAAAATCACACAATTAAGCTGGAATACATTTTCCTGGTAAAAAGAAAAACATTTTAGCAAAATAGACCAAAGGAAAACTCTCTTGCCAATTCCGTGTCCTCCTAACTTGATTCTTTAGAGAACTCAGCTATCCCAAAGAGGTAGCCACAGGCTACTGTAAGGATAAGAATGAGGTCTAGAGGTTTCCAAATCCAAACCTAAGCAATCACCGTTAGGATTAACCTGTAGATTAGCATTGGCCTCTTTAAATAAAGGCAAGATGGCCAAAGTGGGCCTGAGAGGCTGCTCTGGGGCTGGGAGCCGGAAGCAGCAACTCCAGGCCCATCTGGGGTTTCCCAGCCCCCTAGCTACAGCAGCTTGACTTTATGGTGCTGGTGAGCCCTGCTGCCCGAGATAGATGGCAGGTAGTTCTAAGTTCAGGTAAGGGAGGCTGCACACGAGAGGACGATTATAAAATCTGAAAAGAGGAAACGGGGAGAAGGGTGCCTTTGATGCCCGGCCAATGTTCCTGATTACAAAGGCAAAATTGTAGCAGGCAGTAAAGTTACCTGTCCGAGACCTGGATGAACGTCTGGACGTGGAATCGGAGAAGCCAGAGATCATTACGCAGGGGTGCGGGCGGGAGGGTGGCTGGGAAACAGGAGACAGTAAAGAACTGCTTGTAAAAGCACACACCCCACGAGAAGGAGATGCCAGGGGTAAAGGAAGAGCAGCAGTAAGTTCGGGGCCCACCTGAGCCCTGGAATGCCCTTTGTGAGGAGGTAATGAGATCACATGGCCACTTTCATGGGAAGGAGTCGGGCTGGGAACTGGAAGAGCTTGTTCAGTGGGGTTTGCAGGGCTGAGTACAGAAGGGAAGTGACCGTGGATAATGAGCTGTCCCAGACTGCGCCTCGTGGAACGCTGGCATTCAGAGGCGCTGTCGAGATTGCTCAAGGGAGGAGCAGTCAGAAAGCTTTGTCCCTTCCAGGAATAAGGAGGCACTTTATTATTACCAACGCAACGATAAAAACGGCTACCATTCGGTGAGCACAGGCTGTGTCAGGCTCTGGGCTGGGCACTTCCATCCGGTATCTCCAGTCTTCATGCTGATCAGGGGGTGTTTATTACTCCATTCTGAAATGAAGACGAGGCTCAGGAAGGCTAAGCAGCCTGGCCTAGGTCACACAGGTAAATGATGGAGTCAGAATTTTGAACCTTAGGTCTGTTCTTGGAGGTGGTGGTGGGGGATCAGAACAAATAAGTTTGAAGAGGAAGACACAGACATAGAGAACAGACTCAAGAACATGAAATACAACACACACCACTAAAGGACAGTATGCGCGTCTCTACAGAAGGGTATAAAACCTGTGTGTACAACGCTGAGTTCTCAGCGTGGCCCGGACCCTGAGAGCAAGTCCTCCTAATTTGCCCCTTGAGGCAGCATCTGCAGCAGGGGCTTTCCATCGAGTCCTCAAGTCCACAAGTTTCCAGGAACCCTCCCCAGCCCTACTCTGCGAGCCCATTGCTCTCGGCTCCCACTTGGTGTCACTAACAGGATAGGTGGCCCAATGTATGGAATTACGTTTGCATCTTCATTATTAGGAGACCATGCATCTAAAGGAAGCAGATGCATTTGGATCTGTTTTCTTACAAGCTCTCTTCCCAGCTGAAAGTTCCCTGCAGGAGGGGGCAGAGACCACCTCGGTGTCCCACAACCACCGAAGATAGCACAGCCTTGCTAGTAACGAAGAGCGTCCTGGTTGAATTACCTCTTTTTTTGTTGTTCTTTAATCTGAAAATACTTGAAGAACTCTCATTGTAAAAGACTCAAATCATACAAAAGTGTAGTGAGTACGGTTTTCACGCCACAAGTACAAGAAATATGGTATTTTCTTTTTATCAAATGAAAGCTGACTTCAAGGCCCTCTTCCACTAACCGGGTGGAAATTTTTGTCTTTGTGACCGCTTTCCCTCATAAAGTAGCCAAAACCAAAATATCTAAGGGACCCCTCTGTTACTTGTCCATGCTGGTCACCACAAATATGCCCAATGTCCCAGCACAAGTATCCCTTGAAGTCCATGTAAGCCCATCTTTTTTGCCAGGGTCTAGCCTCCCAGGGCCCGCCTCTTCCGGAGCATGGACTATGCATCCTCAGGGCCCTGCCCCTTCCCTCAGGATTCCAGGGACTCTCATTCCCCCTCCACCCACCCACACACACACCACACACTCCTTTCTGCCTTGGGGACATTCAGTGTCCTTCACAAAAGCCAGGAAGATAGATCTGTAGCAGATGCACCTGAGGCAAGGGGGCTGGCATTTCAGAACGGAGGAGGGAACAGAACAAAATATAAATAGCTCTCACTTTTTTTTTTTTTTTATAGGGACAGAGAGAGAGTCAGAGGGATAGATAGGGACAGACAGACAGGAACGGAGAGAGATGAGAAGCATCAATCATCAGTTTTTCGTTGCCACACCTTAGTTGTTCATTGATTTCTTTCTCATATGTGCCTAGACCACGGGCCTTCAGCAGACCCCTTGCTCGAGCCAGCGACCTTGGGTCCAAGCTGGTGAGCTTTGCTTAAACCAGATGAGCCTGCACTCAAGCTGGCAACCTCGGGGTCTCGAACCTGGGTCCTCCACATCCCAGTCCAACATTCTATCCACTGCACCACTGCCTGGTCAGGCTGCTCTCATTCTTTTTTATTCCACAACAGCAAAAGATAAAACTCTACGATTGAAGTATGCAATGCCAGCCCCCAAAGACTGCCATCCCCATCTCCTCTCTGATTCCCTCCCAAAGCCTGCATGGTCGGGACTTTGGTGTGCACTGTCTTATTTTTAAAGGTTGCTTTCAGTAATCTGGTTGTCGACCTTCACTGTTGAATAAAAGAAAGCCATGTAGCCGGCACCGAAGGGGCAGTGGAAGTCATTCGTAGCCTGGGTAGCGGGAGCCCTAGGAGGACAACTGGAACACCCCAAGGCAAGTCTCTGGGAAAACAGGGTGCTCAGGGGGCCCAGGGGGAGAGCCCTCTCACCTATGCTGGCAGCAGCAAGTGCCAGAAGTGGGGACATGAATCAGGTTATTCCTGGAGCATGCCCCGCAGGGAGGAGGAGGGACAGGGATGGAGCGGAAGCCCCGAGGCCGAGCTGGAGGGCACGGCCTGAGCAGGTAGAGGCTTTTCAGCTATATTTAAAAGCACAGGGTGTATTTCAAGAGCTGTGAGAAGTCTTTCAAGAGCTGAGAGTGGAAGCGGGCATGCTCATGTCAGCATTTTAGGCCATGTTGGCTCCGTTATGGAGAACCGAGTGGGGTGAGGGGACCCCCATCAAAAGGTTCTTCCGGTAAATTAGAGTTGCAGTGACAGTGGGCCTGTATCAGAGAAGCCGTCTTGCGAATGGAGGAACGAGGACAAACAGGAATGTGGAGGAGACAGACTTGTCAGAGTTCGATGGTTGGTGGCACATGGGGTGGCGGTGGAGAGGGGACGGGGGACAACGTCTGACCCAGGGAACCGGTAGAGAGTCGTTCCAGTCCCTCAGGTCGAGAGCACTGCAGGAGCACTTTTGAGGGATAAATGCGTGAGTTCAGTTTGGAGCATGCTGAATCTGAGCATGTCGTTTAAGTTTCTGCAGGTGGAAACTTCTAGGCCCTGCCTGTTGGGCAGAGTCTAGAACTCCAGAGCACAGATGTCATCAGCAACCTCAATGTGGCAAATGGAGCCACAGGATCGTCTGGGTGACCCTGGTGCCATGGAGGGTGGAGAGGGAAGATGGCCCAGGACGGAATTCTGCAAGACGCCACTAATAGTTCAGGGGCTATGCTGGGCCCTTACGCTTTAGGAAGGTGTCATTAGGAAAGCAGGTTTTCTTGGTCATGAATTGAGGGCAAGTATCGTATTGTCAGTCAAGTGGAAATTCACAATTTTTTTTAACCTATCTGATACTCCTCTGCCTTCCATTTCTTCTGATTTTAGCTGTCTAATCCTAGGCATGTTACTTGACCTCTTATGGCCTCTGTTTTCTCATCCTTAAAGTGGAGGCAATAATGGTTTCTCCCTCGTAGGGTTATGAGGATGAAAAAAGTTAATTCAGAACAATCGATGGCCCACCGTATTCATTTGGTAAATGTAAACTAGCAGCAGCAGCAGCATAAACAGTGGAGGGCTGACTATATGATTCACCTGGAGTTACATGGCTCCAGAGGGTGGAATCAGATAGAGCTGGGCTCTAATCACGTGTGACCTTAATTTTGAGCCACCAACGTCTCTCTCTTTAAATGGGGATTGCGATACCTACCTCGCAGTGAGATAACATCTAAAGGCCCGGGCACACCAGAGGCATTTACTAATGGTTCATATTCTCCCCTTCCGTCTTCCACAGTTGTGAGTTCAGGACCAGGGCAGTCTGGTGACTCTGACACCATGTTTTTTTCTCTCCACCTCCTTAAAGGCATTCTACAACATAGAACTGTGGAGGCCTGGGGGCCAGAGAGGCGGTTATATATTTGCAAATCCTTTTCTAAAGGCTACTCTTCTCCAAAGTAACTTTCTCTCCTCTCCCAACTGACGCTCCGGTCAGTGAGAGGTCTCTTGGAATTCTCTTGAGAGAGCTGGATCACGGGTAGCAGGTGGGATTAGGGGGGAGGGGCGGAGAGCAAAGCAGGACGCTTGTGGTTGCAACTTACTATTCCTGAGGGGGGTCTCACATCTTGGGTTCTACTGGAGCAGTTGAGTTTGTTTTTTGGTTTTTTTTCAGAGATAGAGTCAGAGAGAGGGATAGACAGGGACAGACAGACAGGAACGGAGAGATGAGAAGCATCAATCATTAGTTTTTTGTTTCGCGTTGTGACACCTTAGTTGTTCATTGATTGCTTTCTCATATGTGCCTTGACCGTGGGCCTTCAGCAGACCAAGTAACCCCTACAACCTTGGGTTCAAGCTGGTGAGCTTTGCTCAAGCCAGATGAGCCCGCGCTCAAGCTGGAGACCTCAGGGTCTTGAACCTGGGTCCTCCGCATCGCAGTCCAACACTCTATCCACTGCGCCACTGCCTGGTCAGGCTGAATTTTGACTCCTCACCACCCCAGACTGTCCGCTGTTGTCACCTAGGACAATCCTTTTCAAACAGTGTTCTGTGCCCCCTGCTGTGTGGTCTGGTTCCTGACCTCTTGCCTTCTCTTGTGCATTAGACCTGATTTCCCACAGTCCCTCCCAACCCTGAGCCTGTGCCTCCATGCCAGGGCACAGGCCGCTTCCTCTGCCACGAAGGTACACTCCCCTGTAAACACATACCTCTTCCGTCCCCAGGAAGCACTGAGTCACCCCGCCTTCCCTAGGGGATTGTCAGTCCCCTCTCCTGTGCCCCTCCACAGGCCCTTGAGTGAACCTGCATTATAACATCACAATACAACATGTTTGCACACCTACCTGTGTCCGGAGGTTCTTTAAGACAAGAACCTACCTGATTCATCGTCGACCCCTCGGTGTTTTGCGCCTGGCACCAAGGGGGCCTTCATTGTTGGTGGAATGAAGAAATGAATGGTGCATGGTTGGACAGATGGACAGACAGACCAATGGAGCTCGTTGAGTCGGAGTACAGCTTCCCTGAAGTGCGCACAGCCCCCCACCTAACCCCCAGCCTCTTTCTGGCAGTGAGTGGGTATATATATGACCTTCTTTCCCACACTAAGCCTTGCTTACCACCGGTCCCTAAGTTCTAGGGGCAAGAGTAGAGCTCCTCCCATCTCAACATCCTCTGCCCAAAGATTTTTATCCACAGGGATTTAATTCAAAGGAAGGTGGGCGTATTTATTGAGAACCTACCATGTTCTCAATAACATGCGACACAGTGACAGGAGACAGCCTGAGAGTCCTTTCAAAAGTGGCTGTGCTTTTCAGTCTGTCATCGACACGGTCATCTTCCTAGTTCAAAGTTCTCTGGCTCTTCTGATGGTTCTTTCTGGAAGTCCTTTCGACAGCAACAGAGAGGGAGAGTGGCCTCCCCAGCCGGGACACACTGGCTTTCCACCATGAGGGGACCCCTGGCCCATAGGATGACCTGGGGCCAAAGAAGTCATGCTCGGGTCTCAGCACCCTGGGAAAATTCGGTTCTCGTGGGTATTTGAATCACCTTAAATGAGAGGAGAGTGGGTGAAAGGGCAGTCTTGTCCCTGTGATGAGGGGACCCTGGTCGCTCTTAGCACCTTTTGGGCCCACTTCCCGCTTGGTTGCTGCTCAGCACCAGGAGGGCTGGAGCCCGGTTCCGGACTGGACCTACCATACCCCTTGGAGCCAATGGCTGGGCTGGCCCTGTCTCCACTGCACCGTTCCCGGGAACAGCAGGAGCCCCTAGGACTTGTGCTGTTCAAGGCTTAACTCCTAGCCAAGCCTACCCCCCACCAAATTGTCTCTTCTCCCTGTGGGCACCCTGCTTAATCCCTGCAAGTCAGGTCACAGGGCGGTGGTGAAGGGGGGTGTGGAGGGGGGGCGAGGCAGCACCAGTCAGAAGACCCAGGACCCCTGAGAGATGGGACTCCACAAGGCAGCAGCCGCGGGGCGCGGGGGGCCATGCTGAGGGGACAGGAACCACCATCGACACCCAGCTCTGCCTGGTGTGGGGGGCGGGGAGGGAGGGCAGGGTCCTGAGAGCACTGATAGGCCTCTTAGCCCAGGGCTTCGGGGCTTCGGAGCAGGAATTTGGAGGGAGAAAGGCTGGAGCTGGGAAGACAGCCCTTTGCGTCTGGCCTGTTTGGAAAACCAGGGCTTGAGGATCAATGGGGCTGGTTTGCGCGGGCTCCTCAGTTAAACCCCCTACCGGACACTTCCCACTCCTGTCTGCCCCCACCTCCGTGAGTCCCGGGCCCGCGGTGACAGTGGGTGCTCAGTGCTTGCTGTGGGGCATTCTAATAAGAATGCTCACCTTTCGTAGCACAAGGACCTGCCTGGCACCTCCCAGAACAGTGGAGACGAGCGTGGCTCGCCCGGCTTCCTCCAGGTCCCTAGAGCCTCCCTGACATGTCTCTCTCTCTCTCCATAGTCGCACCCTCTGTACCTCTGCAACGCCAGTGATGACGACAACCTGGAGCCCGGCTTCATCAGCATCGTCAAGCTGGAGAGTCCCCAGCGGGCCCCCCGCCCCTGCCTGTCACTGGCCAGCAAGGTAGATGCATTCACACGGCCCCACGGACACCCTGACCTTCACCCAGTTCCGGGCTGAGAGGTCCCGTGCGGTGTGCCTGGTTCACTCGGGGTTCCCTACGCCCTGACCTGTCAGAGAGCGGAAATTCAGGCCTGGTTTTTCCCACCGCCCACCCACCAGCAGAGCCTTTTGACTGTCGGCTAGTGCACTATGTCACCTCCTCCCCTCACCTGAAGTTCCTGAGCTGCTGCCCCTACGCAGAGCAAATGGGGCCAGTGGGGGGGGGGGCTTGTCCATCTTGGAACTGTTTACTGAGCATGACACAAGGCCAGCAGGCACAGAAACCACTGCCCCTGCCCTAAAAGAGCCCCACACTTCCTCCAGATTGCAAACTGGTGGCCCCACAGGTCCACGGGGCACCACTGGCTGGTGCTGGCAGCGGCCACTGCCTTTCCAGATGTGGGCTGGCTGGCTGGCATGCCGCCTCACAGGCCCGTAAACATCTGTATCCATGTGACCCCTGCTTTAACGTCAGTTACTGTTCTCTGTGTGCTTACCATATGCCCGGTGGGACAGGGGACAGATTCTTTAGATATAGTGTCTCATTTACTTTTCACAACAGTCAGGAAGGCTAGACATTATTATTTCCTACTTGACATAGAAGGCAAGTGAGGATCAGAAAACTGAAGTCACCTGACAGGATGACACAGCCAAGCAGAGTGGGGCTGAGGTCTGAATTGGGCCTTGTCCTGTTCCCAAACCTGGGCTTTCCCTCTGCTCTGCTGCTTCTCATTCTGGCTGGGAACACGGAATATGTGTTTTCATGGGGACATAAGCCAGAGTGTAGTCGGATTGCGTGTGGCACAGTCATGTGGACTTGAGGGATGAGGTCCTGCTCCCAGGAAGGTGACAGTCCCTACCTGTACACCTGTTCCCTGTGCTCAGGCCCAGATCCTCTGAGGACTTTCTGATGCCCCTTGAGTGCTGTGTCCTGAACCGCGAGTCTCAGGGAAACGGCCCGGGTCCTTACGTGATCCCGTGGGGGGCAGGGATGCGGGCAGGGTTCTGAATGTGGGGCCCACAGGAGGTGAAGATACTCTCCCAGCCCTGCCAAGGGGACGCAGAGGGGGCTGCAGGGCAGGTGGGAGGCGGGCCAGGGCGCACACCTGGAGCTGGGGCGCGTGGTGACTCTGTAAGGCTGTGCCGGTCCTCAGGGACAGCAAGGTTTTACGAGGCTGGAGCTGCTCTGCCTCTGGCTGTTCCGTGTCCCTTGCTTTACAAAATACGGGCAGAGGTCATTCATTGGTCGCTGGTGGACAAGCACTCAGTTTCAGGTAGTGTGGCTGTGGGGGCAGAGTATGTATGAGAGAGAGATGGCGAGAAGGGTTCAGAGAAGTTCTGCTGTTCTTCTAGCGGAGTGTGCGATCTCACATACCCGTCCGCGAACGCTTGGCAACCTGTCAGGACGTGTCCGCCTGGGAGGCTTTCTCCTGGCCTCCAGAAGAGCACGTGCCTGTCGGAGAAACGAGGCACATGCAGCGTGGACACTGGGAGCCGAGGAACACGTGGTCGGTGCTCTTTGAGGCGCTTGACCTCGTTGGGCCTTTGTGTCCACCACCGTAAAGCAGGACTTTCATTTCCTCCCCCAGTGATTCTTGTGAGGATGAAAATAACACGTGTCAAGTGCCAGATGGTGCCTGAGCTGAAACAAACACAAGCCAGAAAAGCAGTTAGGGACTTAGGAGAAGCACTTGGACCCCTGCCCTATGACGTCATCGTTCTTAGCCACCGTGGTCACTGCCCACGCTTCCTCTACCCCTCCCCCTGCTGCACTCTGCCCTCAGCCTCTCTCCGGCATCTCCCCCATCCCTGGGTGGGAGCCTCTGCTGGGGACTATTTTAGACCCACGCTGTCCCCACTGGTCAGGTCCAGGGCTTCCCTCGGGTCCCCACCTCTGACCTGACCGAGCAGCCCCTACCTGGGTCCCGCAGCACAGAGAAGGGCTGCAGCGGTGATAGTGGGTCTTGGAGCTACTTCCGACATTTTAGAATCCCATAGCCTTCGCGAAAACACGCAAAAGTTCAGTGTGCTAATCATACAAGTTATCTTATAGAAAAATGCAGTACATAATAAATGCAGCTAGTTTGGTAAAAAAATAAAAAAAAATATATATATATATACACACTGCTCACAAAAATTAGAGGATATTTCAAAATGAATATGAAGTGATAAACTATCCCCTAATTTTTGTGAGCAGTGTGTGTGTGTGTGTGTGTGTGTGTATATATTTAAATAGCTCAATGGAGGCATAGGTAAAGGGTAGGTCTTTGTAAAGGGAAGTTTGAAAGCCACTGACCTTCATCAGCTCTGCTCTGACCTATCATTAGTGTCAGTGGTACCATCAGCACGGACAGCTGGGCTCTCGAACCAGACAGCCCTGGCATCCCCACTGCCCCTCAGTGTGACCTGCACATTTCACTCACCTCTCTGAACCTCTGTTTCCTGATCTGTAAAAGGGGAATAATAATAGGACTTACATTATAAGGCAGTTGTGAGAATTTAAGGGGATGGTCCAGATGGAAGCCCTCAGCCTCATGCCAAGCACGTAGTAGTCGCTCAGTAAATGAGTGCAGCATCGTGGTTGTCTTCATCCCGGGCTTGCGTAGTGAACAAGGTGGGTTTTTCTTTCACCGCTCTCTCTCTTGATCTCTGAAACCATCATCATAATTCTTGTGGACTCTTCCATTCTTGTCACCACCCACCCCTACTCCTTCATCTGATCCCCAAAACTGCTTGCTTTTCTTTATTAGCAACTCCACAGCCATTCTTGTGATTGATTACCCAGACCCCCTGTCCGGACCGGAGCAGTGGCCTTGGCCTGGTGGGGGGAGCTGGCTCTGGAGGCAAGCAGATGGCCACAAGCCCGGCCTCTCTTACTATAGAGACCACTACCTGGCCACCAGGGATGCAGAAGGCTAAAGTCCTGGATCTCCTCAACTCAAAAGAGGGGCCGATGACCATCTTACAGAGTTGTGGGGAGTAAATGAAATCACAGACACAAAGAACACAGTAGTAACCGATGTAATAATAACTAATGCTGAAGGAACATCTATGTGCCAGGCACTATTAAAAGGCTTTACATGGATTAATTAATATAGTTCTCCAAACGACCTTGTGAAGGAAGTCCTAGTGTCAGCCCCAGTTTACAGAAAGGAAAACTGAGGCACAGAGCAGTGAAGTGACTTGCCCAGAGTCTCACAGCGAATATGTAGTAGCAGATGCAGGACTCAAACCTAAGCATTCTGGGCAGAGTGGGTCTCAGTAAAGGGTCTTAGCCCTTCTGTTTCCTCCTACCCTTGCTTTCAAGCCTGGAATGAGGTCCACCTCCTCCACTGAATCCTCCCTGACAGGCTCAGCCCAGCTAGACCACTAGGAGCAGAAGCCCCGCCCTCCTGGCACACTGCCAGGGTCTCCCCACCTTTCACGGCAGAGCCTTTGGGAAGGGGGAAACCAAGGGTCCCTCTTAGTCCCACCTCAGCCTTGGCTCACTTTTATCTGTTTTGGATATTGAAGATTTGTGACAGATTGTGTGTGTGTGTGTGTGTCTGTTATGGGGGGGCTGGGAGAGAAGGGCTCTCTGCAGTGAACAAAGGTGTGGAAACTACTGGTCTGTTTCATTTATTTGTGCTCTAGAAGGTTACCACCAGCATTATAATTTTATGTGTATGCCTTGTCTCCACACCTAGATTATGAGTTGCTCTGGAGGCCTGGCCTTCCCTGGCTTGATGCCCTCAGTCAGTCTCTGAGGAGGAGGAGATACACAGAGACTGTCCCTTCTTCTCCAGGGACTGTCTGGAGAGGAAGATCTAGGGCCCAGAGAAGGGCAGAGTGTGTGTGGAAGTCCTGGGCTGAGTGGCTCCCTTGCTGGAGGCTGTGGGCAGCCTTGCTTGGTGCCCCTAGGGGTCTGGCTGAGGCATTGCAGCTCCCAGAGGTCTCCGGATTGTCTTTCCAAAGCCCAGTCTTCCATTCCTTCCTGCCTTCCAGATTCCAGTCCCTGAAGAAGTTGCTGCCTTTTCTCTTCCCCCACTTTCTCTGGTGCAGGCGGACTGAAGGGCACACGGGTAGCCCCAGAGTGGGATGCTGTCTGGCCCCCAATCATGCTTTCCGTTCCCTGGAACTGTGGACACAGGCACCCACTGCCTGAAGTCCTTTTTGTTTTCCCTATTGGCCAACTTTCTCTCTTTGATCACTTTTACAGCTTTGTAATTATGGGCTGTAATGGGCTGGGGTGTTTGAACGTCAGGGTAATTACTTTCCACTGTTCCTAACCCAATCCTTCAAAGAGAGGGGGTGAGAAGGAAGACTATCTCCAGAGAAGGAAGTCTGTGCCCTTCCCTCGTGCTCTTCCCCGGGCTGGGTCCAGGGGCTCACTCTGGGATAAGAGGCATGAGGCTTTGGCCATGAAAGATTCTGGAATCTCAATTCTATGACTACTGGGGCAACCTCCCCACCCCTTGGCCAAGTCCTGGACTATGAGAGTAGCTGTAGGAGCCCCCTACCCTGGGCCACTTCTGTACCCTAGCTTGGAGGGCTCTGAAAATTGGAGAGCTTTTTGCCTGGGGTCCCCTTGGGGGTGGCGGTGGGGGTGGGGGGACTTCCTAGGAGGAAGTGGGCAGGAGGGGGTGTGTGAAGGCTGTGACCTCTCAACTTTATCAGTAACTCCATTCTGGAGCCCTGTGAATTTCCAGTCAGTTAGCCTGGCGAGTTTGGGCCTGGGCTGGGCCTGGGTGCCCGTAGAAGGCCCAGCTCCTCCAGGAGAGAAGAGGGAAAATGAGAAGTCATCCTCCTGACCGGAACGGGGCCCGGCTTGAGTGTCTCTGCCACCATCCCCTGGCACCCCTGCCTCCAGGCTGTCTGTTCTGAGAGGCCCCTGGCCCTGGTTCCCCTGGGGTGTGGGGAGCAGGGAGTGGGAGCACTGGCCGCTCCCTGGGCCTGCCTGGCAGGAGACCTGCCCCAACAGGCTCTCCCCAGGCAGGGAAGCAGAGATCAAAGCGCTGAGAGTGTGAGTAAGCCCCGAGCTCTGGCTCCTCTTCCTGCCACCACCTCTTGCGGAAGGATTAACTCCTTCAGTGCCTGCAGGAAGGCCCTGAAGTCTCAACAGGCCCCCAGGGGCATGAGGGCCTGGCCTGATGCCATTGCAGGATGAGCCTTGCTGTGAGGAGGAGGTCTGGAGGTGGCTGTGCAGGAGGGAGACCTGGCACTAAAGCCAGGGGCAGCGTCCTTGCTGGTCCTTTGCCCTCGTGCCTCCGCCACCCTCAGCTCTGTCTCCCTTCTCTTACCCCACACCCAGAGCCCCTAGATTCTTGTGTTGTGTTCTCTTTCTGGCTCTTCTCTTTGCTCTGCCGAGCTGGCTAGACTCTGCCTCCTCAAGCCTGTCCTTTGGCGAGCATGCATGTGCCATGTGTACAGCTTGTGGGGACAGCCTTTCAGGTCCCTCCCCACCTGAGTCTCTGGTGCCACCCCTGAGGGAGAGGAGATAGGGATAAAGCACTGGACAGGGGCTCCATTAAGGCCTTGCGCTGGAGCCAGAGAGAGAGTTGGCAGACTGGAGTGTGGCAGGGAGAGAGAGCCCACGGGATGGGCTGAGCCTGGGACTCTGCCGTGGAGACCTTGGGCAAGGGCAGTGTCCCAGGCTCTTGGAACTTGGCCTGAGCTGCGGGACGCCCTGCAGGCTCCTCCGGCAGGCAGGGCTGGCCCTGGGCAGCCTGGCTCTCTTCTGAAGCAGCTCTCCCTCTCTGTTCCTCCTCTCTGCTCTGGGACTCGCATCCTCACTCCTGGGGGGCCGGCCACTCCCTGTCCCCATACTGCTTAGAGAAGGCAGGCTGCTGGGACCCTTATTGGGGCGGCTCTTATTTGGTCTTTTCCTAGAGCCTAGTGGACCACTTAACACCTACTAACCCCTCATTAAGGGCTTGTTCCATTACAAAAGGAAAGCCTGAATGTTACCCTTGAAGGCCGTGGGACCTGAGTGAACTCAAGGCCGGGCAGGGCAGGAGTGTGCAGAGGTGTGGTGTGCACAGAAGCCTAGGAAGAGGTGGGGAGGTAAGATGGGGCCTGGGTGGGCAGTGTCCCCCTCTGACCCCAGCCACCTCTGCCCTGTGTCTCTGTAGGCCCGAATGGCCGGTGAGCGGGGAGCCAGCGCTGTCCTCTTTGACATCACTGAGGATCGAGCTGCTGCTGAGCAGGTACCCAGGGACATTGGGGTGTTTGAGGAGGGGCTGGACAGAGGGTGATAAGGTGACCAGGGGACAGAAGTTAGGACACAGCAGCCCTTGTGAACACTCTCCCTCTGCAGTTGCAGCAGCCGCTGGGGCTGACATGGCCAGTGGTGTTGATCTGGGGTAAGGATGCTGAGAAGCTGATGGAGTTTGTGTACAAGAACCGAAAGGCCCATGTGCGGATTGAGCTGAAGGAACCCCCAACCTGGGTAAGCACTGCAGACCTCCAGACCCTGCCCCAACACCTGCTCTTCCCCTCCCATCGGCTCACGGTGTCTCCCGCCAGAAGCGTGAAGACCGCTGGAGCTGAAGAGACCCCTAGTCCAACCTCATCCACCAGCTGTGCACCCCTGGGCAAGTTTCTTCTCTGCGCCTATTTGCAGAAAGAGCAGATTAGGCCAGCTGAGTTCTGAAGTTGTTTTCAGCTCTGTGGTTTCATGGCAGAGTAGCAGAGCCAAAAGGAAAGCTGGTCCCTGGCTCCCTGGCCCCCTGCCCCCTGGTGGTATTTCTTTGCTGGCTAAGAATCTCACACGGCTGCTCACAGAGGGGTCCCTTCCACCTTTCCCCAAGCACACGGGTCTTCAGATAGTACCCCTCACAGTTGACATCCTGAGGACCCTGTCCTACGAGTGCCCATGGTCAGAGAGGAACCACCTAAGCTCACCTGCAGCTTCCTCCCACCCCACCCGCTGGAAGACTCGAGGGGACCTTTAGCAATCTTTGTGTCACCTGGGCTCCCGTGTTGCTACCAGACTGGCCCAGCTGCTCCCAGAAGTGTGACCCTTTCCCTCTCTGCTCACACCCCACCCCCAGCCTGATTACGACGTGTGGATCCTCCTGACGGTGGTGGGCACCATCTTCGTGGTCATCCTGGCTTCGGTGCTGCGCATCCGGTGCCGCCCCCACCACAGCAGGCCGGTGAGCAGGGTGGGCTCCCGGGTGGAGGCAGCATGTGCATGTGTGTGGGAGGGTGGGGAGCAGGAAAGGTAAGTGAGGGAAAAGGTGCCTTTACACCCATGGCGTTTGACTCGTTGACTTCCATAGGTTTGCTCATTTGTTCATTCATTCATTCAGTAACTGCAGTGAGCTCCCTCCCCTTTGTGTGCCAAGCACTGTTCCAGGGGTTGGGGTGAATGCAGGGAACAAAAAAGACAAGAGACCCCTTCCCTCGGGAGCTTTCATCCTACTGGGAAGAGACAGACAATGAGCAAAATAAAGAAGTAAAATATCTAGTATTTTAGCTGGTGCTATGTTCTGGGGAAAAAATTAAGTAGAAAGGGAGGGAGGAAATGCAGAGGGGACAAGGTTGATTGAAAATTAAGGCCAGGAAGACTCACTGAGAAAGGCATTACAGAAAAGGCCCAAAATGGGCGAGAGGAGGACCCGTGCAGGTGGCTGGGGACACAGTGACTGAGTGGAGAAAGCAGGAAGCGGGGAGGCCGGGAGGAGCAGTGAGGAGGTCCTGGGACTGGGACCGGTGAGTGACAGGGCAGAGCTGGAGGTGAGGGCGGGGTTCACGAGGGCCCAGTTGTATTGGACTGTTTAGGCCATTGTCTCAGCAGGACTTTGTTTTTTACTCTGGGTGAAATGAGAGCCACTGGAGGGTTTTGAACACAAGGAGTGCCATGATCTGACTTCAGTTTTAACATGATCCCTGTCACCGCTGTGAGAAGGCCGGGTTACAGGGAGGCAGGGCTGGAAACAGAGAAGCCAACCAGGAGGCTGTTACAGGAATCCCGGTGGCAGTAATGGCAGCTTGGGCTAGGGCGGTGGCAGGAAAAGTGGTGAGAATTAGTTACCTCCTCCTTACATTCTGACGGTAGAGCTAACAGGTTGACTGGTGGGTTGACCATGGAGTACAAGAGAGAGGAGTCAAGAATAACACCAGGATTTTTGGCCTGAGCAATTACAAGAATGGAATTGCCTTTGACTGAGAGGGGGAATTGGGGGAGGGCAGGGATGTGGTTAGGGGTGGTTCACTGGGATTAGGGAATTCTGTTTGGGGCACGTTGGCATGTTTGAGGAGGGGGCTGGGCAGAGTTTGACTTGCCAGTTAGATACAGGTCATCAAGGGAAGGAAGCTGGGTGAGTGGGGGGTGGGGTGCAAGGCATGGCACGAGCCATGCTTGGCAGAGCCACATACGAGTTTGAAGGGGACAAACTCTCAAAGGTTGTCAATTGACCACATGATCTCTCTGGGTAACCGGGAACTGAGTACAAGCTGGGGTCCAGGGGGGGCGGAAAAGGAGCCCTTGCCCATTCTGAGCCCGACCCTTCTT
Source organism: Saccopteryx bilineata (assembly GCF_036850765.1). Lineage (NCBI taxonomy): Eukaryota > Metazoa > Chordata > Mammalia > Chiroptera > Emballonuridae > Saccopteryx > Saccopteryx bilineata. The sequence goes on along the minus strand of NC_089491.1, from coordinate 385,195,627 downwards.
CCCAGGATCCCCTTCAGCAGCGAACAGCCTGGGCCATCAGCCAGCTGGCCACCAGGAAGTACCAGGCCAGCTGTAGGAGGGCCCGGGCTGAGTGGCCAGACTCGGGGAGCAGCTGCAGCTCAGCCCCTGTGTGCACCATCTGCCTGGAGGAGTTCTCCGAGGGCCAGGTAAGCGGGTGTCATGGTTCACCTCTGCAAGCAGGCTGGGAACGGGGGCTGGAGCCTGGGAAAAGAGGCACTTCAGGCTGGTGTGGGTGCTCTGGCTGCATCTGTGTCCTTTGTATCCTGCGTGGGGCAGAGGCAGGGGACAGCCCGGAGGTTTGGTTGTTTCCCTGGTCTTCCAGGGAAAGAGAGCTATTGTTTGTTGAGTGTGTACCACGTGCCAGGCTCTGCAGTGGGTGCTTAGATGCACTATCTCTTTAGTCTCATGACCATGATGGGTGAGGGTAGATTAGTTTTTCTATCCTTCTGTACAGAAGAAAACTGTCTGTTAAGAAACTTGCCCAAGGTCATGCGGCAAAGCGCACAATCAGACCTACCTCATACCAAAGCCCTTACCGTTCCTATTCCACTAGGAGGTCTTCTGCTGTAGATGACAGCAAAGAGCAGAGGCCAGAGGGCATTAGGAGGACGTCTTGCTTCCTTGCCACTCCTGTAGTGACAGATAACTGGTTCGGGTCCCTTTGTTTTCTCCAGGAGCTACGAGTCATTTCCTGCCTTCACGAGTTCCACCGAGCCTGTGTGGACCCCTGGCTCCATCAGCACCGGACTTGTCCTCTCTGCATGTTCAACATCGTAGGTAGGAGGGGGGCCGAGGTCTCCCCCACGCGCAGGCAGATGGGTCCAGAACATGCCTTCCCTGTAAGAAAGGCTTTTGCCTTGAAGCTGAGGAGAAAGCAGCAACACCTCAATAGTTCTTAAGCTGTGCGCTGTTCCGGGGTGCCTTCTCGGAGGGGGCGGGCCATTATTTTAGAAGTTATTTGTATTTTTATGAGAACTTGATTCTAAATCTGAATCTGTATATGTATTATTCCAACTTGCTGGCAATAAAGTATCCTATTCTAACAAAACCAGGATATTTTGGCAATTTTCTAAAAGATGTAAATGAAGTACCATGAGGAAGAAAGAGCCTCTCTCTAGCTCACCCCAAGGTGCAGTGGGGGCTCGCTGGGGCCTGGGTCAAAGAGCCCCACGTGACTGATGGGAGGAGCCGAGGTCAACAGGCATGGTGGGCCTCCCAGGGGACAACCTGACCGGAGGGAGCCAGGGCATACGCAGATTAGGAATGGCCTTGGTGCCCCAGACTCCGAGCTCCGAGGCTGCGCAGACTCCAGTAGGCATGCTGTGGCCACACCTGTGCTCTGGGTTCTTTCTTGCAGAGGGAGATTCCTTTCCCCAGTCCCTGGGACCCTCCCGATCTTACCAGGAACCGGGCCGGAGACTCCACCTCATTCGCCAGCATCCCGGCCACGCCCACTACCACCTCCCCGCTGCCTACCTGCTGGGCCCTTCCCAGACGGCAGTGGCTCGGCCCCCACGACCGGGTCCCTTCCTGCTATCCCAGGAGCCGGGCCTGGGCCCCAGGCACCACCGCCTCCCCAGAGCAGCACAGCCCCTGGCTCCCGGGGAGCCGCCGCGCCTGGCAGGGCCCCAGCACCCGTTTGCGCAGGCCTGGGGTTTGAGCCGCCTGCAGTGCGCTGCACAGCACCCCACCGTGTGCCCTGCACCCCCACGCCGGGCCAGGCCGCACGACAGCAGCGGGTCTGCAGAGAGCTACTGCACTGAGCGCAGTGGCTACCTGGCCGACGGGCCGGCCAGTGACTCCAGTTCGGGACCCTGTCACGGCTCTTCCAGTGACTCAGTGGTCAACTGCACAGACGTCAGCCTGCAAGGCATCCACGGCAGCAGCTCCACCTTCCGCAGCTCTCTGAGCAGTGACTTTGACCCCCTGGTGTACTGCAGCCCCGAGGGGGAGCCCCGGGCCCAGGAGGCTCAGCCCAGTGTGACCATGCGGCCCCGCTCCTTGGACTCAGTGGTGCCCAGAGGGGAAGCCCCGGTTTCCAGCCATGTCCACTACCACCGCCATCGGCACCACCACTACAAAAAGCGCTTCCAGTGGCACGGCAGGAGGCCTGGTCCAGAAACTGGGGTGCCCCAGTCTAGGCCTGCTGTTCCTCGGACACAGCCTCAGCTGGAGCCGCCCTCTGATCAGCAGGCCGCTGGAGCCAGCACTGCAGCCCCTCCAGGGCAGCCCCCCAGCCCGCAGCGGCCCAGGGCCCTCACAGAGCCAGCCCCAGCCCGAAACGAAGCTTCCAGCCCTAGCCCCGGCAGTCTCTTCCACCCGCAGAAACCCAGCTTCCCCATCCGGCATCCACAGAGGAAGCGGCGGGGGTGTCCCTCAGAGCCCACCCCAGCCTCTCGGCCCCAGGACTTGCCTGTACACCCAGCTTGTCAGAGTTTGCCCCACTGTGGCCCCAGCCAGACATACCCTTGGTCTCCGGAGGCCCACCCACTGATCTCTGGACCTCCGGGCCTGGACCGGAAGATGCTACCAGAAACCCCAGGCCCATGTTACTCAAGTTCACAACCAGTGTGGCTGTGTCTGACTCCACGCCAGTCCCTGGGACCACATACACCTGGGCAAGGGCCTTCCAGATGGAGTTCTGCCACCTCAGAGGGCAGGCCATGCCCTTACCCACATTGCCATGTGCTGCCAGCCCAGCCTGGTGAGTTTTCAGGGGAGCAGGTATGGTGTGGTGGGGGGAGACTGGATACTGAGAACGAATGAAATCAGACAACCAGGGGTTGAGGGAAGCTGAGTAGAGTACAGAAGAGGTGACATTCAAAATACTCAACAACTGCCACATGTTAGTCATTGGTCGCCAGATCATAGGGAGGGCTCAGGGAAAGTCCTGGTGTGACTGAGACATTAGAAAGCACTTGGGGTGGTTTGGGGCAGAGCTCAAATGGAAGCGTTTCAATATTGTAATAATTGGTCCAGCTATTTTTTTTTTTTTTTTTTTGTATTTTTCTGAAGCTGGAAACAGGGAGAGACAGTCAGACAGACTCCCGCATGCGCCCGACCGGAATCCACCCGGCACACCCACCAGGGGGCGACGCTCTGCCCACCAGGGGGCGATGCTCTGCCCCTCCAGGGAGTCGCTCTGCCGCGACCAGAGCCACTCTAGTGCCTGGGGCAGAGGCCAAGGAGCCATCCCCAGCGCCCGGGCCATCTTTGCTCCAATGGAGCCTCAGCTGCGGGAGGGGAAGAGAGAGACAGAGAGGAAGGAGGGGGTGGGGGTGGAGAAGCAGATGGGCGCTTCTCCTATGTGCCCTGGCCGGGAATTGAACCCGGGTCCCCCGCACGCCAGGCCGACGCTCTACCGCTGAGCCAACCGGCCAGGGCGTGGTCCATCTATTCTAATGCACACAACTCAGTATTAGCTTTGACTGCACAGAAGGCCACAAAGTGATCCTTGCCCCTGAGGAGAACATGGAGGGGAAGTAGGTACTGATAACCATAATACTAGGTCATCTGTGAAGAACTATGTGAATGATGCAGAAATAATAAAATGGTTATGGGGTGGTTTCCAGCAGCCCTGTGGGTCCTTTCCTCTGAGGTAGAAGACCAGCTAGGGCTTCCCTTTTAAAGCAGTCTTGTTAATAAGATGGACCTCATTTTCTTGGAGTCTTAGTGCATTCCTGTTACTGTATGAACAACCAGTGATGCCCATGTAAATCCTCGACTTTAACTTGGCATTTATTCGCTCAAAGCCTTCTACCTGCTGATCTTCCCTGTCTTCTCCCATTGTGTGGATGACACAGTTCTTTGCCTGCAGATATATGTAGGAGGATTTCTCCTTTCCAAAAGGGAACCCAGAGGTCTTGAAATGTAAGACCTCATGCCGCGAACAAGCGTGGCTAGTAATTCCAGGTCCAGAGTGGTAACTGCCTGGAATTAATAAAATAGACCAGCCTGACCAGGCAGTGGCGCAGTGGATAGAGCGTCGGACTGAGATGCCGAGGACCCAGGTTCGAGACCCTGAGTTCGCCAGTTTGAGCATGGGCTCATCTGGTTTGAGCAAAAGCTCACCAGCTTGGACCCAAGGTCGCTGGCTCGAGCAAGGGGTTACTCAGTCGGCTGAAGGCCCACGGTCAAGGCACATATAAGAAAGCAATCAACAACTAAGGAGCTGCAACAAAGAATTGATGTTTCTCATCTTTCTCATTCCTGTCTGTCTGTCCCTATCTGTCCCTCTCTCTGACTCTTTCTCTGTCTCTGTAAAAACAAAACAAAACAAAACAAAATAAAATAAAATAGACCAAAAGAGAAATAGGATGGCCTCGGGAGGACTTTTTGCAATGCAGAAGATAGCTTGCAAAAGGCAGCCTCCACCCCAGTACTTGACCTGCTTTATTTATAGGGCAAAGTGAGGCCATTAGCAAATCAAAGAGATCATTAAAACAAAGTCACATTTCCAAGGCACCTTAACTTCACACAACAAAGGATAAAAAAAAACTTATCTTCAGTCTTTTTGAGGGACATGGGAGATAGGATGAGTATAAACCAGGGGTCCCCAAACTTTTTACACAGGGGGCCAGTTCACTGTCCTTCAGACCGTTGGAGGGCCGGACTATAAAAAAAACTATGAACAAATCCCTATGCACACTGCACATATCTTATTTTAAAGTAAAAAAACAAAAAAGGAACAAATACAATATTTAAAATAAAGAACAAGTAAATTTAAATCAACAACACACTGACCAGTATTTCAATGGGAACTATGCTCCTCTCCCTGACCACCAATGAAAGAGGTGCCCCTTCCAGAAGTGCCAGGTGGAGGCGGATAAATGGCCTCAGGGGGCTGCATTCGACCCAGGCCACAGTTTGGGGACCCCTGGTATAAACAATCCAGCACTGTAGCTAACAGAAAGGTGTGGAAAAACATAGCCTTTAGCAACTTCACAGAACAAGTGAGGTGAGGGGTTGGGCAGACTGTCAGCTTACTGCCAGTTCCCCACACCTCTGTCCCCCAAAAGCTAAACTGCAAAGACCCTGTTGGCTTTCGGTCCCCAACAACCTCAGAGTCTAGGCAGGACCTGTGAGCTGCATTCATTCATTCATTTCATCCCTCCTCTGTACTGTATGCTTGCTCTGTGCTAGGCTCCATTCTAGAACCCAAGGACATGGCACTTGTCAGCCAGGAGACCCGGGCCTAAGGGGAGACACGTATGCAAACAATTACAGTAGGAGAAAATACAGAATGGGGCAAAAGTAGGTTTACAGTTGTTCGTCTGGAAAATAATACAGTAATTAACAAATAATAATATAAGAATAAACTAGGTGTCACATACTCAAAACTGTAAACCTACTTTTGCACACACACAGGCACCCGCACCCCTGGAATTGCTTTCATAGAGCCATGTAATGCAGGCTTTGGCCGTGTGTTGGCGGATTCTGTGTGGCTCCTGTCATGTGTGTGCTCTCAGTGCTGCCAGTGACACGCCACCACCTCCCCTCTCTCCCAAACTCAGAGCGAGTTTCAGTGACTCCCTTTGCCCTGCTCCTCACATCCAAATCAGTGCCAGGTTCTGTTAACTGGATCCCTGTGAGCTTTATCATGTTCTCCTCCAGCGCTGGGACCCCTGCCCACGTCTTGGGCACAATCTAAAGACTGAGGCAGGATCTCCTGGCTCCTCCCTTCCTCTTACAGGGCTGTGAAGGCAGGACTGCACATCCGGTGTTGTGTCCTGGACAGCTGTGCTGCACAGCTGCCCTGCCCACCTCCCCTCCACACTGCTGCCAGGGTCATCTGCCTCCAATAAGCTGTCCAGAAACTCAAGTGTTCTGTTTGGTCCACAGTAAAGAAAAATCCAACCTGATTTGGCCATCAAAGCTCTAGCACCATCTCTCCTCCGTCTTCCTCCCCAAACTTACTACCCACTTCACCCCTTCTCTTCCCTTGCTCCACGCTTTAGTAAAACTAGGTTGATAGTCCTTGAAGTTTCTGCAGCCCAGAATATGCTGCTGCCTTCCTAGTCCCATAATTCCAATTCTTACCTATTCCTACAGGGCCAGCTCATTTATCTCCACTTTCAGGAAGCCCTTCCTGATTACTCCACGTGGACATGATCTCTCTCCTTCCTCCATTCATCTCTTATGACCCTAGTCCGGTTCCACTGGCATAATTGCAATTTGCATGCAAACCTTCTCTCCTACAAGGTTGTCAGGTCGCTGCTTATTCTTTTTGGTCTTCGATTTGGCACATGGTGGCTGGTCAGAGTCACAAGCACTTAATAAATATTTATTGGGTGAATGAATGAATAGTAAGTATTGGTAACACACTGGTTGCTATATATGTTTCTCTTTGTCTAGATTTGTTTTTCTCCCCGCTGTCTCCCAACTGGGGCTCTCAGCTTTCATCCTATCACCCCTTCTGGACACACTCCCTGCTCTTCCCTCTCTGAGTTTCCCTTCAGCCAACTCCACTGCAGGTGGTATAAGCAAGGGGCTGGCCTGACCCTCGGTGACCTCTTTTCTCTCCTGTCTCTAAATGCAGGCTCGGAGGAAGAGCTTGAGGCCCTGTGTGAACAGGCTGTATGAGGTGTGCAGGTTTCCCTCCACCCAACGGTGTGCTCTGGGTGACTCAGGGCCTCCCTGGCGCCGAGCCCTGCTCCCGAGAAAAGAAAGGATCTCAGACACCCCTCTTCGCCATACTTCCTGGAACCACTGGAAGAGGAGTGGTGACGCTGGGTGGCAGGAGGTGCTGTTTCCTGCTCCCAGCTCCAGAGCTTGTCTGCGGAACCCGTGTGCAGCACAGCCAGCCAGCCTGTGTCCCGCAAGGCACCAGCCACTGCCTGCGTGGGCAGGCTCCCGTGAAGGCTGTTTTTGGAAAGCAGGAGGATGGTAAGGGTAGACAGGTGTTATAAAGGTGCTGCTCCTTCCCCTAGCCCCGGCAGGTCACCCTCATCCCAAGCCTCGTGTTCATACCAATGAACCCAGCTGAATGCATGACCCCTTCTCACCTCCTTTCTTGGGTGAGTCCTGCACACCAGTTTGGCTCCTCCCTAGTAAGGCTGCCCCATCAGCAGCAGCCCTGACTCTTCCCATTTTTCTTCTCTGCGAAAGGGTCAAGAGCAGAGGTGACTCCTGAGCCTTAAAAGCTGGGGAAAGAGGGGTGCTCTGCATCTTCTCCAGGCAGTGCCCACCCTGGCTGGCACACAAGGGAATATGTTTTTCCCTTCTTGTCCTTAATTTTCAGCTACACTATAATAAGTCAGAAGGGAGGCTTTGGAGGCCATCGTATGGAGTTCTCTCCCCAAGGTGGTAAGAACCTGGGGTGAAGCCTCTGATTTTCAAACTCCCTTGTCACTCCAGCACCCCCATTTCTCTGGGAGTTGGGGATGAAGATAGTGGGAGGGAATAGCTCCCCTGGAGATCTTCTGTCTCAAAGTCCCAAAGTGGACGGAAAAAGAGGATTTCTGTTGGACTTTTTTCTGGGAAGAGGGAATGAAGGTAGAAAAGGCAGAGTTACATTGAACAAGCACAACAAGGAATCCTTCTCTGGGTTTTTTTCCCAGAACAGGGATGGGGAACAGGACAGACCAAGGAAAAGCAAAGAGACTCATGGGTTTAGATGGCCTGAGGATCAGCTTCCCAGCATAAGCCAGACAGGCCAGGGACACACAGGAAGGTGTCACGGGAGAGTGGAGTTGGAGCAGGAATCTGGTCTGATCAGCTGGTACCGAGTGGGCAAGGGCTGGGGGGCCTCCTTAGGGTGACATTCACCCCAGGGCAGCTTGACCATTGCTGGCCCCTCAGGCATTATCCCATTTGGAATGTGAATGTGGGAGCAAAGTGGGCACAGGACCCCACCAGGGAATCTTCTTCCCTCCATCAGTGGGGAACTGGCACTGAGGGCCCCACATGGTTATTTATATCTGAACCAGACAGAAAGACGCTTGAATCAGGCACTATGTTGAGAAATGTATTTATTTGCTAATATATTTATCCATAAATGTGGTCTGGTCTCGTGGTTTTGTTCTATCCCTCAGGGGGACAACTTCATCTTCTACGTCGACAGAAATAAATTCTGATAGCAGAGGCTAGGCTCTGATTTATGAAAGAATTGGGTAGAGTGCTGGGCTTGGCAACAAGAATTGGTTTGTAAGCCCCTGAAAACATGTGAGACAAGAGGAGAAAGATTCTTGCTGTTGTTCAGTCTGCATGATTATTGCACTAGTTAGTTCACACTCTAATGTCTGGTACTTCAGTGACTTTGTGACCTGGCGCTAGTTCTCTGTGCCTCACTTTTCCACCCATAAAATGGGTCTACTTCACAGCTGTTATAGAGCTCCCCTGAGAACAGAGAGTGAATGCATGTTCAAGTAGAAAGTATTCAGGGGTAGAGAACATCTGAACCCGGCACAGCCCAGCTGGATGCTGAAGAAACTCAATTTCAGCTGGGGGACTGGTTGGGAAGATGGAACAGCAGGGCCTGTGAAAGGCCATTGGCTGCCGCCATGGCCATGCAGCTTCTCATTGGATTCGGGCAGAAGGTAAAGGAACCGTGGGGCCAGAAAATAGTGGGCCACTCCATTCATTCAAGTCCTGCGGTGGACGAGAAAGCAGGCAGGGAAGACCGCTTGCCCCTCTCTCAGCACCCACCAAGTTCAGCAGGGCTCCCTCAGCACTCTGCATTCTCCAGATTTACCAGACTCTTTCTCCAGGGCCCCCCAGCACTCTCAGCTCTCCCTCTCCAATAGCAGATAATGGCCCCCTCCCAAGCAGAAAGGCAATCCACAATTTGCAATCTGCCGCCCTGAGGGCAAGCACGGCAGCCTTACATAGATTATACACACATGGTGCTGCCCCAGGTCAAGTGAGCAAACCTAAAAAAAAAACCAACCACGCATATACCCAACAGCCTGAAACTATCTACCCAAAGCTCCAGTCAGACAAACACAATGGCTGCTCAGCACACACACGGACTGTTGTGGATCAAGGGAACGGGCGCCCTGTCGGTAGGAAGTCCCACGGGGCCTGGAGAGCCTTTGCTGCCCTCACAGAGCACCTGCCCTCCTGCCTCCCTGGGAAGGACGTGGGGGGCTGGGGGCTGGCTGGGCCCAGTTCTGAACCACAGAGCGAGGCATTTGGCTTCCTCCAGGGTCAATTGAAAAAGAAAAATGAAAGGACAGTCTCCTGCAGATGTTCTCAGGTAAAAGGACTATCTAAATGCTAAAGGCTACACAGAGCATAAATTTTCAGCTGGAACGAGGAAACGTACAGTTTTAAAAAACAACTACGCATTTTCTTCCACCCTGCCTCCCGCTCCCAGGCCCGCATTCCCGCGGACGGCAAACGGACACCCCGTAACGCTGTCGCAATTAGGAGGGAGGGGGCTGTCCCGGGGCGGCTTTTCATCTCCGCACAGATAATCGCGGGGGAGACAGTGGACTCTGCCCCGCGCTTTTAAAGCGGGAGGATCCCAGAATCTTCCTAAGGGGACCAGCGGACAGCCTGGTGCCAGCGGCCTAGATCAAATGGCCCGCGCCGCGGCGTGTTCCCGCGCAGGCGCCAGCCGCACCGCCCCTCCCACAGGCCCAACGGCTGCCCGGGCCTCTCCCTCGCGCCCGCCCAGGTGGCTGGGGAGCGCGCCGGCCCAGGTGACTCCCAGCCGGCCCCGCCCCCAGGCGGAAGAAACCATTCCCTAAAACCGGGGGAGAGACGGGGCCAGCGGCCTCCCACATCGGAAGCGGAAGTCGAGCTACCGGAAGAGGTGGGAATTCTGGGTAATTTCCTGCTTATATTCAACGAATGAGGGAGCGCTGGCGGTGTCCTGCTGTTGTTTTGTCCGAGATCATGGCTCTGGAGACGGTGCCCAAGGACTTGCGGCATCTGCGGGCTTGTTTGTTGTGTTCGCTGGTCAAGGTATGCGTCGGGGACCTGGTGGTAGGGGGCGAGGGGATCACACTGGGGGAAGGTGTGGAACAGGACGTGAGAAGCTTCAGGAGGACCTGGTGTAGGAGCTGGCCCTGCAGCAGTAGTCACGGGCGGTCTTGCATGCTTTTGAATCCTCAACTCTTAGCACAGGCCTGACCCTTCACAGACGTTCAGTGAACTTCCGTTGGAAACGAGGGACTCTTGAGGGTCAGGGGTGAGGATCAGTAGCAGAGGGAAAGTAATTGTAGATAGGTTGCCCGACCCTGAGGAGACCAGGGAAAGGAATAGGTAAAGTGCAGTTGGGAACAAGAGAAGGAATGTGAGCGTGAAACTTAGGGGCTTTGGTAGTGTAAGTGGGGGAGCTGAAGTGACAGGCAGCATAGGGAGTCTTATGCTTGCCCAGGAAGTATGGAGAAAGCCGCTTTTTCTTTTGGCCTGTTCATGCTCACTTTCCTTCTTATTAAAATGTTTCTCTTTCAGACTATAGACCAGTTTGAATATGACGGTTGTGACAATTGTGATGCATACCTTCAGATGAAGGGTAACCGAGAGATGGTATACGACTGCACCAGCTCTTCCTTTGATGGGTAAGCCCCGTTAGACTTCTTTATTCACTTCTACATTACCTCCACAGCACCCCACCAGGTAAAAGAGGGCAGGCTTTTAGACCATAGTCCTGATTGATCTCAGATATTTTCAGTTACACTGTCCGTACAGTAGCCACTAGCCATGCCTGGCTTTCAGCACAGGAAATGTGGCTAGTCCAAGTTGAAATATGCTTTAACTGTAAAGTATACACTGGATTTCAAAGATTAAGCTTAACAAAAAAAGAATGTAAAATACCTTAATTTTTCTATATCAATTGCATGCCAAAGTGATGATACTTTGGATATATTGTATTAAATTAAATATGTTCTGGAATTAATCTTACCTTTTTATCTTTACTGTTTTAAGCATGACTTAAACTGGAGTTTTTAAATTTTTTTTTTAGAGAGAGAGAGAGGGATAGACAGGGACAGACAGACAGGAACGGAGAGATGAGAAGCATCAATCATTAGTTTTTTGTTGCACATTGCAACATCTTAGTTGTTCATTGATTGCTTTCTCATATGTGCCTTGACTGTGGGCCTTCAGCAGACCGAGTAACCCCTTGCTGGAGCCAGCAACCTTGGGTCCAAGCTGGTGAGCTTTGCTGAAACCAGATGAGCCCGCACTCAAGCTGGCAACCTCGGGGTCTTGAACCTGGGTCCTCTGCATCCCAGTCTGACACTCTATCCACTGCGCCACCACGTGGTCAGGCGGAAAAATTAAAATAACTGTGGCTTTCTTTATATTTCCTCTGGATATTTCTCCACTAAACTGTTAGCTCATTGATAATGGTATCTGTGCACCAGGACCTGGCACAGGGCCTTAAAGGTTATGGATACTTAAAAATTATTTGTTGAAGGCATGAAGATCCTTTTTGAAAATGAAGGGTAGATACAGTGATGGTAAATTGTCCCAAAACTAATGCTTTTAATATTTATAAGAGAATTTTTCCCTTGTTGAGATTATGCAAGGGGGAGAAGAGAAAGTCATATAAATATAAGTGCCCATGTCTCAGTTTTCCTTCCCCAAGGTCAGAGCAAGAGGACAGTATTCTTTGGGGGTTAAGAGTATTTTTTTTTTTTTTTTTTTTTTTTACAGAGGCAGAGATAGACAGGGACAGACAGACAGGAACAGAGAGAGATGAGAAGCATCAATCATCAGTTTCTCGTTGCGCGTTGCGACTTCTTAGTTGTTCATTGATTGCTTTCTCACATGTGCCTTGACCGTGGGCCTTCAGCAGACCGAGTAACCCCCTGCTGGAGCCAGCAACCTTGGGTCCAAGCTGGTGAGCTCTTTGCTCAAGCCAGATGAGCCCGCGCTCAAGCTGGCGACCTCGGAGTCTTGAACCTGGGTCCTTCCATATCCCAGTCCGACGCTCTATCCACTGCGCCACCACCTGGTCAGGCGGGGGATTAAGAGTATTATTTCTTTTGCCCTTAGCCCAGTTAAGGGTTTATACACAAATTAGTCTCAAACCCAGCTTGCTAAAGTTCCTTTAAGGTGGGCTAACTCCGTTCCTTTTTTTTTTTTTTTTTTTTTTGTATTTTTTTTCTGAAGCTGGAAACGGGGAGAGACAGTCAAACAGACTCCCGCATGCACCCGACCAGGATCCACCTGGCACGCCCACCAGGGGCGATGCTCTGCCGCAACCAGAGCCACTCTAGCGCCTGGGGCAGAGGCCAAGGAGCCATCCCCAGCACCCGGGCCATCCCTGCTCCAGTGGAGCCTTGGCTGCGGGAGGGGAAGAGAGAGACAGAGAGGAAGGAGGGGAGGGGGGTGGAGAAGCAAATGGGCGCTTCTCCTATGTGCCCTGGCCAGGAATCGAACCTGGGTCCCCCGCACGCCAGGCTGACGCTCTACCACTGAGCCAACCGGCCAGGGCCATTCCTTTTTTTATTTCTTTTAAGAAGAATACAGGATTGGACAAAAAATATTGTCATAGAACCTTTACTTTTTACAGATACATGTGCACACTCAGTTACTTAGTCACTTTGTTCATTTGTTAGCACCGTTTAAAAAGAGTAAACAACAGGCCAAAGTAGAGTTGCTCTGCTCAGCCAAGGCACCAAACCAACACTTAATGAGCAACCAAAGCCAAGTTTCAATTAATCCTGGGTTTCCTTTCCTAGAACTGTTGTGCTGGCCGAGAACAGAGGAAGAAGGCAGCTTGTCAGTCCTTCTCTTTAGTAGGCGAGGCTCTGGCTGACTTGTTCTTTCTCTTCCTAGAATCATTGCAATGATGAGTCCAGAGGACAGCTGGGTCTCCAAGTGGCAGCGAGTCAGTAAGTATCTCTCTCTGTTCTGCACTAGAGTTGTGGCTGGCTGTCAAAGTGGGGGAGTCATAACTTTGTGGGCAGGTGGCCTCAGAAGTGAGAGGGATGGGGTTATAGAACAGACGAGGAAAGTGTTTTGTGTCCTGTCATTTAGTAATTGTAGCCGGCAGAAGTGATTGCCTTTCTCTTGGAGTTAGAGCACTTCTTTTTTATTTTTAGCTTGAGCCTCCATCTGGTCATTAGTTTTAAGTCACTCTCCCTGCAATCTCTTCTTTCAGGTAACTTTAAGCCTGGTGTGTATGCGGTGTCAGTCACTGGTCGCCTGCCCCAAGGTAATAATTATGAGAACAGCCCATGTTTATTGCCTGTGCCAACTTCTGTGGAAGTCCTTTATGAGAATTATCACTAGTCCTCACAACTCGGAGGGAGCCCAGGCTCAGAGAGGTTAAATAACTTGCCCAAGGTTATGCTGCTGGTAAATTTGAACCCAGGCATTCTGGGTCTAGAATCCTTGCTTTTAACAACTACAATTTTCCTCTCTTCTTCTCATTCTTACCAAGTTATTGCAAAGACTTGCCTGGATCTCCAGTGGTAACAAGCCAGCCAGGCAGGACTTTCGATGAACAGTCTAGGAATTCCTCCCTACCTCCAGAGTGGTAGCTGAAGGACCATAAAACTGTTTTCTTTTTCTGCCACAGGAATAGTGCGGGAGCTAAAAAGCCGAGGAGTGGCCTACAAATCCAGAGACACGGCTATAAAGACCTAGCAAGATGTGTGGCTGCCAGTGGCGTTGCCGCCACTCCTGCCTCTCCTTATTTATTGCTGTGAAACTGAATGGACAGAACCTTGAGTGCTCACTCCCCCGTTCTGAGGCTCAGCAGACTATTGGGAGCGCCCAGTGTGTTCCTGCGCCGTTTTACCTGCTTTGGACTGCTGGGGGCTGGGAACAGTGGGTTGGTGGTAACGGAGCGAACCGAGTGCAGAGTAGGATGCTGTTTTTCCTACCCACGGCCCTGGGCTGCCTCCTCCCCATGGGTAGGACTCTGTATCAGGTCCAATAAACATGAACCCACAGCCCATGGCGGATGTCTTGCCTCCCTCCTCTTTTCTCTTAGCTGGGCCTGATGAGAGCTCACTCACCCTTTAAGCACCTTCCAAGAACAGTGGCCCTGCTTGTCTGAGCCTCCGGGGTGCAGGCTCTGTAGTGTGCTTCCTTGGGTCTTGTTGGAAGGTCTGCTGTTGGGAGTCTAGGCAGTCCTGTCCTGGAAGTCCTGGTGGCTGGGACCTGCCACCTTCTGCCCTCAACCTGTTAGAGCAGGTGTCTCTTGGAGAAACCCTGAGACTTGGTATTCTTTATTTATTGACCATGTTTAATACTTTCATTTTTCCTTCCTTGTCTGTTTCCTCTTTACCGTTCTTCCTATACCTCAGGCCGGCCGGTGGCACCCGTGACCTCCCCTTCTTCCCCCGTTACCCGCATTCTCCTGCATTCCCCTAACGGATCCTCAGATGGTCTGGCTAGCTTGTGCCTCCATGGGAGGTGGGCTGCTCCCGTTCTTCTCTGGCCTAGTGTAGGGGCCCTTAAATGATGTCATGCTATTGGCCAAGGGAAGTTACTTGTTTTGGAATTAAAAATTTATGGTAAACCCTTCTTAAGTTTCCACGAAAAGTCTCAGTATCCCCGTTTTGAATTCCCTGCATTTCACATTCTTCCTCTGGGAAATGAAAATAATAACTGCCTGTTCACATTGGGGTTGTGATTATAAAAATGAAACAATGTGGAGATTCTATAACTTAAGTTGTATAGAAGTAAAAATCATTTGCTTTCCCGATAACCATTCTTCAATATGAATGTTATGTGCAGTCAATCAAAACAGTAGGGGAGCCTGACCAGGTGGTGGCGCAGTAGGTAAAGTGTCAGCCTGGGATGGTGAGGACCCAGATTCAAAAACCCAAGGTCACAGACTTGAGCTCATGCTCACCAGTTTGAGTGTGGGATCATAGGTGTGACCCCATGGTTGCTGGCTTGAGCCCAAGGTCACTGGCTTGGCTGGAGTCCCCCAGTCAAGGCACATATGAGAAAGCAATCAGGCACATATGAGAAAGCAATCGGTGAACTAAGGTGCTGCAACGAAGAATTGATGCTTCTCATCTCCCTTCCTACCTGTCCCTGTCTCTGTCTATCTCTCTCCCTCTCCCCATCTCCCTTCCTGCCTGTCCCTGTCTCTGTCTATCTCTCTCCCTCTCCCCATCTCCATTCCTGCCTGTCCCTGTCTAGCCCTCTCCCTCTCCCCCACCACTTCTCTAAAGGGGGGAGGGCAGGGAAATGTCCAGACCCGGCACTGCAGGGTGCACTGAGGCCAGCAGAGGCTGGCACTAGGGCGGTGTGCCACCTGGGGTTGCTAGTGAGTCCGTGTCTTGTTACCTGTGGCCTGGAGTGTGGGAAGGAGGGAGAGATGCTGACTCAGGTGCCCGCGCCTCCCGCCCCTGTCCTAGGTCTGTTCCCACGACTGCGCATGTCACCACTCACAGCTCCTCAGACCAGAGCTGTTTCTCTGATGCCTTCAGGTCTGAGGGACTGGTCTGTAACCCCAATTCCAGCTGAATTTATCAAGGATTTTCCCAGCTGAGCAAACTAAGAGAGCTCCAGGCTTAGTGGTTTCTTTTCTGTTAAATTTCAATCTGGAAGGAGCTGTGGGAAGTCCCCCACTGCCCCGAGTGAGCACTTACATCCCAGAGGGAAGAGGTGTGTTTCAAAGTGGCCAGGCCGTGCAGCCGACACCCAACTTTCACTGGCTTTCTCAAAAAGTCCCTTGGAAATCCCCCCTTGCTGTCCTGCGTGTCTGCCCCGGACGTGGCTGCTCGGTGAGAATGGAAACCAAGGTGGGGAGGGGAGGCCAGCGGAGCTTTGTGCAAGTAACCACACACGGGCTGCATCAGCCCCACACCGAGCTGGGGCCCTAGCTGTCAGTGCGCAGGAAGCCAGAGACAGCGCTGGTGGTTGTGGGGGAGGGGTGGCCGGTCCCAGTAACCGGATTTCACAGGCTCAGTGTGCCAAGGGGGCTCCACCTGGAGGCTGCTTCCGAATTCGCTTCTGTGCTTCCTCGGCCCTTGAACCTGCTGCCACCGAGCAGCCGGACCAGGTGGTAACGTTCCGGAGTCCCGTGCCTTGCTGGCGTCCAGGGCAGCAGAGCCAGGGACTGTCGGTTCTCCCAGGCTCCCTGGGAGGGAGCCATGCTGTGTGGAAGAGGTTCTAGGTGCTAGTACTGCAGGCCTGCGTTCCACGCGGGAGCGTTCCACGCGGGAGCACTCTGCCCTGCTCGTGGCAGCTGTCAATGTTTGGCCCCGTTTTTTTTTTTCTTTTTTTTTTTTTTTAATAAAGCAAGAGAGTGAGACAGGGACAAGAAAAGAGAGAGATCAGAAGCATCAACTTATAGTTGCATCAGTTTAGTTGTTCATTGATTGCTTCTCATACGTGCTTTGATGAGGGTCTCCAGCCCAGCCAGCGACCCCTTGCTCAAGCCAGTGACTGTACCTTGGCTTCAAACCAGCGACCCCCACACTTAATCTGGTGAGCCTGCTCTCAAGCCAGATGGACCTGCACTCAAGCCGTCGACCCCAGGGTTTGGAACCTGGGACATGCCAGATCGACACTATCCACTGCACCACCAGTCAGGCTCGGCCCTATTCTGGCAGCTGAGGTCCCACATCTGCCCAGGGTTTGGCTTCTGGACTTCAGAAAGGCAAGGCTCCTCCATAGTTCAACAAGAACAGACTCGAGTCAGGCAGATTAGAAACAGAGTAGTAACCAAGCTCCCTCTCCCCTTGGAGAACTCATTCTCCACTCCCTGCCCACCCTAGGCTGTGGGGTTAGGGTGTGTCCCAAAAACTAAAAGGGCTACATTGCAGTGCATTGCTACATGGAGCCTCCAGCTCAAGACAGGGATTGGTAGCAGACAGAACAAGGGTCAGAACACTCTGGTCTTTAAGGGGAGCGGGTTCCCCGAGAGTAATGTGGATGGGCCGCTGAGGGCCTATACTCAAACTGGGCTCTTCAGGTTTGGGGGCTGAGACTTCACCCTTCTGGCATGGCCACCACCTTCTAGCTCCCAACCTGTCTATAAGCAGCTCTTTAATTCTCAGATCCTCTCCTGACACCTGACCTCTGTGTGCATTTAAGAGACAGGTGATGTTTAAGAACAGACTGACAGCATCTTGCTTTGGTTCGGGTTTAGCATCAGTAACGCCTCTTCTTTAAATAGCATTTTACAGTTGACAAGGGACTTTTCTGTCCAATATCTTCTCTGATCCTAAAAACCTGTGTCATAGTTAACATCTTGTGTAGTGATGAAGGGACTAAGGCTCAAAGAGTTGAGGTGTCTTAGTTATGATCAAGTGGTAGATAGAGACTCAGTGCAGAAAGTACCCTGCCCACACCCGCTCTAGGGCTGCTGTTTCCGGCACAGCTATCCCCAAATGCAGCAGGGGTTGCTCCTGTCATGAGTATTCCATGGAACCCGCGTGACGGATTAGCTCGTTGGACGAAAGTTACATGTCCTTGCACAGTGAGCCCTCCCCCTGCACAACCACCCTGTTCCCCAGCACCTACATCTCCAGTCTCTGACTCTAAAATCAGCTAAAGGTAGGGAGGCAGTGTGAGGAAATGGCCCAAGAAAGAGAACCTGGGGGTTTACTTAAGAATCCCTGTCTTGCCTGACCTGTGGTGGCGCAGTGGATAGACCGTCGACCTGGAAATGCTGAGGTCGCCGGTTCGAAACCCTGGGCTTGCCTGGTCAAGGCACATATGGGAGTTGATGCTTACAGCTCCTCCCCCCCTTCTGTCTCTCTGTCTCTCCTCTCTAAAATGAATAAATAAAATTTAAAAAAAAATTAAAAAAAAAAAAAAAAAAAAAAAAAAGAATCCCTGTCTTGAGTGTTGTGAACCTGACCAGTTCTCCGATTCCCTCCTGGCCCAATCTTATGCTCCACTCCAGCAGCTCCTAGATATCTGCTGGCCTGTGCCTCAGACCTAACCCAGGTGTCGGGAACCTATGGCTCACTAGCCAGATGTGGCTCTTTTGATGGCTGCATCTGGCTCGCAGACAAATCTTTTTTTTTTTTCTTTACAGGGACAGAGAGAGAGAGAGAGAGAGTCAGAGAGAGGGATAGATAGGGACAGACAGGAACGGAGAGAGATGAGAAGCATCAATCATCAGTTTTTTTTCGTTGTGACATCTTAGTTGTTCACTGACCGCTTTCTCATATGTGCCCTGACCGCGGGCCTCCAGCAGACCAAGTAACCCCTTGCTTGAGACAGTGACCTTGGGTCTAAGCTGGTGAGCATTTTTTATTTTGCTCAAGCCAGATGAGCCTGCGCTCAAGACGGCAACCTCAAGGTCTCGAACCTGGGTCCTCGGCATCCCAGTCCAACGCTCTATCCGCTGCGCCACCGCCTGGTCAGGCCAGACAAATCTTTAATAAAAAAAAAAATAATAATAACATTAAAAATATAAAACATTCTCATGTATTACAATCCATTCATACCATGGTTCATGTTCATGGTTGCGGGTGGCTGGAGCCAATCACAGCTGTCCTCCGGGACAATACCAAATTTTTATTGGGTAATGGACAAGGTACACAGGTCGTTGTATGGCTCTCATGGAATTACATTTTAAAATATGTGGCGTTCACGGCTCTCTCAGCCAGAAAGGTTCCCGACCCCTGTTCTAACCTCTCCTGCTTGTTTCTGCTCGCCCCTCCCTCCACCTGCGGCCCAGCTATGGCGCCGTCACGCCCCACTGGAACACAGACTTCCGTGATGAAAATACACAAATCTTCCTAGCGTGCGGAGGACCCGGGTACGATTCCCGGCCAGGGCACATAGGAGAAGCGCCCATTTGCTTCTCCACCCCTCCGCCGCGCTTTCCCTCTCTGTCTCTCTCTTCCCCTCCCGCAGCCAAGGCTCCATTGGAGCAAAAGATGGCCCGGGCGCTGGGGATGGCTCTGTGGCCTCTGCCCCAGGCGCTAGAGTGGCTCTGGTCGCAACATGGCGACGCCCAGGATGGGCAGAGCATTGCCCCCTGGTGGGCAGAGCGTCGCCCCTGGTGGGCGTGCCGGGTGGATCCCGGTCGGGCACATGCGGGAGTCTGTCTGACTGTCTCTCCCTGTTTCCAGCTTCAGAAAAATGAAAAAAAAAAAAAAAAAAAAAAAAAAAAGAAAATACACAAATCTTACTGGGAGCATTGTCCCTGCCTCCCTGCCCTGTGGTCTTCCCCACTCATCAGCCCTGACTTTTCTAAGTCATTTCACTTCTCTAAAATGAAGTTTCCTTCAATGCAGTTGGCAAAACTTCAGCATTGGGGAGCAGGATAGTGGTTATCTGGGGAAGGTGGGGATGCAGAAGGTAATGGGGGTCCCTCCACCGCCAGTCAGAGGCTTGATCTGGCTGCTGCTTACATAGGGTTGGTTCACTTTCTGAAAATGTATTGAGTTATACACTCATGATTTGTGTTGTACAGACTTTTCAATTTGTATGTTATACCTCAAAAGTTCCCTTAAAGAGGTGGATGGCCAGCCCTGTCTTAGGGTCATTGTGAGGATCAAAGACATTAGGTAAAAGCAGTTTGAGGGCTGTAAATGATTAAGTGTGTCTAACAGGGGTCCCCAAACTTTTTACACAGAGGGCCAGTTCACTGTCCCTCAGACTGTTGGAGGGCCGCCACATACAGTGCTCCTCTCACTGACCACCAATGAAAGAGGTGGCCCTTCCGGAAGTGCGGTGGGGGGCCGGATAAATGGCTTCAGGGGGCCGCATGTGGCCTGCGGGACGTAGTTTGGGGACGCCTGGCTAAGGGATTGTCATGATCCGAAATCGTCCACCTCCAGCTAAGTTCTAGGTCAGTGTGACAAAGCTGTCCTTCATCCAGCACTGCTGGTCTGTAGATGTCCCAATACTCCTATCATACATAAACACATCAAAACGGAAACATTTTCCTTCAAGTCCATGGCTTTTTATTTTCATCTCTTCCTGTTCTCTCATGTTTTATGAGTTGAGTTGTTTTTTAATTTTTTTTTTGCCCTTTGCTATGTGGAGACGAGATTCTGGATGTGATTTAACCTCCACTTGGCTCAAACTCATTGTTACAAACCTCCATTTCTGTATCATGTGATGAAACAGTTCTGGGACGGATTATTTTTCTACCTCTTGGATTCATGTCAGCCTGTCAGCTGTCACTTCTGCTGTTCATGTGTGGCTATCCCCCTTCCAGTCTTGTTTGAGCTGAAAGAACAGACAGCCATGCTTGGTGAACATTGCTATGGGGGGGAGGGGAGCACGTGGCTGCCCACCTGGGCCTCGGGGCTCAAGGCCTGCACTCTGGACAGGGGTGGGGGAGGTCCAGCCGGCTGGGGCTGTCCACAAGGTGAAGGCCGATCACACAGCGTGTGCGTGGCCTGGGAGAGCCATGCCTTCGCCAGCCCTTCACTTTGTGGGTGAGATGACCGAGTCCCAAAGACCATGGTCAGCCTGACCTCAAGAGGGGGGACACTGCTACTTCGTCTGACACTGCCTGCCTCAGTGCCTTTTGTCTACTGATGCTGGTATTTCTCTTTGCTTTGAGATCCCAGAAAGCAGGAACTGAGTGCAGAGAAAATTCTGCCCCGTGCTGTTGGCACCAAGATGCTGGGTCCTCTGAGAACTATGATAGAAAGATCTCCCTTCTAGCCCTTGGCCCTCGGCCCTCCTATTCTCAGCATGCCCCCCCCCCACACCCCCCAGAGTGGAGGGCAGGCATTATGGAATCATGGATGGAGGATTTGAAGCCCAAGCTTTTTGGGGGGAGCACCTCTCACAGCACAGGGAAGTGTGGGGCTGAAAGAAGTCAGGGAGCTAGCAGGCCCATTCCGGGATCCGGGGTGCTGCTTCCTGCCTGGGAGCTCTCCCCTCCGCCCCCCACCCGAGCTCCTGTGCTACAGAGGGAACTGGAGGGAAGAGAAGGAGCAGCTTCAGGTATTAGGGTGGGGGGCCCTGCTTCTCTCCCGAATGGATTCCTCATTCTTTCTTCCCCAAACCCAGCCACCGCCGCCCTTTTGACGCCGACCCCGTCCCCGGTCCCAGAAAATACCTGGAAGGAAGTGAGGGCTCTGAGACCACTAGCAGGAAGAGGGTGTTTAACCGTCATCTGGTCCCTGGGGGCTTGCGCAGCCTTGAATAGAGAGGGCAGAGGGGGAAATGCAAATCCACGCTGAGGGAGAGGAGAACTCCACAGAGAGGAAGAGGTGGCAGCCACTGCACAGCCTGCCTCTGGGCTTGGGGTCCCAGAGGAGCCGGGGAAGGCTTGGGGAGGCCCGAGGCAAGGGAGTACTCACAGGTTCTGGGAGAAGCCAGCACCGCCCCCACCCTGTCACCCTGTGCAGGCAGCTGTGGCACTGGCACTTTCTCTGGGCAGCTGGGTAGACTCACTTCCTCAGCCACGCACCCAGGGGGGAGCAGGGCGATGGGGCGGGGTCTGGAGCTCGATAGAGCCCAGCGGGAAGATGAGAGGCCGGAGCTTCAGGTGGGCACAGCCTGGCCAGAGCAAGTCTATTCTGCTCCTGTAACAGGTGGGCCTAAGCTTAGATTGGGAGCACCCACACTCCCAACACCTTTCCCATTACAGATACCGGGGGCGGGGGGCCAGAATCGAGAACCACATGGTATTCTTACAGAGGGATCTCTCACAACAACTGGGAGGCAAGAATATGAGTGAGGCTCAGCCCTTGCTTGGGCCAGTGTCTCTACAATAATAATCTATTACATCAGTGTGGCATTACCAGGTTCAAAACCAGCCATCTCCATTATTGCATTTGATCCTCAGTACCACCCTGTGAGGCACTGTTCCCCTTTCACAGATGAGAAAACTGAGTTTCAGTTACGTCACGCGTGACTACAATGGTGTTCCAGCCCGGCCGTCCTTGTGGCTTCCTGTCTGCTGTGGCACATGGACAGCTAGGGCCCATAACTGGGGTTAGGGGTGAGGGGGTCCTCCTTGTCTTCCTTTTTTCCCCTTGCACCCCAGCCTACAGGTGTGGCTCTTGAGGGTGTGGCTCTACAAACCTCAGCACCAAGGTCTTTGGGGGCTGAGGGCCCCATACCTCTCTGTGCTTATCCACCCTTGGCCTTTCCTGGAGGGCCTGGGCCTCCTGCCCCCAGCCCTGGCCCCCATTTTACTCCAGTTGTCTCACCTCCTTCCCCCTCCCCCTTCCACCGCAGCCCCATGACATGCTGCCGCAGCCCCATTGGCCAGCCTGGGAGCATTTGCCCTTATTTGGCCGGGCGGCTCCAGACCGGGCCTCCGGCCCAGCCCCGCCCCCGCAGGCTTGTGTTCTCACTTCGTCTTTTTGAGGTTTGGTGCTGGGGCCCTGGCGGGCTTCGCTTCAAACGCACTTTCTGGTTGAGTCACTTTTTAACGGCTCTCGAGTGCTGTGCGCGAATGGAGATCTGGCTGCCACAGCCAGCCCTCCCCCATCTGGCTGCTTAACCGGCTCAGAAGGAAGAGGCTGTTTGCTCGTGGGACAGGTTGTGCAGACCACTTGGTGACCCATGTAGACACCCCCACAAGCCTGGGGACTGAGAAGTCTGCCCTGAGTTCCAACCACTGCTTTTCCTAACTCCCTTCTTGTGTCTCGTGTGTGAGGAGACAGATACAGACAGACAGACACAGGCTGCACCCCCTCTGAGGTCTGCCGGGCCTGGTCCTTTTGAAGATACTTTGAAAGGAGTCCCTTAGAGGGACAGAAACTACGCAGGCTGATAGAAACTATGCAGACTGTTGGCCGGATTTCAGGAAGGTGAAATTTAACTGTTGGCCAAATTTGGGTTCCTCATCTCTGAGATGGGGATACCATCGTACATCACTGGGTCCGCCTGATGATCCAACGAGCTTCTGATTGAATGCACTTTATAGAGTTCTCTGGATCCTCCGCTGCCCCCTCACCCGCAGTTCAGGGTGCAGATCGTGCGGGAGAGGGAAGAAACAGCCCGGGGTTGTTCTAGGGGCAGTGCTCACAGAGCTGTTCTTCCTGGCCCCACTCCCTGCTTCTCCAGCTGTCCCTGGGATGGGAGGAATGGGGGGCAGCAGTGGCATAGGGAATATAACTGGCGCCCGAGGCACGACACTTCATTGGCGCCCCCCTCCCCTTCAACTGTGCTTTTCTTGTTTTCCTTGGAGACCATTTGGCACCCTTCTGTTAGTGGCGCCCGAGAAGTGATAGACCCCCTTTGCCCCCCCATGCTACTGGGGGGCAGGATGCTGGCAGGAGAGGTGACAAGATAAGGGGTCTCCCAGCCCTGTGCCCCTCATTCCTAGCCCCCACAGGGAAGACTTTCAGCCCAGACCCATTCCCAGCTGCCGGCCTCCTCGGAGCTCAGGGAGGTCTGCCCATCGGCCAGCAGGGAAAACCCAGGGCCTGCTGCTTCCTCCTCTGAAGTCCCAGGGCCCACTTGCTCTTGGGGACTTCCTAGAGTATCAACAGGCCATTTGGTTAACTTCCTTCTCAATTTTATAGGTGAAGACACAAAGGCAGGGGGTTCAGGGGCAAATTCAGTGACTGGCCCAGAGTTACTGTAAATAGCCACAGGGTAGGGACTGGACCCCTAGGCTCCTGTCCCCTAGTTCTGCCCTCTATTCAGTGATCCTGATGTTGGGGGTAAGGAGTTAGGCTGATAAAGATCATACCGGGTTCCAGGCAGGGATGTCATGCCTGGTTCCACACGCGCGCGCGCGCACACACACACACACACACACACACACATTTTATTTGTAGCAGTTAAAGCTGGAGCAGACACAGCTTTGCGAGTTAGCCCGGGCACTGTGTGTGGAGGGCGCCAGGAGGGAGCTTTCTCTCATTCCCCTGCTGGTGTCCCTAGGGAGCTCCCAGGGGAGAATACTTCCGGTTTCCTGGCCACTCCCAATAGCAGTGGTCAGGGTGGCCTCCTTCCGCACCCCCTTTCCTACCCAGGCCAGCCTGCCTCTTCCCAGATGCCATGGACAAAACCCTGAACTTGGCCCTACTGTGCTTTGTGACCTCAGGCAGCCCACTGCCTCTCTCTGGGCTTGCAGCTCAGAGTCAGCGTCCTGACTGGCGCCAGTTTGCTGTCTGACCTCGCTACTTAAAAAGCCTAGATACTGTGACTGGGAGGTCCGGAGCAGTGCTGGCCCCAGGGCGCGCTGCGCTGCTTCTCAAATGAATAGAGGATCCGCAGAACATCCGGGCAGAGAGGAGGGACCGGAACCCCCACACTCCTTTCCTGGGGGTCTCTCAGCATTCCCGCTGCTCCTCAAGGCTGTGAGACCAGTCAGGGACTCCTGAGTCTTAGGTGCTGAGATGGCCTCTGCAGGGGAGGTGGGCTGGCTTAGGTTTTTGAGACATTGTCCTCTCTCAGCACCTGCTGCCCTTGGCAGCCCCTTCAGGGAAAGGGGTGAACGCTCCCAACATTTGGGACTATTGACTCCAATGGTCTTCAGCCCCATTTTGCAATGCCTGGGGCTCAGTTTCCCTCCTTTGTGGCCAGGCCTGTCCCCAAGCAGAGCTCCCCGGGGGCGGGCCGCTCTGCCTTCTGACTTCCTGTTTGTGAGTGGTTAGGTCCTGTGGCTTCTGCCTTGTTGTCTCCTCACAAGGCAGGTTATCTGAGCTGCCATCTCTGCTGCCTGTTGAGTGAGGGCCCCGTGCAGCTGGGGGCGAAGGCCCGCTTCTCTCTCCGCCTTCACGACAGACAGTGCCCTCCGTCACCCCCCACCCCCGGGCTGGCTCTCCCTTGCAGGTGGCAGGCCTTCAGAAGACCGTTTTTTCGCTGCTCCTCCTCCGTGCCCGGTCGGCTTCTGCCCTAATGCCACCCCTTCGAACCCTCTTCTGTCCATACTCACTTCCTCTGGGGAGCCTTTTCCATCAGCCCAGCCCCCTGGGACCCTAATCCCACCCTGTTGCTGTCATTTTGTAAGATGTAGGTACGTGTGGAGGTTTGTATTTGTGTTCTACTTCACTGTCCAATTCAGCACTTGCTCAAATGGAAGCCCACTGTCCCCACTGGACCCGAAGCGCTGCACCTGCCTCTGATACAATTGCTCGTTTACACTAACTCACGAAGCCCTCACACCCCGCGTATGTATGTCTGTGTCTTGCCCATCGGACTGGGAGTCCCTGAAGACAGGTTCTGTGTCCTTCTCTCAGGCTCACCTTGACCTGCCTGCAGCCTCAGCTTGGCACACAAAGATGGCTGCCTCCTAGGTCAGCAGGGTTGGGTGGGAGTGAGGGGCTGTGAGCCTGGAGCCCTGCAGTACCCCAAGTCCCGACCCCAGCCAACAAAGCCCTGAAGAACCTGAGTGAAGGACCATTTCCAGCTTGTTTCTGATGTCACTTCCCACCCCTACTCCTTCTTTTCTTGGCCCGTGCTGCCCCCTCCCCTTTTGCTTCCTCTGAGCAGGCATCTGATTCCTGGACTTGGGGTGTCAGACCTGGGAGAGACCCTGCAGGACATTTTCTAGCAGAGTCCACGTGAGTTCAGGCTGCCCAGCGAGTCCCTGGCTGTGCCCAGGCCAACTGCCAAGGGGTGGAGTTTGAAAAGTCAGCTTGAACTCTCCTCCACCGAGAGAGGCATCCCTTCCTCACCTCCTCTCTTAGCCGCTGGCCCTTGTCAAGGGCGTGTTCGGTTTATCTCGTCCTGGGGAACTAAGGCAACAGGCAGCTCTGAGGCGGCGTGGGAGTCGCCTGTCTCCGTGTTCTGAACCATCCCCAGTTCTGTCCAGACACCTCCCAGACGCCGGCCTCAGATTCCCAAGTGACCTTTCCTGGGCGTTTCTGGGAGGAGGCAGGTGTGCCCAGGAGTGTGCAGCAGGCCTTCTGCAAGGTGTGTCTGCAGGCCTGAGCTAGCGTGCCACCCAGAGCGTGTCTGTGTGGCTCTGGGCCCACTCTGCCTCCCTGAAAAGAGACTAGCAATCTTTTGGGGTCTTTGGGCTCTCTGTGCCCGTTGTGTGTGTGTGTGTGTGTGTGTGTGTGTGCGCGCGCGCGCGCTTGCCCACGCTCGTGCACAGGCCGGCACCCCCTGCTCCTCCTGTCGGCTGGTCACACAGGCCACACCTTTGGGGTGTGCTCCTGTTCCAGGCAACTGTCCCCGTGTCCTTATCTCTGGCCATGCCCCTTCCTGCCCTTGATTCGTCTCTGGCTCTGTCCTGTCTCTCCTGGTTTGAGGCAGCAGGGCTGGGATTGCATTTGTTGCTGGACGAGGGGGAATTCCATGGCACACGGACCCTGAGGGCCCCCTCACTTCCATCCATCCCTTTTCAACCCCAGTCCCAGCCCCTCCAGAAACTCTTGTCCCAGGATCTCTGTGGATGAAGAGGCTGGGACTTAGTCTTTCATCTCAAGAAATTGAATACTTTTTAAAAAGCCATGGTGGTTTTCGGCCTCGGGAACCTCAGGCCTGACTTGTCGCATGTCACATGCTGAGGGATTGATGGCACGCTGGGCCCTGAGGCCAGGCCCCCGGGCTCCCAGCCTGTGGCCCCCCTTTGTTGGGACAGAGCACCTCTGAGGTGATGGCCATGGAGGCGCTGTGGGCAGAGGGTGGGGGGCAGGATGCTCTAGGAGGAGGGGCCCTGGAGGGTGGGGGTCCAGGAGCCCAGGTTACTGCACAGCTTCGATATTGTTATCCTCTTATCGCCTGGGACAGCCGCTTCCCCTCCGCCCAGGGTCTGAGCAGCGGGGGTCTGTTAAAGGGGCACTGCCCCGTTTCTGGCCAGCCGCCCTCCTCGCCCCGTCTTCAGACCCTAGTAGTGTCCCCCTTCTCTGTCCCATTTAGGGGTTCGGGGTGGATGACAACTCTCCAAGTTGAGGGTTTCCCTCCTGAAGAAAAGGCTACAAGGCCATCCATGCTGCCCCCCACCCCATGCCAATCCTCTTCTGGGCCCTGAATCTGAGAGTCCCTCAGGTCTGCATGGGAACCCAGAGGAGAAGCCCATGGCCTTCTGGGAAGGAATCTGGGTGATTCCTGTCCACTCTATCCCCCTCTTCCTGCCCAGTCTTTTCCTCTCGAGGCTTGGATGACCTAGGGAAAAAATGTGTGGCCTAGACCCAGCCCCCTCCCCAGAGCCTCCCCAGCCCTCTGCCCACACCCAGTTCCCCTCCCCATCCGGGGACCCTGGGATGGGCAGCCTTCTGCCTTCCCCATGGGGAAAGTGGGGGTGGTGTGCAGGTGGGCAGGCCCCGTGCCCACATCCGGTGACTGCCAGAACCTCCCTTCAGAGCCCTTTCCCCTCCCCTCCTCTAAGACAAATGGCACCCGCGCTCAGCCTGAGACCCTGGTCCCTGCCACTGCTCTGCCCTGCTGTCCTACCCTGTAGGCCCTGAGGGGGCATGAGCAGCCAGTCTAAGGCCAACAGGCCTGCCTGACCCCAGTGTGACCCCCAAACTGTGCCGAGGGTGCAGGTCTTGTCTTCTGCAGGCTGACGCCGGGGGAGGGGTGGCTTTGTGGGGTGCTGAGGGCGACCGATTACGTGGCCGTCGTTGTGGTGTGCGGGCCAAGACCCCTTCATGCACCTGCTCCTCCTGACCTCTCTGGGCAGCATGTGGGGAGGGGTCCCAGCTTTGTCTGAGGGCCACCGTTGTCCTGAAGGGAAGGGAGTTTCTGGGCTGAGGTCAGTGGTGGAGGGACTCAGAGAAAAAGGCCTTTTCTTTGCTAGACTTCAGAAATCTGTGGTTTGGGCACTCACGGAAGGCCCTGACAGGAGCCCCAGTGCCCTGAGTCAGTCCCAGACCCCGAACCATCTTCTGAAGCTGGGGCCATGGGGGCAGGGCAGGCCTGGGGTCCCGGAAGCCACCTGCCTCGGGAGTGTAAGATGGTCCCTTCAGCCCCCCTCCTCCCAATACCCAGCCTTGTCTTTGGTTTCCTGTCAGTCTGTCCTCCCCAGGGAGGGGAGGGGCACACTAATCGCCTATGCGGTGTGGGGGCGGGCTCCAAGGCCGTTGGGCGCCCTGAGATCTGGCCCACGTGGCCTCGGGGTTATAAGCCCTGCCCGCCTTGAAGGGAACCCCACTTGGGAGCCTGGAGCACAGGGCTTGCTCCCCTCAGCCCTGCAGCACCAGGTAAGGGTCTGGACCTTCACTGCAGCCCCAAGAGGGGCGCCTCGACTCGGCCTCAGGGGCGATGAGGGACTTGGGGTGCAGGCCCTGGGTGGAGATGCTTTCGGGAGGGGCTTCAGGAGCTTGGGTGCTAAGGCTTACCAGCAAAGCTTTAGGCAAAGAGGTGTGATAACCCTCAGTTCTAACGCCTTCATGGCGGGACAGCTCCTTAAAGTCCTGGGTCTTCACCTTCCTCCTCTGGAGGAAACGGCCTCTGGTCCTCAGATGAAGAAAGAAGGGTCCAAGGCTTCAAGAGACAAGAACCAGAGAAGAGGGTGGGGATGGCAGAGGGGGGAAGAGGCTGAAAAGTGGGACTTGGTATCAGCGAGAAGCCCTGAGCCTGTCCCACCACCCAACATGGCCACCAGCTCTGTCGCGACCGTGCTGGTTCCTGCCTGGGGCGCCCGGGGCAGTGGAGAAGTCGGGTCTCGGGCTGCCTGCCGAGGAGGCTGCAGGCCAAGGCCTCAGGGGAAGGAAGCTGGGGGCCGGGGCCTTGTGGGCAGGAGGCTGTGGCTGCCTCAGTTGCCTCTGGAGGGCAGGTGGTGTGGCTGGGAGGGGTCGCTCAGGGGGTCAGAACTGGGGACTGGGGTGAGACCTGGTAGGTGGTGGTTGTCTCTACCTGAGTGCCCCTGAAAGTGGGAGGGTGGGGTGGAGCTCTAGGGGGGAAGGGAAGAGGGAACCAAAGAGGAAGTGGGGGGAGGGAGGTAGAGGAGGCAAGATCTGGCGCCATGCTGAGTCACCGCCCACAG
Source organism: Saccopteryx bilineata (assembly GCF_036850765.1). NCBI lineage: Eukaryota > Metazoa > Chordata > Mammalia > Chiroptera > Emballonuridae > Saccopteryx > Saccopteryx bilineata. The sequence continues at coordinate 385,166,922 of NC_089491.1, read as the reverse complement.
CCCCAGGGCGGGCCCTCTGGAGGCCCTGGGGCTAGGCCTTAGGGTCTTAGGGAGCCCGGGGGCTGGGGAGTGTTGGGGACTCTTGAAGCAGGAGTCAGGAGGAAGAGCGGGCGGCCCGAGGAGCACCCACAGACAGACAGTGCAGTCACCCATAAAGTAGAAAGCACTACTAACAGCACTGGAGGGTGTAGTGTTTCCTACTTTATGGATGAGTGTACTGTGGGCTTCGGAGACCACGCCACTGCCGCCGCCCGCCACCGTCCTCCTTCACGCTCCGGACCGCATGTGACACAGGTGAGTCCCTCAGGCACCCCTCATCCTGCCCAGAACCCGGAAGGGTCCCCACTGCCCCCCCATGGTGCTGTCCTCCTGGTTCTGGCCCACCAGGGAAACCCCACAGCAGAGCCTCTGCTGCCCTGAGGTCTGGGAGGGCTGGCCGCCAGCGCCTGATGCGGTTGTGGAGGCCGCGGGGGCCCGGCCGCAAGCGGACAGACACCAGGATGAAGAAGAGGCGGGAAAGGAGGGAAGGTGGAGGGGAATGAAGGGTGATGTCTGGGCCCAAACTAATAAACGATGGATTCTGTGTCTCTTTTGTCTGAGACTCTGTGACTGGGGGTTGGGTGGGAGGCGGTGGGTGAGTGGGCTTAGCAGGCACATGGGCGGATGGGCACACGGAAGGCTGGGAGATATGGGTTTGGCCTCCTTGCAGGGCCCGAAGAGGGCTCAGGGCCTGCCAGGCCGCAGCTGGAAGAGGAAGGAGGGGCCCGGGTGAGACCTCCCCCCCAAGTGAACCAAGTAAAGAGGACAGGACCTGGAGGGGCGGGGTTGCCAACTTGTACCCTAGTTCCGACCCTGCCCTGTTTCCCACTTGCTCTCCACAGCCCCAAACTGAAGGCTGCCTCTCCCGACAGTTCTACCTTAGGAACGCTGGGGGCCCTGGGAGTGTGACAGTTTGGCACAGACACATGGACACACACACACACACAGAATCTGATGCTTATATACAAAGCACACACCTCAGCATGCACGTCCATTTACACAGGAGCCCTATGCACGTATGCTATCAACATACATGTACAGTGATGTGTACATGTGTGACACGACTGGGGTAGACACGCATTCAGGATACATACATATTCAATAGTGCACACACGTGTGTCACAAACAGGAGCATACAACTACACATATAGTGACACATTCATATATGGTGATAACTATACAATAGCTAGAGGGTGAGATATAGATATATAGATATATAGATGCAAATAAAACCATATCGTATGTCATTGCACATACTTATATGACCATATGAGAGTGTGTCATTATACATTGTGTAATGCCACCCATATAAACATTACGACATGTGTGTTATATATAACTTAGGCTCACACAATCAGAGTCTCACATGCACATAAGAATACAGACACTGCATCTGGCTGGTGGCAGAGAGAATAAAACACTGACCCTGTGCGCCAAGGGTTGCAGGTTCAACCCCTGGTCAGGGCGCGTCCCAGAAGCAATTAATGAGAACACAACTAAATGGAACAACTGCGTGAAACGAGTTGATGCTTCTCTCTCTGTCTTTCTCCCTTCCCCCCTCTCCTTTTCTCTCTCTCTCTCTCTCAAAACCAATGGAAAAATTAAAAAAAACAGACACTGTGGCAAGTAGACACATGCAATGGCATACAGAGAAGCAAGCGTGCTCCCTGAGACCCATAAACACAGAATAGCACATGCATATGTATGTGTGCACATATACAAAATAACGCCACGCCCCCCCCACAGAAATAAATACATCTAGTTTATATTTGCCTACTCTGCACATGCATGCACATAATGGCATGCATTTATACCGACAGAAACAACGGCGACACCCATCAGCGCACATACTGATCCACACAGCCTTAGGAAAGTGAGGGTGCTATCGCCTCTACATTTTTCCCCCCCACAGTTCCAGCAGCTCTGGCCTGGCCTGGCCCATGGTCCGGGGTTCTGAGGTCCAGGATGACTGCTGTTATTCCCTGGGGGTGCCACATGAGGGCTCAGACCTTGGCTGAGGCTGGCCATGTGCAGACGGCCCGAGCCCAGGTTCAGAGAGGACAGGGGTAGCCTCCCTCAGGCCTCTTCCCAGCACCCTTGCCTCTGAGGACTCCATCGGAGCTCTTGTCCCCACGTACTGCCTGAATTGCGGGTGAGAGTTCCCACGTCCTTGTCCCAAAAAGCCATCTTCCCATAGTAAAAAAGCCTGTGGCTAGACAGAAGATGAACTTCCCGACAGTGTGGGGCAAGCCAGCCCAGCAGACCATGCAGTCTCCTCTGCTGGCCCGGGATAGCCAGGGGCCCCCCCAAATGCACTCTGCCGGGAGGGACCTGAAGCAATCCTCAGCCTATTTCTGTTACTCTCTCTTCACTTCTGTTTTCCTGTTTTCATTCTCTTAATTTCTGTTTCTCTTTGTTTCTTCTCAAATCCAATTTTTTCTATTCCTTCCCTTCTCCATGGCTGGGTCTCTATCTGTCACACCACCTCTTGTCTCTGTCTCTACCATCTTGGGCTGGGGCCCATGTGGGGAGGCTCGTCCGCAGCCCCCTGATCTCTGTACCCTGGAAGGTATGGGGGAGTGGGAGGCCACATGTGGGGGCGTTGGGCCCTGATCCCCTGAGAAACCTGCTCTTCGCTCTGTCCGGACCCTGCCTGCTGGTCCAGCCCACCAGTCCAGCGCCATCACCATGGAAACCAGCAGCCGACTTCCTATTGGTGGGCAGGAGGGGAGGGGGAGGGGAGGGAAGGCTGGATCTCCCCTGCTCACCCCCCAGATTCTAAGGCTCAGCCTCCTCCGCGCCCACCATCTCGGGGTTCCGGGACTGTAGGGGACCTCTGCCGTTCCCAGAGCTGAGGCCAGCAGGGACAGAGACTATGAGGCAAGCAGCCCACAGACCCAGGCCTCCTTAGGACCAGCAGACCGCACAGCAAGCTATCCAGCTAGCGAGCAGCAGCAGCAGCAGCAGCAGCGGAGAGAGGAGCAGGAGATAAAGGATCACATCGGACCACTGGGTCCAGCAGCCTGCGGACCCTAACCAGGCTGAGGGGTCGTGATGGATCGCCAGACTCACAGACGCTGACGGATACACAATGACAGCGATGCACAGAGCTGCACACCACTGAGATGCTCAGAGACAGCCAGTGACAACATCACACACTGCCACAGCCCTGCAACGCAGACGCCCACACACAGAAACAACTCCGAAACAGGCACAGACAGTGACACACAGAACCACTACCCTCTGACACACACAAGTGGGGGCACCATCCTCCAGACACACACATACGACAGTGTGACCCGAACAGACAGACCTGGAGACTCACGCGCACCTTCACCCCGACTCTGCTGTCGGTGGCCTCTGCATACCCACACAGCCCCCACGGGGACACCCTTGCATACACACAGCCCCGAGCAGACACAGCGCACATACCCCCAGCTCGAGCGCTGGAAGCTCCGACTCTGTAGCCTCCTACGTGGGTGAGGAAGAACTCGGCCAGCCTTGGATGGAGCCCCGGTGGAGCTAAGAGCTCAGAGAGGAGAGCCTGGTCCGGCATGACCCTCGCCAGCCCCTTCCCTTGGCTGGGTGATGTCCCCCGGCCCAGGTCCTGGGGCCCTTTGGCAGTACCATGGAGCAACTGACACCCCTCCCACAGCTGAGGGATCCCGGAGCCATGGAGCCATGGGCACTGCCCGCCTGGCAGAGCTGGACTCCAGGCAAGGGAGGCGAGTCTGGCGGTGCAGCCCCGAGCAGTGTCGGTGCTCCGGCAGCTCTGCAGGTTGGAGAACCGAGCCCTTTGGAGAGCTCCGAGCCCGAGGGAGCCCAGAGCCCCGAGCCTGTGGGGGACACTGACCCTGAGGGGACAGGAACTGGGCTGCCCAGCCCGGGGCAGCACACAGTGAGCTCAGGACCCAGTGCCCGAAGGCCGGAGGATGAGGAGGTGGAGGCTTTCCATACGGTAAGGGAGCTGTGGAGGGCTTGGTCTGAGAGGTGGGGGACCTGTCACCATGCCCTCCAGCCTGTGCATGACATGCAGCCCCACTGCCCGTCCCTCCTCTGCTGGCCTGTCTCTGTCTGTGCGTCCATTTCTGTGACTGTCGGCTCTCTCCTCTTTGGGCAGGAATCTCAGTGGCTCCATTTTTTGCCATCTGTCTGTCCTTCTGACTCTCTGCCTGTCTGTCTGCATCTGGCCCTGCCCTTTCCCCTTTCTTCTGTTAGTCTCTAACAGTCTGTCTGTCCGTGTCTCCTCCTCCGTGAGTCTCTGTCCTTGGGAGCTGGAGGGTGCTGGGGTGTGCGGAGGTATGTGGTGGAATTGGGGTGCAGAGGAGGCCGATTGGGGGAGGCAGCTCGGTTTTGGGCTCAGCCGGGGAGGACAGGGTTTGTGGTGGGTGTGAGCAGTGTGGGCAGTCTCCTGTAGGAGATGGAGGGAGCAGGACTTTGAAGGAGAGGACGGGGGGGCCATGGAGTCTGGAGGGGTGGGGATGGGAGCTCAAGCTTGCATTTCCCAGGAGGAGATGAACGGTGATGGGAAGAATTAGGGACTACAGAGAGGGTCCCAGGGTTGGGGGTGCCCGTGCGGGCAGGGAGGACTAGATGGCCTCTTCTCCTGGACCTCTTGTGCTGTATGTACCCTGAAGGCTTGGGATGTGGTGGGAGAATCTTGTTTCCATGTCTTCTTGGACCATGGCGGGAGTGCTTTGACCGGACAGGGTGGGTTCCTGAGTCCCTGTGCCCTGTCCTTTCCCACGCCAGGGTGAGCTGAACATGGGCTTCGGGGACAGGCCCAAACTGGAGCTCCTGAGGGCCTTGGGGGAGCTGCAGCAGCGCTGTGCCATCCTTAAGGAGGAAAACCAGATGCTGGTGAGGCTTGGAAAGCAAGTCCTGGGCCTGGATTGGAGCTGGGGGAAGGCAGACTCAGTCACTCTGTCCCTCAGCCTCAATGTCCTCCTCTTTGCCCCATATATGCATCTGTCCCAGTGGGGGGCCACATGGCGATGACATGATCCCTGACCCAGAGAACGTGAACCCTTATCTAGCGTTGCGGAGGACTCCACTGTAAGCCCAGGACCGTAGCCCAATGCCTGGGCAGTTAGCATCAGGCCTGCAGGGGTGCGTCCCACATGCCCCTGTTCTGGCTGATCCCTTGTCAGAGGAAGAGCAGCTTCCCCGAGACGGAGGAGAAGGTGCGGAGGCTGAAGCGAAAGAACGCCGAGCTGGCGGTCATTGCCAAGCGCCTAGAGGAGAGGGCCCGGAAGCTGCAGGAGACTAACCTGAAGGTGGTGAGGACTGGAGGCCATTGGACGGAGGCTGTGTGACCAGGGAGTGGGGAAAGCCAGGGCTGGGCCCGAAGGGTGGGCTTTGGGAGTCAAGGACTCTTTAACACGTAGGAAAGCAGGAACTCAGTATAGGAAGGGCAAACGCTGGCCAGGCTAGGAGGCTGAGGATTTCTGGAGCCACAGGAGGGAAGGGCTGGGCGGGGAGTTCCTGAGCAGGCAGGGAGCAGGATTCTGGATTACCACGTGCTGGTGTGGGCTCCAGCTCCTGCTGAGCTCATCCCTGGGTGCAGAGCCCGTGGGGGCAGGGATGAAGACCCATCACAGTGGCAGCCCGAAAATAGCAGCGTCCTTTGGGCTTAAACTAGGATGTGGGGTTAACCCTGTCAGTCCTGCTCAAGTATTGCTGCGATGGGGTAAAATGAGGTTATCGGTTCCCTGAGGCCCAGACCCAGGGTAGGAGCAGGAGGCCACAGTTCCAGGTTTTCACCGTAACCCCTCTTTTGGGAGGAGGTGAGGAGTGGGAGAAGTGCTCCAGCCCTCAGATGACCATTGGCCTTACCCCTCCTCTGGCCAGGTGAGTGCCCCTATGCCCCGTTCAGGAGCCAGCTTGGAGTTGTGCCGGAAGGCTCTAGCCCAACAGCGGACCCGGGACCTCAGTGAGACAGCCAGCGCCCTGCTGGCCAAGGACAAGCAGATCGCTGCTTTGCAGCGGGAGTGCAGGGAGCTGCAGGCCAGGCTCACCCTGGCGGGCAAGGTGCGAGGAGGGCCTGGTCACCCTATCCAGCTCAACCCTACACAGTACCATCTGCTTGGCTTGTGCGATGTGGACCGAGATGTTAATGAGATGCAAATGAAGCGGGAAGGCGGAGGCTGCTGGAGTGTAGGTTCCCCTGGCAACGGCCCAGGTGGGAGCCTGAGAAGTCTGAACTGAAGGGGGCGGAGCCAGGAGTCCCAGACCTGGGAATTTCTGTGCTCCAGGCTTCAGACTGTATGCAAATGAGTATAGTTGTATAAATCAAATGTTGTTCACAAGGCATTTAGCGCAGTGCCGGGCACACCGTGAGTGCCCAGTAAATGAGTTAGTGTGTGTGGCAGCACACGAGATAGCAAAAGCATGTGTTTGTATATGCCCGCACCTATGACCAAAGCATGTATGCATGGGAGGATGTGCACGTTCCGGCGCATCGGAGTCCTTCCAGTAAGGGAACGACGTGGGGGCGGGGAGGGGTTTAGGCCAAACTCCCCTCCCTGTGCTCCCAACCTAGGAGGGTCCCCAGTGGCTCCACCCGAGGGACTTCGACCGGCTGTTGCGCGAGTCCCAGCGGGAGGTACTGCGGCTGCAGAGGCAGATCGCCCTGCGCAACCAGCAGGAACCGTCCCCGCCGCTCCGGCCCCCAGGTCCCTCTGTCCGGGTTAGAGCAGGAGCGCCCACCCCCAGGGCCACGGGAGAGGTGAGCATCCGCACAAGGGAGCTGTGTGGGTGTGTGTAAATGGGCGTGGGACGGCTCTGGGATCTCCTGAAACGCGCTCTCAGAACCCCGAGGACCCGGTGGTGGAGTGCGCACTCCACGGTTGGGGAGCTTTTCCGACCCTAGTGGTGGGGTCCGGGTCCAGCCTCCCAGCGCTCGTACCTGCGCCGTGCCCGCTCCCGAGAGTTCGGGGTCCGCCCCCCACAGGCCCGCGCCCCGCGGTGCCCGCCCCGTCGCCCCTGCCGTGCTGCCAGTGGTATAGCCCGGCCGCAAATCCCTGGTTGCCTTGGCAGCCGCCCGGGGCCCAGCGCGCGCCACCGCCTCCCGACGCCGCGGTAGCGCGGGGACGCCCGGTTCAGCGCCTGCCTGGTCCGCCAGGCCCGGCCCCGGTTACTCGGGGGTGGCGGTGCGTCTGCCCCGGCTCCAGGTATGGGCGACCCGCACTGGGCGCCGGAATTAGACAACCTCTATCGTGAAGGCTAAGGACTCCACTCCGGACCCCCAGAACTTAAGAGGTCTGGCTCTTCTCCATCCTCTGTCCCTTGGGCAGCACCTAGGTCCACCTTCTTCTGGACAGAGGGGTGGGAGAAGGGACTCTATAGCGACCAAGGGCTCAGCGTGTGGGGTGCTTCTTGCTCAGATTTTGCCCCTCTGCCTGGCCCAGGGAGGGAGATGAGCCTTCCATCAAGACCTGTCGTCCCCCCGTGTTTGCACAGACGGACGGGAGGTGCACAGGGCAAGCTTTCCTGGTGTCTGGCCAGGTTTGCGTTGCTAGGCCAAGCCCAGATTTGGATGGTCCAGAGCTCCTAGCTCTGGGAACACCACATTGCTGGGGACCCAGGTGGCCTCCTAGTTCTCTGCCAGTCACTGAAGGACACCAGGACAGTTATTGAGTGCAGAGCTGGGCTGCTGCTAAAAGGAGCTAAAAAGGGAAAGCTTTGGCCTGGATAAGGGACCCATCTCCCCGGGCACACATGGGTCTCAGGATCTGAGAGCAGTGTGTCTTAAGGACACAGGAGCAGCGTTTGCACTGCCACCTCAGCTGGAGATGACGGCAGGGGGTTCGGTGACAGCACCCTCCACCCCCTCCTGGCCAGGGATCCCTTTGCTGACTCTTAGATGGGGTGGGAGCCTCCTATGGACAGGCTGGGCAGGGTGCAGGCTGCCGTGGGGCCCTATTCTCGGGTGCCAGTTCCCTGCCCCTGGGCATTTCCAGGCTATTCCCCGGAAGGACGTGGGAAGCCCACCCGTGGTCATAGGGGAGCCAGAGAAACAGCCTCTGCTGGTGCAGCAGCTGGTAAGTCCCAGATCATGGGCTGGAGGCCTGTTGTGGGCGGCTCTGCTCTCCCATGTAAGAAGCCCTTGGTTCTGATCCGATAGGAATCAGAGCTTAGCAAGAAGCGGAAGAAATGCGAAACCTTGGAGCAGGAAGCCCGGAAAAAGCAGAGGCGATGTGAGGAGCTGGTGAGCTCCGGAGGGGCCCCAGAAGCCAGATCCCCCAGGCCATCCAGGTGGTGGGTTCCCTCTCAGCACGGCGTTCATTCCTCTTGTCCTCAAGAGCACACTTCCCTCCTGGGCCACAGGGCTCTCTTTTCCTGGCTGATTTAGGCTCCAGGTTGGGGAGGAAGACCTTGTTTGGGGGGAGGGGGTTCTCTGTGTGGGGAGGGGAGGAAAATGTGGGTGCCAGGCCCTTCCCCAGAGCTCCTCTGGTCTCTCAGGAACTGCAGCTGAGAGCAGCCCAGAATGAGAATGCCCGTCTGGTGGACGAGAACTCTCGGCTCAGCGGGCGAGCCACGGAGAAGGAGCAGGTAGCCGCTCTGCCCAGGTGCTGTGCAGCCCGGGATCCCGCTCCCTGGCGAGGGGCTGTCTCCTCCACTCCCGAGCGGGGCTGCAGTATGAAGGGCACTCTTCCCCCTGGTGAAGGAGCTGGCGGGACAAGGCTCACGCACCCAGCTCCCTGCCATGCCCCCCTGTCCAGGTGGAGTGTGAGAATGCAGAGCTGAGGGGCCAGCTCCTGGGGGTAACGCAGGAGAGGGACTCAGCCCTTCGCAAGAGCCAGGGTCTGCAGAGCAAGCTGGAGAACTTGGAGCAGGTGCTGAAGGTGAGGGGACTGTGTTGGTGGGTGGGGAGGCTGCTGCTGGTCCCTGGCACAGCGACAAAGCACGGCAGTAGGGTATGCCCTTTGTGGGCATTGGGTCTGAGGCCCAGTGTTGGACCCACCAGTCCCTTCCCTTTTCTAGGCTTAGTTTCCTGTGTGTGTGTGTGTGTGTGTGTGTGTGTTTCTGAAATGAGAAGCGGGAGGCAGTCAGATAGACTCCCACATGCGCTTGAGTGGGATCTACCCGGAATGCCCACCAGGGGGCGATGCTCTGCCCATCTGGGGCATTGCTCTGCTGCAATCAGAGCCCTTCTAGCACCTGAGGCGGAGGCCATGGAGCCATCCTCAGCACCTGGGCCAACTTTGCTCCAATGGAGCCTTGGCTGCCAGAGGGGTAGAGAGAGATAGAGAGAAAGGAGAGGGGGAAGGCTGGAGAAACAAATGGGTGCTTCTCCTGTGTGCCCTGGACGGGAATCAAACCTGGGACTTCCACACGCTTGGCCGACGCTCTCCCGCTGAACCAACCGGCCAGGGCCTAGTTTCCTTTTTAACAGAAGTATCTGGAACTCATGGCACCGAAGGCTCCCCCATCTTAGATCTACAGAAATGCTGGAGCGGGGCTCAGGGTTTGACCCACAGTTTTGTATTCCAGCACATGCGGGAGGTGGCCCAGCGGAGGCAACAGCTGGAGGTGGAGCATGAGCAGGCTCGGCTCAGCCTTCAGGAGAAGCAAGAGGAGGTCCGGAGGCTGCAGCAGGTGGGGATGGGCTGTCCGGGGGCAAGGGTGCTGGAAGGTGTTAGGCTGCTGGACCCCAGCTTAGTCATCCACTCATCCAACAAGCATTTACTGAGCACCCACTATGTGCCAGGCACCCTGACCAATCAGCAAATAAGCAGATCTGTGATGGAGATGATCCCAGTCACTGGCAAGTGCAATGCCGATGAGCATAGTGGGGGAAGTGAACAGCATGATGTGACACGGTGACTTGGGGTGGGGTGAGGGGCCACTTTACAGAGGTCAGGAGGGAGGGTCTCAATACTTCAAGGATAAGAAGGAGCCAGCTGAAGAGCACTCCAGGTAGGGGGCTAGAAGTGCAAATGCCCTGTGGCAGGAATGAGGTTGGGGTCCAGATCAGAGTGGCTAAGAAGGTAGTAGGATGGACAGAACAGTAGGAGTAGGCCAGAGCCAGATGCCTCAAGCATTAAAGGCTGAGGAAGGAGTTTGGGTATTGTGCTCTCTGAGTGGTTAGAAGCTGTTGGAAGGTCCCAAGTAGAGAGTCACATGATCTGATTTCATCATTTAGAAGATGATATTGGCAGCACTGCGTGAGATGGACTGGGGGTGTGGGCACGGGAGCAGCCACCAGGTGGGGCTTTGCAGGGGTCCAGGTGGGAGATGATGGCTGTCTGGGCCAGGGGGGCAGGCAGTGAAGGTGGAATCAAATGGTGCATACAGGTGTATTTTGGAGATAGCAAACGGGCAACAGAGTGGGGACTGTCACTCCATGACAGGTATCCATGGAGTCTTGTTGACTCTATCTCCAAAATCCTTATAAAGGATGGGGCTTCTCACCCCTGGGGGGTGAGAGATGGAAGGCAACAGACCTGAGAGGCAGGGAATCCTGAGTTCTGGGTTCTGTTTTGGCCAAGTTTGGGTTGTGTGTTAAACAGTTAAACGGAGATGTCCGGAGACAGTGGGACCTGTGAGTCTGGAGTCAGGGGGAAGCTGGTCTTGAAGAGAGATTTTGGAGTCACCCGTGTGTCTAGTCGTGTGACTAGCGGAGCCTCTTGGGCGAGAGTGAAGAGTATAAAGTGGGTGCCGCCAAACCACACCATTCAAAAGGGGAGAGAAGGAGGCTGAGAAGGAGCACCCAGAGAGATGGGGGAAGACGGGGGCAGGGGGGTGGGTGTCCCCGGAGAGGAACAGCAGCAGGCCCTGCTGCCTTCTGGCCTAAGGTGTGGTTCAGGGGTGGGAGTTTGGGAAGGGGGAACCCTCAGCCTCCCCCTTCCCAGCCCTCCTTCCTTCTTCCTCCTCCCGCCCATCTTTCTGCCCTCCCTTCGCCCCCCCCACCTCTCTTTCTCCCACCCCCAGTGCTCCCCCTCTCCTCCAGCACTGTGCCTCCTCCCACCTGTAGGCCCAGGCAGAAGCCAAGAGGGAACATGAAGGGGCCGTGCAGCTGCTGGAGGTAGGTCCCTGGAGGTGGCCGCCAGCAGCACAGCTCGGGGGCGGAGTGGACTGTGTGTGGGGTGTGGCGCTACAGGAAGGGCCCTTAATAGTCCAGTGCCTGGAGAAGCACTTCTTCCCGTTGACCTCGGGCTAGGACACAGCCAGGCGGGGCTCCTGGGTGTGATGGCAGGGGTCACTCATTACCACCCACCCCCCAGAGGCTGCCTTCATTTTGACATATTTCAATTTAGGGACTGTTCGGTCAGTGCAGGCAGCTGACCAGAGGGTGTCTGCTCGGGCCCCGCCCCACCCTGGGCCACGACCCCCGGCCCCAGGGTCTAATCTCTCCTGTGCTTTCCTTTCCTGCCAGTCTACCCTGGATTCCATGCAGGTAAAGTCTCCCCACTCCCCGCCTCCCCAGGCTGTCTCCTCCCTGCTGCAGGCCCCTGAGTTACACGATCTCCCTCAGGTCCAAGTGGTCCCAACTCTCATGTCCAGTAGGAGTGACTGGAGGAGTGACTGGGAGCAGACCTGGGTGCCCGTAGGTGGGCTGGGGTTCCCACAGGACATGTGAGCCATCTCCTCGTCCCAGACCTGCCACTATGCCAGGCAGACATGGGGCCTTCCCTCCTTTAAAACCTAGCCACTCGGCCCATGAGGAAGTTCACCACCAGTCTAACCCACGATCTTCTTGGTCCTGGTCAGGGGAGAGACTCTGGGGATACCTGATGAAGATGTTTTGAGAATTGGCTCATTCTTGTCATAAGATATCCCCGGCTCCCATGTGTGATCTCATTGGGGACCTCTGTGAGGGCAGGGATTTGGGTTACAGACTGTGGGAGGGTGACTAGCAGTGGAGCCAAGGAAACTCCTAAGGTGATATTGGTGGTAGTGACGGGGGTGGGAGCCATCCCTTCTGGCCTAGAAAACAGCCAGAAGCAGGAAATGCCACTCTGGGGCGTGAGGGTGTGCTGAGTGTGAGGTGGCCCCAGCCTCTGGGGGGAGGGGTGGTGAAGATGTCACATAGAGCCATCATGTCACCCTCAGCCCAGACATTAGTGAGGGTGATGGGGCAGCCAGGCCCCGGGCTGGATGACGTGGTCTGAAGCCCTGTGTGGGGCTCTGTGGAGATGGCACAGGCCAGGATGGGGCCGCTTTGCTGGGCTTGGCGGCTCATGGTGGTGGGTGTTGGCTCAGGCCCGGGTTCGAGAGCTTGAGGAGCAATGCCGCAGCCAGACGGAACGCTTCAGCCTCTTGGCCCAGGAACTCCAGGCCTTCCGCCTGCACCCCGGCCCCTTGGATCTGCTTACCTCGGCCCTGGGCTGTAGCAGCCTCGGGGACCGCCTGCCACCCCCTTGCTGCTGCTCCACCTCCCACTGGGGGTCCGGCCCCAAAGGTAAGATGGATCCTCAGTGACATTAGCCTAGAATCCTCAGGCTTGGGGGATTTTGTAAGGAGCAGAGAGTTTGGAGTCAGAGAAGGCTAGCAACTCAGCCTAAGTCACACAGCAAGTTAGAGCCAGATCTGGAGAGGCTGTCCCGGAATCTGGCCCCGGTGTCTCAAGCCACTGCTCCTTCCCTCCAATAAACCTCTGAATCAGGGTGGAGATTTGGGCAGTGGGACTCAGCAGCAGGCAGTATGAGCTTGTGGAGTCTGGGTCGGGTGTCGGTCAGAACCGTGGGTCCTGGCTCTGCTCGCTCAATGGCCCATGTAAGTTTGGACTTGCTGCTAGCCCTCTGGGTGCCCTGGTATCCTACACGGTGAGAAAGGAAGAACTCAGTGCGCCTCATCAAGCAGCTCTGAGGGTCATGTGAAATAACGGGAGCGTTTCCTCCCCTGCTGCTCAGTAAGTGTCCTGATGTTTCCCCTCGTAAGGACACCCAGTTTTGAGGGGCCTGACCTCCACCATCCAAACAGCTCGACCCCTGGTCGCTGGTCCCTCCTCAGGCCTCAGACCCCACAGCCCTGTGCTGTCTTCTCTTTAGACCTTGACCTCGCGCCGGGATCCCCAGGACGCTGTCCCCCTAAGCCTTCCGAGCCCGCCCCTGCCACCCCTGCGGGCCTCCCTCGCAGGACGACCAAGAAGGTGGAGTCTCTCTCCAGCTCCTCTCGCTCGGAGTCCATCCACAACAGCCCCAAGTCATGCCCTACGCCGGAGGTCAGTGCCAGGGGGGGTGCCGGGGCCTGGCTCTGCCTTGGCGAGGTGGTAGGGGAGGTGGCTCTGACCTCTCTGGGGTCTCCAGGAGTTGGAGGGGCTGCTGGCCTATGTGGGGTCCCACGCTGGGAAATGGAGCTGAGCCCTGGCAGAGAAGGACCTGTGGATTCCTCCTGGCGGGCCGAGGGCTCAGGAGAAGCCGTCTTGCTCACCAGGGCCCAGCTGTAGGCCCTCCTTTGGGACCACCCAACCCCGCCCCTCTGGGGCTCAGAGAAGCCCTAGAGCCCTGGGCTGGGTGCAGGGAGCCACTTTGGCGCCAGGATCCACATAATGAGACTGTCCAGGAGCGCGTCTTTAGCAGAAGTGATGGGTATGTGACTAGGAACACAGATCCTGGGATTCAGATCTCAGCTTCGTCTTAGGGGAGACCCTCTCTGGGCTCAGTTTCCTTGTCTGGATTTTGGAGCTAATAAGACCTGCCTTGTAAGTTTGTTGTGAGGATTACATGAAAAAAGGTAAGGGAAGTGCCTTCCTCGGTGTACAGCATACAGTAAATGCTTAAGTGTGGCAATTCTTATTACCAGGTTCTTGGGCATCACTCAGAACTCTTCCGGTCACTTCCTACCTGTGCTCTCCCTCTACCTTCCAAACTGCAGGAAGGGGAGAGGGCAGGTCAGGAGCAGCCCCCTGTCCCAGGTTGTGGCAAGTGGTTGAACCCTGCCCTTGACCTCTACTGCCCCCTTGTGGCATAGAACAGTGGTGCTGGCTTTAGATGCCCAGGGCAGGGTCAGCCCTGTCTACTTACCTGCTCTGTACACTTCTCAGGGGGACTTCTTAGTCCGTCCGCCTTCTTGCCTTCACCTCTTTATAGTTTGAATGTTTTGTGGGGGGTTTTTTGTGTATTTTTCTGAAGTGAGAAGCGAGGGAGGGGGAGGCAGACAGACTCCCACATGTACCCAACCGGGATCCACCCAGCATGCCCACCAGGGGGCGATGCTTCGCTGCAACTGGAGCCATTCTAGCGCCTGAGGCAGCGGCCATGGAGCCGTCCTCAGCGCCCAGGCCAACTTTGCTCCAATGGAGCCTTGGCTTCAGGAGAGGAAGAGAGAGACAGAGAGAAAGGAGAGGGGGAAGGGTGGAGAAGCAGATGGGCACTTCTCCTGTGTGCCCTGGCTGAGAATTGAACCCAGGACTTCCACATGCCGGGCCAACGCTCTACCGCTGAGCCAACTGGCCAGGGCCCTATAGTTTGAATGTTTTGCTGTGTTTTTACCTTAAGGAGACAGACGGCCACGGGGCATCCACCCACACCAGTGCGGCTGGGCTCTCCAGCGTTGGGGAGATTGGTCACTTCCTGGTCCGGGGCCAGAGAGATCAGGGCTCGAGGAGGGATCCAGGTTAGGCCCATCCCCTCTGCCCAGGGCAGCCGGGCCTCGTGAGGACGTGTGGCTTGGGTGCTGAGTTAGAAGACAGCCGGGCTCATTGCTGCCGGCCTGTCCTCCATGTGCTCTTTCCCGTCTCAGAGGGGCCTCTGCGGGCTCTGCCCGGAAGCCTGCTTGCTTTGCTGTCGGCCTGGGTTCTGAAGAGGACTGGCCCCTTCTGTTTCCCACAGGTGGATACAGCCAGTGAGGTGGAGGAGCTGGAGGCAGACAGCGTCTCCCTGCTCCCAGCAGCACCAGAGGGCAGCCGGGCGGGAGCCAGGATCCAGGTCTTCTTAGCGCGCTATAGGTGGGCCTCTCACCCTTGCCCACCCTCCAGCATTTGGGGGATGTGGAGGGAAGGGACCAGGAGAGATTGGGACATCTGGAGATGATGATGTTTATACAGGGATTCCAGGTGGACATGTCCTCTTAACCCGGATGGGCCGTGGTGAGCATTCCACTTGGCTAAAGGTGGACAACCAAGTCTCTCTAGAGGCCTAGGGCAGTGGGGAGAGGAGGTGGGACATGGAAGTCGGCTGCAGGTCACTGACCCCCTGGTCCTCTGCACCTGCTCTGACAGCTACAATCCCTTCGAGGGCCCCAACGAGAATCCGGAGGCCGAGCTCCCGCTTACGGCTGGCGAGTACATCTACATCTATGGCAACATGGACGAGGACGGCTTTTTTGAAGGTAGGAGGGTAGCGGGGTCATTCTGCCCATTCCCCTGCTTTTCAGCTCCTCTTCCCAAAGACCTCCACCCATCCGTACCCTCTCCCCGGCATGCTCAGTCCACCGTAACTTTGCAGACTCCCCCAAAAGGCAGCGGAGCTCTGGCAGCCCGTGGGGAAAGGGAAAGGAAGGACCTTGGGAAAGGGGCAGCTGGTCTGACTGCAGGTCTGCCGCAAGCAGGGCCTACCACAGCCCAGATTATGGACAGTGACGCAGGGAATTTTGGCTGAATTCTCTCCTGTGCTGGCAGACAGAATATGGCAATGTTTAACACTAGTGATGTCAAGGCCTGGCCCGTAGCATAGGTCTGATGCTGGCCACCAGTGGCTGCAAGGAGGAAGAATCAGGGCCCGGAGCACAGGAAAGGGTATGCGCAAGTAGTTAGCAGGTGTTAGGGCCTCCGGGCAGTTCTCCAGTGCCCACGGGAAGATCAGGCAGCTGAGGCAGCTGCCCCATTACTGAGACTGGGTGCCAGGGTGGGGCCTGCGGAAGACTCCCCAGGGTGGTCCTGGCCAGGCACCGGGATTTTTTGTTATGAAAAAAGCAAAAAGAAAACACCTTTTTTTGGTGGTGGTGTGGGGCAGCAAAATCATGAATATTAATCAACTACAAATTGCTAGAATTTGAGCTATGCAACCGGGATAGATTTAATGGCTTGTCGACAACTGGATGTAGGATGCCATATTTCTCACCAAACTTTAGCTAAATGACTGCTTCATCTGCATCTGGTCACACCTGGACCGCTCTTGGTGGCACAAGCACTGGCGCCCGTGCCTGACTCCAGGGCCCGCCTTTCAGGGCTGTGGATCTGCGTACTGTCACAGTCCTTCGAATTAGGGCTTATATTATTAATTTTCTTGGGCTGCCATAACAAGTTAGCACCAACTGGGTGGCTTTAAACTACAGAAATGTATTCTCACATCTCTGGAGGCCAGAGTCTGAAATGAAGGTGTTGGCCACACCACTTGCCCTCTGGAGACTATAAGGGAGAACCTGTTCCTTGTCCCTTTTAGCTCCTGGTGGCTCCAGGTGCTCTTTGGCTTGTGGCCACATCACTCCAGTCTGATCTGTTGTCACATTGCCTCTTCCTCTTCTCTTTTTTCAGTGTCTTTTTCTGCATGTCTCTCATAACATTTTTCTTTTAATTGAGAGGCAGGGAGGCAGATAGACTCTTGCATGCGCCCTTACCAGTATCCACCCAGCAAGCCCATTAGAGAGTGTTGCTCTGCCTATCTGGGGCCACTGCTCCATTGCTTGGACAACTGTGCTATTTTATCACCTGAGGCGAGGCCATGGAGCTATCCTCAGTGCTCAGGGCCAACTTGCTCAAACTATTTGAGCCATGGCTGCAGGAGAGAGAGAAAGAGAGATAAGAAGCGGAGGGGAGGAGAAGCAGATGGTTGCTTCGCCTGTGTGCCATGACTGAGAATCGAACCTGGGACTTCCACATGCCGAGCCGACACTCTACTGCTGGGGCAACTGGCCAGGGCCTGCATGTCTCTCATAAGGATACTTGTCATTGGATTTAGGACCCACCTAGATTATCTGAGATGATGTTGTCTCGAGCTCCTTAACTTAATTACATTGGCAAAGATGCTTTTCCCACATCAGGTCCCATTCACAGGATCCACGGATTAGGACATGGACATATTAATGGAGTCCAGTATTCAACCCACCACAGCGCTTATATTATCTTATTTATTGGAAGTCCCTGTTGTTTCTTCTTCAAGTTTTCTTACTTGTTTCTCTCTCCTAGCCTGAGAGAAAGAGAGGGTGTTGGGAAACTTGCAGGCCCTCCTGTGCTCAGACCTGCCTACACCCTCTGCTTCCCCTGCCTCCCACAAAGGCTCAACAGCCACAAACTCTTCCGTTCCCTGGGGATCTTTTCATTCTTTCCCAAATTAGCTCCACATGACATGCTATGTGCCCAATTTCTTCCTTCCGGGACATCCCCCAAACAAACAACAACAAAGGTCACAATACTTCCCTCTGGTTGCTACCCAGGCCGACTGCCACTCGCGCTCCCAGATCTGATTCCAGTTAGAACGCCCCAGAGGCTCTTCTCTGACATTTGTGTCTCTGGTTTGTAGAGTCCTTCCCTGAACCCTGACCGGATGGTGCGTCCCTCTTCCTTTGAAGATGTCTGTTGTCCGAGGGGCACCGCGCCCCCACACCTCCGGCCTGTGTAATGTGAAACTTGTCAAATCAAATGTACAGAAAAATTAAAGAATAATACCGTGAACACCTAAGTACTCCCCCACCTAGATTCAACAGTTGTTCACATTTTGTTCATGTGGGTGAACAAAGAAGAACAATTGAAAAGCAAGCTGTCCACGTGACATTTTACCCAGACATACTGTGATGCCCTGCTTCTCAGAGCACAGACATTCATCTACACCGGGGTCGGGAACCTTTTCGGCTGAGAGAGCCATGAACGCCACATATTTTAAAATGTAATTCTGTGAGAGCCATACAATGACCCGTGTACCTTACACATTATCCAGTAAAAATTTGGTGTTGTCCCGGAGGACAGCTGTGATTGGCTCCAGCCTCCCACAACCATGAACATGAGCGGTAGGAAATGAATGGATTGTAATACATGAGAATGTTTTATATTTTTAACGTTATTATTATTTTTACTAAAGATTTACTGCGAGCTAGATGCAGCCATCAAAAGAGCCACATCTAGCCTGCGAGCCATTTTCCCGACCCCTGACCTACACCCTTGTGGCTTCATTGTCCCCTGTGAACCAGTTAGAAACAGTCTCAGCTCCACCCAGACCTAACAGAATTAGAATCTGCATTTTAACAAATCTCCAGGTGATTCATATGCACATTGAAATTTAAGAAGCACTGTCCTACATAAGCATGATACTGTTATCACACTTATGGATAAGAACAGTAACTCTCTAATCCAGATCTTGACGACTCTTATATTTTTAAAGTGCCGACAGGGAAATGTTGATTTGAATCAAAGGCTTAAGTTTGCCCTGGCTGCCTAGCTCAGCGGTAGAGAATCAGCCTAGTGTGTGGAAGTCCTGGGTTGGATTCCCAGTCAGGGCACACAGGAGAAGCACCCATCTGCTTCTCCACCCTTTCCCCTCTCCTTTCTCTCTGTCTCTCTCTTCTCCTCCCACAGCCAAGGCTCCAATGGAGCAAAGTTGGCCCAGGTACTGAGGATGGCTCCATGGCCTCCATCTCAGGCACTAGAATGGCTCTGGTTGCAGCGGAGAAATGCCCCAGATGGGCAGAGCATCGCCCCCTGGTGGGTGTGCCGGGTGGATCCCGGTCGGGCACATGCGGAAGTCTGTCTCTGCCTCCCTGCTTCTCACTTCAGCAAAATACAAAAAAAAAATAAAATAAAAAGCTTAAGTTCATCCACTGACTCTTGCTAGATTGCATTTATTGAACTGGCTTTTTCTCTACCTCCTCTCTGTCTTCCCCTTCCTTGCCCTCCCTCTGCCAGGGGAGCTCATGGATGGCCGAAGGGGCCTGGTCCCTTCCAACTTTGTAGAGCGTGTGTCCGATGATGACCTCCTGACCTCCCTGCCTTCGGAGCTGGCCGAACGGTCCCACAGTTCAGGCCCTGAGCTCAGCTTCCTGAGCGGAGGGGGCAGCGGCAGCAGCGGCAGGGGCCAGAGCATGGGCACACACAGCCAGCCCCGGTCGGAGGAGGAGGCTACAGGGGATGAGCTCAGTCTAAGCCCCCCACCCGAGGGCCTGGGCGGGTCCCTGGCTGCGCCTTACCCTCGCTGTCTGGCCGTCCTCAAGCAGCTGGCCCACAGTGTGGTGCTGGCCTGGGAGCCGCCTCCTGAGCCAGTGGAGCTGAGCGGCTACCGTGTCTGCGTGAACGGGGAACTGCGTCAGGCCCTGGGCCCCGGGGCGCCCCCCAAGGCTGTGCTGGAGAACCTGAACCTGCGGGCGGAGCCCCTCCGTGTTTCTGTGCAGGCCCTGACCAGCAGGGGCAGCTCAGACCCTCTGCGCTGTTGTTTGGCGGTGGGTACCCGGGCCGGGGTGGTACCTAGCCAACTGCGTGTCCATCGACTGACAGCCACATCTGCTGAGATCACCTGGGTGCCCGGCAATAGCAACTTGGCTCATGCCATCTACCTCAATGGGGAAGAGTGCTCCCCTGCCCGCCCCAGCACCTACTGGGCCACCTTCTGCCACCTGCGGCCTGGCACACTCTATCAGGCCCGTGTGGAGGCTCAGCTCCCACTGGGAGGGTCCTGGGAACCAGGCTGGGAGAGACCGGAGCAGCGGACTGCCACCCTGAAGTTCACGACACTCCCAGCAGGTATGCGGGCTCCAGCATCGACTGTCACACCCGGGGGGGTCACGGCCATGGGTGATGGCGGAAGGGGAGACTTGTGCTGTTGGCATTTCCAGGGGATGGGCTGATGTCTCCGGTGGCAGGTGTCCTGCATCACTGGGTCTGTGTCCCCTTCCCGCAGGCCCACCTGATGCCCCCCTGGATGTGCAGGTCGAGCCGGGGCCCTCCCCGGGAATCTTGCTCATCAGCTGGCTCCCAGTAACGATCGATGCTGCTGGCACCTCCAATGGCGTCCGGGTCACAGGCTATGCCGTCTACGCAGATGGACAGAAGGTACGGCCTGGGCGCTCTGCCCACCTGTCCCCGGGAGCAGGATGCGAGTCTCTCCCTGCCGTGCTCTCGGAGGCCTGGTTTCCCCAGCCTGGCACTGTGGTGCCTGGCCCCCGGCGTTTGGGCACTAGGTAGCATACTGGTTAAGAGCACAGGCTTTGGTCATTGGGATTTAAAAAACTGCTCTACCACTGAAGCCCTGTGCCCAGGCCGGCCGATGAGATGAGGCATCCCACGGGCTTCCCATTGGCGCCTGGCACATGCTGCTCACCACTGTTGTTGCTGTGTCCTCCCACTTGGCCATCTGAGCTTCTGTGTCCCCTCCTGTGTTCCCTCCGCCCTGCAGATCATGGAGGTGGCCTCGCCCACAGCAGGCAGCGTGCTGGTGGAAGTGTCCCAGCTGCAGCTGCTGCAGGTGTGCAGCGAGGTGGCCGTGCGTACCATGTCGCCCCACGGCGAGTCGGCGGACTCCATTTCAGCTCCTGTTGCCCCGGCCCTGGTCGCGGCCTGCCTGCCAGCCAGGGTCCCCTGCCCCTCGCCACGACCAGGCTCGGAGGCCAGAACGCCCCTTGCTCCAGCCTCCCCTGGGCCTGGCGACCCCAGCTCTCCCCTCTGGTGCCCTGAGCACCACGGAACTCAAGATCCCCTTGGGGCCGCCCCAGCAAGTTCTCCCGGAGAGATGCTGAAAGGATCGCAGGAGAAGCAGCCAGCACCTTGCCCCCAGGTACCCTCCTGGGGGCGGGGAGCAGATGGACACTGGGACAGGGGCCCGGGGCTTGGGCCCTTGCTCAGTGCCTCCCGTTGTAGGAGGACGCTGGGGCAGCTGCGCCAGGCACCTCAGAGGCCAGGAGGGCCCGTGATCCCGCCGTGGGTGAGAGAGCTCCTGGCCCTGCAGCTCCCTCCCTGGCCCGGGAGGAGGCTGGGCGGACCACGGGAGAGGCCTGCCCGTCACCCTGCCCCACAGAGGGAGCACCGGCCCAGAAGGTGCCCTGTGTCGAGGCCAGCCTGGGCAGGGACACAGAGGCTGGGCTGAGGCCTGGGGCTGAGGTACGGGGTTAGGGACACTCTGCCATCTCAGAGAATTGCAGCCTGTCTCCTTGTGTCCTACCAGCCAAAGTCTGGTCACCGTCTCCACTGGTGCCCTCCCCGGCCTGTGCTGTGTGCCTGTCTCTTGGCCACTTTATCTTCCCAGAGTTCCCTTGCCCTTTGGCGCCATCCTTGTCCTCCACCCGTATTGTGTGTACCCCCATTTGGGCCATGGCCCTCTTTCCCTCTGCCAAGAGAGCCCTTTCATCCTGGCAGGGGTGACCCTCCCAGAGCGCCCCCAGCCCCAGGCCCCTCACTGCCCTTCCACCTCCTTTGTCTCACTTCTTGCAGAAAAAGGACGTGGCAGAGCTCGGGGTCTGTCTAGTGAACTCCCTCGGGGACCATGGCCGAAACTCAGATCTGTCAGACATCCAAGAGGAGGAGGAAGAGGAGGAGGAAGAGGAGATGGGTCCCAGGGCTGGCCCTTTCTGGAAGCAGGCTGCTGGCAGCAGCGTCAGGGAGAATGGGCCCAAGGTAACAGGGCGAGGAGGGGCTGGGGGGCCTCGGCCTCGGGTTCCCAGGACCTCTGCCCCATGTACCAGCCACCCTGAGAGCCAGCAGCGTTCCAGGTGTGTGGCCTGGGCCCTGTCCTGAGCCGCAGACAGGAGGTGGCTCGGGGTGGGCTTGTGCCCGCCCGGGAAGGGAGGGGAGCATGAGGAGCTCTTTGCAGTCCCTCTGTCACCCCGCCCGCCGGAGGCAGCACCCTGCCTTGGAGATCCTGTGCTGGGAGCCCCTGGGTGGGGCAGGGGCGGGGAGCCCTCTCTGCTCTTACAGGCAAGGCCTGCTCCTAAGGGCTCGTGGACCCCGCAGCCTGTTCCTTGGGTGTGTCCCCTCCGTCTTTCTCTGGCTCTGCCGGGTACACCGTGTGACTTCGAGCCAGTTGCCTCTCTGGTCCTTCCTCTCGGAGGAGGGTGCGGGAGGGCTATGGGGTTGACTGCAACTCCTGCCGTCGCTTGAGGACAAACGCTTCCCTCTTCCGTGGACCTCTCTTTCCTGCTGTCCTCCTCCCCAGCCCCAGCCTCTGCCCCAGACACTGCTCCAGACCCTGTCCCAGCCCCTGCCCCAGCCCCAGCCCCTGCCCCAGCCCCTGCCCCAGCCCCAGCCCCAGCCCCTGCCCCAGCCCCAGCCCCTGCCCCAGCTCCAGCCCCTGCCCCAGCTCCAGACCCTGCCCCAGCCCCAGACCCTGCCCCAGACCCTGCCCCAGCCCCAGCTCCTGCCCCTGCCCCAGCCCCAGCCCCAGCCCCAGCCCCAGCCCCAGCCCCTGCCCCAGTCCCAGCCCCTGCCCCAGTCCCAGCCCCTGCCCCAGAACCTGCCCCAGCCCCAGCCCCAGCCCCAGCCCCTGCCCCAGTCCCAGCCCCTGCCCCAGTCCCAGTCCCTGCCCCAGCCCCAGACCCTGCCCCAGTCCCAGCCCCTGCCCCAGAACCTGCCCCAGCCCCAGCCCCAGCCCCTGTCCGAGCCCTTCTCCGAGACTGACAGTGACGAGGAGATCCTGGAGCAGATCCTGGAGCTGCCCCTTCAGCAGTTCTGCCGCAAGAAGCTCTTTAGCATCCCCGAGGAGGAGGAGGAGGAGGAGGAAGAGGAGGAGGAGGAGGAGGAGGAGGAGAAGCCAGAGGCAGGCCCTTCTTCTCAGGATCGCAGCCTGCCTGAGCCTGTGCTGCTGAGGCTGGGCTGTGATGGCAGTCGACCCCAAGGACCTGGACCGTGTCCCCTGTCTCCTGAGCCCTTCAGTGCTGGGGACCACCTGGAAGCCATGCCTGGACTAGGTGGTGGAAGCGGCTGGAGGAGAGGAAGTAGCTCCACTGAGAAGCCCCCAAACCGCAAGCGGTCCCCAGATCCCCGTGAGCAGTGCAGCCGCCTCCTCAGCAACGGGGGGCCCCAGGCCTCCGGACGAGCCGGCCCCACGCGGGAGAGGGCTGGCCCACCTGCAGGCGAGGGCACCAGGGGTGGACCGGAGGCTGGCGGGCGAGGCTGGATGGCCCCTTCCCGGAGGCGCCCGCGTGGCCGGACCCCAGAAGCCAGCCTGGCCAGCTGCCTCTCCCCCAAGAGCTTGGAGATCAGTATCGAATATGATTCTGAGGACGAGCAGGAGGCAGGCGGCGGGGGTGTCGGCGTCACCAGCTCCTGCTCCCTCGGAGACGGGGAGGCCTGGGGCCCGGCCCCCGGAGGAAGGCACAGGGGGGCTCTGAAGGCCGGTCCTGGCCTCACCCCCTCCTCACGCCTCCCGGCCTGGGAGAAAGGGGAGCCAGAGCGCAGAGGCCGAAGCGCAAGTGGCAGAGCCAAGGAGCCAGCCTCCCGGGTCCGTGCCCACCCCCTGCGGGCCGCCCCTGCCTGCTCCCGCCCGCCTGCCGGCGGCTCTGCTTGCTGCCCACCGGCCGCTCCCATTCCACGCTGCCGCCTCCATCAGCAGAGGTGGGGCTGGGCCTCTGGGCTCCCTCACCTGTCTCTCACCCACATTCCACTGCTTTGCTGCTTCTGCCGATCGGAACTGGGATGCACAATATTCTGTTATTAGTCGCCAATTGCCGCCAGCCAGCCCCCTGCTCTGGGCAGGGTGGCTCTTTCCTCTGCTTAGGACACCGACTGTGATGTCCAGTGTCACCGACCCTGACGCTGAGAAGAGGCCCTCCTCTCACATGCTTCTTGGTCAACTCCGAGATCTCACCTTAGCCCCCCCGTACTGCACACATCTACTAGGGTGTCTGGAGCCGGGCCCCACCGCCTGGCCTCCCCACAGGGGGCATCTGAAGTCTCCAGTGAGCTTGGGCCCAAACTCCAGGAGAGGAATGTTGTGTCCCGGCTCTGCTGTGCTGCTTATGCTGCCGGGGCAGAGCTGGGGAGCACTGTGGGGTCCTGCCCCCGCTGTGGGGCCCGCTGGAGGCACGGGGTGACATTTCTGCCCTCTGTTGCCCCCTCTTTGCAGGCAACAGAAATTGAGGAGCCCCGAGGGCAGGACAACTCTGGGAGGAGGGGACCCCTGCAGAGAGGGGCCCAGGCCCCCAGGCTGGGCAGCGCTGAGCTGGGTGAGCACCTCATGGGACTGTGGTAGGTGGAAGAGGCCTTTGCACCCCTTGGCCAGAGCTCACTGTCATTGCTCTTTCTCCCAAACTCTCCACAGAGCCTCTGAGGAGCCTCCCGGAAGAAGTGCTGGCTTACCAGGACCTACCTGTCAGGGTTTTTGTGGCTTTATTTGACTATGACCCCGTGTCCATGTCACCCAACCCGGATGCTGGGGAAGAGGAGCTTCCCTTCCGGGAGGGCCAGATCCTGAAGGTGACTCCCTGTCTGGGTCCTTCCTCATCCCTCCTTTCCTGCTTGGAGAGATCACAGCCGTGCCTGGGCCAGATGAGGTGGGGCTGCCGCTTCTGGCTGTGTGACCTTGAATAGATGAACTCCTCTGGGCTTCAGTTCCTCACTGGTAAAATGGTGATAGTGTTAGTGTCTACCCCACAGGGTTCTTTCAGGTTTGAATGACTCAAAGCACACAGCCCAATGCAACTGCTGTGGTTAATATCACGACTTTTATTACGCTTCCAAGTTGGTTTTTTTTTTACAGAGATAGAGAGAGGGACAGATAGGGACAGACAGGAAGGGAGAAGCATCAATTCTTCATTGCAGCACCTTAGTTGTTCATTGATTGCTTTCTCTATGTGCCTTCACGGGGGCGGGGGAGGGGGACTCCAGCTGAGCCAGTTACCCCTTGCTCAAGCCAACGACCTTGGGCTTCAAGCCAGTGACCATGGGGTTATGTCTACGATCCCAAGCTCAAGCCAGTAACCCCGTGCTCAAACTGCTGAGCCCATCATGCTCAAGCTGAAGGAGCCTGAGCTCAAGCCGGTGACCTCGGGGTTTTGAACCTGGCTCCTCTGCATCCCAGGCCGATGCTCTACCCACTGTGCCACTGCCTGATCAGGCTACTTCTAAGTATTTATTGAAGGCTTTTGCTGTTGCTCTGAGGCTTGGGAGACCTAGTCTGGGGTGGGCTGGAGGAATGGACATGCAGACAGTGGGTGATGATAATACAGAAAGGGTTATTTTCTGTCATCTTTCTGATCCTTATTCTTGGCTCTCTCCCCCTACTTTCTGTCCCACAGTCTGAAAATGCAGAGCATTCTGCAGTTGCAGGGGCCGTGCTGCGGGGCTGGGGCCTGGGGCACCGGGAGCAAGCCGAACTGGCCTCCTGAAACGACTGGTCTTTGCCTCCAGGTGTTTGGGGACAAGGATGCCGATGGCTTTTACCGGGGTGAAGGTGCGGGCCGGACGGGCTACATCCCCTGCAACATGGTGGCCGAAGTGGCTGTGGACAGTCCTGCAGAGAGACATCAACTGTTTCAGCGGAGATATTTGTCCCCAGATGTTCTCGGTGAGGGCTCAGGTATGACCTGCTGCTGTCACTTATCCATGTCCTGCCCCCCGCCCCCCAGTTCCAATTCAACCTTGTATGTCTAGAATATGGAGAATTCGTGAGTGTGGAGTGGTGAGATGCCTCATTTATGGAGCTTAGCGGAGCCCCCAGGCCTCACTGAGACTGAGGCCAGCATGGCCATGGCAGTGAGCCTGCCGCATGGAGCGGGCTCCGCTGTGAGGGGGATGGGCTTTGTATTTGGATCCTGGGATTTGTGGGTGTGAGAGGAATGCTTTTTAGAAACTTGTGCGCAGGGACCCTGGCATGGCCCCCAGAGGAGACTCCAGAGTCACTGTCCTATCCCCTGCCTCGGTTTCTCTCTTACTTCTACTTGCCTTCCTGGATCAGGGAACGGTCCCTTTCTGTATTCCACAGCACGCATAACTGGGCCTCCCCCGAAGCCCCGCCGCTCCAAGAAAGGTGAGACCCCCTTCTCCTTCGGGAACCTGGGAGGGCGAGTGAGGATGAGGGTCACTGCGTGGCTCCCTGGGGAGACGCATGTGGGGTTTTGAGCAGGTAAAGGTAATCAGAATAGACCTTCACCACGTCCGTCCGTCCCTTCTCGAGAAGGGTAGTTTATTCTAATGGGGACAGGGAGTGGCTTGCTGGGACATCTGTTCCAAAAAGCACTTGACTATAAATTCTGTGGGACCTGGAGGAAGTCACTTCTTTCTGAGCCTTAGTTCACTACCCAAACCAAAGGGCTGGGCTCATGTCTCTCTGAGCATCCTTCTCCTGCATCCAGCCTGCCCTGCACCGTCCCCAGCCTGGGAAGAGCAGGGCTGCGAGGGGCGGGGCTGCGAGGGGCGGGGCTCACACACACATTCTCTCCGCAGCTGAGTCAGAAGGTCCTGCCCAGCGCTGTGTGGGTGAGGGACCGCCCCTGTGCAGGGGAGACTGGGAAAGGGGGGCGCCGGCCAGTCCCTCTGGTCCCTCCTCAGGGGCTACAACTAGGGGAGGAGGTGGTGACTAGGGGTTCAGCAGGCCTGTGGTGCAGAGGTGGGGAGTCTAGAGAGTCCCAAGTCTTCTTCCCTCCCCTTGCAGGCCCCCCACAGCTGGTCTCGTCTGTCAGCCTGAGAGTCCCCCGCTCCATGGTGGCTGCATTTGACTATAACCCCCGGGAGAGCTCCCCCAACATGGATGTGGAGGTGAGGACCCTCAGAGAGAGCCCAGCCAACAGGGGGGTGGCGGGGGCCCCCAAGCCTGACACCGACCTCTTGGTCTCTCCGCAGGCAGAGCTTTCCTTCCGAGCAGGGGACGTCATCACTGTGTTTGGGGGCATGGACGATGACGGCTTCTACTATGTGAGAATGTGGGGGGGCATGCCCCCGCTCAGCTTTCAGAGAGGGCTCTCCCAGAGCTGGGGAGCACATGGGCCAGGGTTTCGGATGGGTGGGGAGGACGAGCAGGTCCCCTCCCATGACAGATGGCCCCAGGCTCTTCTTCCAGTGGCTTCTGGGTCCAGGGGACGGGGCTGAGGCCTCTTCAGATCTCGGTCTGATCCCTGTCTCCTCCTCAGGGGGAACTGAACGGACGGAGGGGCCTGGTTCCATCCAACTTCCTGGAGGGCCCCGGGCCTGAGACAGGTGGCCCACACAGGGAGCCTGGGGCGCCCCAGGCCGAGGGTCAGGTCAGTGAGGAGCTGGGCTCCCTGCTTTACAGTGGGGTCTCTGCCCTGCTGCTGTGGTGTGGGCCAGGGCAGTGCAGTGGAGGGGTGCAGGCGCAGGGCTGATGAGCCAGCTGGGCCCCGTGCCCAGGCTGGCACTGCCGAGTT
This sequence comes from Saccopteryx bilineata, assembly GCF_036850765.1. Taxonomy (NCBI): domain Eukaryota; kingdom Metazoa; phylum Chordata; class Mammalia; order Chiroptera; family Emballonuridae; genus Saccopteryx; species Saccopteryx bilineata. The sequence goes on along the minus strand of NC_089491.1, from coordinate 385,139,703 downwards.
CCTGTCAAAGAGAGCCCGGCCAAGCCCAGCTCCCTCCTAGGAAGCGGGGACCCCTCTCTGCAGAGGGGTGATGCCGCCACCCGACCCCCAGCCCAGCTGCCCACACCCCAGGGCTGGTGCAGGTGAGGGGGCCTGGGGAACAGGACCCGGTGTCCCCCATACCTCCAGCCGGTCACAGTCCTGGTGCAGGGACTCCCTACCCTGCGGATCTCCCCATCTCCCAGGAGCCTCTTAAAGCCCATTGTCCACAAGGCCCAGCTTCCTGGGTTCCCATTCTGAGAGCTTGCCTCTTCTTGGGGTGGGTGGGGGACCCTGAAAGCTCCAGCGTCACAGGGAAGGGAGAGGGTAAGGAGGCCTGCACCAGAGAACCCTAGGTTTCCATCTGCATTCGCTCCAAAGGCAAAGGCAAGGCACAGAAAATGCAAAGCAGGACCAGTCCCTGTGACCTGGCGGCCAGGTGACTGGGCGGAGAACTTGTGGGTCTGTCTATATAACCCAACTCCTCTCTTTGTTCCCTGTTCTTCAGAGAACGAGGAAGAGGAGAGTCCAGTGCTAGCTGGAGATAGATCTATGTAGACAGAGCAACATGTAAGTGGGGGACCGGCCCCTGTGTCCACGTGCTCCCCGCTTCTCACATCACCGTAATCCCTCAGCACTCCTTCGTCTCGTGTGCTGGAGCTGACCTGGCTCTTCCAGGAAGTGGGGGCTTTTGCTCCAAGCCAAGTTTGGGTATAAGACTATCCCCTCCCCTTGCCTTTGGCCAGTGCCAGCTGTCACAGGAATACATGTCATCTTAGTGTAGAATGCCCCATATTAGCTGACTCCTCAGATTCTGTAACACATACCGCTTATAGAATATTACATGACATTCATATTATGACTCTTCAATGTATTATGATACTATATGATGATGGTATTATAATATTATGATTAGTATTGGTGGCAGAAAGAAGACACTGTAAAGCCATCGGTAATAATAGTGTCTCTACCCTTGTCCTCTGTGTCATGACCTTTTAGGGGCTCAGATGCATGATTTTACTTCCATTTCTCAGTTCCTTCTGCTAAGGGGAATAAAATGCGGGGGGGTTGGGGAGGCTTAAACAGTTGGAGTCCACCGATAGCCCCACACCATTCATCTCCAGGGCTCAGAGACGTCCTTTGTTTCCTCCACAACCAACCCCTTCTTCGTGGGATGTTGTGGAAGGAGTCCCGGCACGGAGTGGGCAGCGCCCGCCGTCAGCCCGGCGGTTGGCAGTAGATGCTGTAACCTCTAGGTGCTGGCAGACCTCTTGATGGCAGGCCCTGCTACCTAACTGGGGCCTTGGTGGGCTGGGCCCCAGGCTGGGCACACAGCTCCCTGCTCTGGTCTGGGCACCGTGGCCCACTCTGGCCAGGAGACCCCCAGGGTCTGGTGGCAAGGAGAGAACTGAGGAAGGAAGTACAGAGTGGGGTGTGGGGAACATGCAGGCGGGCAAGACCTGACTTTTGCCAAGGGATGTACCAGGCACCGGAGAACGTGGTGGGGAATGCGGGAGTCCAGGGTGTTAGGGGAGACGTTCTGGTGGTGGCACTTCTGTTCCCCCAGTCCCTGTCCTGAGGCCACACACAACCCTGTCTGGGTGGGCTCTGGCAGGGGGAGCGCTCCCAGCTACAGATGGAGCGAGGAGAGCTGGCGAGGGACAGCCTACACACTTGTGCTGGGGACAGTGACAGTGACGCCTGTCACCCACCCCAGCCCCCACGCCCTCCCAGGGGCCATTCCAGGGGAGCCCTGGTGGCTCACTCCCTGAAGGCCCTGGGCAGGCTCACCTGGAGGGCGCGCTTCCTTGGCCCTGAGGGTGCAGAGTCACCTGCCCCGGAGAGGACGGCTACCTCTATGCGGTCCTGCGTTTGCTCTCCCTTCTGTGGAGGGGGTGACATGGGGAAGTTGGGGTACCCGTCCTGAGGGTCAGGTCCAAGTACTTGAGCTCTGTCAGGCCAGTACCCTATAGAGAGACCCAGAACAGGGCAGGGGCTGGCCCAGGTCCCAGCCAACTCTGCCTCTGTCCCTCCGGACTCCTAGCTCAGTGCCCTCAGCATCACTGTCTCGTCCACGTCTCTGTGCTCTGTGTGTGGGGCAGTGGTGGGTGGTGGGGCTCTGTGACATGGGGGGCCGGAGGCCCCTGAGGCTGCAGGGTAGAAGAGTCAGGTTAGGGCAGGGAGTTGGGCCCTGACCTTGTCCCTTTTCTCTCACATTCCAGGACTGGGCCAACTCAACACAAGGGCCCCGAGTGCCTCCAGGCTGGCCCTGTGACCCGGGCCGCCTCCCCAGGATTGAACTGGGGGGGCCACAGGGCACAAGCGAGAAGGTGCGGGGTCTCCTCTCCAAGGGGAAGCAGCTCTTCAGGAGACTGGGCTCTGGAAAGAAGGACTAATGCTCTGGCTCGTCCTGCAGGGAGCAGTGGCCCCCGAGGCCCCAGATCACTGTCCTGGTCGGGGGTGGAGGGATATCGGGGGAGACCCCAGACTTCTGTTCCTCTGAGTTAACACTGTGGCACTTGGCGTTCCATTCTGTGGAATGGAACCAGAGACATGGTGAAGGTTGGAGCCAAATGAGCCCTTGCGAGTTGAATCCTCTGAATGGGCACCTTCCTCTTACAGGAGGGGAAACTGAGGCCCAGAGAGGAAGTAACTCGCCAGGGTGGCTGAACACCTCAGTCACAGAGCCAGGACTGGAGCGGGGACTCGTGACTCAGTGTACGCTCCTGTGCCTGGTTTCTCCACGCGATGATACTACTAGTCCCTTCTCTGGCCCGCCCTGCTCCCGGGACAGGGACCCTGGGGGAAGGAAGGCTCCCTTTGATGGCGCTGGCTCTACCGATCATGTCTTCCCTCCCCTGAAGGAAACTTTTGCACTGGATTGTACCGAGCCCCTCCCCACGGGCCAGCGGCAGCGGTGGAGCCATGTATATATGTACATACTCAGTGCCTCAGTCCAGATTCCTCCATCTCGCTCCCACTGCACAGGCCCGGGAAGGAGAAAGGCCATGCCAAAGTGGGCCTGCCCCCGCCCCCAGAGTGCACCATCCCCCCTGCCGGCCGGCCTTTGGCCGGTGTGTCCCCAACCCCAGAGACCCAGGGGCCAATGGGCAGAAGGCAGGAGTTGGGTTTGCCTTATTTTGCTCATCGGATTCAGTTTCTCTTTTGCATCATTTTCCTCTGTCCCCCGTCGGAGACCGGGGCTGGGGACTAGGACAGATTTATGCAGCTATTTTCATACATTCCCAGTTCAGAGTGGGGTAGGGCTCGCCGCCCTGCCCCGAACCATCCGTCCCCACCCGCCTGCTGGGTGAGTGTGTCTGCATGTTCCCTTCGCTGTGGTGGGAGATTGTTTGACTGAACCCCGCCCCACCTCCGTCTCCAGGCGTGAGGAAAGGTGGGGTCATTTGTTTAAAAAGACATTTTATTATAATAAAGTCTATTTTCACAAAACCCATGCTGAGCTCTACCGGGGCCAGGGACCCCTCAAGGGGCGGGTCATGCTGGACTTGAGAACCCAGAAGTTGCACCCCAGAGCGCCTGGAGGAAAAACTAATGAACAGCAAGAAGACCAAGCAGCTCCCGCAATTCCTCTGAGGAGGAAGGATGGGTGGCGTCCCCGTCCTGAGGCACTGGCTACAGGGCCAGGTGTTTAGAGTCGGGGCGCCGTCCTGGGGGGGGGGCGAGACCTGGGCGAGGGGAGTAAGAAAACGCAGAGAGCCCCATTCCGCAGTCCTGAGTCCCCCGTACCACATTCAGGGAAATAACGGACGTAAGAAAACCCAGCCAGACAAGTAAACACGCACCATGCATAGTTCCACCGAAAGCAAGACATCTCAGTGGGTGAGAAATGGCAAGATCCCAAAAAAGACAAACATGGGAGATGGTACTGAGCCCTCCCTGCAGGGGGCCTGGGAGAGCTTGCACATTGCCCAGGCCCAGGGGGGTGCGGAATGAGAGACACCGTGACCAGCTGGGGTCCCAGGCGGGAAGTTCCAGGGTGATGGACTGTTTCGCACTCTCCTCCCCATGGGCCGAGGGGCAAAGGTAAGGATGTCTGCCTTTAGTTTTGATTATTTTTTAATTTGATTTACTGGGGTGACATTGGTTAATAGCATTACATAAACTTCAAATGCACAACTTTATAATACGTCATCTGTATATGGTACTGTGTTCACACCCAAAGTCTAGTCTGTCTCCGTCACCATATATTTGACCCCCTTTACCCTCTTCATCTCCCCTCAACCTTTCTTCCTCTCTGGTAACCACCGTTCTGTTGTCTGTGATGATGAGTTCGTCTTGTGTGTTCACTTGTTGCTTTCTGTTTCATATTCCATGTGTGAGTGAAATCATGGTTCTTGCCCTTTTCCATCTGACTTTTTTTCCTTAGTCTGATACTCTCAAGATCCATCCTTGTCGCAAATGGCAATAGTTTATTCTTTCTCATGGCTGAGTAGTATTCCATTGTGTAGCGTATGTATCAAGATGTCCGCCTTTAGATGAGAACAGTGGGAGTGGCAGCTTCGACCAGAGACCAGGTGGCACTCTAGGTGGCTGGCAACCGCTGGCAGAAATAAGTGGTGTCACTGCCCAGGTGAGGAGCCACCAAAGTAGAGCCCACTGTGTCTCTTTCCCTCGCTCCTAGAAACCCCCAAGTCAGCAGCAGCCCCGCCCCCCAGCTGCCCTGCAGGGACTCTCAACTACTAAGGCAAGGACACAATTAATATTCAACAAATGGATCAATTTGGGGACGATTGACACTTGAGCAATGTTGAGTCTTCTGATTTCTGAACAAAGCATCTCTCTGCTCTCACACAGGCCTTTCATTTCTCTTAACAACATTCTCCGGTTTCCAGTGCGGATCTCACACCTCCTCTGTCAGCTTTATTCCCATTAGCTCCTATTTTAGATGCGATTATAAGTGGTATTGTTATTTCCAATTTAAGTTTCTGAATCTTCATTGTTGGTCTATTGAAACACAGCTGATTTTTAACATTTTGGCCCGAGTATCCCACCTCCTTACCCAAGCTCACGTGTTAGTTCCGGTAGCATTTTACAGATTCCTTAGAGTTTTTCTATATATGTGATCATATCATATAAGAACAAAGACAGTGTCACTTTTTCCTTTTGAATTTTGAGGCCTTCGATTCCTTTTCCTTGCCTCGCGACACTGGACAGTCCCTCCAGTTCAGTGAGAAATGGGAACAAGGGAGCGACACGTCCCCTTCGTTCCCGGTCGGGGAGAAAGCGCTCAGTCCTCACCATGGGCGTGGTGTCCGGAACATGGTTTTTTGGAAACGCCCCTCACCAGGTTTGAGAAAGCTCTCCTCCTAGTCTGCTGAGATGGTTTTTATGTTTAAATAATCAGTATAGATGTTGGATTTTATCAAGTGATCTTTCTACATCTGATGAGAGATCATGTGGTTTTTCCTTCGTGTTTATACGGTACATTTTGTTGATTGCGCTTGGAATGTTAGACCCAGCTTCCCTTCCTGGGATGAACGGCACTTGGCCATGACCTGGGGGGAGAGGGGGGGAGAGAATGGAAAGAAGCATAGTCAATTTTTTATCTTAGGAGTGGAGGAAGGGGACTGGAATCGGGGCTGGTACAAGACCCCAATCTAAAGAGAGTGTCAGCCTGACCTGGGATACTTTAATTTTACTCAAAGGAGCTCCAAGGATGACCTGTATAATTCAGAATTAAGTTTTGAAATTTTAAACAAGGTTTTTGGGTTGGGTGCAACTGATGTATCCAACGAATCATTGCCCCCCTTCACCCCCCTTACTCCCCTTCCTGCCACCCTACCCCCTCCACCTCCCCTAGCCCCCCTCCACCTCCCCTATCCCCCCTCCACCTCCTCTATCCCTCCCACCTCCCCTAGCCCCCCTCCACCTCCCCTAGCCCCCCTCCACCTCCCCTAGCCCCCCTCCACCTCCCCTAGCCCCTACCCCCACCTCCCCTAGCCCCCCTCTACCTCCCCTAGCCCCCCTCCACCTCCCCTAGCCCCCCTCCACCTCCCCTAGCCCCTGCCCCCCACCCCGTCCACTCACCCCCACCCCGCCCCGGCAGCTTCCATGGCCTCCTGCTCTCCAACCACACACACAGGAAACCCAGCTGTAATCCCAACTGAATTGTTCCCCGAACAGCGTGAAGAAAGAACAAGCTGTTTTGCAAGCAGTGGCAGAGGGCCTGTTGTCCCACAGGCGGTTGGACATCACCTTAGGGGGGTGAGGGGGGCACCCTCAAAGGATGATTATCTTGAGATGCAGCAGTCCCAGCAGTGCCCTGCAGAGGCGCCCCCAGGACGGGGAGCTGGGGGTCACTTACGGGACAAGGCTGGTTTGGAATAGCTCCTCGGGCAGACAGGTTCTTCCTGGGCTACTCTGCATGCCGGGATCAGCCCTTTGAGCCTCAAATACATGTGGGCCAGATAAATGGGACCTAGATGAGGGGTTGGCAGGGGTACACTGGGTGGCCGTGTAGTGATCCTGGTTGGGTCATTAATTGACTGGAAATATTGTAAAGTCCTGCATGCAGATGCAGACCCGCAGTCCCAGCCCTGAGCCAAAAAGCAGGTGGTTTGGAGATTATGCACCTTGAGAATTCTCCCACCACCATGTGGATAGAAAGCCAAGGGGGTTTTCACATCATTCTTTGAAAAGGCTTTAGTTTTTTCCAACATTCATTGCCTCATTGTCTCCCGTGAGAAAATGGAATGGCTACTTACAGCCCAGGAATCCCTCAGATGCCTCCTGCCCAGCTGTCGGCCTCTGGACCTGCCCTGCCCTGCCCCAGGGCCCCCTTCACTCTGCTGCCAGAGTGAGCTTTCTAGAATGAAACTCTGACGTGCACTGCACAGCCATTAGGGCTCTCTGGGCCTTCTGGACAAGAACACCTCAGTAGGTTAGACAGCGTGGGGTCCTGGGCCTCCGCCTGCCTTACCAACCTCAGCCTGCCCTGCCCCGTGTGGAATGGGCTGAATGAAGCCCACCTGTGTCGAGGCCTTTGCTATGTCATTCCCTGGGGCCAGGGTGTTCTTCCTTCCTGTGTCCACTTAGTCAAGTTTTTATTTTTATTTATTTATTTTTATTATTATTTTTTTTGTATTTTTCTGAAGCTGGAAACGGGGAGAGACAGTCAGACAGACTCCTGCATGCGCCCGACCGGGATCCACCCGGCATGCCCACCAGGGGGCGATGCTCTGCCCACCAGGGGGCGATGCTCTGCCCCTCCGGGGCGTCGCTCTGTTGCGACCAGAGCCACTCTAGCGCCTGGGGCAGAGGCCAAGAAGCCATACCCAGTGCCTGGGCCATCTTTGCTCCAATGGAGCGTCGGCTACGGGGAGGGTAAGAGAGAGACAGAGAGGAAGGAGAGGGGGAGGGGTGGAGAAGCAGATGGGCACTTTTCCTGTGTGCCCTGGCCGGGAATTGAACCCGGGACCCCTGCACGCCAGGCCGACGCTCTACCACTGAGCCAACCGGCCAGGGCCACTTAGTCAACTTTTTAAAAAAAATTTTATTTATCAATTTTATGGAGAGGACAGAGAGAAGGGAAGGGGAGTGAGAAGCATCAACTCATAGCTGCTTCACTTTAGTTGTTCACTGACTGCTTGCCGTATGTGCCTTGACCAGGCGACCTCAGCGTTCCAGGTCAACGCTCTATCCACTATGCCACCACAGGTCAGGCCACATGATCAACTTCTAAACATTCTTCAAGATAGTCTCAAGCAGCAATTCCTTAAGGAAGCTTTCCTGGGTCCCTCCAGTTGGTCCAGTGCGGTTCTCTGATGAGTCTAAGAACCCTGCGCAAAGCTCTTGGGGTGACGATGGTTTGCCTTCCCGCATCCCCCTGTGCAGTCCTCGGGGACAGGGTTGCACTTAGCTCAGTGTAGTCCGCCCAGTGACCAGCTCAGCACCTGCCGGGCATGTGCAAATGCCAGCGAATACCTATTGAATAAATTCCTGAGGTAAAGGTCAGGGAGCGTGTGCAGAGGCCATTGGGAAAGAGCTCTGGTGTGGCAGTCAAGAGACCGACTGCTAGGTTCCTCTGAGCTGTCACCCTGCTGCTCTCGGCAAAGTCACTTCTTTCCCTGGGCTCCGTCGTTCTCATCTGTGCCACAAGGGGCCTGTATTAAATGTCACTCCCCTCTTGAGCCTTGACAGTTCCCCTAAAAGAGTGAAGGCACACTACTTGTGAGAGTCGATGAGGGTGTTGGGAACGGGTGCTCCCATGCATGGCTAATGGAAGGGTGAGGTGCAATCTTCATGAGGCCATTTGATAATTAAAAAATATATATATAGGTGCCCCAATGTGCGGCAATTTTGCTTCTAGAACTTCTTGCCTAAGAAAATGATCGAAGAGGTTGACTAGAGATTGAACTCCATGGATGTTGATCCTACTACTGCTGATAATAGTGGAAATAGGAGACAACCCAAGTATCTGACAAGAGAGGATTCCTGAATATATATCATAGTGTTTCCTACAAAAATATTATGCAGACATAACAATAAAATAAATCTATATTTGTTGTTATAAAGAGATATCCAGACTAAATTGCTAAATACTGAAAGTAGATTTATAAAACAATATTTAAAGTATGGTCTTACCACTATTTAAAATACATATTATATCTACACATAGGATGTCAAATAATGAAATGAGGTTATCAGTGAATGGTGGGATTATGGGAAATTATTTTCCTTCTTGCCTCTTATTTATGTGAAACACAATAACAAATCTGGAAAGAAAAAAATTACCCATAACCTCACTTGATTGTAAGTAATTTTGATTTATTTTTGCTTGTGTTCTATATAACATTTTGTGAATGAAAATATGTATATTACTTATAAGATTAAAAAGATATTTTCAGCCTAACCAGGTGGTGGCGCAGTAGATAGAGCATCAGACTGGGATGCGGAGGACCCAGGTTCGAAAACCCGAGATCTCCGGCTTGAGTGCCGGCTCATCCGGCTTGAGTGCAGGCTTACCAGCTTGAGCGTGGGGTCGCTGGCTTGAGCATGAGACCATAGACATGACCCCATGGTCGCTGGCTTGAGCCCAAAACGCGCTGGCTTGAGCCCAAGGTTGCTGGCTTGAGCAAGGGATCACTTGCCCTGCTGTAACCCTCCCCCCGCCCCAGTCAAGGTATATATGAGAAAGCAATCAAGGTTCCGCAATGAAGAATTGATGCTTCTCATCTCTCTCCCTCCCTGTCTTTCTGTTCCTCTCTGTCTCTGTTACACACACACACACACACACACACACACACACACACACACAAAAGAAGTATTTTCAGAAGTCTATAAAATTGTAGAACCTGATTCACGAAGAGTTGCTTGTCCAAGTTCACAGCAAGCCAGTCACTGGCTGAGCAAGCCTGGAAGAATGGTTTCTCTGTCATGGGCCCCTGGGCTCCGCTTCCCAGTGGACGACAGGATCTCTGGGAACGCTGGAAGGTGCTCTGGGTGTGTGCTGTGCCCTGTTCCTTGGCTGAGAAGATGTGGTCTGGGCATAGAAGACAAGACAGAGGGCAGGCGGGTGGCTCGGGGAGGAGGTGTGGTTGGACCAGAAGGAGATGGGAGCCATGGTTGGCATGTGCCTAGTCTGACAAGATCCCAGGGGGGTGGCAGTCCCTTTGTCAGCCTTTGTCAGGGGGGAGACTTTTCTCTCTTCTATTTCAGAATGAGCCTCAAGTTTAACCTCAGTCCTCCTCACTGCACTGATCGTGTTCTAGAGTCCTTGGGCTGTATCACCCACCTGACCAGTAACCATAACCATCACTGCTCTCTCCTAGTTCCTGAAATCTAGGAGCAGATGGTGGGGATGGTGCAGGCAGCCCCTACCAAAGCCAAGAAGAAAGGGGGGAACAGAGGGATAGAGGAAGTCACCTCGGTCCCGTAGCCCCCAGGGTCCTCTTTCCTGTGAAGCCCAACCGTCTCCAGCCAGACTTCCTGTCCCTGTAGCCCTTACAGAGAATGGGGGGCTGCCCACAGGTTGGCCTCAGGGCCAGGTTACTGTTGGGGGCGGGGAACACCCCCCCAGGCTGATCGGATTACCATCACTCCCGGTCTCCCCTTTTATCTTCCCTCGTCCTCTGGGGTCTCTGCTTCCCATAAGTGTTTAGGCTGTTGGTTCCTGACTTTTGTTCCTTTCAAAGGAAGCCTGGATACTAGGTTTAATCAGAATTTGGGAGGGGAGAGTATAGAGAGAAATTATATATATATATATATATATATATATATATATATATATATATATATATATATATATATATATATATCTCCCACATAGGTGGGATATAAAACTGAGACTCATGGACACAGATAAAGGTGAAGCGTTTCGGGGGGGGCAGGAGTAAAGGGGGACAAATACACGGTGACGTAAAGTGATTTGACTTTGGGTGGTGGGCACACAACGCAACCAACAGCTCAAACACTATAGAGATGTGCACCTGAAACCGAGGTGCTCCTATTGATCAATGTCACCCCTTACATTTAATGTCTAGATTAAAAAAAAGTATAAAGTAGATCAAAAACTGAAGAGAAAAAGAATTTGGGAGGGAAGTTAGTTATCTGAACCCCCTCGGGACAGCACTAGTTTAGGCACACAATGGGGAGAGAAATTCTGGGGACAGCTCTGGACCCTCCTTTCCTTCCCTTCTTTTCCATATCGGGGACTTCTTTCCACAGTCCCCAACCCTAGTGGGGGAGGAGAGAGTTTGGTCCCCAGGGGCGGGCCTCATCGGCCCCACCCCTCCCCCAGGGGAAGATATAAAAGCCTAGATGCAGCTCAGGTGCTGCCAATGCTGGGCGAGCCTCAGAAGTGAGGGCCGGGGGCTTGAGTGACCGAAGCTACAAAAGAAGGGGCACCGTGGACCCCTTCCTCAGGGAGGCCGGGCTTCGACCATAGGCAGGGCCCACTGAGCTGGGACTGGGGTACAGAGGGGCGAGGGGGGGCCGGAAGGAGCGGGAAGGTGGGGCTCTCTTCTCCCAAGGACACTGTGAGCTTGGGGCTCTGGTTGCAGAGATGAAGCTGCCCCTGGCCCTAGCAGGGCTCCTGGCCCTTCTGGCTGTGCCCTGGCCCTCAGAGGCCGCTGCTCCAGGTAACAGATCAGAAGGAAGGGACAGGTGGGATGCTGGGGGCAGGCCTGAGTTCCAGGTGTGCCTTTCTCAGTGCAGGCCACCTTGGCTCGGGGCCTCATGGGAAGGGGGGTGCTTTGGACTCATTCCTGACCTTGTGACCCCTATTATTGGCAGCTGTGCTGGGGGAGGTGGAGACCTCCGTGGTTCTGACCTGCATGGAGGAGGCCAGGCGGCTAGTGGACAAGGCCTACAAGGAGCGGCGGGCAAGGTGGGATGCCGGGCACAGCCCAGTCTGGGCAAGGCTGCCTAGGCCTTTCGAAAAAGGAACAGGCCTGGGAGTGGGTGGGGCCCTTTTTCTGTCTGTGAGGCTTTGTGTGTGAGAACATTTTCCAAACCACCCCTCCCATGGCCTTGCCACTGCGTGGGCACTCAGATCCGTACCCTGTTTGTAAAGGAAACCTTCTTTCTGTCTGTGGGACTGTCCACACTGCCCTGTGTGCCCATCTCCCGGCTGGGGCTCTGCTGAGTGTCTCTGCCCGTTTCTCTGGCTCTCACTCGCCCTTCTCCGAGCAGCATCAAGCAGCGGCTTCGTAGTGGCTCAGCCAGCCCCATGGAACTCCTGTCCTACTTCAAGCAGCCTGTGGCAGCCACTAGGACAGCTGTGAGGGCTGCTGACTATTTGCATGTGGCCCTGGACCTGCTGGAGGGGAAGCTGCGACCACTGATGTCAGGGCCCTTCAACGTCACAGGTGCTGTTGCCTCTACAACCTCAACCCCTGCTCCGCTAGTGACCCTCCACGCGACCCTACCACCTTCCAGTGACCGCCCCCAACTCTTCCATTCAGGGAGTCTTCCCTCCACGTCCTCGGACTGCCCCCCACCCCCGACCAAGGTTTCTCAGCCTAGTATAGGAAATGGGGGTCTCACCTCCCACTCCTCTTTCCCCTGCAGACATGCTGACGCCTGCCCAGCTGAACCTGCTGTCCAAGTCGAGCGGCTGCGCCCACCAGGACCTCGGGGTGACGTGCCCTGAGAAGGACAAGTACCGCACCATCACGGGGCAGTGCAACAACAGGTGTGCCCAGCGCCGGGCTGCCCCACGGCGGGCGGGCGGGCGGCTCCGGGCGGCGTCCACGTCCCCGGGTGGACCCTGGCGCCACCTAGTGTCAGCGTCCTGGCCTCGCCCTGCAGACGCAGCCCCACGCTGGGGGCCTCCAACCGCGCCTTTGCGCGCTGGCTGCCCGCGGAGTATGAGGACGGCTTCTCGCTGCCCTACGGCTGGACGCCCGGGGTCAGGCGCGGCGGCTTCCCGGTGCCCCTGGTGAGCGCTGGCGGGCAGAGGGGACGCGGCCGGGCTCCCGGGCGCCGAGGCAGCCCTGACGCTACGTGTCCCGCAGGCTCGTGCCGTCTCCAACGCCATCGTGCGCTTCCCGACGGCGCAGCTGACGCCGGACCAAGACCGTTCGCTCCTATTCATGCAGTGGGGCCAGCTGATTGATCACGACCTCGATTTCACCCCTGAGCCGGCAGCTCGGGCCGCCTTTGTCAGTGGGATTAACTGCGAGATCAGCTGTGTGCAGCAGCCGCCCTGCTTTCCGCTCAAGGTGCCCCCTTCCCGCCCTGCCAGTGCCTGCCGATGGGGAGGGTGGGCATCACTCCTGGAAGTGGCCACCACTCTCTGTGCCCAGGTTCCCATCCCTAGCTCCCTAGGAAGGCTGGCCTTGCTCTTTCTAACCCCCAAGGATCTTCCCACTGTCCCTCAAACCTCTGTGTGGGTACCCAATGCTCAGTCCTCTTTCCTTCCTGCAAAAGGGCACCTTCCCCAAGCCCGTGTTACACAGAGCCTGGGTCGTGGGGCTGGAGCAGGACTGAGAGGGGACTGGCTGGTTTGAGCAGGGGGAGTAGGGGAGAAGGAAGGAGAATCCCAGAGGAAGACAGAGGCCAGGGAGAGAGGCCGGAAGAGGCCAGGGAGAGAGAGAGACCGGAACAGGAGAGGGAAAAGACGGGAGCCTGGCCAGTGTAGAGGTTACATCTAGAGGAACGGAAGGAGGAGCAGACACAGAGGAGAAAAGTAGTGAGATATAGGTTTAGGGGTTCACCTCCAAGGAGCCCCACGTTCCCCAGGCCAGCATTCTAGGCATTGGCCCTGAAGTTCAGAGGCACTGCAGGTGGCACCTTCCACAGTGATCCCTTGTGAGCCTTGGTAAGCCTCCCTGTAGCCTGAGGGAGCCCTGTTCTGGTGTGTGAGTTTCCCCTCCGGTCCTGGGCTGCAGGCTGCTTCTGAGTTGGGGTCAAGGCCTTCACGTGGACCGACGGGGGAAGAGCTGCTCCAGCCTGCTGTCCCTGCCTTGGTGTGATGGCTCAGTCTCCCTCTGTGTCACAGATCCCGCCCAATGACCCCCGCATCAGGAACCAACAAGACTGCATCCCGTTCTTCCGCTCCTGCCCTGCCTGCACGAAGAGCAACGTCACCATCCGCAACCAGATCAACGCCCTCACCTCCTTCCTGGACGCCAGCATGGTGTACGGCAGCGAGGACCCCTTGGCCAGAAAGCTGCGTAACCTGACCAATCAGCTGGGGCTGATGAAGGTCAACAACCGCTTCACCGACAATGGCCGGGGCCTGCTGCCCTTCGACAACCTGCACGACGACCCCTGCCTCCTCACCAACCGCAGCGCCAGCATCCCCTGCTTCCTGGCAGGTCAGACTGGAGCAGGGACCAGGGATGATGGCACGGGGCAGGGGCGGGGGCCGCTGGAGCCACAGTGGGCCTCTTTGTAAGCAGCTTGTGGGTTTGCGTTTAGAGAGACTCTGCCCTCACCGCCTTCATGATATTAATCCAGTTGCCTTGTTGACAAGTTGGATGGAGCCAGAAAGGAAAAATATAAAGCAGAAAACAATAACTCAAACCTAAGAAGGAGACTCGGTGATGGTGGAGGAGCCTCTGTCCATCCATTTCTGTCTCTCTCTTTCCCTCTGGACTCTGGCAGACAGGAGAATCGAGTCCCTGAGGAAGAGGAACCAAGGAGACAGAGCAATGGGGGGCCTTCCCCTCTTGAACCACATCATCAGTTAGGTAGCCACTAACTAGCCACATGTGGTTATTTGCATTTAAATTTAAGTTAATTTAGATAAACGGACATTAAAAATTCACTTTCTCCACTGCACTAGCCACGTTTCATGTGCTCAGTAGCCTCGTGGGTTAGTGCGCTCTGGGGCAGCACAGCTGCGGGACATTTCCATCAACTCAGAAAGTTCCACTGGACAAGGCCACTCCAGAATGTTACCCCCTGCCCACCTCGAGTTCCTGTAATTAGAGAGGGCGGGGTTTTAAATTGAAACAGCTGTGAGCACTGGGGATACCAGGGATACCATTGGAGCAGTGATGGCGCCCATGCTCAGACACTTTCCAATCTTTTTTTCCATTGGGTCTCTTACTTGTTTTGGACTTTATTATAACATTTCTTTTTCAGTTACAGTTGACATTCAATATTATTTTACATTAGTTTTAGGTACACAGCACGGTGGTTAGACATTTGCATAATTTACTCCAATTTTTTTTTTTTATTCCTTGAGGGGTGGGGGTGGGGAGGCAGAGAGACAGACTCCCACAAGCCCACAAGGGGGCGATGTTTTGCTCATCTGGGGCGTTGCTCTATTGCTCAGCAACTGAGCTCTTCCTAGACCTGAGGCGAAGCCATGGAGCCATCCTCAGCGCCCAGAGCCAACTCACTCCAATCAAGCCATGGCTGCAGGAGGGGAGAGAGAGAGAGAAAGAGAGAAGCAAGGGGAGGGGGGAGGGGTGGAGAAGCAGATGGGCGCTTCTCCTGTGTGCCCTGACCAGGAATCAAACCTCAGACATTCACATGCCAGGCTGATGCTCTACCACTGAGCCAACTCGCCAGGGCTATTTTTTGTTGTTGTTTTGTTTTAATTTAAACCCAATAGTTGGCCTGAAGCCCTTCCCTCTGATCTCCCAACCTCTCCTCTGGTGGCTTCTAGTGGCCGAGCCCTGGGGAGGAGATTTAAGGTCAGTGACAGTGTGGACTTTCCTGGGCTAGTGAGGGAAGAGCTACACTCCTCAGCAATCATGGCTGCCTCCAGCCTGGTGTTAGCGAGCTGTCTGTCCCAGGCCCGGGTCGTCACGACCTCGGACAGCTAACAGGATGGAAAAGCTCCTCTCGGAGTTTCCCTCCCACCAGCCTCTAGAGCTGGTGAGGACCAAGCCCAGTGTCCTGCTGAAGTGGGCCTCAGGGCCTCCCAAAGAAGGGCTGTTGGGGGGAGGACTAGAGGGATCAGGGGTCTAATCCAGTTCTTCTGAAGTCTCAGGGGTGGACCTGAACCACCCTGCGCCCTCACCCCCTTCCCTGAGTGGGCTGCACAATCCACATGTAGTAAGGGTAGGTTAGGGGTGGCGACTCCGATTGGATGGCAGTGGCTTTCTGGAGTTCTGTGTTGACAAAGATTCTGAAGTTGCATCCAATTTGAGCACGAGAGAGTGCTGGGGTCGTGGGCCGTGTCTGACATGAGTGTGGAAGTGGGAGTGCCACATGCATGCTACTTTTTGGCCTTCTCGGAATCAAGAGAAGTCAACTAGGCAGTGTTCCTGGCTCTCCGACTTTGTACGAAGCACTGTGTTATGTTAACCCCCACGTGTCTATGTGTGTGTTGGGTGAGAGGGTCAGAAAAAGAAAGGCAAAAGACAGCAAGCCTTGCTCTCAAGGAGCTCCCAGATGGCAAGGCAGAGGTCAGATCTGACACCCATCGAATGAATGTCTCTGACCAGCAGCCCCTAAACTGAGGAAGAAGCTATTATGGTGGACCAGGGCATCAAGGCAGGGGACGTGTCATCTGAACATGGTGGGGAAAGATGGGTGGAGAGGTGGGCTGGGTGGGAGGCATCTTAAAGGAGGGAGTTTCAGCAGAGCAAGGCCATTCTGGGATGGAGGTCTCAGGAGTGACGGTACCTTTTGCTTCCCCAAGGGGACACCCGCTCCAGTGAGATGCCTGAGCTCACTTCAATGCACACACTCTTTCTGCGGGAGCACAACCGACTGGCCACACAGCTCAAGCGCCTGAACCCCCGCTGGGATGGGGAGAGGCTCTACCAGGAAGCCCGGAAGATCGTGGGAGCCATGGTCCAGGTAGGTGGTCCTGAGCCTCTGTGATACCAGGGGTTGGGCAGAGCTGGGATCCGAACGTGGCTCTGCCTCATCCTGCCAGACAGTGGCAGTGCCGAGGGTGAGTTTTTGAGTTGCACCAAGAACTTAAAAGGAGATTCATTTAAGCCTCAGAGGAACTCGCAGAGTCTCGACTCTAGAGTGAGACTGTTCTGAATCTCCTCTTCACGGGGGCAAATCACCTAGGTGACCCTTCGCCTCCTAGCCTCCTCCCCTTCCACAGTCATCGACTGAAGCCTACTGTGAGCCACAGGCTTGCTGGGCACCGAGTCATTCCAAGAGAAATGAGATAAAAGCATTGCCCTAGAGGGGCTTCTAAGTTAGTAGGAGAAATGAGGCATTGATAACTCACAATGACTAACAAAGCCATTTGTTATTTATGCAGAGAGCAGCATAACTGCCCTTAATTTATATTTGAGGAACTGGGGCTCAGAGAGGTTAATAACTTGCCCAACGTCACACAGCCGGCAAGATTTCTGTTTATGCCCCTTGGTACCACTCTGTTAGACCTATATCCACTGCTGTGGAAATAGTTCCCTGGCCATGGAGGGACAAGAGGGATCCCCCAAGCCAGGAGCAGATAAAACTCTGCAGGGAGGGGTGAGTAGAGAGGCCACTCTGAGTAACTTCCCTTTAGATCATCACTTACCGGGACTACCTGCCCCTGGTGCTGGGGCCAGAGGCCAAGAGGAAGTACCTGCCCAGGTACCGTGGCTACAATGACTCGGTGGACCCCCGAATCTCCAACGTCTTCACCAACGCCTTCCGCTATGGCCACACTCTCATCCAACCTTTCATGTTCCGCCTGGACAATCAGTACAGGCCCGTGGGGCCCAACGCCCGCGTTCCACTCAGCAGGGTCTTCTTTGCCTCGTGGAGGGTTGTGCTGGAAGGTGAGCGGGGCCCAGGCCAGGAGAGAAGGGGCTGGCAGCTGAGGGTGGGGAGGGCGGGCTTGGCCCCAGAGAGCCAGCACAGGAGAAATCCTCGTTTCTTCCATTTTGGGGGATCTGATCTGACTCCTCCTCCTTCCTGGTGTACCAGACTCTGCTTCTACAACTAACTACAAGGAATGGGACGGAGACGGCCCCGAGGGAGATGTTGGAGGCACCCCAACCTTGCTAGTCTGAACAGCATGATGAGAGATGGCCTAGTGAGGACCTTCCCCCTCGGGCCCCGTTGGCACCAGGAGCTGGAAATGCCCAGCCTTCTTCTGCAATCCCCCAACCCTACTTTGAACTTGTCCTCGACTCCTATCTGAGCTCTGACACTGAGCCAGACCCCCCCCAACATTGCTCCTCTGGCCCCCAGGAGGCATCGACCCCATCCTTCGGGGCCTCATGGCCACCCCTGCCAAGCTGAACCGCCAGAACCAAATCGTGGTGGACGAGATCCGGGAGCGGCTGTTCGAGCAGGTCATGAGGATCGGGCTGGACCTGCCCGCCCTGAACATGCAGCGCAGCCGGGACCACGGCCTCCCAGGTGCGGGGCGGCGGGCTCCCCTCCCCCTCTCCAGGGCCCCCAGCTGCCCGAGGCTTCCCTGCCCCCCCACCTGGTTCTTAGGGATCCGTCTGAGGTCAGGCCCCTACCACCCCCCGGGCTCCCCAGGCCCATTTCCAGCAGTTCCTTAAACGGGAGCCTCTTAATAACCACGAGCCCTCCGGTCCCTCTGGTCTGAAAACCCATCTCCATCATCATTTCACTTTGCTTCATCATCCATGACCTTCGAGGGCAAGAGGCTAACTACTGTCACTTGTTTGGCTGAAGAGGAAACTGGGGCTTTGCAGAGGTTCAAAACCTGCCTTGGTTTTCCAGTCGAGTCCGTGACTGCACTGGAATATGAACACAAATCAGCCCCACCCCAAAGCCTGTGCCTTCGGGCTGGGACGGCAGTGTGGCCAAGCCTTCTGGACACACTTCTCCCCCTCACAGGTCTGAGGTCTCCAGAGGGGGACGATGAGGTGTCCCTACTTTTGGTCTTGGCAGGAGTTTGAGCAATTTAGGATTGGCCTTAGGGTCCTGGCGCGACTCAGCTGTCCCCTTGGCCTGAGCCAGGGGCTCAGGGCTCCCTAGAGGTTTAAAGCCTGGGAGAAGCCCTTCTGTGACTCTGTAGATGGTCTCAGTGTGTGGGGAAGGATACTTTTTTAGGGTCCACCCACAGCCACCCCTCCCGTCCCTCCACGCAGGCTACAATGCTTGGAGGCGCTTCTGTGGGCTGCCGCAGCCGCAGACAACGGGCGAGCTGACCACGGTGCTGAAGAACGCGAACCTGGCGAGGAAGCTGATGGAGCAGTACGGCACGCCCAACAACATCGACATCTGGATGGGGGGCGTGGCCGAGCCCCTGAACGCCAACGGGCGCGTGGGCCCGCTCCTCGCCTGCCTCATCGGGACCCAGTTCAAGAAGCTCCGTGATGGCGATCGGTGAGGAGGAGGCGGGCGGAGCGCCCTAGATGTGCCTGTGGCCCTGGGTCTGTCCTGAGCCTCCAGCATTTTCCAGTGAAATGAAGGGCTGGAAAGAACCTGCGACCTCCCGCTGTGTTCCAGGGAGCCCTAACGTGCTCTGAACCTGCTAGGGGGGCCGCAGGGAGGGACCTGGACCCCTGGTGGGGAAGGAGGGGAGACAGAGAACATGCCTCTTTATTCCTCCGTGTTTCCGGGTGCAGCCAGGTGCTGTCAGCCACTACTGCACAGTCCCGTCCTTGCTTCTCCTGGAACCACTTCATCAGGGTTCTGACATCTGTCATACTTAGTGCTCACCTAGCTCATATTGTGCCTTTGGGAAGATGAGAAAAAGGTGTCCCTTTCTGGGTGGAATTATATACACCTCCAAGATTCTCTCCACCCCCATGGGTGCAGCTGGGGTCAGGGCACAGGCTTGGTGAGTGAGTGTGGGCTCGGCTCACTGTCCAGCTGGGGTCAGGGCATCCGGGAAGCTGGACTTTACCCTGTGCCACGAGGGGGGCTTCTTCACTTATCTGAAAGCCCCTGGCTGCCTGAGGGCTTGGAGCTCTCCTGGGCTGTAGAGTGCTGTCCACTGTGACTGTGGTTTTTCTGCATCCAGGGAGTGGCTCAAGCCAGGGGATGCCCTCCCAGCCCAGGAGAGCCTCAGGCGTGACGCCGCTGGGTGTTCCCACGCAGGTTTTGGTGGCAGAACGAGGGTGTGTTCACCACGCAGCAGCGGCAGGCCCTGGCCACGATTTCCTTGCCTCGTATCATCTGTGACAACACGGGCATCACCACCGTGTCCAAGAACAACATCTTCATGTCCAACACATTCCCTCGGGACTTTGTCAACTGCACCGCCCACCCCGCACTGGACCTGGCTCCCTGGAGGGAAAGGGACTAGAGGCTGGGTAAGGGGGAGCAGAGGGGACGCGAAGGCCGGGCGCGGCCTGAACCCCAGACCTCCCTTCCCCAGGCGAGCCCATTTCTGTCCCACTGCTGGCTGGGAAAACAAATGACTAGACATTGATTCGTGTGTGTCTGTGTGTGTACACATGTGCAATGGATACAAATTGCATTTTATGTGTGTTCTCTGTGAACATGGATGGTGTGTTGTGTGTATGCATGTGTGTTGTTTATGTGAGTGTGTGTTTGCTGTTCCTGTGAGTATCGAGTATATGGAAGGCAGCAGAGCAGATGGGTAAGGAGCACAACTCAGGAGCCAGACCGCTGGGTTCAAATCCCTGCTCTGCAGCTTACTGGCTGTGTGACCTTGAACATATTGCACAACCTCACTGAGCCTGAGTTTCCCTCTTTGTAAATAAGAAGGAAACAGCCACTGTTACAGCTGTCATGGCTGCTCATAGGCTTGTGGGCACCCTCTAGTTCTTTATCAAGCACTGACTGCCCGCCAGACCCTGTGCCAGGCGTGGGAAACAGAGGAAGCCAGACACCGGTTCTTCCCCCCCAGAGCTTACACTGTGACAGTGTCCTGGTTAGCGGAGGTGAACTGGTGTCCCCTGGAGCAATGGCCACTGGCCATTGGGCTGTGTGTGGTGGGTCCAGGTGAGCCAGGCTCAGCCCATGGCTCCCCTCTATCTTCCTTACCCCGTTCTCCTGCTTACCCACAGGGGCTGCCAGAGAGGAACTGGGGCGCACTGGCTCTCATGCACCAGTTGTTTGTACCTGACATCTATGACAATAAAGTAGCACTGATGGGGATGTTTGCTCTGTGTGCACAGTGGGTGGAGTCTGAACTTGCCACAGGGCCTTGTGTTTTCTGAACTGTGGTGAGGGGATCCAGGAGTCTTCCTCTGGCTGGTCCATACCTGGGAGGCAGTCAGTTCTTAGAGGCCTGGGTGCCGGGCCAAACAGAGCACACTCTCCTCCCTCTCCTTCCGCCCTCACCATGGGAGGACAGGCATTGTGGCAAAGTCCTTATTCATTCGTCACTAGTAAATCTGTGTCAGGTGTGGGGACATCGAGGGGACAAAGCTCTGTCCTGGAAGAGGAAAAGAGGAGAGATGTGATGGGAAGGCACCTCTGGGTCTGGCATCTCTGTGGCCTTGGACAGTGGTTCGGGCCCACATACAGCAGGCTCCCTGTGGCCTGGGACAGTGGTTCGGGGCTGCACACAGCAGGCTCCCTGCAGCCTGGGACAGTGGTTCAGGGCTGCACACAGCAGGCTCCCTGTGGCCTGGGACAGTGGTTCGGGGCTGCACACAGCTGGCTCCCTGCGGCCTGGGACAGTGGTTCGGGGCCCGCACACAGCAGGCTCCCTGCGGCCTGGGACAGTGGTTCGGGGCCTGCACACAGCAGGCTCCCTGCGGCCTGGGACAGTGGTTCGGGGCCCGCACACAGCAGGCTCCCTGCGGCCTGGGACAGTGGTTTGGGGCTGCACACAGCTGGCTCCCTGCGGCCTGGGACAGTGGTTCAGGGCTGCACACAGCAGGCTCCCTGCGGCCTGGGACAGTGGTTCAGGGCTGCACACAGCAGGCTCTCTGTGGCCTGGGACAGTGGTTCGGGGCTGCACACAGCTGGCTCCCTGCGGCCTGGGACAGTGGTTCGGGGCCCGCACACAGCTGGCTCCCTGTGGCCTGGGACAGTGGTTCAGGGCCGCACACAGCAGGCTCCCTGCGGCCTGGGACAGTGGTTCAGGGCTGCACACAGCAGGCTCTCTGTGGCCTGGGACAGTGGTTCAGGGCTGCACACAGCTGGCTCCCTGTGGCCTGGGACTGATTCAGGGCTGCACACAGCAGGCTCTCTGTTGCCTGGGACAGTGGTTCAGGGCTGCACACAGCTGGCTCCCTGTGGCCTGGGACAGTGGTTCAGGGCTGCACACAGCAGGCTCTCTGTGGCCTGGGACAGTGGTTCAGGGCTGCACACAGCTGGCTCCCTGTGGCCTGGGACAGTGGTTCAGGGCTGCACACAGCTGGCTCCCTGCGGCCTGGGACAGTGGTTCAGGGCTGCATACAGCTGGCTCTCTGTGGCCTGGGACAGTGGTTCGGGGCCCGCACACAGCTGACTCCTTCTCAGCCCTGGCTTTATGTGGCCAGCGCTGACGCAGGGGAGGGAGGGTCTGTCCCTATCGCTTGCAGTGTGACCCTGTATCTGAAAGGTGGATTCTCTCCCGCTCCTTCTCCCCACATTTAGGGAGGGGCAGCCACAGCTGGGAGCCTGAAGGTGTGTAGGATGCCAGAGCTAATAAACCCATAGGAGCCCCAGACCACATAGGACCCCCCCCCAGCAGGACAAAGACTACTTATCTTGGGGTCACTGATGAGGAGCAGGGCGCTTAGAGATGCGAAGGGGCTTATCCGGGGACCTGAAGAGTGGGTATCGGAGCCAGGGCTGCAGCCCAGGTCTTCTGCTTCCTGGGCTCTTCCCACAAGATGGTTAAGTGCCTCCCATTCCCATCCCCACTCCGCCAGTCAGGGGACCTGGAGGTCTTAGCTGGGCTGACCTTACCCAGAGGGTCATTTTAAAAGAACACATGAATCGGTATTGGGTAGCAGCACAAGGAATATTCTGGAGATGCCTATTGAGAGGCCTCCCTGGCTCCAAAGTCTGCCCGAGAAGAAGAGGGTATTTACCAGAAGGGCCTTTGGGACGGAAATTAACTGTAGTTGTAGGAGAATCCAGGCTCAGATTTCCTTTCTGTTTGGCCCCTTGGCATTAACCCAAGCCTTCTCTCCTGCTTTTCTGTGGCCGATGCTTCTTTTCCTGGGAGCTCATTGCCTCCTCTCTTTCTTGGAGAGCTCTCTGAAATTCCACCAAACCATGCGCTCTCCTGGCAACCGACCGGTGCACACATCTTAGTAGGGAAACTGTCAACACCTAGTGACTCCAATGGCAGTCTCTCCTAGGCCCGCCTTCCAGAGGGAACAGTGCCCTCGCGGCATCTTCAGTAGGTCATCCGATGTTTACGGAGTGCTTACGGTGTGCCAAGCACCTTACTGGGTGGCCTGAGACCCTCAGAAGCCAGTCGGGTTCCGGTTCAAGGAACTCAAATCTGGTTGAGAGGAAAGGAGGAAAGATAAGGGTGCCAAGACCATGGCCTCCGCTGAGACTTGCTCCAGGACGAGGAAAGGTGACCTCAGGCGAGCCCGACTGGGGGCATCGCAGCAGGTCTAGGCCGTGACAGAGAGGGCTTTCTCCGGGCAGAGGGGGGGCAGCAGCGGATTTCAAGAGGAGGAGCCGGAACGGCCGAGGCGCTGGCCTGGAGCTTGCATGGGGCTCGCGCCTGGCGAGTGTAGCGAGACCCGGCTGAAAAGAGGGGCCGGGACAGGGCGCGCGGGATGCCGGGACTGGTCACCGGACTTGTTTGAAATGGCATCGTGGACCAAGGCGGCTGGGCTATTCAGTGTGGCCCCTAATTTCCCGCTGAGACCCAGGGTGAGAGGTCCAACTGTTCGATGGTTGAGCAATTCACAGGCCTTGGGGGTAGCTGTTGGCATGGAATGGGTTCAGCGGGACCTTGGTGACATGGGTGTTGACACAGACAAGGTGTGAGGAGGCCGTTTTCTGTAGCGAGTCCTGCTGCTTCTCTGTGAAGACCCCTGGGTTCTCCCACCAGAACCTGCAGAGACAGAATCACCGTCTCCCTATACAGCCCAGCCCCTGGCCTTCCCGCCCTGCCAAAGTGGAAGGACAGAGGTCACTGGGGACACACTGTGGCCGGGTTAGTCCTCATGCAGAGGGTGGGGAGGCCCACCACGGGACAGATGGACAGCCCTCCCCTGCCCTCCGGCAGAGCCTTCCCTTGCCTGTCTCCATCTCGAATCTTCTGGAACTGCTTGCCCAGGAGGCAGGCCAGGAGAGACCCCACCCGGCTCCTTCCTACCAGAGGCTCCGTGACGCCCCCGAGCCAGATGTCAATGTTGTCAGGGGTCCTGTAGAGATCCAGTAACTTCTCAGCCAGCATCTTGTTCTGCAGCACAGCTCCCAACTCTGCCAGAGTCTGGGGCTGCGAGAGGTCACAGGACCCTCTCCGGGAGTTATACCCCGGGACGGAGGGGCGGAAGCTGTCTCATTCCGGAGACAACCGGCCCAGGGCTCCTCTCGGGGACACACCTGCTGCAGGGCCACCAACCCCAGAAAGTCTAGACTCATAGCCTTTGGGACAAAGTTCCATTGCTTTCTATCTGTGGGACTTCAGTCTTGAGAGGGCTAGCAGGTTATGTGGGGCCAGGCCCTGCTCTGAGCAAATATATAAACTGAAAAACAGAGATAGGAAGTAACTTGCCAAGGTCACAAACTAGAAATGGCACAGGTAGAATTTGAACTCAGGTAGTCTGGCTCTCGATTATAACACTATATTGCCTTTCCTGTGTATCAAAGAAAGGATCCATAGTCACTGGTGTCTATTTTCCTTTTCTTAAATTTTTCTGGACTTTCAAACTGGTTTAACAAGTCAGTTGGGGATCTCTTTTTCACTTGAGGAGTTCCAAGATGGTACCAGATATGTTCCCTTATCTCCACATTAGGGAGAATGAAAGATTCCGTTTCACAGAGGAGCAAATGAGTTTTAAAAACTGGTATCCCTGCCTTCTGTTTTAGACTTGATCAGAGCCTCAGGATTATAGAAACGAGTCCTCTTGAATTCCAGAAAGCAGCTGAAAGTTCCCCAGGCCTGGCCAGACCCGGTCCACTCATGGGCATTCCATGGTCCTGGCAGCGCTGCACGTTGATGGCAGCCAGGTCAAAGCCACGGACCCCGTGGGTGGGCTGAAAGAGCCTGTCACGCAGCTCTCCTCACGTCATTTTATTCTGCTTCATCAGCTTAGACTTCCTGGCCAGTGGGCCCTGCACCAGAGGGCCAATGCCACCTGCAGGGGAGCCCACCCTGGGGGTGGCGGGAGGGTGGGGCGTCCTCCACCGCTGCTCCCTCCCTCCGCCAGACACTTCCTCTTGGGTGAAAGCAGAGCCCACTGAACATCTCGGCTAGACATGGAGAGGGAAGAGCACCGTGCAGCCTGCAAAGGGGGTAGCCAGACTGCCTGCCTCGGGGGTGGAAGAAAGGTCATTCATGAGATGATGGCTTGACTATGAGCTTCAGGCTTTTTCCTGAGCTCTAAGAGGCGGCTCCTTCTCCTTCTGTCTGTTCCCATCAGGAACATGGCAGCATGGGAACAGGTACAGAAATCTACAGAAAATGGCCATGACTTGTCAACACAGCCCAGTTTTGGCTGAAGGGAAGCTGGTTCCAACTTTTGGCACTAATGGAGGTGGAGAACCCTTGAAGGGAGTAGAGTAGAGCAATTTATTTATCAAACCCATGAATCCTTTCTACAGGGGTCAGAGGAGCCGGATGGCGGGACTACCTGGCGCCTCAGGGGCTAGTGAGGAAAGGGTGACTAGTATTTCCTGACCCCCTCCGGTGTGTCAGGTGCTGCTGCAGGGTGCTCTACACGGATCTATCAACTTTCTGTATACCCTAGTGAGATAGGTACTATTGCCTGCATCTTACAACCGAGAAAACAGAGGCTCAATGAGGAGAACTCCCTTGTTCAAGGTCACGCAGAAAGTGCCTGGAATCTGACTTCCAAGCCCGGTTTCCCTAAAGGCAGGCTGCAGAGTGAGACAGCCAGGTGACAGCGCTTCCCTGAAGGGACTCATCCTCGACCATCCTGCAGCTGTTGAAGAAGAGGGTATGCAGGGGGAGCTCCAGTTTTGGACCCCAGGGCTGGTAGTGCTCATCCAGGTAAGACACAGTGGACGGGACCTCTAAGCGGCCGAAGCGGAAGGCAAAGGTGGACATTGGAAATTCAGGGTCCCCCAGATTTGTTGTAGCCTCGGTATCGAGGCGTCCATTTCTGCCTCTCAACACTTATCACAATGGGTAGGTAGTCCCTAAAGGTGATAATCCTGAAGGAGAATCAAGTCGTGAGGAAAGGGAATGAGAAGACTTAAACCAGTGGAGTTGGAGAGGGGCTGCAGCCAAGAGGGATGAGCGGTCAAAAAGGAAGGATGGCAAGTGGATAGCGTGTGTCCAATTTCCTATCCCGTGACCCTGGCAGACATTACTAATTGATCATGGCATTCTTTCTGCTGACCGCTCATGATATGTCTCAACATAGGCTCTACTAATCAGTCATTTAAACTTGGCACTTGAGATGTACTCTCTGCCATCTTTGCTCTAAGTTTATGATCTTGAATCTAAAGTGACAGTCCTTGTGTGTCACTTTACCATGACCATGTCAAGCTATTAAACCTTTTCCCTTAGGCCAGGACAAAGGGGTGAGGAATCACAGTACCGGGTCACAGGGTCATCAAGATCATTCAGCTTCCAGTTCTGAAAGAAACACTACACCATGGAGAGATCAGTTTCTGGTGTTGTTTCACTGAGAACAATGAACTAATGCACGTGAAGAAAATTTAAATCATGCTACCACTGAACAATAATTATGTTAATTTTTATTCTTTCTAATATTTGTCTAAACAATACACATTTTACATGGTTGTAATCCTAGAGAATGCAAACGTTCGCATTCTTTTTCACTTAACGTTTGTCACATTTCTACCTGGCTCACACTTAGAGAATTAAATGCGTATAATTTTCTGTTGCACGCACGGGTCCTTCTCTTACTCTCTTACTCTTAGGTTGCTCCCAATCTGTTCAGCAGCACAGACTCTGTGGATGTCGTCCTTGGAGCAGGCGGTCTGCTCCTTGTAGTATGGGAAGCAGCAGGAGACAGAACCCTGCCTTTGGCCACAGTGGACTGGCCCAGATTGATGGCACTTGATCCGAAGGGACAGTAGGGTCATGTGGCTTTTCATTTTCCATCATGTGCAGAAAAGCAGAGAAAACCCATCTGCAGAGAGAGAGAGAGTGGAGAACAAAGAAGAAGCGAAGAGGGCAGCAGAGAGGAAGGGGGCCCAGAGCGAGAGGAGCTGCTTTCATTCCAGATGGTTTCCTGTCTCGGACTCTAACCCTGGCTGAGGCCCAGCTGTATGCCCTGCCCTGGGGTTCCAGGGAAACCCTTATCAGCTCCTAGTTGGCACATGTATGCGGCTGAACCAACATTGAACATGTGAATTGCCTGAGTGGGTTTCTTTTCCCTGTAGTCCAGAAAGCCTTGTTATGGGTGGAAATGTGTCCCCCTCAAATTCACACATTGAACCGCTAACCCAGGGGTCCCCCAAATTTTTTTTTTAATTTTTCTGAAGCTGGAAACGGGGAGAGACATTCAGACAGACTCCCGCATGCGCCCGACCGGGATCCACCCGGCACACCCACCAGGAGGCAACGCTCTGCCCCTCCGGGGCGTCGCTCTGTCACGACCAGAGCCACTCTAGCGCCTGGGGCAGAGGCCAAGGAGCCATCCCCAGCGCCCGGGCCATCTTTGCTCCAATGGAGCCTCGGCTGTGGGAGGGGAAGAGAGAGACAGAGAGGAAGGAGAGGGGGAGGGGGTGGAGAAGCAGATGGGTGCTTCTCCTGTGTGCCCTGGCCGGGAATTGAACCCGGGACTTCTGCACGCCAGGCCGACGCTCTACCACTGAGCCAACTGGCCAGGGCCAGTCCCCAAACTTTTTATACAGGGGGCCAGTTCACTGTCCCTCAGACCTTTGGAGGGCCGGACTATAAAAAAAAAACTATGAACAAATCCCTATGCACACTGCACATATCTTATTTTAAAATAAAAAAAACAAAAAGGGAACAAATACAATATTTAAAATAAAAAACAAGTAAATTTAAATCAACAAACTGACCAGTATTTCAATGGGAACTATGCTCCTCTCACTGACCACCAATGAAAGAGGTGCCCCTTCAGGAAGTGCAGCGGGGGCCGGATAAATGGCCTCAGGGGGTCGCAGTTTGGGGACCCCTGCTCTAACCCCTAATATATTTGGAGAATGGGCCTGTAAGGAGGCAATTAAGGTTAAATCAGGTCATAAGGGTGGAGCCCTAATCCAATAGGACTAGTGTCCCTGTAAGAAGAGGGAGAGATACCAGGTTGGCACAGGCACAGAGGAGAGGCCATGTGAGGACACGGAGGGAGGGCAATCATCTCACAAGCCAAGGGAAGAGGCCTCGGAAGACACCACACCTGCTAACACCTTGATTTTCCAGCCTCCAGAACAGTGAAAAAACAACAAAAAACATTTTCATTATGAAGCTGCCCGGCCTGTGATATTATATTATGGTAGCCGGAGTAAACCAATACAAGCCTTAACTCAAATCATCTTTAGGTAGATATCTTTTATTCTTTGGATGATTTCTTATAAATATATACATGGTTAATGTCAATGTATCAAGCTTTCCAAGCTTTTTCTAGCCAGTCAACTAGCCAATCAACAAGAGCAACTGACTACACCTGTGACAGGTGGTTTAAGCGCAGAGAATTGAAAAAGTAGATAATCCAAACAAAATAACCAAAATAACTGCCCTGTAACAGCCCCAGGAGTGATGGAACCTACAGTCCTGGTGGTGGCACCTGACGGGCACACCGAGTGACCAGCGTGTGAATGACTCTGTCCAGTACTCTGTGTGCGTGGGTTCATTTCGGGGAAGAGAAGTCTGAGGAGACAAAAAGGAAGGTTTAAAAGCAGGAGACAGCAGGAGAGAGGCAGCCGAGGGAAGAAGGGGAAACGAGCTGTGGGAAGCAGAGGAGGGGACTGGGGGGGGCAGCGAGTGAGCCAGGGCACAGCCAGCCCCCCAAGCCCGGGAGCCTGTGGGGACGGCGCCGGCCTTCCTCACCTCCACAAGGGCTCCCAGGGTTTCGGGCTTCCTGGTTGAGTTTCTCTCCGCCCCACTGAGGGTGGAGCCCCCCGCCTAGTGCCCGGGGCTGTGCCCTCGGAGGAAGAGGGGGTGGGAAGTGGCCCGCAGGAGGTACTCAGAGGCTCGGGAATCTCCTGCAAGCCCAGAAGGCAGGCAGGTGGGTTCCCTTTGAGCAGCCCCAGAACCAGTAACCTGCGCAGAATAATACATGACGGTGCCCCAAGGGACCCTCCCGCAAGCCCCTCCTTACAGTTAATCTAAGGGAAGTCAGGTGGAGAGAAACCAGGGTGGAGACCCACAGGGTTGAATCTCAGCCTCACGCACACACACACTTTTTAGCTGTGTGACTTTGCACAAGTTACAGAACAATTCTAAGCCTCAGTCTTCGTATGTGTCCCAGTGCCAGAGGCAGTGGTGGCTTGGTGTGTATTTTTTCAGAAGATGATGAGAAGAGGCAGGACAAAGCCTCCCAGACGCTACCTCGCGGTCTCCTGAAGTCTCTCTGGCCTCCTCCTGCTCCCAACCCCCAAGTTCTTGGACCCCTCTGTCCCTATCCAAGACTCACCGGCCAAGAAGCAGGGTACACGGGCAGTGGTGTTGACGAACTCGCAGGGGCTTCGCTTCTTGTTGTCTATGGGCATGTAGGCCAGCCCATGGTCCCAGACCTTCTGGTTGACAGCCAGGAGGCCCAGAGGACTGCTGAGGTTGCAGAGATGGCTAAGCAGACTGGACTCGGGGCCATACACAAAGCTGGCGTCCAGGAAGGCGGTCAGAGCTTTGATCTGCTGCCGGGCCAGGGTCTGGCAAGGCGGAGTGGGGAGACAAACCCGGCTCGGAAGAAAGGCGTGCACTTCCCTTGGGTCCTCACCTTGGGGTCATTGCGTGGGAGCTGCAGAGAGATTGGGGGTGGGGGACTGGGCCGAGGTGGTACAGCTGGGCCCTGGCAACCACTGACGTGTCTGGATGAAGATGGCAAATGTAAGGATCAAGGAAAGATCAAATTGTTAGATTCAGGAAAGTGTGCTGGGATTGCCGGAGTGTAGACGCAGAGACAGGGAGGTAAGGATAGGGACCCTGTAAGGCTAAGAACAAAGGAAGACAAACGTTTGCATTCCATTGGTTAGAGACCCTTATCAGAAGTTTATGTTTGAAGTTCGCCAATGAGCTAGACCCAGCCCCTGTTGCTATGCTATGTACAACTCCCTTAGCAAATAAGTGACCGCTATTTTTGCTTCTGTATTTATGCTTGCTTACTTAGGATATATAAGGAACTAGCTGTAAGCGCCCGGGGCGGTTCCCATTTGCAGCTCACGGTGTCTCCGGACATCAGAGAACTCGCCTCTGCGCAGGTGAAACTGGCCAATAAAGTTACATCTATACCTACCTCTGAAAGTCTCCGACATTTGTTTTTATTATACCCGGTGGATGCTTCAGCAAAGATGTTCATGGTGTCCCGCTGGGGCCCTCATGTCAGATAATGACTCTACACACCTCCTGGGCCCATGATACAGGGGGTCCTTGGGTTACGACAGTCTCAACGTACGACATTTTGAGTTTACCATGCTCACTCCCATAAAAACTTTAAAAAATTGAGATATATGAGTGTTTCAAATTACGCCGTTAGCATCGTACTTACAGACTATGTGGGCGAACTAGTTGCAGATGAGCCTGGAACAATTCTTTAAGAAGGCAGAGAGGCCTGCAGCAGGTCCTGAACCCTCTACATCAGCTGCTTCTCAAGCTGAAACACCTGTAGTACAGGTAGAATCCTCTCCAGTGTCTCCTGCATGCTCCTTAGGCAACCCTGAGTCACCTGACCCAGTATCTCCAGCACCTTCTGCAGGTTCTCCTGCCTCCCCAGCTTCCTCCTCCCAGTAGGTCACTCTCTCCCACTTGCAATGCCCCGTCTAGTGTGCAAACCAACTACAGGAATAAGGTAAGGAATTTTTTATACTAATTTTTTGTCATTTTTTTCTGTTACTACAGTACAGTGTACAGTACAGTATATCTATGTCCTTTTCCTTTTTCTGTGGCTTAGTTCTGTTCTTATGTTCTAGATTATGGTTTTACAACTGTTTTAGGATATGTAAGTGACTTAGGCTAGGGTGTGTTTCAACTTACACCAAAATTTGGGTTACGTCACTGTTGTAGGAATGGAGCTGGGTCATAACCCAAGGACCCCCTATACCCCGAAGCTTGTTACATCCTGCTGTATAAAAGGGCTGAGGGGATCATTCAATCTTCCAGAGATAAGGTGCTACATGTTTTGGGGGGTCAGAGTCCTGAGAGCCCTGCACAGGGAAGCAGGCCTGAGAGAGTAGTTACCACCAACACCAGTTACCGTGTACGTATTGTGGACCTACCGTGGGCTAGGCATTAAGCAAACTTTCTCACTTTGGTCTTCATAAACCCCTGTGAGGTAGCTAATTCAGTCCCGTTTTACAGGTGAGGAAACTGAGGCTCAGAAAGGTTAGCTGCCTTGCCCAAGAACCTGCAAGCTGGAAGGGAAAGATGTGAGGTTCAGCTCTGGATTGGCCACACTCCACGGCTCAGGTTCCCTACACTGCAGCACATAGCCTTGACCTGCTTGTTGTTTGTGTGAATAAATCACTCTGTAACCCTAAAACCTGTAAATTAGAAGAAAAGGGACACCATTGCAAGTTCCTCTCTCTTCCTGCTGAAAATTCCCACAATTTCGGATTCACCCATCAAGTTTCATCTCTTCCTGGGAGTAGCCTTCCCGGACCCCAGGGTGACTTATTTATTACAGCAGCGTTCTGCAAACTTTACTGTGTATAAAAACGAGTCTCCCAGGGATCCTAGTAAAGTGGAGGTCCTACTTCCCAGTGTCTGGGATGAGGCTTGAGATTTTATACATCTCCTAAGTCTCCACGTAGTGCCAGAGCTGCTGGCTGGGGCACAGACAACCCTTCCCAGAGCTTCCTGATTTTGTCATTAGTGATTCATTGTCCATTTCTCACACAGGCCCTTTGTCTCGGGGAAGGGACAGTGTCTCATTCTCCTTTGAGTCCTCAGCACATAGTGCACTGCCTGGCCCGAGGTAGATGATGAATGTCTATTTACTGAGTAACTAGATGAATGAATGAGCGGGCACGTGATGATTGGGAAGCCTGTCAAATCAGCATTCACAATGTTCGAGACCCTGGCTGACAGGCTGGAAATGTCTGCCTAACCAGGGAGGCAGGGGCTTGTCAGGAGCATGTAGCTGCAGGGCCTACCACGATGGGGAAGGAGCTGTCTCCCTGGATACAGTACTTGTTACATTGCGCTTTGGACTACTCGCCGCTCCCCAGCTCAGTGTCAGGGGCAAAATCCAGGTCGTAGTGTACAATTTTACCCCACTGCACGAAGGGCAGGAACATACTTTGGTCCGGAACACCCTCCTCATCCAGGTAGCATGCAATCTGGATGGATACCTCGCTGGCCTGCAGAAGGAGAAAGAAGGGGGCAGGAAGGTGGGAGGAAAAAGGACTTTTAAGATTCAGATGCGCCTGACCAGGTGGTGCCGCAGTGGATAGAGTGTCGGACTGGGATGTGGAAGGACCCAGGTTCGAGACCCCGAGGTCGCCAGCTTGAGCGCGGGCTCATCTGGCTTGAGCAAAAAAAAAAAAAAAAGCTTACCAGCTTGGACCCAGAGTCGCTGGCTCCAGCAAGGGGTTACTCAGTCTGCTGAAGGCCTGCGGTCAAGGCACATATGAGAAAGCAATCAATGAACAACTAAGGAGTCTCAACACACAACGAAAAACTAATGATTGATGCTTCTCATCTCTCCGTTCCTGTCTGTCTATCCCTCTCTCTGACTCTGTCTCTGCTAAAAAAAAAAAAAAAAAAAAAAAAAGATTCAGATTCAACTGCAGTGTTTTTAGTACCTGCGATGTAACAGGCACATTTATTGAATCCCCATGACAAGCTTGTGAGGTGCATAGCATTAGCCCCATTTCGTAGATATGACAGAGTCCTAGAGAGGTCTCCAAGGCCAGCTACAAAGGGGCATGGATGGGATTAAACACAGGTCTGTATGACCTGATGGCTTGCAGGGCCCGTGCCCTTTCCACCACGAAGAGGAAGACAAAGACAGGCAGCCTTTGAAGTGCCCAGAGCTACCAGGTGTCTGGGAGGAGAGGAGCTCAGGGGAGGGGCTACCAGCTCAGATGAGGGCGACAGATAGGACCCCCAGGCAAACGACAGCTGATGCACTCCAGGGGCTGGGGCAGGGTAAGCACGAGCGGGATGGGGCGCGGAGGCCATCTGCCTAGGAGACCCCAGGGTATCTGGCCTGCGGGCATGGGACGTGACAGCCACGTGGCTGGGCTCTGGGCTCCGAGCTCTGCTGCCCTCTTCTGGCACTTGAGGGAACATCGCCAGGCCCGAGACCAAATGTCCCATCTCTCCTGGGGACTCCACCTAACCTCCTCTGTCCCCTCGCCTATTTCTTCTCCATCCTTGTTTTGTGGGCAGGGAGGGCATCTCGTCCCCTCTGACTCCCATCCTTCCCCCTTCTGCTCGGAGCTGGCCCCACCGCCAGCCTGGCCTCACCAGCGGGGTCCAGAAACCATTCCGCTTCTTCCAGGGCGCCCACCCGAAGGACCGGGAGCGCCGGTCCTCGTACTTTGCCAGCAGCCAGCGCGGGGGTCCTCCTGAAACCGAGCAGAACCCGCGCTCAGCCTCGGCCAGTCCACTCCGGGGCCGGGGTCGTGTCTCCGCAAACCCCTCGGGGGCCCCATGGAAGACTGGGAGCCTCTGCCCGATGGAAAGGGGGCGCAGAGGAAGCGCCTCTCAAATGCGCCGTTTCTGAACGACCCCTGCCCCCTGAAGTCACAAGGGTGCCTCTGTGCTTGGGAAAGGGACTGCTCCCGGTGGGATTAGTGGTCTCTTAAGAAAGTGCGGGAGGAAGGGGGAGGGATCTCCAACCAAACAGATTCTGCTGGGGCTCCAAGTTTAAGAGGGGAAGGCAGTGGGTGTTCTACATGGAATGCCGAGCGCAAAGCCCCTGGCAGGCGTGGGCAGGTGGGCTGGGCGAGCTGGTGGGGAGGGCTGGTGCCCGCAGCTACCCGGGCGGGTCACCTGCTATTACAGCCCCCTGTAATGGTGCGGTAAGGGCTGCTGTGGCGTCGCACCACAAGGACGGGGGCACCGCAGCCCGCCTCCTGAGAGAGCTCACTCAAATCTGGACTGGAGTCTGAAACAGAAGGGACGCCCAAGGGCCTGAATGCTTTTTCCACTCTGGGCCGCGGGAGGGGAGGGGGGATGCAGGAAGGGGAAACCAGGAATGAACGGAACATTTTTGGAATGTACCCGGAATGCATTCTATGTTCTAAGCATGCATGTCTGAGGTCGTTTATCATTTAATCCTGACAACTCATTAAGGTAAGAATTTGAATTCCCATTTTACAGAGAAGAAACTGGGATCATAGTGCTCAGGAGCCTTGCCCAGGACCACACAGATAATAACTTCATACATCCCCGGAATTGTTAGTGATTCTTTGTCTGTCCGGTCAATTGAATGACACTGGGGAACAATTTTTTTTCCATTTTCTATTGCATGAGGTTTTAGAACTGTTTCTATATATTTCTGCATCACTGATTCCAAATCTGAAATCCATTTTTTGGTGCATGCTCTAGTTTTTATGCAATTTTAATTTCTTTTTGTTACAGTTAATGGCATGCATTGGTTTTTAAATTGGAGTTAAAGAGCAATGACTCTTGGATTGAACATAACCACAAGGCAATTAATGTTTTACAAACATCACTTTTACATAATTGTAGTTGTTTTTAAATATAAAAAATTATCTGGGCCCTGGCTGGTTGGCTCAGTGGTAGAGCGTCGGCCTGGTGTGCAGGAGTCCCGGGTTCGATTCCCAGCCAGGGCACACAGGAGAAGCGCCCATCTGCTTCTCCACCCCTCCCCCTCTCCTTCCTCTCTGTCTCTCTCTTACCCTCCTGCAGCCAAAGCTCTACTGGAGCAAAGTTTGCCCGGGCACTGAGGATGGCTCTGTGGCCTCTGCCTCAGGCCCTAGAATGGCTCTGATTGCGCAGAGCAACGCCCCAAGATGGGCAGAGCATCGCCCCCTGGTGGGCATGCCGGGTGGATCCTGGTCAGGCGCATGCGGAAGTCTGTCTGACTGCCTCCCCATTTCCAGCTTCAGAAAAAAAAAAATTATTATCTGATAAAAACACCCTCTTATTTTGTTTTACGATTGAATCATGGCTTCTTCGAGTAGGCATAAATGTAAGAATAGTCCTGACACCTTCTGTTATATATGTGGCTGTTACACACTTCAATGTCAAAGGCACAATATTTCATCATTTGTGACACGTGCATATATTGCCTATTTTCAAATTCCCCTTGGTGATCAAGACAAGAATTGGGCTCCATATTGTGTGTCATAATTGTGAGGAAATGCTTTGTGACTGGACAAAAGGAAAATGCAAAGGAATGCCTTTTGGTATTCCCATGGTTTGGCATGAACCTAAGGACCACAGCAGTGACTGTTATTTCTGTCTGATCCATACAAAGGGCATCAGCAAGAAAAACGATATATGATCGCATATCCTAATATTCCTTCAGCAATATGACCTATCCCACACTCTGAGACACTCCTGGTTCCAGTTTTCAATGATTTTATTTCTTCTAAGGACGAAGAAAGTGAACATGGTGATCAAGTGTATTTTGATAAGATGCATGAGGAAATGGTTGTAGAATCTGAAGGGTCTTCTTCTGATGCCAAGCAGTCATTAACCCCTCAGCAGTTTAGCCAACCCGAATTGAATGGCTTAGTAAGAATGACATAAAAATTGTCCTCGACTTTCTGAAGTATGAGGAGCATAACTGGAACATTTGTGTGGATCTTAAAATGGTAAATTTCCTGCTAGGACAACAGAGAGGTTTCATAAAGTATCCTTGCTTTCTGTGTTTGTGGGACAGCTGAGCTTGGGAGAAACACTGGACACAGAAGGAGTGGCCAAAACGTGAAGCTCTGGAAGTAGGGATGCAAAATATTATGGATGAACCTGTAGTTAATTGAGACAGGATCATTTTCCCCCCACTTCATATCAAACTTGGCTTAATGAAGCAGTTTGTTCAGGCTTTGAATAGAGAAAGTGGATGCTTTCAACATTATATTTCTGCTTTTCTTGCCTTGTCTTTCGAGAAGATAAAAGCGGGTGTATTCGATGGACCTCAAATTAGAACCCTCATACATGATGAAAAATTTGCCAGGAAGATGAATAAGGAGGAGTGTCGTAAGCCGATCCACAACTGCTGGCTAACAAGGTCACAGCAGGAAAAGATCCACAACTGCTGACTGACAAGGTCACAGCAGGAGAAGATCCACAACTGCTGGCTGACAAGGTCACAGCAGAAAAAGATCCAAAACTGCTGATTGACAAAGTCACAGCAGAGAAGACCAATGGCTGCTGGTTGACAAAGTCACCACAGAGAAAAGGCACGATACTTCCCCCTTTGACCTTTTGAATTAATTTGGCCTTATATCCCCCCTTTTCTGGGTGTGTGCTATCATTGATGGCACAGGGATAATAGCACCGTGCTTTCCCTGCAGATTCGTAGTAATTTCTTTGGAAATGAGACAGAGGGTGTGAGTTCCACAGAAAAGCCTGTAAGCCCCTTTGCCTGGGCTCATAGAAATAAGAGGCTGGCTATGATATCCCTCAAAAAAGGTTAAGTTTGTAGGAGAATTTCTTCTTATTAATCATGTTATAAAAAATAGATTGTGACTTATGACTAGGTAGGAAACAGTAACTATACACAGAAGCACCTTTCAACCTTCACTTAATTCATTACTTTACCTCCCTAGCCTTTTCATGTGGTAGAGTAGAGAAACTTTCCTTTCTTCTTGCATACCTGATCTGCAGGTAATGGAACACTCTGAGAAAAATAAAGTTAGAACTTAACTAGTGTATGAATATAGTAGATAAATAAAATTTGACAAGACAATAGAATCTTAGGTAAGGTAGAGTTATTAATCAGTACTGACCTTTTAGAAGTTTGTACCAATATTGTTATTGCTATTCAAGTTATTGTATAACTGTACTTTGAATGACTTACCACCTGATTTATAGCTTATAGAAATGAACTAACTGTTGCCTAGAAATATGTAACCATAGTGAAACAAAACAATGATTAATCAATGTATTCTGAATACCATGTGATTGTAACTTAGTGTGTCTGTATAAAAATAAAGCTAGACCAGCCATTGGCAGAGATGCCTGGCAGTAAACGCTAAAGAGAAAAAAGAATTCAGCTCTCTCACTCAATTCATGCGGACACCATCTCTTCCTGTGGGACCCCTGGATTCCCCCCGTGGCTGGACCCCGGCAGAGGAGAAAGCAGCATGGCAGTCTTTTGTGGCAGTTACAAAGAACTTCCTTGGCAACAAAAAACATAAAACTATGAACTTCTGGTTCAAAGGATGCTGTTGGCTTTCCGTGACACTGGATGTAACATGAGCGTTAAGATTCACTTCCTGAACAGTCACCTTGATAAGTTTCCCGAAAATCTTGGAGCTGTTAGTGATGAGCAGACTACTGCTGAACGAGATTGTCCTCAACAAGTACACAAATGCAAGAGCTAGAAACGCAAATTTTTGCCTGAATAGAATTTAAATAAGTTTTGCGCAAATTTTATGGTTAAAATAAATGTTTTAATATGTTCTATTTTGAAATTGTAGACAAATTCTGATGTAATCATATCTTTCAGTGTGTTAGTGTGTTTACTGCATTATATAAATTATTCTATTTTCACAAAGATGATGCCCAAGAAGACATTCTACTTCATTATGTTAAACTAAATGCTGAAAATTTTACAATAAGATGAAAACCTAAAATCTTTTTTTTTTTTCATTTTTCCGAAGCTGGAAACGGGGAGGCAGTCAGACAGACTCCCACATGCGCCCGACCAGGATCCACCCAGCATGCCTACCAGGGGGCGATGCTCTGCCCATCTGGGGCGTCGCTCTGTTGCATCCAGAGCCATTCTAGCGCCTGAGGCGGAGGCCACAGAGCCATCCCCAGCGCCCGGGCCATCTTTGCTCCAATGGAGCCTTGGCTGCGGGAGGGGAAGAGAGAGACAGAGAGGAAGGAGAGGGGGAGGGGTGGAGAAGCAGATGGGTGCTTCTCCTGTGTGCCCTGGCCGGGAATCGAACCCGGGACTCCTGCACGCCAGGCTGACGCTCTACCGCTGGGCCAACCAGCCAGGGCCCTAAAATCTTGACTTGCAAAAAAACCTGTAGCTTACAGAAAAAAAACTAATGTCAGATTTGAGATCAGCACACTCGAATTAGGTAAGAACAAGTGTTTTTGTGGATGCAACAAAAATTTTGTTCCCCAGTGATAACAGGTCTTTCTTTTAGAATAAAAATACCCCAGAAAGGTTAAGTACATGTCAGTATGAGTTAGTTTAATAAGACTGCTTTTCTTCTAAAGCTTCACTGACATCTAACGTGCCAAGCAAGCGGGAGTCTAGTCAGGAGAGAGGTTGGGGAGGGACAGGTCATTTTAAAGCAAGGAGTACTGTGGTCTTGGGAGGAGTACCATAGTTGCGGGGCTTGGGCACCAGGGGCTTCCATGTGGGCAGGGTGGAGAGGGCTCCAACCTGCCAGTGCAGCCTGTGACCCATCCGAACACCTACGATGTCAGGGCATCCGACCCTATGGGGCTTCCTTAGGGGACCATCTGCGAAAGTTGTCAGGGGCTGGGGCTCCACCACTTCTCCCTGCCTTGTTCCAGTTTCCCTCTTTTGGAACTTTGGAGTGTGCCCCAGTCCTAGGCCCCAGCTTCCTCGCTGCGTGTGCTCCCAGGGAGAGCCTGCACACCCTTGCTCGGGCCAGAACCAAACCCTTTCTCCACCTCCCTCCAGGAGCTGTGACGTTCAGTTGGGGGTGGAGGTGGAGGGGTTGGAGGAAGTCGTGGTTGATCCATCAGCTCATTGTTTCAACTCCACATTCCCCAGAACAAGTTGGAAGTCCCCTCTCCTGTGATATAATCCAAATAAAAACCCAGACAAAGCTGGCTTAAATGTCTCCTTCACAGGCAGAAAGTGGTGACACTGTGGTTTGGAACAGGGAGCCCATGTTTGCTAACATTAAGTATGAGTGTCCCGGCATTTGGAGTTGACGGTGTGACCTTGCTGGGCTTTGAGTTCCTTTCTCTGCAAACACAAAGGGCGTCGGCCTGGCTGTCCTCAGCCCTGCCCTGCTCTGCCGTTCTTAGAAGGGAGGCACAGGGGTGCTTCTCAGAGGAGACGGGTCCTCGTGGGGAGCGCAACTGTTGGTGGCTTCTGTTCTCTCCTGCGAGGAGACGACCCTTCCTGCCATCAGGGGGCTAGTGGGTTTTCTGTACCTGTGACGTTGGTCAAGGTCGCTTTCTGCCTCAGTCTCTTTAAGGACTCCTCTCCTACTTGCCCATTGCGGATGGCCGTGCGCGTCTGGCCCTTGGCATGCTTGAGGTGCTCTGAGAGCTGTCGGGTGGTGGGGGCCTCTGAGTGCATGGCAGCCTTCAGCCTGCAGTGGAGGGCAAAGGGGTAGTCGTGACCCGGCCTGTGGGCTGTGACCCTGTGGGAGGGCTGTGAGGCGGCGTGCGTGTAGGGAGGCCACGGAGGGCTTCGGTAACACGCAGGGACAAGCCTTTCTTGTGAGCTCTCAGGGTCTTTCCCGTTATCTGCTGATGCTTCTGGAAAATCTCTCCCTGGAGGAGGAAGCTGCCGTGTGCCTTTGAGCTTTGTAGGGTCTGGTTCTGAGGGCTGGCCAGCAGTGGACATCGGTGCTGCCTGAATTGGAATCAGCTGGGAAACGTAAAAACACCCATGTCCCGGGTCATACGGATTCAGACTGAGGAACCCCTGACGTATAGCTAGCACTCATCAAGCCCGGTGGGCTGAGAGTTCTAGAAATAACATGCCCATGAAACACCCTCAGTTACCTCTGGCCCCAGTGTTAGTGTGGGGTTTGTTTAGATGTGGGCGAGAACACCCTCTTGCTGACAATTTCTTGGGCCAGATGTTCAGCCTTTTTATTTCTCAATTTCCCATGTGTAAAATGAGAAGCCAAAACCCCTTTACTAAGTTTGGGGTGACACAGAGGTGACCGAGGGCAAGGTGGTGTCAGAAAAGTCCCCCCGTGAGAACCCTCTGCCCTTCCCTGTGCCTCAGTTTCCTCATATGTGAGAGGAAAGGGTTCTCTGAGGTCAGCTGCAATATTAGAAGAGGTTCGAATTCACACAAAAGACGGACCTGCTTTGAGGGTACACACAATTCAGTGGTTGTAACACCTGGCCTGTCACTATTAACTCTATTTCAAGTGTGAGGGGACATGGTGTCTCAGCCTGAGGGACTAGATGTAATAACTGTGATAACTGGGCTCTAGTCGCCAGGCCTTCCCCCTTCTAGCCTGTCCAACCTTGATAACGAGGAAC
The DNA here is from genome assembly GCF_036850765.1 of Saccopteryx bilineata. Taxonomy (NCBI): domain Eukaryota; kingdom Metazoa; phylum Chordata; class Mammalia; order Chiroptera; family Emballonuridae; genus Saccopteryx; species Saccopteryx bilineata. The sequence goes on along the minus strand of NC_089491.1, from coordinate 385,099,811 downwards.
CCGAGAAGACGGGCCAGGTGGCGCTTTGCCGCGGTTGTGAGACACATCACGGCCCAGTGGCCCGGAACCCCCGCTGCGCTGTCCAATACGGTAGCCGCTGACCACCTGTGGCAGTTTAAACGGAAATTCGCTAACATTAAATGAAATGCAGGATTCAGCGCCTCAGAGGGACTAGCCACCTTTCGAGTGCCACAAGCAGTTAGTAGCTTCTGTGTTGTACAGCACAGACAGACCTTTTCATCCTCACAGTAAGTTCTGTTGGAGGGCAGTGGCCTAGCGTTTGGGCCTGGAGGCAAAGTTTGAAGTCTGGTTCCGCCAGGGCCAGTTTGCTGCTAGGACCTCCTGGTAACCCGCCCCTCACTGCAGAGCCCCAATCGGAGTATTACTGACATCTGGGCCTCGCGCGTGGCCTTCGGAGCACACGGCTCACTTGGTTCCTGCTGCCACTGTCTAGCTGTCTGCCTGTGGGCAGCTTACTCGGCCTGCCTGTCCCCAGTTCCCCTCTCTGTAAAATGAAGATAATGATCATAACCTTAGTTTGAACCACCTCGGAAACAACCGTATTATATAGTTTGATTGAACATTTCCATGGGATTCGAGGGAGGAAGGAATGTCAAGCGCCTAGAGCTCTATCTGGCACAGAATAAACACTCCTGTGTTAGTATCAGTGCCGTCGCCATCCTCAGCCACGTCCCTGAGGGCCCTCACCCCATGAGCAGAGAATGGCCGCTGGCCTCCCGGGGCTCCACCCGAGCGACCCCTAGCAAGGTTCCTGCTCTGCCCTCGCTGTTCCTTGCTGTTCCTCGCCTCTCCCTCCCGGCCCAGCTTCCATCTTGTCATCTCGAGGTCAGCACAAAGCTTGTGAAACTGCTTGAAAGTCCACTCAAGGGTCAAGGAGGAACGAAGCCCCAGTCCAGCGTGAAGGACAGCAGGAGGAAAGAGTGAGGCGGTTTTCTGCTCAGCGCAGTAGGCACTCTTGTTCGTCCGCTTCTCTCGCTTGACTACGGGCTCCCTGAGGGCAGGGACCCTGTCTGCACTGCTAATTCTGGAACTGCCAACCTCAACGCGTGGTTGGCAGCTGGCTGCCTCTGCGGGTCCCCTGTGGGATGCCTGGAAACCTTCAGATCCTCTGATAGGGTTGTATCAGTCCCTACCCACCCGGGGGCAGCTGCTGATCTCATCATACCTTTGACTTTCTTGGACCATTGCTTCTGACCCAATGGGTCCAGCTGGCTGGCTGGAGCCGCCTGGGGCTTACAGGTGTGCTACACCTCCCACCACCCTGAGCCACTCCGACTGAGGTCAAGGAAACACTCAGCAGACGAAAGCTCCGCGCCCAGAGGCCAAGCTAGGACAGGCTGACACTCTAGGTCTCCCTGTGGGGTCAGCTGAAGCTAGACCTTAAACCACATCCTTCTTAGCTCCTTTCTCTTACGTCTTTGCTCCCCTCACTCCATTCCAGCTTTCTGGCTCCCTGATCAGACAGCGGCATGTGAACCCAGGTGTCAGGCTCTGCTTCTAGGACCTGACCTAAGTCAGTCGATAGGAGTTGAATAGAGACCTCCTATCTGCAGGCTTTCTGACACTCTGGAACCATGACCCAAGAAAACACCAGCCATGCTGAAGGAAGTGCTTACGGGATCAGATTAGACATCCTCTTCAAAGTAACCCATAGGATGAGGATTTTAGGAGTTGTGGGTTTATTGCACTTGCCTGACGTGGGCTCCGAGGAGGGCAGGTGGAAGGGCAGGCTGTCTAATTGCTTTGGCTCATTGGCTTGTCAGGGCCAGCCTAGATGTGCTTGTTGTTAACAGGGAGCCTAGGAAGGGCAGTGGGCTGTGTGCACGTGGCTCATGTACCTGGTCCGGGAATCCAGGAAGGCCTTGTTGACTTGGAACTGGACCTGGCTCACAGCATCGGAGATGACAGTAGTCCCGGTGGCCTGTGCTGGGAGACAGAGGCTCAAACACTGGGGTGTCAGACTCAACTGCCTCAATGCCCTTTCCTTCTTTCTCCCTCTTTCTCAGCCATTTACCTACTCTCAGCACCTCTCCAACCTGAGCAGACAGAAGATCAAGACCAGGAAACCAGCACGAGAATCCTCAAGGACAAAAGCACAGAGTGAGGAGAACAGTCTATGATCCTCAGTAAGATGTCAAAACTGGTCTCCAGGGATGGGGTTAGGAAGGTGTGTGTCTGCTCAGATGGGCCCAGGATGCTGGGCTGTGGGGATTTTTCTGGTTCTTGAGTCCACTAATGTCCAGGGATGGGGTTAGGAAGGGATGTGTCTGCTCAGATGGGCCCAAGACGCTGGGCTGTGGGGACTTTTCTGGTTCTTGAGTCCACTACTATCCAGGGATGGGATTAGGAAGGTGTGTGTCTGCTCAGATGGGCCCAGGATGCTGGGCTGTGGGGACTTTTCTGGTTCTTGAGTCCACTACTGTCCAGTGATGGGATTAGGAAGGTATGTGTCTGCTCAGATGGGCCCAGGATGCTGGGCTGTGGGGACTTTTCTGGTTCTTGAGCCCACTACTATCCAGGGATGGGATTAGGAAGGTATGTGTCTGCTCAGATGGGCCCAGGATGCTGGGCTGTGGGGACTTTTCTGGTTCTTGAGCCCACTACTATCCAGGGATGGGATTAGGAAGGTATGTGTCTGCTCAGATGGGCCCAGGATGCTGGGCTATGGGGACTTTTCTGGTTCTTGAGTCTACTACTATCCAGTGATGGGATTCGGAAGGTGTGTGTCTGCTCAGATGGGCCCAGGATGCTGGGCTGTGGGGATTTTTCTGGTTCTTGGTGAACCCTTGAGCAAGTCCATCAAGGACTTAGCAGAACACTAGGACTCTGAAGTAAGAGAGAGATGAGATTCCTTTTTTTCTACTCATATTGGGGTCTGGGGTGGAGTGGGCATGATGTATTCTCTGAACAAGGAGAGTATAGTGGTTTAAATAGTATGTCCCCCAAATAAATACCTGAACAGAACCTCAGAACGTGACCTTATTTGGAAACAAGGTCCTGACAGATATAATGAATTGAGATAAGGTTATACAGGTGCAGGATTACCACCTCCAATGACTGGTGATTTTACCACAAGAGGAGAGGACTCACAAAGGATACAGAGAAGACAGCCATGTGAAGACACAGGCAGAGACTGGAGGGATGCTGCTGTAAGGCAGAGAGACCCAGGGTTGCCAGGAGCCACTGAAGCTGGAAGAGACAAGGACGGATTCTCCTCTCAAGGCTTCAGAGGAGCGTGACCCTGCTGACCCTTTGATTTTGGACTTCCAACCTCCTGAACTGTAGGAGAGTAAACTTCTGTTGTCTTAAGCTAACCAGTTTGTGGTCCGTTGTTACAGCAGCCCAGGAAAGCAATGCAGGGAGACACTTACCACTTGTGGCGGGCGCTGCCGCGTGGAGCAGAGTCAGAAAGCTAGGAGACCTGGGACATGAGGAGGGACCCGCATCGCTGAAACAAGATCTGGACCCCGGTGTGAGCCTTGTAGAGGCCCCACGGGAGGGACCAAGTCACAGAAAGGGGAAGGTGATGCCGAGAAGCCCAGGGGACACCCGGCACCCTGACATTGGAGCAGAGAAGGGGAAGCTACAATCACCAGCATCTACCACAGGGGCAGGCCCGTGCTAAGGGCCAGGAAAAGCAGTGGAAGGGAACTCAGGCACTGGGGTCTGGAGGTCCTGAGCTGCAGTTCTGCACTTGCTCTAACGAGCTCTATGACATTGGGCAGGTCACTTAATATCTCTGGGTCCCTGGCCTGCCACGTGAGCAGGGTTAGACCAAGTGACCCAGGATTTTCAATTCTGCTCAGACAGCCCGTGACCCAAGATCCTGCACCAAGCTTGCCACTTGCCTTGAAGGGAAATGTTGTGAAACCTAGAATAAGTCTGTGGGGTTCCCCTCCCTCTGCCCACTCAGGGTGTATTGCTCCCTGCAAGCTGTCCTCCTCTCGCCCCACTCCAGGGGCACGCACCCCAGAAGCGGCCAGTCAGCTCCTCCCTTCAGAACGGGCAGGGGCTTCACCCTCCCTCAATAAACCAATCTGATGGGAACAGAGAACTGAACATGTGGTGAAGCTCAGACTCCTCTGAGCTAGGACATCCCAGCTTTCTCATCATGACCTTGAACTCTGATCCTAAATCATCAGACTAAAACTTGTGCAGCTCTGTTTGCTTAGGAGAGGCTTAGAGGCTTAGCGTATTCGTTAGGTTTGAGGAATAGACCCCAAATAGCTTCTGAGGAGATTCCAGCTCCAGCGTAGAGGTGTCCGTTTGCAGAAGGAATGCCCACGTGCTCAGGCTATGCTCTGGGCAGGCCCTCAGCCTTCACAAGAGGGCACAAGTCCTCCCCTCGGTGTGGGTTCACTGGTGGACACCAGAAACCCACCAAGGAGAACATTCTCAGATTGGCTGCCTCCTCCATATCTACTCGAGGCTCCCGATGAGAAATCCTAGTTGCCGAGCTTTGCCCGAGAGAGCACACAGGCAACCTTCCGGACACTGGATAAGATGTCCTGGCTTAGGCCAGACCAGAAGAGGAGAACCGTACCTCTGGCCCAGGTCATTTCGGCCTCTCTCGCATTCCCCCAACCTTTTTCTCTGCTGTTTTATAATCCTCCTAATGATTTTTATCTTATTGAATGTACTTTGTATAAGCTAATTCTAGAAAGAAAAAAAAAAAAGGCAAGGTATAAATAAATACCTCTCTGGCCAAGATTCTCCTTAGCACTTTTTTTCCCAAAGAGGAGTTCTCAAAGAGCTTGACCCCTCAGTGGGTTCCTGTCCTTACACCTATACAGACCCGACTAGAACCAGAGTCCTCCTCTTTGTGACTTGAGGAGACCATTGAGCCAGCAGAAACCTGCCTTTTCAGGCAAACGAAGATGATGGTTTTGGAGTAAAAGGTATCTCACACACACACACACACACATTTAATTGTGGTAAAAACACATAGCATAAAATTTTCTATTATAACCACTTTTAACCACACAGGTCAGTGGAGACAAGTATATTCACATTGTTTTACAACAGGTCTCTAGAACTATTTCATCTTGCAAAACTGAAATTCTATACCCACTAAACACTAACTCCCCATTTCCCCTCTTCCTAGCCCCCGGCAACTGTCATAGCATTGATTTTTTTAAAGAAGGCTGGTGGGTACACAAGTATTCATTATACTATTCTTTCAATGATTAATGTAATTCATAATAAAAACAAAAAAATAAGAGGTTAATCTATGGAAAAGGAAAAAAGCATCATCTGAGATAGACTGAAGAGAAAAATATAGCCGAAGACGTGGAAGTTGAGAAAACTGAACAGGAAAAATAACCTTAGATTCTCATTTTCCTCTCCTGTCCTTGGAACAGCCTTCCTAGTCCTCTCACTGGGCAGCTGTGGGGGGAGGGAGAGATTACCTCAAGGCCAAAACTAAATTATTTTCCACCTGTTTGTCAAGTTTCCTGGTGGGTACAAAGCAAAGATGTAGGACAGAAAGCAGAGCCAGGCAAGTACAGGTCATGCCACTGGGACAAGTGAATGAAAAGGCCCTGGGGGACACTGTCTGCAGCCAGAGACAGGGCGGAGGGCTGTAAGTGTCCCTGGAGGGGGGACGCTAGCTACAAGCAGGGCGGAGGGCAGAAGACATGGGGCTTCGGACTATGAGTCCAACAGGAGGCTTCTGTGATGTTTGGGTGTTTACCTCCATTCCCATCACCACGCTCAGTGCAGAATCATTTCCCAAGCCCTTTAATTGGTGGCAAGGCCTGGTGATTTCCCTGGGACGTGAGGCACTGTCTAGAGGCAGAGCCACAACCTCTGCCCCTCAAATGCCAGGCTGGTCCTGAGTCCCCTGCCTCTCTTCCCACTCTTCCCTGTGCAGTGCCTGGCAAACTCTTATTCATTCTTCAAACCTCAAGCCGAATGCCACCTTCTCTGTGAAGTGTACCAGACTTCTCCAGGCCAATTTAGGTCATTTCTTTCCTTTTTTCTTTTTTTGTCTTCCCACAGTACTTTAACTCAGATCTCATATTACTGTTTTCACATCTGTCTTCCCTATCAGACCACGAGCTCCTCAAGAGATAGGTCGTATTTGTTTTTGTTTTTCCAGCACCCAAGCCTAGCGTCAGTGCTGAATGGGTGCTGGGTACAAGCTCAATAAATGCAACTGCTAGAGCAGAAAAGTTCAGCATCTGGATAGCGCAGTGGGGGAGAGTGTGACCCTTCCTTAGCAGGCTTCTCATACATTGATGCGCCCACTGATGACCTGCAGATTCAGACTCAGGAGGTCAGACAAGGGGCCCGAGAGTTTGTACTTCCAACAAGCTCCTGTGCAATGCCAACGCTCCTGGTCCACAGACCGCACGCTGAGAACCTAGGCCTTCCGGCATCTGGCTGTCAGACTCGCTGAGAAATCACCCAGGAGACTGCAGAAAGGCTGGGAAGGGAAGGGAATAAGCGGGGTTCTTCTTCATGAATGGCGAGGTCTTCGTTGAGGGAGGTGGATGAGCCAGTAGGAAAACCAACAAACACCCCAAAACCCCAAAGAATGCGCTATCTCATCTTTTGAGCAGCTCCAGGATCGAGGAGAACGAGGTGGAGATAGCTCTCATCAAGCTGTCTACAGCAGAAACAATCCTCTATCTCAGCCACGGGGTTTAGGACGTCCAAGCACATATAAAACAACATGATTAAACCACATCATTCTCCCTAAAATGAAACCCATCTAATATTGCTTCAATTCATACACTTGATTGAGAGCTAACTGTCCAGAGGGCACTGGAGACACCTGGGACTAGACATTCAAGGATAACTAGCTGTTCGGCTCTGCTGTGGGTGGCGGACATGAGACGCTGGAAACAGGATGAAGACCTTATAGCCCGGGCTTAGGAAACCCTTTAAAACACTGATATGGGCCCTGGCCGGTTGGCTCAGTGGTAGAGCATCGGCCTGGCGTGTGGGGGACCCGGGTTCGATTCCCGGCCAGGGCACATAGGAGAAGCGCCCATTTGATTCTCCACCCCCCCCTCCTTCCTCTCTGTCTCTCTCTTCTCCTCCCGCAGCCAGGGCTCCATTGGAGCAAAGATGGCCCGGGCGCTGGGGATGGCTTCTTGGCCTCTGCCCCAGGTGCTGGAGTGGCTCTGCTTGCAGCAGAGCGACACCCCGGAGGGGCAGAGCATCACCCCCTGGTGGGCAGAGCATCGCCCCTGGTGGGCATGCCAGGTGGATCCCGGTCAGGCGCATGCAGGAGTCTGTCTGACTGTCTCTCCCTGTTTCCAGCTTCAGAAAAATACAAAAAACAAAAAAACAAAAGAACCCCCCAAAACACTGATATGTTCATAGGACATCACACCAGTCTCAGGTGAACAGTCTCAGGAACACACAGGATCATTCTGTTGCTATCTCCCTCCCAACTTTCTGTGTGCCCAGAACACGTGGGTGAGAGGTTTGTGGTACCTTGAAGCCCTAGGACTTTATAATTCTGTGAGTTAGTTTCAGACTCAGAAAAGCCCCTTAGCCCTACAATGGATTTAATCACAGTCTCCCTAACACCAAGCAGGAATAACCTGCCATCGTAGCTGTCAAATCTGGCGCCAGAAAATACCCAGCAAATCCAAATCCAGTCATAAGCTTTCTGCGGAGCCTATAGGAAACTTCACCAACTTTGCAGAAACCAGGAAAGATGAAAGTTAATGGTTCTTTTTTTTTTTTTGTATTTTTCTGAAGTTGGAAACAAGGAGGCAGTCAGACAGAATCCCGCATGCGCCCAACCGGGATCCACCCGGCATGCCCACCAGGGGCGATGTTCTGCCCATCCACAGCATCGCTCTGTTGCGACCAGAGCCATTCTAGTGCCTGAGTCAGAGGCCATAGAGCCACCCCCAGCACCAGGGCCAACTTTGCTCCAATGGAGCCTAGGCTGTGGGAGGGGAAGAGAGAGACAGAGAGGAAGGAGAGGGGGAGGGGTGGAGAAGCAGATGGGCGCTTCTCCTGTGTGCCCTGGCTGGGAATCGAACCCGGGACTCCTGCACCCAGGCTGATGCTCTACCACTGAGCCAACCAACCAGGGTCGAAAGTTAATGATTCTTACTTGCCAAATGCCTCCGTCTCCTGTAGCAGCCAGGGGAGTCGCTCTGCTTAGAGGAACTGGTCTTGGATAACTTCTTCCAAGAATTTCTTTCTGGGAAAGGCCAGAAGGAAAGATTTTGAGGGACTGATGTGACTTGGAAGACTGGTTTAGGCTTAGCAGGGAACACCCTTTGACTCTAGGCAGATGCGTGAGAACACTGCAGAAGGGTTGATGCAATATCGCTGACTCTGGGTGAAGCGGGTCCTCTTCCCATTTCCCAGGTTACATACGTGGTCCTGATGCAGTCATAGAAGGCAAAACTCCAAACTCCGAGCAGGCAGTCCCTCATATGCCCCTCACAGGATCTGAATTACTCTTAAAATTAGAAACAAATAAATGGCTCTCTTTCCCCATTCATTTACTCTCCACTGTGTGGTCTCTTCCTTACCTTTTACCCAATCCATTGTGGAAGCCAATAAATAGAGTAATCTTTTGGATTTAAAGTGATTTTTTATTTTTATTGCATTTTTCCAAAGTGAGAAGTGTGGGGGGGGGGACAGGCAGGCAGACTCCGGCATGTGCCTGACTGGGATCCACCCGGCAAGCCCACCAGGGGGCGATGCTCTGCCCATCTGGGGCATTGCTCCATTGCAACTGGAGCCATTCTAGTGCCTGAGGCAGAGGCCATGGAGCCATCTTCAGTGCGGGGCAACTTTGCTCCAATGGAGCCTTGGCTGCGGGAGGGGAAGAGAGAGATAGAGAGAAAGGAGAGGGGGAGGGGTGGAGAAGCAGATGGGCGCTTCTCCTGTGTGCCCTGGCTGGGAATCGAACCCAGGACTTCCACACGCTGGGCTGATGCTCAACGGGCCAAGGCCTAAAGTGATATTTAAATTTGACATTTTTCCTTTTTTGGTCCAAATTTCAAAATAATGCCACTTTTTGGACACTAGAGAGGTAAGAAGACACTTGGACTTGATGTCAGGCAGTGGGTCTCGTCTCTGCCTCTGTCATTTATGTCTCTTCACAAGTCACATTACCTCTGCTGCCTCATATGCTCTAGTTGCAAAATCGATAGTTGGCTTAGATCAGGGGTCGGGAACCTTTTTGGCTGAGAGAGCCATGAACACCACATATTTTAAAATGTAATTCCGTGAGAGCCATACAATATGTTTAACACTAAATACAAGTAAATGTGTGCATTTTATGTAAGACCAACACTTTTAAAGTACAATAAGTCTCTGAATTCTTTTTAATAACGTTGTTATGCTGTTGCTAACCAATGATGAATAAAGTACTCCTTACCATTAATGCGACTTCTGGTGCTGCATGGTTTTGCTGATGGCTTTGTAGTCTGGTTGATACATGGTAAGGTTAAGCTTCATGCAGGCATTGAGACTTCCACCCATTAAACGTGATCGTAGGTTGGCCTTAACGTTCTTTAGATGTGAGAAAGACTGCTCACATGCATATGTAAAGCCAAACATTGTCAGCACAACAATACACACACGCTGCAGTGTGTGGTATGTGATGGGAAGCGCGTTCCAAGTTTTGACAATCAGCTGGTCCGCGGGTTGAAGTTTTTTCATTTCTCCCCATTTGTGTTTGCTCGCCAACTCTGCTTGCTGTCGTGCAAGTCTTTCCAGATCTTCATTCAGTGACTTGAACTTATTCACCCACATGCCTGAGGCCTTCAGGTCAGCAGCTTGTAGCTCAAAATCTCTGATGGAGACACCAGGGATGTAACTCAGGTTGGCGCTGTCTACTGCACACTCGTTTGGATGGGTGATGAACTTAAAAAGATGAGTGCACTCACGAAATTCTCCAAAGCGCACTTTGAATGACTGCAGGAGATTAGATGTGAAGGCTGCCAGCTGCTGGAGATCAAGATGTTAAGCAGGGTCACTTGCTGTGCATGCATCTCTAAACTCCCCCAGTTTTTCAAAGTGTAGTAAATGACCTGTTTGAATGTCAGCAATGAAGAGTTCCAGCTTGTTTTCAAATGCAAACACTGCTTGTTGAAGGGATAAGACTGTATTTCCAACACCTTGCATTTTCACATTGAGCAGGTTCAGATGTTCAGTCATGTCCATGAGATAGTAGAACTTCAGGAGCCACTCAGTGTTAGCTAACTCAGGATGCTCGACATTTTTCATTTCAAGAAAAGTCTGGCCTGACCAGGCGTTGGTGCAGTGGATAGAGCATCAGACTGAGATGCAGAGGACCCAGTTTCGAGACCCCAAGGTTGCCAGCTTGGTGCGAGCTCATCTGGTTTGAGCAAAGCTCACCAGGTTGGACTCAAGGTCGCTGGCTCGAGCAGGGGTTACTCGGTCTGCTGTAGCCCCACAGTCAAGGCACATATGAGAGGGCAATCAATGAACAACTAAGGGAAGAAGGGGCCGGCCTTTGAGCGACAGCAATGCAAGATGGCAGCCACCACAGGCTCGGGAGTAAAAGTCCCTCGCAATTTTCAACTGTTGGAAGAACTCAAAGAAGGCCAGAAAGGAGTAGGAGATGGCACAGTTAGCTGGGGTCTAGAAGATGACGAAGACATGACACTTACAAGATGGACAGGGATGATAATTGGGCCTCCAAGAACAATTTATGAAAACTGAATATACAGCCTTAAAATAGAATGTGGACCTAAATACCCAGAAGCACCCCCCTTTGTAAGATTTGTAACAAAAATTAATATGAATGGAGTTAATAGTTCTAATGGCGTGGTGGACCCAAGAGCCATATCAGTGCTAGCAAAATGGCAGAATTCATATAGCATCAAAGTTGTCCTGCAGGAGCTTCGGCGCCTAATGATGTCTAAAGAAAATATGAAACTCCCTCAGCCACCTGAAGGACAGTGTTATGGCAATTAATCAAAAAGAAAACCACAGGCCCACCCCTCCCCCCATTCGATTTAAGCAGTCTTCATTTTCCACAGTAGTAAATTTTCTAGATACGTCTTGTAGACCTCAAAGTACTGGAAAGGAAGTTCCCATTCAAAGGCAGTTTATCTTAAGATACTGTAAATGATACTAATTTTTTGTCCATTTGAAATATATAAGTTGTGCTATAACAAAAAATAAAAATAAACAACTAAGGTGTCGCAACCAAAAACTAATGATTGATGCTTCTCATCTCTCTCCGTTCCTGTCTGTCCCTATCTATCCCTCCCTCTGACTCTGTAAAAAAAAAAAAAAGAGAAGTCCAGATTTTGCTCAGACAAGCTGCGAAATGGCTGAGCACCTTCCCTCTTGACAACTAACGCACATTGCTGTGCAGAAGCAGACCAGGGTAATTATTCCCAACTTCATCCAGCAGTGTTTTAAACCGGCGATCATTTAAAGTTCAGGCAACAGTAAAGTTGACCACCTGAATGATCAGCAACATCACCTCACCAAGCTGCTCGCCACACATCTGAGCACAAAGCACCTCCTGATGTAGGATGCAGTGAAAACTTAGGATGGGTCTCTTTTCATGTTCACGAAGAAGCGCTACGAATCTTCTGTTTTTCCCCACCATGCACGGAGCACCATCAGTACACACTGAAACATATTTATCCCATCAGTAGATTTTTTTCTTTAGCGAACTCAGTGAAAGACTTGAATAAATTCCTCCCTCTTGTTGTCTCTTTCATAGGCAAAACAGCAAGACTTTCCTCACGCAGTGTGTCACCGACAGCATACCTTGCAATCACGCTGAACTGGGATAAATGGCTTATGACGTTGACTCATCCAAAGTGAGAGAAAAGTATGGTGCTGCATTTATGTCCTTCACTTGTGTTGCCTCAATTTGATTTGCCATCATGATGGTACGATCGTGAACAGTTCTTGCTGACAGAGGCATGTCTTTTATTTGTTTGATTATCTTGTCTTTATCCAAAAAATCTTCAAAAAGTTCATTGGGAACATCAAGCATGAATGTTTTGGCACACTCCCCATCTGTGAATGGCTTTCTGTTTCTCACAATTGCTAAAGCACCAGAAAAGCTAGCCGAATTCCAGTCACCTTGTTGGGTCCAAACACGGAGTTGCTGCTGACTAGCTTGCACTCTGCACAGTAGCTCTTGACATGCTTTCTTCCTGCTGTCTCCCGCTGAATATTTTGATGCAAATGTAGTAAGGCGTGTGTCGAAGTGCCGCTTTATATTTGACTGTTTCATCAATGCAATTTTATCATTGAATATTAGACACACTGCAGAACCTGCTCTCTCCACAAAGGCGAATTCCTCTGTCCATTCCTGCTGAAAAGTGCGATACTCCTCATCTTTTTATCTTTTAGCCATTATCTTCATCAAAGGGTTTCTACAATTAGCTAGCTGACTACTTGATTAAAAGGAGGGAAGTTTACTTCCTGACTTCACAAAAACTCATGTACATTATGCATTATCCAATAAAAATTTGGTGTTGTCCCAGAGGACAGCTATGATTAGCTCCAGCCACCCACAACCATGAACATGAGTGGTAGGAAAGAATGGATTGTAATACATGAGTGCCGGGGTCCAGCCCGGGGGGAATCCAGGGGTCCCACAGGAAGAGGCGGCGTTGATGCTAATTGAGTGAGAGAGCCGAATTCTTTTTTCTCTTTAGCATTTACTGCCAGGCATCTCTCCCAATGGCTGTTCTAGCTTTATTTTTATACAGACACACTAAGTTACAATCACATGGTATTCAGAATACATTGATTAAGCATTGTTTTTGCATATTTCTAGGTAACAGTTAATTCATTTCTATAAGCTATAAATCAGGTGGTAAGTCATTCAAAGTACAGTTATACAATAACTTGAATAGCAATAACAATATTGGTACAAACTTCTAAAAGCTCAGTACTAATTAATAACTCTACCTTACCTAAGATTCTATTGTCTAGTCAAATTTTATTTATCTACTATATTCATACACTAGTTAAGTTCTAACTTAATTTTTCTCAGAGTGTTCCACCACCTGCAGGTCAGGTATGTAAGAAGAAAGGAAAGTTTCTCTACTCTACCACATGAAAAGGCTAGGGAGGTAAAGTAATGAATTAAGTGAAGGTTGAAAGGTGCTTCTGTGTATAGTTACTGTTTCCTACCTAGTCATAAGTCACAATCTATTTATTCTAACATGATTAATAAGAAGGAATTCTCCTACAAATTTAACCTTTTTTGAGGGATATCATAGCCAGCCTCTTATTTCTATGAGCCCAGGCAAAGGGGCTTACAGGCTTTTCTGTGGAACTCACACCCTCTGTCTCATTTCCAAAGAAATTACTACGAATCTGCAGGGAAAGCACGGTGCTATTATCCCTGTGCCATCAATGATAGCACACACCCAGAAAAGGGGGGATAAAAGGCCAAATTAATTCAAAAGGTCAAAAGGGGAAGTATCGTTGTGCCTTTTCTCTGCTGTGACTTTGTCAACCAGCAGCCGTTGGATCTTCTTCTGCTGTGACCTTGTCAGTCAGCAGTTGTGGATCTTCTTCTGCTGTGACCTTGTTAGCCAGCAGTTGTTGATCGGCTTCCGACACATGAGAATGTTTTATATTTTTAATGTTATTATTTTTTTATTAAAGACTTGTCTGCGAGCCAGATGCAGCCATCCAAAGAGCCACATCTGGCTCGCGAGCCATAGGTTCCTGATCCCTGGCTTAGACGATTTTTAGGATTCTATGATTTCACGCCTTCCATAGGGTGGCCCATTAAGAAACACCAATATCCGGGAGCTTATTGATTTAAAGCACAAGCATAATGTATGCCATCCCTACCTCAATGACTTGGAAATGTCAAGTTCATTAGATCCATGCAGGAAGGAAACAGGAAGGGTCCAAGCAAATAAAATTTCATGAAAGTGTATTTTACTGACAGACAATTTAAAACGTAAGCCTCTTTGTGAAATTATACTTTGGGTTGAAAATTTCTGGGGGACTGTCAGAAATGCATCAACCAAAAACCAAACCCCTGGGTTTACTTTCTAAAAAATGATGTCCTTTTCTCTAGCTGATGGAACGTAGTTAAAAGCCGCTTCTCTTGTGATGGGTCCAGGCAAATGAGCTGGGCATTCCAGAGCAAGGCAGGTGGCCAGGCAGGTGAGTGAGGGACTTTAGGCTCTTCTTGTTTTCTTAGAAAGACAATTCCACTCCTCAGCCAAGCATTGCTTTTCTTTGACCATTGTCTAAATTCTGCAACGTGCTTCTTAAGGCTCAGTCTTCCAGGCTAATGAAGCTGTGTCTTTACCTAGTTGGTTCTAACTGATTTCAAGATGGAACTTCCTTGTGGAAGACCTGGTGGGCTAATACTGCTTTCCTGTGTGCAATACAGTGAGATACTGGGGTTGGGGTAAAAGTAAAATGCAGGTCTTCGGTCTCTGGGTTTTAATCGTGTGATGACAAGATACGATATGTCCCAGGTTTAAACTTTTTGTGTTGGGCAGGGATGTGTCGGCTTCGGATCAGTGTGGTCCTTCCTTTGTTTCTTGGCATAAAACATCCCTGGAGGCAGTCACCATGGACATGCCATTGTCCTACGGTTAGTTTATATTTGCAGAGCTTTGCTGACACGTGGTGACATGTGTTTCCCGGATCTAGCTTAATCTAGTTAAATATGTTTAGGACAGTTAGATGTCTCCCCATTAAGAAATGGAAAATTGATACTGGAAGACAGAAAGTTCAGTAAACGGCTATAAAAGCCAATAGCTCCTTATGTATCAGCACAGAGATTTCAAGAAATTTTAGTAATAGCAGCAGCAGCAGCAGGAAGTACCCAATGAACATAGAATCCATCCTTGACTCATGGCAACACACACACACACACACACACACACACACACACACACACTTTCCAGGAATTCACATTTTATAAATGAGGCTGACCTTGGACATGGTTGATTCTCTTCTGTCCCCTTCTGGAAGGAGAATTCTGCATGCTATACATGAAATTTTTGGCTGATCAATGGGACATTCATGGCCAGTGACAAAGTGTTCATTCTGTTTATATGAGGTGATCATAGCTCTCACACTGGGCCAGGGCCTGCCAGTCATCCCTACCATTACAAATGTCATATTCCTTTGGAGCCTAGCCAGTTCCTTCCTCAGCTGTCCGAGACCCCAGCTCCCACTGACCTGGCTGTAATTCACAGCTTGACAGGTTATTTTTTTTCCTGGCTATAATGCATTTCCTCTTGCTGGTTTCCAAGAACACCAAACAAATAGACTTCTTGTCTCCACCATGGCTCCACATGCCAATGTCTACCTCTCTGGGACTCATCCATCTGTTCTATCACAGAGACGGGAGGAACCCAGGCACTCTGGCATAAACCATCAGGGCTTCGGAGGGGTGTTGGAGAGGACAATGTTTCTCTGAATGGCGTCTCAGGGTAACACAGGCCCTTAGGGAAGGATGGGAACATTGCCAGGCAGGCCCCTTCAGACTGAGAATTAATTTGTGGAAGAGCAAAATGTCTGGGACAGTTTGTGTATCTCCCTCAACAGACAGGAAACGGCTCTGCTGTCTTCTCTAAGTACTTTTTAGAGGGAGGAGTCCTCAGATGTTTGATGGCTTCTGAGATTAGCATAACATCAAGGATCTGAGCAACATTCCCAGCATCAATGAGTTTTTTCAATTAGCCACAGAGTGTTGGGGACTGAGGTCTTGTTCAGGGCAGCCCCAGGAGCCCCCTGGTGGAGTGGGCACACTGTTGCCCCTCCCTTCCCTTCATTAATCAAACATCTTTTTTTCAGTCAAGACCATTCTTCTGTTTCCCATCCGCGTTCTGTCTCTTCTTCTTTTCTTTTACCTCCCTCCTGGATATTCACTGAGCACCTACTATTATGTGCTTCCTATTTTTACTTTTTCATTCAATCCTTTTTCTTCTCAATTAGCTTTACAAATGATGGCATTTTACAAATTTGCTTTAAATGAAAAAGGTGTCAGATCTGTGCACTGTCTCGTCAGGGCAATGTAGGGATAGGGCTGGGAAAGTGACAGATCTCAGAGCTCAGCCAAGATAATCTGACCCCAAAGAAATTCAGAGGTGATCAGGGTCGGGACAGGAGATACGCTAACTGTCATGTCACAAATAAACCGAGGATTTCAAACTAGAGCCAACCTTGCATTATTATTGTTATTATGTGAGGAGTCTGATGAAATATGTTTTGTGATAAATCCACAGAGAAAATATCATCCCAATAAAATAAATGGTCCCTGTTGCTCAAGCAAGCACACGTGTGTGCACACGCACCACACAGATAAAACAGCAGGTGATACGTGGACATGCAAGGAGCGCCACATTGGGCTTCATAAAGCCAGGCTCTAGGCTGAGCTTGCTGCTCACCGGCCGTGTGACCTTGAGGGAGCCATCTTCATTTGCAGACCTCAGCTTTCTCATCTGTAAAGATAAGTGGGCCCACTAACTAGTTGTGGGGCACCCTTAGGCTCTGCTGTTGGGGAGTATGTTGTGAATCATCAGATCTAGTAGGTCTGAGTACCAAGTCTCCTTCCGCCCCATCGTACAATCTTGTACAAGTCACGTGTCCTCGGATTCTCTCTCCACAAAAAGGGAATCAGAACCCTCTGTTATTCACGTTTAGGACCAGCTGAGATGAGGATTTCTTTCATTCTGAGAAGAATCTTATTGAAGGAGGCAAAGAAAAGTTCTGCTGGGATGTGATCCTTCACTCTGTTACTCTGGTTGGAAACCAGGGAGTCATCCTGGGTGCTTTTGCTCACCTTTTTTCTCTTCTTCTTTCTTCCTCCCATCTCACGTCTCAATCACCAATTCCTATCAACCTGTCCTTCATATGTCTTGTACATCAGTCACTTCCTTGCCATCCTTGCATTGTTGTTCTGTCCTAAATCATCTCAGTTTTGCTCCAATGACACATTCTTCCCGCCGGTCACCCTGCCACCACTGGTCTCCACCCCTCTCCCACAGTGAAGTTTTCACTGCCGAGCTCCCCACGAAGTCTCAGTGTCAGCCAAGGTTTTATCCTGCCTGCCCTCCTATGTCTTCCGTCACACACCACTCCCTTACCCAAGCTCCTCGTTCCACCGAACTAGCCTGCTCCGGTTTCCCCCAGCACTGCTTCCACCCCTGCCCTCCGCCATGCTCCACGCCGGCCTGGTTCTCTCTCTTCTTGTCCCAGTCCAGTGTTTGGCTCGAGCAGCAGCTTTTCCGAAGCCTTTCTGTCTCCCAAGCCCAGAGAGAATTGTATACTGGTTCTCTTTTCCTCTCCTTTTCCTGTTTATTCCTCTTCACACATCCTTCCTGTTGCCCCAAATAGGTCATAAATGCTTCAAGAGCTCTAAATTGCATTGGGCAACTGATCATCTTTGTTTCGATGGTAAAGATAATGACATTGGTGTAAATATTACCTTGCCTTAACGTAGTCATTCAAATCCAAGTTCTTGACAGTCAGTTCTAAAGCTGTTTCTGGAAACCATTACCTAACCTGATTAAAATACTGTGTTTAAAGTGTAGCTAGAGGGTATGGTTTCTGGTTTATTCTCTTATCTCTTCCATTTTCCCCAACTCCAAGCCCCGCTGCACATCCCACACTGCACAGAAACAGAGACAGCCAAGAGAGTATGAGGAACGTCTGAGTCTCAGCCCTTTTACAGTTGGGAGAAACAGCAACTTGAGCCCTCTGTTGAATCTTTTTTTTTTTTTTTTCATATTTCCGAAGCTGGAAACAGGGAGGCAGTCAGACAGACTCCCGTATGCGCCCCACCGGAATCCACCGGCATGCCCACCAGGGGGCGATGCTCTGCCCATCTGGGGCATTGCTCTGTTGCATCCAGAGCCATTCTAGCGCCTGGGGCAGAGGCCATGGAGCCATCCTCAGCGCCCGGGCCAACTTTGCTCCAATGGAGCCTCAGCTGGGGGAGGGGAAGAGAGAGACAGAGAGGAAGGAGAGGGGGAGGGGTGGAGAAGCAGATGGGCGCTTCTCCTGTGTGCCCTGGCCGGGAATCGAACCCGGGACTCCTGCACGCCAGGCCAACAATCTACCGCTGAGCAAACCGGCCAGGGCCCCTTTTGAATCTTAAGGTGGAACTTCAACACCTTTCAGAAGCAACAGGACCCACGTGTCCCAGTCTGGTGAAGTTGTATCCTTCGGTCTCTGGGATGGATGAAGATGGGAGTCCTGAATGGACATCCCTGAGGAGGCACCCACTCCCCTGCTGACTATGCCAACACTGATGGGTGGTGCCCACTGGGTGCCAGGGTGGGTGCTCTCTGGGACTTACTGCAAATGGCTGGGTTCTCACTAGTTCTTCCTGGGGTTCTACCCAGATGATTTGGGGGTGTGCAAGAATAACATGTCTGGAAGATTGTGGTGGAGGCTGGAATGGGGTGAGGTCTACTTTGTGGTACTAGAATCCTATCCTGCTATCCTGCTTTTTTGTTCTTCTTTTAATAGAGGCTTTTCAAGATGTTGTAGACTGTCTTTCTGCAAACAACAAGGAGAGGGCGGTGTTTTTTAAACGCTGCCTCTGCCATACCTCTACCAGGCGCACTGGTACCTCTGACCAGGTACCCCTGAAGGAAACTACAATTTCTTTGATAGCTCACATTTTTTTTTAAATAAAGATTTTATTTCAGAATAGTCTTAGATTTACAGAATTATTGGAAAAATAGTGTTGGGTTTCTGTATACCCACACCCGGTTTCCACTATGGTTACTATCATCTTACATCACTATGAGACATTTGTCACAAATAATTGTTGCATTATTACCAACTCAGAGTTCAAGATCTCACATCTTAAATAAATAAATAAATAAGTCACCTTTTTGTGTCTTGCTCCATAACTTATCTGTGTTTGTTTTTACACAAAAAAATTTTAATTTACTTCACATCAGGTTAAAATGAACACCCTAAGGGTGGTGGACCACACTGAGCCTGTGCTGTGTTCCCTGGGCTACTCCACCCCCCACCCCGAACCGCACCCTGGGAGGTGTCCTTCCCACTTGGGCGGCAGGAGTCTGGGAGAGTGAGCTCAGGGCAGGCTCAGTTCTCTCTGGGTCCTGACAGACCTGTTCAGAGGCTGTACACAGACAGTCGTTGGGTCTGGGATCCTCAACTACTTCTTCTGGCAGACGGGAACAATAACCCCAAGACTTACCATGGTGCCCCTCCCCTGCTACAGAGAAGACCAGCAGTAGATATTCTTTAAATGAATGAATGAAGTGAATTAACTAATAAGTTGTAGAACAAACTCATAACTATCAACTCTTAGGGGCTAAGACAGGATTGCTGAGAATCCTTACAGAAAATAATGTGGATCACCACCTAATTTCAACCCTGATATCTATAATCAAATGATTCTTTTGAGACAATAGCCAAAAACTTAATTCAAAATTATTGCGCAGATGAATATAGACTTTTCAAAAAGTCATTGCTGATTTGGGAACATTCAGTAGACTTGAACAAGATTAAACTTGAAGAATCCTACAGTTGGTAGAAAATTCTGCCACTTATTAGAATTTATTGAAGAGGTTAATTCCTTTGAATTTCTAGGTGAATACCAAGAAAGGGAAGAGCCTGGAAGGTGAACTTTAAAGTCCCTGTATTTCTAAAAGTTGAAATGCCTTCTTGGAGGGGGAGAGGCGATAGAAGTCAAAGTCATCTGAGTCTAACTATTTAGGACACTGTTGCTCCAAGTCTTGACATGTCACTGAAGACCTGGGCTGACCTGTTGGGACACACTGTAGGGAAAATGGAGCTTCCCAAGATAAAAGCAATTAATTATCAGAAGCTGAGTATGTTTCTTGGGAAAAGGTAATTGAAACCAGGCTTTAATATACAAATGAACTGTTTCAGAGGCGGAGCTTCTGAGTACTGCTGACTTATTTTGTTCTCTAACTGACTCCGATAATATCAGTTCGGTAATACCCATGTTGTCCCACCTGTTGCACACAGGCTGGAAGGGGCTGGGAAAAGGTAGGGATGCTCACTCTCTTGGTGCCCTGCCCATGTCCTCTTGACCAGCTGCTGAGCACGTTGACTGTTAACATCTCATACCTGTACCCATCTCAGGATTCCCCTCAGCTGGGAGCTCCCTAGCCTGGAAATGCCTAATAGATTCCATTATGCATCTTTCAGGGAATAGATCAACTCTCCAATGAGACTTGATTACTTCATAATGGAGAATGGTATTTAGAAACCAAGATCTGGGCACTGTGAGTGCTCATTTCTTTTGGGGAGTGACTGCTTCTAGACTGTCTCAGTGGATAGAGCTAGGAACTGTATGTGTGGATACCAACTCATGCATACATAATGTATAACTAAGTCATTTCTGACCCCATATTTTACATAGAGAGGGAGGTAAATGTAGGTTTACAGTTGTGAGTATGTGAAACATAGAGTTTATTCTTGTATTATTATTTATTAATTATTGTATTATTTTCCATATGAACAACTGTAAACCTACTTTTGCCCCACCCTGTATATTTAAATACCCATGAGCTTTTATTCCTTTCTCCAACTATGATCCACATGGTTCATTGTTGCCTTTACCTCTTTCCTTATTAGTAATTTCCTTCTCAGACAGTGAAAAATATGGCTCTAGCTATCTATAATATATTTACTTATTTTTTTTCAACCTTAGTATACATATAGTTTCAGGAAACCTGGACTTACATCCCAGGCTCTATGCTTCTTAGTTATAAGACTATGAGAAATTTAATTAATGTTTTAGTTTATAAATATGTAAAATGGAGGCAATAATATTTACCCTTAATAATGGTTTATGCAAGTGTTTTCTAAATCAAAAACTTTTTCCAAATTACAGTGTTATTTTAGGGAGCACACAGAGTAAACAGCTCTGAGCCCCCCTGGTTGGGGATGAGGGTAGAAGGGTTGCTGCTGGTGGAATGCTATGTAATCCAAACTTTTGACTTTTAACAAGATGTCCATATATAAGTGTAGTGGGGATCAGGTCATTCCTTTCTTTAATTTAATTTAATTTTATTCAGTAAAAAGAGAGGAGACAGAGAAAGACTCCCAGGATCTACACGGCAAGCTCACTAGGGGTGATGCTCTGCCCATCTGGAGCATTACTCCATTGCAACTGGAGCCATTTTTTAGCACCTGAGGCCAAGGCCATGGAGCCATTCTTAGCACCTGGGGCAAACTCGCTATAATCTAGCCTTGGCTGCAGGAGGGGAAGAGAAGAGAGAGAGAGAGAGAGAGAGAGAGAGAGAGAGAGAGAGAGAGAAAGAGGGGTGGAGAAGCAGATGGGCAATTCTTCTGTGTGCCCTGACCAGGAATTGAACCCAGGACACTTACACACCAGGCTGACACTCTACCACTGAGCCAACTGGCCAGGGCCAGGAAATTCTTGATATCAGGGTACAAACTCCTTCAAGAATCTGATAAAAGCTATAAACTCCTTCCAGAAAATGCTCCTGAAAGAATTCTAGGAAAGAGTTCATAGACCCCTTGAGCACCATTCACAGACCCCAGTTTTAAGAATGCTGATTTAGAGATACCAGTAAACAAAAAACATACAAATATAGTTTACCTGTATAAAAATAATTCAATTATAGTTACTTAAACAAATAACTTTCCATACCTGTTTTGCTTATAATGATACCAAATTGGGGCCTGACCAAGCGGTGGCGCAGTGGATAGAGCGTTGGACTGGGATGCAGAGGACCCAGGTTCGAGACCCTGAGGTTGCCAGCTGGAGCGCGGGCTCATCTGGTTTGAGCAAAAAGCTCACCAGCTTGGACCCAAGGTTGCTGGCTCGAGCAAGGGGTTACTCTGTCTGCTGCAGACCCACGGTCAAGGCACATATAAGAAAGCAATCAATGAACAGCTAAGGTGTTGCAATGCGCAACAAAAAACTAATGATTGACGCTTCTTATCTCTCCATTCCTGTCTGTCCCTGTCTATCGCTCTCTCTGACTCTCTCTCTGTCTCTGTAAAATAAATAAATAAATAAATGGTTAAGATACCAAATTGGCTTTGCTATAAATCTAATTTGGTTATAAAACTAAACTGTTGATTCAGTCTCCATATTTATTATTTGTTGTACATATGGCACAGCATTGTCTATTGACAACTTTATTTTTTTGACAGAGACAGAGAAAAGGACAGATAGGAACAGTCAGACAGGAAGGGAGAGAAATGAGAAGGATCAGTTCTTCATTATGGCACCTTAGTTGTTCATTGATTGCTTTCTCATATGTGTCTTGACCAGCAGAGCCAGTGACCCTTGCTCAAGCCAGCAACCCTGGGATGATATTAATGATTCCACGCTCCAGCCAGCGACCCTATGCTCAAGCTGGTGAGCCCACGCTCAAGCCGGCGACCTCAGGGTTTTGAACCTGGGTCCTCTGCGTCCCAGTCTGATGCTCTATCCACTGTGCCACCGCCTGGTCAGACTATTGGTAACTTAAATGGAAAAATTAGAGAGACTGTTTCTTAAGAGCTAGTATTCTGCCTCCACGGTTTCATCTGTTGAAATAAGTATTTCCCAGGTTGGAAATTGTGTGCTCTTATGGAATAAACGGTTCCATAAGGAGAGAGAGAGAGGCTGCGAGGTGGAGTGGAAAGTGGTCAGGTTTCCCAAGAGAGACCTGGGTTAGAATCCCAGCCCCTTCACCACTTGCTAGAGTTCTACCTTAGCAAGCTCTTAAAGCCCTGGCCTTCACTAACTTCATCAATTAAATGGGAGTAGGAATACCTGCTGAAGGGGTCTCTATGAAGATTAAGGACAATGCCAACAAAACGCTCAGGCTGTAGTAGATGTTAAATACTGATGTCATGACGATGGTGAGTCCCTTCGTGTTACACAACAGCAGCTATGTTGCCCGGGATTCCCAAGGTCATATAATCAAACTGACATAAGATTTCTGAGTTCAGAGGACAACTGCTTACTCTGTTGGAGGGAGCAGCAAATGTCAAAGGCTGCTAACTATTGACAGCACCTTCGGGAAGCCAGGGAGCCAGACTAGAGGTAATGATTTGTCTTGCCTTTGATAGTCCATTGAAGCATGACTTCTGAATGGTGCTTTGGTGGGTTTTCAGGAGGCCAATGTAGTATCTAAGGTTTTAAAATTGAGAACTAACACAAGCAAGGGAAAACCAGTTCAATAACATCCTTTCTTTCCTTACTACTAGCTTCCTTGTCTTTTCTTTCTCTGGCTTAGTGAATACCAACACAAGGACTCATACATCTTCTGACAGTTTCCTATTTCCCCCAAGAATATAGGTTCACGTCTGTATAAGTGCCATCACCTTCCCTGACTCCTCTGGGAAGGGAAACATGGTATGAGTCACGTCCACCAATTTTCAGGCCAACGTGCCAAGCATTCAGTGGACATCAGTGTGGTCTGGTGGCAAAAGTAGTGGTCAGGACTCAGGGCATCTGGATCCGGCCCTTATCACCATTTCTGAATCCATATGGAAAGGGCCAATAGCTCTGCTTTAGTTTCCTCATCAAGTTGGCCTTGGGTGTGCACAAGCTTTGCTCACACTTGTGGAAAGCGGTGATCCTGCCACGAGGACGAACGGATACTTGGCCTCTGCTGGGGATGCACTGGACTGGCGGAGGCGCAGCCCACTGAGAACCGAGAGTTGCGCGCGCAGCGTTTCCCCCTTCCTCCGGAACTCAGCGTCTCCGTTGCCGAGGGAACGGGGGGCGCCGCGCTTTCTGGCGCAGTCGCAGTCGCGGCGCCTTGCAGCTGTCATGGCGGAGGCCGTCTGGAACACTGACACCGGGGAGGCTGTGTATCGTTCCCGAGACCCCGTGCGCAACTTGCGCCTCCGGTAGTCGCACCGTCCCGGAGCCCTGTGCTTTTATGCTCTCAGATAATTCGAGCTGAGCTTCACTTCTTAGTGTTCGGCGGCCCTCATTTCCGCTTACAGCTCTGCTCTGTGCCTCCGCGATCTCTCCATCCCGCCCTCACTACCCCGCACCGTCTTCACGCACAGCTTCCAGCCCCCACCCCGGAACCCCTCCCCAGGTTCCTCGGAGTCCTGTGTCCCCAGTACGGCCCCTCATCCTCACTCTTCCTTAGGATCCCGCGTCCCGCTCACACCCCTCAGTTGCGTGTACCCCGCACACCTTGGGACCCCACCCTCTTCTGTGTTTCCCCCATCTTTGCTTCGTGTTCATCTCCTGGCTGTGGGTCTTTTAACGAGTATTTGGGGCTTCTCTTTCCCTGACAGAGTCCACCTGCAACGAATTACATCAAGGAACTTCCTCCATAACCAGCCTGCTGCCCAGCGCGGGAAGGACCTCATAGACTTGGCCACATTCAGGCCTCACCCAACCTCCAGTGGGTGTATGGTGGTGACCTGCACCCTTAGGTGTCTGCGCAGGGCCTACGGTGGTAGTTACCTATTAAGACAGAATAGAACCAGGGCTGTGGTCTCAGAAAAGGCACAGAGAGGTTGGGTTCCTTGCCCAGGGTCACATGGCTGGTAAACGTTGAAGCCATGGTTTGATTAGGCCATTTTAACTGCCATATTATGTTGCATATGGAATTTGAATAGGGCATGATTCCTGCCTCAAGATTTTTATTTTAATTGTGGTTAAATGTAGTGACATAGTAAATACCATACTTTAGATATGTTATACATTTTCCTGGCAACCTAAATTCTATTTGTGGCCTTTTTTTTTCCCCCTAAGGGAAAAATATTCTCTAAGTTCTAAGTACTCACAGAAACACTTTTAAAAACAATTTAAAAATTGGGGTCTGCTTGAAAAATGTGCATATTAACATCAACTGTGCTCCTGCAGTTTTGCTAGTCTGGGAAGGCAGGGGAGTGAGCAGGAGAGGACAGTGTGCTTGTGTTAGGCCTCTAGTCTCTCTGCTTTTGTTTCCATTAAAAAAAGTAGCCCTGGGCAAGAGTGTGGGCTGGTGGGTTGTGAAGCATGTGTCTCTGAACAAGACATGCTCAGCCAGGAGTGTATTAGGTTTGGTTCACTACTTATGTGCCTCTCTTTTTCTCTCCTGATACAGTGTTTGTGATTCTAGATCTGTGGCTTCAGGAATAGTAAAGATAAATATGTCATGGTTCATTTTAATCAAATGTAGACAGTTGGGATTGGGAAAGAGCTATTCGGCCTAGATCTAAATTTCAGCTACTGACATGGAATTAGATCAAATAATTCCTACAAGGCCTGTCTTCCTTTTATTCAAATTAGAGTAGTGATTCAAACTTCTTGGGTCTCAATCTTGGCTTCTGTACATCCACAGCCTCCCCAAACTTTGTCTAGAGTGAGTACTTAATACATCACTGAACTCCAGCTGGTTTTGTGGCAAATATAAGAGCAGGGGCTTTGATTAAACTAACCACAGAGCCAGAAGTGGTGCTGGTTTGGCTCAAACGTTGCTCGTCCTGTTGTCTCTGGAGGTGGACACCGCCCAGATGAAGATGAAGAGGAGGAGGTCTTGATTGGGTGGCAGGAGAAGCTCTTTAGCCAGGTGAGCCCATGTCGTTTGTCTGCTCAGTCTACTTTCTCCTGGTTCACTGGTTCACCCCCACCTAGCTGGTGGGCAGGGAAAGAGTGTTCATACAGACTGCCAAACCGATTTCCAGAAAGCTTATTGCACTTTATTCTCCCTGCTATTGTGTTAACAAGGGCAGTGAGGCATAGTAACTGCCGTTACCCAGTTTTATGATCCTGGGTGAGGCACTTCTTACCTCTGGGCCACATGCCATCACTAACAGCATCACTCTGGCTCCTTTTGGCGCTTACATCCTTTGAATCCCCTGCCCTCCATTAGTTTAGGTAGTGGAGAGCTGGCTACAAAAACATGTCAGATTGTATCAGCTCTGTCCAACAGTTATGGGAACAAAAGTTTGACACAGTACAGTAGCTCTCTCTTTCCTTGTGACCTCAGTTTGAAGTAGATCTGTACCAGAATGAAGCCGCCTGTCAGAGCCCATTGGATCATCAGTACCATCAAGACATCCTGAAGCTGGAGGACTCGGGTAGAAGGAAGAACCAACGGATCTTTACCTACACCGACTCGGACAGATACACCAATTTGGAGGAGGTATTGTTCTTTCCGAGGTCCCATGGCTTCCTTCTCCTTTACCTCCCTGAGCTTTCTGGCCTTGCTGGGTTCTGTGTGTTAAATCAAGAGCCTGCTAAGGGGTGACAGAGAGCCTGTCTAGGAACTGCTCTGTAGTAGAGTGGGCACAGTCTACGG
Organism: Saccopteryx bilineata; assembly: GCF_036850765.1. NCBI lineage: Eukaryota > Metazoa > Chordata > Mammalia > Chiroptera > Emballonuridae > Saccopteryx > Saccopteryx bilineata. The sequence goes on along the minus strand of NC_089491.1, from coordinate 385,073,598 downwards.
GAGGTGTGGCTCCTGCTCCCTCCTCCACCGCTGGAGAGCCTGGGGGAGCTGGCAGGGCCTCTAAGGGGAGGCGTGCAGGCTGCAGACAGGGAGAAGCAGCCACTGAGCTTGACATCCTCCATGCCTCATGAGATGACAGGTAGATGGAGTCGAGAACCATTTTCAACCTTTGTCATCTCACGGAGCTCATAAACTAATTGCTAAAAGTTTGCAGCCACTAAAAAATATTTTTTGCTGATGTGACAAAAAAAATAAAGGTACAATTTGATTATTCACACTGGGCAGATATTGTTGTATTGGCTGTTGTCATTTTTTTTATTTGACAGTCTAAGGGAAAAGAGGTCAGTGCCCTTGACTGAATAGTCAGCCCTTGCATGTTTCATCAAAGTATTGCGGCAAACCAGTTGAAAATCACTAATCTAGATAAAATTCACTATGGGATTCAGCCCAAGCTCTGAGTGTATGAGTTTGAGAAGTTCGGTGCAGCCAATGGCGTTTGTCCTCAGTTTACCTCAAGTATGCCAACACACCCTGGTGGACTTGTTTAACATTGTTTTTTAGTCCCTGGCGGGATCTGTCTTCTCAGTGAGATTTTAACCCCTTTGAGGGATGGTAGAGCCGCTATTTTCTGATTTTTGTCTACAACCTGGTAGATCTCTGCAAGGAACAGTTGTTCAAAGTGAGTGTTTTTTGGAAGGTTGATGCTTTTATTAGGAAAGCTGTGGGTTGGGGACATATAAAATCTGGGTTGTCTGTTTTGGGAAAGTGAATAAAATTACAGTTAGTGCTCGGTTCCCTTGTAAGCATTTTCCACAGAATATTTGTGTCTCGTTTGGGATCTCTTAACTACCTAGTTAATGTCAACAGCTACCAGGCAAACTCGCCCAACTTTTTGTTGGTACATGCTCAGAAATAGCAGGCTCATTTTCATGTTAGCACAAATGAGCTCATTTCTGAAGGCTAATATGCTGAAACCTTAGGGCACATCAGGAAGTAGTGGGACTCTAACCTTCGGCTTGCTTGTGTCTTGCTGCCTCCATTAGCATGTGTTTTGTGGGTACTTTTAGGTTCAGGTCCCGGATGAGGTTTCAGAAGGAAGACTTCCCTTTGGGGCCTTGGTCCTGGGTGGCCCTGATCAGCTGGGTCACACAGGGCTGCTCTCTTTTCCCAGCACTGTCAGAAAATGACCACTGCGACCAAGGAGCTGCCATCGTTCTTGGTCGAGCGAATGGCGAATGTCAGGCGGCGACGGCAGGATAGGCGGGGGACGTGAGTGCATGTGCATGTGGGGGGCTGTGTGTCCTCCCATGCCACTGCTCACGGCATGGCCACCCATTCAAGCTTCCACAGCAGACCTCCACCTGGGCATGCTCCCCCATGTTCCCTCCTTCAGGCTCTTCAGGGGGTACCAGGCAAGTGACCCTTCCTGTGGTGTCTCCCAGGGAGGGTGGCATCCTCAAGTCACGAATTGTCACCTGGGAACCGTCAGAAGAGTTCATCAGGAACAACCATGTCATCAACACCCCTCTTCAGACGATGTACATCATGGCAGACCTGGGGCCCTATGGGAAGTGAGTGCAGCTCCTCACTGCCAGCCCAGATCCGCCTCCTTGTCTCCTCCCATCACCATCTCCTTCTATCACTAGCTCCCCCCCACCACCTCCCCCCCCAGTGTCTCCCCCCATCACTAGTCCCCCCCACCGTCTCCCTCCCCCACCGTCTCCCCCCACCGTCTCCCCCATCCACCATCTCCCCCTCATCGCCGTCTCCCCCCCACCGTCGTCTCCCCTCATCGCCGTCTCCCCCATCACCGTCTCCCCCCACCACCATCTCCCCCCATCCACCGTCTCCCCCCACCCGCCATCTCCCCCCACCATCGTCTCCCCCCACCACCATCTCCCCCATCACTGTCTCCCCCCACCACCATCTCCCCCCACCATCTCCCCCATCACCGTCTCCCCCCCACCGTCTCCCCCCACCGTCTCCCCCATCCACCATCTCCCCCTCATCGCCGTCTCCCCCCCACCGTCGTCTCCCCTCATCGCCATCTCCCCCATCACCGTCTCCCCCCACCACCGTCTCCCCCCATCCGCCGTCTCCCCCCACCATCGTCTCCCCCCACCACCATCTCCCCCATCACTGTCTCCCCCCACCACCATCTCCCCCCACCATCTCCCCCATCACCGTCTCCCCCCCCACCATCTCCCCCCATCACCGTCTCCCCCCACGACCGTCTCCCCCACCACCGTCTCCCCCCCTCACCATCTCCCCCCCACCTCCCCCCACCATCTCCCCCCACCATCTCCCCCCCACCGTCTCCCCCCATCACCATCTCCCCCCATCACCATCTCCCCCCACCGTCTCCCTCATCACCGTCTCCTCCCCCACCATCTCCCCCATCACCGTCTCCTCCCACGACCGTCTCCCCCCCACCGTCTCCCCCCCTCACCATTTCCCCCCACCTCCCCCCACCACCTCCCCCCATCACCGTCTCCCCCCATCACCGTCTCCCCCCATCACCATCTCCCTCCTGTTGTGGTTAGCCTAGGGGCTGTGGTTGGCAAACCATGGCTCATGAGCCACATGCAGCTCTTTGGCCAGCTTAGGAGTACCCTAATTAAGTTAATAACAATGTACCTACCTATATAGTTTAAGTTAGTTTAAGTTTAAAAAATTTGACTCTCAAAGGAAATTTCAATCATTGTACTGTTGATACTTGGCTCTGTTGACTGATGAGTTTGCCGACCAGGGCCTAGGGTATCTGGGAGGGACGGGCCTTTTCTTCTTTTTGTTCCGCTTGGTGGTCCTCAGAGGAGAGTGTTTTACTGTGATAATTCTCACTTCTGCCTCTGTCCTCTCCCCTAAAGTGGTCTGACTCCCCCTTCCTCTCCCTGGAAGTGGGACCGGTGATCCTGAGCCTTGTTCATTCTGGTTTCTAGGCTTGGCTATAAGAATTATGAACATGTCCTCTGTACCCTGAAGGTGGACAGCAATGGTGTGATCACAGTGAAGCCGGATTTCACTGGCCTCAAAGGACCCTACCGGTGAGGAGAGAAAGGGGGGTGGGGCTGGCATGTTTTCCCTTGGTTTCACTTCTTGCCCCTAGCTGAGGAGATGTGCAGAAATGCCTTCATCTGCTCTGACTTGCAACCCCCCAGGTGGTGGTTCATGTTCTGTTCCGGGTCATTGACCCCTAGGATACTGGGGATCCTGTTCTCAGAAAATGTGCCACCACACCAATTCAAAAGCAATAACTCTAGCAGTGTAGTTAAGTGAAATTACTTCTCTGCGCTGCTGAGCATAGGAACTGGCGGCAACGGGGTGAGCTGAACTCAGCCGGGTCTTCTGGGCACTGTGTTTTCATTTCTCCGTCCCGGAATAACAGAAGCGTAAATTAGAAGTTCTCGAGATACCCCTGTTCGTTTCTTAGGTCAGAGAACCGGGTGCCAGGGATGTCACGCTTCACGGTTGCACCGTGACTTTGAGGCAGAAACGGGCCCAGACCCTACCCTCTCCGAGTCTGGTCCGGCGCCCTTGCTTTGCCGTTTTGTTTCCGTCTCCCAGTCACTCCGTCCATCATGGTCATTCCATCCTGTAAAGGAAGCGTGTGGCCAGCGGTGGCTCAGCCCCGGGCTAGAGCTGGAGGGCCCCTCTCTTGTTAGAGCTGGTTGCTGCGTGGCTTTGACCTTACAGAATCGAGAGCGAGGGGGAGAAGCAGGAGCTGTGGAGGTACACCATCGACAACGTGTCCTCCCTCGCGCAGCCGGAGGAGGAGGCGCGGGAACAGCGCGTGTTCAAGGACGTAAGAGCGCACTGACCCTGAGTACTGCGAGGGCAGGGTGTGCGGGGGTGAGCCCCAGAGCCTGAGGGGGGTGAGCCCCAGAGCCTGAGGGGGGTGAGCTCCAGCACCTGGAGGGGTGAGCCCCAGCACCTGGGGGGGTGAGCCCCAGCACCTGCAGGGGTGAGCCCCAGCACCTGGGAGCTGAGACCGAGTCCGAGGGTGATGTCAGCAGCTTTGGGGTCTGTTCTTTATGCCTCTTGAAGTAGGAAGCATCGCTGACATACCAGACCCCAGTTTTTGATCATATTAGAGCGTCATCAACAGAGCATTTATTTGAGCACTTCCCATGCTCTGGGTTAGGTATCTGACATACTTTATTTCATTTAGACTGTACGACGACTCTTTGAGGTACATACTTTCGTTGCTAGCACTTATAAGTGAGGACACTGAGACTGAACAGCCCAGTAGTCTGCCCAGGGTCACGTATGTCCCAGGACCGTCCACCCCCCCGCTGCTTCCCTTTGAAATGTCCGTGGCTGGGACGCCAGGCCTCCAGCGCGTGTGGCATCTCCCATTACCACTTTCCTTCCCCCGTTCAGAACTGAACCCTGGTCTGGCGTGGGTCACATCTTGGGTTCTGGTTTGGTTCCCTTCCACAGCTCTATGGCCGGCACAAGGAGTACCTCAGCAGTCTTGTGGGCACCGACTTTGAGATGGTGAGTGCTGGGCACCCCATAGGCTGTGAGCTGGTCAGCCAGGGCCTCTGACTGTGGCTGGTAACAGTACCTCTTTTTTATTTATTTATTTATTTATTTATTTATTTATTTATTTATTTATTACAGAGACAGAGAGTGAGTCAGAGAGAGGGATAGACAGGGACAGACAGACAGGAACAGAGAGAGATGAGAAGCATCAATCATTAGTTTTTCATTGCGTGTTGCAACACCTTAGTTGTTCATTGATTGTTTTCTCATGTGCCTTGACCGCGGGCCTTCAGCGGACCGAGTAACCCCTTGCTGGAGCCAGCGACTTTGGGTTCAAGCTGGTGGGCTTTTCCTCAAACCAGATGAGCCCGCACTCAAGCTGGTGACCTCGGGGTCTCGAACCCGGGTCTTCTGCATCCCAGTCCAACACTCTATCCACTGCGCCACCTCCTGGTCAGGCTGGTAACAGTACCTCTTAAAGGTCCCGAGACTACTCTTCAGTGTCAGAGGAAGTCAAGCAGCACACGGAGGATGGTCCCTGTTCATGTTCTTGAAACATTGTGTGTTGATATAGAACAGTTACTACGCAGGAAAAGGGCTCTCAGGGGCACACATGCTGCAGCAGCTCTTTCTGGGGAGAGCGTGGACTGTGGGTAGTAGATGGTATGGGGTGGTGAGAGTGATGCTTCAGGGATGTTTACTTATAATTCTCTAAGCTTAGGTAGTTCTGAATTTTTTCAGTGGCCATGCATGCATGTATCACTTTATAACTAATTTTAAAAATAAATATAAAGATGAGAAATGCCACCCTCACTTCACGTAGATATTTTCCTAAGGGCCTCGTAGAGAGGGGAGGGGTGTCACTTCTGTGTGTCAAATAGTTTGGCTCTCTGAAAACAAAACAAAACAGTGGAGGTCAGTTATTTTATGGTCCTGTTCTTTGTGTGCCCTCATTCCAGGAGTTCCATTTCTAGATCTGAAACAAGGCTAAAACAACCCACTGGTCTCTGCCCACCTCCAAAAAACTAACTTTCATTATAGTTATATTGCATTCGTAACAGATGGCCAGTGTTAAAAAGTTAGGTAGGATAACTACACAGATAGCCCAAACGGGAAAGCCCCTCGCTTCCTGACCTCAGCCGTTGAAAGGGAACAGGGCTCCCGGCTCCCAGCACGCCCAAAGGACAGCTGTTACAGCTTCCTGTGGCTGTTCTTCTAAATCTCCCATATTGTGATGCCCCCCCATTTAAATTATGTACTTTTTTTCTACATTACGCATTTTAGATGTTTTAGGAAACAGATCTGTGAAGTGGCAGGGTGGGGAAGAAAGACATTAGTGACATATCCCGACCTATCATCCAGTGTCAGGGCTGCCGGGGATTTGCGGACAGACCGGCCGGAGAAGTGGCCATTCCCGCACACCCCTCATCTTTCCCGCTTCTCTCTCCCTTAGACTGTCCCGGGTTACCTCCGGCTCTTTGTGAACGGAGAGGTAGGTAAGTGTCTTGCTGGACAGAGAGCTCTTGTGCTTGGTCAGGTGCCCTGATGGAGCTGTGAAGTAATCCACCCGGCCCAGCACTTGGGAGACTCAGCCAGGAGTCTTCCCTGGAAACACAGAGAGTTCCTGGCCTCGAGGGACTTTCTTCCAGAAGTGTATGGACCCTTTAGGACTGGGTGGGTGTCAAAGGGAGATAGGAGAATCAGAAAAATTATTTCTTGCTTTCTTAGTTTCAGCCCAAGGCTATGAGTATGACAATATCTACGTCCACTTCTTTTTGGAGTTACCAACTACTAGTAAGTAACATTCATAAGTCTCTCTTTTTATACCCATTCTGAAAGTTTTCTACAGGCATTTGGTCAGGCCTCCTTCCCTGCTCCTGCTCTGTGAAACTTATTGTTCTTTTCTTTTCTTTCTTTCTTTTTTTTAATTTGGTGAGAGGAGAGGAGGCAGATAGATTCCCAAATGCACACAGACTGGGACAGACCCAGCAAGCCCCCTAGGGGGCACTGCTCTGCCCATCTGGGGCATTGCTCCATTGCTCAGCAACTGAGCCCTTCTTAGTGCCTGAGGCTGAGGCCATGGAGCCATCCTCAGTGCTCAGACCAACTTGCTCCAATGGAGCCTTGACTGCAGGAGGGGAAGAAAGAGAGAGAAGGGAGAAGGGAAGCAGATAGGCGCTACTTCTGTGTGCCCTGGCTGGGAATTGAACCTGGTATATCCACATGTCAGGCTGATGTTCTACCATTGAGCTAACTGGCCAGGGCCTGTTACTGTCCTTTTCAGGGCCATCGATCAATTGTCCTTTACAGGGCCGTCGATCACTTCCAAGCTGTCAAACCCTGTGGTGACTTCTCTGCTTTCCCCTTACTCGACCTCTTAGAACCATGTGAAATGTTCACTTGTCCTCACTCGTACCCTTCTCTTGGCTTATGGCTCCATGCTTCTCTTTCCTCTCTTTTTGGTAGGTCATCAGCCTCTTTGGCTAATTCCTCAGCTTCTGTCCATCTGAAGCTATTTGAGTATCCAAGGCTGGGCCTTTTCAGGGCCACGCCCTGTGTCTGGAACCCTTTCTGTTAAATCTTTGTACAACCGGTTCTTCTAGAACAGCAGTTCTCAACCTGAGAACCGCTGTTCTAGAGTTTAGGTCTCAGCCCAAGTGTCGCCTCTGAGAGGTCTTCCCTCACCACTCCACCCAAACGAGCCTCCGGGTCACTCATTCCGCCACCCGTTTTAGTGTTGGTGCAGCAGGGATCACTACCTGCTGGTCTCTTGTTGGTTGGTCAGCTCCCTCCCATAGAACGTTAGGTCCATGGGAGACGGCAATCTTTTCCATCTGATCACCGAGATATCCCCACTGACTGGGCCGAGCATAGAGTAGACACTCAGGAAATGTTAAGTGAATGATTGTGTGAGTGAGTGCACGCGTGGATGAAGGAGCGTGGTCTGTTTCTCAACACTTGCCCTCCTCCCAGGGAAACTGACAAGGTATCGCCTTTGGCTTTCAGAGTGGTCGGGCCCAGCGTCGCAGCAGCTGTCGGGAGTGACGCAGACCTGTGCCACCCGGTCCCTGGGAAAGGTATGGAGAGCGAGAGCCAGCGCCTGGAAGGGGGCAGGACTCAGCTCCTGGGCGGCACCTGAGGAGTTCACAGGCCAACAGCCACGCCCTCTGGGGACATTCCGGAGCTGGGCCCAGCCCTCCTGGGGGCGCTGTGGGGCTGCTTCATCCCCGGCCCTCCTGGGGGCGCTGTGGGGCTGCTTCATCCCCGTCCTCCCACTGCTATTGTGAGAATGGGAGCAGCTTGTAACTGGGGTCCCTTTGCCTCAGCCTCTTTCCTACCTGCGGTGACAGGTTTTCTTTTTCCCTGGTGAAGGTGACCTCGTCGTTGGCCACAGGGAAAATAAATCTCGGGTGAAGCCTTGCCTACCCCGTGACACAGAGTATAACGTGACACTTCTCTTTTTCAGGACAAGGTGGCCTACTTCTCCTATCCATTCACGTTTGAGGCCTCCTTCCTCCATGAAGATGAGTCAGCTGGTGAGTGGCTCAGCAGTCGGTCCGAGGCCCTGGGCCTCCCCGGGCGGGGCCACCTTCCCGCGAAGCCCTGTGACCTGTGACCCGCCACTTCTCTCACCTTCCCCCAGAGGCTCTCCCGGAGTGGCCTGTGCTCTACTGTGAGGTCCTGTCCCTGGACTACTGGCAGCGGTACCGCGTGGAAGGCTACGGGGCTGTGGTGCTGCCTGCCACCCCAGGTGACCTCTTGTCCCCGCCCTCATGTGGCCCACCTGCCCCAGCACCTAAACAAGACAAACACTTCCAGAAGATTCAGCCGCTTCCAGTGAGAAGTAGGGATAGTTAGGGGTCAGGAGCATTAACGGGCAGATTCCTTGCTGCTGTTGAGGGATGTCCCCTCCAGGAGAGGCAGTGAGGGAAAGGACAGCTGACCTGGGGCACCCAGCGCCCGTGTGTGTCTGCCATCTGCCTCGGCGCCTCTGCTTGGACCCGCAGCCTTCAGGGAGAAACTGCGTGGCAAAGCGGCCGGTATTTATTTAAACAATAGCCACCATTCTTTATTGTGTGCTACGTGCTTCTCTCTGATTCCCCCAGCTCCTCTGGAGGTTGAGGTGGTGGTGGTATTTCCATTTGACTAGATGAGAAGAAGGCAGAGAGGTTAAGACACTTCACCTGGGTCCACAGGTAATAGCGGGCAGCACTGAGATTTGAATTTCTGTCTGGTTGACTTCCAAACAGGTGCCCTAACTACTACCCTGGTGGTCCTCCCCAGAGGTCAGACTGCCACCAGAACAGTGCTGTGGTGACCAGGCCAGGGTCATCGCTGGGGAGTCAGCAAGGGCCGCGTGCCCTTTCTGGCCCAGGTCTCACTTCCTCTTCCTGCCCAGGCTCACACACCCTGACGGTGCCCACCTGGAGACCCAGGGAGCCTGGCACGGTGGCTGAGCTGAGGCGGTTTTTCATCGGTGGGTCTCTGGAGCTGGAGGACCTCTCGTACGTGCGCATTCCGGGAACCTTCAAGGTGATGTTTGTCTCTGGGGACACTCCGTTCTGGGCCCTTGCACTCCCATCTGCTCTGTAGAAGGTGGGCTTGGGCTAAGGCCTCTTATTGTTCATCACGTCATTATTAGCCCCTTCCTTCCTGCTGCTCACGCTGAAAGTCATAGCCACATTTTGAACCGGGTGCAGATGTCCACGCTACTCCCCTAGGAGATCTCCCCTGGTCCCCAGCCCCTCCCCCAGCCCATCACTGAGGTCTCAGGCGGACATGGGGAGGGTAGTCAGGAAGCTTGAGGGAGGGTTTGTTCTCAGGTTGGAATGTTCCCTGCTGTGCGGTCGGGAGCCCAGTGTTAGCCTGGAGGTGATAGTCTGGGTGCTGGAATGAGGTGTCCCCAACAGAATGTTCTCCCTAAGAATGGGGATAGGAATGGGAGCGAGGCCAGCGTGGCGCCCGGGTCCGCGACAGCGGAAGCCTGACACCCTCTAACCGCGCCGCAGGGGGAGCGCCTGAGCCGCTTCGGGCTCCGCACGGAGACCACGGGGAGCGTCACCTTCCGCTTGCACTGTCTGCAGCAGTCCCGGTGAGTGAGCCTGGCCCTCGGCCTTGGGGCTCCTGACCCCTGGGGCCGGAGAGTCACGGGGCCACGTGGCACGCTCCCCTGCAGGGCCTTCATGGAATCGAGTTCTCTCCGGAAGAGGATGAGGAGTGTGTTGGACCGTCTGGACGGATTTAGCCAGCAGAGTTCCATTCACAACGTGCTGGGTAGGCGCCCCCGCCCCCCCAGCGGCCACCCAGGGTTCACGTGGGCCGTGGTCGCCCCAGCATAGTAGCTGACCGCTGTGTTCGCTTCCCTCTCAGAGGCCTTCCATCGCGCCCGGCGCCGCATGCAGGAGGCCCGGGAAAGCCTTCCCGAGGACCTGGTGAGCCCCTTGGGGGCCACGGTCTCCTAGCCTGCTGCAGCCCTCTCCCTCCGTGTGGGCGTAAGAGACGAGTGACAAGTGACAGCTGAGGCCGGTGCTCTCCACCACCTCCTCCTCTTTCTGGTCAGAGACCCGCCGAGACCGGAAGAGTTAGAAAATCCCCAGGCTGTCCCCTCTGCCTCGTCTAATGCAGGGTCTTCCCCTTGCCATGTGTCAAGAAAGCCAGAGACCCTGCGGCCCACCCTCCTATTTCAGCCCCTGCAAGTGGGCATCACAACCAGACAGATTTCTCTGCCCGAGGCTGGTGTGGGACGGCCCCAGAGCAGTCCTGTCCTTGACACAGCCTCTTGCCTGGCCTGCCTCAGTGTCAGCTGCAGTGGGCTGCAGGTACCCACTGCTCCACAACCTCTTTACAAGTGGAGGCCAAGAAAGGAGGAAAGAGGTTTTAAGTTCCCAGCTCAGGATCTCAGCCTCTTCTCTCCAGGGCGACCTTGTCCCACTGCTCGAGGCTTGTTGTGTTTGAGATACAACTATTTCTGGAGCAAATGAAAGCTGAAGACATGCCCAGTCCTCTCTGCTAGTTGGGTGGTATCTTTTATTGTGTTTTTTATACATAAAAGATTTTTATACTGACTGATGTTCCGTTGGCTGTTTTCTGCTCAGGTCGCGGGTGTGCTTGAGGTATTCACCCATGGGTCCCCTAGTGCTGCACCCTACCCCTTTTATGCTTTTTTCTACTCAGGAGTGGTTCTTTTGATTCTCTTAACGCAGCCCCCAGGAGAGGCTGAGAGGTCAGTGCCAGCTGTGTCTTAGCAGCAGTCCTGAACAGCTGCAGCAAAGCCTGGAACGAGGGCGCGCCCTCCCCGGCCGCCTGGGAACCAGCTCCTGCCCTCAACAGTGCTTCACTGGCAGAAGCAGGGCGTGCTGCCCAGCCTGCAGGCCCCCGGGGAGGATCGGGGTGGCTAGAGGCTGGGACGGGGTGGTCTGCCAGTCCTGGGCAGAGGTCAGGGACGGGCTGGGAAATCTAAGAAACTGGCTGGAATCTTCCAGGTCACTTCCTGCGTAGGCCTTGAGACCTCCTTGCTGGGCTGGCCGGGGGGTCGTTGCTGCTGGGCCCCCTGGCTCTCCCAGCCCAAGAGCCAGCTCTGAGCCGCAGCCAGCCGATCATCAGCAGGATGTGTGCTGGGGGGTGGGGGGGTGGGGGAGGTGAACAGGTTCCCTGGCTCCAAGGGCAGAGGCTTGGGATGGAGTCCTGTGGAAGCAGCAGAAGTGGACATGTGAGGACCCTGCTGGGCATCCAGAGGGGACGTGGTCTCAGGGTGTTGACAGCTAGGCTGAGGCTAGCTGGTCCTTCCTAATCGCCTCACCACCAAGTCCTCAGCCCTGGGTGGGCTTACCTATCAGCCCGGAGCTAGCGTCCTGGGAAGCCACTAGGAGAGAGGACCCTGCCCCGAGTGACAGGCTCTGTTGTCCCTGCTTTGAGGCTCAAGAGGACTCGACCATCCCGTCTGGGGAAGGCGAGGGCCTGACTCGGCCCAGGGCTCCCGGGGCAGTGCCTCCTCTTACCTGCGGATGCCTCACTTGCCCGCCCAGGCTGACAGGTTCAACCCGCGGATGGAGCTGCAGCTCACGAAGCCCTGGGGGTAGGTGTTGGCCCTGAAGATGTCCCTTGAAACGGTGGTGATCCCGGTATTGTCACACACGATTCGAGACAAGGAAATCTGGCTCAGGGCCTTGCGCTGTCTCTTGGTGAAAACGCCTTTTTTCTGCCACCAGAACCTTCCAAAACAGTCAAGAGATGTGGGTGAGGGTGGGGGACGTAACATGTAATAGAGCACCTGTGGTGAGGTACACGATTTCATTCAGTTCTCACAGAATTCCTGCAAAATGGGTATTATTCCCACTTTATAAATGAAACCAGTTCAGCGGTCAAGTAAATTGCCCAGCATTAAATGCACAGTAGTTTAAGTGGCCAGGGTGGATTTGGACCTAGGTAAAGGCCAACTCCAAATAAGAAGTCAGCTCTTAAACCAGAACCTTATTGGAGGTCCACTGTGTTTTCTGGGATCCTATGGTCTGGAACAGCAAGGCTGAGAAGTCTCTCGCCCGGGTTAAAGGTGCCTCCAGCCCAGGCGACATCAGCCTTCCTGGGTCAGCGGTCTCTCCCCGCCTGACCAAGCTCTCCAGGATCCTCCTGGTCTCAGACCTTGTGAACTTGGAAGCTAATAAGAGCACTTTCCCCCACTGCTGAGTCTTTAAATGCTAGCGCTTTTCTTCCCTGCTCTGGGGCTATAGTTTCTTGAGGTCTGGGTCACTTACCTGTCTCCGCTGCGGGCTCTTATGAACTGGTTCTCAAAAAGACAAGCCAGAAGAGGCCCCACCCGGGCCCCCGGCAGAAGAGGCTCCGCAATGGCCCCAATCCAGATGTCGATGTTGTCAGGGGTCCCATACAGATGCAGGAACTTCCTCGCGAGACCTCGGTTTCTCAGCACTTGGCTCAGCTGGGCCAGGTTCCTGGGCTGGGAGAGCCCACAGAAGCGCCGCCAGGCATTGTACCCTGAGAGGAAGGAGGAGCCAGCAGTTGCAACCTTAGCCCCGCTGTCTTCCCATTAGCTTGCTTCTCTCCACGTTTCTCCTGAGGGCTCTGGGGTCAGGTCATACCAGGCGGAACCGGAGCCTGCGGGCGGAGGAGGCCCTGAGCCGGAGACCAGATGCATGCACACAACCATACTGCGTGCGTGTCAAACTGGAGTGCGTAACACTTAGGACAGCACCCAGGACGCAAGAGACTCGCAGTTGTGTAGAGTGAACGAATGAAGAAATAAGTGAGTGAACAAAACAAGAAATGAAAAGCAAGGATAAAGTTTACTGAGAAAAGAGCCACGTGCTATAAGATTCCATTGTATGAAAGGTCTGGAAGAGCAAATACATAGCAGAATGAGTGGTTGACAGGGGCTGGGGTGGGAACAGGGGTTGACTGTTATTATGAAGTTTCTTTTGTGCCTGATAAAAACATTCTGATGTTTGATATGGTGATCAATGCACAAGTTTACACTAATGTCATTGAATTGTGTATTTCCTATGGGTGAATTTTATATGTCAATTATACCTCAATAAAACTGTTTTTAAGTTTTTTCACCTACTGAGAAACTTCCAAAGAAAAATCCATGCTGATGTCTCAGCTGTCAGGGTCTCACGCCAGAATCAGGCCACCCTGATGTGGTGGGACCATCACCGTAAGGGACAGTTTTGCCATAACCCGAAGGAACACGAGCCCGACTTCGTCCACTGACTACAACTCATAAACACCATCCCCCAGCTGAACAAGGGACAGCCACGTCATGTTTTACCGTACTCAGCTCTGTTGCACGACTGTATGTCAGAATCCTCACAAATTATAATCCTCATTTTATCAATGGATACTTGAGCTTAAGCGACCATGACTTTTCCAAGGTCACTCTACTATTTAGGGGAGTTCAAACCAGGTCTTCCAATCCCCAGTTTGATGTTGGACTTGGGAAGGGATAACAATAGGCTGTAAGAGGTAGTATCAGGGAAATGTTTCGGGGACAGCTTGCAGGGAACAAGTATTGGGGGAACAGTCTCCGTGTGGCATCTTGGGTGGCTAGCAATCTCAGTTCTCCAACAAGGGGCACCCACAGCTCTGTAGCTTTTTAGTGTAATGAAGGAAAGCAAGTTGTTCTTGAACACCTGCTGGGTCCCTGCCCAGCGCTGTGCTAGGTGCAGTGAAATTCCCCCCATTCTGCTAACACAGCTTCAGGTTGTATGTGGACAGGAAAGTGGAAGGTGGGGAGAGGGAGAGCGGAGCCAGGCAGTGGCCAAAGCCTCCCTCTAACACCATCGCCTGAACAGGGGACGAAAGGAGAAATTCTGAATTTGATTCAAGTTTTACTAATTCTTAGATATGTGGCGTTGGGAGAATTTATGTCTCTGAGCTTATTTCCTTTTCTGTAAAAATGGCTGTGGTCACTGGAGAAACTAAATAACTTAATATCCATGACAGTTCCTAGCAAAATGCCTAACTTGTCTTCTTTCCTGGTATAAAGCTTTCTGTGTCTTCACCAAACACTCAAGGCGGCCTTAATCTTACCCCCTGCCAGGCTCCCGCTCTCTCCACTGGAGCCGGAAGCCAGTTTCTCTCTCCCTGGAAGGTTAGCCTCTCTCCTCTGAACTTGCGTGCTGGGGAACGAAGCAGTTATTCCCTGCCTTTTATATCTGTTTCTCTCTACTTAGAAAATCTGGGTCATCTTTGTTCGTCTCCTGGGCCCAAGTCCTGGTCCTGTTGTGAACCTAAAGCTAGAGACCCCGCAACAGACAAAAAGGATGTGGCAGGATGGCGACAAGGTGGTCCCAGGAACGCTCTACGCCTACGGCATTAGCCTGGGCCTGGCATGCCTCTGAACCACGGAACATTCCGCAGACGGTCCCGCTCGGGAAGGGGGCACCAAGGGTCGTCTCTGAAACCCGTCACCCCTACCCCCACTCCTAGCGGCCCTGGTCCTCGCGAAGCCTGGGAGAAGGGGTGGGGGCACCCTCACCTGGGAGGCCGTGGTCCCGGCTGCGTTGCATGTTGAGAGCCGCCAGGTCCAGCCCGATCCTTCTCACCTGCTCAAACAGCCGGTCCCGGAGCTCGTCCACCAGCATGGAGTCCTGCTGGTTCAGCTTGGCGGGGGTGCCCATGAGGCCTCGGAGGATGGGGTCAATGCCACCTGACAGAGGGGAGTGTGCGGAGCACAGGTTGGACCAACCTCTGGGAAGCCCCTGAGTCTTCACGTGGTGCCAAGGTAGCGCAGAGCCAGATAAGTGGGCTGCTTATATTCTTATTATGATGATTATTCCAGAAAACAGAGGCATGGGTGAGCTTGAAGAGAGCTGGGGCTGGCAGGGGAAGGGATCACCCCTACATCTTTTACTTAATTGAATATACTGGAGGTGACACTGGTTAATAGAATTATACAGGTTTCAGGTGTACAGTTCTATAAGCCATCACCTGTACGCTGTACTGTGTGTTCACCACCCAGGTCGCGTCTCCCTCCGTCAGTCACCGCTTGTCCCCCACCCCTCCTCCCTCTCCCTCCCCCTTCCCTCTGGTAACTGCCATGCTGCTGTCTGTCTGGAAGTTACTATTTTGCTTAATGCTTTCACCTTTTTCACCCCTACCTCTTCTTTTATTTTTTATTGACTGATTTTAGAGAGACAGACTAAGGGAGAGAGAAGCATTCACTTGCTGTCCCACTTAGTTGTGGGTTTATTGGTCACTTCCCACCTGCGCCCTGACCAGGGAAGCCTTGGTGTTTCGGGACGACACTCTAACTGACTGAGCTAACCGGCCAGGGCCTCACCCCTACTTTTCTTTATTTTTAATTTTTCCATTGATTTGAGGGAGACAGAGTGGAAGAGAAAGAGAGAAAGAGTGAAGAGGGGGAAGGGGGGGATGGAGAGAGAGGGAAGGAGGGAGGGAGAAATATTAACTCGTTTCATTTAGTTCCATTTAGTTGTGTGCTCATTGATTGTTTCTCGTATGTGCCCTCAGCAGGGTCAAACCCGCGACCTCTGGCACACCGGGTTGACACTTTATCCACTGAGCCACCCAGTCAGGGCCTCACCCCTACTTCTTAAAGGAATGGAAGGCAAGCTTCTTTTAGGCCCACAAGCCACCAGTCGGACGTTGGTCTCCTCCCCTTTTAAAGATCTCCAGTCCTGGAGGGGATGAGAGGCCGATGGCTGAGGGGTTTGGTGGCACCTGCCTTGTTTTCCCTGTCCTGGGAAGATGATTAGCAGTGGCCCGAGCAGCTGCCTGGCCTGCTGGCAGTAGGCTTGGCTCACCCGGGGAAGGGGGTGCTCGCCAACCCCACTCCCATCCGCCTCTGAAAAACCCGGTCACCTTCATGCACGATTCGCCAGCTGGCAAAGAAGGTGGAGCTGAGCGGAACACGTGAGTTGGGTGCTGAGGCCCGGTACTGACTGTCCAAGCGGAACAGGAAGGGTTGGATCATGGTGTGCCCAAAGCGGAAGACCAGGGTGAAGACGTTGGCCACACGAGGGTCCACGTTGGGGCAATACCCGTCATAGGGCCCCAGGGTTCTCCTGGCCCGGTCCTTGCCCAGAACCAGGGGCAGAAAGTCTCGGTAGGTAATGATCTAGAAGGGAAGGCGGAGGAGGAAACTACTTTCGTGGCTGCCTCCCCTGCTCCCTCCCCTTTGGATGGACTTGCGGCTTTTTGAAGGACTGCTCAGACATATTAATTCTTGAATGTCACCCTGTCAAATGTAGCAGTGTTAACGGCCCATTGGCTGCTGGAGACAGAGAGGCCCGGAGCAGCTGAGCAGCACGGACAGGGTCCCACAGTGTTGTTAGGGGCAGCACTGGGGATACAGGCAGAGCTCAGGCACGGACAGGGTCCCACAGTGTTGTTAGGGGCAGCACTGGGGATACAGGCAGAGCTCAGGCACGGACAGGGTCCCACAGTGTTGTTAGGGGCAGCACTGGGGATACAGGCAGAGCTCAGGCACGGACAGGGTCCCACAGGGTTGTTAGGGGCAGCACTGGGGATACAGGCAGAGCCCAGGTGCACACACAGCCCTCAGACCCAACGTGTTGAGGCATGTCCCTGAGGATGCGTCACGGCAGGCTGTCTTCTGGGGGAGGCTGGGCCCCAGGCTCCCTACCTGGACCATGGCCCCCACGATCTTCCGAGCCTCCTGGTAGAGTTTGTCCCCAGTCCACTGCGGGTTCAGTCTTCTCAGCTCGGCAGCCAGCCGGTTGTGCTCTCGCAGAAAGAGGGTGTGAATGGCGGCCAAATTGGGGTTCTCGGTTGATCGAGTGTCACCTTGGAAACCCCAGGTACAGAGTCACCGTAGCTCTTCCCAGAGACACGTCCTTCTGCTAGGGCAGACCGGATTCTGGGGCCCAGAGAGAGGTGCGGGCTTCTCGGACCTGCGCCCAGCTCCGGGCCCGCACTGGACCCCCATCTCCTGGGCTGCACTGTGAGGGACATGCGCCCAGCTCCCAGCCCGCAATGGACCCCCATCTCCTGGGCTGCACTGTGAGGGACCTGCGCCCAGCTCCCAGCCCGCACTGGACCCCCATCTCCTGGGCTGCACTGTGAGGGACCTGCGCCCAGCTCCCAGCCCGCACTGGACCCCCATCTCCTGGGCTGCACTGTGAGGGACCTGCGCCCAGCTCCCGGCCCGCACTGGACCCCCATCTCCTGGGCTGCACTGTGAGGGACCTGCGCCCAGCTCCCGGCCCGCACTGGACCCCCATCTCCTGGGCTGCACTGTGAGGGACCTGCGCCCAGCTCCCGGCCCGCACTGGACCCCCATCTCCTGGGCTGCACTGTGAGGGACCTGCGCCCAGCTCCCAGCCCGCACTGGACCCCCATCTCCTGGGCTGCACTGTAAGGCTGCTCGCCGACCACCACCCTCTTCCCAACCCCGGAGGGGAGGAAGCCCGCTCTCAGAGGCCTGAGCGACCGGAAGAGGTTCCGGTGAGACGGGGACAAAGCTCAGCGCAGCTGCCAGTCTGGGGCAGGACAGTCTTGCCTAATGATTCCGCTCTGCAGGGTGACCGGACCCACAGCAGCCGGGGGGAGCTGGATGACTCTGAGACCCTTGACTTGGGGACCTGAGCCTGCCTGTCCTGTGAACAGCCTCCACCTGCATGTTCTCTTCCGAGGGTCGGGTCTTTACCCAGCTCTGGACTAGCAGTCGTGCAAGAGCGAGGGCTGGGCGGAGCATCTTCTTGGAGCCAGGATTTCTCCTGGAGGCCAGGACTCCCAGCAAATTCCCGGAGGCGGGCCCTACTCACGGGCCCTTTCTGCCCTTGAACTAAACCCTTTCATACAAGGCCTTACTGAATTCTCTCTTTAGTAGACTACTCGCGAAAGTGCAAAAAAATATGCAGTCTTGCCCTGGCCGGTTGGCTCAGCGGTAGAGCATCAGCCTAGCGTGCGGAGGACCTGGGTTCGATTCCCGGCCAGGGCACACAGGAGAAGCGCCCATTTGCTTCTCCACCCCTCCGCCGCGCCTTCCTCTCTGTCTCTCTCTTCCCCTCCTGCAGCCAAGGCTCCATTGGAGCAAAGATGGCCCGGGCGCTGGGGATGGCTCCTTGGCCTCTGCCCCAGGTGCTAGAGTGGCTCTGGTCGCAACATGGCGACGTCCAGGATGGGCAGAGCATCGCCCCCTGGTGGGCAGAGCGGGGCCCCATGGTGGGCGTGCCGGGTGGATCCCAGTCGGGCACATGCGGGAGTCTGTCTGACTATCTCTCCCTGTTTCCAGCTTCAGAAAAATGCAAAAAAAAAAAAAAAAATGCAGTCTTTAAAAAGGGGGGCTGGAGCCAAGTCCCTGTGGGAAAGGCGGTGGGGATGGCGTGGGAAGATCCCAGACCTGGACATCTTGCTGCTCGGCGTTCCCACTGTGGGCCCCGCCACCTGCACTTTGTGCTCTGGGCCACGTCAGTCCTCTGCCCTGAGCCTCAGTGTCTCGCCCGTAAAACAAGGGTGAGAACAGTGGCTTCCTGCCAGGGCTGCTCTGAGGATTAGAGACAGCCCATTTAAATACCTTAACTAACCAGAAACAATGCCCGTTGTCATAACCTGTGCGTGGGGCCAAAGAGCCCGAGGAGAGTTCAAATTACGCATCCAGAAGAAGGTACCAGGTAACAAGGTACCAGGTAACAGTGTCTAGTTTAGGATTAAAAAATTTAGGCCAGAGAAGAAAAAAAATGTAGGTGGAAATCAAGCTGCTTTCAAGTAAAGAGGCTATGACTGAGTAGAAAGAATGCTTCTATATGAGGTTCCAGAAACATGATAAACAGCCAACAGGTGGAAGATGGATTAAAACTGGGGGACCTTTCCAAAAGTCAGCGCTTCTGGGAATAAACAGGTGTTTGCAAAGGAACTCCTAAGAACTTATGAATCCTGTGATGACTACACAGCGATCTGTCCCATGGTGTGCCTGATACTGAGGTCTGAAGACAGGTACCCTCACCACACCCCACCGTGGCCTCCCACCTCGGAACCCAGGGACAGGCTGCGTCCTAGAAAGACACCTCTGCACCCCGGTCTGACCTGCCAGGAAGCAGGGGATGCGCGCGGCGCGGTTGGTGAGGAGGCAGGGGTCGTCGTGCAGGTTGTCGAAGGGCAGCAGGGCCCGGCCGTTGTCGCTGTAGGCTTGGTTGATGGCCAGTAGCCCGTGGTAGTTGGTCCGGTTGCGGAGACGCAGGGAGAGGCTGACCTCGCTTCCGTACACCATGCTGGCGTCCACGAAGGAGGTGAGTGCGTTGATCTGGTTTCGAACGGTGTTTCTGTTTTGGGGGCATGAGGGTGACGAGCGGAAGAAGGGGATGCAGTCTCGCTGGTTCCTGATTCGGGGGTCACTGGGTGGAATCTGGGATGGAAGAGGAGCCCGTGACCTGGGAGTCCAGGAAGAACAAGCCCACTGCTTTTGGTCATCACACACTTGCCTCAAAACCTTGCGGAAAACTCCCCTCCTTCAGGAAACCCTCCTTGACTCATCCAGACTCACACTGCTCACCAGGTCAATTTGAACGTCCTTAGTATTTTGTATCATAGAGTTATGAAAGGTTAGAAATGGATGAAACCCAAAGCATTAATTTGAAAGAATAAATGCACCCGCATGTACAGTGCAGCATTATCTGCAACAGCCAGGATTTGAAAGCAGCCCAAGTGCCCATCAGTAGATGAGCGGATAAAAAAGCTGTGGTACATTTACCCAATGGAATACTGCTCGGCAATAAAAAGGAAGGAAATCTTGTCCTTTGCGACAGCATGAATGGACCTAGAGAGTATTACGCTAAGCCGGGCAGAGGAAGAAAAGTACCATGCGCTTTCACTCCTATGTGCAATCTAAGGAACAAAATAAACTAGCAAGCAAAATAGAGGCAGACTCATAGACAGAGAGCAGGCTGACTGCTGTTGGGGTTGGAGGAAGGAACTGAGGGAGGGGGGATGGAGGGATTGAGTAAAAAAGGGAAAAAAAGGCAGAAAACTCCTAAACATGGACAACAGTGTGTTGATTGCAGTGGGGGGCGGGGGAGGGGATGTAAGGGGGTACAGGGCGATGGACGGAGACTTGACTTGGGGCGGTGACCACACAATGCAGTGTCCAGGTGGTCTGTTGTAGGCCTGAGCACCTGAGACCTGTATAATTTTGTTAACCAGTGTGTTACCCCAATATACTCAATGAAAAGGGAGAAAATAGATAAAGTGGCAAATAGGAAAGAAAGAAAGAAAAAAGAAAGAGAGAGAGAGAGAAGGAAGGAAAGAAGGAAGGAAGGAAGGAAGGAAGGAAGGAAGGAAGGAAGGAAGGAAGGAAGGAAGGAAGGAAAGAAAAATGCCTGAAGCCTTACAGCAGGGGTAGTCAACCTTTTTACACCTACCGCCCACTTTCGTATCTCTGTTAGTAGTAAAATTTTCTAACCGCCCACCAGTTCCACAGTAATGGTGATTTATAAAGTAAGGAAGTAACTTTACTTTATAAAATTTATAAAGCAGAGTTACAGCAAGTTAAAGCATATAATAATAATTACTTACCAAGTACTTTATGTTGGATTTTCGCTAAGTTTGGCAGAATAAATCTTTATAAAACAACTTACTATAGTTAAATCTATCTTTTTATTTATACTTTGGTTGCTCTGCTACTGCCCACCATGAAAGCTGGAACGCCCACTAGTGGGCCGTAGGGACCAGGTTGACTACCACTGCCTTAGATCCTCATTTTCCTCATGGGGAAACTGAGGCTCAGAGAGATGAGAAGTGACAGCTCATTAGCAGGAGAGGAAGGATTGAAACCTGGTTCTGACACTTAGGCCTATGCCCCTTTCATTCCATTAAATTCACCAGCTATTTTCTATGCCCCTTTCTGTGCTGGGTGCTTCAGAGATATGAAGAGCAACAAAACCTAGTACAGGTGGCAGGAAGCTGGCAATTCAGTTGACCACACACACACATGTAGAGAATGTAATGTTTCGTTGATGTGCCATTTGTTACACTTGATCTAAAAGCCAAAAGTGAAAAGTGAAATAGAAAGATCCGAGGAGGCTCCCTGGAGGAGGCGCCCCTGAACCAGAACTTGAAGAATAAGTAAAGTTGCAACAGGGAGGAGCCTGCCAGATGTCGTTCCTTGTGCAGATCCTGCCCCATGGATACCGCCTTACCTATTAAGTGTGAGGGAAGGTGTGAGGCTGTGCGTGTGTGGGCTCGTGTGTACCCCGTTTCCCCAGTAGAGGCTCTGCCCCCCCCCCGCAGTGCATCTTTTCCTCTCTCTTGTCCACAGCACCCTTGCTCCTCAGCCTGAAAGATAGCAGCCTGCTCACAACCCCATTCCAGGAACGAGTAATTACGCTGCAGGCCCCTCGCACCATGGCAAGAAGGAGAGAAAGGTGAGAGCTAAGAGACTCAAAGGCTTCCAAAAGCAGCAGCCAGAGGCTCCCCCTGCTGGGCTCACTCCAGTCTCAGTTGCTCCCCCCTCTGTGAAGCTGCACCGAACTTCCCGCGGAGTGCCCCAACCCCGCCCCTCAAACGTGCACAGAACTGGGGTCTGTGCCTGGCGCTGCTTCTTGTCTCTGGCTGATGGCCCAGCATCGCAGACAGCTCCGTAGGATGGTACTT
The DNA here is from genome assembly GCF_036850765.1 of Saccopteryx bilineata. Classification (NCBI taxonomy): domain Eukaryota; kingdom Metazoa; phylum Chordata; class Mammalia; order Chiroptera; family Emballonuridae; genus Saccopteryx; species Saccopteryx bilineata. Next base: position 385,052,028 of record NC_089491.1, on the reverse strand, counting down.
TGGTCTTTCGGGTCCCGTCCCCAGCCCTCGGCCCAGGAGGGGAGCCAGGGCCCCCGGAGGTGGGCCTGGGGTACCTTGATGGGGAAGCAGGGGGGCAGCTGGGCACAAGTCTTCTCACAGTCGACGCCTGCGGTGAAGGCCACTCTGGCTGGGGACTCAGGGGAGAAGTCCAGGTCATGGTCGATGAACTGACCCCAGTACGTGAACAGGAGAGCCCGGCCCTGGTCAGGGGCCAGCCTCTCTCTGGGGAAGCGCACGATCTGGTTAGAGACTTCCCGGACCTGGTGGGGAAATAGGTCAGCATTGGGGGTGGGCTTCTGGAACCCGGAATGTGTTAGAGCCAGCCCGGGAAGACACACAGTCTCTCCTCCTCTTCCCCTGCCCTCCCTGCCCTTTCCGACTTTGTCCCCCTGCCTCTGTGGCTGCCATTCCTAGAAAGATGGCGTCTGGTCTGGCTCCTGAGTCTTCCAGGAGGGAAGAGAAGGGGAGAAGCAGCTGGCTCAGACCCTACCAGCACTTCCAGAGAGGTTATTAGATCAAATTGATACATCCATCTATAAACTAATGGATAACTGGATGATAGACTGATTGATAGACGCACAGACTGGTTACTAGGTAATGAATAATAACTATAGAGAGAATGGATAGATCAAGGGAAGAAAAATTAGTAAGTAGATGTTGATAGATGGGTAGATGATAGATTGTTATATTGATATATTAACAGAAAATTGATAAATTGATAAATGTGAAACAGCATAGATCAGTAGGTATAACTAGATTAAGGTGTATAACCCTTTATACAGTAGTGGGTAAAAGTAGGTGTACAGTTTTTTTGTTTTGTTTTGGTTTTTTTTTCCATTTTTCTGAAGCTGGAAACAGGGAGAGACAGTCAGACAGGCTCCCGCATGCGCCCGACCGGGATCCACCCGGCACGCCCACCAGGGGCGACGCTCTGCCCACCAGGGGGCGATGCTCTGCCCATCCTGGGCGTCGCCATGTTGCGACCAGAGCCACTCTAGCGCCTGAGGCAGAGGCCACAGAGCCATCCCCAGCGCCCGGGCTATCTTTGCTCCAATGGAGCCTTGGCTGCGGGAGGGGAAGAGAGAGACAGAGAGGAAAGCGCGGCGGAGGGGTGGAGAAGCAAATGGGCGCTTCTCCTGTGTGCCCTGGCCGGGAATCGAACCCGGGTCCTCCGCACGCTAGGCCGACGCTCTACCGCTGAGCCAACCGGCCAGGGCGGTGTACAGTTTTAATATACATGAATAATACAATAAATAATAATACAAGAATAAACTGTTTCGCATCAACTGTACACCTACTTTTAAGAACCCCTGCATTTAGCAAGATACTTTGACAGTAATTCTTTTCATAAAAAGTATGTAATGGCTGGCATTAATAGGTTATATCCTATACGATGTTTATTTACTGTTTATACCAGCAGCATGAAGCAGGTTTTACAGCTGTTTTGCAGATGAGGAAACCGAGACTTGGCTCTATCACTTGCCCAAAGTCACCCAGCCAGCCAGGGGCAGAGCCTGGGTTTCAGTCCCGTCTGGCTAACACTGGGCTGTTCTTCTCCTCATGCCCCACCCCCAAGTTTAGGAGGATCAAGCATCGCCCAGGTCCTCAGACCCGACTCACAAGAGGGAGGAGGAAGCCATTGCGCCTCTTGCCAGGAGTCCAGCCGAAGGGGAGTGACAGCCCATCCTCATACTCGGCCGGCAGCCAGCGAGCCAGGGGGGTGTTAGAGGACCCCAGCCAGGGTACCTTCCTGCAACAGTGGGTGGGCTCGGGTTAGCAGGGTTCCAGAGCTGGAGACCACTCAGTGCGTAAGGCAGGGGTGAGGGAAGGGAGGCACGCCCCTGGGACCCACTTGTTGTTGCATCTCCCGGTGATGGTACGATACTGGTTACTGCACTTCTCGTCCTGGTCCTGGACAGCACAGCCACTGGCCTTGGACAGCAGCCACATCTGGGATTCCGTTAGCACATCTGGGGGTGAGGCAGGTGGACAGGGTTCTGGATCCCAGATCCTGGCTCCTTTCTGAGCTGATCTGTTCTGTGCTCCCCATCCTTTACCCGCTCCCTTCCCAACACCCCAAGGCTGCACACCCTGCCTCCCCCTCCTGGCTTCCTTCCGCTGCTCCCAGGCCAGGGCAGCCCTGGGGGCCCGGGGGGGGGGCACAGTACCAGTGACATTGAAGGAACTGGATGCCGAGACTTGTAGCTTCTCCTCCAGCAGCCTCAGGGCCACGTGCATGTAATCGGCAGCCTGGACGGCTGTCCTGGTGGCCGATGTGGGCTGTTTGAAGTAGAACAGGAAGTCCGCGGGGTTGGCAGAGTCGCTGTGAAGGCGCTGCTTCATGCTGCCCAGAAGAGGAGGGGGAAGGGCGGTCAGAGGAGGCAGACCCACCCCGCAGGGCCCGTCCCGGGTGATCAGCCGGCAGGTGTGTAAACAGGTAGATGGGTGGAAGGGAGGCTCTCTGCCAACATGTCACTGTCCCTCGACGCCCCGGGTGAGAGGCCCTTAGCTGGAGCCCGTCTTCCTGCCCAGGCCCAAGCAGACCCCAGCCCCAGGCTACCTCCTCTGAGTCTGATTGTAGGCGGCATCCACCAGCAGTTTGGCTTCTGTGATGCAACTCTGCAGGACCGAGGTCTCCACTGCCCTGGGGGAAGCTGCTCGGAGGGAAGGGGACTCGGGGTCTGGAGGGGTCCACAGCCCCCCGACCCAAGCACTTCCCCCTCCACTGCCCGTCTCCTTGGCTATCCAGGGGCTGTTACCTGGCGCAGTACCCCCACAAGGCTGGGCCAGCAGGAGAGTGACGGCGACCCCGGCCAGGGCCGAGAGCAGCTTCTTCCCCACGAGACCCCCAGCCACAGTGGGGCAATGAGGGACCCCCACATCTTGCATACCGGTGGATCTCCGGCTCCCTTCTCACCCAGAGGAGCCCAAGCTGGCCTCTCCTCTCCTCCTGCTCTTCTTTGGCGGGAGCTTGGAGGGGACTTTTATCCTGTCCTAGGGTGAGGGAAGGGCCCCCGAAGCCCAGCCTCTTGAGGTGGAGCTCTAGGACTTCCCTTTGATTTGGGGACAGTAGTGAGACTGAGACACCCACCCACCCTGATGCTCATCACCCTGGAGATCTTCTTTCCTCCTCCCCACTCCTCCCCCCTTCGTGGCTGTTGAGATCCCCGATAGGTTTCCCCCCGGGCCCAGGGTGCTCAGTGGACATTTGCTGGATGATTGAAGAGCAGCATGCTCAGAAAAGGACTGGGCCTGGCCCTGTCACTCACTGGTTGTGTGGTCGCTTCCCCTCTCCAGGCCTCAGTTTCCATACCCCTAAAATGGGACTTGAGCCAGATGATTGGGAAGGCTCCTCTCCTTCCCCAACAGGGAGGAAACTGGGTCTGCCTTACCCTAGTATCTCCCCATAACCCCACCCCCCACCCCAGCACAAAGCCTGGCATTCAGTAGGTTCTCCATAAATGTTTGTTGAGTGAATGCATGATATAGGATTAATGATTCAGCCCCTCCCCCTTACTCTCTACCCTACCAGCTCTCTCCAAGATGCCAGTAGAGGGTGAGGCAATGGTTGAGGCAGGACCTGAAAATTAAGGGGGCTACTGCATGAGGCCATCTGGGGGACACAGTGAGATGTCACAGTAAAGTACCCAGCAGAGCAATGGTACATAGCAGGCCTCCATAAAAACTGGGGACCCGTCTTGGGCCTGGTGCTTTTCCACGAATTAAGTGCTTAGCAGTAGCAGGTGCGCGCTGAGTGGCTGGGATAAATTCTGACTTCCTGTTGGGCTGATCAGTGGCAGCGCCCTCAGAGGGGGCTTGCTGCAGGGACTCAGAGCCACCTGGGTTGGATCTGACTCTGTCACTACCCATGCGACCTTGGCTAAGCCTCTACTGCCACATCTGAAGGGTAGAACACCCAGTCAGTCTTCCCTTGGGGGACACGCCCTCTCACACCTCCCTGTCTTCCCTCCTGCAGGTCCGGCCACTGGATGGGCCCGCTGACCCTTCGCTTGGACCCCACCCTGGCCTGCTTGCAGACCCGCGCACACTTCTCCACACCCCACTCCTGAGCCACCCCCACCGAGCTCTGCAGCCTGCCTGTCCTCACCCCCTCTTCAGAAGGACGTGTCCGTCCCTCCCTCACAGTGGACCCTGGACCTGCTCCGCACCCCCAGCAGGGCTGTTCTGGGTGTCCTTGTCTCCCACCCCCCAAACCTACCCAAGCCCAGCCCCACACCCCCCACCACCCTCTCCTCCCACACCAACGTCCCCGGCCTGACCGTTGTTGCTCTTGAAATCGCTCCTTCAGCAACTCCTTTCACAAGCTCCACTTGAAGGCCTGGGCCCTGATCTTATCTCTTTATCTTCAGCATTGGGGCCCTCCCCAGTGACACGGGCCCTGCATGGAAGCCACCGTGGGGTTGCCAGAAGCGCACGTGCCCCTGCCTGACTCGCAGTAGATCGCACCATCCCTTGGACCTCGGTTTCCACACCTGTGAGATGGGGACAGCGAACCTCGTAAAGGAGAGAGACTTAAGAAATGGTAGCCTGCTCCTCACATGTGCTCCCTCAGGAAGCTAGGTCCCCCAGGCAGCTGGAAGGCAGGGCGCCCTCCAGCCAGGGTATTCTCCCCCAAAAAACTCAGAGTGAGCTCTGCTTGCCCTCCGAGAGGACTCAAGTTTATCCATAGTGAGTTGTGCAAGGGCTTGTCACACTGTGGGCTGCTGCGAATTATTGGGACAAGTTTGAGACAGGACCTCTAGACCTCGCCTGCCATGTTAGTGGATCTCTGGGTGGGGGGCCCATTGACTGTTCGGGGTGCTGATGAGAGGGGAAGGGACCACCAATAGGAAGGGACCACGAGGGGCCCTGTGCAGCCAGGCTGTGGAGGGCAGGTTCTCGGGGCACGGCTGGGGCAGGACTGGCAGGCAGAGGAGCGGGCAGGATACCAAAGGCACCGCTAGGTCTGCCACCTGACTCCTGCCCCTTCAGCCTGCTTTCTGCTGCCCACCCTGCCACAGGGCCCTGCCCCATGCTCCGGACACCTCGTCCCTCCCTGCACACCCTCCCCACCTCCACGGCTCCCCCTGCTTCTGCCTCCAGCCCCTGCTGATTCTGCCAGACTGATGGCTCCCTCTGGGAGTCGCAGTCCTTAGCGCCCAGGAGTCGCGGGAGCAGTACGGACAGGTGACTAAGGACTGGCCTGGGTCCCATCCTAGCACCTCATCCACTTGGGCAAGTGCCTCAGCCACTAAGCCTGTCTCTTCATGGTCAAATAGAGGTCATTACTTTGTGTGACTTCGAGCTGTTATAGCAATACATGCGGAATGCCACCCTAGTGCCTGGCACGCAGCAGGCGCTCAACAATGTCTATGGCTGAGCCCTGTTCTCCTCGTTGCTGCCTCCACTGCGCTCACTCCAGGCTGTCCTCCAGGGTTGAAGGGCAGGTAGCAGTGAGTGCAAGGGCCTTGTAGATCATCCAGCCCTGTGTGCCTGGGAGGGAGGATGGAGGGGAAGGAGGGAGGGAGGGAGGGAGGGAGGGAGGGAGGGAGGGAGGGAGGGAGGGAGGGAGGGAAGGAGGGAGGATGGAAGGAAGGCCTCAAAAATCAGAGTGGGTGTGCTAGCTGCCAGCGCCAGGGCCACTGGGAACCGAGTGGAGTGACAGTGATGGATAGAGAAGCCCTTCAGGGCCTCTCCAGTTTGGGTACCTGGCCCCCTCTCTGGCCATGACTTTTACTATGGAGCAGGCATGGACATGGGGGGTCCTTGCCTGGTCTCACAGAGGTCAGCATTGACACCTGCTTTTCCTGTGGTCAGGGTCACCAGACCCAGAGAACAGAAGAGGGCTGTGGGCCAGGACCCCGGGCCCTGCATGTCCCCCGCCTTGGGCTTTCTATTATGCCCCTGGGGCCTCACTGCAAAGGTTTCCGACGTCTTAGGGAGGCTAAGGGTTGCCCATTGGCAACCTGGAGGATCTGATACTGGGAGAAGATTATTGTTTGATATCTCTTCTTTACACAACAAAATTATTTTCAGTAATGCTCATTATATAAAACAGATAATAATAATGAACAGGAAAGAAATGCATGAACACTGTCTTTTATTACACTTTGTACATATAATTATGCCAGTAAAGAAATAATAAGATATTTACAATATAACAAAGAAAAGAATAATGGATTAGTGTTTTTTAATCGCATGAATGTGTCCTAAATGAAGGGGGGAAATTGCCAACATATTGATGGTTTTAATATAATACTTAATATCTCATTACAGTTTCTGTTTTCTTGATTTGTATTTTTAAAGTAAACAATTAAAAATTTTAAACAAAGTACATTTCTCTGGTAAAGATATTAAAATTCAGTAAAATGTTCATGTATGGAGTAAAATTTGCACTTTAAAAATTATTACATACATACTTAGCAGTTTGCATTCTGTTACAATGTTTTAAATGTTAAACACAGATTGTAACTCCAAATGGTCACATGGTGGGAGAGAATGGAAGGAAATCAAGTTCTGTCTCTTCTGTGTCATCGCTGTGGATAGCCGCTGTTTAAAGGCAAGAACGCGCCACCGGGATGCGAGGCGGGAGGCGTGGCCAGCGCCAGCTCCGGTGGTTCTGAACCCAGACGATCTGGAATTTACTCCGAAGCGAATGCCTGTATCTCAGGGAGCCACTGTGTCCCTCAGAACTGACTTCCACATGGAACACAGTGCTCATTAAAGGATAAGTACGGGGGAGGGGGCACTCGGGTTACGACAATCTTGACATACAACCTTTTGAGTTTACAACCCTCTCTCCCATAAAAACTTTTTAAAATTGAGACGTGAGTGTTTCGGCTTACAGCTGTTAGCGTCCTGCTTATGGACTACGTGGGCGAACTAGTTTGGCTGAGCGGCGGAAGGATAAGCAGCAGCACAGCTCAGGGGTGAGGGGTTGGTGTTCCCCAGGACGCTTACCTATGCCATGTTGGACTGTTAAAAGCCAAGTGTTTCGTTTGTGTTGCTTTGGCGACTTCTTGGCCCTTATCATGGCTCCTAAATGAAAGTCAGTCTTCAGATGGCAGTGCTTCAAAGAAGAGGAAAGCCATCACCACGGATGTCACAGAGCTACGGGCATCACGGGGAGAGGAGCTGTCTGCTGAGGACCTCATTCAGCTGGAGAAGTGGCTGATTGAAGAGGAAGAGAGAGAAAGCCCAGAACCCAAGAGATTTACTACCAAGGGTTTGGCAGAAGGTTTTTCTATGGTAGAGGATGGGTTGAAGGGTTTGGCAGAAGGTTTTTCTATGGTGGAGGACGGGTTGAAGGGTTTGGCAGAAGGTTTTTCTATGGTAGAGGACGGGTTGGCAAAATTTCAGGCTGAGTACCCCAGCGTTGAGATTCAGTAAGGTCTACAGAGCTGTTATGGATGCCTTGCAATGCTATAGGCAGGTTTTGGAAGAGAAGAAGTCATCAACCTTCCAGATGAGCCTGGAACAATTCTTTAAGAAGGCAGAGAGGCCCTCTTACAGGCAGGTCCTGAACCCTCTACATCAGCTGCTTCTCGAGATGAAACACCTGTAGTGCAGGTAGATGCATCTCCTGCATGTTCCTCAGGCAACCCTGATTCACCTGACCCAGTATCTCCAGCACCTTCTGCAGGTTCTCCTGCCTCTCCAGCTTCCTCCTCCCAATAGGTCACTCTCTCCCACTTTTTTTTTTCAGGGACAGAGAGAGAGAGTCAGAGAGAGGGATAGACAGGGACAGACAGACAGGAACAGAGAGATGAGAAGCATCAATCATCAGTTTTTCGTTGCAACACCTTAGTTGTTCATTGATTGCTTTCTCATATGTGCCTTGACCGCGGGCCTTCAGCAGACCGAGTAACCCCTTGCTTGAGCCAGCGACCTTGGGCTCAAGCTGGTTTGCTTTTTTTTGCTCAAACCAGACTGAGCCTGTGCTCAAGCTGGCAACCTCGGGGTCTCGAACCTGGGTCTTCTGCATTCCAGTCCGACGCTCTATCCACTGCGCCACTGCCGGGTCAGGCACTCTCTCCCACCTTGCAATGCCCCTGCCAGTGTGCAAGCCAACCACAGGAATAAGGTAAGGAATTTTTTTACACTAATTTTTTTTACCTTTTTGTTACTACAGTACAGTGTACAGTATAGTATGTTTATGTCCTTTTCCTTTTATTGTAGGTTAGTTGTGTCTTTATGTTTTATATGATGATTTTACAGCTGTGTAGGATAGATAAGTGACTTAGTGACTTGTACCAAAATTCGAGTTACTTCACTGTTGTAGGAATGGAAGTGTGTTGTGACCTGAGGACCTCTTGTAATAAACATGCATCCGTTTGACGCTTTCTGGCTTGGGGCCGGGTTGGACCACAAGGGTTGGGGTGCCGTGCAGGAGAGCTCTTCCTCTGAAAGGCAAATGACAATATCAGATTCCAAGATGGAGCCACATAGGGAGAAAAGGTTTATAATGAGACACAACAAAGAGACTGCTCAGGGTGACAGAGAAGGTCAGGCTGCTTGGACACTGCAAATAAGGGGTGAGAAGAAAGGTTAGGGGCATCCTCGGGGGTCAGGGCCCTGACCATCCAGACCTTCAACCCCCCCCCAGTGACCACAGGACTCTGAGGCCCTGGGGGACTGGGTACCACTGGCCACTGGCCCCATGACCAGGCTGTTCCCTCTGCCAACTCCTCTTGGCCCTCGTGCAGCTTCTCCTGAAGAAAGAAGCCTCCAGGCTCGCAGTCTGGCTCCGGCCGCCTCCCCCTCCAGGGCCCCATCTCCTCCCTCTAGTCCTCTTCCCTCTAAACCCCCTGGCTTCAGTTCTTGAAATGGGCCTACCCTGCCCACTATGGGTCTTAACCATACTGACCCTTCCCCCTTCGTGGCTGGCAACCCCTAGTGACCTTCCAGATGTCATCCACAGGGAGACTTTCCTGTCCCAGCCCTACATGACCCAACTCAAATGGCTGGGTCTTCCTGGTCCTTGTTCCTATAGCTCCTTTCAGAGAATGTCACATCACTGTAACCATACGATTATTTCTGTGGTTGGGTGTGATGAAGCTACAGCTCCCTCAGGTCGGTGAGTGCTACACGGAAAAGGTGCGTGCCTGTTCTCTTGTTCACTGAGGTCCCAGCACCTAACACAATGCCGGGCAGGCCCTAGGTACGTATTTGTGTAATGGGCGCATCTGCTATGACCTTGTCATCACAGCCCTTGGGTCAGGCATAGGGCTTGGGCTTGTGCCTGTACATCCATTAGGACGTGTTGATTCTGGTCAGGGGCATTGTTTGCCCTGGGCCAGGCCAGCCCTGCGTCAGCGGACATCTTTGCAGAGACTGGCCCTGCCAGGCTGAGGCCCAGACCCAAGGCCATGAGCTAGCCTTCCCTCCTGGCCGTCTTTCAGTTGTGCTACCCAAGAAACTTCTTTCCCGCCCTCCTCTGGCCATCTCAAAACCTCAACATTCTGCAACCACTTTCACAAAAACCGTCCCCCAGCCACCGTGGCGCCTCCAGCCACAGGCCTGATTGGATCTCTTTATCTGCTCAGTCCCAACGGTCCCCACGGAGACCACTGCCGCAGACCAGGGTGCAGGGTCTGGTGGGCCTGCTCCTGTTCCCAGCAGTGCCTGGGGGTGGGGTCCTTGCACCTGTTCTCATGACAAGGACACTGAGGTCCACACGGGGGAGGGGCTTACCTCCAACTGCAGTGACTCCACACTGTGAGAGGCCGGGGCGGGCCAGGAGCGTGTGCACGTGTGTACATGTATGTATGTACATGTTTCGGGGCGGAAGACTCCCGAGAGAGGCTGCTCTGAGTGTTTTGTTTTTAGCAAGGCCAGAAAAAACGGACTGTGGGGCCTTGGAGAGCTGGCCTGGGAGCCTAGTACCACCCTGGCGGTGTGACCTTGAGCAATGGTTTGACCTCTGTAATCTGCTAGTAAAGTCAGCGATGGGCAGAAGTGTTCTGGAGGCAGGGGGTCTCTGGTGAGCACACGGGAGACGGACAGGTCCAGGTGAGGGTCAACTGAGGGCAAGGACCCATCCTTTCCTCTCCTCCTGCCTGGGCCTTCTGTGAGAGCTGTACCTCACCGTCTCCATCGGGACGGGAGTTCCCGGGAGCAGGGACTGGGGGTGTGGGAGGGGGAGCATGACCTGCAGATAAGGCCGACCCGGCTTTGAGTCAGCGACATAAGTGAAGGGGGACCTGACCCACTGGGCATCGCCACTGACGGGGTACCCACTCATACTAGTTTAATGAATGAATTAAAACATGAATGTCTGGACATAAGTAACATAATTCAATTTCTTGGATATCCCTGGTGCCATGATTGTTCCTTTCCTGACAGACATGTTTGAGGAGGTCTGTTCACCAGCATATTCCTTCTCTGGACACAGTCCCCTACCACACTCTCTGCTGAAGGGGTGAGGTAAGGGATGGAGGACGAGGATGGTAGAGGATGGTGAGCGTGGATGGCTACGCTTATGCCACACGACCTGCATGTCCCTCAGCTGCATGGGACACAGCCCAACCTCAGCCAATCAGATTATTCTCGTAAGACTTCGGAATTTGAACCAGGAGGCACTGAGCTAGTCAGCTGTGGAAGGCAGAATGGAAAAGTCAGGTTTGGGGGCTGAGGTCCCATCTGGGCCACGTCCAGGTGGTTGCGTAGGCAGGGAGGGGGGAGGGGGGAGGGGAGGGAGGGAGGAGGGGAGACCACTGTGTCAGCCCAGACAGCTTGTTTTCACCCAACTCTACGTTACAGCTGTAAAACAAGCCTGTCTTTTTTAGTTAAACTAGTTGGGGTCATAGCCTCTCATAACTCTAACGATAACCTATTTCCAACCTGACCCCAAAGCCCCAGTTTGAAAAGGGAAGAAAGATATGATGGGTGTGTGTCCTGGAGGTCCAGCTGGGGAGGAAACTAGACACACCAGTGAACTGGGGGAAACCCAGATGGCTGTAAAGACTGAACTGGCAGAAATCAGTGTAAAAGAGAAAGAGGGAAATGGGGTGGATGGGAGACATATGGAGGATATCTATCACTGTAGGGGAGGAAAGAGATAGAGCCAACAAACGGTTATAGAGCGCTTCCTATAAACTACTGCATCAGCCCCCAACCGCACATTTACAAATAATGAATGAACAAATGAATAAATGAATGGATCTTCCCATTCCTGTTGGCAAGAAGTGTTGAGTCTGAAAGTGGGGGTGGGTAGGGGCAGAGCAGTAAGTGGTCAGAGTCTTGCAGACATGCCCTGAATTTATGATCACTTTCCCTCCTCTGTTTCACCGGTGGGGAAGTTTATAGCCCCTCTGGAGTTCAGCCTCCACCCTCTCCATGGCTCCCTCACTGCACTTAAGAATTTCTTTCCTACTCCCAAAACACTACTCAACTGATGAGAGGATAATGCCAGGCACAATAGCAACAATAACAATAATCCTCACCTAAGTTCTATGAGTTACATGATAGTCCTCCTCTCAGTGATGGCCTGTGACCGCCTCGTGGCCACCTCCCGGCCCCTTCATTACGTCACCATCCTGAACCCTCAGCTCCGTGCGGGGCTGGTGCTGACAGCGTGGATGGTGGGTTTCATCCATTCCATCAGCCAGCTGGCTCTGATGATCCCACTGCTAAAAAACCTTTGGATTTTTTTTTATTTGAATCTTATAACAAATCTGTGAGATTATAGGGACAGATATCATTTTATGCCGGTTCGGTGAAGAAGAATCCATGAGTCCAAGAGAGTTCGGTGGCTCATTCAAGGTCACAGTTTGTAGGTAACGGAACAAGGGCTCCCTAGTTAGAGCTAAGTCCCCAAGTTCTGCAGTCTCTCTGTCACTCTGGACAAAGGCCAAAAGGGGGGTGGGGGGAAAGGGTCAACGTACAGAAAACAGAACTGCTCTTATGGGGAAATGCTATCGTCACAGAAGAAAACTGTCTAGCAAGAGGGTAGAAAGGAGGGAGGGACCTTCCTGAACGTTTCCATGGTAATATACTGTATTATCACAGGCATATTCAAATCATACATCACAATAAAAAAACAAAGATATTTTCCTTTTCCTAAAAATCTGAGTAAGTTGCTTAGTTTCAAAACTCAGTTCTACAATGACCCTCATAACGTACCCACAAACAATGAAGAACACAGATGCAACAAATCTCTGTCGACTCTATTATTGAAAAACAAAGCCAAGGAAAAGTGACCTACGCATTGTCACTTCCTTTTACAAACCAGCCAGTGTCTCCCTAACCTCTTCACTGCTGCCTGCATCTCCTGGTTCCTCAGGGTGTAGATCATGGGGTTGAGCATGGGGGTCATGACCGTGTGGCCGATAGACACAGTCTTGTCCATGGAGAAGGTGGTGAAGGGCCTGGCGTAGAGGTAAATGCTTGGAATGAAGACCATAGACACCACAATGATGTGGGCAGTGCAGGTGGAAGCGGCCTTCCTCCTCGCCTCCCCTGAGTGGGACCTCAGCATCACCAGGACCACCGAGTAGGAGGTCAGGAGGAGAGAGAACCAGATGACATCCAGCATCCCACTGTTGCAGATCATGAGGAGCTCTAAGAAGGAGGTGTTGGTGCAGGCGAGTCTCAGCACCTGGGGGACATCACAGTAGAAGTTATCCAGGACGTTGGGGCCACAGAAAGGCAGTGGGAGCAGCAGAGCCAGCTGGCTGATGGAGTGGACGAAACCCACCATCCACGCTGTCAGCACCAGCCCCACACGGAGCTGAGGGTTCATGATGGTGACGTAATGGAGGGGCCGGGAGATGGCCACAAGGCGGTCATAGGCCATCACTGAGAGGAAGAAGACCATGGCACCTCCCAGGAAGTGGAAGAAAAAGAGTTGGGCCATGCAACCCTGGTAGGAGATGGTCTTCTTCTCAGAGAGGAAGTCCACCAGCATCTTGGGGGCAGTGACCGAGGAGAAACAGAGGTCTAAGAGAGCCAGGTTTTGAAGCAGAAAGTACATGGGGGTGTGAAGCCGGGAGTCTGAGGTCACTGTGACCATGATGAGGAGGTTTCCCAAAACACTGGTCGTATAGACAAACAGAAACACCAGAAACAAGAAAAGCTGGAGCTCCCGAGTCTGTGTGAGCCCCAGGAAGACAAATTCTGATACCCGGGTGAGATTCCCTGGTTCCATGGTGTCCTTTTTATACACCTAAGGAAAATGAACCACGAGCATAGAGACATGAAGTCACTTTTAATGTTCAGGGGCTAAACCAAGCTGTCCAGGTCCATGTGATGGTCAACCTCGTGTGCAGACCGTATCGCCAGGTGCTGATTACACGACCTTGTCCCTGGCACGTTTACAAGTTGCTGCTGGAATGCTGCCTTTTGAGATCATAAAGGCAGCCTGTCCTTCAAAGATTCAGGGTAACAAAGTGGTGGGATGACACCCGGAGGCCAGCAGACCCGCAGTCAAATTTCAGGGCTTCTATTTCCTCGAGCTTTGACCTTCAGTAAACTACTTAACCTCTCAGGGTTTCAGTTTCCACATCTGCAAGTTGAGAAGAAAAATGTTTTCTTTATAGAATAGTGGGTTAAATAAAATAACACATAAAGTTCCTGGAACAGGGTCTGGAATAATAAGCGATAACCACTCGCCTCACTCCACAGACACCCCCTCTTCTTCCTGTCTCTAAGGCATTTTCCTGCCCATATTTTTCATACAACATTTAACACATTATAATATTAATAAACTTCCCACATGCCTATGTTTTTCCTCCATAATTCACCTGTAAGCTCCCGGAGGCATACATGTGGATCTTACCATTTATTGGTGCCCAATCTTGCTCGTAGTTAATACTCAAAAAGCTGGCCTGACCTGTGGTGGCGCAGTGGATAAAGTGTCGACCTGGAATGCTGAGGTCGCCGGTTCAAAACCCTGGGCTTGCCTGGTCAAGGCACATATGGGAGTTGATGCTTCCTGCTCCTCCCCCTGTTCTCTCTCTATCTCTCCCTCTCTCTCTCTCCCCTCTCTCTCTAATAAAAAAAAAAAATACTCAAAAAGCTTGTGACATTGACAGCTGGGTGGGCAAATAGCTGGAGGGTGCTCACCACCCCCTCAGCCCCCACACATCATGGACACACGGCGTGCCTACTGATCAAGAGGTAGAAGGGGGAGAGAGAGTCTCGGGAGTAAGACATAGATGATGAAATTGTAGGAAGGGGACTCGGAGAGCTCGTCTGAAAGGAATAAGAATTTTAACATATGCCACTGACTACAGGAGTGAAGAACAAAGGATGATGTTGAAATAAGAGAAACAGAATCGACAAAAGAATAAAGAAGGGAGATGAAGGAATAGAGCAAGTGAAGGAAGGCAGGGCCAAGGTGATGCGGCAGGGGAGGGATGGACTTAAGGGAGAGAAAGGTGGCAGATGAGAGATAGAGGGGGACAAGTGAGGGGCTAAGTGGCCTCCCACTCCCCGCCACCTTGTCTCGACCTTCCATTCTCTCTATTGCAAACTATTACCATTAGAGGTCTTTTTAATCTCATCCTTCTGCATCCATCTGCTCCGCTCTGGTCCATTTTCTAGATAGCTGTCAAAGAGACCTTTCTAAACTCCTATCTAATCAGGTTTCTCCCTCATTATCATCTTAATGATGGTGTAAGTGCCCGCAGCTTAAAACTCAAACTCTTAGACGTCTCCCAGTGTGCTTTGTAGATCAGTTCAAGGTAGAAAACTTACTTATGTCCATGCGTGCAACTCCCTCTCAGCATGTCACACAAAGCAATAAAATGTAGCTTCCGACCTCACTCATCAGCTTTTTTCCCTCAGGAAACATATGCGTGGTTATTTCTGTAGTTTTGGTGATTAATTCTGTTTCCCAAAATACCTGCTACGGCCTCTTCAACCTGAGTATGCAGAGATCACCTCCCCTGTGCTCCTCGGTCTTCCAATCGGAAGTAATTTCTCTGGGTTCCAGTACGTTTTATCCAATACGTTTTACAAACACCTGGGTCATACATTTATCTTTTTCCCCCCTGTGGTCTCTCTTAACTAGATTGTAAATTTAATAATTTAGTAGCACCTAAAACAGCAACTTGAATTTAGCAGTTGCTCCAAAAAAATGCTTTCCAACTTAAGGTATTAGTAGGCAATGAATGACGTGGTCTTGTTTTAGTGGCTGGGTGGAGAACGTTGTGGTGTATTTCCTTACCCTTTGCTCTCGGCTTCCTTCCTCCTAGGCACAGGGCCAATTCTTCACTTGGTCTTCCAACCCTGGGTTTTCACACGCAGCCCAGGGCGCCTGTTTGCAACATCACATCTCCCTGCCTTGCCTTCCGGGGCTCTGCTCACACGTAGACTCGCTACTGTCAAGGCAGTGTCACTTGTTTAGTCTCCCCACCTGTTGGGGACCGAAATATAAACAGGGTGTTTTTACAATCTGAATATCTTGGGGACAGAGGTGCTGGGCCCAAACCCCCACCTCACCTGCCTAGTTGACAAAGAGCTATACCTGATTCTCGCTTGTCCCACCCATGTTCTCCGGAAGAGGCTGGAAGCTAGTTTCTTATTGGTGTAAAGTTAGATTTGAATGGTATGGTGGGGGTTGTCTTTGAGTTGTCTTGGAAACAACTGAATTGCTAATGGACCACTTTTTTTCCCTGAATAAAGGCTGATGTGCTGTTAGGAGCAGCCATGTTACGGCTCAGGAACAGTGGAGACTGTTCTCTGTGCCATCCTCCCGAACCCATCTGTATGTATATATCTTTAAGTCTTTATCATTTATTCAATTCCCTACCTTTTCCCATTCGAGGACCCCGTAATAGACTCGTCGTGGCTGGACCGCAACACCCACCCTCCAGCAAGTGTTTCTAGATCCTTCTTACAGCTGACCTATTTACAGCTGAGGAAACACAGGTCTCTCGTCCTCCTTCAGCCCAGAAGGAGAGAGAGACTTCAGGTCTTCCATCTTCTCAAAGATCCCTTCCTGCAGCTTTGGTTTCCCAGCCGCTACCCACACGTCATGTACACAGGGATGGATGCGGCCCTAGGGGAAGAGGCAGTGTCTTCAGGGAGAGACTATTGGACTGGGCTCAGGAAGCAGGACTGGGCTGAGCACCACTGGGGCCAAGGGAGCAATGGGACTTGTTAAAAACTTTCTAAATGTCTCAAGAACACATACTCTCTAAGAGGCCTTCCTTGGGGGCCAAAAGTACCAATGGTAATGAACATTTTAGGGATTTGTAGAATGTAAGATTCTCAGGCTAAGATCCAAAAGGTAAAAGTCTTCAAAAAGAGCCCGACCAATGGTGGCACAGTGGATAGAGTGTTGACCTGGGATGTTGAGGACCCAGGTTCGAAATCTCAAGGTCACCAGCTTGAGCACAAACTCATCCAGCTTGAGCGTGGGGTCACCAGCTTGAGTGTGGGGTCATAGACCCCATGGTCATTGGCTTGAGCCCAGAGGTCACTGGCTTGAAGCCCAAGGTTGCTGGCTTGAGCCCAGGGTCACTAGCTTGACCCCTCCTGACCCCCTCTCTGGGTCCCCCCCATTACTTCTGCCCAGCTCAAGGCACATATGTGAAGCAATCAATGAACAACTAAAGTGACGCAGCTATAAGTTGATGCTTCTCATTGTTCTTCCTTTCTGTCTCACTCGCTAAAAAAAAAAAGTCTTTAAAAAGAAAGAGACTCTCTGGGAGTTTTAGAAGAACCCATTTCTTGAACCAGTGATTCTTATCCTTGAATCACCTGAAAAGCTTGTTAACCAAATTAGTGTGCCCCAGCCACAGGCTTTTTCATTGAGTTGATCATTGGTGAAGACAAGAATTTGCATTTCCGTAGCAAGTTCTCTGATTTGGCTGAGCTCCTGTTCCTGGGACCACACGCTGATAGCCCTGAGTTGCTCCTCAGCACGAACTGTTCACTCTCATGGAATCTCCAAGATGAACTGGTCTGATTTCTTTCTTTCTTCTTCTCCACCTTTTCCTCCCACTTTTACATCAATTGACCTTTACTTAGGGAAAGTCATAGAAATGTTTGTTTGTAGACTACAATGGGAACATATTGCCCTGAAAACTTTGTCCCTTGTTTTGCCAGACCAGACCTTGGGTGTTGATTCCCATCCATGTCCCAGTCAACTCACGTCATCTATAAAATGCTAGCATTCTTCACATTGCATTCTTACTACCTCTAGTACAAGATTCATACAGGAAACCTGTGTATTTTCTCATTATGAAGAATTCTACAGGAAACCCGTAGATTTCCTCATTATGAGGAATTAATCAAAACTGGCCTTGTAGCCTTGATGTGCTGTAAAACTATCTGGTTTCTTAGAGCTCTCTCTGATTTCCAGGTTGGTCTGAATTTCTCCACTGCAAAGGTTTACACTTGGCAAAATAAAGCATCTGCCTGGCAGATAAGAATATAATCTAAAGCTTTCTCATATAAGAGAAGTAGATCTTTTTTTTAAAAAAATTCTTTTTTTAAATAGTATTAAATTTATTGGAGTGGCATTGATTAATAAAATTATATAGGTTCCTTGGACTGTTTCCAGATCTTGGCTATTGTGAACAATGCTGCAATAAACATGGGGATGTATATCTTCTTTTGAATTAGTGGTTTGGTGTTCTTAGGATATATTCCTAGAAGTGGGATAGCTGGGTCAAAAGGCAGTTCTATTTTTAATTTTTGGAGGAATCTCCATACTATTTTCCACAGCGGTTGCACCAGTCTGCATTCCCACCAGCAGTGCAGGAGGGTTCCCTTTCTCCACATCCTCACCAGCACTTATTCTGTGTTGATTTGTTGATGAGCGCCATTCTGACTGGTGTGAGGTGGTACCTCATGGTGGTTTTAATTTGCATTTCTCTGATGATTAGTGATGTTGAACATTTTCTCATATGCCTATTGACTATCTGTATGTCCTTTTTAGAGAAGTGTCTATTCAGTTCCTTTGCCCATTTTGTATTTGGATTGTTTACCTTCTTGGTGTTGAGATTTAGTTCTTTATAAATTTTTGTTATTAACCCCTTATTAGACTTATCAGTGAATATGTTCTCCCATTGTGTGGGTTGTCTTTTTATTTGTTAATGATGTCTTTTGCTGTGCACAAGCTTTTTAGTTTGATATAGTCCCATTTGTTTATTTTGTCCTTTATTTCACTTGCTCGTGGAGATATATCGGCAAAAATATTGCTAGTACTGCATATGTTTTCTTCCAAGATTGTTATGGTCTCAGAATTTACATTTAACTCTTTTACACATTTTGAGTTTGTTTTTGTAAATTGTGTAAGTTGGTGGTCTAGTCTCTCTTTTTTTTTTTTTTGCTTGTACCTGTCCAATTTTCCCAATACCATTTGTTAAAGAGACTGTCTTTACTCCATTGTATACTCTTACCTCCTTAGTCAAATATCAATTGACCATATAGGCGTGGGTTTATTTCTGGGTTCTCTGTTCTGTCCCATTGATCTGTATGCCTGTTGAAATGCCAGTACCAAGCTGTTTTGATTACATTCTGCCTTATAGTATAACTTGATATCAGGAAATGTGATAACCCCCTCCCACTTTGTTCTTCATTTTCTAAATTGCTGAGGCTATTTGAGGTTTTTTTTGGTTCCATAAAAATTTTGGAATATTTGTTCTAGATTTGTGAAGTATGCCATGGGTATTTTAGCAGGAATTGCATTAAATCTATAGATTGCTTTGTGTAATATAGACATTTTAATGATGTTAATTCTTCTTATCCATGAACACAATATATGCTTCCACTTGTTTGTATCTTCCTTGATTTCTTTTTTCACTGTCTTATAATTTCCAAGTACAAGTCTTTTACCTCCTTCGTTAAATTTATTTCTAGGTACTAACACTAATTCTTATTTAGAGCTTTAGTCCAGTTAAAAATTGAGTGGCCTGACCAGGCGGTGGTGCAGTGGATAGAGCGTCAGACTGGAATGCGGAGGACCCAGGTTCGAGACCCTGAGGTCGCTGGCTTGAGTGCAGGCTCATCTGGTTTGAGCAAAAAGCTCACCAGCTTGGACCTAAGATTGCTGGCTTGTACAAGGTGTTACTCGGTCTGCTGAAGGCCCACGGTCAAGGTCCATATGAGAAAGCAATCAATGAACAACTAAGGTGCCGCAACGAAAAACTGATGATTGATGCTTCTCATCTCTCTTCATTCCTGTCTGTCTGTTCCTATCTATCCCTCTCTCTGACTCTCTCTCTGTCTCTGTTAAAAAAAAAAATTGAGTGATTTACTCTGAGGTCGCCAGTTCACAGCCCTGGGCTTTCCTGGTCAAGGCACATATGGGAGTTGATGCTTCCTGCTCCTCCCCCTTCTTTCTCTCTCTTTCTCTCTCTCCTTTTTAAAATCAGTAAAATATTTAAAAATAACTTAATAAGATTGAGTGACTTGGGAAAGTAGCCTGGACTGATTCCAGGGAAGGGGACAGGACTTGTTGATCTCACTGATTATCATACAAGTGATTTCAAGTTCTGATTCTGATTTAGCTTTCTTTCTTTTTTTTTTTTTTTTAGATTTTTAATTTATTGATTTTAGAGAGAGAGAGAAAGAAAGGCAGAGTGGGGGAGGAATGGGAAGCATCAACTCGTAGTAGTTGCGTCTCGTATGTGCCTTGACTGGGTAAGCCTGTGGTTTCCAACCAGCGACCTCAGCATTTCAGGTCGATGCTCCATCCATTGCGTCACCACGGGTCAGACTCAGACAAATATTTCCAAACACTTATCCCAGAAAAGATAGTCCTCATAAGTCTTACTTGCAAAACCTACTTGGGGACAAACTACAGTCAGCTGAGATATTAACAGAAATGCAAATGGCCTCTCCATCCCACTGCTCGGGCTTTATCCCAACGTCGTAGCTGGTGTCCAAGAGTGGGCATTCCAAAGAGAACTAATGAGAGTCTGTATTGCCTTCTATGACCTACCTTTAGAGGTTACATGGTGTCACCTTACTGTGCTCACAAGTCCTTCCACATTCAAGGGGAGAAAACGAAAGATCCCACCTCTCAACAGGAAGAATGTCAGAGCCATATTGTGAGAAAGAGCACACGAATGGAAGGTACTACTGGAGCCACCTTGGAAAAATACAGTGTGCCACAAACAATATTTTTAACTTCCAGGAAGTTGCTTTCATTCTCTTATTGCACCTTTCTGAAATGATGTACTGTTCTTATTTCCTGAAAGCAATAACCTCTCTTATCTCTCTGTAGACATTAATGAAGGTATTTTTCAAATGTCCTGTTCTATGTCCTGACTATATCAAGATTAACATCTTTGTTGTGACATTGTATTCTAGTTTTGCAAAATGTTACCGCTGGGAGAAACTGGACAAAGGGTAATACAGCATCTGTCCTTATTATTTCTTACAACTTCTAGTGAATTTGCAATTATCTCAAAATAAAAAGTTGAATTTTAAAACATTAACTTATTCACATTACCTGTTGGCATCTCTAGGCATTTGATTTTATGACCCATGTCAAGATTTTTTGAGGCCCTGGCTGGTTGTCTCAGTGGTAGAGCATTGGCCCAGCATGAGATGTCCCAGGTTTGATTCTCGGTCAGGGCATACAGGAGAAGTGACCATCAGCTTCTGCATACCTCCCCCTCCCTCTTCTCTCTCTCTCTTTCCCTCTCTCTCTCTCTTTCTCTCTTCTCCTCCTACAGCCATGACTCGATTGGTTTGAGCACATCAGCCTCCATGCTGAGGATGGCTTAGTGGAGCCTCTGCCTCAGGTGCTAAAAATAGCTTGGTTGCAGAGCATGGCCCCAGATGGGCAGAGCATCAGCCCCAGATGAGGGTTGCCAGGTGGATCCCAATTGGGGAACATGTGGGTGGGAATCTCTCCTTCTATCTCCTCTCCTCTTACTTGGAAAAAGAAGAAAAAAATTTTTTTGAGTCAGGCCAATCATGTCTTTCCCTGCTTCCAGGAGCTTATATCATGACAGACACCACTGATTGTCATTCCCAGCCCTCTTCTTCCTGGCTGTAAAAGCCAAGCATTCACCTTTCCATTGCGCTTTGCAGACGGGGGTGACCATATGACCCAGGTCTGGCACCAAATCATAGGAGACTTCTGCTAGAGTGGAGCAACTCTAGAAAAATTTTTCTCCCCAAATCATGTGGATGCCTCTTCTATTCCTTCTTTCTAGATTATTTGAATATAAAGACCTGATGCCTGAAAGTTTGGCAGCCATATTGCCATCATGAGGGAAAAGTCAAGGAATTTCAGAGCATCCAATCCTTGACCCCTAAACAGTTTGAGCTGCTGAATTAGCCAACTTTGAAATTTCCTGTTTTCTAATCTCTTTTAGGTAAGATAATTTCTTCATTATTTAAGCCACTGTTTCTGGTTTTTCTGCTATTTGCAGTCAAAAGCACCCTTACAATACGTGTTTAAAGGGGATAATCGTCGTTTTCTAGAGAGTTCATACCCCCAGGGCAGCAGTGTGTCATTTGGTGAGAGCATCACATCTTATGAGCTGTGTCATAGGTGAGAAGATACAGAAGGATGGTGGACTCAGGAAACTTGTCACAGTGGGCACAATTGAAGGAATGCAGATGTTACGTCTAGAGAAGGGACAAGCTGGAGGACGAGAAAAGTGTCATCAGTCATTTAAAGGAATGATATGTAAAAGAAGGAAAAGGTGTTCGGAGGGACCACACCGATCAACGACGACACTTGTCCACTTCTCTGCCCTCATCTCCTCAGGTCCCCTGCGAACAGGGAGCAGGGTGTTAAGGGGTCAGGAAAGCAGAGGTGGAGGAGGGGAAGTCGGAGTTGCCTTGATGGCTTGGGGACAACCCAAAAGACTTGTTTCTTGGATGGGATGGTTGCTGGAAGGGAAGAAGAAGCAAAAGGCTTCTGCATTTTCTGCATTATCTTCCTTTTTTATTTTATTTTTTTAGGTGAGAGAAGGGGAGATAGTGAGGCAGCCTCCCACATGTACCCTGACCAGGATCCACCAGGCAACCTCCCTATGGGGATGATGCTTGGGTACTGAGTTATTTTTAGCACCTGAGGCTGATGTGCTCGAACCAACTGAGCTATCCTCAGTGCTCAGGGACACTGGCTATGGGAGGGACAGAAGGGGAGAAGTGGCAGAGGGAGGGGGAGAGAAGCAGATGGTTGCTTCTCCTGTGTGCCCTGACCAGGAATCAAACCCAGGATGTCCATACGCTGGGCTGACGCTCTACCCACGGAGCCACTGGCCAGGACCTGCATTGTCTTCTTAACTTTGAATCAACATGATACATGGCCAGAGACTTTTACAAAGCATGCCTCAAAGGAGGTGGAGGAAGCAAATATAAACATAAACTAGAGAGACAGAAATAAAAAGTAGATTCTGAAATTTATAGGGAAAGAACAAGATGCAGGAAAAAGAGCAGTGCCTCTCTGGGTAAGGTACTGTTCAAGGTGCCGGGGGGACTTAAAGGTGAGGGCATGGCCTCTGCCCTCAAGGAGCCCTCATTTCAGTGCAGGAAGTCAGGGGGAACATCCACGAGGTGTTAGCCTTGGAACTGCACTCCCCACCCCATTTCTGGAACACTGATAGACAGGGCTCGGCCTCCCCTGCCATCGGTTCCCTCCATCCTGCATCCTCCGCCTCTCAGCCACATCGTCTAACGATGGAAAGACTGTGTGGAAAGTAGAATAGTTTGCAGATTATCCAAGGAGTATTTGGTAGGGAAAAAAATCCAAAGGGCAAGTGTCTTTATGGGAACTGTTTATACAATGTTAAAAGTGAGACTACCTCCTGCAGTGGTCGGCAAACTGCGGCTCGCGAGCCACATGCGGCTTTTTGGCCCCTTGAGTGTGGCTCTTCCACAAAATACCACGTGTGGGCGCTACCTCGATAAGGAATGTACCTACCTATATAGTTTAAGTTTAAAAAATTTGACTCTGAAAAGAAATTTCAATCGTTGTACTGTTGATATTTGGTTCTGTTGACTAATGAGTTTGCCGACCACAGCCCCAGGGGGTAATGAGGCAGAGAGGCAGGGAACAGAAAAGAATGTGATTGTTCCAGAGTTAAGATGAAACAATTGACCATTTATCACAGATATTGATCCACAGAGGAGGAAGCCTCTAGGTGTTCCCTTGTGGTTGTGGGAGACCCTGAGTTTCAAATCCCACCCAGATCTCCGCCTCTTAAAGTTGAAGAAGAAGAACCACGTGCCTGGTCAGCCTCTGCCAGTCACTTGCTGCCCATTATTGAGCAAGTCATTTTCTCTCAGAGTCTCCTCATCTGTAAACTGGTCAATATAAAAAGCACGTGTTCATGACCAGTTTTGTGAGAATGAGATAAAAGGGCGAAGGCGCCTACCGTAGTAGCTGACACAGGAGTAAGTCCATAGAAATAATAATTTAATCTTAATTGTTACACTCTGTAAAGACTTTCCTCCACTTTCATGTGGGAAAACAGAAGTTCCGAGAGAAGGTTGTCACCATTTAGCCCTGGCTGGATAGCTCAGTTGGTTAGAGCATTGTTCCGAAGTGTAGAGGTTGCTGGTTTGATCCGCGGTCAGGGCACATATAGGAGCAGATCGCTGTTCTTGTCTGTCTCTCTCTTCCTCCCTTCCTCTCTCTCTCCAAAATCAATACAGTAAACATTTAAAAGAATAAAATAAAGTCAACCTATTTAAAGTTCACCCCCTGTTGCAAATCACTACTAGGCGCTTGCTTAACCTCTTCACTGCTGCCTTCATCTCCTGGTTCCTCAGGGCGTAGATCATGGGGTTGAGCATGGGGGTCACGACCGTGTAGCTGATGGACACAGCCTTGTCCATGGGGAAGGTGGTGAAGGGCCGGGAGTAGATGTAGATACAGGGAATGAAGACCATGGACACCACGATGATGTGGGCGGTGCAGGTGGAAGCGGCCTTCCTCCTCGCCTCCCCCGAGTGGGCCCTCAGCATCACCAGGATGACCGTGTAAGAGGCCAGAAGGAGGAGGAACCAGAGGAGTACCAGCATCCCACTGTTGGAGATCATCAGGAGCTCTAGGAGGGAGGTGTCGGTGCAGGCGAGTCTCAGCACCTGGGGGACATCACAGTAGAAGTTATCCAGGACGTTGGGACCACAGAAAGGCAGTGGGAGCAGCAGAGCCAGCTGGACAATGGAGTGGACAAAGCCCCCGAGCCAGGCAGCCACCACCAACCCCGCACACAGTCGAGTGTTCATGATGGTGACGTAGTGAAGGGGGCGGGAAATGGCTACGTAGCGATCGTAAGCCATGACCGAGAGAAAGAAGACTGCTGCTCCTCCCGAGAGATGGAAGAAGAAGACCTGGGCCATACAGCCCTGGTAGGAGACAGTCTTGGTCTCATGGAAGAAGTCGGCCAGCATCTTCGGAGAAATGACTGTTGAAGAGCAGAGGTCGATGACAGCCAGATTCCGAAGCAGAAAATACATGGGTATGTGGAGCCGGGAGTCAAAAGTCACTGTGACCATGATAAGGAGGTTTCCCATGATGGTGGTGACATAGACAAATAGAAACACCAGGAACAGCAATTTCTGGAGTTCCTGGGTCTGAGAGACCCCTACGAGGACAAACTCTGACACCCATGTGATGTTCTGTGGTCTCATGGTTCCTCACATACCTAGAGAGAAACCTGCAAAACAAAAATTATGAAAATTCAATCATTTTCCTGTGGAGTGTCAGGATGGAGTTGATCAAGACTGTTACTAGCCTGACCTGTGGTGGCGCAGTGGATAAAATGTCAACCTGGAATGCTGAGATCGCCGGTTCAAAACCCCAGGCTTGCCTGGTCAAGGCACATATGGAAGTTGATGCTTACTGCTCCTTCCCCCTTCTCTCTCTCCTCTCTCTCTAAAAATGAATAAATAAAAAAATTAAAAAAAAAAGACTGTTACTGTATCAGCCCTGGCTGGTTAGCTCAGTGGTAGTGTGGAAGTCCCAGTGTTCGATTCCCGGCCAGGGCACACAGGAGAGGCGCCCATCTGCTTCTCCACCCCTCCCCCTCTCCTTCCTCTCTGTCTCTCTCTCCCCTTCCCACAGCCAAGGCTCCATTGGAGCAAAGTTGGCCCAGGTGCTGAGGATGGCTCCATGGCCTCCGCCTCAGGCGCTAGAATGGCTCTGGTTGTGGCAGAGCGAGCCCCAGATGGGCAGAGCATCGCCCCCTGGTGGGCATGCCGGGTGGATCCGGATCTGTCTGACTGCCTCCCTGCTTCCAACTTCAGAAAAATACAAAAAAAAAGATCATTACTGTATTACTCCAAGATGAAGCTTAGGAGAGCCTTCCATGGAAATGAATATGTTTTCAAGGTTTTCACAGACCTGTCTCCCTAACCACACCCTACATGGTAGTGCAGGCCTCCTGGTCCCTGGCTTTCCCATCTGATTCATACCTGCTCTACTCCAAATGTGCCTTATGAGCCACAGGCTCCACAAATACAATTGAATCAATGAATGAATGAACATGTTGGCAAGTTCCTGGGACCACAAGTATCATCAACCTAGGCGCAAAAAATCTTGAGAGTATCAAAAGTAGAGACTAACAATTTTAAATAAACAAATAGATGCTTCTTCCTGGCAGATGTCTGAGGAACTTTATATGGTTCATTGTTGAAGGAAGAGAGGTGTGTGTTAGATGAAACTGTCACGGGCAAATTCAGAGACAAACGTGACGGAAAAAGCTGGGATAATTAGTGCTTCTCAAACTTGTCCACAGAAAAACTTCTCTATGGCATTTTTCCTGATGGGGCCATCTGCAGAGAAACTCAGTGCGGCCCAAGACAAGTGCAAACTTTCCTTGAACTCTCATATTTTATTTTTTAAAACTTACGTGAATTTTCTATTATCTCTCTAGTTAACTTTGAAAAGATTTAATTTTTTTTTAAGTATTGTGGCTGTAAAACTTTGATAAGTCCAAGGTGTTATATAAAATACAGGATAGGGAAGAAGCATTTTCTTTAGTTCAGCAAGTGGAAGTTTGAGAAGACAGTCACTTGGAAAATAAACTGAGTTCTTTGGTGTTAAAACCTATTCCCTTGGGTTACACTTTTCCAAAATTGTTTAATAGGTTCAGGAAAACTTGCCAAGGCCTCTCTCCAGGAAGATCACAGGCAACAGAAAGAGCTCTCCCCCCGACTCCTGCCTGACACGTGGGAAAGAGAGCGGACCAGCACAGACGCTCTTTTACGAGAAGCGGATAAATACATGTAAAAACAACCTACCAGCTTCTGTAGACAAACATAAAACAGAATTATCTCTAAAACTATCTGTGAGGTATTACAGTGCTCAAAATATTGCCCTGTTTATCTCACCTAAAACTCACATTTATTCTAAATATTTGTGTTAAAATGATATTCCAAAAAGAGGCACTCTGTTTATTCTGTGGCGTCACCGACTCCCAGCATACGACTATTTGCAAAGCGTCTCCATGGGCAACCGAGAGGCCCTGGCAGCCTTGTGAAGGAAAAGAATGTGATTATACAGGGGATAATGGCCTTGTCCCAGCCCGTTAGGGCAGGAAGCTTTGAGACAGGCAAGAGCCAAGCGGACGCTGACTTCCTGGGCTGTTGTCAGAGCAACCCCAGCAGACGGTAATAGGTTTCTTGTCTCTGGCTTTGTGTCCTTGTGGAGGTGAGACTGCACGGGCAACAGGTTAAACAGCATGCTTTGGCCTCTTTGAGAAAGTCCCTGACCCCTAACCTTCACCCCCAACCCTCCCACCTGGGCATTAATTCTTCAAATGCCAACAACATCGCTTATTATCTCTATTTTTATCTTTGTATTAAGATTACAACTATCGTACCCTTCTTTACCAAAGATGCACATATCATACATAAGTCAACTTCCTAAAAGATATTTTCCCCTCTAGATCAGATTTTTATTAAAAAAAAAAAATGTCCACAGTTCTTACCGGCAGCTGTGGAAGTGCTTGATGGTCCCGGTCATCTCCCGGGCCACCTGGCAGCCACCGTGGTCAGGCAGGTATTGCTGGTCCAGAGGCGGTGGTCACGTGCTGTGAGGGCATCAGTATTTCTGACGATTTCTACAGAAACAAGCCATAGTACCGGGCCTTCCTCCTGGGCGAGCGAGGGAACACCAACCCGTCGCACGGCCCCTACCACGTCCGAGTCCCCGGCTGCATATTCGGTGGACCGTGTGGGGTGTGTGCTGCCCCACAAGACCGAGTGAGGCCTGGTCTCCTCAGACCATGGCAAGGTGTTTGACGAAATTCCACTGCCTTAGGACAAGAAAAAGCCAATGGTGGTTCCTGCCACCCTCAAAGTTGGGCGTCTGAAACCTGCATGAAAGTTTGCCTACCTAGGGTGCTGGGTTCATGACGTTGGCCGGAAGCACCAGGCCATCACAGGCACCCTGGAGAAGAGGAAGGAAAAGGCCAAGATTTATTCCTGGAATAAAAGAAAACAGTTCAAGGGGCTATGAAACAGGACTTTAAAAGGTAGAGGGGGGGAAAAATGGACAAATAGAGAAGTCCTCAACACCCATGGGCTCCTAGTCTGAACCCAGTAAAATTGACTGTTAATTCCTCAACAACAACAAAATGTCCACATTTCTTCATTGTCTACAGGAAAGAATTCACACTTAGATGGGTTTTCAGGGGCTTCCACACAACCTGATTCCTACCTTTCTTTGTAGACTCATCTGCCACTCAGCAGCAGTAGTAAAATATTGTTACAGTAGTAATTGTTGTCATTGTGGTATTAAATGTTTATTGAGTGTTTACTATGTGCTAGCCCTATGATAAGCATTTGTAAATATCCTATTGAATTTCCATGCATTATTCTCATGCATCTGAAATATATATAGTAAGCACTAATACTTACCCCCACTTTACAGGTAGGTAAACTGAGGCTTAAAGAGGTTAAGTAATTTTCCCTAGGTCACACAGAGAATGAATAGCAGAGCTTGGACCCTAAGCTAGGTCTGATTAATCCCACAATTGCACTCTTAACTGCAATTCTCTTTACTTCCCTCTAAGAATCTTTGACTTCAACCAAACTAAGCTCCTCAGTGCCCTTTGTCAGTCAGTGCCCACCCTGACTGCATCCCCATCCCGTTCACTTATCTGAATTCTACCCCTCCTCCAAGGCCCGGGAGTAATTATCTCTTTCATGCACTGCCACGTATTGCTGTTTTTCCATAAGGATGGCTCTGTCGCCTCACATGTGGTGGCAATTCAATGTAAACCTGATATATTTAGGCTACACAGTTCCTAGAGCGCATATAGCCTGTCTCAGAGGTGCTTCCCAAAAGAATGCTTGCTATTTTGATAGTGGATGGCACCCCAGGATGGGTCAGACCACTGAGAGAGGGGAGAGGAGACACAGTAGCCACTGCATGAAAGAGTTCAGTTTAAGGGACCTGGAAGGGCACCCAAGGGTCCTAATTCCCAGCATCACCAGACTTATGAGCCTGGAGGCATCTGCTTAGCTCTGGCAGCATTCTTTCTACACACGCATTAGAGTCTTTGGAAACGATTCTTTCACCTACCTGCACAGGGAGTCAATTTGGGGGGATTCCAGATGGGAA
The DNA here is from genome assembly GCF_036850765.1 of Saccopteryx bilineata. Classification (NCBI taxonomy): domain Eukaryota; kingdom Metazoa; phylum Chordata; class Mammalia; order Chiroptera; family Emballonuridae; genus Saccopteryx; species Saccopteryx bilineata. The sequence continues at coordinate 385,023,512 of NC_089491.1, read as the reverse complement.
AGAAAACAGACATAAAGGAGGGGCATGATGTGCATGGGGTAATGGAAGGATGCCAGGCCCCTTTCTGTCGTTACTCAGTCTCCTCTCCTACCTGTCCTGCTCTCAGGAAATCAGTCCACACAGAACAGAGAGAGAGGAGGGGACAGGAATAAGTGGTTCCAAAAATGGGGGTGAACCTAGTTGTTGGTCATCTTGGGAGCATGAACAGTTTTCATTAAACACACGCTCTAAGGAAGGAGAAGATGGAGGTGAAGCCATAGAAAAGGAATGAGAACGGGAAGTGAGTGGGAAGGGCAGCAGGAGCAGGAGGAGGAAGGAGGAGGAATAAAAGAAGATGAAAAGGGAAACGTTAGAGGGTGGGAAGTGTGAGAGAGGACTGGTTTGCTCTCCTAGGTGTGCAAAGAAGCTCCCTCCTAAGTGGGAGGTGGGGGTGGGGGAACCAGTTGCCTCTATATTCTGCTCTCCCTCCCACCCTCTGTCCTAAATTCCACCCAACACATAAACCAGTACAGACAGAAGGCTTAGTTCCAGATAAGATCAACTCTTCCCCAAATCCTGTGTCCCCAGAACTCTTGCCCAATGACTCCCCCATACCTCCCCTCCACCCCATGTCCTGGTAGGCTTTGGCAGGAGCCTTCTCTGGGCTAACTTGTCCATGGGGAAGATGCTGGAGCATCACCTACCTCCAGCCCAAAGAGGCCAAATAGACTTAGAGCCTCCCTGATTCCAGGCCATCCTTCTCTTGCAGCCCTATTTTTCTGACCTCTCTAGGACTGGGAACACATGTAGGGTTGGTCTTAAGGGAAAGGGACATTCCTCAGAGGACAAAACTTAGGCTTAATTTGTGAATTGATGCTGATCTCAGGCTGCCGAGGGCAAGAACAATGGGAGTCATTAAAAAGTATGTGAGCTGTTGCATCAGATGCACCATTATAAACTCTGCAGGGGCACTGATCACAGGACCAAGATGAAGAAGGATAAGAGCCCTTAAGGAAAAGGAATTCTCAGGAAGGTTCTCAAGAACTAATTCCCCGAGGTCAGCACCATGGACAGCACAAAGGTTCCACCGTCTGCTATCACAACTGTAGTGGAAAGAGTGAGACAGAGAGGAGGAGGAGGGGATAGGGGGGATAGATGGTGATGCACGAAGACCTGACCTGGGCGGGGGGAACACACAATACGGTGTACAGAGACGTGTTCTAGAATTGGCCACCTGAAACCTGTATAATTATCTTACCAGTGTCACCCCAATAAATTCAATTTAAAAAAAGAAAAAGTAAGACACGTCCAAGGGCATGGTCCAGGTCACACCCTGTATAGCAGGTGTCGGGAACCTTTTTGGCTGAGAGAGCTATGAATGCCACATATTTTTAAATGTAATTCCGTGAGAGCCATACAATACGTTTAACACTAAATACAAGTAAATGTGTGCATTTTATGTAAGGCCAACACTTTTAAAGTACAATAAGTCTCTGAATTCTTTTTAATAATGTTGTTATGCTGTTGCTAACCAGTGATGGATAAAGTACTTCTTACCATTAATGCGACTTCTGGTGCTGCATGGTTTTGCTGATGGTTTTGTAATCTGGTTGATACGTGGCGAGGTTAAGCTTCATGCAGGCGTTGAGACTTCATCCATTAAACGTGATTGTAGGTTGGTCTTAATGTTCTTTAGATGTGAGAAAGACTGCTCACATGCATATGTAGAGCCACACATTGTCAGTACAGCAATACTCACACGCTGCAGTGTGTGGTATGTGACGGGAAGCACATTCCAAGCTTTGACAATCAGCTGGTCCATAGGTTGAAGTTTTTTCATTTCTCCCCACTTGCATTTGCTCACCAACTCTGCTTGCTGTCGTGCAAGTCTTTCCAGATCTTCATTCAGTGACTTGAACTTATTCACCCACATGTCTGAGGCCTTCAGGTCAGTAGTTTGTAGCTCAACATCTCTGATGGAGACACCAGGGATGTAACTCAGGTTGGCGCTGTCTACTGCACACTCGTGTGGATGGGTGATGAACTTAAAAAGACGAGTGCGCTCACGAAATTCTCCAAAGCGCGCTTTGAATGACTGCAGGAGATTAGATGTGAAGCCCGCCAGCTGCTGGAGATCAATGTTGAGCAGGGTCACTTGCTGTGCATGCATCTTTGAACTCCCCCAGTTTTTCAAAGTGTAGTAAACGACCTGTTTCAGTGTCAAAGATGAAGGGTTCCAGCTCGTTTTCAAATGCAAACACTGCTTGTTGAAGAGATAAGACTGTATTTCCAACACCTTGCATTTTCACATTGAGCAAGTTCAGATGTTCAATCATGTCCATGAGATAGTAGAACTTCAGGAGCTACTCAGTGTTAGCTAACTCAGGATGCTCAACGTTTTTCATTTCAAGAAAAGTCTAAATTTTGCTCAGACAAGCCACGAAATGGCTGAGCACCTTCCCTCTTGACAACTAATGCACATTGCTATGCAGAAGCAGACCAGGATAATTATTCCCAACTTCATCCAGCAGTGTTTTAAACTGGCGATCATTTAAAGCTTAGGCAACAATAAAGTTGACCACCCAAATGACCAGCAACATCACCTCACCAACCTGCTCACCACACATCTGAGCACAAAGTGCCTCCTGATGTAGGATGCAGTGAAAACTTAGGATGGGTCTCTTTTCATGTTCACGAAGAAGCGCTATGAATCCTCTGTTTTTCCCCACCATGCACAGAGCACCATCAGTACACACTGAAATACATTTATCCATTGGTAGATTTTTTTTCTTTAGCAAACTCAGTGAAAGACTTAAATAAATCCCTCCCTCTTGTTGTCTCTTTCATAGGCAAAACAGCAAGACTTTCCTCATGTAGTGTGTCACCGACAGCATACTTTGCAATCATGCTGAACTGGGATAAATGGCTTACGTCTGTTGACTTATCCAAAGTGAGAGAAAAGAATGGTGCTGCATTTATGTCCTTCACTTGTGTTGCCTCAATTTGATTTGCCATCATGATGGTATGATTGTGAACAGTTCTTGCCAACAGAGGCATGTCTTTTTTTTTTTTTCTTTTTTTTTTTCTTTTTCATTTTTCTGAAGCTGGAAACAGGGAGAGACAGTCAGACAGACTCCCGCATGCGCCCGACCGGGATCCACCCGGCACGCCCACCAGGGGCGACGCTCTGCCCACCAGGGGGCGATGCTCTGCCCATCCTGGGTGTCGCCATGTTGAGACCAGAGCCACTCTAGCGCCTGGGGCAGAGGCCACAAAGCCATCCCCAGTGCCCGGGCCATCTTTGCTCCAATGGAGCCTTGGCTGCGGGAGGGGAAGAGAGAGACAGAGAGGAAAGCGCGGCGGAGGGGTGGAGAAGCAAATGGGCGCTTCTCCTGTGTGCCCTGGCCGGGAATCAAACCCGGGTCCTCCGCACGCTAGGCCGACGCTCTACCGCTGAGCCAACCAGCCAGGGCCAGAGGCATGTCTTTTATTCATTTGATTATCTTGTCTTTATCCGAAAAATCTTCAAAAAGTTTACTGGCAACATCAAGCATAAATGTTTTGGCATACTTCCCATCTGTGAATAGCTTTCCATTTCTCACAATTGCTAAAGCACCAGAAAAGCTAGCCGAATTCCAGTCCCCTTGTTGGGTCCAAACACGGAGTTGCTGCTGACTAGCTTGTACTCTGCACAGTAGCTCTTGACATGCTTTCTTCCTGCTGTCCCCGCTGGATATTTCAATGCAAATGTAGTATGGCGTGTGTCGAAGTGCCACTTTATATTTGACTGTTTCATCAATGCACTTTTATCATTGCATATTAGACACACTGCAGAACCTGCTCTCTCCACAAAGGCGAATTCCTCTGTCCATTCCTGCTGAAAAGTATGATACTCCTCATCTTTTTTTCTTTTAGCCATCTTCTTCATCAAAAGGGTTTCTGCAATTAGCTAGCTGACTACTTGATTAAAAGGAGGGAAGTTTGCTTCCTGACCTCACAACAACCCATGTATGTTACGCATTATCCAATAAAAATTTGGTGTTGTCCTGGAGGACAGCTGTAATTGGCTCTAGCCACCACAACCATGAACATGAACAGTAGGAAATGAATGGATTGTAATACATGAGAATGTTTTATATTTTTAACATTATTTTTTTATTAAAGATTTGTCTGTGGCCAGATGCAGCCATAAAGAGCCACATCTGGCTCGCGAGCCAGACGTTCCTGACCCTTGCTGTGTAAAGTCTGAAGCCTTTTTCACATGGATAATTGTTAAGGTGTCTCTCACCCCAACCTCGGATCTATTCTCCTTACAGCCGTAGTGACCTTCCCAGTATAAATCGGTGAACCATAAAGTTCATGATTTTAAAGTACACAGTTCAGTGGGTTCTAGTGTATTCACAAGCTTGTGTAACCATCACCACTATCTGACTCGAGAACATTTTCATCACTCCAAAAGGAACCCCCGTATTTTTTATCAGCGACTACCCATTCTATTCTCTCCCCAGTTCCTGACAGTGACTGAGCTACTTCTCGTCCTTATGAATTGGCTTATTCTGGACATTTCATATAAACAGAATCATATAATATGTGGTATTTTATGCCTTGCTTCCTTCTCTTAACATAATGTTTTCAAGGTTCATCCATGTTGCAGCATGTGTCAACTTCCTTCCTGTTATGACTGAAAAATCTTTTATTTAGCCATTAATCAGTTCTTGAACATTTGGATTGTTACTACTTTTGACTACTATAAATTATGCTGCTATACATTTGTACACAAATTTTTGTGTGAACATATGTTTTGTTTTGTTTTGTTTTTGTATTTTTTTGAAGTTGGAAATGGGGAGGCAGTCAGACAGACTCCTGCATGAGCCTGACTGGGATCCACCCAGCATGCTCACCAGGGGGTGATGTTCTGCCCATCTGGGGCGTCGCTCTGTTGCAACCAGAGCCATTCTAGCACCTGAGGCAGAGGCCATGGAGCCATCCTCAGCGCCCAGGCCAACTTTGCTCCAATGGAGCCTTGGCTGTAGGAGGGGAAGAGAGAGACAGAGAGGGAGGAGAGAGGGAGAGGGGGAAAAGCAGATGGGCGCTTCTCCTGTGTGCTCTGGCCGGGAATCGAACCTGGGACTCATGCACGCCAGGCCGATGCTCTACCACTGAGCCAACCGGCCAGAGCCTGAACATATGTTTTTAATTATCTTGGATATATACCTAGCAGTGGGCATGCTGTGTTATATGGTAACTCTATGTTCAACTTAGAAAAAGATTTTTTTTATTGATTTATTTGAGAGAGAAAGATAAACATTGATTTGTTGTTCCATTTATTTATGCATTCATTGATTGATTCTTCTATGTGCCCTGACCTAGGATCAATTCACATCCTTGGCACACTAGAATGATGCCCTATCCACTGAGCCACTGGCCAGGGCCTAAACTTCTTTTTATAATTGCCTTTTACTAGTTTATAGAAGCAAACTGTATATTTGTGTGTTGATCTTGGACCCTGCAACTTTGCTGAATTTGCTTATTACCTCTAATACTTTTATTTGTGGATTCTATGGGATTTTCTTCCTTTTAAAAATTTTATTTAGAAAACTAAATGCAATGGAGTGACATTGATCAATAAGAGTACATCAGTTTCAGATAAGCATCTCCATAGCATTTAAACTGTTGATTGTGTTGTGTACCCATCACCCAAAGTCAAATCATTTTTCCGTCATCATATATTTGTACTTCTTTACTCCCTTCTTCATCTTCCTCCCCTTCAATCCCTCCCCCTAGGGATATTCTGTATATATACAATCATGTCAGCTGAAATATAGTTTTCTTCCTTCCTAATGTGGGTGTCTTATTTCTTTTTCTTGCCTAGTTGCTCTGGCTAGAATTTTCAGTATAACATTAAATAGCAGTGGTGAAATGGGCATCTTTTTCTTATTCCTCATCTCAGTGGGGGGAAGCTTTTAGTTTTCACCATTGAGAATGATGTTTGTTGTGGGGTTTTCATAAGTGAGTCCCTTATACTCCTAATTTGCTGAGTGTTTTTTATCATGAGAGGGTGTTAAATATTTTCAAACACTTCTGCATCTCTTGAGATGATTATGTGGGTTTTTCCTTCATTTTATTAATGTAGTGTCTTACATTGATTGATTTTTCTTATACTAAGCCATCTTTGCATTTCTGGGATAAATCCCACTTGACCATGGCATATAATCCTTTTATTTTGCTGCTGAATTTGGTTTGCTGGTATTTTTTTAAAGGAATTTTACACCTATATGTATAAGAAATACTGGCCTGTGGGTCTGTTTTCTTGTGATGTCTTTGTTTGACTTTGATATCAGGGTAACACGGCCCTTATAGAATGTGTTAGGTAATCCTCCTTTTGCTTCTATTTTTGGAAGCATTTGAGCAATACTGGTGCTACATCTTTAAATGTTTGGTAGACTTCACCCAGGGAAACCATCTGGTTCTGTACTTTTCTTTTTTGGGAGGTTTTTTTTTTAATACAATTTTTTGCTTGTTTGAAGTCTGTTGAGACTTTTCTATTACTTATTTTTTTTTTTTTTCCTTTTCTGAAGCTGGAAATGGGGAGAGACAGTCAGACAGACTCCCTCATGCGCCCGACCAGGATCCACCCGGCACGCCCACCAGGGGGCGATGCTCCGCCCCTCCGGGGCGTTGCTTTGCTGCGACCAGAGCCACTCTAGCGCCTGGGGCAGAGGCCAAGGAGCCATCCCCAGCGCCCGGGCCATCTTTGCTCCAATGGAGCCTCGGCTGCGGGAGGGGAAGAGAGAGACAGAGAGGAAGGAGGGGGGGGGAGTGGAGAAGCAAATGGGCGCCTCTCCTGTGTGCCCTGGCCGGGAATCGAACCGGGTCCCCCGCACGCCAGGCCAACGCTCTACTGCTGAGCCAACCGGCCAGGGCCTCTATTACTTCTTAAGTAATTTCTTTGGTAATTTGTGTGTTTTTAGAAATTTTCCCATTTAATCTAGATTATCTAATTTATTGGTATATAATTCCTCCTAGTATTCTGTTATAACCCTTTTCATTACTATAAGGCTGGTAGTAGTGTTTCCACTTTCATTTCTGCTTTTACTTATGTCTTCTCTCTCTTTTTTAAGTCAGTTTAGCTAAAGGCTTGTAAGTTTTGTCCATGTTTTCAAAGAATCACCTTTGAGTTCACTGAGTACTGTTTTTCTGTTCTCTATTTCATACATTTATGCTCTAATCTTAATTTTCTTCTTTCTGCTGGCTTTGGGTTTAGTTTGCTCTTCTTTTTCTAGTTCCTCGAAGTGTAACCCTGCTGGACGATGGGCACCAGTGTCAGAGCTACAAATCAACTGCATGTCCTTTGGAATGTCACTTAAGCTTTCTCAGCTTCTATTCTAAAATATCTAAAAGAAAACAATTAAGGTGGGAAAAACCCAGCAGCACAGGCCCTGGTCAGTTAGCTCAGTTGGTTAGAGTGTTGTCTGAAAACACCAAGGCTGCAGGTTCCATCCCAGATCAGGGCATGCACAGGAAGCGACCAATTAACGCATAATTAAGTGGAACAACAAATAAATGCTTCTCTCTCTCTCTCTCTCTCCATCTTCTCTTCTCTGTCTCTCTAAAATCAATCAGTTAAAAAAAAGTAAAACAACAGCATGCCTGGCCAGGTAGCTCAGTTGGTTAGAGCATCATCCCAAAGCATAGAGGTTGCCAGTTTGATCCCCGGCCAGAGCACATACAGGAACAGATCGATGTTCCTGTCTCTGTCTCTCTTTTTCCCTTTCTCTTTCTCTGAAGTCAGTTAGATAAACATTTTTTAAAATAAGCAGAGCAATAGATAGCAAAGTAAATATCCATGGACTCCAGCATGTGAGTAAGGAAAGTCCATGCACAAGGGTTGTGCAGTATCAGCACCTGTGAAGGAGGAGGCAGAGAGAAGCACAAGGGGCCTGGGGGACCCAAAAGGAAGATAATAAAAAATAGCCAACAGGATATAAAATGGAACACAATAAACAAACTCATAAGAAACAGACAAGGGTACGCTGGTTACCGGAAGGGGAGGGAAGGGTGTACTGGGAAGGAAGACAAAGAAGGTAAAGGAGGTCAAGTATATGGTAATGGAAGGACACTATACTTTGCTTGATGAGCACAGAACATAATATATATATAGGTGATGGATTATAGAATTATACACCTGCAACATATATAATGTTATTAACTAACATTACCCCAATGGTTTTGATTTTTAAAAATATCCAACAGAGATTCCTTGGAAAGTATGGCAGAGCAATTCAAAAACAGCAGCTGAAGCAGAGCGGTTCTTCCATATGTAGTGGAGCAGGGATGCAAGAAGACCGGAGTCCAAACTGAAGGGACTGGAGCTGTGTCAGTAACAGGAGCTCAGAACCGACCGACCAGAGCCTTCTCACAACCCACGCACAGGACACACTGCTGGGAAGGGGATCAAAACAGACCCAGGCGAGAGAACAGAGACAAAGGAAACAGAAGATACGGACAAGAAAAGACGGGGAGGATTGAGCCAGTTCTGACAGAGCTAGTAATTCTCAGAAAACAAGAAACCACATATTCAAATACTACATAGAAAACAAAGGGAGAGGGGAGATGTGTGAATCACGCCCCCTTCTAAAAGCTTAGCAAAATTACTTTCACGTGAAAATGAGTCACAGAAAATATCAAGGACCCCACACTAAGTTGTTATCAGAAATAAAAGACTAAAGAGCAGAATAATATCCCAGGGACAATGAGATCACACCAGAAAGGCATGCCCACCAAGCAAATCTAAACTACGACTTAGATGTCCTGAGCCTCCCTTCAACTTCTCCCACTCGTCACAGGAGCAAATTAACATCTGCGGATGCTGCAAAGAGAACAGCAGCCGGCAGTTTAGGGAGAGAAGTCAAAACCTGAATAACAACCACTACGGTGATTGGTTCCCTGGTCATTTTTCCTTCCATAGCTATTGACTTAGCCTTGTGTCCCAGAAATGTCAGAGGACATGGACAAAAACAAAACTCCAGGGAAAGCCCGCTCTTTCCTACCAGAGGATTAGGAAAAGGAGCCCTTGCAGGATTGGAAATGTGTGGGGAAGTCCTCTTTGGGTCCCCTTTCTCTTTTTCTCCTCCAGTCATGGAGCTACCATCCTGTGGTGGCTGCACAAGCACTTAAAACTCTGAACAAAAATCCTTTCTTGTCAGAAGAGTTGGATAAACAGGTTCATGGCATCCAAATAGGATGCGAAGAATCCCAGGAATTTTTTTCTCTTTTTACTTTCATCACTTGGCACTGTGACAGTCACGGTCATGGGAAGTTCACAACAGCACAGAGAGGCTAAAACCCTGGCTTTGTAGCCAGAGAAAAGGGGACCATATGAGCCAGACAGCATAAATCACAGAGAGGAAAGGATCCTTTAATCTGTGCATAGGCAGAACTGATGTGAAACAGCATAGGGAACTGGGGTATGGTGTGGACCACCTCCCAGGCCCCAGGCTGGCCCCCAGGTGGCGCACACAGGTGCAGATCCAATTAGACTCACAAAAGCTTTGAAAATTCCAGGGACATTGGAACTACACCTCACACAAGACAGGACAGGATTTAGAGTTAACTGACAGCTAAAACAGTCAAACAAAATTAACATTCTTCAGAAGATGTGGACAGGACTCAAAGTCTCACAATATGATATTTTCAGGATACCATTCAAAAATATTCAACATTGGCCCTGGCTGGTTGGCTCAGCGATAGAGCGTCGGCCTGGCGTGCGGGGGACCTGGGTTCGATTCCCGGCCAGGGCACATAGGAGAGGCACCCATTTGCTTCTCTACCCCCCCCCCCTGCTTCCTCTCTGTCTCTCTCTTCCCCTCCCGCAGCTGAGGCTCCATTGGAGCAAGGATGGCCCGGGCGCTGGGGATGGCTCCTTGGCCTCTGCCCCAGGCGCTGGAGTGGCTCTGGTCACGGCAGAACTACGCCCCGGAGGGGCAGAGCGTCACCCCCTGGTGGGCAGAGCATTGCCCCTGGTGGGCGTGCCGGGTGGATCCCGGTCGGAGTCTGTCTGACTGTCTCTCCCTGTTTCCAGCTTCAGAGAAAAAAAAAAAAAGAAAATAAAGAAAATAAAAAAAAAATTTAACATTAAAAGGAAAAAAAGCAGAATGACTTCAACAACTTGCAAGGAAAACACAATCAACAAATATCAACTTTAACATGTCAATATTAAAACCAAACAAAGATTTTAAAATAACTATTATCATCATGTTCCCTGAGATAAAAGTGAAGACCTTTGAAACATGTGGAAAGGTAGCAGATAACAAAAAAATTAAAATTCTGACAAACAACCAGATAGGAATTTTAGAACTGAAAAATACAACAATGGCGATACAAAATTCACTAAAGTGGCTCAAATGGAGACGACAGAGGAAAGAGGCAGTGAACTTGAAGACAGATCAGTAGAAATTATCCAATCTGAAAACAGAGAGGAATAAGGCTGCAATCCTGTCAGAGTCCACATGTGGTCAGAGTTTGCCTGGGAGACTATGGATCTGAGCCTGAATATGCAGACCCACCATTCTCCACTTCTCCAGGGTCTCATTTCCCTGTGTGTGTTCCCTTTCCTCTTCTGCTTTAAATGTTGCCTTTGCTGGAGTAAATGGGAGTTCACAGGAGTTCAAGGGCTCTGTGGTCTCTTGGCTTCCCTGGGCAATTAGCCTGGATTCATTTTTCTTATCCAAAGACTCAGCTCATTCCTGCTTTAGCCTTGCGGGTGTTATACAGATTCACAAGATTTTCACATCTGCCATTGGTTAGGTACATCTCCTGTTCCCCTTGTCATACACTATTTTTCAGAGATGTCTCTGTTTATGGAATCAGTTATTGTATTTTTATCTCAATCCTTCAAAAACTGCCTTACAAGGTTGAGGGTATGTGACTGAGTTGCATTTCCTTCCCTACCGCCCCCCCAAAAAAAGTGCTCCAAAAAGACACTTGGCCACTTTCCTCCAAGATCTTCATCCCTTATACCCTGGATCATTCTTCCTTATAGCCCAGATTTAAGTGCAAAGCATTACAGCTCAGTTTTCTTTCTCACCCACCCTCTCAGCTCACCCAGCCCCCTCCCTTTCCCTCTCCTCCACTCCCGTCCAGCCAAGTCCTTCTAGCCCAACAACGGACAGGGGAGAAGAAGGTAGAAGCCACAGCACCCATTATTCTGACGGAAGTTCTTATGGGGGAACTCAGATTATTTATGGCAAGGGTCCCCAAACTTTTTACACAGGGGGCCAGTTCACTGTTCCTCAGACCGTTGGAGGGCCAGACTATAAAAAAACTATGAACAAATCTCTATGCACACTACACATATCTTATTTTAAAGTAAAAAAACAAAATGGGAATGAATACAATATTTAAAATAGAGAACAAGTAAATTTAAATCAACAAACTGACCAGTATTTCAATGGGAACTATGCTCCTCTCACTGACCACCAATGAAAGAGGTGCCCCTTCGGGGTGTGCAGCGGGGGCCGGATAAATGGCCTCAGGGGGCCGCATGCGGCCCGTGGGCCGTAGTTTGGGGACCCCTGATTTATGGTATGATCAGATAAGTGCTGAACCAAGTGCTAGGAAAACCTAGATTCTTACCATGGTTCTGCCACTAACAAGCCATGTAACCTTGACCAGGACATAGAGTCATGGAATTTTGAAGCTCTGTGAAGACTTAAGAGGTCATCTCACCCAACTTTCTACTGTCGCATATGCTACCAGTCATGTGGTTGGTAAATGGAATATCTGGGTACACACAGGACTAAAATATCAATGCTCTTTCCATCACCCCTTGCTGATTGCCTCCAGTTTCTAATCTGTACAATGGGCAGTGTGAGGATTATATATGAGGACAAATGAGGTAATGCTGCTATAGGAATAGGGAAAATAGAAAATCATATTCAAATGACAGGTTATTAACTTTATGGACAATTCCCACTGGAAACTGATTCTCTGCTGTGCCCCAATGGAAGGTCAGAACTCAAGGGAGGTCTAAGCTGGCTCATCCACGTCTCCTGAGGCCTGTAAACTTTTCATGGAAACACTGGGCAGAGAGCCATGGCCAGTGCAGCTAATAAGGCTCTCTGGAACCACTTTAAAAGTTGTGTTGTTGAAAGCACCTGCAGTAAATACCCAGATCTCAACCACAAATGTGTTAAGGGGTGTGGGGTTATGAATGGTTTTCTCTATTGGTTACAATGGGATTTATTGTTCTGGCATATCATACCTGCTCTATTGTAGGCTCTCAGCAAACTTTTGTTAAGTATAAAATTGATAATTGGAAATGAAATTTCTTGAAGAGTTGAAGAGCTGCAAGAGGCATACCTAGGCATTCATGTGTAAGGGGCTGTAAGACTTGACAAAAGCAAGGATGCCCACTCTCACCAGTGCTATTTAACATCATCCTGGAAGTCCAGCATTAACGCAATACAAATAAATAAATAAATAAATAAGTATACTGATTATCCATATTCTCAGAAAATACGATTGTCTATGTAGAAATTACTAAGGTATCTACAAAATTATTCCTAAAATTAATAAGTTTAGCAAGATGACAGTATACTAGCAACAAACAGTTGAAAACCAAAATGTAGAGAAACATTTAAAACAGCTCTAAACATGAAGAGCTTAAGTATAAATCTAACAAAATGTGTACAGGATTCATATGCCAAAAACTACAAAATGATCAAAGAAATGAAAGAAGAGCTAAATAAATGAAGAGACACCAATATTGTTAAGATGTCAATTCTCTCCCAACTGATGTATAGATTCAATACAAACATGATCAAAATCCCAGCAGGTTTCTTGGTAGATATTGACAAGATGCATATGGAAAGGTAAAAGAACTAAAATAGTCAAAAAAATTTTTTTAAAGAATAAGGTTGGAGGAGTCACACTACTTGATTTTAAAAGTTACTATAAAGCCACAGTAATGAAGACAGTGTGGTATTGGTAAACAGATAGACACACAGATCAATGAAATAGAATAGAGTCTAGAAATTGACCCACATAATATAGCCAATTGATTCTTGACAAAAACACAAAGACAATTCAAAGGAAAAATAATTTTTTTAACAAATGGTGTTGCAATGATTGGACATTCATATACAGAGAAATGAATTCTGTCCTAAACTTAATATCTTATATAAAATTTTCAGTTCTGGTGGAAATTTTCAGAATGAATTAATATACAGAAACCTAAGTAAACAAGCAAAAAAAGAGGCAATTATTAACTCCAGAAAATACAGAAAGTTGAAATGTAATTATCATACAATATATGACTCACCTCTCAATATTAATTATCTTGATGATATAAACACTGAACCAGTGGCACACCAATGGTAGGATGATGAAAGCAGCCTGTGCCAAGTGCAAGCAGTAGGGATGCATCTCTGCAGATAACTTAAAAGCAATAACAATATGTACTAAAATGTACTGGTTTTCATTGTAACTGTGCACTAGCAATTCTAAATAATGTCAGTGATAAAAAATACTCTTCTCCAAAAATATCTTTTTTTAAAGATTTTATTTATTGATTTTGAGAGAGAGAAAGAAAGGGAGAGAAGGAACAGGAAGCATCAACTCTAGTAGTTGCTTCTCCTATATGCCTTGATTGGGCAAGCCTGGGGTTTTTTTGTTTTTGTTTTTGTTTGTTTTTTTTTAAATAATTTTATTTTTTTAATGGGGTGACATCAATAAATCAGGATACATATATTCAAAGATAACAAGTCCAGGGTATCTTGTCGTTCAATTATGTTGCATACCCATCACCCAAAGTCAGATTGTCCTCTGTCAACTTCTATCTTGTTTTCTTTGTGCCCCTCCCCCTCCCCCTTTCCCTCTCCCATTCCCCCCTCCCCCCCGTAACCACCACACTCTTAGTTTCACTTTTATGTCCCACCTACGTATGGAATAATGCAGTTCCTGGTTTTTTCTGATTTACTTATTTCGCTTCGTATCATGTTATCAAGATCCCACCATTTTGCTGTAAATGTTCCGATGTCATCATTTCTTATGGCTGAGTAGTATTCCATAGTGTATATGTGCCATATCTTCTTTATCCAGTCATCTATTGACGGGCTTTTTGGTTGTTTCCATGTCCTGGCCACTGTGAACAATGCTACAATAAACATGGGGCTGCATGTGTCTTTACGTATCAATGTTTCTGAGTTTTTGGGGTATATACCCAGTAGAGGTATTGCTGGGTCATAAGGTAGTTCTATTTTCAGTTTTTTGAGGAACCACCATACTTTCTTCCATAATGGTTGTACTACTTTACATTCCCACCAACAGTGTATGAGGGTTCCTTTTTCTCCACAGCCTCTCCAACATTTGCTATTACCTGTCTTGCTAATAATAGCTAATCGAACAGGTGTGAGGTGGTATCTCATTGCCGTTTTGATTTGCATTTCTCTAATAGCTAAAGAAGATGAGCATCTTTTCATATATCTGTTGGCCATTTGTATTTCTTCTTGGGAGAAGTGTCTGTTCATATCCTCTTCCCATTTTTTTATGGGATTGTTTGTTTGTTTGTTGTTGAGTTTTATGAGTTCTTTGTATATTTTGGATATTAGGCCCTTATCTGAGCTGTTGTTTGAAAATATCATTTCCCATTTAGTTGGCTTTCTGTTTATTTTGTTAACAGTTTCTCTTGCTGAGCAAAAACTTCTTAGTCTGATGTAGTCCCATTCATTAATTTTTGCCTTCACTTCTCTTGCCTGTGGAGTCAAATTCATAAAATGCTCTTTAAAACCCAGGTCCATGAGTTGTGTACCTATGTCTTCTTCTATGTACTTAATTGTTTCAGGTCTTATGTTTAGATCTTTGATCCATTTTGAGTTAATTTTTGTACAGGGGGAGAGACTGTAGTCCAGTTTCATTCTTTTGCATGTGGCTTTCCAGTTTTCCCAGCACCATTTATTGAAGAGGCTTTCTTTTCTCCATTGTGTGTTGTTGACCCCTTTATCAAAAATTATTTGACTATATATATGTGGTTTTATTTCTGGACTTTCTATTCTGTTCCATTGGTCTGAGTGTCTATTTTTCTGCCAATACCATGCTGTTTTGATTGTCGTGGCCCTATAATATAGTTTGAAGTCAGGTATTGTAATGCCCCCAGCTTCATTCTTTTTCTTTAGGATTGCTTTGGCTATTCGGGGTTTTTTATAGTTCCATATAAATCTGATGATTTTTTGCTCTATTTCTTTAAAAAACGTCATTGGAAGTTTGATGGGAATTGCATTAAATTTGTATATTGCTTTGGGTAATATAGCCATCTTGATTATATTTATTCTTCCTAGCCAAGAACAAGGTATATTCTTCCATCTCATTATATCTTTTTCAATTTCCCTTAAAAATGGTTTATAGTTTTCATTATATAAGTCCTTTACATTCTTTGTTATGTTTATTCCTAAGTATTTTATTTTTTTTGTTGCAATCGTGAAGGGGATTATTCTTTTGAGTTCGTTCTCAATTGTTTCATTGTTGGCATATAGAAAGGCTATTGACTTCTGTATGTTAATTTTGTATCCTGCGACCTTACTGTATTGGCTTATTGTTTCTAGTAGTCTTTTTGTGGATTCTTTGGGGTTTTCGATGTATAGGATCATATCATCTGCAAAAAGTGATACCTTTACTTCTTCTTTTCCGATATGGATGCCTTTTATTTCTTTGTCTTGTCTGATTGCTGTGGCGAGAACCTCTAGTACCACATTAAATAAGAGTGGAGAGAGTGGACAACCCTGTCTTGTTCCTGATTTAAGGGGGAAAGCCTTCAGTTTAGTGCCATTTAATATGATGTTAGCTGATGGTTTATCATAAATGGCCTTTATCATGTTGAGATATTTTCCTTCTATACCCATTTTGTTGAGAGTCTTAAACATAAAATTGTGTTGTATTTTATCGAAAGCCTTTTCTGCGTCTATTGATAAGATCATGTGGTTTTTGTTCTTTGTTTTGTTGATATGGTGTATTACGTTAACCGTTTTACGTATGTTGAACCATCCTTGAGATTCTGGGATGAATCCCACTTGATCATGATGTATTATTTTTTTAATATGTTGTTGTATTCGATTTGCTAGTATTTTGTTTAGTATTTTAGCATCTGTATTCATTAGAGATATTGGTCTGTAGTTTTCTTTTTTTGTGCCATCCTTGCCTGGTTTTGGTATGAGGGTTATATTGGCCTCATAAAATGTGTTTGGAAGTATTGCTTCTTCTTCAATTTTTTGGAAGACTTTGAGTAGAATAGGAACCAAGTCTTTGAATGTTTGATAAAATTCGCTGGTATAGCCGTCAGGGCCTGGACTTTTATTTTTGGGGAGGTTTTTAATGGTTTTTTCTATTTCTTCTCTACTGATAGGTCTGTTTAGGCTTTCTGCTTCTTCTTGACTCAGTCTAGGAAGGTTGTATTGTTCTAGGAATTTATCCATTTCTTCTAGGTTGTTGAATTTAGTGGCATAAAGTTTTTCATAGTATTCTACAATAATTCTTTGTATATCTACGGTGTCCGTGGTGATTTCTCCTCTTTCATTTTGGATTTTGTTTATATGAGTTCTTTCTCTTTTTTTCCTTGGTAAGTCTTGCCAAGGGTTTGTCAATTTTGTTGATCTTTTCAAAGAACCAGCTCCTTGTTCTATTAATTTTTTCTATAGTTTTTCTGTTCTCTAATTCATTTATTTCTGCTCTGATTTTTATTATCTCCTTTCTTCGGCTGGTTTTGGGTTGTCTTTGTCCTTCTTTTTCTAGTTCCTTAAGGTGGGAAGTTAAGTGGTTCACTTGGGCTCTCTCATATATGTTTGTTCATATATGCCTGAAGTGATATGAACTTCCCTCTTATCACTGCTTTTGCTGCATCCCATAGATTCTGATATGTTGTATTGTCATTTTCATTAGTCTGTATATATCTTTTGATCTCTGCACTTATTTCTTCTTTGACCCAATCATTTTTTAAAAGTATGTTGTTTAGTTCCCACATTTTTGTGGGATTTTTTTCCTCTTTTTTGAATTCTAGTTTCAAGGCTTTATGATCAGAAAATATGCTTGGTACAACTTCAATTTTTTTGAATTTGCTGATGTTGTTTTTGTGGCCCAACATATGGTCAATTCTTGAGAATGATCCATGTACACTGGAGAAAAATGTATACTCAGTCACTTTGGGATGAAATGTCCTGTAGATGTCTATCATATCCAGGTGCTCTAGTGTTTTGTTTAAGGCCACTATGTCTTTGTTGATTCTCTGTTTGGATGACCGATCTAGAGCCATCAGTGGTGTATTGAGGTCTCCAAGTATGATTGTATTTTTGTCAGTTTTTGTTTTAAGATCAATAAGTAGCTGTCTTATATATTTTGGTGCTCCTTGGTTTGGTGCATATATATTAAGAATTGTTATGTCTTCTTGATTCAGTGTCCCCTTAGCCATTATGAAATGGCCATTTTTATCTCTGAGTACTTTTCCTGTCTTGTAGTCAGCATTATCCGATATGAGTATTGCTACACCTGCTTTTTTTTGGATGTTATTTGCTTGGAGTATTGTTTTCCAGCCTTTCACTTTGAATTTGTTTTTATCCTTGTTACTTAGATGAGTTTCCTGTAGGCAGCATACAGTTGGATTTTCTTTTTTAATCCATTCTGCTACTCTGTGCCTTTTTATTGGTGAGTTTAATCCGTTTACATTTAGTGTAATTATTGATGCTTGTGAGTTCCCTATCGCCATTTTATATCTTGCTTTCTGTTAGTTTTGTGTCTTGTTTGATCCTTCTCTTTCGTTTTTCTATCTTTTGTTTTTATTTGGTTGTATTCCATACATCTTTCCTCTGTTGCTATCTTTTTTATCTCATGTGCTTCTGTGGTGGTTTTTTTCAATGGTAGTTACCTTTGAGTAATGAAAAGGGTCCCTACCCTGTTCATTGTAGCAAACTATTTTGTGAGTACTTTTGCACTCCATCGTCCTTTGCTACTGTTAATCTCCATCTTCTCCCCCTCTTTCTTTTGTTGTCACAGTTTAAATTTGGTTTTATTGTGTTCTTCTTGGAGCTTTTACTTGTGGCTCTGTTTTGTTTTTTTTTGTTCTTTGTATCTGATTGGAGAACCCCCTTTAGTAATTCCTGGAGTGGGGGTTTTCTGATGATAAATTCCCTCATCTTTTATGTATCTGTGAATGTTTTTATTTCTCCTTCATATTTGAAGGATAGCTTTGATGGGTATAGTATTCGTGGCTGAAAGTTCCTCTCTTTCAGGACTTTAAATATTGGGGTCCACTCTCTTCTAGCTTGTAGAGTTTCTGCTGAGAAATCTGATGATAATCTAATGGGCCTTCCTTTATATGTTGTATTCTTCTTTTCCCTGGCTGCCTTGAGAATTTTTTCTTTGCTGTTGGTTTGTGTCAATTTCATTATGATATGCCTTGGAGTAGGTTTGTTGGGGTTAAGAAAACTCGGTGTTCTGTTTGCTTCTTGAATTTGAGGCTTTAGTTCTTTCCACAGGCTTGGAAAGTTCTCATCTATTATTTGTTTGAGTATGTTCTCCATTCCATTTTCTCTCTCTTCTCCCTCTGATATACCTATTATTCTTATGTTATTCTTTTTGATGGAGTCAGATAATTCTTGTAGGGCTATCTCATTTTTTTTTAATTTTTGAGTCTCTTTCTTCTTCTCTCTGTTGTGCCTCAAGTTGCTTGTCTTCTATTTCACTAATCCTCTATTCTATCTGACCTGTTCTATTAGCTAAGTTTGTTACTTCGTTTTTCAGCTTGTGAATTGAGTTTTTCATCTCTGTTTGATTTGTTTTTATAGTTTCAGTTTCTTTGGACATATATTCTTTGTGTTCATTGAGTTGTTTTCTGAGCTCCCTAAATTGCCTTTCTGTGTTTTCGTGTATATCTCGGAGGATTTTTAGGATTTCTATCTTGAATTCTCTGTCATTTAGCTCCAAGGTTTCCAATATATTAAATTTTTTCTCCATAGATTTTTCCTCATCTAGCTGTGTTACCTCTCTTTCTTTTGTATCCATGATATTCGATTTTCTCTTCCTTAATGGCATCTGAGGGTGGTTTTGTTGATAGTATTAATGAGATTTAATAAAGAATAAAAAGTTTAAAAAAATCGAAAAGAGTTGGTTTCTTTAAAAAAAATTACTAATGAAATAAAGAAAAATAAAATAAAATAAAAAATTTTTAAAAAAGGAAATTATTCCCCCCCTCCTTTTTCCCTCTCCTCTCCCCTTTTTCTTGAGAAAATCTTGTGGTGAACTGTGAATTATAACAAACAATGCCTGTGATGGAGGGCCTGAATTGGGGAAAAGTAATAAAGGGGCAAAAGAAAAAAGAAAAAAAAGGGGGGGTATGGACCCACAAAAAGCAAATAAGGAAAAAATTTGGGTCAAGAATAAAAAAGTCTGGGGTTTTGAACCAGCGACCTCAGCATTCCAGGTCAACACTATATTATCCACTGTGCCAACACAGGTCAGGCCCAAACTATCTTTTGTTTGTCCTAATTTAGAAATACTATTTGAAGTTACTGTTGAGCTGTAAAAACATATTTGCAAGCTTCAAATGAACACAATTTTATTATTCATCCTTTAATACACATTTTATTTTATATGAAATTTAATTTGAGGAGCTCCCAGTTATAAGCTGGTCTCCAGCACAGACAAATTCAACTACAAGCAATTTTTTTAGAGTAAATACCTAATGGTTCAGGATCATTGTTCAAGTGCATTTCAGGTCTAGTTCATGTCTCCAATACTGTAGTACCACTTAGCCCTACCTTTAGACAGTAGATAAAAAGTAAACAAGGAAAACAGTGATTATAAAAGCAAAGAATGCCCTGGCCGGTTGGCTCAGCGGTAGAGCGTCGGCCTAGCGTGCGGAGGACCCGGGTTCGATTCCCGGCCAGGGCACACAGGAGAAGCGCCCATTTGCTTCTCCACCCCTCCGCCGCGCTTTCCTCTCTGTCTCTCTCTTCCCCTCCCGCAGCCAAGGCTCCATTGGAGCAAAGATGGCCCGGGCGCTGGGGATGGCTCTGTGGCCTCTGCCCCAGGTGCTAGAGTGGCTCTGGTCGCAATATGGCGACGCCCAGGATGGGCAGAGCATCGCCCCCTGGTGGGCAGAGCGTCGCCCCTGGTGGGCGTGCCGGGTGGATCCCGGTCGGGCGCATGCGGGAGTCTGTCTGACTGTCTCTCCCTGTTTCCAGCTTCAGAAAAATGGAAAAAAAAAAAAATAAATAAATAAAAAAATAAAAGCAAAGAAACAGAACTTGAGTTACTTTCATTCTGCCATTCTATGCTACCCCTTGGAGTTTTTACTTGTGTTTAAAATATAAAACAATGAAGCCTGACCTGTGGTGGCGCCGTGGATAAAGCATTGACCTGGAACTCTGTAGTCGCCAGTTCAAAACCCTGGGCTTGCCTGGTCAAGGCACAAATGGGAGTTGATGCTTCCTGCTCCTCCCCCTTTCTCTCTCTTTCCCTCTCTCTCTTTCTTCCCTCTCTAAAATGAATAAGTAAAAATTATATATATATATATATATATATATATATATATATATATATATATATATATAAAATAATGAAACAGTGCAAACTGCAATGTGTAATTATTTGGTTGGTAAATACAAATTTTAGTTTATATATGATGTTTTACTTAATTTGAATAATTTGAAATGTATTCTTTATTTCTAATAAGTTTTTTAGAACCAAAGGATGAATCCAGAAAATTAAATGTGGCATTAATGGTGTTACTGTAGTAATTTCCTAAATGTACCTTTGGAAACTTTTCAGTTAAAAAAAAAAATCATCACGGCCCTGGCCGGTTGGCTCAGTGGTAGAGCGTCCGCCTAGCGTGCAGAGGTCCCGGGTTCGATTCCTGGCCAGGGCACACAGGAGAAGCGCCCATCTGCTTCTCCACCCCTCCCCCTCTCCTTCCTCTCTGTCTCTCTCTTCCCCTCCCGCAGCCAAGGCTCCATTGGAGCAAAGATGGCCCGGGCACTGGGGATGGCTCCTTGGCCTCTGCCCCAGGCGCTGGAGTGGCTCTGGTCACAACAGAGCGACGGCCAGGAGGGGCAGAGCATCACCCTCTGGTGGGCAGAGCGTGGCCCCCTGGTGAGCGTGCCGGGTGGATCCCGGTCGGGCGCATGCGGGAGTCTGTCTGACTGTCTCTCCCCATTTCCAGATTCAGAAAAATACAAAAAAAAAAAAATCACACTGACACACATACATACACAAAAGTCACTGAATAGCTAATTGAAGAATTATTTACCTAAAATATTTTAACAGACTTTAACCAAAGGAAAAAACTTATTAGGTACATATAAAACTTATTTGATAAATAGTTGTGTTTTTTGTCCTGAAAGAATTTGGAAGAACTTGTTGACATTTGTGATATTGTTATGAAACCAGCAACTGATTCAGTTCATAATCATTTGAATTTCATAAAGGAACTTGAAGTGCGGTGCC
The DNA here is from genome assembly GCF_036850765.1 of Saccopteryx bilineata. Lineage (NCBI taxonomy): Eukaryota > Metazoa > Chordata > Mammalia > Chiroptera > Emballonuridae > Saccopteryx > Saccopteryx bilineata. Next base: position 385,002,047 of record NC_089491.1, on the reverse strand, counting down.
CATACTAATATGAAGCAATATTAATCCAATGGAGTCCAAGGAAGAAAATGTGAAGAAATCAATACATGGACCTATTTTGTTTTGGGAGGGTTTGTTTTGTTTTGTTTTGTTTTTTTACAAGGACAGAGAGAGAGTCAGAGAGAGGGATAGATAGGGACAGACAGACAGGAATGGAAGAGATGAGAAGCATCAATCATCAGTTTTTTGCTGTGACACCTTGGTTGTTCATTGATTGCTCTCATATGTGCCTTGACCGTGGGCCTTCAGCAGACCGAGTAACTCCTTGCTGGAGCCAGCGACCTTGGGTCCAAGCTGGTGGGCTTTTGCTCAAGCCAGATGAGCCCACGCTCAAGCTGGCGACCTCAGGTTCTCGAACCTGGGTCCTTCCGCATCCCAGTCCGATGCTCTATCTACTGCGCCACTGCCTGGCCAGGCTACATGGGCCTATTTTGAAATGTACAATACCTTCAACATTACATAAAATTAATAAAAACTCTTAAGAAATTTAAGTTGGGGCATCCAAAGCACCTATGTTAGAGATAACAAGATTCACATGATTATGTTTTCCTTTTTTTTGTAATTAAAAAAATTTTTTTAACTGGCATTATATATATGACGTTCAACAAAAGAACATTTTTACTCTGTATTACTTTTCTGGCCATTATTACTATTTGTTTTATTTCATGATTATTACTGAAAATAAAGTTATCATAGAAAGGCGGGGATGTCAAAAATGATCCCATCTACAAAAATTAAAAGCAATCCCCTTAAGATCAGGAACAAGGCAGGGTGTCCCCTTTCACCACTCTTATTCAACATAGTCCTGGAAGTCCTAGCCACAGCAATCAGACAAGAAGAAGAAATAAAAGGCATTCAAGTTGGAAAAGAAGAAGTAAAACTATCATTATTTGCAGATGATATGATATGGTATATAGAAAACCCTAAAGTCTCAGTCAAAAAACTACTGGACCTGATTAATGAATTCAGCAAAGTGGCAGGATATAAAATTAATACTCAGAAATCAGAGGCATTTTTATATACCAACAATGAACAGTCAGAAAGAGAAATTAAGGAAACAATCCCCTTCACTATTACAACCAAAAAAATAAAGTACCGAGTAGTAAATTTAACCAAGGAGACTAAAGACTTGTACTCGGAAAATTATAAAACATTGATAAAAGAAATCAAGGAAGATACAAACAAGTGGAAGCACATACCCTGCTCATGGTTAGGAAGAATAAACATCATTAAAATGTCTATGTTACCCAAAGCAATCTATAAATTCAAAGCAATACCAATTAAAATACCAATGACATACTTCAAAGATATAGATCACATATTCCAAAAATTTATATGGAACCAAAAAAGAACACGAATAGCCTCAGCAATCTTAAAAAAGATGAATAAAGTGGGAGGTATCACACTTCCTGATATCAAGTTATACTACAAGGCCATTGTACTCAAAACAGCCTGGTACTGGCATAAGAACAGGCATATAGATCAATGGAACAGAACAGAGAACCCAGAAATAAACCCACAGCTCTATGGACAACTGATATTTGACAAAGGAGGTAAGGAAATAAAATGGAATAAAGACAGCCTCTTTAATAAATGGTGTTGGGAAAATTGGACAGCTACCTGCAAAAAAATGAAACTAGACCACCAACTTACACCATTCACAAAAATAAACTCAAAATGGATAAAAGACTTAAATGTAAGCCATGAAACCATAAGCATCTTAGAAGAAAACATAGGCAGTAAGCTCTCCAACATCTCTCGGAGCAATATATTGCTGATTTATCTCCACGGGCAAGTGAAATAAAAGACAGGATAAACAAATGGGACTATATCAAACTAAAAAGCTTTTGCACAGCTAAAGACAATAAGAACAGAATAAAAAGACAAACTACACAATGGGTGAACATATTTGACAATACATCTGATAAGGGGTTAATAACCAAAATTTACAAAGAACTTGTAAATCTCAACACCAGGAAGACAAACAATCCAATCCAAAAATGGGAAAAAGAAATGAATAGACACTTCTCCAAAGAGGACATAGAGATGGCCAATAGGCATATGAAAAAATGCTCAACATTATTAATCATTAGAGAAATGCAAATTAAAACCACAATGAGATATCACCTCACACCAGTCAGAATGGCACTCATCAACAAAACAACACAGAATAAGTGCTGACGAGGATGTGGAGAAAAGGGAACCCTCCTGCACTGCTGGTGGGAATGCAGACTGGTGCAGCCTCTGTAGAAAACAGAATGGAGATTCCTAAAAAAATTGAAAATTGAACTGCCTTTTGACCCAGCTATCCCACTTTTAGGAATATACCCTAAGAACACCATAGACCTACTCCAAAAGGAGAAATGCACCCCCTCATGTTTATGGCAGCATTGTTCACAATAGCGAAGATCTGGAAACAGCCCAAGTGTCCATCAGAGGATGAGTGGATTAAAAAGCTTTGGTACATATATACTATGGAATACTACTGAGCCATAAGAAATGATGACATTGGATCATTTACAATAACATGGATGAACCTTGATAACATTATACGGAGTGAAATAAGTAAATCAGAAAAAACTAAGAACTATATGAATTTATACATAGATAGGACATAAAAATGAGACTCAGAGACATGGACAAGAATGTGATGGTAACGGGGGGGTGGGGGGTTGGGGTGGGAAGGAGAGAGAGGGGGCGGGGGGAGGGGAGGGGCACAAAGAAAACCAGATAGAAGATGACGGAAGACAAGTTGACTTTGGGTGAGGGGGATACAGCATAATCAAATGTCAAAATAATCTGGAGATGTTTTCTCGGAACATATGTACCCTGATTTATCAATGTCACTGCATTAAATTTAATTTTTTTAAAATGATCCCATCTAAGCATCACAGTATCCTGGCATGCCCCACACTGGATATTGATTTGGTGGAAAGTGCTGATCATTACTTTGGAGGATGAGAGGAGGTGGAGAGTATGTGTGCACATTAGGGAGAGAGCCCAGCCTAAGCGCTACAGAGGGAGTCAGCAATTTGGGGTGTGAATGTGATAGCAGAGAAGACCATGGCAGGAGATGGGGATTATACCTTCAGAGCAGGGAGGTTTGGATGGGTGAGGACATGGAGAGAAGAAATGTTCTTTCATTTAGAGCCAAGTGGTAAAACTTGACTTTTAAAACTATGTGCATGTATTACTTTAAAAAGAAATAATTACAAAATCAAAAGAAATTAAGAACAGAGAAACCAAGCCCTGGCCAGTGGCGCAGTGGATAGAGCGACATCCCAGCGTCTCCAGGTTATGGGTTCCTTCTGAGGTCACTGGCTTGATCCCAAGGGCGTTGGTTCGACCCCCAGGTCTTGGGCTCCACCCCAAGGTCACCAGTTCAAGCCCCAGTCAGGGCACATATGAGAAGCTATCAATGGTGTGTAACTAATGGAACAAGGAGTTTATGCTTCTCTCTCTCTCCCACCCACTCTTTCGTAAAAAAAAAAAAAAAAAAAGTAAATTATTTTTTTAAAAAGAAAGAAGGCAGTTTAAAAAGACTAAGCAGCCTGACCTGTGGCGGTGCAGTTGATAAAGCGTCGACCTGGAAATGCTGAGGTCGCCAGTTCGAAACCCTGGGCTTGCCTGGTCAAGGCACATATGGGAGTTGATGCTTCCTGCTCCTCCCCCCTTCTCTCTCTCTGTCTCTCTTTCTTCTCTCTCTCTCTCTCTCTCTTAAAAAAAATACTAAGCAGTTGGCTTTGGACACATTTAATTACATAATCTGGAAATTATGATTACAGAACAGAATATACACAAAATAAAACCCAATGAAAGGGAAATCAACAGAAATAACAGGGAGGGGAGTGATGTTTTCATTTTCACGTGTGTCAGAGGGATACAAGTGAATCCGTGCCCTAGGTTGGGGAGACAAAGCACAGGAGCTTACCCATTGGTAAAGGCAGGGGAGTGCCCCTGTGCTAACCACCGCACTCCTGCAGCAGGCAGGCAATCAGTACTCTCTAAAACTGAGCCATGAGATCTGAAATATGTTTTTCATATTCATTTTTCTTTAACCCTGGGGGATGGTGTGTGATCTTTTAGTAATTAATATATCCTGTGATGGAAAAAAAACTAAGTAGAGCATTTCTTTTTCTGCTGTTGAATTTGATGAAAATTAATCTTACATGTTGATAAATTTAGAGTAGGGATCAACTTATACAAAACAATTTCTGTTTAACTGTACCTAAAACTTTTACTTATTCACTCATTGTTCTTTTGTATGTAAGCAGAGAGATATTGGAAATAATGTTTAGGAGAGTTTCTGTTTTCATCCACTCTAAAGTGAAGATTTATTTTTCACGTATAAACAACTTTGAGATCTAGTGAGCTCGTGCAGTGGCCGTTGGCTAGACGCCAGTAGTGAAGTAGTTGTCACTGCTGACACCTTCTGGTAAGATTAAGTGCTGGCGTCAAAATTTTCAGCTGGGTACCAGTAATTGGGAGGAGAGGTCCAGAGCACTCTTCACAGATGCTGCATCACCCAGATCTGGGGTTGAAAAGTGATTCAGAAGAGTTGAGCCCTAAATGCAGGCGTCCCCAAACTACGGCCCGCGGGCCGCAATGCGGCCCCCTGAGGCCATTTATCCAGCCCCCACTGCACTTCTGGAAGGGGCACCTCTTTCATTGGTGGTCAGTGAGAGGACCACTGTATTTGGCAGCCCTCCAATGGTCTGAGGGACAGTGAACTGGCCCCCTGTGTAAAAAGTTTGGAGACCCCTGCAAATGTAAAGATGGTTTAGGAATACAATGCCCAGTATATTTTCCTTTTTATGTTTGCATGAGAATAATATATAATGAAATATATAGTTAAGTAAGTCTAAGAGTTATTTCAATAAAATTTTTAAGTGATCAAGAGTACTGTGTCATGGTTTAATCGACAGCACTTTTATAGTGCTACAAGAAATTATTTGGCTTAGAATGAAAATATAGTTTTATAAAATATGGTATTTCCAAGTGACAGAGCAGGATGGTTTGTTGCTTTAAACTTTTCCATATGGCTTAATTTTGTATTGACTACATCATAATAAATATAGATATTACTTATAATATTATATATTATAATTATGCATAATTTATTATATATTACAATTATGCATAATATATTTACACTATAATATATTATACATTTTACATATGTTATGCATAATATGTGTGTATTTTACAGTATAATATACAGATACTATATATAATATAATATGCATAAAACATATGTGTTATAAATATACACATTACATAACTACTATGTAAATTTCTAATATGGTGTAATTTTTTACTAAATATGTGGCAAGAGATAAATATTATTGGCTCTTTAGTATGACTGATATCACTTCATTTGAACCATCATGATACTGCTTTCCCAATTTTACCTATACTGTCCCACATTTGCTTAGCTTAATGTACCAATTCCTCTATATCCTTCAACTTCTCAGCGTCTGGGCCATGGTCTAGTTCTAGGGTGGCTTCTTTCATGGTGAGAACAAATATTTAAAACTAAAGGACTCTTTGGCCTTTCAAACAGCATCTCATCTCTCTATCTCCCTCTCTCTCTTTCTCCCTCTATTTTATCCTCCCTCATCTCCTTCTATTTTCCTTTGCCTTTTTATTCTCTGCCTGTTTCAGGATCTCTGAGAGATGTTCACAGCAACCGCTAATGTCCCTCGGTTAGAAGAAACAATTATAGCCTAAGGCTCAACCATGACAGTTCAGGACCACGGACAGTAACACGTGGCCGGAGAGCCCTAACGAGTTCCTAACCCAGGCCCTGCAGGTTCCTCCAGGGTCTGGGCAACAGAGCACACCCTTCTGATCCCCACGCAGCACCTTGTCCTCTTGCCCACCTGCACTCCCTGAGGTTTCCACCATCGTAGATAACCTTGTGTTTAAGCCTTCCGTGATTCCAATAAATATCCAGGAAAGCTAAGACACCACACATTCTTCCTATCCCACCAAGAGTCCCTTGATTCCCATGCACAGGAACTCATCTAAGCTGCCCTGGGCAGCAGAGAGAAACGCACTGTGAGGACCCTGGTGTGTCTCACAGAACTCCACAGTGGGGCCTCCTGGAGAGGACTGGAAGGGGGCGGGCCTCTCGGCCCACCCTTTTCTGGGGCGCCTCACTGAACCCCAGTTGGGTACCAAGCACCACAGCAGGCCCTGTGATTGGTTAAGCACAATGTGACAAGGTCTGCCCCCTCCGAAGTTACAGCCTGAATAGACGATTAGCTATCACTCACAAACAGGCCCCAAGGGGGGAGGAGCTACGAGGGAGCGGGAGATAGAAAAGGACCCCCCAGGAGCAGCGCCTGGAAGGGGCAAAGCTGTGCCCTAGCTAAGTTGTGGAGACAGTGAACATGGGCAATGAGAAATAGGGTGGGAAAGCAGGTTAGGATGAGATCATGGAGGGCTTGGGTGCCAGGAAAATAAATTTAGCTTACATGTAGAAAAAAAAATTTTTTTTTAATCTGAAGGTCCTGAAGGACTGAGCCAGTGGAGTGGTGTGATCAAACACGGCCTCTCACAGGCCCGGCTGCCTTCTACCTGAGGGGGTATGGGGACAAGAAAGGCCGCGGAGGCAGGGGGCTTTCAGCAGCACAGAGCGGAAGGGGCCAGTCGCTCAGATGAGAAACAAGCTGGGTACAGACACAGGTCAGCAGCACCTGTGCGCTCCCTACACACGGACATTGACACACGGTCTCTCCGGCTAAGCATTCAGCAGCCCACAGAGCCTGAGAGGAGGCACCCCAGGCCAGGGCCTCTGTCTGGGGCAGGGGTTCAGAGAATGGGCAGTTCCAGGGGGTCACAGGGCCAGGGTGGGGGATGAACGGTTGGTGATGTTGGATGCAGATGTTCCTAATCAGAATCACACATATCTGTGTGCATACACACCAGAGCAAGAGCTGAGAGCCGGGCAGACCCTGGATCAAGTCCCAGCTCTGACTTTCACTAGCGGTGAGATCTTATATAAGGTCTCATTCTCTCAACTTCTCTGAGCCTGCTTTGTCATCTATAAAAGGTCAATGATAAGATCTACCTTCTGATTTGTTGTGGAGATTGAAGTGAAATTATAATAGCTATGATAAACTAGTCCTTAAAAATGTTTACAAATTCTTGCCCTCCTATATTCAGTGTGACCTTGTATTTCCTCTCATTGAAAGGTGGGGTCTAGTTATCAGCCCCTTGAATCTGAGTTCACGACTTGCTTTGGCCAAAAGGACAATAGCAAAAGGGATGCTAGAACAGACTTGACTCTTGTTCATCATGAGGCTTGATCTCTTGCGCTCTCAGAACCTAGCCACCGTGTGAACAAGGCCAGGCTAGCTGTCTGGATGAGAGACACGTGGTCCAGTGGCACCCTCACTCCAGTCAAATGCTCAAGAAGCAAAGCCACTAGCTGGCTCTTAGCGGACTGCAGACCCAGGAGTTAGCCCAGCCAAGACCAGCAGGACTGCCCAGGCCAAAGTGCCAACCTGCCCAATCATGAGCAAATAAATGGTTGTTTTGAGCCACTACATTTGGGGTGGTTTGCTATGCAGAAAACCTAGTTGATAAACATGTGCTCCTTCTGAAGATAAAGTAGCACGGATCAGATTTATCCTGCCCAAAACAACCAAAACCACCGAGCAAGACTCTGAACATTCGGTGGGTAATGAAGGATGGTGATCCCCAAGAGATAGGGAAAGAAATGTGTGAGCCTTGAGGTCACGCCTGCTTACAGCCTAGGAAAAGTTTCTAGGCTGCCGTGCACACGAGGAGACCCAGATGGATGCTGGGCAACTAGTTGAGGAGACTGAGAGTCTGGGGAGACCAAGGTGGGGAGAGTTCTCAGAACAGAGCTAGAGAGGAGAGAAAACACCAGAGACATGCAGAGCATCCCCCTCACGTACTCAGCACACTCGATTCAGCGGAGTACTGATCAGTGCACGTGTGTGAGGACACTCCCTGAGGCTAGAAAAGAACCATCCGGCCCTGGCCGGATAGCTTGGTTGGTTAAAGCATTGTCCCAAAATGCAGAGGTTACCTGTTCGATCCCCGGTCAGGGCACATGAAGAAACAGATGTTCCTGTCTCTTTCCTGCTCTCTCCCTTCCTCTCTCTAAAATCAGTAAAATAAACATAAAAAAGTAAAAAGAACCATCTGAACATGAGAGAACAGTGTCTGCTGCCACCAGCCAGACTGTAAAAATTCATAACTCCCGGGGCATTGAGTAAAACACTCAGGAAGGTCGTGCCTCAGCAGTGAAGAATACTTAGTCCTAGACAGAACACATCTTCAAACATGCCTGAGAAAAGCATTCTGAAAGGATCAGGCTATTTCTAAGTAACCTCACCACATCTCAGAAAATCTGATACAAAACCTAAAACTTAAGGAGTGCTTACTAACCATGCTCCAGCAACTTGACATACCATCAGCATTTACACATACAGCTATATTTATATTACTTTTTATAACAACTCTTGAAATAGCTGCAATTATTATTTCCATTGTACATATGATAAAGTCTAAGATAATACATATAAAGTGCCCGGCACATAACATGTTCAATAAACAGTATTTCCCTCAATTCCCCACCCTAGCTCCTTGCATGCAACCATCAACAACAACCAAATGACTTTTCCTAAATTGCACATCCACTTCAAAGGGATGGTGGCTTTTAAAAGACACACACTACAGCCTTCAGGAAGAGAGTGGTCTCTGGCTAGGATCCCGGGAAGTCCTAAATGAAGAGTCAGGAAAGCCAGTTCCAGTTTTGACACTGTCACCACCTTGCAGGCGACTTTGAGCCAGCCTGCACTTCCCTGAGCCTGATTCACCCATCTGTAGTGGGGGGGGGGGGGGTTGATTTTGATTCTGTTAGATTTTCTCAAAGCAACACTCTCATTCCGGAGGCCAGGATGCCTCAACAATCCAGGCTAAAATTCTGATGGTGCAGGATGGCAAAGTGGCATCTACCATAGTCTGCATGCGTGCGCGCGCGCGCGCACACACACACACACACACACACACACACACACACACAGCCAGCCTTTTTAGTTCTCGCCACAGGTTTCTTGCACCTAAGAGATCTCTTTCCCGCCCCAGTGCAGCATTACCCATTTTGGCCAGAAGATGGTGCTGTTTCTCCGTGTGCGTTCCAACTATATTTCTCCTGTGCACAAAACGTTGCTGGAGGCACAGAATAAATTCAAAGGGGATTACAGTATGGCCCTTTCTTTGCAGGACCTTACAGTCGAATCACAAACAACCAAAGATAACATAAAATTAGAAGAGAACTGGAAGTTTTCTGGAAAGAAACTAAACACTATCAGAAAATGCTAGTCACGATGCCAGCTGCTATTTATAACCCTTCTCCTAAAAACCGGGTGGTCTGATGCTCAGAGATGATAAAAGTATGAAGGAGGTGCTTGGTAAAATTCTGAATTGATTTCCACTTCTTTGTAGTTTCACCGCACAGGCCACTGAATTGATGATCAATACGTTTGTATTGATTGCTTGATTGAGTTTTAATTGCAGGTAGAGACACACAAGCTAAGCCAGAGTGGAGGGACCAAAGAGAGCATTCAGTCCAGATACAATTTCTGGATGAAAAATGAGACTCAGAGACAGATGATGTGTTTGATACAAGCAGGTAATCCGCAGACATCTGCTTAATGAAACACGTGCTTTTGCCTACATCATCTCTTAAGCCAGGAAGTGGTCATTTTTATTCCCACTTTACAGATGAGGAAACTGAGTCCCACAAGGGACCTGGCCAAGTCACCAGGTGACTTTGAAGCACACCATGCCACACCCCTAAGAATAATACACTGCTCACAAAAATTAGGAGATACATTATCACTTCATATTCATTTTGAAATATCCCCTTATTTTTGTGAGCAGTATAGTTGACATTTCTATCCTTCTCCACAGATTGTCAAGCATTTTCATTTCCATATACACTCTTTCATATATTTTAATCAACGTAAGAACCCTGAGAGGTATTATAATTTCTATTTTGCTGATGAGAAAATGGAGGCTTAGCAAGATTATGCCCAAGTACACGGACTGTTAAGGGACAGGTCAAAGGATGAGGTGACAGCCTCTGAGGCTGCTCCTCTTCCCCAACAACCTTTCTTTCTTTTTTGTATTTTCTGAGTGACAGGAGGGGAGGAAGAGAGACAGACTCCCGCATGCACCCAACCAGGATCCACCCGGCATGCCCACCAGGGGGCGATGCTCTGCCCATCTGGGTCGTTGCTCTGTTGTAACCAGAGCCATTCTAGCACCTGAGGCGGAGGCCACGGAGCCATCCTCAGCGACCTGGACAACTTTGCTCCAACGGAGCCTTGGCTGCAGGAGGAGGAGAGAGAGAGAGAAAGGAGAGGAGGAAGGGTGGAGAAGCAGATGGGCGCTTCTCCTGTGTGCCCTGGCCAGAAATCAAACCCAGGACTTCCGTACACTGGGCTGATGTTCTACCACTGAACCAACCAGCCAGGGCCCAATCATTTATTTTTAACTCCAGTGTTCTTGAGGGTCTAAGAATTCACTAAAATAACTTTTCACTTTGTGTTTTCATTTGATAACTTTCCCCAACTTTACTAATCTATAATTGACATACAACATTGTGTAAGTTTAAAATATAAATTGTGATGATGTGATAAATGTATATATTTTGAAATGTTTACCACAAAATAGGTTAGTTAACTCATCCATTACCGCACATAGCTGTCATTTTTTCTTTGCTGTTATGGTGAGCACATTAATAAACCTTGACTATCTTAGCAACTTTCAAGTATAAAATATAGGATTGTTAACTACACTATATTGTATACTATAAGTGCTTGACAATCTTTCAAGAATGATAGAAATGTAAACTATTATTCTTATGGGCGTGGCATGATGTGCTTCAAGGTCACCTGGTGACTTGGCCAGGTCCCTTGTGGGACCCTCAGTTTCCTCATCTGTATTATAGTCGCCATGCTGGGCATTACGTTACATCCTTGAAACTTACTCATCTTATTTATTATTTATTATTATTTTTTTTACAGGGACAGAGAGAGAGTCAGAGAGAGGGATAGATAGGGACAGACAGACAGGAACGGAGAGAGATGAGAAGCATCAATCATCAGTTTTTCATTGGGACTCCTTAGTTGTTCATCGATTGCTTTCTCATATGTGCCTTGACTGCGGGCCTTCAGCAGATGAAGTAACCCCTTGCTTGAGCCAGTGACCTTGGGTCCAAGCTGGTGAGCTTTTTTTGGCGCAAGCCAGATGAGCCCGCGCTCAAGCTGGCAACCTCGGGGTCTCGAACCTGGGTTCTTCCGCATCCCAGTCCGACGCTCTATTCACTGCGCCACCACCTGGTCAGGCGAAACTTACTCATCTTAAACTGGACATTTGACCTTGTGACCAACATGTCTTCATTGCCCTCACCCCCCATGGCAACCACCACTCAACTCCCTGTTTTATGAGTTCAAGTTTTTAGACTCCCCATATAAGTGAGACCACACAGTATTTGTCTTTCTTAGACTTACTTCACTTAGCGTAATGTCCTCAAGGCCATCAATGTTGTCACAATGATAGCTTGCTTCTTTTTCTTTTTTTTTTTTAATGAACTCTGGATGGCCACTTCCAAACTAAGAGTTGCCTCCCAATTTCAGTGTCCCTGTTTGTTCTCACTGGTTGCTCTGGCTCCTTCCGTTATTCCGAGCGAGCAGGGGAAAGGGAGAAAAGAGGCAGGCCTGACGCCTGCGTGCTGCACCCATGCCATGTGCATGCAAACCCTCCCAAGACACACTGTGAAAGGGCAGGTTTGTGGGGAGCCCTGAGGGACACCCCAGGCACACCCCATGCAGCGCGCCCCGGCAGAGGACCTGGGCTGTAGCAGACAGGCACTTGTTCCTGGTGGGCGGTGTGACTTAGATACAGAAAGGAAAAAAAATGGAATTAGTGCCATTCATTTGAATTTAACAGGTTTGGTAATTTTGTTTGTATTTAATTTGCAAATTTGCCTTTGGTTTCATAGCCACATAAGAGCTATAAGCATACATTTATACCTAGTTTTATGCTTATACATCCTTAAGTAATATTATTATGAAATTCATTTGTCAACACCGGGAGTCTCTGGGAATTTTTTTTCCCTTTAAAAGGACTGTGCACATTGTCAGGTGAGGGTAACATGGACCATGCTCCCCTCAGGAAAGAGGCCATAGCCACAGGCATTTTCTCTCTCTCTCTCTCTCTCTCTGAATGGGGAGGAGTCATCTCTGTAAAGAACATGGAGCCTGACCTGTGGTGGCGCAGTAGATAAAGTGTCAACCTGGAAACGCTGAGGTTGCCGGTTCAAGGCCCTGGGCTTGCCTGGTCAAGGCACATATGGGAGTTGATGCTTCCTGCTCCTCCCCCCTTCTCTCTCTCTCTCTCTCTCCCCCCCCCTCTCTATAATGAATAAATAAAATCTTAAAAAAAAAAAAAAGAACATGGAAGGGCTCACTCCCAGGCCAGATGTGGGGCAGGACAAAGGCCATTCTTTCTCTCATCTCAACCCCTCCCTGTAGGTGGGGGGCGGAGGGGAGGGTAGAGAGCTAATTGCTTTGAATCTAACAGGGGCTCCCTGCAGAGGATGGGTGACTCTCACCCAGTTTAATGAGAGAGGCAAGAGAGTGGCGGACCTCAAAACTGAGGGTGAGGTGGGTCTGCCTTCCCCTCCCCTGCCTCCCTGATAGAACACCCAAGGTCTACGTCTAGGCACTGGGGGTGGCGACAATTAAGCTCAACATTTCCATCAGTTTCCTTTAGAATTTTACTGAACTCTTCAAAAATTACAAAGGTAACTTAGGTTTATTGCATCCAATGAGACCATCATGTACGATCAATATTAGCAGCTTGGATGTAGCTCTCTACTCTGGTCTCCATACTCACATAGCCACGTCCAAACACACACGTATCCTGTCCAGAGGGTGCTTGGTCATTGTTGGTTTGACAAGAAAGGATCACACCATACACATGTCTCTGCCACTTGCTAGCTCACCTAACATCAACTTAACCTCTCAGGTCAGTGAAGAGGTCCTCACCTCATTCTTTCTGAAGGGGTGCATAGCCTTCCAGAGTGTAAATGTAACACAACCTACTCCTACCCTCCCCTAAGGATGGACTTCTTGACTGTAACAACTAATGCTGCGATAGCCATCCTTGGACATGTGTTTCTCCCTGCCCTCCCCCCTCACACACACACAGCCCTTCCTGGATGGATTCCTAGAAGTAAGCTACATCAATATATGCAGGTCATTCTTTCTGAGTTCAACAGCTATTTCCTATTAGTCAAGTGCTCTTTTCACAGACACGCACGGAACATCTGCTCTGTACAGGGCACCAGGTTGGAGGGGCAGAAGTCAACCAGATGAGGCTTTGCCTTCCAGGCATATAGTACTAAGGAGTTATTTATATATTAGTTACATAAATAATTATTAGTTACATACTTGTTACGTACTGTATTGTATAACTAGCACTTATATAACTCTATTCAACCAACAGAGTACTAGTACCCCAAGAAAGGCAGATGTAGATTAGGGGTGAGGGCATGTACGTGTCTCCATGTCCTCTTCCTCCAGGGCAGGCAGAGAGTGACTACAGGGGGCTCTGTCCGGCTGGGGCAAATACTGAGGCCCTGCCTCTGGGCCCGCCCTTCTCTTCATCCTTGGTCACCCACAAGGTGGGCAGACCACCGGAAATGGAGGACATTTTTCCCACTCATACTAACCACCGTCTGTTTATTACGGTGGCCTTCTAGGTGTTAGACATTTTACATATACTCCTTTATTCACATTAATTCTCACAAATGCACTACATTTGTTTTCTGTTTATTACTCCATAAACCTTGAGCCTAATTGTCGCCATGCCCAGCGCCTAGATGTAGGTCAGCCACTTAACTATAAAACACAAATATTCAATAGGTTCAGTATGAAAGGGTGGGAAAAAGATGTGCCATGCTAATTAATACTAATGAAAAGAAGGCTGAAGATGCAGTAGACTTCAGAGCAAAGAATATTATAGGGATAAAGAGAGTCATTTCATAATGGTAAAGAAATCTATTCATCGAGAAGATATAACAATTCTAAGTGTTTATGAGGAGCTTCAAAATACATGAAACAATGCTAGAAATTCAAGGAAGAATTGATAAGTCCAAAATTATAGTTGGAAATTTCAACACCCTTCTTTCAATAATTTAGAGAATAGACAAAGACCAATAAGGATATAGAAAATAATCAACCAAATTGGCCCAAATGACTTTTTATTCTACTAATATCTAACCAACATTAGTAGAATATGCATTACTTTTTGAGAGAGAGAGAGAGAAGCATCAACTTGTTGTTCCACTTAGTTGTACACCTGTTGATTGCTTCTCATACATGCCCCCACCAGAGCTCCAAGCGGTAACCTAGGAGTCAAGCTGGTGCCCTTGGGATCAAGCCCGCAACTCTGGGATCAAACTGGTGTCCTCAGCACTCCAGAACAATGCTCTATCCACTGCACCACTGACCAGGGCAAATATGCATTACTTTTAAATGTATATTAAAAATTTATTTTGATAGATCATCTTTTAGACTATAAAACAAATCTAAATAAATTTAAAAGGATGCAAGTCATACAAAGTATATTCTGTAACTACAATAAAATTAAATAAGAAATCAGTACCAGAAAGATAACTAGAAATCCCTATTTGGTAACTAAATAATTTACTTTTAAATAATCCATGGTTCAAAGAAAAAAAAATCAAAAAAGAAATGACAGCCCCTTCCTGAGACATCCCCGAAGGACAGGGCTGGGGGCAAGTCTCTCCAGAGGGCTTTGAGAAGCGCACCTGATTACTTATTTTGCTTGGAAGGGAAATGGTAGGAAGCATAAGTCAATGTTGACTCATGAGTTATAGTCAATGGTTTGGCTAGATAGGGATTTGATAGGAACATGATTGGAAAACTGGTGACAAGGAATCTAGAGTATAGGTCTCTAAATGGGCAAAGAATGTGAATTTATTTGTGTCCTTTGTGACCTCTGCATTGGAGGATTTTAATAATCCAGTGGGTAGGATGACCCCTTCTGTGGCTACCAGCCAGCCTCGCCCCAGCCACCGGCATCGCCATTGGCTTATGAACAAGGTAGCCAGGAGGCAAGGATGGTGGTTACTACCTGAGCTCAGCAACATGGACTTCCACTCCCCAAAGCCAAGCTGGTTAACCATGCTGAGAACCCAGTCTGCCTGCAGCAGAGACCAATACGGAGAGCCGACACCCTTCCCTGGGGTGACAGGTTGAGTACATTAGATTACTCCCATTATGGAAGAGACGGTTCTTTGTTCTTACTAGAACAGACACTTACTCTGGGTATGGCTTTGCGTTCCCTGTGTGGAATGCTTCCACCAAAACTACCATCCAGAATGCCTTATCCACCAACATGGTGCTTCACACAGCATTGCTTCTCATGAAGGAACTCACTTTACAGCAAATGAGGTGCAGCCAAGGGCCCATGTGCACAGAAGTTACTGGTCTTACCATGGTCCCCAATATCCTGAAAGAGCTAGCTTGATGGAAAGGTTGAATAGCCTTCTGAAGACGCAGTTACAGCACCAGCTAGGTGGCCACACCTTGCAGGGCTGGGGCAGTATCCCTCAGGAGACTGTATGTTCTAAATCAGTGTTCCCTGTATGGTGTCATTTCTCCCACAGCTGGGCTTCATGGCTCTAGCAATCAAGGAGTGGAAATGAAATGGAACGCTTACCAGTCCCCTAATGATCCACTAGCAAAATGTTTGCTTCCCATCCCTGCAACCTTATGCTCTGCTGGTCTAGAGGTCTTCATTCCAAAGGGAAGAAGGCTCTCACCAGGAGACACAACAATGAGTCCATTGAATTGGAAGGTAAGACTGATGACTGCTGCCTGGTCATTTTGTGCTCTTCATGTCTCTGCAACAGCAGGCAAGGAAGGGAGTTATTGTACTGGCTGGGCTGACTGATTCTGACTACCAAGGGGAGAGTGAATTGCTAATGTGGAGGCAAGAAAAAGTATTCCCGAAATATAGAGATTCCTTAGGGCATCTCTTAGTACTACCATGTCTAGTGATTAAAGTCAATGGAACTCTAACAACACAGACAATACTTTTAATGGCACAGACCCATCAAGAATGAGGGTTTGGAAGCATCAGTATCCCCTCAGGAAAAGAACCACAATCAGTGCCAAGGTGCTTGCTAAGGACAAAGGAAATATGGAATGCATCATGGTCGTACCAGCTACGATAGCTTGATTGCAGAAATTAGGACTATAATTATTGAGTATTTATTCTTTATTATGAATGTTTATTTGTATGCATATTCTTGCTTTCTTCTTCTAATTAGGACTATAGTTATTGAGTATTTATTCTTTATTTTATTATGAATATGTTTATTTGTGTGCATATTCTCTTCTTCTTCTTCTTTTTCCATGTGAGAGGAAGAGAGATAGAGAGACAAGATAGAGAGACAGACTCCTGCATATACCCTGACCCAGTGCTTGGGGGTCAATGTGCTCAAACTAATCTAGCTATCTCTGTGGGAGCAGAAGAGAGGGGGGGGAGAGGGAGAAGGGGAGAGGGAGGGGTGGAGAAGCAGATGGTCACTTCTCCTGTGTGCACTGACAGGGAATCGAACCCAGGACATCCACATGCCAGGCCAACACTCTATCACTGAACCAACTGGCCAGGGCCGTGTGTATATTCTTTTTTTCCGTCTTACCCCTTGTCATCTAATATAAAATGTATTAACAATAGGTAACTTTACATTACATTATTGAAGTGACAGGATTGTCAGAAGAGTAAACATCACCCAAGGACTTCACATCCTCTTCTGGGGAAAGGGTTAGCATGTTTTCCATTGTGGACAGGGTAACTGTGTCATGTTAAGTCGAAGTATGACTTTATTCCTGGTTTCGTTTGGAGACTAAGTATGTGCATGGGTACCCGGTTGACCAGATGTGAACTGTGATGTTTCGTGTTAACTTGACTAGGCTCTAATATCTAGATACTTGATCAAATACTAATCTAGATGTTGCTGTGAAGAGACTTGGTAGATATGATTAACATCTACACTCAATTAACTCTATGTGAAAGAGATTTTCCTGGATAATGTAAGTGGGGCTGATCAGCCAGCTGAAAGGCCTGAGGCTTCCATGAAGGAGAAATTCCCCGTGGACTGCAGTGCCCGCTCCTGCCTAAGAGCTCCCAGCCTGACCTTTCCGCTGCAGTACAGATTCCAGACTTGCCTGCCTAGCCCCACAATCACAGAAGCCAATTTCTCACCATAAATCTAGGCAGGTGGATGAATAGATGATAGATAGATAAGATATCCTACTAGCTGTGTTTGTTTCTCTAGCAGAACTCTGACTAGTTCAAAAATCACCTGAAGCCTGACCAGGCAGTGGCGCACTGGATAGAGCGTCAGACTGGGATGCAGAAGGACCCAGGTTCGAGACCCCGAGGTTGCCAGCTTGAGCGCAGGCTCATCTGGTTTGAGCAAAAAGCTCACCAGCTTGGACCCAAGGTCACTGGCTCGAGCGGGGGGTTACTCAGTCTGTTGAAGGCCCGCGGTCATGGCACATATGAGAAAGCAATCAATGAACAACTATGGTGTCGCAACAAAAAACTGATGATTGATGCTTCTCATCTCTCTCCGTTCCTGTCTGTCTGTCCCTGTCTATCCCTCTATCTGACTCTCTCTCTGTCCCTATAAAAAAAAAAAAAAAAAAAATTAAAAAAAAAAATCACCTGAAAGCCCTGGCCGGTTGACTCAGTGGTAGAGTGTCGGCCTGGCATGCAGGAGTCCCGGGTTCGATTCCCGGCCAGGGCACACAGGAGAAGCGCCCATCTGCTTCTCCAACCCTCCCCCTCTCCTTCCTCTCTGCCTCTCTCTTCCCCTCCCGCAGCCAAGGCTCCATTGGAGCAAAGTTGGCCCGGGCGCTGAGGATGGCTCTGTGGCCTCTGCCTCAGGCGCTAGAATGGCTCTGATGGCGGCAGAGCAATACCCCAGATGGGCAGAGCATCGCCCCCTGGTGAGCATGCCGGTGGATCCCGGTCAGGCGCATGCGGGAGTCTGTCTGACTGCCTCCCTGTTTCCAACTTCAGAAAAATACCAAAAAAAAAAAAAAAAAAAAAAAAAAAAATCACCTGAAAAAAAATCTTGTGTCCCTTGAGAGTCAGAGCTCATTTTTGAACCAAAAGGAATCAACCAACATATTCATCAGACATAGCCCCCAAACTCCTTGGCAAGTCTCATGAGTTCAAATGATTAATCTGATGGAGGAGTCAATTGGGCGGGTCAGGGCAACACTCCCAGAGTAGTGTGCTGTCTTTCCAGGACATGCCTTCAGGTTTATTAAACTATTTGCAACATATCGGAACATTGCACAGACACTTAAAAATACGCACTTTAGCAACTGTCTCAGGAAGGAGACACAAAATTTCATAACATGAATTGCTTCTAAGGGAGGAGAGGGAAACCCAGGGGACAGGAGTGGGAGGGAGTGTTTCGCTTTTATACCTGCGGAATATTGAATCATGTGACTGTATCGTCTAGATCAGGGGTTGACAAACTCCAGTCCACAGACTCGATCTGGCCTACTGCCTGTTTAACTTTTACTGGAACACATCCGTGCTCCTTTGTTTACATAATGTCTGTGGCTGCTTTCATGTTACAACGGCAATTCAGCAGTTGCTATGATTGCCCATTTCAATCCAGATTTTAAAAAATAGAACACTGACCTCAAAAATAGGCCCGAAGAGAATTGAAAACATATGCCCACACAAACACTTATACATGAATGTTCACAGAAGCCCTAGTCACAATAGCTAAAAAGTGGAAACAACCCAACCCGAATGTCACTCAACTGATGAATAAACAAAATGTGACATATATATATGCAATGGTATGTCATTTGGCCAACAAACAGAACGAAGTACTGATAAATGCCACACCACAGATGAACTCTGAAAACATTATGCTAAGTAAAAGGAGCCAGACACAAAAGGCCATATATTGTATGACATTTATATGAAATGCCCAGAATAGGCAAATTCATAGAGACAGAGAGCAAATGAGTGGTTTCTGGGGGTTACAGGGAAGGAGGAATGGAGACTGATTGCAACTGGGTACAAGGTTTCTTTCCCAAGGTGAAAATGTCCTGGCATTAGAGTGGTGACGGTTGTGTAACTCTTCGAACATACTAAAAACCAGCGTTGTGCACTGCCATGAAATATAGGGCGTCCCACAGTTCAGTAGGGGCTCAACACTCAGTAATGAGTTAGGCCTTTCCATCACCTCAAACCAGGACCAGACCCGGCCTGGGCGTCAGGAGACCAAGTTCTAATCCCAGTTATCCCAGACATCCATGCAACCTTAAGTATGCTTCTCTCCCTGTCTGGTCCTTAATTTCCTTCTATATAAAATGAGTAATTTAGGAAGACTGACTTCCCAGAGCTCTTTATTCTTTCATGTCTTCACCATCAATTTTCTAATTTGATGTCATTTGATCCCCATAATCACCCATGTATGTAGACAGATAATCCTCATTTTACAAATGAAGAAAACTGAGCCTCAGAGAGGTCAAATGCCTTGTCTAAATTCATCGTGTTGGACCTGGGACTCAACCCCAGGCCTCCTGACTCTAGATCCCGTGTTTCCCCCCACCACCACACTGTTCTGAATGACTGGCCTCTCTTCATAACGTCCAACACAGCAGGTGCCAGAGGCCTCGCCACTACACACTTCTGTTGTGACAAAGCAAGGGAAGAAAGGCTCAGGGATCCGAGGTTCTCCTTGATCTTTCCTTCTGAACCTCTCTATAGGCACAGCAATCGTCTTTGCGTAGGAATACGCATATACATTGGTGTGGACACCCAGCCCGTCACATCCCAAAGATATAGATACAAGTACACCTGACCTCTCCAACAGGTGATGGTCATTCCTTGTTTCCAGGTGGTAACAAGAGGCTATTCCTTTAGTGATGGGGAACCTGAGAGGTCAAAACTCTGGGAGTCTGCTTTCTCTCCTAAGTCCAGAAAACACATTACCCTCTCCCGAGACCTCAGGAGGAAGGGGCCACTTTTCAATCCTTAGGTGGGAGTGAGGAGAAGGGACGGACAAGGAATGACCCTCCTTGCCCTTGCTGGAGCAGAGCCCAGGAAAGGGACATAGAGAGCCGGGCCTGTATCTCGAGGAGTATCAGTGAGACCACTGCTGGCAAACCAGGTTCAGTCTATGAGTACAGTGCCTGGCTCTATGTGTCACCAGCTACGTGGGCTTCGGCATGTCACTCACCTTCTAATTGTCCAAAAATGTGGTTAATGACTGCTGGGTGTAGCTCAAAGGGGTGCTCAGATTTCAGAGACATAAAGAAACTAAGCCTGACCAGGCAGTGGTGCAGTGGATACAGCATCAGACCGGGATGCGGAAGACCCAAGTTCGAGACCCTGAGGTCGCCAGCTTAAGCGCAGGCTCATCTGGTTTGAGCAAAAGCTCACCAACTTGAGCCCAAGGTCTCTGGCTCGAGCAAGGGGTTACTCGGTCTGCTGAAGGCCCACGGTCAAGGCACATATGAGAAAGCAATCAATGAACAACTAAGGTGTCGCAACACACAACAAAAAACTAATGATTGATGCTTCTCATCTCTCCGTTCCTGTCTGTCTATCCCTGTCTATCCCTCTCTCTGACTCTGTCTCTGGAAAAAAATTTTAAAAAATGAAAAAAAAATAAAGAAACTGAAATACTTTAAAACTAAGATGTACTTTATAACTACGCTTTCATTCTTCCGTAATCAGCCAGAAGGGCTGAGGCCGGCACACGCTTGGGGAGTGACCTACTTCCTCTCTCCAGGCAGCAGGAGATGCGCAGGGCTTGGGGTGGCCAGGCGGAGCGAGGCCAAAGGCAGACGTCTCTTCAGGAAAGGACAGGCCACCGTGGGGAAGAGCGGCTGCCCATGCTCGCTTCCTCTTCCGTCATTTGACAGATCGACATTTATCAAGCACATCCTACAGGACACTTGCTGCTTCTGTGCTGAAGACAAAGCAGTGAAGGGAAAACAGCTCTTTCAGAGCTTAAATTCTAGTTGAGGGAGACTAACAAGTAAACCAACAGATAACATCAAGCGCTGGCAGCTGCTGTGCTGAGTTAAACTGGGTAAGGCTGACAGTGATGGTGAGAGGTGCTATTTCATACAGAATGTCAGTAGGCCCCTCTGATAAAGCAGATGTTTGAGCAAAGAGCTGAAAGAAGGAAGGGGATAGTATAGGGGCCAGCCGCACCTTAGGTCTAGGCTGGAGGACACGAGTTCTGGGGTGAGACAGACATGCTGCCCACAGCAAGCCAATTCCCTACCATGCTGGTTTGGTTTGCCCCCCTTGTATTATTTCTTCTCCACCCTCCTTTTCCCTGCTGTTCCCTAGGGGGAGGGGAGCTGACCCCTACACACTGCATCCCTGTCAGCCTTGCCATCTGCCTTTCAGTTGTGTTTGACCAGAAGGAGCCCCCAGAAGACTGGAGAAAAGAAAAGAAGGGGTGGGATACTGACACTCCCCTCTCTGCCCGGCCAGTTCCAATAGTGGCTGCAGTCCCTATGCCACCAGTCCCACCGGCCTTCCACCCCTGCTCTGTAACCCACCTCCCATCCTGGGCCCCACAGGGTCGGGGCTGTCCTCTCCAGCAAGCCTTGCAGAATGAGCCTTTCAGATGAGCGCTGCGCACCTACTTGTGCAGAAGCGTATTCTCCACAGAACCCACCTGGACTGCCTCTCATCAGGGCAGGAAGAGGAGGAACTGTAGCCCTGGAGACACCCATCAAACAAAATGTGGCCTGTGGCCTCACCTCCAAGGCTCCAGCTGTCAAATCACTCATACCAGCAAAGGCAAGAACAGAAGCTGGGGTTCTAGAGCCCTTTGTCTTATTCCCTTAGACCTTACAGCCCCCGAGATAGAGACTTCTTCCCAAGATCCAGCCCGGTCACTTCCTATGTGAAGGAACTCTATAGACCTATTTCCAACAATCAAAAGCTCACTGCCCAGTTTACTTTCTTGATAGTCCACTTATCACTACTGGAAGAAGCTTGTCAACCTGCATGTCTGCTTTACCCATTAGAACATGCATGCATGGAAGCACTGAACTTGCCTATCTTGTTCTCCTGTGGGAACAGCATCCTAGACCCAAGTACACAAGAACTCAAAAATGTTTTTGAGTAAATAACAGAAATGAGTACAAAGCACCCCTGCTCTTGAACACCTCCACAAAGCTGCAGCCATGAGCCCAGACACCAGCAGCTTCCGGTCAGGGACGGGCAGACACTGTCAGCAGTGTCTCAGTACTGCTGGCTTCTCAGGTACGAGGGACAACCAGGACAGCCAAGGAGTCCGAGAACCACTCAGGTTCCACCAAGTTCCCATCTTTCTGAAGACCCCCGGCTTTTCCATTTCTGAGTGGCTAGAGCAGGACTTGGATACTAGATAGTCTCTAGGTCTCAAGGAAGCCAAAAATGAGGAGTATGAGGGCTACAAGCTTGGCCAAAGGTTCTCAGACAAGCTCCTTTAGGTCCAGGACAGCAACTAGAAACTGGGAAGGCAGCATTTATATTAAAGACCCAAAATGCAGCTACCTGGCCATCTCTACCAAGACACCCAAGAAACTTTGAATATTGCTGGTTAATTCTCTAATACTTAAGGGGCCCAACCCTAGGCCCTACAACTAAAACCTGATTCAGGCCAATCAGTATCTTTCTGACTGATCTTATCTTTTCGGCCCCCATTCTACTCCACCCTAGATACCTCCCACCCCACCCATCTGGGGTACCACTGCCACCTGACCAACCCCTTTAGTCCCAAAGAAACCCAAACAACTCAGAAGTGCATCAATCAACCTTTAATGTCCAAAAGAGGCATGGATGCAGAGCATAGGAGATGTGGCAGGGTTTTAGCCCCAACTCCAGAAATGAAGGAGAGATGAACACAAACCAGACATTTCCAACTGGCCACACAAGTCTGAGAGGGCAGGGGAACACAGATTTGGACATCCATAACAGGATTTGATACAGGAAACTCACTCACCATCCCAGTCCCCACCCTCCAGTCAGTATCAGAAAAAAAGCTCAGCACACGCTAAAGGCTTGGGGAGGGGACATTCTCCTGCCTCCCCACCAGCCCCAGTATGGAGTTGAAAAAAAGAATGAGCTAGATCCCAATCCCCCCGACAGTGTCAACCGCACAGATGAGTTTTAAATGCAATTTACAAGAATCAGCAGCTCAGTCAGCAATGATCCCCCCACCCTACCCTACCCCTACCCCATCCCTAGGTGATCAACAGACAAGACTTCCCAGCACTCTCCTTGGAATCTCCTCCCACTAGCGGCCCTTCTCCATCTCCTTGTACCTGGCTTCTTCACTGCAAGACTTCCTCCCAAGCCCCTCACAGTCCTTTACCACACCCATCCCTACCTCACACACGAGGCTGCAGCCATCCAGTCACTTCCCTCTCCACTGAAAGCCAACTCCAGGGCAGATGGCGGCATGGCCAACTCATTGTTGGCTCTCCTGAAACCTTCCTGGGAGCAGACAGCCATAGGGGCAAGCAGAGTGTCTGGGCACGATGGCTGTGGGGGTGACACTGTCTTCACCCCCAAAGGTTTTTAACATAAAGGTCCACTTAGAACTAACTGTGCACCCTACCTACCCATACACCCTGGAGATTCCATACCGTCCTGCCCCTCCCTCCCCTCTACCCCAAACCAAGATACACACACACACACATATACACACACATATACACAAAGGGGAATCGAGGGAGACATTGATTTGGTTTGATTGCTAAGACCTAACTAAGGAACTAGTCACCAGAAATTCCCTTGCCAGCCAACTCACAGGGGCTGCTCTAAGAGAACTCCACAGGAATGAGAAAACCAAGGGCTAAGCAGGGAGCAGACAGAAGTAGAGAAGAAAGAACAAAAAGAAAAAATCAAGCTAATCCTACCTCCAATATCCTCCTAGCATGAGCTCTGGCAGGAAGAATAAAAGGTAATCCACAAAGACACAGCCCTTACTTAGAAACTCTTCTGACAAAGACAGCAAGACAAATCTGCTCCCCACTCCCACACACCACAGACAAACACGTCTCAGGGCCCCTTAAAGAATCCACCCCCAACCCCAGCCTTTGCCCCAAGCCGTGGAATCACAGTTCAGTGGAATAGTCTCCCTGGTACTAGATCAACCCCCTCCCCCCTTCCTATCCCTCTCTCCCTGCTGATCCTAACACTGACCCACAGTCCCCCTGGCCCTCCCACAGCAGCAGCCCCCACCAGGCAGAGGCAGCTGCAATTTTAGCTCCACCTCCAGACACTCGTTTCTTTTCCCCAGCCCTCCTAGTCTTCCAGGCTTTTCTGAGGGCTAATTTTATTTAGAGAGAGAAAGAGAAAAGGGAGAGGTTTCCTAGTGCAATACAACCAAAAAAAAAAATTGTTTTTAAGTCTCAAAAAATAAATGTAAAGCAGCCTTCTTCCCCAGGCAACTAAACAGAAAGAAGTTTGGTTTTGTTTACTGCGACATACACATGAAATCGAGTATACAGTCCATGCAGTAGCACAGCCATTGGAGAGGACATCCTGATGCTGGCCCCAGTGCAGAACAGTCCCAGCAACGCCGTCTGCTTGCCATCTCGCCGCCGCCACTGACACCTTCCCTGCAGCCACCTAGCCTGACTTGAAGAGGAGGATTGCAACTTGACCCAAGTAAAAATAGATGAAGTGCTTTGTCTCGTGTGTAACGTAGCTGCCAAAATTTCGGCCCACAATACAATGCCAGGTAGGGTTGTATTTCTTGTCAAATTCCTAAAAGAAAAATAAAAGGGAGAGAAGAAAGGTGGTTAGGACAGCTGGAGGATAAGAAATCAGGATGGGAGTCTGGTCAGTTTATTTATCACCCCCAGTCCCTGGCCTCAGCTCCCCAAACCCCAGGAGCTCAGGTTCTAAGGCTAGCTAGGACACTCCCTCCCTCATGAATAATGCACCACCACCAAGGCTCCACTATTTCTGTCTAGCACTTTACACCCGATCATCTGTCCTCCCTCTAGCTCCTCAATTCAATAGCCCACCCTGTGACTCTTCAGCAAGGCCATCAGAGAAGCTAGTGCCACAACAGACCACTCCTGTGTCACACAGCCTGCGTAAAAGAAGGGGGCAGGTCTCACTGACTCGCCACTCACTCACTAACCAGTATTTCCAAATGCAAAGACCAAGACACTCCAGCAAGACAGGGACCAAACCGCAGGAGTACCAGGAAGCCGTTCTGCGTAAGTCAGCACTAAAGGCATTCCTGTGTGCTGCACAATGAGTGCGCTATAAGCGCCAAAACAAGGACCTCAGCCATGTGATCAAGGCAACTCGCTCATTTCTCTCAGGGCACAAGTTCAGCATCAAAGCCCCTAGGAAATCCTTGTGACCTAATCAAACAGGCAGCAGCTCCCCGTCACCCTGTGGTTGCTGAAGGAAACTGATGGTTCGGCTCTAGACGCAGCCTGCCACAGCCGGGAAAGGGCGACAGTTCTCTATCATAACCCCAGCAATGCTCCCAACCCTAGTGCTCAACATACAACTTGTCTGGCATGCTCATAACACCCATACCGCAGGACTTGAAGAGGTACTAAGGAACAGTGGAAAGGGCATGCATCACCAAACCCAGCTTTAATCCCGACTCTAGACTGCAACATAGGAGAGCCACAGTCACTTCCCTAGGTCTCATTTTCCCCATCAGCAACACAAGAAGACTGGACCAGCTATAATCTCGGTATTCTTCCGGCTCTGAGTCCATAATGCTGGATTCTCTTCCTAGACAGGACAGCAAGGCCATCGCTCAGCAAGTAGCTGGCAGCCCTGGAGCGTAGTGACTCTGCACCCCTTGGCTCTACACATAGAAAAGCTAATAGGACTCAAGAGTTTCCTCTTCTCATCCCAGCCAGCTGAGCAGGAAAACAGAGTTCTGTAAAACTCAAAGACATCCTACCACCTCCACTGACCAGAAAGCCACTCCTCTTAGGAGCCAGAGTTGCGAGTATCAAAGACTAGGCTATGTCTCTAGTGGACATGGATCCTAACTGGGGAATCAGGGGCCCTGTAGACCAGTTCCCATTTCCAGCTCAAATGATTCCTCACCATGTTGACCATATCCACTCACCCATTCACTCAGGAAGTTTTGCTCATCCATTTAGAAAAAAATTATATATTCAAGCTGATCCTTTTCTTAAGAATGTGGGGGAGAAGAGCATGATGCCATCCTGGGGTCCTTTTAATTGTTTTTTTTGTTTTTCCACCTAAGTCCTATTTTTTATTTTTTTTATTTTTTAGAGATAGGATAGAGAAGGGGGGAGCAGGAAGAATCAACTAATAGTAGTTGCTTCTCTATGTGCCTTGACCAGGCAAGCCTGGGGTTTTGAACTGGCGACCTCAGCATTCCAGGTTGGTGCTCTACTCACTGTGCCAACAAAGGACAGGTCCTAAGTCCTTTTTAAAAGAAAGGAAACCTACATGATGAAGATTTTTATAGGGATATACCACTTTAAATTAGGAAATTCCCTGAAAATTTGTATATGATCTGATATTATCCATTCAAATATTGATGTTCACTTTGAATAGTTCTAAATTGGGCCAGTTATATTTAATCCTGAAGCTTCTCTCCCCAGTTCCTTACTGTGACATAATTATCTGTAAACACACACACACACACACACACACACACACACCAGCAGGATTCCTATTAAAAATAGCAAAGGTAAATTCTTTGGCAATTAATAATCACTCCCTAATCTGTCCACTTTGCAAATTCCTAGGATTTTGTCTGCACAGGGTATAGCTGCTTTCCTACATCCCCAGCTCAGTCCTCCCTGGGGTGCAGCTGCCTATCCCAAGCCCTGGTCACCACAGCTCCCCCAGTGTACCTTCTTGATATAGGCAGCAATGTCCTTCTCTATGTTGTACTTCTCCATAGCCTGTGTGGCGCAGTCAACGGCGTCCTGTTGCATGTCCTCAGACATGTCTGCGTTCTTGATCACTGCCTTCCGGTCAGACATCCTGACACTGCAGAAGCAAAGAAGTAAGCGGATAACCCCATGACTCTGGACAATGAACATAGCAACTGAGTATGGGGCCTGAGTGGGCGAGGCAAGTACAGAAGGGGAGGGCAACACAACACAGACAAGAAAGAGGCAATCAGAGAGGGAGCATCTAAGCTTTTAACCAAGAGAGGTTCCCCAAGTCTGAGAAATACAAAATAAATAGTAATAAAGTATAATAAGCCATCAGTTTTTATCATATGTGAAGATTTTCCAACTATAAATTTACCTATTTCTGATATTCTGAATAGCACCAACAGCCAAGATACAATATCTCACCTGCTAGCTGTGTCCTTAGGCAAATTATTCAACGTTTGTATTTTTATGCCATCACCTGAAAATGGGGACTGCGGGGTTACCTTGAGGGAAAACCAGGTGGCACAGTATCTGAAGACAGCAAGCCCTTGCTATAATGACCATTATTACATCATTGGTAGCACAGTGGAAAGAAGGCAGACTAGGAATCAGCAGGCCTGACTATGAACTCATGATTTTGGACAAGTCACTCAGTCTGTCTGCATTTGATTACTTCCATTTTAGCAATGAGAGTAACTCTTTATCAGTGGTTGTTATAAGGATTAATTAAAATTATATGAGAATATCTGCAAAGACCATCTATACAGGGGTCTGTCCCATTGGCTAGATTCAGCCCACCACCTGTTTTGTAAATCAAGTCTTGGTGGAACACACTACAAAGGCAGAGTTTAGTAGTTGCAAGAGACTGATGGTCTATAAAGCCTACAATATTTACTCCTAGCCCTTCACAGAAAATGTTGCCAACACCTATGCTACCAATGCCCAGTGGTGACAGAGATAACAAAAGGCAAAAAATTATCATTTTAATTTTTCAGAGCTTTCATACCTTTTTTCATAGCTCTGCTATCTAAACCAAAGTATCCCACAGCAATCTCTAGAGTTCAGGGGTAGACCTTGCATGGTCCCTTCCTAGGATGATAGGAATCCCAGGAGTGCTGGCCAGGACCTGCCTGGCAGTCTACAGTATGTGAGGGCGCTTTGCAGGAATAGAGGAGATGAGCTGCAAAATCCTATCCTTGGTCCTTGACCACACAGAGCAGTAACAATCCACCTTCCTCATGTCCCACCCACCAAACACCACTCTGTGGCCCAGCCTAGTGGACAAAAAATTCTGTTTTTCGGGCTCTGTCTGATACAAGGCCATACAGGGTTCTGCATGCTGAAGGTATCATCCCAGGCCAGCCTGATCTCCAGTCCACAGTAGCCTGTGGACTGGATAGGCTGAAAGGGAAACAAAACTCAGAACTTCTCTTTTAGTCTGTACCAGATGCAAAAAAATGCACACAAGCCAGCTGCCAGTTAGGCAGCCCTTG
Source organism: Saccopteryx bilineata (assembly GCF_036850765.1). Lineage (NCBI taxonomy): Eukaryota > Metazoa > Chordata > Mammalia > Chiroptera > Emballonuridae > Saccopteryx > Saccopteryx bilineata. The sequence goes on along the minus strand of NC_089491.1, from coordinate 384,973,501 downwards.
AATGACTCCAAAGCACCTTGGTCTGGCACTGTCACCCTAATAGCGCTGGTTCTACTTCAGCAGAGGCTGGCAGAGCTAAGGGTTAGTGGACCAGCAACCGCTGCCCCCACACCCTTAGAGGAAAAGCCAGAGCCTCAAGGAGTCTGTGAGCACTACTGCCTGGTGCTGAGAAAAGGTCAGAACCCTGGTCAAGGCCTGACTACCTCTGTGACCTTGGACAAACCAACATCTTCTTCTTAAAAAAACCAGTGCTTTTTAAATAAGATAAATGAGGCAACTTCCGTCAGACTGAGCAAAGACACAAGAGCAACACAGGGAGAATGTGCTGCTATTATAAGGCTCTTTACACGTGAAGAAAACTAGTGTCACCTGGTGTCCTATTCCAGCTCAGCACTCAGAAAGGGACACTGTTTATAAACCAGGGGTGGGGCCAGGTTACAGAGGGCAAAGTTAAAGTATAAAATTAGCGCCCTTTCCCAGCAAGCTCACCTTGCTCGACTGCCTCATCCCCAAAGTGCAAAGGAACAACTTGATCACAGTCATTAAAGCCACCTTACTCTCCAGGAGGCGGCCTGAAGTTACATAACGCTGGTCTTGTGACTACAATGCCACGATTCTTCACCCCGGGCCCCCCAGGCGTCTGGGCGGCGAGGCCTGGCCCCCGCCTCCCAGTCCAAGGTGCCGGCGAGAAGAGGCCAGGGAGGTGCCCGGCCCGGCCCCTCCCCCTGGGAAAAAGCGAGGGACCTGGGCCTCCAGACAGAAGGGCGATGACCGCCGGGCCCCAGGCCGGCGGCCTCGGTCACGAGCCAGGCGCTCCCTCCTGGGAAAAAGCGAGGGACCTGGGCCTCCAGACAGAAGGGCGATGACCGCCGCCCCCAGGCCGGCGGCCTCGGTCACGAGCCAGGCGCTCCCCCGGGAAGCGCAGAGGGCACCGCACCCAGCACGGCTCCCCTGCAGGTCCCCCGCCGCCCCATCCCCGGGGACCGGCACCTGGAGGCGCGCGGCCGCCGCCCCCGCCCCCGCCGGCCGGAGCCGCGCCGGAGTGACTGGGCGTCCCCGCCGCAGGAAGGACGCCCCAGAGGGCGGCGGCGGCGGCAGGAGCCGCGTCACGCCGAGCCCGCGCCGCTCCACCCCCTCGGCCCCACACACCAGAGGCCTCCACGCAGCGCAGGGCGACTCCCGGGGGAGCGGGCGCCGCACCTCCGCAGCCCGATGCCGCGAGCACACCGGGTGGCGCAGCTCCGGGAAGGAGGGCCGCCCCGCTCCGGGCCCCGCACGGGGGCGCCGCCGCCCGCCGCTCACCTTCACGCAGGCGAGTCCTCGCGGGGCTCCGGGGAGCAGCGATGGCCTGAGGCAGGGCGCGGGCAGGGGCGCTGTTCCCTCGGCTCCTCCTGCAGCAGCAGCCGCCGCCGCCGCGGTCTCCGGCTCCGCAGCCCGGGGCCGTGCGCTCGCCGCCGCCGGCCGCCCTTCGAGCTTCCCCGGCAGCCCTCACTCCTCCTCGCGCCGCCGGCCGGCCTGCCTGCTCCGCGGTGGCGCCTCGCAGCTCCGCTCTGCTCCGCCGCCGAGAGCGCCCGCCGCGCGGCCCCGACTGAAATAGCGCCCCGCCCCCGCCCCCCCCGCCGCGCGCGCCGCCGTCCGCGCTCCCCATTGGCTGCGCCTGCCTGGCCCCGCACTGCGGGCTTCTCCCCGCGCCGCTCTCGCCCCACATCTTGTTTCCTCCCACAATGCCTCGGGGCGGAGGGAGGAGGGGGTTGCCGAGGGGGGTGCTGGAAAAGTGGGGGAGGGTGATGTGGCCTTAGAAAAAAAAAAGAATGCAGACCCCTTTACCCGAGCCTGGAGAGGCCAGGCCTAAAAAGAGAAAAAGAGGCGAGGCTAGGGGGGAGGGGAGAGAAAAGAAAGGAAGGGGCTAAAGACCCTGATCCCAAGAAGAGTAAAGGAAGAGATGGTGATGGAAATTTCGGACTCAGGGAGCTCATGGAGAAGAAGTAGATGGAGACCCTAACCTTAGAGAGAGGAAGTGGAAGGGGGTGAAGTCATGAGCTAGAGAGGAAAAGACAGGACCCCTTTCCTCCCCACAAACCTGTGGGAAGGAGAACAGCCAGCTGTACAGAGAGGTAAAGGCAGGAACAGACCTAGGGCCCCTTCCTCTCACTTGGGGGGGGGGGGTCTCTTCCCCGTCCAGCTCAGCCTTTGTTCCTGAGTCTCTAGGCCATGGACCCAGCTGCTGTTTATCTTCTAGAGCAATGGAGGCAGCCCCTACGCACAATTGTTTGAAAGGTGTCTCTTACACAGGCCCCAGTGAGAGGAAGCCTTGCTGGTTGGCTGGTCCCTACCTGTCTGGTTAGACAGGACTGGAGTGGAAGTGAGTTGAACCCCCTAAAGGTGAAATCCGTAAATCCATAGCGTGTCAGAGCCCCGACGAACCTTAAAATTTACCCCTTCCATATTCCTCACCTCAGAAAGGAGAGAACCAAGGTATAGAGCAGGGCAGCCTGGCCAGCTCACTCCAGGTCAGGCCTGGATGCGAATTCCAGGCTGAAAGGTGGTGCTTCCAGGCAGGAACCCTTCTGGTAGCTGAAGAGGCTGTGTGTGGGAATGTGTGTAAGGGCTTGCACATTGGGAGAGTGCCTGCCCTCCACTCTACACCCCCCCCCCATGGAAGAATAGGAAACGCCTGCTTCTTCTCTCTTCCCCTCTGTTTCCTAGAGGAAGTGTCTCCCTAAAGAAGCGGTGAGTTTTTATTGAGAGCCAAGCGTGTGGGCCACACAGTGAGGATCAAGAAGCTCCCATCCCATGGTTTCCTCTTCACTGCCCCAAACCATAGTCAGGAAGTCAGACTTGCTCTGGCCTTGGCCCGCTATGGTTTGGAACGTCATTATTTAGTGTTCATTATGTGTCAGGGGAAACAGGGAAAATCATCCCCTCCCATTTCTGTTTTCCAGAGCTCTGTCATCTGCCAAACTCAATTGGAATTTCAGAGAAATAGGCAAGGCCTGAGATATTTCCTAACACCAAAGGTATTCTGATGTCAGCCTCTGTGTGAATGAATGGGGGTGTGTGGCATAGGTGGGGGGAGGGGTGGAGAAGGATGCTTTATCCACTTAGGGTTTGTGGGGGGTTAATCTCATGGACTACTAGGAGACCTGGGTTTTCCCAGGGCACTATGCTTTTTCTCCAATGACCATTAGCTTCCAGCCTCTCCTGTGACCTGGAGGTCAGGAACACTATGTATGGTTGTGCGGTGGTTCGTTGTACAATGGCACAAGAAATAAATAGAGGCTAAAATCAGCCTGTGCTCCACCTGCTAAGATGGGTGCCCTGATACAGGCCAGCGTCCACCCGAAAGATGCACACCTTTCTCCAGCAGATAGAAAGGTGACTGAACTAGCGGTGACCTTGTAAGGCCATGCTGCCAGGATATAGCTACTCCCTCTCTCTGGCCCCCCACCCTAGATTAGAGCAGGGCTAGAATTTGGCCATTCCCTGTGCTGGGCTGTGGTGGGATGGAGGTAGGGACAGAGAGAACTTCAATTAACAGGGGTTGGAACCAAGACTTGACTTTGAAGAAATATGAGTATCAGCATGTGTGTGTTTGACAAAGACTAACTAAACTCTAGACTATCCTGAAGATTTGTTAATAACAGTATGGTTTCCAGATAAATGCTAATATTTGTAGAGCCCCCACTCTTTGCCAGGCTCTATCCTAAGTGTTTTTTTTTTAATTATTTTTATTTATTCATTTTAGAGAAGAGAGACAGAGAAAGAGAGAAGGGAGGGAGGAACAGAAAGCATCAACTCCCATATGTGCCTTGATCTGGCAAGCCCAGAGTTTTGAACCGGCAACCTCAGCATTCCAGGTCGATGCTTGATCCACTGCGCCACCACAGGTCAGGCTATCCTAAGTGTTTTTAAATGTATATATTATTGCATTCAATCTCTGGAACAATCATGGCGAGTATATTATTATTCCCCTGTACAGAAGTAACTGCCACTCAGAGAAATTCAGTAGTTTGCCCAAGATTACCCAGTTTATCAGTGGTAGGGTTCAACCTAGGCTGCCTGCTCCCACAACCTACACTCAACCATTCCACTCCCCTGCCTCCTAACAGAAGAGAAAGTGTAAAGCAGGGGTTCGGCTCTGCCACTATATCTAAATCATACCAGTACTCCCTAAACTTATCGGACTGCAAAGCCCTTTTTTCTCCAAACATTTATTAACATCTCCAGGAACTACTATTCCACAGGACACAGTTTGGGGAACTTGTGCTACACTAATTACTGCCATTTATGTAAAATGCTTACTCTTTAGGATAATTACTATGCAACATAGTAACTGTTACAATTAACGTCAGCTTAACTTGGTGTTTACTTCTGTTTGATGCCACTACACACTCGTGGTGCCCAGATAGCAGAGCCACATTTTCAGATTTTAAAAGCAGAGGGGATTTTCTCATCTGTGGGCCCCTTACCCTCCAGCTACTTCTCTAACTTAGAGGTTTTCCCAGGGCACTTTGCTTGAGTCACTGTTCAACTTGAGTAGTTTCATCCATGTGTGTGTTTTTTACCATGACCTGGGCACTGATAGCCCCTCTAAATCCCAGACGTCTCCACTGTGGGTATCCCATAAGCTCTTCAGACTCTTCACATATTCACAGATGTATGACCCTGATTGTTAAGAGCGTTGACCCTGGAGCCAGAATACCCAGATTCTCACTGCTTTCTACCACTTATCCAGCTGTGCAGACTTGGATAAGCTACTCAACATCTCAAAGTTTCGTTTTCCTCATCTCTAAATTGAGAATGATAACATCTACCTCATAGATTATGAGAAAATGCATGAAAACCTCCTGGCACAATGTGTGGTCCATATAAGTGATTAATAAGTGTTAGCCATCATCAACATCTATTTTTCAGACTTGTTTTCCTTCCCTATATTTCTTACCTCTGTTCATGACCCTGTTATCACCCAGGCACCAAGTCAGAAACCTGCAAGACCCCTAGATTTGTGTCTTCCCCTGCCCACCACATCTCCATCATCACTCGCCTCCTGAATGTTTCTCCAGTTCATGCCTCCTTTCATTATAGGTGCCTCGTTTCCCAACTTCTCATCTCCTTTTTCAATTTCTAGTAACAGCATCAATTACCTGTAGTTTCTCCCACACCTAGATTTCACACCTTTGTCCGTGTGAGTCTCTGGCCTGTGAGGCTATGGCTTTCTTTCCTGGCTGATTTCTTTGTTTGAGTGTCCTCTACAAAGCCTTCCCTGAATCCCAGGTGGGATGCATTTTCCTCTTCTTTGCTTTGGTCCAGCCAGGGCTTATTACTGAACAACATTCTACTAAACTTGTCAGTCTTATGTTTGTCTATGGTTCCTTACAGACAAGGATCACGTGTGGACGGTAGAACCTAGAACAGTTCGTGGAACATGAAAAGTTCTCTGTAAGCCTTGGTTAAATGTAATGCTTGTTAATGGCTGAAAAATACAGTTTGGAAGGACACTCTGGCTCTTCCTCCACCCAAAGAACCATGACCAGGCTCTTCTGTCTGTAGGACCAGCCATGAATCATGAATGCTATTTATACTGGACCCTTCCTGCCTAGAGCCGAGTTGCTAGCTAAGAAAGTCATTGTCAGCCCTGGGGAAAGTCCAGGCCTGATTTCTGATTTCCTCCTCACCCTCTGTTGGGAATTTGGCTGATACCCTGACACTTGACAGTCAAGGGCTCTCCCACCGCAGCTGACTGGGTCACCCAAAAGAAAGAGGCTGTCCTGTGACTGTTCATTTCCCCAAGCCCTTTAGCCATTGACTTGCTTCGAGGGCTCCAGGAAGATGGAGAAGGGTGGGACCACATGCACTGATGCTCCCATTTCAGTGCAAACCCTGGTGCCAGCCCCTCTGCCAAGTCACCAATGGAAAAACCTAAGGAAGAAAACAACGAGACTAGAAATACCGAAATCTGCCCTGTTTCCTTGCTGATTTCTTGGGTGGCCTTGCAAGACATACTTCTCTAGGCAACCGTTTACTGAGCCCTAAATGTTGCCCCTTTTCTCCAAGTTCCCTGAAACTTGGAGGAGCCAGCAAAGGTCAACCGTGTGACTAGAGCTAAGGAGATGAACACTGGACTCTGAGTCAGAGGAGAAGTCCAGCACCCGGTGTGGCTCTAGGCAAGTCGTCTCACCTCTCAGAATCTGGATTCTTCATCTAGAAAATGTCAGACTGGATCCTCAGTCAGCCCCAAAGGGGGGCTGTCTATGATTCTCTGACATCAATACCCTTCCACAAAGGGGGCCTTCTATGTAGGTCAGAGAAATTTCTCAGAACTTGAACACCCCAAAGATCAAGTTAGGGTTCATGGGTGCAAGAAACATCTGAAGAAAAAAGCAGGACCAGAATAGCACCCCTGCCTCCAGGGAGCAGGAACCATGGGACAGTTTCCGCAGGCATTCCATGGGGCAGATCATTGGCATTCTCCTTGAGTCACCCCACTCTTGATTCAGATTCCCAAAGAAGGGCGTCTGATTGGACAGATTGAGTCACAAGTCCGCCTTTGGGCCATGGAAGTGGAGGGCAGCCTCACAGACAGACCTTCTGAGGTTGAGGGGGGAAGAGCTGACAGAAGGGAAATCCACATGCGGTCACAAGAAGCAGAAGAACGGGCGCTGGGCAGGCAGAAGCCATCACTTGCTCTTGGAGAGTCTCAAGACTGGGAGGCAGGATTGTCTACGTGGGGGACCTTGTATCCACTGTCGTGAAAGCTAAGATCATGAGTGTGGTGGGGAACGGCGAAGGGAGCCAGAGAAATGAGGTCAGCACAACTTTGCCTTCCTTTTTCAGGACAATTTTGGAAGAAAACTTTGCCTTGTCAGGCATGTTCGGTAGACTTCAGCTGTTAAGAACCTTCCTTTAATTTTCTCACTAGGAAATGGAGGCCCACCTTACAGTTCGCATAATAAAGTAATATATACACACACATAAATATATAACAGCCTTATTAATATATAGTTTGTATACTGCAAAGTTAACCTCTTTAAAGTTGACAGTTTGGTGGTTTTTAGTATATTCTCAGGGCTGCACAACCTAAGTTTAGAACAGTTTTAGCACCCCAAAAAGAAACCCCATACTCATTGGCAGTCACTCCCCTATTTCCCGCTAATCTCCACTAATTTACTTTCTGTCTCCATGGATTTACCTGTGCTGGGCGTTTTGTATAAATGGAATCATAAAATAAAGGGTTTTGTACCTGTCTCTTTTCAGTGAGTCCGATGTTTCCAAGGTTCTTCTATGTTATCCATGAATCTGTACTTTGTTCCTTTTTATGGCCAGTTAATATTCTATTGTGTGAGCATACCACATTCTGTTTATCCATGAGTCATTTGGGCTGTTTCCGCTTTTCAGCTGTTGTGGGTAATGCTTCTGGAAATGTTCATGTACCAGTTTTTGTGTGGATGTTTGCTTTCAATTCTCTTAGATATACACTGTACACCAAGGTGTGGAATCGATGGGTTTTATGGTAACTGTGCTTACTTTACCTTTTGAGGAAGGGTCAGACTCTTCCAAAGCAGCTGAACCTTTTCACATTCCTACCAGCAGTGTGTGAGGTGGGATGTACCACATCCTCACCAACAGCCATTGTTATCTGTCTTTTTGGTTGTAGCCCCCCTGGTGGGTGTGAAATGGTATCTCATGGTTTTGATTTGCATTTTTTTGGTAGCTAATGATGTTAAGCAGCTTTGCACGTGTTTTTTGGCAACTTGTGTATTTTCTTTTTTTTTTTTTTAATTTATTTATTCATTTTCGGCCTAGCGTGCGGAGGACCCGGGTTCGATTCCCGGCCAGGGCACACAGGAGAAGTGCCCATTTGCTTCTCCACCCCTCCGCCGCGCTTTCCTCTCTGTCTCTCTCTTCCCCTCACGCAGCCAAGGCTCCATTGGATCAAAGATGGCCCGGGCGCTGGGCATGGCTCTGTGGCCTCTGCCTCAGGCACTAGAGAGGCTCTGGTCGCAACATGGCGAGGCCCAGGATGGGCAGAGCATCGCCCCCTGGTGGGCAGAGCGTCGCCCCTGGTGGGCAGAGCGACGCCCAGGATGGGCAGAGCGACGCCCAGGATGGGCAGAGCATCGCCCCCTGGTGGGCAGAGCGTCGCCCCTGGTGGGCGTGCTGGGTGGATCCCGGTCGGGTGCATGCGGGAGTCTGTCTGTCTCTCCCTGTTTCCAGCTTCAGAAAAATGAAAAATAAATAAATAAAAATATTTATTCATTTTTAGAGAGGAGAGAGAGAGGGAGAGAGAGAGACAGAGAGAGAGAAGGAGGGAGGAGCTGGAAGCATCAACTCCCATATGTGCCTTGACCAGGCAAGCCCAAGGTTTTGAACCGGCGACCTCAGCATTTCCAGGTCGAAGCTTTATCCATTGCGCCACGACAGGTCAGGCAACTTGTGTATTTTCTTTAGAGAAATATTCAGGTCTTTTGTTCATTTTTAAGTTATTTGTCTTTTTATTGTTGCATTGTAAGAGTTCTTTATGCATTCTGGGTACTAAACCCTCATTACTGACGTAGTTTACAAATACTTGCTCCCATTCTGCAGATTGTATTTTCATTTTCTTGGTGGTGAAACTTTGAAGCACAACCATTTTAATTTTTTTTTCTTTTTCTTTTTTTCAGGGGAGAGTGTGAACAAATTATGCATTCACGTTTCCACATTTGGGGAAATGGTAGGAATCAATATGCCTGGAGTGCAAAGGATGAGCCTCACCTCAGGAGACCACTCTTGTGATCATGAGATCTCCCCTGCTAGGTAAGTATACAAAAGCTTTTAATTTTGATAAAGACCAATTTTTTGGTGTGTGTGTTTCTTTATGTCATATCCAAGAAATCACTGCCTAACCCAAGATCACAAAGATTTACCCATATGTTTTCTTCTAAAAGTTTTAGCTCTTGCTAAATGACCCATTTTGAGGTAATTTTTATGTATGGTTTGAACTGGAATCTAACATCATTGTTTCACCTGGGGATAGTCAGTTGTCCTACATCTTTAGTTGAAAAGAATATTCTTCACCACTAAACTGTCTTGGCATCCTTATCAAAGATCAATTGACCACAAATACAGGAGTTTACTTCTGGGCTCCTAATTCTATCCATAGATCCATACATTCTTATGCCAGGACACTCTCTTCAGAGCTTGATAGTGAGTTGTGAAATCTGGAAGTGTGAATCCTCCCACTTCGCTCTTCTTTTTCCAGATTCTTTTTGGCTCATCTCAGTCCCTTGCTTTTTCATATGCCTTTTAGGACCAGTTTACCAATTTCTGTTAAAAAGCCAGCTGGGCCTGACCAGGCGGGTGGCACAGTGGATGGAGCATTGGACTGGGATGCGGAGGACCCAGGTTCGAGACCCCGGGATCGCCAACTTGAGCATGGGCTCATCTGGTTTGAGCAGGGCTCACCAGCTTGGACCCAAGGTTGCTGGCATGAGCAAGGGGTTACTCGGTCTGCTGTAGCCCCACAGTCAAGGCACATATGAGAAAGCAATCAGTGAACAACTAAGGTGTCGCAATGAAAAACTGATGATTGATGTTTCTCATCTCTCTCTGTTCCTGTCTGTCTGTCCCTATCTATCCCTCCCTCTGACTCTCTCTCTCTGTCGCTGTAAAATAATAATAGTAAATAAATAATTAAAAAAAAAAAAACAAAAAAGCCAGCTGGTATTCTGATGGACATTATGTTGAATCATAGATCAATTTGAGGAGGAGTATTGTTATCTTAACAATACTACATTTTCTGATCTATTAAGATGGGATTTCTTCCCTTTTATTTAGGCCTTCTTTAATTTCTTTCAATAACGCATGACAAATGTATTCCTAAATATTTCATTCTTTTTGATGTTATTGTAAATTAACTTAGTATTATTCATTATTACTTTGAGAGAAAGAGAGGGACAGACAAACAAGAAGGGAGAGAAATGAGAAGCATCAATTTATAGCTGTGGCACTTTAGTTGTTCATTGATTGCTTTCTCATATGTGCCTTGATCGGGGGCTCCAGCTGAGCCAGTGACCCCTTGCTCAAGCCAGCGACCTTGGGCTCAAGCTAGCAACCTTGGGGTCATGTCTATGATCCCATTCTCAAGTTGGCGACCCTGTGCCAAGCTGGTGAGCCTGCACTCAAGCCAGAGACCCCTGAGGTTTCACATCTGGGTCTTCAGCATCCCTGGTCGATGCTCTATATGCTGTGCCACCACCTGGTCAGGCTGAATTGAATTATTTTCTTAATTTCATACTCAGATTGTTCAGTATAGTGCTGAATAGAATTGGTGAGAGCAGACACCCTTATCTTATCTCTGATCTTAGGTAGGAAGCTTTCAGTCTTTCACCACTAACTCTAATGTTAGACGTGGGAGTTTTGCAAATGTTCATTATCAAGTTGAGCAAGTTTACTTCTAGTCCTAATTTGTTGAGTATTTTGTTGTTGAGTTCTTTTGTAATGAAAGAGTATTGAATTTTTTTTTCAAATTTTTGTTCTGCATCTATTGAAATAATCATGTGCTTTTAGTCTATTATTTTATTAATATGGTATATTTTACAGGGCAAAAGTAGGTTTACAGTTATGAATATGCAAAACACAGAGACAAATTTAATGGCAGGCGCACGGCACGTCCCTGGGCCCCGACTTCTGAAGGGCCTCGTGAAACCTCAACTTTATCTTTTTTTTTCTTTCTTTATTTTTGTGACAGAGGCAGAGAGAGACAGAGAAAGGGACAGATGGAATGGAGAGAGATAAGAAGCATCAATTCTTCATTGTGGCACCTTAGTTACTCATTGATTGGTTTCTCATATTGCCTTGATCGGGGACTACAGCAGACCAAGTGACCCCTTGCTCAAGCCAGGGACCTCAGGGTTTCAAACCTGGGTCCTTCACGTCCCAGTCTGACGTTCTATCCACTGCACCACTGCCTGGTCAGGCACACTTTTTTCTAATGACACCAAGTTTGGTTTCATATGTGCAATTTTAACATTAATAGTACATAATATATTTTATTTATTTTAAAATATAGTTAACATGTATTTTTATTTTTCATGTCTGTTTCTCTTTTTTAAGAGGCCCAATATCTTCTTCTGTGCCTGGAACCTCAACCGACCTTAATTCACCCCTGGTAAACATAATTTATTCTTGTATTATTATTTATTAATGATCATATTATTTTCTATATGAACAACTGTAAACCTACTTTTGTTTTACCCTGTGTTGGTTTTCGAATATTATGCCAATCTTGCATTCCTGGGAATCCCAGTTGGTCTAGACGTGCTGTTCTTTTCCTGTGCTACTGGGTCATTTGCCAGTATTTTGGTGAGGATTTTTGCCTCTATATTCATAAGCAATGTTATACACATTTTTATTGTGATGCCTCTGTCTGATTTTGGTATCTGGACTCATGGAATGAGTTGGAAAGTGTTCCATTCCATCTATTTTTTTTTGGACGAGTGTGAAATATTGGTATTAATTCTTCAAATATTTGGTAAAATTCAAAGTGAAACCATCTGGGCCTGGAATTTTCTTTGCAGGAAGTTTTTAAAAAACGCAATCTCTTTACTTCTTTGGGGTCTATTCGGATTACATATTTCTTTTCTTTTTCTTTTTTTTTTTTTTACAGAGACAGAGTGAGAGTCAATGAGAGGGATAGACAGGGACAGACAGACAGAAACAGAGAGAGATGAGAAGCATCAATCATCAGTTTTTCGTTGTGGCACTTTAGTTGTTCATTGATTGCTTTCTCATATGTGCCTTGACCGTGGGGCTACAGTAGACTGAGTAACCCTTTGCTTAAGCCAGCAACCTTGGGTCCAAGCTGGTGAGCTGTGCTCAAACCAGATGAGCCCGCGCTCAAGCTGGTGACCTCGGGGTCTTGAACCTGGGTCCTCCGCATCCCAGTCTGATGCTCTATCCACTGCGCCACTGCCTGGTCAGGCTGGATTACCTATTTCTTGAAGTAGTTTCAGTAGTTTGTCTCTAACAATTTGTCAATGTTATCTAGGTTATGTAATTTGATAGCATCACATAGTATACTTGTTCATAGTATTCCTTTATAATCCTTTTAATTTCTCTAAGGTCTGTAGTGATGTCCCTTCTTTCATTCATTTTAGTAACTTGAGTCTTCTCTTTTTTCTTGGTCAGTCTAACTGAAGATTTGTCAATTTTGTTAATCTCTTCAACAAATCGACTTTTAATTTTATTAATTTTTTTCTATTGCTTTTCTAGTAATAGGGCGGTTTTAGGGCACTGCAGCGATATAAGGTGTTGGGTCAGGGGAAGCTCAGACTGGAACTATTTCTTTGAGCAGTTGTGATTCAAACCCAACTCCTTGCCTAGTTCACTCTAAATAGGGTTTTATTTTAGTGTCTCCCTCACCCCCATCACTCCTGGAGTGAAAGTTCAAAGAAGATAGAGACCACACCATTACTCAGGGACCGTGAGGAACAATGATCTCTCTTTTTTTTTTTTAAGTTTTTATTTATTTATTTATTTATTTATTTATTTATTTTAGAGATGAGAGAGAGAGAGAGAGAGAGGAGAGACAGAGAGAGAGAAGGGGGGGGGGAAGGAGCTGGAAGCATCAACTCCCATATGTGCCTTGACCAGGCAAGCCCAGGGTTTCGAACCGGCGACCTCAGCATTTCCAGGTCGACGCTTTATCCACTGCGCCACCACATTAAACCCATAAACAGTAATGAGCTGTGAAGGAGACACCAAGGAGGACAGGGATGAGTAGCCAGAATCAACCTCGACCTTTTCTAAGTTCCCAGTCTAGTTGGGGAGACGCACGTGTACACAGCAGACGCTAGGTCAGACCACGGCGAGGGCTGTGACTGCGTGGGAGCAAAGCGCTCGTGGGGGGCGCGGGGTTGGGGGGCCGTTCATCTGTCTGGAAGAGCCAGGGACCAGAAGCATTGGCGTTTGAGGTAAGTCTTAAAGCATGGTAGGATTTGGGGGAGAAGCAAGAAGAGAGAGGGGGGAGGTTCTTCGGTCAGAGAGAGTGCAGCAGCCACGGCAGGGAGTGGTAGGAGGCCAGGCCTGGCGGGGACAGAGTGTGCTGGGAAGGAACAACCTGGACAGAAAAGCTAGGGCAAGACTGTGGAGGGGCCGCAAGGATGTGCTAAGGGGCGAGGACGTTATTCCTAAGAAATTGGGGGCCCACTGGAGGGCACTGGGCAGCAGGATGACACAGCACCCCTGTAGGAATGTGGGACTATGACCGAAACCCAAGTTGGTTTATTCCGGTTCAGTGGTGCCATCCACCCCATAGAAACAGCAGAGGCTGCTGCCTTCTGCCTGTAACCCTTCTCGGACTGTCTCCTCCCTAAGCTTCCATGGCACAGCTCTTCCCGGACTCCCTTCCTGCCTCTCCGGGGCCTCAGCAGGCCCCTCTCCCTCTGCCCATCCTAGGATGGTGTTCCTCGGGGTCTGTTCCAAACCCTTTTCTCTCCCCGTTAGACAGTTCTCCCCAGGAGATCTCCCCTGTTGCCGTGGTTTCAGTGGCCACCGATGGACTGGGCACTCCCAGAATTACAAGTAGCTTTCTCAGACCTGTCTCCTTGTTTAGACCCAGCAGATCTAACTGTCCGTGTAGGTGCTCTATTCATTAAAATTAGGTCCAGCCGTGAGTGGAAGGAACCTGTGTCCCCAAGTAAGATGGCCCATACAAGATAGGAGTTTATGTCCCTTTTGGAAAAAAGGAATCCAGAGGTATTGAGCCAGGCCTGGGATGACAGTCTGGGAGTTATATCTCTGAAATCTGTCCCTCTGTCTCTATCCCCAGGCCGCCATCCTCCTCCACGCCAACTGCAACAGCTTGGCCATTCTTGCCCCTCTCAAATGAACCCTTTACATGCGCACTGTCCAACGTGGGAGCCACTAAACACATGTGGTGACTCAGCACTCGAAAGGTGCCCCATTCAAGTGGAGATGCGCTGTAAGTGTAAAATACACACTGGATTTCAAGGGCTTACCATGGAAAAGGTAACTATCTTAGGATTTCTCTATTGACCATATGTTAAATGATAATATTTTTGATAGACTGAATTCAATCAAGTATATTATTTAAAAGTAATTTCACCTGTATCTTTTTGCATGTTTTATGTGGCTATTAGAAAATTTCAGATTACGCATGGGCTCACATTTGTGGCTCTCGTTGTATTTCTATTGAACAGCATTGCTCCCCACAAAAGCGAAAAGGATTTTTGTAAAACACAAATCTGAACATGTCACACGTCCTCTTAAAACCTTGCAGTGACTTATCATTGTCTTTAGAATAAAGTTCATTCTACTTCGTATCGTTCTGAAGCCCTCTGTGACCTAGACCCAGCCTCAGCCTCCAGCCTCATCGTCCACCCCTCCTCCGTCTGCGGCCCTTGCACACTCTGTGCCAGCCGTACACAGTTCTTCCAGTGCCTCACATGTAGCGGGGCTCTGTGGCCGCCGGGTCTTCAAGCATGCTATTCCCTGTACCTGGGACACTCTTCTCCTGGGTGGCGCAATGCTCCACTCATCTTTTCAGCCTTGGCTTAGACAGGTCTTTTCCCTGGAAGGCTCACCCGCTCCCCTGCTTTCCTGAGCTCCCATTATTTCTCTATCCTGATCTCACCTACCCCCAGCCCCAAATAACAGCGTGCCACCTAACTGCGTCCTTCTCCACACTGATCGGAATCTTGCCTGTCATGTTCCCTGTGGTATCCCCAGCACCTAGAACAAGGGCTGGTCAGTGGTCAACAGGTATTTGCTGAATCAATGAATGACTCAACTAAAGTGGGATAAACAAAGTTTCAGATGGAGGGTGAAACCAGATTAGATGACTTGTAAGTCTCAAAGAAATGGCCGTCCGGTGACCATTAGAGTCCCAATTTGGGAGCTGAGACAAAGGGAAACTCGCAATGTGTTGCCAGTCTTCAGTCCTGCTCCAGGCCCCACAGGCCGGTTTATGGAGACTCAGGCCACCACTGTCTCTTCCTCCTCCCCAGGAACCGCAAATGCACTGCCTGTCCTCCCAGGAAAGCTCCCTGCATGTACCCCAACATTTCCAGAAAGAGCTACATTGAGATGAGCTTCCTCCCGGTTGGGGCGGGGCGGGATGGGCCGGAAGGAGGGAAGGAGGTGAGGAGGGCGCCTGTCTTGAGTTGCTATTTACCCAGCAGCAGGAGAATTGGTGGACATGGCTGGTGGAGGGTGAGCCTCTCCATGGAGATTTCCTTTCCGAAGAAAAGAGGTGAAGGAGTGGGGAATGGGGACCCAGGGCTGAAGACAGGGAAGAGCTCGGAGGCAGGAGGTCAGAGAGGGGTTCCCGGGGTCCATTGCTAACTTGCTGTGTGATGCAAGTCACATAGCCTCTCTGGGCCCCGAGTCCTCATCTGTAATCCGAAAATCCGCTGTCTGTACCTCTGGAGGGGCTGTTGTAAGAATGGATGTAAATGGGCTTTGAAAATACAAGAGTCAGAGTAAAAGGATCGTGCAAAGGCAAGGCTTTTAGGCTGCTGTTCTGTGTGGGCGAGAGATGAAGGTAGAGCTGTGGGAAGGAGGCTGGCAGGGTGGGCGGGAGCTCACCTTCCCTCAGCAACAGTGGCAGGCTAGAAGCCCTTCCCCCGCCATGGCCCAGTGGCCTGATCCCTTTGTAGTTCCTGCCTATACACCGGGTCCTTGCACCTTAGTGCCTCCTGTGACCCCTTCTCAACTTGGAAGGCCCCCCAGTGGACTGGTTCTGCCCTTCAGCCAGCTAGAGACCACCGTGCCATGGGCTGCTCCATGTGGAATTCCTGATCGCAGGAGTACAGCACAGAAAGGGTGGTTAGACTGCCCCCTGCCCTCCCTGCGTGGGGCCCAGAATGGGTGCACTCCAAAGGCCCTCCCTCCCGGGGCTGACCCCCCCCCCGCCCCCCCCGCCCCCCCCCCCCCCCCCCGCAAAGCCATTGCGCACAGCCTGTATTATTAGCCTCATCTCCCTTTCCCTTCCCCTCCCCCAGCCAGGTCGGATCACAGAGTCCTCAGCGGTCCCCGCAGTTCCCAGCCTGGAGAACTGAAAGCGTTCCCCAGCATGCTGCCCGCAGCAGCGCGGGCGCGCGCGCGCGGCTCTGTAATTACAGACCCGTGGGGGTTTGCCTTCCTGCTCTCGCTCATCTGAGAACTGCTTCCATTCCCTTCGTGGCCCATGCTGCCTTGGAAAGCGAAATGTGAAGCGGGGCCCTTTAGGAAAGTGAGTTCCAACTCCCTACTCCACCACGGGCAGGCAGAGACCTCGCCACGGCTCAGATCCGCTCAGTCATGTAGTCACTCCTTCATCCAGAACACATTTAATGGCCCCCTGCCATGCGCTAGCACAGGGCCCGGTGTCGGGGACAGCCAGATGTGCCCATGCCCTGCTTTTGAAGAGCTCAGGGTCTAGCAAGGAAGTGAAGGTATATACATAGTTACCAGTGGGGGGGGGGGGGGATAAAAAAAGCGGTGTGTGATAAAGTAAAGACAAAATCCTAGATAAAAGAAAGATCATTTTGGAAAGGGCAGCCGTTTCTCGAGAGGTAATATCATGTAGTGGCTGAGACTATGGACTCAGGAGACATGGGCCTGGGTTCAGACCTGACTTTGTCACCTGATAACTGTATAACACGGTGAAGAAATGGGCAAAAGTTTGAGGTTATGAAGAAGAGTATAGTGTCCAACACGTAGTAAAGCCCAATGGTAAATGTTAGCTGGTATACTCAGGGAAGGTGAAGTAGAACATGGGTTTTCTGCACATGTGGAACAGGGGGGTAGAGCATTCTAGAAAGATAGAGGAACAGAAAAAAAAACGTGTTTTTATGGAATTCCTGTTGGATACAGCAGAGCCTGTTAGGAAGGAAGAAAGAGGTGATGACAGTAAATTGGGTTGGGGTTAAACTTTGGAACTCTGAATGCCAAAATGAATTTAAGGAGAAGTGCAATGACTTAGACAACCTTGATAGGGCAGATTGGCCTCCTAGCCCCAAACTGATCTTCAGGGTCTCCACAGATGAGGGCCCAGCCTTTGGGGAGGTGGTGCACTGTGCCAGCCTGCCTCCTGGGTCCTGCCCTGCCTCTCCAGCAGACTGGAAGCAGGACTGGGGGAGGAGGGCCATTTCTTTTTCCCACAAGGGCGAGTGGATGGGGGCATCGCTGCCCACCAGAAGGCTGGTGTTGGGGCACCAAGGCTGGGAGAGGCCTCAGGAAAGGTGGCAGGTGGGGAGGGTGGTAGATACAGCCAGGTGAGCCTGCTCAGCCTCACAGTTCACCCCTTGCCTGTTTTCCTCGGATTATACAGACTGTCCTTAGTCCTGCTTTGGAGTGGGCTGACTGAGAGCAACGATTCATCCAGCACAAAAGGAACCCAGGAGAGGCCCTGCTGGGAGACCACAAAGGGGGGCAAGGGTCCTAGAGAGTGACTCCCAGTGCTCTCTGTGAACCCAGGGCCACCCAGCCCTGGCTGGAAGGCAGCGTGGCGTAGTGCATGGCGTCCTCGCCAGGACGGATCAGGAGGCCTCCCTTCTTGTCCAGGCTGTGCCTCCTGTGGGCGGTGGGAAGTCACTTCCCCTGGGCCTCTGTCCCTTCTCAGTAAAACAAAAGGGTTTTACCAGGAGGATCTCAGCTGCTCTTACAGCTCTGGCTTTAAGTTAAGCAATGCCCTGCTCTCAGAATTTGGGGTGCTGGAGTCTGTCCTAAATATTGGAAGGAGCCCAGAACAGCTAGACCTGAGCAGAGAGGAAACTGGAGGGGCTGTCTTGAGCTGCCAGCCATCAGGAGGCACAGGGGTGCGGGCTGTGGAAGGGGTGGCGAGAGGACGGGGACCGAGGGAGGGAGGGGGACAGCACTGGCACCCCCAGGAAAAGGAAGCTGACTGGTAAAAGGGTTCCTTTCCCAACTCCAGCCGTCTCAGGATCCTGTGGAAAAGCTGCATTATAATCGATAGCCTCATAAATAAATGAAGAGTCAACGCATCCTGTCTCCAGCTCAGGGCTTCTTTAGGAAAACTGAACCTTGACCCACTTCTGCTCGCCAATTCCGGGTTTCTACAGACGCCTCCAGAGGGAAGCAACTCTTACAGGTCATCACAGGCACCCCCCTGCTTCTGAGCTGGCCTGCCATGCACCCCATCCCGGAAGGTGTGCCCTCTACCTGTCTTCACCTGCCCCGGGAAGGCCCTTCCTCTCGGGCTACCTCTCTTCCCCCAGCCCCCTGGGGTGCCCCTGGGAAACTCTCCCTGCCTGTCCAGTGCTGGCTCTTTGCTTCTCGCCTCTCCTGTGTCCATGCTTTTCTCCCGAGCACTGCTGGGCGCCCAGCGGAATCCGCAGCAGGAGGAAGAGAGTGCTCCCCCGCCTCTGCAGCCTCTCTGTGCCCACCCCTCGGACTTCTTGTCCTCGTCAGTGAGCCCCTCGGGGTCTGACAAAGTAAATGCATTTCTGAAGGCAATGGATAAAGACCCTTGCACTTTCACCGATCAGATGAGTGCCAGCAAGTTGACTTCCTTTCTCTGACTTCTATTATGACGCCGGAAATGCTTTTCTCATAGGAAAAAGCAAATCCCCAATGAAGCAAGTTCAACATTTTGGACTCCAGAAACCAAGATGGTGGTCAGCCCTGTGTGGCGACGGGCAGCTGCCTTCTGGGAACCCCTTAGGACCTTTCCTCTGCTTGGGTGGCTTGGTGTCCCCCTGACCTCTCTGGTCCAGACAGAGAACACTCCCAAGCCCACAAACACCCAGGGTTGCGTGGGCAGTGAGCATGGAGAAAGGAGTCGTTGGGCTGACTGGCCCCCTTTGTTCATAATCAGTGCCCTCCATGGTCCAGCTGATTCTCGGGGCCTGCGCATTCCTTTAATTACAGGTTTCTGCTAGAAGGTTTCGTATCTCGGCTTTCTCTGTTCTCCAAGTATAAAATTTAGACCATTCCGTTTCCTTCTGAGGTATCCATGGCAGGGTGTGTGGCCCAGCTTCCCAAGCCCAGCCGGGCTCCTCCTGCCATCAGTTATTACCTAGGAGCAGCTGGGAGGGTGAGTATGGCCAGTGTACCGCCAGTGCTTTCCAGCACCCATGGACAAACAGCGCTGTTCTGAGACGTCTGTGCCGTGGACCCCTCCCCGGGCACCGATCACTGGGTGTCATCATCCCAGGGAGGCTCTCGGGCCCGGGAAGCAGTCAGGAACCCAGGCTCCTGGCTCTGGCGTGGCCCAGAGAGTGGCAGAGGTGCCTCCTAAGAGGCAGGGGTGGCCAGCAGCACATTTCCATGGCCTTGTAAAGCTGGTCACTAAGTTGTGAGGTCGCATTAATGAATCCCCCCAAATATGGGAACATGTTATCTATGGGGCTGGGCTTCCTACCCCAGGGGAGGTTGTGAATGCAGCACGTCCCCTTCCAGCTAGAGCTCGTGCGGCCAAAAGGTCCTCCAGAAAGTCTGGCCCAGGCCTCTCCCTTTGAGTGCCAGCCTTGAGCGACAGCCCAGGGTCGCATGCAGGACACTGGCCTCCTGCTCTAGGTTCCCTGCTTTACCTGCGGCACAGTCTGGGCTGGCACTGAGCAAACGGGTTGTGACTGTCACCAGAGAGAAACTGGCAGCAGGCAGAGCAGATTCTGTTTGCTTTGCAGGCTGAGGGTAACCAGAGGAAGCTGAGAATTCGTCTGCTTTGCCTCAGGCAGGAGGAAGAGGGAGGGGAGGCACAGGGAAGGCCAGGAGGAGCTGTCCCAGCTCCGTGGATAAGCGAGGTACCACCGCCCCAGGATGGCAGGGAGACACCCGAGGACCCCATGGAGTCCCTGCGGAGGATGTCAGGAGCCTGGGTCCCCTGTTTGGAACTGTTCTGGGGGAGTCATGGTGAGAGCTCTGCGACCTTGGGTAAGTTACTTAACCTCTCTGTATCTCACTTTATTAATACACGGGGAATGGTAACAGCACCCACCTGATAGTCATTTGAAGATTGAGTGCGTTCACGTTCATAAAGCTCTAGGGCAGTCTGCCAGGTAGTAAGCAGAAGGTAAGCGTTTGCTGTCACTGCTTTGCTGAATCCTCACACAAAGCTCTGAGGTGGATATTAGTCTCTGAGGCTCTATGAGGTCAGGTGATGGACAGCGCGGGTGCCCTCTGAAGGCCCTCTTTGGGAGGAAGCAGCTTCAGATTCACTAGCTCTGCACCCCAGGTCCATTTCTGTTTGGAAACGCCACAGCTGCTTCAACACCAGCGGGAACAAAGGTGGGTCTCTGTCCTGTCTCTGAGACCCGGCATACCCTGGCTGGTGGCTGCGGGGCCCAGCCAGAGGTCCCTCCCACCAACTCATGTAGCACTCAGAGCCTGGAGCCTCCTAGACACACCTCACCCTGCACCCCACCCCTGGCTTCCCCTGAAAACATCACTTTCCCATCCTCTCCGCTCCTCGCGCAAGGTGCTGGCTGCCCAGACTGGAAGGACCCTTTGGATCTCAGATCTCAGGAGAAACGAACTGGTGCTCTGGCCCAGCCCTCTGCTGGCTTGCTGCTCCCCGCCCCCCTCGAGCCGCAGTGCACAGTCGCTCTGTTGTTCTCTGTTCTCCTGCCAACTTGGCAGCTTGTCTCTGCTGTTACTATCAACACCTCCGAGGGAGAAAGGAGAGGAGTCGGCTCTGATCGCCTGGCGCACTGAGCAGCAGATTCATGTCACAGCCAGGCCTGGAACGCCTCCCACGCTCCCGAGGCTCCTGGTGGGAGGGGCAAGGTGGGCCTGATCACAGCAGCGCCCATTACAAACCAGCCTCCCAGCACCGCCGCGGCCTGGCCAGGGCTGCGGGTCTCGCGGGAGCGGACTGCGCTGGTAGAAAGGGCTGCAGGAGGAGGCGCCGACACCAGGCAGGCGCCGCCAGGAGAGGTGCGGGGTCTGCCTCGTTCCAGCTCTTGCCGTGGGCCAGGGTAGGGTTGGTGGCCTCAGTTCCTGAGCTGGTTGGTCAGGGGGAAGCAGCCTGTAGCCAGGCCTGAAAGATCAGGACTTTCTCTCTCCAGACTGTGCGCCCTAGAATGCATGGACTTTGTGTGCGCCTCCTCTCCTCTCTGTCGGTCTCCTCACGGGCAGACCTCTCGCCTCCCTTGTCAGATTGGACTGGGAGCCCCTCTGCAACCACACGTTGCTCACCAAATGGAAACTTCCCACAGACAGAAACTACCTTTCCCTTTGCCCAGCCCTCTCAGGCCCTGCCCATTGGCTCCATAAAGCAGCTGCTGCTCTTCTCTGGCCTGCCAGGACTCCTGAGGCCCAGTTTGGAAGAAAGGATCCATATCTTCAGGGACCCAGTGCCCGCCCATGGCACAAGGTCTGAGGTCAGTCCTCTACCCCTTGGCAGGACTGACTGTGGTCACTCTGGAACCTCTCCCAGGAAGAACTGCCTTCCCAGCTTTCCTTGTCACCAGAGGCCTTCGGGCCCTGCTCGAGGTTTGGCATCAATTAAAGTGGTGGTTCAGGGGAAGCTTCCTAATCCTTACCCAGCCAGCCACCTGGTCCAGCCCAGTGTAGGTCTCCCAGGTTGTGATTGTAAGCCCCCCTCTGGATGCTGCCACTGTGTTTCCTTCTCTGACATAGAAATTACCTTTGAGAACTCACTGGGTTACAGTGATGGTGAGAAGACATGAAGATAACAGCCATGTGCTAGAGGTGTGCCTGGCACTTAGAGTCCATCTGTTTTCCCTTCCTCCCTCCCTCCCTTCCTCTTTCCTTTCTCTACTCCCTCCAGAAGCCCTCCTCCCAGATGTAAAACTGATCCTAAGACACCCCCCCATTCCCTGCTTCAGAAGTCTGAAACCGCCTGACCAGGCGGTGGCGCAGTGGATAGAGCATCGGACTGGGATGCAGAGGACCCAGGTTCGAGACCCCGAGATCGCCAGCTTGAGTGCGGGCTCGTCTGGTTTGAGCAAAAGCCCACCAGCTTGAACCCAAGGTCACTGGCTCCAGCAAAGGGTTGCTCGATCTGCTGAAGGCCCACGGTCAAGGCACATATGAGAAAGCAATCAATGAACGAATAAGGTGTTGCAACGCGCAATGAAGGGCTAATGATTGATGCTTCTCATCTCTCTCCGTTCCTGTCTGTCTGTCCCTGTCTATCCCTCTCTCTGACTCACTCTCTGTCTCTGTAAAAAAGAAAAAAAGAAGTCTGAAACCCACCACCGAGAGAGAGGCAGCCATCCTCCTGGTAGGAGCCCCCAGGTCCCTGGCAGGCCAGCTGTCTTTCCATGGACCAGGAAACAGGAAAAGGGAATTCATTCGGTGGGCTGGGATGTAAATAAGCAGCAAGAGGCCACGCCATTCAGGCTGCACCTGCGAGCCTCCCTTGACTGAAACCGTGTGGGCATTGCCGTGAAAACTCATATTCCTCCAGCTTCAAGAGTGTGCCTGGTGGTGAGACCTGACAGTAAAATGCTTTCATAATATTTTTTCCCTAAAAAGGTTGCATGCTCTTCAAACCCACCTGCTCATTATATGTGTTTACTTTTCATTCTGAGAGTTTTGTGGGTCATATATTTGTACAGTATAGCTGCAAGCATATAACATACACGTGGGAGTCCTGTGGCAGTCACCTGTCACGGCAAGTACACAACCACTACACAGCGCGGTAGGACGCCTCCCTCCCGAAACATCTCCCACATCCACTTACCTGTTCTAGAGCCTAAAACTCTGCCATTAGAGACTTATGACCTCTGAGCTTGAGTGGTTATCCTTGCCTAAGATTCCACTGTGACAATGTGCCTCCCCCTAAAAGGGACTAAGCTACCACTGATGAGGGGTTGGGAAAAGGACCATAAAGCATCGGGAAGGATGGCCGAAGGGTAGAAGAGCCCTGAAGAGGAATAAGAAGCATCCAAGAAAATTTACCTGTTTTACAGGTTTGCTAGGCCTGCCTGTGGGAGGACACGTGCCCAAGGGCCCATGAGCGCACGTGCACACATGCACATGCACATGCACACACACTGGGATACTTCCAGAAATGCAGATATCCAGGCCCCCTGCAGACATGCTGAATCAGAGTATCTGGGGCTGCAGCTGAGCCCAAGACTCTGCACCGCAAGAAAGCATCCAGGTGATGCTGATGACCAGTCGGGTTTACAAACCACGGAGAACAGAGCACCGAAAGAGGAAATAGAATACCTGACCTTGGGTCGTAGCATCACCATTTACTGAGGGTCCCTCTGAGCACTGCACTCTGTGAACCTGGGGGAAACACGAGACCTAGTGGTCGTGGCCCGTAGGAGGCATGTTATAAAAATGTCCATTGAGGCCTGGCCTGTGGTGGCGCAGTGGATAAAGCGTTAACCTGGAATGCTGAGTTCGCAGGTTCGAAACCCTGGGCTTGCCCGGTCATGGCACATATGGGAATATGGGAGTTGATGGTTCCTGTTCCTCACCCTTCTCTCTCTCTCTCTCTCTCTCTCTCTCTCTCTCTCTCTCCTGCCATCTCTCTAAAATGAATAAATAAAATTTTAAAAATGGCCATTGAAAACCACCAGGCCGGGGCAATGGCAATTGTTACACCGTACACACACAGGGCATGTGGCATACGTGGGCGCGAGTTCACGTGCATCCATGTGCCGGGATTTTCTACAGAGAGGGCAGGGCTGGTCTCAATCTCTGCTTAAGCTTGTAGCTGTTTTTACTTCCAAATGGACTTTTCCACTTCAGGACATGCCCCCTGCTCTCTTCTTCCAATAGCTTGGCACCATCCCTGGTAACTTTAAAAAAAAAGATTTTTCTATCTAATGGGTTTATCTATACCACCTGTGATCTCTCAGCTGCTCATCCCTTCCAGGGAGTAAGAAGGGAAAGGATAGTTACTCCTGTTTTATGGCAAAGGGAACCCAAGCAGATGGGTGTAGAGGACTTTATACCACTTTAACAAAAATGTACACCCACAAAATTCCTCAGGCAGTGTCAGGGTGTCGTGACGCCCTGACGCCTTTCCGTGGCCCCCCTAGGAGTCCGGGAACCACAGGCACAGAACACAGCCCCCGCCTGGCTCTCGCGGCCCCAGCCCTCTGAGCTCCCAGAGGGCCACCTTCGAGCACAGGGGGCCTTCGTTCAGCCGGGCCTTTGCTGAGTAACCCGCTTGTCCTGTCCTCCCCTCAAGCTTCGAGGTGAACTTGCCTGACCTTCCCTCACCCGCCAAGAGGGTTCCAGTCCAGTGACACAGACACATCACCTGGGTCAGAACAGAATCTCCTCAGACCAGACCATGCCTTCCCGTTCCAGAGGCTGCAGCACAGAGTCTGGGCTGCCACGAGGAATCAGGAGGACGCATGGCCTTTATTGTGACAATAGGAAACACAGCTCAGAAGGGCTTAGACAATAAAAGGAACCCATTGGTCCACAACAGTAAAAAAGGGCGAGGGAGGTGGGCTTTCTGCCAGGTCTGATCCATCCGCTCTGCGCTGTTTCTTTCCATCTCTCTGCCCTCCGCCACAGCGCCAACCTCATCTGAAGACTCAGCCTTCAAGGCTGTGACCTGTCACCAGCAGCAACCAAAGCTGCGTGATGTCCGTTCCCTCTCAGGGGAAAGAGTGCATGCGCCCTTTCTGATAGTTCCCATGAAAGAAAGTGGAAGCCTCTTTCCAGAACCGGTCAAGCTCTCCCCACGTTTCCTGAGCCCACATTGGGAAACGGGAAACAGCCCCTCCCGACCGGAGTCTCTGACATGGTGGCGCTACAAGCTGGGAAATTCAGAAGGTGGTATGAACGACATGCCGCCTTTTTCTTTTCTTTTATTTTCTTTTTTTTTAAGACTTTACTTATTGATTTTAGAGAAGATAGAAGGGGTGGGAGGAGCAGGAAGCATCAACTCTGTAGTAGTTGGTTCTCATATGTGCCTTGACTGGGCAAGCTCGGGGTTTCGAACCAACGATCTCAGCACTCTAAGTCAAAGCTTTATCCACTGCGCCACCACAGGTCAAGCTGAATGATGTGCCTTAATGCTCAGACCCCAAGTGCTGGTCCTTGGGCTTAGCTCCTCACCCCTGTGTGATTTCAACGGCTGTCAGGAAAGGAATTAAAGGCTGAAAAGAAATGATTTTGTCAGTGCTCAGGCTCCCGTCTTGTCTCACACGGGCCCTTGACAAAAGCCTGCGCCTTCGCAGGGAGGAGAGGGGAGATGGATTTTCACTTTCTAGAAAGGGAGGACACAGAATCTGCGCCCATCAGCGGAGCAGAATGCGGGCCACACAGGGAGGTGGAGACCCGGGGTATCAGGCGTCCTCTCCTCAGGCAGCCTGGTGGATGAGCGTGGACACCTGGTTTATCCTCTCTGGCCTCCCGCGAAAGGTTATCCCTTCCACTTCACGGCGACCCTGAGAAGGTAGCGCAGCTGGGAAGGCAGCTGCATCCTCTGAAGATTCTGTTCCTGTGTTCTGTGCAGAGGACAGAGTGGTTTCTGGCCAGCCCTCATCGCCAGAACAGTCCAGAGGTCTTACAGTGTAACTCCAGTGAAAGTGTGGGTCCCACCTGGCCTCGGAGGTCGTCTAAAGAAATATGGTTTGGAAAGTGAAAGTCGTTTAAAAAGAAATTCTAATATATATTTCTATCTTTTAAAATTTATTTTATTTATTTATTCATTTTTAGAGAAGAGAGAGAGAGAGAGGAGAGAGAGACAGAGAGAGAGAAGGGGGGAGGAGCTGGAAGCATCAACTCCCATATGTGCCTTGACCAGGCAAGCCCAGAGTTTCGGGCCGGCGACCTCAGCATTTCCAGGTCGATGCTTTATCCACTGCGCCACCACAGGTCAGGCTATATTTCTATCTTTTGAAGAGCTGTAAACACCTTGTGTAGTTTTTCCAAAGCCCCCCTTTCTCCCTGATTCTCTCGCCCCCATAGCTACTCCAGGGCCGTTTACAAGCCCAGAGCTCCCGGGCCCTCCCCAGCGCCCGAGTGCCTCCCCTGCTTCTGAGCTCCATCGCAGAGGGTGGTCTGGCCTCTTGTGTCCAGTCCTTTCCTGTTTCCTCCGGTCCCTTTTCCCACTCATTCTCCCAACTCCATATCCAGAAAATGTGGATACCATAGTCATTAAGCCAGTATAAGCCCTAGAATACCCACACTTCAATAAATCTTGTCCCTGTCACATAGTGTGGCTGGGGAACCATATACATATACATATTTCATATACATATAATTATAATATTATATGTTAATCAGTTTTCCAGAGAAACAGAATATATATATATATATATATGGAGGTGTAGAATGTCATATGTATATATTTATATGACATTTATTATAGGAGTTGGCTCACATGGTTATGAAAGCCAAGAAGTCCCATGCTCTGCCGTCTGCAAGTAGGAGAACCAGGAAAGTCAATGGCGCACTTCAGTCCAAATCTGCAGGCCTGGGAACCCAGGGAGCCACTCGTGTAAGTCATGGAGTCTGAAGGCCCCAGAACCAAGTTTCTGTGGCTGCGGGCAGGAGAAAGTGAGCATCCCAGCTAAAGAAGGTAAAGGGAGAATTCACCCCTCCTCCACCTTTTTTTTTAATTGATTGATTTCAGAGAGAGAGAGAGAGAGAGGAAGGTGGGAAAGAGAGAGAATGAGAGAAACATTAATTCATTGTTCCACCTAGTCATGCATCCATTGGCTGACCCTGATATGTGCCCTAACCAGGGGGTTGAACCCGCAACCTTGGTGCGTCAGTAAGACATTCTAACCAACTGAACTACCCGACCAGGGCTCCATCCACCTTTTGTTCTATTCAGGAACTCAACAGGTTGGAGATGATGATGCAATTCGTGTGGGTGAGGGCATCTTCTTTACTCGGTCCACTGATTCTAATGCTAATCTCTTCCAGAAACATTCTCACAGACGCACTAGAAATCATGTTTTACTGGCTATCCGGGCATTCCTTAGCCCAGTCAGGTTGACACATAAAATCAATCATCATATACTCCATCTTGAAGTAGAACATTGGCTGTAGCTGTTTTTGCTAGTGGACAGGGATCATGAACCATCCACCTTGAGAATACTGCCTTCTCGTGGCTTGGACGCCTGGAGTTGTTTTCCAGAACAAGCCTGCAGAATACTCTCCACTGGCTCCCCAGCTCTACTTCCCCGCCTTCTCCACGCGGCTCCGAGGCTGACCTGTCTGCTCTATATACTGAGAGGCTCCTTTGCCTCCTGGTTTCTGGTTGGACTTGGCCAATAGGAGGCATTAAGAAGAGAAGGGAAGGAGGAGGAGGTCAGGATGTTTATTCTGACAACTCCCAACCTGCTGGGCTGATGATTGGTTAAGGTTCCTGTCTCAAACCCTCCCCTCACTGCAGCCAGGATCTGCTTACTACTCCCCATTTGTCCCTGGAGCCTAGAGGTGATAACAAGTCCCTGTTGTTGCTGGTCCCTGGAACTTGTTACTACCTTCCCTTGCCTCCTGACCCTTGTTGTTTTAATCCTATCAATTACCCTTGAGTATGAAAGATCTGGATATCAAGAGAAGAGAACCAAAGAGAGGTGGGGAAGAACGTGCCCCAAAGGCAGGAAGCTGAAGACACAATCTGCCTTTATTTATTCTGGGGGAGGTTCTCGATTAGAGATATAAATAGGGATCTTGTGGCAGAAGGGTGGTGTTTAAAGCCACGGGGACATAGATAAGGCCATCCCAGAAGGAAGCAAGGAGAAGGGGAGGGCAGGAAAGAGAGGAGAGAGGCTATTCAAGAACTAAGCCCTAGGGCATCCCAGTCTGGGAGCTGGTGAAACGGGAAATGGGAAAGGAACAGCTGGTGTAGGAGGAGGAAGACGGATAGACTCTGGTGTCTGGAAGAACCTGAAGAAAGTGTTTCAAGAAGGCAGTGATCAAGTGACTCTAATTGCCGCTGATGGGTGCGATAAGATCAGAGAATTGACCATTGAATTTGCCAGCATAGAAGTCATTGGGAAACTTGATAAATGTGGTTTCATTGTCTGAGAGGGGTGCAGACCTGATTGCGGTGTGTGTGACGGAGAATAGGAGGTGAGGAAATAGATACAGCACAGGCAATTGTTTTAAGTTCTGCCACGAATGGTTCACAGACATATGGTGGAGTTACTGGAGGGGAGGGCAGGGTCAAGATTTTTTTTGTTAAGAGGGGAGTTATATTCCATTAGTATGCTGATGGGAACAGCCCAATAGAGAGAGAAAATTTGACCATGTGGATGAGAAAGCAGTTAATTGCTGGAGTCAGCCTTTTAATAAGCAAGAAGAGAAGGGATACAGTACGCAAGGGAAGGACATGGCCTCAGACAGACACACGGATGGTCCATTCATCGTAAGAGGAGAGAAGGCAAAGTCTGAATACTGGAGGATGATGTTTTTGGTGGTGGGAGGATAAGTATTTTTTCTGACTTCTGTTTTCTCAGTGGGAAAAGAATATCATTGGCTGAAAAGGAGAAGCAGGGAGAATTGTGTGAAGGCCTGAGAAGAAAGAAATGTGATACAGTTATCACAAGAAGTAAGAGAATGACTTTCCTGGGGGTGAGATCATAGAGTTGCTGGGCAACAATATGGTCCTCCTGAGGTCAGAGGTCATAAGTTTAAATAAAGAGAGATCCTTCTGGCCTGACCTGTGGTGGCACAGTGGGATAAAGCATCGGCCTGGAACACTGAGGTCGCCGGTTCGAAACCTTGGGCTTGCCTGGTCAAGGCACATATGGGAGTTGATGCTTCCTGCTCCTCCCCCTTCTCTCTCTCTCTGTCTTTCTCTCTCACTCCTCTCTCTAAAAAAAAAAGAGAGAGAGAGAGATCCTTCTATCACTTCTTGGCCTTTTGGCTAAGATCAAGTATAAAGGGAGACCTTTCAGCACAGACACGTGTTTTTCTCTAGCCACAATTAGCAGCTGGAGTCCAGTCACGGAATACGTGAAAGTTAGATTTGACCAGTGTTGGGGTTTTACAAGGCCCATAGGTCGGGAGGAATGAAGGTCAAGATGGGTGTATTATCTATTGCTTTTTTTTCCTTTTTCTTTTTTTCTTTTTACAGAGACACAGAGAGCATCAGAGAGAGGGATAGATAGGGACAGACAGACAGAAACGGAGAGAGATGAGAAGCATCAATCATCAGTTTTTTGTTATACCTTAGTTGTTCATTGATTGCTTTCTCATATGTGCCTTGACTGTGGGCCTTCAGCAGACCGAGTAACCCCTTGCTCGAGCCAGCAACCTTGGGCCCAAGCTGGTGAGCTTTGCTCAAACCAGATGAAGCCGCGCTTAAGCTGTCAACCTCAGGGTCTCGAACCTGGGTCCTCCGCATCCCAGTCTGACGCTCTATCCATTGCGCCACCAACTAGTCAGGCTCTATTGCTTTTAAACAAGTTATCCCAACACTTAGTGGCTTAAAACAATAGACATTTATTATCTCATAGTTGCTGTGAGACAGAACTTATCATCTGTACGCAGCACGGCTGAGCAGTTCAGGTTGGCATCTGTCATGATGTTGCAGTCAAGGTGTTAGCTAGGCTGCAGTTCTCCGAAAGCTTGAGTGGGCAGGAGGATCGGCTTCCAAGATGGTACACTGGCAGGCAAACCAGAGGTGGCTTTGGCACAGACTCTGTTCCTCTCCACTTGAACCACTTCACAGGCTGCTTGGATGTCCTCACAACATGACAGATGGCCTCTCCCAGAAGTAGCGATCTAAGAGGGAGGACCAATGTAAAGCCAGTAGCCACGGCCACCATCACAGCCACCTGGCCCATGCAAGTTTGCATTAGATTTGGACAGACGGTAATGAAACGGAGCCAAGAACTGGTGGGCCATCACCTTTAATCCTAGCTTGCACCTGGAGGGCAAGTAAAAACACACACTGGGCCCCAAAACCCACTCATTTAGTGCTCACAAAGCTACTGACTTATCCGAGTTTCCTAGGATCAAAGGTTTCTAGCTCACCAGACTTATTCACCTCTGTTCCCTATCTCCTTCTCCCTGCACAAACTCTGCACAAACTGGCTTCTCCCTCAGTACTCTACCATCTTGGCTGCTTCTCCTGGCCTTCTCCACATGGCCTTTCTCTGCTCTCCTCTCTAATGCTAATCTCAGGAACTGAGAGAGAGCAAGCTCCTGGTCTGCTCCACTTTATATTGTAGAAATCAAAACCTTTAATCCGGCCCTGGCCGGTTGGCTCAGCGGTAGAGCGTCGGCCTAGCGTGCGGAGGACCCGGGTTCGATTCCCGGCCAGAGCACACAGGAGAAGCGCCCATTTGCTTCTCCACCCCTCCGCCGCGCTTCCTCTCTGTCTCTCTCTTCCCCTCCCGCAGCCAAGGCTCCATTGGAGCAAAGATGGCCCGGGCGCTGGAGATGGCTCTGTGGCCTCTGCCTCAGGCGCTAGAGTGGCTCTGGTCGCAACATGGCGATGCCCAGGATGAGCAGAGCATCGTCCCCTGGTGGGCAGAGCATCGCCCCATGGTGGGCGTGCCGGGTGGATCCCGGTCGGGCGCATGCGGGAGTCTGTCTGACTGTCTCTCCGTTTCCAGCTTCAGAAAAATGCAAAAAAAAAAAAAAAACCTTTAATCCAATATACAAACAAGGAAGTCTCTGATACAAAGTCACTTATCTGAGGTATAATGGGATTCCTCATGAGAGTGCACCACCAACATCATACAATCAGTCAAGGGTGTGGGGAAAAGCTTAGTCTTAAAACTAAGCCTTAGGCTATAACCACCCTGCCTGCTTACAGCCTGTCCCCACACCCAATGCAAACTATAAGCAAGCAAACATATATATCATATTTACAAACTTATTTGACCAACAACCAAGCAGAAACTATCCTTTCATGACCTAGATTGGGTGACATCACATTAATTTTGCCACATTCTATTTCTTTTTTTTTCCTTTTTTTTTTCTTTTTTTACAGAGACAGAGAGTGAGTCAGAGAGAGGGATAGACAGGAATAGAGAGAGATGAGAAGCATCAATCATTAGTTTTTCATTGCGCGTTGCAACACCTTAGTTGTTCATTGATTGCTTTCTCATATGTGCCTTGACCATGGGCCTTCAGCAGACCAAGTAACCCCTTGCTGGAGCCAGCGAACTTGGGTTCAAGCTGGTGGGATTTTTGCTCAAACCAGATGAGCCCGCGCTCAAGCTGGCGACCTTGGGGTCTCGAACCTGGGTCCTCTGCATCCCAGCCTGACACTCTATCCACTGCACCACCGCCTGGTCAGGCGCCACATTCTATTTCTTAAAAGCAAGTCCAATCCACGTTCAAGGGGAGGGTAATTAGACTCTACCTTTTTTTTTTTTTTTTTGTATTTTTCTGAAGCTGGGAACGGGGAGAGACAGTCAGACAGACTCCCGCATGCGCCCGACCGGGATCCACCCGGCACGCCCACCAGGGGCGATGCTCTGCCCACCAGGGGGCGATACTCTTCCCCTCTGGGGCGTCGCTCTGCCCCGACCAGAGCCACTCTAGCGCCTGGGGCAGAGGTCAAGGAGCCATCCCCAGCGCCTGGGCCATCTTTGCCCCAATGGAGCTTTGGCTGCAGGAGGGGAAGATAAAGAAAGAGAGGAAGGAGGGGGCGGGGTGGAGAAGCAAATGGGCGCTTCTCCTGTGTGCCCTGGCCGGGAATCGAACCCGGGTCCCCCGCACGCCAGGCCAACGCTCTACCGCTGAGCCACCCGGCCAGGGCTTCTTTTCTTTTTTGTATTTTTCTGAAGCTGGGAATGGGGAGGCAGTCAGACAGACTCCCGCATGCGCCCGACCAGGATCCACCCGGCACACCCACCAGGGGGCGATGCTCTGCCCATCTGGGGCGTCGCTCTGTTGCGACCAGAGCCACTCTAGCGCCTGAGGCAGAGGCCATGGAGCCATCCCCAGCGCCCAGGCCATCTTTACTCCAAAGGAGCCTTGGCTGCGGGAGGGAAAGAGAGAGACAGAGAGAAAGGAGAGGGGGAGGGGTGGAGAAGCAGATGGGTGCCTCTCCTGTGTGTCCTGGCCGGGAATCGAACCCGGGACTTCTGCACGCCAGGCCAACGCTCTACCACTGAGCCAACCAGCCAGGGCCAAGACTCCACCTTTTGAAGGAAAGAGTATTGTTATGAACTGGATGGCTATGGTTCATTATAAAGAATACAAAATTCATATATTGAAGCTTTAATCCCCCATTGTGTCTGTATTTGGAGATTGGCCCCTAAGGAGATTCAAAGTCAAATGAGTTTGTAAGAGTGTGGCCTTGATCCAATAGGATTAGTGTCTTTACAAGAGGAGACACAGAGAGCGTGCTTGGTCGCTTGCTCTCCATGCATACACAAGGAGGACTAGCAAGAGGATGACCATCTCTGGCCATGAAGAGTTCCCCTACCAGAAACTGAATTGGCCAGAATCTTGATCTTAGCCTTGTAAGCTCCAGAATAGCAAACAAATGAATTTCTGGTGTTTAAGCCATCCAGTCTATATTTTATGGCAGCCCTAAAAGACCACTACAAGTGTCAAAGAATTGGCAGACATATCTTAATGTCATTACAAAGGACAAGAGTATATGCAAGTAGGTTTATGGTGATGGACTATTGGCTCTAAGCTGAGAAGGGAGGGAGGTGATGGTCTGAGGAATGAACATATGGACTGGAGAATCGCTGAATGGAAGAGAGGTCTCGGAGGGGTGAACAAATGTAAGAGTGGGAAGCAAATTAAGCCGATATGAGGTTGTGATCAGAGAGCCACTCAAAATGAGATTTTTAGACATGGCACAGTTGCTGCTGGTGACATGATCTAGGATAAGATGATGGGAGTAGGTGACTGAGATGGGAAGGAAGGGAAAATTAGCTAGAAGATTAATTAGTGGAGAGGCAAAGTGTTGGAAAGGTCACCTAAGAGACATTGAAGGGACCGGGAATGATGCCAACTATAGTGATGGAGAGAAAGGCAGTGAACCAGGTGCGAGGTCTTTAATGAACGGGGCAGTGATGGGGAAGAGAGGAGAGCATTACCACAGGGAGCAGAGCCTGACAGCAGGTGGGACACTAAGGGACATTCCAGGTTCTAGTCTGTGAGACCGGGGTGGGGGGGACAGTGATGGTGTTAATACTGGAGTGGCCACTGAAGAGCCACATGTACAGACAAGTTGGAGGGGATAAAGGTTCTGAGAAAGCTTGTTAGAAAAAAGAGGGGGAGAAGCAGAGGATCTGCAAGTGCGCGCGCGCGCGCACGCGCGCGCACACACACACACACACACACACACACCAGATGACAATAGTATGTAATAAAGTTAAAAGGACTAACTGAGCTAATACTTAGTGCTTACACAGTGCCAAGGGGAGCGGGGAGGGCAGGGATGTTTTCTGAAACAGCAATTCTCTGACAGCCACTGAGGATCCAACAATTGAACTCAGTTCTTATACTGCCCTCCCTTGAGGAAAACATCAGTTTTCCTCAAGTTAAAGGACTCAGTCCCACAAGACTGTTCCCACTTCAGATGCCAGCTGCGAATGGGGTGCCTAGACTTCCCACATTTATGCTCAGGCAACTACAAATTTGAGGGTTCTTTTTTTTTCTTTTTCTTTTTTTTGTATTTTTCCGAAGTTGGAAACCGGGAGGCAGTCAGACTCCCGCATGCGCCTGACCAGGATCCACCAGGCATGCCCACCAGGGGGCGTTGCTCTGCGGCAACCAGAGCCATTCTAGCGCCTGAGGCAGAGGCCACAGAGCCATCCCCAGCGCCCCGGCAAGCTTTGCTCCAATGGAGCCTTGGCTGTGGGAGGGGAAGAGAGAGATAGAGAGGAAGGAGAGGGGGAGGGGTGGAGAAGCAGATGGGCTCCTCTCCTGTGTGCCCTGGCCAGGAATCGAACCCGGGACTCCTGCACGCCAGCCCGACGCTTTACCACTGAGCCAACCGGCCAGGTTGAAGGTTCTTATAACCTCCCTCAGGTTCAGTAACTTGCTAGAATGACTCATAGAACTCGGGATACATTTACTTCTGTGTGGGTTCATTACCCTGTTTCCCCGAAAATAAAACAGTGTCTTATATTAATTTTTGCTCCTAAAGACATGCTAGGTCTTATTTTCAGGGGAGGCCTTATATTTCTAAGCTTGAAAAAAAATTATACTAGGTCTTATTTTTTGGGAAACAGGGTATGAAGACTATGAATGAACAGCCAGATGAAGAGGTGCATAGGCTGGGTCCAGACAAGGGAGCCTCTGTCGCCATGGAGTTGGGGCACGCCACCCTTTCTGCACGTGGATGCATTCACCAACCAAGAAGCTCTTCGGGGTCTCACTGTTCAAGAGTTTTTATCTTGAACAAAGTCCTGCCCACCCTTCTTTACAAAAATTGATGGATGGCTGAGGCCAATCTAACCTTCCCTCCAGTCTTACCTGTTTGATCTTTTTGGTGGCTAGCCTTCCACCTAAGCTGTCTAGGGGCCCCACCCTGAGTCATCTCATCGGCATAAATTTGGATATGGTCCAAAAGGGCTCATTATGAATAACAAAAGACACTGCTACAGTATTATTCAGGAAATTTCATGGATTTCAGGAGCTCTGTGCCAGAACCAGGGACAAAGATCAAACACAGATTTTTTCGATTTTATTTTTCAATTACAGTTTATATTCAATATTATTTTGTATTAGTTTCAGGTCAACAGTATAGTGCAGGGGTCGGGAACCTTTTTTGGCTGAAAGAGCCATGAACGCCACATATTTTAAAATGTAATTCTGAGCCCTGGCTGGTTGGCTCAGTGGTAGAGTGTCAGCCTGGCTTGCAGGAGTCCGGGTTCGATTCCTGGCCAGGGCACACAGGAAAAGCGCCCATCTGCTTCTCCACCCCTCCCCCTCTCCTTCCTCTCTGTCTCTCTCTTCCCCTCCCGCAGCCAGGGCTCCATTGGAGCAAGGTTGGTCCCGGGCGCTGGGGGTGGCTCTGTGGCCATTGCCTCAGGCGCTAAAACGGCTCTGGTTGCAACAGATCAGCGCCCCAGATGGGCAGAGCATCGCCCCCTGGTGGACATGCCTGGTGGATCCCGGTCGGGCACATGCAGGAGTCTGTCTGACTGCCTCCTCATTTCCAACTTCAGAAAAATACAATAAAATAAAATAAAATGTAATTCCGTGATAGCCATACAACAACCTGTGTATGTTACGCATTATCCAATAAAAATTTGGTGTTGTCCCGGAGGACAGCTGTGATTGGATCCAGCCACCCGCAACCATGAACAGGAGCGGTAGGAAATGAATGCATTGTAATACATGAGAATGTTTTATATTTTTAATGTTATTATTTTTTTTATTAAAGATTTGTCTGTGAGCCAGATGCAGCCATTCAAAGAGCCACCTCTGGCTCGCGAGCCATAGGTTCCTGACCCCGGTATAGTGGTTAGACAATCATATACTTTACAAAGTGTTCCCCTCAAATGTAATTTTTGTTATGCCACAGCCTGCCATGTAGTAAGTAACTTGTTACTACCTTCCCTTGCCTCCTGACCCTTATTGTTGTTTTTTGTTGTTGTTTTTGTTTTTTTGTTTTTACAGAGACAGAGAGAGAGTCAGAGAGAGGGATAGACAAACAGGAACGGAGAGAGATGAGAAGCATCAATCATCAGTTTTTCGTTGTGACACCTTACTTGTTCATTGATTACTTTCTCATGTGCCTTGACCACGGGCCTTCAACAGACCGAGTAACCCCTTGCTCGAGCCAGTGACCTTGGGTCCAAGCTGGTGAGCTTTTGCTCAAACCAGATGAGCCTGCGCTCAAGCTGGAGACCTCAGGGTCTCAAACCTGGGTCTTCCGCATCCCAGTCCGATGCTCTATCCACTGCGCCACCACCTGGTCAGGCCTGACCTTTATTGTTTTAATCCTATCAATTACCCTTGAGTATGAAAAATCTGGATATCAAGACAAGAGAACCAAAGAGAGGTGGGGAAGAACGTGCCCAATATAAATTACTTACAATCTCTTGTTATAGATAAAGCCAGTGAGGTACAGAGAGGTTAAGTAAGTTGTTTATGGGCACACAGCTAGTAAGAGCCAAAGTTAGGGACTCAAGCTCAGCACTGTGTTAAATGAAAGAGCCCATCTACTGAAGGAGCAGCCCATCCATCCAGATAAACCTTCCATTCTACCGTTCTCTCCTCTCTGCTGCTGCTTCTTGAGATAGCTGGAGTTGCTTTGAGCAGAGTAACTGTGCCAAAGGACTGAACAGCCAGTGTGGGTAGTATGAGCTGTTAAGTGGCCGGAAAAAAATATTTCTAAAGGCCAATGACAAAATTTCTCTTTGAGAGAGAATTGGGTGTAAAATATAGGCTTTCAGCCTGACCTGTGGTGGTGCAGTGGATAAAGCGTCGACCTGGAAATGCTGAGGTCGCCAGTTTGAAACCCTGGGCTTGCCTGGTCAAGGCACATGTGGGAGTTGATGCTTCCTGCTCCTCCCCTCTTCTCTCTCTGTCTCTCTCTCCTCTCTCTCTCTCCCTCTCTCTCTCTCTCTCTCTCTCCCTCTCTCTCTCTCCTCTCTAAAAATGAATAAATAAAAAAATAAAATAAAATATAGGTTTTCAGGCATAAGCCGGAAGTTGTGGGAAGAACAAAAGGAGAGTTGAATTGCTTTACTTAAAAATCAAGGGGCGCTTGACCTCTGGTGGCTCAGTGGATAGAGAGTCAACCTGGACACCCAAGGCCACCGGTTCAGAACCTTGGGCTTCCCTGGTCAAGGCACATACAGCAAGCAATGAACAACTAAAGTGAAGCAACTGTGAACTGATTCTTCTCACTCTCCACCGCCATACCCCGTACAAGCAATAAATAAAATTTAAAGAAAAAATCAAGAGGAATTTGGGTTTTTTTGTATTTTGGCCTCCTAGGAGGACAGTTTAGGTTGCCTCCAACTTGACTTTATCATGAAGCCATCATAAACTAATAAGCTTCCTTGGAGCCAAAACTGTGATCATATTTCTATTTCTTTAAGACCAGAGTCTAAGAAATAAAACTATTTGGTCAAAGGGCATGGATTTTTTTTTTTTTTTTTTTTACAGAGACAGAGAGAGAGTTAGACAGGGACAGACAGACAGGAACGAAGAGATGAGAAGCATCAATCATTCGTTTTTCGTTGTGCGTTGCAACACTTTAATTGTTCACTGATTGCTTTCTCATATGTGCCTTGACCGCGGGCCTTCAGCAGACCGAGTAACCCCTTGCTTGAGACAGCTACCTTTGCTTAAACCAGATGAGCCCGCGCTCAAGCTGGCGACCTCGGGGTCTCGAACCTGGGTCTTCCGCATTCCAGTCCGACGCTCTATCCACTGTGCCACCGCCCAGTCAGGCGACATGGATATCTTAAAGACATTTTGCCTGACCTGTGGTGGCGCAGTGGATAAAGCATCGACCTGGAAATGCTGAGGTTGCCGGTTCAAAACCCTGGGCTTGCCTGGTCAAGGCACATATGGGAGTTGATGCTTCCAGCTCCTTCCCCCTTCTCTCTCTGTCTCTCTCTCCTCTCTCTCCCTCTCTCTCTCCTCTCTAAAAATGAATAAATAAAAAAAAATTTTTTTTGAAAAAAAAAAAAAAAAAAAAAAGACATTTTTTTTACCTGTTACCAAATTGCCCTCCAGAAAGATTGAAAGAGATTATATTTCTGCAACAGTCAACGAAAGTGCTGGTATCCCAGGCTCTTCATATATGTTTAAATCTTTGACAAATAGGTGACAATTAGTGTGTATTTTGATATTAGCAGTAAGTTTGGACTTATATAATGTGGTGATTGGCCCTATTTCTTCTTTTAAGAACTATTTTCCTGCCTGACCAGGCGGTGGCGCAGTGGATAGAGCGTCGGACTGGGATGCAGAGGACCCAGGTTCGAGACCCTGAGGTTGCCAGCTTGAGTGCAGGCTCATCTGGTTTGAGCAAAATGCTCACCAGCTTGGACCCAAGGTCACTAGTTTGAGCAAGGGGTCACTCGGTCTGCTGTAGCCCCGCGGTCAAGGCACATATGAGAAAGCAATCAATGAACAGCTAATGTGCCACAATGAAAAACTGATGATTGGCCCTGGCCGGTTGGCTCGGTGGTAGAGCGTCGGCCTGGCGTGCGGAGGTCCTGGGTTCAATTCCTGGCCAGGGCACACAGGAGAGGCGCCCATCTGCTTCTCCACCCCTCCCCCTCTCTGTCTCTCTCTTCCCCTCCCGCAGCCAAGGCTCCATCGGAGCAAGGATGGCCCGGGCACTGGGGATGGCTCCTTGGCCTCTGCCCCAGGTGCTAGAGTGGCTCTGGTCGCAAAAGAGTGATGCCCCGGAGGGGCAGAGCATCGCCCCCTGGTGGGCGTGCCGGGTGGATTCCGGTCAGGCGCATGCGGGAGTCTGTCTGACTGTCTCTCCCCGTTTCCAGCTTCAGAAAAATACAAAAAAAAAAAAACCAACCAAACAAAAAGACTGATGATTGATGCTTTTTATCTCTCTCCATTCCTGTCTGTCTATCCCTCTCTCTGACTCTCTGTCTCTGTAAAAAAAAAAAAAAAAAAAAAGCCTGACCAGGCGGTGGTGCAGTGGATAGAGCGTCGGACTGGGATTCAGAGGATCCGGGTTCAAGACCCTGAGGTCGCCAGCTTGAGCACAGGCTCATCTGGTTTGAGCAGAAGGCCCACCAGCTTGAACCCAAGGTCGCTGGCTCTAGCAAGGGGTTACTCGGTCTGCTGAAGGCCCGTGGTCAAGGCACATATGAGAAAGCAATCAATGAACAACTAAGGTGTTGCAACGTGCAATGAAAAACTAATGATTGATGCTTCTCATCTCTCTCTGTTCCTGTCTGTCTATTCTTCTCTCTGACTCTCTGTCTCTGTAATAAAAAAATAATTAAAAAATAAAAGGCTGACCGGGCTGTGGCGCAGTGGATGGAGCGTCGGGCTGGGGTGTGGAGGACCCAGGTTCAGGGCCCCAGGGTGGCCTGCTTGAGCGCAGGCTCATCTGGTTTGAGCGGAGCTCACCAGTTTGGACCCAAGGTCGCTGGTTTGGGCAGGGGGTTGCTCAGTCTGCGGTAGCCCCGCGGTTGAGGCACGTATGAGAAGGCAATCGATGAACGGCTAGGGTGTCACAACGAAAGACTGATGATTGATGCTTCTCATCTCTCAAAAAAAAAAAGAACGGTTTTCTTACCAGCCTCTGTCTGGTGCTTCCCATCTTTCTGGTACCAACTCCTCTTGCCTGCCTACTCTGCCCACATCAGTTTACTCATTACAGCCCCTCATAGAGTGACCAGTTGTCTGGTTTTAAAACTGGAAGCCCCATTGTATGGCCAGTATACACGGCCACCATCACAACAGCCTGGCCCATGCAGGTTTGCATTGGATTCAGACAGTTGGTAAAGAAACAACGGAGCCAAAAGCTGATGGGCCATCATCTTTATTCCTAGCTTGCACCCGGCGGGCAAGTAAAAACACACACTGGGCTCCAAAACCCACTCACATTCAGTGCTCACAAAGCTAATGACTTATCCAAGTTTCCTAGAATCAAAGGTTTCTAGCTCACCAGACTTATTCACCTCTGTTCTCTAATTCCTTCCTTCTCCCTGCACAAACTCTGCACACACTGGCTTTTCCTTCAGCACTCCACCATCTTGGCTGCTTCTCCTGGCCTCCTCCACGTGGCCTCTCTCTGCTCCTCTCTAATGCTAATCTCAGGAACTGCCAGAGCAAGCTCCCGGTCTCTCCCACTTTAAACTTTATTTATTTATTCATTTTAGAGATGAGAGAGAGAAAAAGAGAGAGAGAGAGAGAAGGGAGGAGCAGAAAGCATCAACTCCCATATGTGCCTTGACGAGGCAAGCCCAGGGTTTTGAACCAGCGACCTCAGCGTTCCAGGTCGAAGCTTTATTCACTGCGCCACCACAGGTCAGGTAGTCTGCCCCACTTTATAGTGCAGAATTCAAAACCTTTAATCCAATATACAATATAGGGAAGTCTCTAATACAAAGTCACTTATCTGAGGCATGATGGGATTGCACCACCCCACATCAAAAAGGGTGGGACGCCTGAGCAGGCGGTGGCACAGTGGATAGAGTGTCAGACTGGGAGGCAGAGGACCCAGGTTCAAGACCCCGAGGTTGCCAGCTTGAGCGCGGGCTCATCTGGTTTGAGCAAGAGCCCACCAGCTTGAACCCAAGGTCGCTTGCTCAAGCAAAGGGTTACTCTGTCTGCTGAAGGCCCGCGGTCAAGGCACATATGAGAAAGCAATCAATGAACAACTAAGGTGTTGCAACGTGCAACGAAAAACTAATGATTGATGCTTCTCATCTCTCTCCGTTCCTGTCTGTCCCTGTCTATCTCTCTGACTCACTCTCTGTCTCTGTAAATAAATAAATAAATAAATAAGTAAATAAAAGAATCTTACATTCATTTAAAAAAAAAAAAAAAAAGGGTGGGAAAGGCTTAGTCCTAAAACCAAGCCCCAGGCTATAAGGATCCTGCCTGCCCACAGCCTGCCCCCAACACACATTAATATCACCTGGGTGGTGGGCTTCCAGGTGGGCAGCGCCATCTTTAACAAAGTGAGCATAATATATTTTATCTGCCCAACACCCATGTTCTAGAAATCCCCTCAGTCCCAGGTAAACCAAGACAGCTGATCACCCTACCTCTGGTCCCTAGGTCTTCTCCTGGAAAATGAGGATCAGAGGCCCTGCCCATTCTCCTTTAATCATTTGGCAGATGGGTACCACGCTCTCCTGCTCTGAGCGGGCACCTTGCTAGGGCTGGTTTGGAGACACCTCTGTGAAGAGGACCCAAGTATCCCTAATACCCACGACCGTTCCCCAAAGGGATAATATCCTGGTGAATTTTCAACTAAGGCCTGAATATAACTGATAGCAGATAAAGCAGTCATAATATGGGAGCAGCAAGAATGGTCCCTAGCCTGACCAGGCAGTGGCGCACTGGATAGATGCGGACTGGGATGTGGAAAACCCAGGTTTGAGACCCCGAGGTCGCCAGCTTGAGCGCGGGTTCATCTAGTTTGAGCAAAAAGCCCACCAACTTGAACCCAAGGTCGCTGGCTCCAGCAAGGGGTTACTCGGTCTGCTGAAGGCCCGCAGTCAAGGCACATATGAGAAAGCAATCAATGAACAACTAAGATGTTGCAACACGCAATGAAAAACTAATGATTGATGTTTCTCATCTCTCTCCGTTCCTGTCTGTCCCTCTCTCTGACTCACTCTCTGTCTCTGTAAAAAAAAGATAATAAAAATAAATAAAAATAAGTAAATAAAATACTTGAGAATTGTGTAAAAAAAAAAAAGAATGGTCCTTAGTGTATACTAGAGGGGAGTTAGATGCCAGGGAGGGCAAGGGAAGGATGAGGAGGTAAAAGATGAACCTAGTGTACTTTGAAGTGTAGCCAAGGATCAGCCTGTCCACGGTTCAGTCCAGAAACAGTTAACTGTGTCCACTTCCCTAGAGCAAGAAACAGATGTGCCACCATCTGAGGCTATCCGTTCCCTCCCGCCCTCGCCAAAGTCCGGAGCCCTCAAAACAGGCACTTGACAAACTCCTCTGGGGCCCAAGGCCTATCGTGACTTTATGCATCTCTCTATTGGTCCAGGCTCACATTTCCCAAGTTTTTGAACGAATTTCTGTCCCTGGGACATTCTGTAGAAATGAGTAAGTACCTCTAAAGAGCAAGCACTTATGTGCCCCACGTTCTTGAAAGGCAAAAAATAAGTTTTCACAAAGCCCAAGAATGGACCTCAGAGAGAAGCAGCCAAGGACACAAAGTTGGCCAAAACCTCTCTCCACCCGGCCAGGCTCAAAGGAGGCTGGATTTTTTACAATGCTCAAGAGACTGCTGCCAGGACAGGGAGCTCACTGAAGGCAAGAACGAAGTTCTGCCTTCCCCACCCGCCTGCTGTCCTCAACTCAGAGCATGCGCACCGGGAGCTAGGCGAGCACTGGCCCAACCTGGTGGACCCGGCTTGGAGGAGAGGGAACAGGAAGGACGGGAGGGAGCCCGGAGCCCAGAGCTGCTGATGCCTCCAGGCGGCAGGGAAGTTCTAATGAAAAGCCTGCCGGGCCTCTCACCAGAGCTACGCCGCCAGCGGGCTGTGATTGCTCATTGTTTGGTTATAATTAGCAGCGTGTTCTGTGATGGTAAAGCTGCAGCTGCAGCTGCAGCAGGCCCGAGCGGGGTTGGGGGAAGGGCTGCCACCCTAGCAGCCACGGGACCTGGGCTCCAAACCCGGACTCCTTCGCTCCCTGGCCCTGCCTGCCCTGCGCTCCCAGGCCAGGCCCTTGGCTGGCATCCTCCATGACTGATACCGAGCCAACACCGAACCCGGTTCTTAGGTCAAAGAGGAGCTGCACACTGGGACTGCACGGGAGCATGCGCACCTGGGTGTGAGACCAGGTTTCTGTTTGCAACGTACATGTAGCTGTGTG
The DNA here is from genome assembly GCF_036850765.1 of Saccopteryx bilineata. Lineage (NCBI taxonomy): Eukaryota > Metazoa > Chordata > Mammalia > Chiroptera > Emballonuridae > Saccopteryx > Saccopteryx bilineata. Next base: position 384,931,174 of record NC_089491.1, on the reverse strand, counting down.
ACCTCAGGCAAGTTATTTCACCTCCGGAGCCTGGGGTTCCTCGTCTATAAAATAGAGATCATAATTATAGTACTCATTTTCCTTACGCGGTGGTGTGACTTGAAAGGGATAGCTCACTTAAGGCACTTGGCGGAGGGCCTGGGCTGCGGGCACTCAGCGCCTCGCCCTCGCGGCTGGGATGGGGAGTGGGCTTCTGCTCGGGCCCTTCCCCCCTCCTTTCTGCACCGGTTGTCCTCGCCCCACGGTGCTCAGCCGTCTGCTGAGCTCTTCCCCTGCCCTGTGCCACCAGCTCCCAGGGGAGGGTCTGCCTTAGCAGTTTCAGTCTCACTGTGAACTATGCAACTGTATGACCTCTCCTAGGACAGCGTCTGGAACTTTTCTCTTACTGTGACCCACAGGCAAAAAATACATCTTACATTGTGACCCCAAGACAACACATACCTATATATATATAGGTAGATAGAACAGAAACAAGTTTCAAGAAACAATACTTATCCAAATCAAGTCTGATGTATTCTGCTATGCTCTGTCCTTTCCCCTTCTCTCTTCTACATCTGTAACTGTATCTAGCTATGTAGTTTTGAAGTTTTGCCAGAGGTTAGGACACACTAAACTGATTTCATGACCCAACAGTGGGATGAGACCTTCAGTGTGAAAAATAGAGGCTAGTTAATTCTCATCTCTCATTACAGAGTAAAAAGCTTCGTTCCCTATTAAAGGGATTTTTATCAGGGAGCTGGTGGGAGAGAGAATTTTTAAAAGATGAAGGCATATATATATATATAGTTGTGTCTGAGGCTTAAAGATAAAAATAAGTCTGAATCTCTGTCCATCATGAGGGTGAGTTTGTGCCCAAGTTTTTATTTTGTTTTGTTTTTTAATTTTTTTTTTTTACAGAGAGAGAGAGTCAGAGAGAAAGATAGATAGGGACAGACAGACAGGAAAGAAGAGATGAGAAGCATCAATCATCAGTTTTTCATTGTGACATCTTAGTTGTTCATTGATTGCTTTCTCATATGTGCCTTGACCGTGGGCCTTCAGCAGACCGAGTAACACCTTGTACAAGCCAGCGACCTTGGGTCCAAGCTGGTGAGCTTTGCTCAAAGCAGATGAGCCTGCATTCAAGCTGGCGACCTCTGGGTCTTGAACCTGGGTCCTCTGCATCCCAGTCCGACGCTCTATCCACTGCGCCACCGCCTGGTCAGGCTGTGCCCAAGTTTTGAGGGGGCTTCAGAATCAAGTTTCAGAAAACAGATCACCTACCTTCTGCTCTGTTGGGCGGATAAAGTGTATTATGCTCACTTTGTTAAAGATAACACAAGGAGGCCGTCACCCAGGTGATATTAATGTGTGTTGAAAATCCTTGTAGCCTGGGGCTTGGTTTTGGGATTAAGCCTTTCCCACCCTTTTTGATGTGGGGTGGTACAATCCAATCATGCCTCAGAGAAGTGACTTTGTATTAGGGACTTCCCTACTTTGTATATTGGATTAGAGGTTGTGAAGCTACAATATAAAATGAGGGCGGAACGAGAGTTGACTCTTGGTTCCTGAGATTAGAAGAGAGAGCAGAGGAGAGCAGAGAAAGGCCACGTGGAGGAGGCCAAGAGAAGCAGCCAAGATGGCGGAGTGCTGAGTGAGATGCCAGTTTGTGTAGAGTTTGTATCTGGGATAAGGAAGGAGATGGGGAACAGAGGTGAATAAGTCTGGTGAGCTAGAAACCTTTGATTCTAGGAAACTCAGATAAGTCAGTAGCTTTGTGAGCACTGAATGTGACTGGGTTTTGGAGCCCAGTGTGTATTTTTACTTGCCCGCCGGGTGCAAAGCTAGAATTAAAGACTATGGCCCACCAGTTTTTGGCTCCGCTGTTTCTTTGCCGACTGTCCGAATCCAATGCGAACCTGCATGGACCAGAAGGCTGCTGTGATAGTGGCCCTGGCCCTGGCTCCTGGCTTTACATGCTCCTATATCAACCTGCAACCTAACTTTTCCTTAGCTGGGATTCCAGCAAATCTTCCAAATGCCACTGTGCCTAGGTGCCAGGGGAGGGCAAGATTTATGTAGACTCAGCTGGGCAGGAAATACTCTAAGCTGGAATTGTACTTACGGGTTTTTTCCATCACAAAATCAGGGCATGTGGCCTCACAAGTACCTACGAGGACAATAGGGTAAAATATTTTAAACTGGAATTGTCCTGGAAAGCCCCTGATGTGGGATCACAGGTTACCATGAGAAGTGGAGAGTCTGACGCCGAAAGAGTCAGAAGGAGGGAGAAGTCCTCTTTCCCATGGACCCAGGTCTTGTCTTCTGATTTGAGGAAAGGAGCTTTGGGTTTCCAGAACCTTCTGGAATACCAAAAACTTCTCCTAATACCCTTGAGGGTGTTTGTTAAATACATTAGTGGGTTTGTAGGAGGGCTGGTTCCTTATTGATAAGAGAAGTAGAGAGAGTAAGGAGACATGGGAGGCTTCCAAGGTATTTCATAATTTTGCTTACAGCTGCTCTGGCTCCCAACTTCTTCTTCACCCCACCTTGCTCCAACCGCCCTTCCCCACCATGTCCCCACAGCACCCTCGGCCAACTCTGCTGTTAGCAACCTGACATTGGCCCGAGTGGCTGTTGTTACTGAAGAATGCAGGGGGCTGGACTAAGCTGGGCTGAACTTTCACACTTGGCTCTCTCCTCTGTGGGTCAGCACCCTGGAGGAGTGTGATGTACAATAGTTTCCTTGTCATCTGAGGGGTCGAGTGCTGGGGTTCCTCTCTTCCGTACTGCAACCTGGGTTCCTGACAGTAGGATGGTAGTCCTGTAGAAGGGTCTGAGGACATCCTCCTCAAGTGTCCTCTAGCTCATAATGTCTTCTTCTCCTAGCCCTAGTTATATACACCGCCTACGCCTACACTTCTCAGTAGGACACACAGCCGATGGGAATGCTCATCTCCAGGCCTAAGCCTTCTGTGAGTCCTCAGAAAGGAGGTTGATGCCAACATACATGTGTACTCATGGGTTCGCTTTGGGCTCTAAGGGAGGAAGCCAAGTGAGACAGAGTAAAACATCCTCTGACAACTTCCTCCTTCAGATTTCAAGGAGAGAAGACGGAGGGTCCATGGGATCACCTCTCCAGACCTGCTGCTATTAAACAAGCCCTGCTCAGCTCAGCCCACAGGGCCAGTGTTCAGCAGACCCCAACCTCAATGCCAGAACCATCTTCCCAGTCACATCATTCTGTGCTCTGACCTCACCCTTCCTTGGCCCTAACCCTTCTGGAAATAGTGCTTTCGATTACAACCCCCGAATGCTGTTGCTTTGTGCCATCTTCCTCCTCCTTTGCCTACTTGTTTCCTATGCCTATGTTTCTGGGAGTCTAATTGTGATTAAATTATAGGGTAATACTAATAGGGTGAGAACCCAGCTAATGGCTCCCAGTTCCACTAGGCAGCAATTGTAGTAATCACTGAGCTAAAGGCTCCCATGCATTAGAGGGAGCTTGCTGGGGTTTCCTGGCCTTGAAAGCTGGGGCTTCCTCCACACCCCTGTCTGAACAGTTCACAGGGCACACTAAACACTAGAGGCAAGAAAAGGTGAAAACACGTTATTGAAAAAGTAAGGGGCAAAGCAAGAAAACTCAGGGGTAAGAATTTGAACCAAAGCAAAAGTAGAAGCAAAGAGAACTGAGTTCACTATTTCAAAAAATAGCCTGGAAAATGAAATGAAAGAATTACATAATGTATCAAAGGGGCTTTCACTTGGTTTTTCTGGGATGAGATGAAGTTGGGGTAGTACTAGTCCTTCACTCACTTTCTCCAGATTGGCCTGAAAAGAGCCCATGTAAAATCAGCCCGGGCCCGATAACTCGGCTGGTTGGAGCATCGTCTGGAAGCGCAGAGGTTCCTGGTTCAATCCCTGGTCAGGGCACATACAGGAACAGGTTGATGTTCCTCTCTCTCTCTCTCTCTCTCTCTCTCTCTCTCCCCCCTTTGCTCTCTCTGAAGTCACTTAGAAAAAAAAAAGTTTTTAAAGTAAATAAATAAACATCAGGCTCTGCTGACAGAGAAACTCCACACCACAAACATTCCAAACAGACACAGGCCAGCGGCACCACAATTGCATCCAATAAACTGTGCTCATATTGGGGTAAAAGAAAAACAACATGACATAGGCCCAGGCTTCAAGATCCACACAGTTCAAGATGGGAGACTAAAATAAAGTCTAACTGTAAGTACTGATTCCTGACACTCATGGTCCACCTCTCAATTTAGAGACGTAAGGAACACAGGTATTGTTACCATTCTACAGATGTGGAAAGAAAGTCTCAGAGAGGTTACTTGCTCAAGGTCACACATGGCTCAAGTTCCTAAATTCCTTTGGCTCTTGCCTCTTCCTGCAGGGAGTCCCAACAATGTCTCTGTCTGCTTCTTTTTTTTTTTTTTGTAAGAAGAAGGAAGATATTGAGGCAGACTCCTGCATGCACCCTGACCAGGATCCACATAGCAACTACTTCTGGGGCCAATGCTCTAGTACAGAACTATTTTTAGCACCAGAGGCTGATACACTCCAATGGAGCTATCCTCAGCTCCTGGGACCATGCTCAAACCAATCAAGCCACTGGCTGTGGGAGGGGAAGAGGGAGAGAAGGAGGAGAGAGAAGACGAGAGAAGTAGATGGTCACTGCTCCTGTGTGCCCTGATTCGATTCCCAAATCAAACCTGGGATGTCCATATGCTGGGCCAACACTCTACCCACTGAGCCACCAGCCACAGCCTTTGTCTGCTCTTGAAGAAGTCTGCCCCTGCCACTGCTCCACCACCTCACACCACACTGTGGAGGTGCTTGAAAGCAGGAAGGGACAGCAACTGCCCTCTGGAATCAGAGTGACACACAGGGAAGTCCCAAGGCCTAACAGAATTTCACTGAAACACTGCTTTTCTCTTTTTAAAATTAGAGCCCCCTCCCACTAGGATCCAGAATTGGATCTATAAGATGTGGGGCCTTGGAAATAAATCCAGTATCTTGTGTTTAAAAAATAGAAGTAAATGTCATATAAATGTTCAGGATTTAAACAGGAGCATTTTAGCTCATGAGATGTCCTAAAGCAAAGGAAATCAAATGCTAAAATATATAGAAGTTCCAGCTGAATCACAATACTAAATGTCAAAGCGAAGTGCTAGACCAGGATTTGCAAAGTAAGTGGCAAAGACTGTTTAAGGTACAGAAGAGATAAAGGTGCGGTTTCAGATGAGAATTCTTTGGAGAACTCTGCGCTAGGAGTTCCCCGCCAGCCCTGCCTAAGAGGCATCAAGCCTGAGAAACCAAAATGGCAAGAGGCGTGGCAGAGTGGAGGGTCCCACGTAGGAGGTCTCTATACTCGGAGTTGCTAGGGCAGAGGGGAGAGCCATGAGTGAGAGGTTTGCCCTGCAACAGTCAAAGACCCTGTCCAAGAGGGCCTCCAAGAGGGGCAAAAAGATCCCAGCCTAGAGAAGCTGGAGGTATGGAGGAAGACGTGAGTGGTGAGCGAGACGACAGCGTATCACCTGCTCTGAGAGAACTGCAGGTGAGGTCCCCAGCAAAGGAAGTATTGTGTACTATTTGTGTCCCCCAAAATTTATATGTTGAAATCCTACCCCCCAAAGAGATGGTATTAGCAGATGGATGGGCGTCTCTGGGAGGCAATTAGGTCATGAGGGTGGGGCCCTCATGAATGGGGTTAGTGTCCTCATGAGAAGAGGCCAGAGAGCATGCTGGCTGTCTTTCTGCTATGGAGATACAGTGAGACTGTTCGGCAGTCTGCAACCCAGAAGAGGGCTCTCCACCCGCCCACGGGTCCTGGCACCCTGACCTCAGGACCGTGAGAAATAAGTTCCTGCTGATTATAAGTCACCCAGTCTGTGTTACTTTGTTACAGCAGCCTGAACTGATTAGGACGGGGTGAAGGGTGAGAGATAAAGTACCCAGGAGAGCGTCAGCTTTAAACACCTGCCAAGTCCAGAGAACACCAATGCCAGCTCCCCCAGCCTGGACCATTTCAGTGGAAACGTCCTGCTTCTTCCCACTCCCACACCAGAAGCAACAGGAACCACCCGTTAAAAAGATGGGAGGGCAGGGATAGAGAGGTTGCCGGCTCTAAGTGTTCAGCCTGAGCTGAAGGAGGGGAAAAGCCTTCATTTTACATCACATTTGGAATTTTAACAGCAACAAACCTTTTACTCACTGAATTGTGTCTGTATTCAGATTTGGGATGAATAAAGACCAAGAAAGACCAAGGAAATCTTGAGGCCTGCCTGAATTTCTACGCAAGTGCAGCAGACACACCAACCCACTGAATTTAAAGGGTTAATGAGAGAGAAAACTTGTGTTTTTTTTTTTTAATTGATTGATTTTAGGGAGAGGAAGGGAAGGAGAGAGAAACAAACAGGAAATCAGTCCGTTCCTGTCTGTGCCCTGACTGGGGATTGAACTGTCAACCTCTGTACTTCCAAACAATGCTCTCTCTAACCAACCAAGCTATCTGGCCAGGGAAAAACTTAGGTTTCTTTGTAATTGTATCCCATGAGTTGTGCTATTTAATGTAACAGTTGCTCAAAAAATGGACCGACTTGCTAAACTGCTTCTTGAGAAAACTAAAAATAGTCATGCCATCATAAATAGACCCCAACCCTCAGACTGGCGTTAGGGTTTGGGGATCTCCCGGGATGCGCTTGAGGGAAGCCTCCAATCGGGAGCAGGCCTGCCTCTACGGGGCGGAGCCCTGGTCACAGCCTGCCGCTGCTCGGGCACCACCTGCCTGTTCTGAGGACGCCCTGAGTCCAGGACTCTGCCAGCTCTCCTTGGACAGGAGATGGAGAAGTATGCAGCTGAGTCTTGGTGCGGAGGGACCGCGGGCCCGAATTCTCCATTTGTCCAGATGGCAGGAACTGCACTCTGGGCTGGAAGGAAGGGGTGTGGAGCAGTTGGTGCCACTTGCTTCTTGGGTCACAGTGTACTATCAAAGGCCTCTTTGTACACGAGTGCCTGGGGTAAAGTGGACTCACTTCAGCTGAGGCACACAGGTGGGCAAAGGAAAATGGAAGTTATGGAGGTTTAGTCATTCCTCTGGAAGGCAGCCCAACCTGTTGATCAGACATGTCCCAATAAGCCTAAATCCTAACTGAGCATCACGCTGAGACCTCTCAACTCTCAGCACCCCCCACCTCTACCCCTGCCCCGCCCCCCCCCCCCCCCCCACGCAGCATTAGGAGGTAAATATAAAACAGGACTTCCCAGCACATCCCTTACTGGCCTCTCCGCCTTAAAATATTCATTCTGCAAAGCAGCCTGCACAACACTACCAGGCTAACCTCCCTTGGTTTTCAGCACGCATCTCCTGGATTCCCTGTTGCTACCTTCGAGCTCTATCCAAACTCCTGCGGTGCCTTTCTTCCCACACCCCCTTTTCAGTTCAGTAGCTTCACGGCTCTGCCCGGGGACTCGGATGAGGCTTTGCACTTGCCTCTTCACCAGTGCGTAGGCTTCCCCCAGCCTCAGCGGGGGGGGGGAGGGGGGGGGCGGCGAACTGCTAACATCCGCCTGGAACTGAGGCCTGGCCACTCTTCAGACCCGTGACCTTCACTTGCAGTGAGCAAGCTGCCTCACTCTGTAGGTCTCTTTTCTTCTGTTATAACATTATTAGAATGAATGATTCTGAATTTTTTTTCTAGTTCTAAGTTCAGTGATTCTCCCATTCAGCCTGCTTTAAAGCAAGCCTGTCTCTCAGGTAATAACCCAGGCCAAGTGACCGAAATTATTATTATTTTTAATTTTATTTATTGATTTTACAGAGGGGAGGGGAGTAAGAAGTATCAACTTACAGTTGCTTCACTTTAGTTGTTCATTGATTGTGTATGTGCTTCTTGTATGTGCCTTGACCACGCAAGCCCAGGGTTTAGAACCGGCGACCTCAGCATTCCAGGTTGCTGTTTTATCCATTGCGCCACCACAGGCCAGGCAAGTGACCTAAATTTGATGACATAGCTCTAGATAGAGATGGATTTGCTTGGCCTTTACGAGCATTTCTACCAGCAAAAACAAAAACAAAACAAAAATTATCTTTTTTCTTACTATCTTCTGAATCTCAGAATTTGTGTTTTTATGGCAACAACTTGACCTGATTCTGTGCTTCAAATGGTTCAATTGTTTTAAAGGTGCTGCTGTCCAAGCTTTTACTGGATACAAAAGGCTCTGGGTTCATTTGAGGCCACAGGAAGAAGTTTATAGAGGAGACTGAGGGCAAAGGGGTAGTTGCAATGATATTTTCAAAACCCAAACCAGACTGAAATTTCATCACTCAGGAAAGGCTGGAGACTCTTGCATTCCAAGAGCCAGCCAAGAGATGTTAGGATTACCTGCTTATTTGCTACTGGGTGACAGTTTTGGTCGCATTCTGGAATGAAGGGTCACAGTGCCTATCCCCCCTCCCAGTCATAAGCCCACTTGAGAACCCCATTCAGATGAACACAGGCTCATAGGCGTGGACATTTATCCTCAGAAATGCAAACATTTGCATTAAGGGCTGGGCATCTTTGGGTACAAAGCCTAAATAGCTGTTTTACTAACTAGTTGGTTTTGAGCTAGACTCGAAACCTCTCTGTGCCTCAGTTTATTATTTATAAAATGGGAAGTAACAACAATAGGGTTGTTTGGAAGCACAAGATGTTCTCACTTGTGATAAAATCCAATGTATCTTTTTTTCTTTTTCTTTATTTATTGATTTGAGAGAGAGGCGAGAGGTGGGGGAGAGGAGTGGGAAGCATCAACTTGTAGTTGCTTCCTATATGTACCTCGACCAGGCAAGCCCAGGGTTTCGAACCGGCGACCTCAGCGTTCCAGGTCGATGCTTTATCCACTTCACCACCACAGGTCAGGCTCTTTTTTTCTTTTGCCACTTGTGCTTTTAGTGTCACATCTAAGAAACCATTGCCTAATCCAAGGTCATGAAGATAATTATTTGCCTCTCTGGGTGTCCCGTTGATGTGTAGCAATTTTGGATGAATTACAAACTAAAGAGATTTAACTAATAAATTACTATAATGTTACTTCATAAAATTTATTTTTCTTGCCTTTATTTCAGAAAAATCACTAGTTTTATTGTTGTAATCTATATTTTCCACATAATTTGCATTCTGTTGATGGTAGTGATCTAAAGCAGTGATGTTCAACCTTTTTCATCTGTAGCACATGCAAACTAATTACTAAAACACCACAACACACCAAAAAATATGTTTTTTCCCAAACCGACAAAAAAATAGGTATAATTTTGATTCATTCACACTGGACTACTGTTGTATTGGCTGTTGTCATTTTTTTATTTGACAATCTAAGGGAAAAGAGACCAATGCCCTTGATTAAATAGTCAGGTGTTGCATGTTTTTAAAATTTTGGGGGCGCACTGGTTGAAAATTACTGATCTAAAACAAGGGTCAACAAACTGTAGCCCACTGGACAAATTCAGCCTGCCACATATTTTTGTAAGTAAAACTTTCTTGTCACAAAATTACACGCATTCATTCACTTATTGTCTGTGGCAGCTTTCACACTAAACTGCAGTGTTGAGGAGCTAGCTGTGAAGGAGATCACAGGCCCTGATAAGCTTGAAATATTTATTATCTGGCTCTTTACAGAAAACAGTTGCCAACGCCAGATTTAAAAGACAAAAATTAAAATGTGATTTTATTCACTATATATACAGTTTAAATACATTTCATCAACATGTTACAGTAAATGTTGAAAATGTAAAATTGTATTTGTTCTCAAAAGTTTCTCCTAAAATTAATAATTATTGAGATAAAATTCAAATTATAATGAACAAATATCAACATTTTAAATTAACCCAAAGAAAATGGACATTTTAATTTAATTTATTGGAAATGTTAATTCTTAATTTTTTTTTTCTCCCGGAAGTTAGAAGCAGGGAGGCAGTCAGACAGACTCCAGCATGCGCCCAACCGGGATCCACTCAGCATGCCCACCAGGGGGCGATGCTCTGTCCATCTGGGGCGTTGCTCCATTACAGCCGGAGCCATTCCAGCACCTGAGGTGTAGGCCATGGAGCTGTCCTCAGCCCTCAGGCCAACTTTGCCCCAACAGAGCCTTGACTGTGGGAGGGGAAGAGAAAGAGAGAGGGAAAGGATAGGGGGGAAGGGTGGAGAAGCAGATGGGCGCATCTCCTGTGTGCCCTATCTGGGAATCGAACCCAGGACTTCCACACGTCGGGCCGACACTCTACCACTGAGCAAACCAGCCAGGGCTTAAGTCTAATATTTTTATAAAAATGTTTCCTTAATGCTATGAGTGGTCAGGAAAATTTGTAGGCTACTGTGATAGACAAGGGCAAACTGTCCTGGGCAGGTGTCATTTCTTTTTTTTTCTTTCTTTTTTTTTTTTTTTACAGAGACAGAGAGAGAGTCAGAGAGAGGGATAGATAGGGACAGAGAGCAATGAGAAGCATCAATCATTAGTTTTTCAATGCGACACCTTAGTTGTTCATTGATTGCTTTCTCATATATGCCTTGACCGTGGGGCTACAGCAGACTGAGTAACCCCTTGCTCGAGCCAGAGACCTTGGGTCCAAGTTGGTGAGCTTTGCTCAAACCAGATGAGCCCGCGCTCAAGCTGGCAACCTCGGGGTCTCGAACCTGGGTCCTTTGCATCCCAGTCAGGTACTCTATCCACTGCGCCACTACCTGGTCAGGCAGGTGTCATGTTTCTTTAACTTTGTATCCCTGATGTCTAGCCTAGGGCCTGGCATAGTCAGTGTTCAATAAATGTTCTGAATGAGAATGAATACATGAACAGATAAATTGGAGAATAAAAGGACATTAATTTAGATGTCCACATAATATAACTATTAAGTGGAACTGTCAGGATTCAAATTCAGAGCTGCTTAACTGCAAGTCTGTACTTGTCCAAGAACAATGCGCAGCTGCTCAGCACACTCAACAGGTTAGCAAGGGGAACCTGAGATGTTTGCCCAACTAGTTGGTTGTTACACACATACACACACACACACACACACACACACACACACACACACACACACACCCAAGCAACAGAGAAAAGCATGACATTAATTTTATCACTCTGGCAGCTTTTCCACAAGGGAAACATCCTTCAGAAACATAGAAAGGTAAAAGAGCTAGCCTATTTCCTCCAGTTACATACTGTATTTTGGTAACGCTAAAGGCTGTGCAGCCAGGGACACTGGCTTCTCAACTTTTTCAGAATAGGCTGTATCTCCCCCGGCAAAAACAACAACAACAACAAAAAAAAACCCAGGCAACTTCTCTGAGGCAAGAACTTCAACATTCTTTTCTACTAAGCTGTCATCTACACTATCAAGTTAGTCACAAGACAGACTAACTTGAGTTTCATTTCTTATCCCTTCCTCCAAAGAAGGGTAAAGTGGACCAACATTTGAACCTTAAATGTTGAAAATCCAAGGGCATAGGTGATCAGACTGTAAATAAGAACCACTGTTAATTATTAAGAACCTCATGTGCAGGGCTGTCTACTACCAATTAATTTCCATGTTATTTCACTCACTCTCCACAACTACCCTAAAAGTACTAGTATTATCCCCATTTTAAGGATGAAAAAACAGAGGCTTAAGCAGGTTAAAAGAGTTGTGCAAGATCACACAGCTAGAAAATGGTATAGGGGATTTATACCAAAACCCATCTTCCCATTGTACCAGATTTCCAGATTCCAGAATAAGTAATGTAGCTAGTGCCTCTGTTGCCACATGGCTGCCAATATGTAACAAACGAATAAACCTTAAATACTTTGTTAAGCCACTGAGATTTAGGGGGCTGTTTATTATTACAAACTTACCTAAGAAAGTTTGGATAGTATAGGTATTTTAACTAATACTGTTTGTAGTGGTGTAAATTTTGGAAATCACTTTAATAACTTGGTTAGGTGCAGACCATGCTTAATAAGAGCCTCGGTCCTGGCCGAGTAGCTCAGTTGGTTAGAGCATCGTCCCGATACACCAAGGTTGTGTGTTCAATCCTCAGTCAGGGCACCAATAGGAATCAACCAAAGAATGCATAAATAAGTGGGACAATATTTCTCTCTCTCTCTTTTTCCTCTCTCTAAAATCAATCAATCAATAAGAGTCTCTACTACTTTATGCCATCCCCAAACAAGTACTTAGTTTTATTTAAGGCAAAGCCTCAAAAATAATTGAAACACTGCAGGGAAAACTGTGAATCTGTTGGAGCATGGCTCTGGCAAATAGCTGAATATCAATTGTTGCATAAACATATAGAAAAATATTTTCTTAAGGTCAATTAGAATTTTAAGAGTACATTGTCAGATGAGAAATGTAACTAGAACTCTGGCCAATTGGCTCAGTGGATTGAGTGTCAGTCTGGTTAACCCAGTGTATGGATGTCTCACAGTCAATTCCCAGTCAGGGCACACAGGAGAAGCAACCATCTGTTTCTCTCTTCCTCCCTTCTATCCTTCTACCCCTCCCACAGCCAGTGGCTCAATTGGTCATTCAGCCTCAGGCGCTGAAGATAGCTCAGTTGATTGGAGTATTGGCCCCAGACGGTTGCTGGGTGGATCCTGGACGGGTCACATGTGGGAGTCTGTCTCTCTATCTCCCCTCTTCTCATTTTAAAAAGAAAAAGAAAAAAGAAATGTAACTAGAGTCCCAAATATTCTAATGCATACTTGCAAACTAAGAATTTATAAGAAACCCTATAATTGTGACTTGACAAAGCATTAACAGAAATGTCTATATTAAACACACACACACACACACACACACACACACACACACACACAAACTAGCCTAACCTGTGGGGGCGCAGTGGATAAAAAGACCTGGAATGCTGCCTGACCGGGTGGTGGCACAGTGGATAGAGCGTCGGACTGGGATGCATAGGACCCAGGTTCGAGACCCCGAGGTCGCCAGCTTGAGCGCAGGCTCATCTGGCTTGAGCAAAAAGCCCACCAGCTTGAACCCAAGGTCACTGGCTCCAGCAAGGGGTCACTCGGTCTGCTGAAGGCCCGCGGTCAAGGCACATACGAGAAAGCAATCAATGAACAACTAAGGTGTTGCAACGTGCAATGAAAAACTAATGATTGATGCTTCTCATCTCTCTCCGTTCCTGTCTGTCTGTCCCTGTCTATCCCTCTCTCTGACTCACTCTCTGTCTCTGTAAAAAATAAAAAAATTAAAAATAAAAAAAGACCTGGAATGCTGAGGTCACTGGTTGGAAACCCCAGGCTTGCCTGATCAAGGCACATATGAGAAGCAAATACTACAAAGTGATGCTTCCTGCTCCTTTCCCTCCTTTCTCTCTCTCCCTCTCTCCTCACTCTAAAATTAAAAAAAAAAAAAAAAATGCCCTGGTCGATGGCTCAGTAGAGCATTGTCCAGAAGCACAGAGGTTGCCATTTTGATCCCTGGTCAGGGCACATATAAAAAGAGATTGAGCCTGACTAGGTGGTGGCGCAGTGGATAGAGCGTCAGACTGGGATGCAGAAGACCCAGGTTCAAGACCCCGAGGTCACCAGCTTGAGCGCAGGCTCATCTCGTTTGAGCAAAAAGCTCACCAGCTTGGACCCAAGGTCACTGGCTCCAGCAAGGGGTTACTCGGTCTGCTGTAGCCCCCCAGTCAAGGCACATATGAGAAAGCAATCAATGGACAACTAAAGTGTCGCAATGCGCAATGAAAAACTAATGATTGATGCTTCTCATCTCTCTGTTCCTGTCTGTCTGTCCTGTCTATCCCTCTCTCTGGCTCACTCTCTGGCTCTGTAAAAAATAAATAAAATAAAAATTTTTTAAAAAGAGATTGATGTTCCTGTCTCTCCCTTCCTCTCTCTCTAAAATCAATTCAAAAAATAAAAACAAACAAACAAAAACCTGGATTTAGGTGAAGCTAGGAAAACACAGTTTAAGGTGAAGCATGTGTAAGCAACACACCACTTAAAAAAGTGTATTACTGCCTGACCTCTGGTGGCTCAGTGGATAAAACATTGACCTGGAACGCTGAGGTTGCTGGTTCAAATCACTGGGCTTGCCTGGTCAAGGCACATACAGGAAGCAACTACTATAAGTTGATGCTCCTGTTCTCTCTCTCTCCCCCCCCCCTTTAAAAAATTAATAAAATAAAAAAAAAATTTTAAAAAGTGTATTACGTATGTTTACAACTATTTACAATGTAAGACATGTAAATACCCATGACAAAAACACCTATGAGAGAGAACATGACAAAACTGAACTTTTTATTTAGCTTTATGCAAAAATGACAAAAGCAGGTTTTCCCTCTCAATCAGACTCACAAATTTTTTCTGTAAAGGACCAGATAGTGGGACTCTGTAACCAAGGGTCACTGAAGAAGCCACGCTGAGACTGAGCTGGAGGGAAGAGTCTGTTCCATGCCTTCTCTTTGCTTCTGCTGTCACCAGTAATCATTGGCATTTCTTGGTTTGCAGTAATGCAACCTCAATCTCTGTGGTCAAGTGGTGTTATTCTTTTCATCTTCTTATATGGACACCAGTGATATTTGATTAAGTTAACCGCCTACTCCCATATAGTCTCATCTTAACTATAGTAAGTCCCCAAGTTACAAATACTAAATCTTCAAGTTACAAACATCTGACTTATGTACAACTCATCCTTACGAATGGGGCGCCATAAGGGCTATGGGTAATCAACTGCAGTTGGACATCAGTGAAAATGGTATCGTAGAGTTACTCAACTCCCGTGGCAAAAACTAACCAATGAAGACCTTATGGAACTAGAGCAGCAGAAGGTAGCATTTAGGGAAGAAAAGAGACTTAGAAAATCCAGAATAAAAAAAAATTCCTACAAAAGAGCTGATTCTTTTCATTTCATTGAAGCAGGAATGGCAAAATTGGAGGAGCAAGATCCTGATACAGAAAGGTTCACCAAAGTTTTCTGTACAGTTACTGAAGGCCTAAGATGCTACAGAGCCTCTTATGATGAGAGAGAAAAGCTCTGTACAAACCTCCCTGGATGCCGACTTCACGAAACTGACTCCAGCAGCAGACTCAGACCCTGACTCTAACACCAGCCCCATCCTCTCCCAACAAGTCCATCGTCTTCTGCACCCTCCAAGATTGTTTAAGGTTGTTAAAAGTTTTATTTATGTGCATAGAAAGGTAAAAATAAATACTATGTTAAGATGAAGAGAAAAAAAAAGGACCAGACAGTAAATATAGAGTGGGGAAAAAATAGGTTTACAGCTGTGAGTATGCAAAAACAGTTTATTCTTGTATAATTATTGTTTTCCATATGAACAGCTGTAAACCTACTTTTGCCGACCCTGTATTAGGCTATGGGCCATGCAGTCTATGTTGCAACTACTCAACTCTGCAAGCAAATTTAGTAATTCTGAGAGTTTTAGCAAATCTGGACTTCTTCTAAAACAATAAAGGGGAAAAAATAATCACTCAAAATTTCAAATTAAAAAATTTTTATTGAAATTATTTCTAACATACAAGACAGCAGTATTAACATAAAACTACTACTAATGAAATGGCTAACATTTATATAGGACTCAGACTATAAGATTTAATTGCCAAAAAAAGGGTAGCATTTTTAGCAAATAAAACATATCTGCGATGAATTTAAAAAAATTTTTCCATTGACTTGAGAGAGAGAGACAGAGAGAGAAGGGAAAGCAGAGAGAAACAGAGAGAGAGGGGGGGGGAGAGAAGCATCAGCTCATTGTTCCACTTAGTTGTTCCATTTAGCTGTGCACTCACTGATTGCTTCTTGTTTATGCCCTGACTGGAGATTGAACTCAACCTCGCATGCTGGGATGACGATCTATCCATTGAGCAACCCAGCCAGGGCATACCTGCCAGATATTTAATATAATTCTTTAAAGAATCATTATTCATTCCAACTAGGAAATGTACAATATAAAATGGAGTTGTTATTTTTTTATTATTATTTACTTTTTTTTTTACAGAGACAGAGTCAGAGTGAGGGATAGACAGGGACAGACAGGAACGGAGAGATGAGAAGCATCAATCATTAGCTTTTCGTTGCGCACTGCGACACCTTAGTTGTTCATTGATTGTTTTCTCATATGTGCCTTGACCGTGGGCCTTCAGCAGACGGAATAACCCCTTGCTCGAGCCAGCAGCCTTGGGTCCAAGCTGGTGAGCTTTTTGCTCAAACCAGATGGGCCGGCGCTCAAACTGGCAACCTCGGGGTCTCGAACCTGGGTCTTCCGCATCCCAGTCTGACGCTCTATCCACTGAGCCACTACCTGGTCAGGCGAAAATGGAGTTTAACTTTTGAAGAAAAAGAACTGAGCAGGAAGGAAGGAGTGATAATTAGGAAAAGGAAGACATGGTAAAAATATCTCTCTCTGTAATATGGTAAAAATATATCTTTTTGTAATATATTCTCCTAAGAGGTGTTTTCTGACAAAATCCTATCCCATTGTCATCAATAATGGAATAAAGATGGGAAGAATTAGCCAAAAACGAAACAAGAAGAATCACAGAGAGGCCAATCCTAAAATAAGATTACCAAAAATATATTATTAGATGACATCTTCAGGCTTGAAAAGTGACCATCCTGATTATACCGTGAAATGAAACACAATCCTTGTACCCATCATATTTATCCACCGACAGCAACATGATGAAGTTTCCATAGAAACAACATTCTGCTCATCTAACATCCCACCTTGTTCAAAGAGCAGTCAGTAAATTGTCAATAATATTTGAACAGAGAATTTAGTGGTAATAAAAGGAGTTACAGCAGAAATCTTCTCTCAACATAAGTTTACTAGGAAAGGGGAGACAAATATAAATTATATTAAAAGACATATACAATTTCTCCCTTTTTCAGAGAACGTCAACAACTAAAACAAGTAAAATGATGGAGTTGAGAATTATGCAAGATTACTGTTCCTGGAGAAAATTCCTGCACACAGCACAAAAAATATTCCTCATTTTATAAGCATCTCTTTTTTTAAAAAATTATTGTTCTTTATTTATTTTTATTCATTCATTTTAGAGAGGAGAGAGAGAGTGTGTGTGTGTGTGTGAGAGAGAGAGAGAGAGGGAGAGAGAGAAAGGGGGGAGGAGCAGGAAGCATCAACTCCCATATGTGCCTTGACCAGATAAACGCAGGGTTTCGAACCTGCGGCCTCAGCATTCCAGGTCGATGCTTTATCCACTGCGCCACCACAGTTCAGGCCATAAGCGTCTCTTTACCTACTAAAAATAAGATATCCCCAGGGAAGATAGTAGGCATTGACACATGAATATTAAAAACAGTATTTGCAGGTTAAGGAAGCCATATTTCAGTGCAAATAATTCTAGAACATCCCCATCCCTAGTAATGCCTATAGAAGAATGGTTCTAGAGAGTGGTTTTGCTGATTGGGGGGTGGGGACACTTTTCCCAGCCATTTTTTTTTTTTTTTTTTCATTTTTCTGAAGCTGGAAACGGGGAGAGACAGTCAGACAGACTCCCGTATGCGCCCGACTGGGATCCACCCGGCACGCCCACCATGGGGCGACGCTCTGCCCACCAGGGGGGCGATAATCTGCCCATCCTGGGCGTCGCCATGTTGCGACCAGAGCCACTCTAGCGCCTGAGGCAGAGGCCACAGAGCCATCCCCAGCGCCCGGGCCATCTTTGCTCCAATGGAGCCTTGGCTGCGGGAGGGGAAGAGAGAGACAGAGAGGAAAGTGTGGCGGAGGGGTGGAGAAGCAAATGGGCGCTTCTCCTGTGTGCCCTGGCCGGGAATCGAACCCGGGTCCTCCGCATGCTAGGCCGACGCTCTACCGCTGAGCCAACCGGCCAGGGCCTTTCCTAGCCATTTTTAAAAAGTTTTATTGAGTTATAATTTACATACTATACAATTCACTAGCTGTAAGTGTACACAATTTAATGATTTTTAGTATTATTTACAAGACTTGTATAACTATTGTCACATGTATAAAGTTTTGGTGTTTTTTTTTTAATTCAGTGAGAGGAGGGGAGGCAGAGAGACAGACTCCTGCATGCATCACGACCAACTGGATCCACCCAGTAAGCCCACTAGGGGGTGATGCTCTGCCCACCTGGGTTGTTAACCGTTGCTCAGCAACCGAACCCTTAGCACCTAAGCTGGGGGCTATGGAGCCATCCTCAGGACAGGGGGCCAACTCACTCCAATTGAGCCATGGCTGCAGGAGAGGAAGAGAGAGAGAGAGGAGAGGGGGAAGGGTGGAGAAGCAGATGGGCACTTCTCCTGCGTGCCCTGACTGGGAATCAGAACTTGGACATCCATACGCCAGGCTGACACTCTACCACTGAGCCAATAGGCCAGGGACTAGAGTTTTAAGTGTCCAGCAAATCCCTGAAAAACTGTCTTCTAATTTCAACCCTAACAGTAATTAACTTTCTGAATTCCTTTCTTTTTTTCCCCCAAGTAATCATTTTTAGAGTATAGTGCTGACACTAGTATATACTCACTAAATTGCATCAAAAGCATTTTTAAAGTTTCTTTTTGAGAAAATAATTTTTCATAAATGTTAACAGTGTTGAAAATAAGCAGTTTCTGAGAATTCAACTGGCAAAATCCACACTTAATAAATTAACTAATTGTGGAACCCATCCATAAATCACCCGTGAATGTGTAACTGATGAGTTTAAAGCTTCTAAACCCCTATTAAGATGCAGATGTAATCTCAGGAGGCAAAACTACAAGTGGTTTTAATGCACTCAGCAGTAATGTAAGCAACTGTCTGAAACGCTGTTTAGACAGTTTGTGTGAAGATTAACCTAGAGAAAAAGAACTGCCAATCTTGACCCAGCGCTGTCCAGGAACAGTGACACAAAACCCAGGGAGTATGAATTTTCCGTCCTTGAAGAGGCAAACTGTTGTGGGGCAAGGATCATTTGTCAGGTCGCATCATGATCTGAATGAAATCTCTCTCAATAGGATTCATCTCATTTTGTTTTGATTCCTCATTTGCTAACCGCCTGATGTGCTTTCCAGACTTGCCAAAACAGTGATCTTGCATGTGCATTTTGAGCCTCCTGATTGTTAAAAGTGAAGCTGCGCCTGACCAGGTGGTGGCGCAGAGGATAGAGCATCGAACTGGGATGCTGAGGACCCAGGTTCGAGACCCCGAGGTCACCAGCTTGAACGCGGGCTCATCTGGTTTGAACAAAAGCTCACCAGCTTGGACCCAAGGTCGCTGGCTCCAGCAAGGGGTTACTCGGTCTGCTGAAGGCCCGTGGTCAAGGCACATATGAGAAAGCAATCAATGAACAACTAAGGTGTTGCAACGCGCAATGAAAAACTAATGATTGATGCTTCTCATCTCTCTCCGTTCCTGTCTGTCTGTCCCTGTCTATCCCTCTCTCTGACTCACTCTCTGTCTCTGTAAAAAAAAAAAAAAAAGTGAAGCTGCCCTACCACCCAAATGAACGAATGGTTTGGTTTATTTACTTTCCTGCGGACTAAAATATGTTATCAACTCTGGTACTCTGATAATAGTAAGATCACAACCTTAACTGTAATCATCACCAAGCCAATGCCATCTAGGGGGATCCTGATAAACAGCCTGCTACATCCTGACCTCATCATGGACCCCAGAACCTATCACTTGATCCTATGCAAACACAATGGAAGAGGCAACTAAAGATACAAGAATGTCTGATGCACTCTATATTAAAGTCTACTTTGTATTCCTTTGCACTGAATAAAATAAAAAATGATGGCATTAGTTCAAAAAGACAAGAATAAATCGAATGCTGGCCAGTTGGCTCAGTGGTAGAGTGTTGGCCCGACATGTGGATATCCTATGTTCAATTCCCAGTCAGGGCACACAGAAGCAGCAACCATCTGTTCTCCACCCCTCCCCTCTTTTTCTTCCCCTCCCACAGCCATGGCTTAATTGGTTTGAGCACATTGATCTGGGCATGGAGGACACCTCAGTGGAATCTCTACCCCAGGTGCTAAAAACAGCTTGGTTGCAAGCATAGCCCCAAGTGGGCAGAGCATCGGCCCCAGATGGGTCACCAGGTGGATGCTGGTCAGGGTGCATGTGGTTGTCTATCTCCCCTCCTTTCACCTGTAAAAGAAGAAAATAGGAAATAAAGAAAAAAAATCAAAGAAAATTCAGTTTTCTTATTTTCCTGGGATGAAAATTTCCTGAAATTAAACCCACCTGCATTTAAATCATTTGTTATCATTGACTTAACATTAATTAACAGAAGATGAACCTGATCTAAATTGATGAATAAAAGTTTGAACAGAAAGGAAATGTGCTCAGTAAATAATTATTGAACCAAAATAATCAATACCTTGCCTGAATTAAAAAATTATTCTCATCTTTTTACGCTACTAACTGAATACAGCAGTGCTAGAAACTGAAAAAATTTGTTTAAAAAGTGTCAATTTTGGTCAGCTTCTCATTTAAAAAATTATCTCATTCTTGGTTTTTAATTAAAACCTCAGTTTCAAAAAATATTATTGAAGGATAGTCCAAGAATAGACAATGCGTCCTTCCCTCTAAACCTTTCAGAGGTTCTCTTCCCTTTTGGAATCTACAGATATCTTTAAGAATCTAATTAAAACTTCAAATCCTCTGCAGAAAAAAGTACATTCACAATACACATAATATAGGAAACCATCACAGAGGGTCAGGGACTACCAAACATTTGTAAAATATATCCAATCAACTTTTAGAACTAAGAAATAATGCCCTTCTTTCCTAAACGGTTTACTTTTTTAATCTCAAAGGTGCTCTGGATTTTGAATATATTGTGTTCCCTTTACTGTGATTGCTGGGATTTTTTTTTTTTTTTTTTTAAGATTTTATTGGCCCTGGCCCGTTGGCTCAGCAGTAGAGCTTTGGCCCAGCGTGGGGAAGTCCTAGGTTTGATTCCTGGTCAGGGCACACAGGAGAAGTGACCATCTGCTTCTCCACCCCTCCCCCTCCCATTTCTGTCTCTCTCCCTCTTCCTCTCCCACAACTATGGCTCAAAATGGTTTGAGCGAGTTGGCCCCAGGCACTGGCCCCACTCCATGGCCTCCACCTCAGGTGCTAAAATAGCTCAGGTGCTGAGCAATGGAGCAGTGACCCCCGATGGGCAAAGCATGGCCCAGGTAGAGGGCTTGCTGGGTGGATCCCCGTCAGATGCATGTGGGAGTCTTTCACTTAATAAAAATTTTAAAAAAGAAAAGATTTTATTTACTGATTTTACAGAGAAGGGGGTGGGGAGACGAGAAGTAGTTGCTTCACTGGTTGCTTCTCATATGCACCTTGACCTGGCAAGCCCAAGGTTTCAAACCAGTAACCTCAGCATTCCAGGTCAGGGCTCTATCCACCGCGCAACCACAGGTCAGGCGACTTCTGGGATTTGATCAGTCAAATCTGCAGTCCATCTCTAGGAGCTCACCAGGCTCTTACTGCAGACATTTTGTGTACTAACTAACCTTATAGTCTTATAGACTTCATCTTAACCCTCCCTCCTTATTTTCCCATTCCCCCAGTCTTCTTCAGTTTTACTGTTTTATGGTTCCTCTGCAAACTGCCTCACATCCCTGGGGAGAAAGATTGTTGTAAAATACATTTATAATGTGAAGACCATCATCCTAAAGTCAGGGAGCAGATCTGTTTTAGCATATTAATGACTGCAGGGTTTCTTTAAAAACCCAACATTTTACATAAAAATTCTGATTTTAGATGTCTCTAGAAAAAAATGTAAAAAGTTTTTATCTCCCTGGGACAGTCCTGAACAGCAAATGTTATCTCCAATGGTTACAATTCTCACATATCCATTTTGCTCGTTCTAGATTGCCCGAAAGGCCCGGTGATGACTTAAAGAATAAAAATGGAACTTCAGGAGTCTATAAAGACACAGATACACACATCTTTTGTCATTCTTTGAGTTTGCTGAAATAACAGGCACAACTCACTCTGTAAACCTTTACCGGACCTCGCCTCTGTGCTGGGCCTTATGATAGGCGATTAAGACAGAAAGCCGAGGTCTGGGTCCTTCCTCGTGGCCAAGGGCCACCAGTGGCTGATCAGGGCACGAATCACCGCCAGTTAGCACAAGGAGTGGAGAACTGAGCATACAAAGTTAAATTCTGAATCGGTGGTGAGACGATATTTAGTGTAGCATATTTACTAGGTCTCTAAACTAGGTTCCCCTTAAACAGACACTCGTCTAAGCAGCCCACCGCAAGTTCGCAGAAGGGGCGGAAAGACTAAGTATCACCCCTGGTCACGATTGAATCAAAGGCAACTCGGTTCCTGCACTAGCTGCACTCTGCTAGGAAGCCCGTTTCCGGAACCACCACCACGTCCCTCCTCCTTTGACTCCGCCCCTGGGAGGCTTTCCCGCCAAAGGCCGTTAACACCGCAGAGCATGCCGGGACAGGTTCTAGGGTAGGTTTCACCCAATCCTTTCAAGGCGCCTAGTTGCTTTAAAAGGCTGTCCTGAGAAAACTATCTCTTAAGACTCGACAGAGATTAATAATCCCTTTAACGAGGACTCATGTTTTTTTAACTAAACAGCTGGTCATCCCATTAGGAAACCGCGCAAGTTGGGAACGCAGGGAACTTTTTTCCCTTCGCGCGGAGGGTGACGTCGCGCGTGCGTGAGCGTCCTTTCGCAGACCCCCCCCCGTTACGCTCTTGCGCGTGCGTACTGAAATCGAATAGCTCCTTCCTCCCGCTTCTCTTCTTCCCTCCCCCCATATCCGTGCGCCGAGCAGATAAAGGCGCCATTTTGGAGAGGCCGCGGGAGACGTGGTGTCGCTCCGGGTTCGCTCTTCCGTGCGCTAGGCTTGGTGGGAAGGCCCGTTCTCGCGTCCGCGCTTTTTGTCGTCGCCATGTCGGGAGGTGGTGTGATTCGTGGGCCGGCAGGGAACAACGATTGCCGCATCTACGTGGGTAACTTACCTCCAGACATCCGGACCAAGGACATTGAGGACGTATTCTACAAATACGGTGCTATCCGCGACATCGACCTCAAGAATCGCCGCGGAGGACCGCCCTTCGCCTTCGTGGAGTTCGAGGACCCGCGGTGAGGAGGGCCTGGGGCTTGCGGGGTGGAGGAAAACGACGGGAGTAGTTGGGGAAAGCTCCAAGGCCTTCATATTAGAACATGGGAAGGTGGGCTCTTGAGGGAGTAAGACGATGATCTCGCCCGTGCAGGAGTCGAGGAAAGAGCGGAGTCGGGTCGGCTCTCCCGATGGCCGGGCCCCCGTGGCCGTTTGCAGAGCCGAGCCGGCTCGGGGCGGGAAACTGGGGCGTGGAGGGCCGGTGGAGTGGTCGGCAGCCCGGCGTGCTTCTGAGTGGGGGAGGGGCCGCTCCTATTATGCGGCGCATGTGGGCTCCTGCGCGCCGGCTGCGCATGTGCGGGGCCGCCGGGGCCTTGTGCTTAGCCCTCTCGCTTTCTGTGGTTCTGCAGGGACGCGGAAGACGCGGTGTACGGTCGCGACGGCTACGATTACGATGGGTACCGTCTGCGGGTGGAGTTCCCCCGAAGCGGCCGTGGTACAGGCCGAGGCGGCGGCGGGGGTGGAGGTGGCGGAGCTCCCCGAGGCCGCTACGGTCCCCCATCCAGGCGATCTGAAAACAGAGTGGTTGTCTCCGGTGAGTTGACTTGTTCACTGGGGATGAACAAGACTATACTTGCAGAGATCATGTCTATAGTTCGTTGACTGTGGGTGGACGATAAGGGACAGCAACCGCTTAAGGTTTTCCTTGCGCGAGCAGTTTTTGAAAAACGCCAAGTTTTTATGCTAGCTTAATTTAGTTTCTTGGGTGAGTTCAGTAAATCCAAGGATATTGTCATGGATGTCTATGAAATGAGGTTGCTGTCCCTAGAACATGAAGACCCTTACTTTACAAATTATTTTGGACTTCGGATTCCAGAACTTGGTTCCTTACCTAGATTCTTAAACGTCATCTTTTTTTTTTTGAAGAGAGAGAGAGGGATAGATAGGGACAGACAGACAGGAACTGAGAGAGATGAGAAGCATCAATCATCAGTTTTTCGTTGCGACACTTTAGTTCATTGATTGCTTTCTCATATGTGCCTTGACCGTGGGCCTTCAGCAGTGACCCCTTGCTCAAGCCAAGGACCTTGGGTCCAAGCTGGTGGGCTTTGTTCAAAGCAGCTGAGCCCGCGCTCAAGCTAGCGATCTCAGGATCTCGAACCTGGGTCCTTCCACATCTCAGTCTGACGCTCCATCCACTGCGCCACCGCCCGGCGAACATCATCATTCATTTTAACGTAGTCTTTGTTCTAATGTCAACTTTGAGTTTAAAGTAGAATCGGGGGTAATTGGTATGCGACATCCACTTTTTCAGGACTGCCTCCAAGTGGAAGCTGGCAGGATTTGAAGGATCACATGCGTGAAGCAGGTGATGTATGTTATGCTGATGTTTACCGAGATGGCACTGGTGTCGTGGAGTTTGTACGGAAAGAAGATATGACCTATGCAGTTCGAAAACTGGATAACACTAAGTTTAGATCTCATGAGGTAGGTTATACACTTATTCTTTTCTTTGGCCAGAATTGGATACAGTGGTCTTAACAGTGGAATTTGCAGGTAAGATTCAGGCAAGGGTGTCCAAGTAAAATGCCAGATTTCTGGTTTTTAGCTACGTTGTACTCATTCAGCATGCCTGAAGACAGGTAAAAGCTTAGATCTTTCAATCGAAAGTTCTGTCTATTCAATAGGGAGAAACTGCCTACATCCGGGTTAAAGTTGATGGGCCCAGAAGTCCAAGTTATGGAAGATCTCGATCTCGAAGCCGTAGTCGTAGCAGAAGCCGTAGCAGAAGCAACAGCAGGAGTCGCAGTTACTCCCCAAGGAGAAGCAGAGGATCACCACGCTATTCTCCCCGTCATAGCAGATCTCGCTCTCGTACATAAGATGATTGGTGACACTTTTTGTAGAACCCATGTTGTATACAGTTTTCCTTTACTCAGTACAATCTTTTCATTTTTTAATTCAAACTGTTTTTGTTCAGAATGGGCTAAAGTGTTGAATTGCATTCTTGTGTAATATCCTCTTGCTCCTAACATCTACATTCCCCTCATGTCTGGTAAATTGTATTTTAAGTGCTGTCCTAGACAGGATTGTTGAAATTTAGTTAACTCTCCATGCTCTTCAGACTGTGATATTGTGTAAATGTCTTCTGCTCTGGTTTGTGTGAACTGGGATGTTGGGGGTGTTTGTGGTTATCTTACCTGGGGAAGTTCTTATGTTTATCTTGCTTTTCATGTGTCTTTCTGTAGACATATCTGAAGAGATGGATTAAGAATGCTTTGGATTAAGGATTGTGGAGCACATTTCAATCATTTTAGGATTGTCAAAAGGAGGATTGAGGAGGATCAGATCAATAATGGAGGCAATGGTATGACTCCAAGTGCTATTGTCACAGATGAAATTGGCAGTATTGACCTTATACTAAAAGGCAGGGGTTAAAAATGACTATATGCATCTACCTGAAAACACTTGCAAACATCTTAAGCAGTTATTTTTAGCTATAATTGCTTTGTTCTTTAAACCCTGGCAATTGTGGCAAAATTACAGTGCCCATTTTGTAACAGTGAATTTGCCCCCTACCCCCCTTTTTTGTTTTAATAGGGACTAATGTGGGAAGAACTGGCTAATTTGTCAGAGTGCTTAGTTACAACTGTTAATGTGTGACCTGCTGTTGGTGTACATGTGGGTACAGGGTGTCTTTCATTCCAACCAGATAGAGTATAATATCAATACTGCTAAAGCTGCATGTCCTCTGTGTGACTGATAGAGCGTTGCTATTTCATTTTATTTTAAGACAAAATGAAAGCAAATTATAGAATTCCAACGTATTGGTATAGATAATCTAGTTGGGAATACTTCTAAGTCTCACCTTCCCCTTTAAACTAATATTCATAATTGATTCATGTTTAAAACACTTTGATTTACAAATTAAATTGCAGATGGGAGCGTTAGATTTAGTTTAGACTTAGGTGGGTAGCAGTGCCAGTAAACTTCAACTACATAACTTTTTGCAACCACAAAACCTGTAATGCGCTGTACAGTAACAAGTGTTGGCATTATCAGTTGAACTGTAAATGTAAAATGCTTCTTCCAATTAGTCTCTATGATGATTAAGTTTCTAAAATTTATCTGAACACCATTCAGAAACTTGTTTTGGGGAATTTGATAGTTATTGATGTACATCTGTTAAACTGATGACAGACATAACTGATCATTCCCCAGAAACCTTTTTTGATTACAGTATCTAACATTTTGCCTCCTCTTTTTTGGTTTTGCTGGTTATAAAGGTTTGGATTGGAGAGGGCTCACTGGATCCCAATCCTTGGAGCTGGATCATTGGATTCAAATCATAATGTGGATAGGATAGGGAGGATGAATTACAAGGATTCATGGAGCGGGATCAGATTACCAGGAACATAGGAGTGGATTCCTGCCCCAACCAAACCGCATTCGTGTGGATTTTTCTTTTTATTCAACTTAATTGGCTATTCCAAAGATTTTTCTTTTTCCTATTTTTGACGATTGGAGCCCTTAAGATGCACGAAGGAATTGTGTTTTGCATTTTTTGGTAAAAGGAGCAAAGCGAGGACCTGGAGATATACGCTGGAGCAATCTCCTTGGAAGGATTCAGCACGAGTAGATGGTAAACATTTAAAGGGGAAAGGGGGGTTTGTTTAAAATAGTAAATCAGTAAGTCATTTCTAAATTTAAAGAAAACAATTGGAGTTGAAGAATAAGTAGGTTTCCAATTGGCTGTTGCCGTTTTTCTTTGAAATAATAAACATTTTTTAAAAAACTATGCATGGTTGTCCTTTTTCCTCTTGTAAGAGTTTTAACTGAGTGATTATCAATTAATACTTTAAATTGATAAGATTCTACGCTTGCATTTATGTGTTAGTAAATGAAAGGTTCTTGAAAGGTACTCTAATGGTATTAACCAGTTATTGTTATTTCTTGTAAAAGGATTTAGAGGAAGATAAGAAAAGGGTGAGAAAGGCAATTGTATATGTAATGTGGTAAATGAGTGGTGAGCTATAGTCTCAGAAAAGTTTGTCATACTTTAATTTTTTAAAGTTATTAAAATGTATAGCTGCTGCATATTTTTGGTGATCATCTAGATAACAGGCTTTTATGCAAACTGAGTGACAAATGTTAGCTTGGAGATAGCATTTGAGATTCAATGGTAAGTATTAATTAAATGTTTAAATTGGGCACAGACCAGAATTCTCAACACAATTTACATTTTCTTTTTGAAATGTAAATAGTATACTAGAAGAATAACAGCTTATTGGAGTGAATTGTTGCTAATAAAAAGCCTGGCTTTCTGTCAAATTTTGTCTTGTAAACCCTTCTTTAGTATAACGTCATTATTCTGTTTATAAAACATACCAAAGTGTAGTGATTATATCTCATAGTCTGCTTTTTGTATCTTTTTACTTGATACTACTACCTTGGTTTTAAATTTTCAATTTGCTTGAGTTGTAGGGGATTTTTGCCTAAAATCCCTAACCAGTGGATTTCCTGATAGTCGCAACCATCAAATCACCGTCTGCATCCAACTACGTCTTAACACTTCCCTTGGGTGCTAATGATATTTGGAAGCTGAATTTAAGACAGCTATTCAGGTGACAGTTTCAAACCCCTGAAAAACTAAAATCAGTCTTGGTAGTAGAGGAAATGGGTTCAAAATTTGCATAAGGTAACCTGAATAATAACTATATGTTAGTGAACCTTGTGGAATGTCAGGAAGAAAAGGGATAGTGGCCCTGGCCATTTGGCTCAGCGGTAGAGCGTCGGCCTGGCGTGCGGGGGATCTGGGTTGATTCCCGGCCAGGGCACATAGGAGAAGCGCCCATTTGCTTCTCCACCCCCCCTCCTTCCTCTCTGTCTCTTCCCCTCCCGCAGCCAAGGCTCCATTGGAGCAAAGATGGCCCAGGTGCTGGGGATGGCTCCTTGGCCTCTGCCCCAGGCGCTAGAGTGGCTCTGGTTGCTGCAGAGTATCTCCCCTGGTGGGCGTGCCGGGTGGATCCCGGTCGGGCGCATGAGGGAGTCTGTCTCCCCATTTCCAGCTTCAGAAAAATACCAAAAAAAAGGAAAAGGGATAATGAATTCAAAGTTAAGGTTCCACTTTAGTAACTAGGTAGATTTGTAAAGTAATTTTATGTAACTCCAAAATAGGTTCAACAAGCAGATTTATTAAAACTTAAGTTTTCTATTCAGGTATTAACCAGACCTGACCCTGCTTAGTTTGAGAACAGGTGTTTTCAATGTGGTGTGGCCATAGGAAAGTTCTTTTACATGTGTGGAATGTTTTTAAGACCTGTATTTAAGTGACATTTAATTTTGGAATGGTGAGTAGATTTAAGTAAGCCTGGGTTCATTTGTGTTCACTGAACGGTTTGGTAACCAAAATGAAAATTGCTTTCACTCAAGGATGAGTACATTTAAGCTAAGTTGAAAGACATGCTCTACTAAAAGTTTTAGTAATTTCAACCCCAGATTGAAATGAGATAAAACAGTTTTTTTCTGGTGTATCAGCTGGTGAAGATTAGGGAGGACTTAATGTGTATTAGTCAAGGGTAGAGGGGCACAGGCATTGCAGTTAAAACCAAGACAGCTAAAGCTGGGAGGCGATGCAGACTTTTCAGTCTAAGGAGTTGGCCCATAAGTCTCTACCCATCTTGGCAATTGTTAAAGCCACACTTTTGGAACTAAAGAGTCTGGCTTGAATTTTCCCCTTTTCTCCCGATTTTTCTCCCCATAGAATATAGTAGGGAGCCTATACTTTCTAACCAGGGTAAAACGTACGTCTAAGAAGCAGCACCTATTTTTCATAACATCAGATTGAATAACCCATCTTTGCTGTTCAGCCCACACCCTGGAAAGCAAAAGGTAAGAAACCCATTTTCTGATTCCTATTGTTTGGGATCTGAATTTTATTTTAAAAATTTGTCTCATTTTTCAATGTTTGAAATATGAACAGATTTCCCTTGTTTAAAATGTTTTCCTAAGTTTTATACTTGAAAAGTTTCGAGTGCATACGTCCACTCGTGCTTAAGTGGAATATGATTCTAGAATTCCAACTTTGTTTTGTCTTTCAAACATCTTGCTCATTAGGGTTGGTATTTTTCCATTGTCTGAAGATGAATTTTTATGTGCCTCTTTGCTTTGTATATGGAGTTGTAATGAAATTACACATGAAATAACATTATATATATATATATATATTTACCAGAAATAGTATTAAAAGGAGAGAAACTATTAGGTTCTATTATAACCGTCTTTGGTTTAACTTAATTCTATTATGGTGTGAAGAGTGCAAAGGGTGCACAATATTACCCAAAAACCATTGAAAAACGATTTTGTTGAACTAGTTGAATGTAAAACTTGACAAGAATTGATGCAGAAATACTGATATGTTACATATAGTTGCCACAGGCTTTGCTGAGGATGTTATATTTTATATATATAGGGTCTATATTACCATACCTTTGTAAAGTATAAACAGCTCTGAATTTCAGATAACATCTTGGCTTGTAGAACTGTAATAGGATACGTAGGGCTAGAGTTTGTGTAACTTTGTGAGTGAAAACCTGTTGCTATTCATCCTTTATTGAGATGTAAGTTCCCCATCTTTTTAGGCTGAAGTAGCCTCAAGAAAGAAAAGATATGACTCAGATTTCTTTATACGTACCCTGTTGCTAGAGTGGACTCAAAACATTTGCACATTGCTGAAGCAAATATTTTGCCATCCTAAAGTATACGGTGGAATGCATTGTAGGGTAGTTTGGTAGTTTTTTGGTTTTTTCTGTACTTTCTTTACAGGAACATTGGTCATTCTGATCCTGTAAGAAGCTGAATTGACATGAAGTAAAAAGATAAGGAAATGTCTGTTCATTTTGTCTACAGAACAAAGTAATCCTGGCAAAAACTAGTTTTAAATATAGGCCAAAGTAGTTAAAATCAGCACTTGTTTCTGTGATTGAGAACTTTAGGGGTGCTTCTCCCTTACTTTGAAAGCTATACCTGATAACCCTGAAGGTGATTGTGATTTTGTAGTGAACAACGGAAGGATTTTGATTGTGGTTCTGTAATACACAGAAAATAAATTAGTCTTTGTCATATAAAAGAACTTAGGCAGAAATAATGTACCAGTTGATCAGGGAGGGAGACATCATTCATAACTTTGCTTAGGAGGTTACCATTTAGGTATGTATGGAACAGACCAGTGAAACAATTCAGCATGTCCTGAGTGTTCTGTTATCTTAAAAAATACAAAGGAGTTAACCCCTCAACCACCACTAGGTTAGAAAGTGTCTTGAGTTCTGCCTCTATACAACTTAGAAGTGTCATCTATCAACTGTTAATAGAACTAACAATGTGAATATAGTGGAAATTGAAACAACAAAATAAATTTTTAGGGATGCCAAATGTCTTAAAATGACTTTTAAAACTCGCTTTACTGTGAGTAAAGGCTAGAGGGAGTCACTTAGCCACTAGAGGGAGCTATGATGCAAAATCAACCAGGAAGTTAACCCTACTATACAGGGTCCATACCTCTAGGTAGAAAATGAAATTGTGTATATTGACTCCAAAATTGGGCAGGGTAAGTGTTCTTCCTGCGAGTTGACTTCTTGTCTCAACTACTGAGCAAAATCCTTTTCCTTTCCAGTTTCCATTTGTCTAGAATAGAGCTTATCTCCATTAGCGCTTAGCATTTGTCATTCCATATCTCCCCTCCCCAGCTTTACATTGCAAAACGTAGAAGACACAAACTTCAACTTGCCTCCTGTTTAAATGATCACTAAGAATATATTCTTAGCCCCACTTGGTTTAATTTAGTCAAGAAGAGAACGGGAGCACTTTCCTTAAACCACTTACATTCACAACTTGTCTGCTTTGAAGATTAAGACACAAAAGGACAAAACTTCCAGGAGAGAAAGTTACACAGCGGATTACCCTGCCTCTAAACTTAGCAGGTGAGACTAGCTGGCAGTTGCTGGCTCACAGCCTTGCTACAAATTGAGCACTGAGAGTGCACTAGATTGATCATGCTCATCCTTAATCCTGATAGGGTAAACCTTGACGTCTCCTTCACTTAGCTTGTGAAGAGGCACTCTAAAGCCAAGATTGTACAAAAGAAAATCCAGAATTCCCTTCGTAAGGGAAAAAGGCTTAGTTTGCACATTAAAGGGCCAAAAGGCATGGCTGAATCCCATCCTAGATATTAGGGGAGGCTTTTTGTATTGGGAAGTGTGGGATAAGCTTTCAGGTTGCAGCAGTTGCTAAGATTTAATACTTAAGAAGAGCTGCATCAGTCAAACAAGACAACCTACAGCCTGTGCTGAATTCATCCACTCTTCAAGTGACAAGCTTAGAAATGAGTTACATCTCTAGAGTCAGTGAATGCCAAACTCATGCCACGTCCAATTGCACCAGCCACTTGTTCTAATGATTTCTCTAAAGTGAAAATTTTATCACCTCTAAAATTATTTGAAACCTTATTGTTGACACACCATAGTCAGATTTTGCTTTCAGTAACCTGACTTCCAGGACTTGGTATTTTCCAGCATTTCTTGCATTTGGTCCTGTTTTCTTCCTGCAGTGTCTACCACTTCACTTAAAGAAGTGTCAATTACCTCACGTACTTCAAAAGTCTCTGAATACTGTACGTCTATCAGTCACTCCCTGTGTTTTGGTGAAGACTTTGTATACATACCTCTAGTGTCATATATGTCATCTACCTTGCTCCCTGAATCTATCCATCTACCTTTCTTGGTTCATGATTTATTTTCTGAGGAACCAAGACTACCTGACACATGATGAATACTTCATTGAAATCACTATGGGTCCTTCCTCAGTGTTCCCACGTAGAATTAATACTGTATCTTAAAACATGCCATTCTACCTTGATATCCGCGAGTTGTTCATATGTCTTCTTTTCCAACAGGTGGTAACATCTCTTTCCCTTTCCTCCCGGCTATGTAACAGTGCTGTTGCTCTGAGTAGACACTCAAAAGATGGATTATTCAATTCAATTGCTTTGGAAGAGAAACCTAGGAAATAGAATCATTTCCCTTTCTGAATATCTTAAAGTACCAGTAAATATAAATCTCAGTTTCTTCTAAGTTGGGACTAAATCCCTATTCAATAAGTCCTTAATGTGCAGTAGAAGCTGTTTGTATATAACATTAAAACATTTTCCATTTTGTCATCTGGAGTGTTTCTAATTCTTTTTGGAGACATAAAAAAAATTTTTTTTTTGTTAAAAAATAAGTCAAGAATGACGGCCCCATCTTAAGACTAGAAATGTGAAATGTTGGTTAGCAGTACAGCAAGCATACTACATACAACAAAGAAAACTAAAAATGGCTTCTTTGTCCTTTTAACAGTGATAGCCTGGTCCCTACCGCCCACTAGTGGGCGCTCTAGCTTTCTTGGTGAGTGGTAGAGCAACCAAAGTATAAATAAAGTTACTTCCCTACTTTATAAATCACCATTACTGTGGAACTGGTGGGCGGTTAGAAAATTTTACTACTAAGAGACACAAAAGTGGACGGTAGGTATAAAAAGGTTGACTACTAATGCTCTAAAACTAGAGGTGATGGTCAAGTTCTGTCTTTAAAGATAACCAGTTCCTAGCTACAGTGCCATTTACTTACGACTTGAATTAGATGACAGGTGTGTTTTCTTTTCATATAGGGTTCTTTAAAATCCTGTTTGGGTTTGTCTTCTATCTCCACTTGCCATACCAGCCTCCTTTCTACAGCCAAGTTTATTACTAAAATGTTTTAACTTGTTCACTAACTCCATCCTCCATCCTGGCCATCGTGTCTGATCTTTGTAAAACATGCCGCTTCACCTAATATTAATGGTAGGTTATGATCTACCTTTTAAGTTGATCACCGTTCTCAATCCCACCTTCCTCTGTGCTGGTTGATTTGGTAAAGACTGACCATGCTCGTTTTTGCTTCTGTGTGTTGCTTGTTTTCAGACTTCTTCCTCCACTTAGCAGTCACCCTGCAGCTTTAAATCCTAAGTGTCCTCAAGTTGAAACTTCATTTCTGCAATTACAAAAAACAAGTTGCTAAACCCAAGTAATAGCTGTGTTTGTGATGCATTTAGTCTCCTTAAAAGTTTATTACTGTAGAATGTTTTGTGTTAATTTTCCAAACCCTATGGAATTTTTGTAATACTTGTACATATTTCCCAATGAGCCAAATGCAATGCTGATGTTTAATAAATGTTGGTTGAATGAGATGGAAAGTACTTAGTACTTCTTAAAAGCAAAGCACTATATAGAAGTCTATTTCACAAACTATTGGTTAACTGTGGATGGATTATTAGAGAAAGTAATTTTAATTCTAACATGCATTAAATAATTTATCAAGAAATTGTTTTTTTCTTTTTTAAGCAGCATCAACTCATAAGTTGCATTGCTTTAGTTCATTGATTGCTTAACAAATGTGCCTTGACCGGGGGCTCAAGTCAAGCCAGTGACCCCTTGCTCAAGCCAGCGACTATGGTGTCATGTCTATGATCTTACGCTCAAGCCAGTGACCTCAGGGTTTTGACCTCAGTGTCCCAGGTTGACACTACCCACTGTGCCACCACTGGTCAGGCAGCAAGGAAATGCTAATTTAAATTCTGCCCTAAGTCAAGTGTAATTGGAAAA
Organism: Saccopteryx bilineata; assembly: GCF_036850765.1. Classification (NCBI taxonomy): domain Eukaryota; kingdom Metazoa; phylum Chordata; class Mammalia; order Chiroptera; family Emballonuridae; genus Saccopteryx; species Saccopteryx bilineata. The sequence continues at coordinate 384,897,455 of NC_089491.1, read as the reverse complement.
GTAAATAGGTCCCAAAAAATCAGTCTTGCAAAGTCAAAAAGAAAGTTGTTTTGTTGCAAGCTGTGCACACTTTCAGTATAGCTTGAGAATCTATGCCATTATCTCCTAAAGGAGTAGAGCAGTTCCCTCTCTGGCTGCTTCCTCCTGGGCCTCCTTTTCCCGTCATTCTTAAACTTGATTATTACAGAAAACATCTTAAAATTTAGTAGTCCTGTCTCTGAGCATTCCTGCAGATTTCCCAGTGGAATTTTCTCATTTCATTTTTCTTAGTTATTCCATAAAGGGATCCTGCTATATAAAGATTTATATAGAGAGTAAAGAAACCAGGTTATGTATTACTTCCTTGGTTTGGAAGAGTTGAGGCCCCTGACCCTGGCCTTTAGTCTTATAGAGGATTTCTCTCAAAGCCAAGAGATTCAGCAAACATGTAACACAAAACACCCAAATCCTACACACATCCCATTTCTTTGGCCATTAAAAATTCTTCCACCCCTTCATTATCAGCTAAAGATAGCATTCTTGGACTGGTTGCCCTGGATTTGTTTTGCTTTCTTCAGCCTGTTTACAAAATGACAGTTCATGCACTTAACTTTGCACCTAAACTGTTTCCTGTGTGTGTTTTATTTCCCTCAGCTACATGGTTAACTTTCAGAGCAAGGACCATGTTAATAACAGTTTGACGCTTTCAAGATGCCCAGTATGCTAGCATACACCTTAGTAAATATTTGAGAATAATAAATAAATAGGTTCATGAAATCCTAGGCGGAAGTACCCTATAGCTTAGATCTGGTAATGTAGTATCGTCCAGTCACTGGGTTTATTCCCAAAGTATGAACTTTGCTACCTTTTAAAAAAACGTATTTATTTATGTACAAAGACAGAGGGATAGATGGGGAGAGATAGGAACAGAGAAATGAGAAGCATCAATCATCAGTTTTTTGTTGCAGTTCCTTAGTTGTTCATTGACTGCTTTCTAATATGTGCCTTGACCGTGGGCCTTCAGCAGACTGAATAACCCCTTGCTCAAACCAGCAATGTTGGGTCCAAGCTGGTGAGCTTTGCTCAAACCAGATGAGTTCGCGCTCAAGCTGGCGAACTCGGAGTCTCAAACCTGGGTCCTCTGCATCCCAGTCTGACGCTCTATCCACTGTGCCACCGCCTGGTCAGGCGCTTTCTTTTTAATGGAAAACTGCAAGGGAATGTAGGGAGATAGGACAAAAATACTTTGTTCTTACTGAAAGGAGCCCCTAATCATTTTATGAAGTACTTTGATTCATTTTAATCTTCAAATAGTATTAGCCTCATTTTCCCATTTGAGGAAATAGGCTCAGAGATGTTGACTGGCAGAGGACTGGAATCCATGTCTCCTGGTGACAAGCTTCTGTTCATTTGACTGCTACGTCACCTTCTTCACATTAGTCTGCCCTTCCCAGTGGGGAGGTTAGGGGGAGGATAAGACTTTGAATGTAACTTGTAATATCCACCTAATGCCACCAGGGTGTCCCATGGCACCATCTTTGATTCACATTCTTAAACTCTGTTGCTGGGGGCAGTTCCAAAGCAGGAATTCATCTAGTCACTCTAGTCACAGTGGCCATGGCCCAGAGCCCAGCAGCAGGCAAGTGAGGTGTTCTGTTTCCTGGCTTTCCAGTATGCGGTGCACAGCCAGCATCAGAGAGTCCCTTCCCACCACTGACCCCTGCTCATCGGGTAGCCTGCTCATCAGGTAGCCCTACAGAAGAGCCGCCAGTCACACCGTGGCCAGGGCCTGGCCAGCCACTCTAACTAGGCAGCAGCCCCACAGAGAAATGCAGCATAGAAAAGAGTGTAGGTCAAGGCCTACAAACATCTGCACTTGTTTTGGTAGCTGAGGATGCACTTACACAAATTTGTATTAGTAAAATGGACCCACAACACAACCAGATTGAATTGCCTTACCATCTAGGTTTGATGGGTGTTAAAAGCCAATGTGGTCATTTCCCACTTCCCAGTTTGCTGTAAAAGTCTGTATGATAGTTAGCCCTGAGTATACAGCTTAGGCATCAGTTTGATATCACAACCCTAGATGACCCTTCTCAGTATCAGAGCTAACATGTGAGAACCAATGAAGTGAGAGAATAAAAAACAAACACTTCCTTTAAAAATTTGCTTCCTACCCAGTGCTCTTTAAGCCCTCTGTGAAAATGTCTAACTGGTCTATATTACTTTCAAGTTTTGGTTACTGGAGGAGCTCCTTAAAAGTAGTTCCCGCCTGACCTATGGTGGCGCTGTGGATAAAGCTTTGACCTGGAACGCTGAGGTCACCGGTTGGAAGGCCTGGGCTTGCCTGGTCAAGGCACATATAGGAGTTGATGCTTCCTGCTCCTCCCCCCTCTAAAATGAATACATTTTTAAAATCTTTAAAAAAAGGTAGTTCTGGTAACTAGTACAATTCCTGGCATTTAATAGGTGCTCAATAAATATTTGTTAACTGAAATGGCAATGCCTCCATAATAGTTACAGAATACTTCTACATATATATATATATTTTTTATTTATTTATTTTTTTTTACAGAGAGAGAGAGAGAGGGATAGACAGGGACAGACAGACAGGAACGGAGAGATGAGAGGCATCAATCATTAATTTTTCGTTGTGCATTGCGACACCTTAATTGTTCATTGATTGCTCTCCCATACGTGCCTTGACCGTGGGCCTTCAGCAGACTGAGTAACCCCTTGCTGGAGCCAGCGACCTTGGGCTCAAGCTGGTGACCTCGGGGTCTCGAACCTGGGTCCTCCGCATCCCAGTCTGACGCTCCATCCACTGCGCCACCGCTCGGTCAGGCCATGAGCTATATTTTTAAAGACAGAGTCTACATTAAGGAGGTCTTTGTTTTATCTTCAAGCTGATTAGAATTCGTTGTGAACTGGAAAGTTAGTCTCTGAGGTGTACTGGCTGGTCTTTTGTCATCTTATACATTCTAGGTAGCAATTAGCATAGCCTGAATTTGGGGCTTTATTTGAGCTGATTTTCTTTATTTTAAAAAAATTCTTATTTATTGATTTTGGAGAGAGAGGAAGGGCAAGAGACAGAAACATCAATCTATTTCTGTATGTGCCCTGACTGAGGATCCAATCAGCAATCTTTGCATATCAGGACGATGCTCTAACCAGCCGAGTGTATTCTCTTTAGATATCACCTATGTATGGGCCCTGGCCGGTTGGCTCAGCGGTAGAGCGTCGGCCTGGCGTGGGGGGGACCCGGGTTCGATTCCCGGCCAGGGCACATAGGAGAAGCACCCATTTGCTTCTCCACACCCCCCCTTCCTCTCTGTCTCTTTCCCTCCCGCAGCCAAGGCTCCATTGGAGCAAAGATGGCCCGGGCGCTGGGGATGGCTCCTTGGCCTCTACCCCAGGTGCTAGAGTGGCTCTGGTCACGGCAAAGCGACGCCCCGGAGGGGCAGAGCATCGCCCCTTGGTGGGCAGAGCGTCGCCCCTGGTGGGCAGAGCGTCGCCCCTGGTGGGCGTGCCGGGTGGATCCCGGTCGGGCGCATGCGGGAGTCTGTTTGACTGTCTCTCCCCATTTCCAGCTTCAGAAAAATACAAAAAAAAAAAAACAAGAAAAAAAGAAAAAATAGATATCACCTATGCTATCTTTAGGAGCAGGTGTTTACCAGGTGGCATGTAGGGCCACCAGGAGAGACTTAGTAAATTCGAGTAAACATTGATTGGAGATGTTGGACTTGTGCCCTTTCCCCCTCACCCTTCCTCTCCTGTTTTCCCAGGTGAGTTTTCATCCCAAACTCTGATTTTAAGATCACTGCGGAGTAAATCCCAAACCTGCCTCTAGTAGTCAAGCTGCTCTTTCGATTTTCTCAGCTCTTCTTCTCCAGTGAGAGGGCTAATCACAGATGAATAATACCAACTTGGATCCTCCCATATGCTTTGCTTGGGTATCAGAGTAACTGTCTTCAGCAAAATAACCTTGTGTACAGAACATATATGGGGATTTCCTTGGGCAAAACGCAGAAATAATATGTGTCCCAACACCCAGAACAGAATGCCTGTGTGGGATTGCTTTATCCCCGATGCTCAGGAAGCACTTCCTCTGGCTTGGATTCACTACTTGCCATCTGCTTTCTAAGCATTCACCGCAGAATGAAAGGGGAGAGAAAGTAAAAGGAGAGGTGGGGGAGGGGAGGAAGCTTGAGAACAAGAGGAAACAGCTGGGCAGCTATGGGGGGGGTGCTTATGTAAGGTCAGTAAAACAAAGCAGAGGACTGGGTCAGGCCTTGGGGGTAGAAGGCTAATCTGTCAACGAGTTGTGTTCTTTGTTGAAGAGACTGAAGTTGCTTCAAAGGAAAACTGCAGATGCTCGGAGTCTGCCTTCCTGTGTACCATAGCAAATTGTTTATGGAGTCAAAAATCTATCCTGCCCTCTCGGAATTCTGGCCCTCCTCCTTTTCTTGAACTGTTTTCCCCATTGATTTGAGAGAGGGAATATTCCATTTAGTTATGCACTCACTGGTTGCTTCTTCCATGTGCCCTGACCAGGATCAAACCTGCAACCTGGGGATGCCAGGAGGACGCTCTAGCCACAGCCACAGGCCAGAGCTGGTTTTCTCTCTCCAGGTTGAACAGAGTTTGCTGCCACTGCTCAGGCAACCAGGGGTAAAATGCTTCAAATACTATTTGTTGATAAGCTTGGTGTTTTGTTTGTGGCCTGAGGAGGAAGTGCCAAGTACAGCTGCTGTCCCTATGCAAAACGTTTAGCAACCAGCTTACTGGGTCCTTGCACCTGCTTTTATGCCAGGACCCAGTGACTGGAACTCTAGGCAGCTTCTAGTTCAGAGACTTCGCAGGGGCAAGAAGCATCTCTTAAAGGAGTTCATTACCTCCACAGGAGCCTTAACCAGATCTCATGCTGTCTTGGCCTTGTGTGGCCATCTCTTGGCATTGCTTTCTAGAAAGGAGCAGCCTTCTAAAGCTTAGTCTAACTGGTCTTGTGTTAGCACACCAAGGTCTCAGGTCACCACTGCTTACTTCTCTCACCCAGGGAACATACTACATGGGTTCCTCAATATCAATTTGTTAGTTCTTGTTCCCTTCACTACCAGGAATGGAGGGATCCTCAGCTGAATACCTGAATGACCCAATGAAGCTTTTTTAAAAAATCAAGGCCAGTGAAAGGGAGAGGAAGTGGTACTCAGAAAGAAGGAGACATAAAATCTGCATGTATCAATATGCTAACTCTAGAGACTTCTGAGAAACAAAATCCATCCTGGAACCCCCAAATATGGTATGAAGAATAATTTATTTTTGGAAGAAGAAATTTTTAAAAAAGATTTATTGTTTTGAGACAGAGAGAGAGAGAAAGGTGGGGTGGGGAAAAGGAAGCATCAACTCTTAATAGTTGCTTCTTGCATGTGCCTTGATTGGGCAAGTCCAGAGTTTTGAACCAGCAACCTCAGTGTTCTAGGATCTAGGTCAACGTTTAATCCACTGTGCCACCCACAGGTCAGGCCAGAAGAAAAAATTGAGCAGATGTTTCTGTTGGAGTTTGGGTAAAGAGTATTCACTTGCTATATTTATGGTTTTGCTCTGCCTCTACTCTTCGTAAGAACATTTACAAGTAGTTTTTGTTGCTGTTTTGGCAAATGAATAGCATTGTTCTGTAATATAGATGGCTAGCACAATGCTGTTTAGTGCCGTGACAGCCCTCCTAACCAGTAGCATGTATTTCAGTCGGAGGCTATTGCCACTGTAAAGAGATTTACTTCACATTCAGTTTTTACCCTGGTCTTGGGTCATCTGAGGGCAGGGAGGAACAGGTGTCCAAAGGAGAAATGGTGCCTGAGAGTGTTTTCCAGTTGTATTGAATTTCTTACTTGGTGTATTTTTTACCTTAGTTTCTTTCCTTCTTGTGTCCTATGCTATTTTGTTTGCTATTTATTGGATGTCCTCTGTCAGTCATTCAGGAGTTGTAAAATGGAAGTTAGTATTTCTACTCAAACACTTTGTGGATGAAACTGATAAGTTTAACATTGATTTCTGGCAGCTTCTGTCAAGAAGAGTTAAGGTGATAAATGGGTTTTCATGGCTTTGGACTTGTTTTTGGCATATTGGGGGTGTGATGCTCTTTTAGTTGTTAATTTTTCCACTAATTAGAGAGAGGGAGTGGGGAGGTAAGAGAAGGAGAGAGAGAAAGAAGCATCAACTTGTTCCACTTAGTTGTCCACTCATTGATTGCTTCTTGTGATTGGCCTGACTGGGATCTAGCCTGCAACCTTGGCACACCCGGATGACACTTATCCACTGAGCCACCCAGCCAGGGCCTGTGTGACAGTTCTTAGCTTAGAAACCATAGAGTATTTAAGAACTCTCAGCTACCAACTGAACTAAATGTCTACTAGGAAAATGCGTAGGTTTGTTCCCTGTCCCTTTGTTATCTGTGACTATTTTCCAGCTGTCAAGGAACTTAAATAGGTATTCAGAAAAAAAATTCTTTGTTTTCCCTTCCTCACCTTCCCAGTTAAAACAAAAATAACTAGTGATGACACTTTAGGTGGTAGAATTGAAACACAAACCCAACCTCTGACCACATGGGCCACAGGCAGTTGGCTTAAGCCCTTAGTGTATTTATGGAGCTAGGGGTGAAGTGGAAGGGGCGGGGAGATTACTTCTGCTTTCCTCTCAGGGAGGTTTCCTTGTTTTTGTTTGGGGGAGAGGGGGTGTTCCCTTTGCTCTGGCATAGCATGTGCTTTTCTCCTCACTGCTTTGAGGCTGGTAATGAAGGATCCCGTTTCTCTCTGGCCACTATTATTTGATATTTCTAAAAATTGCAACCCTGGCCAGGAAGCTCAGTTGGTTGGAGCTTCCCTCCGAAGTGCAGAGGTTGCCGGTTCAGTCCCTGGTCAGGGCGCACATACCGGAGCAAATAGATGTTCTTGTCTGTCTGTCTCTCTCTCCCTTCCTCTCTCACTAAAATCAATAATAAATAAATAAATAAATCTATTGCAGTCTTGCTTTTTATTAGATTTGTGAATTGTCAGTTCTGGCTTTTATAAGAGTTAGTCCATTAACTGCCAATTGGAAGCTTCTTCTAACTAAATAGTCTGGACTGAAATTTTTGGATTTGATTTGCCTTTGGTTTGTTGAACAGTCTTACATGGGGACAGGTAATGAAGCAAAGATGCTTTCTATTTCTAGGCTTCTAAATCTAATCCTAGTCCTTAATATATTCACAGGATTTTAAAATCCTCTCCAACATAGGAAAGAAGTATTTTGTTGCTTTTTAATGTTTGCTAAAAATTGTCTTTTTTTTTTTTTTTTTTTTTTTTTTACAGAGACAGAGAGAGAGTCAGAGAGAGGGATAGATAGGAACAGACAGACAGGAACAGAGCAAGATGAGAAGCATCAATCATTAGTTTTTCATTGCGCATTGCGACACCTTAGTTGTTCATTGATTGCTTTCTCATATGTGCCTTGACTGTGGGCCTTCAGCAGACTGAGTAACCCCTTGCTTGAGCCAGCGACCTTGGGTCCAAGCTGGTGAATTTTTGCTCAAACCAGATGAGCCCACGCTCAAGCTGGCGACCTCGGGGTCTCGAACCTGGGTCTTCCGCATCCCAATCCGACGCTTTATCGACTGCGCCACTGCCTGGTCAGGCTAAAAATTGTCTTTAGAAAAGCTACTCTCCATCTTCTTTTGTCATGTGTTATTAGCCTTTTGACCACTTAGGGTTTTTTGAAGGAGAGAGGGATAGGGCATGAGGAAAAACTGGTCACTTTAAAAGTAAGAGGGATAATTAACTGGCTGTTATGCAGAGTTCCCAGCCCTAAAGTTAAATGTAGAACCACTCAAAAACAACAATAAAAATATTTCCTTAGCCCCTGTTATATTCTAGGAAATAGTCTAAGCATTTTACATACATTTCTCATTTAATCCACAAGTCACCTCTATAAGTCAGGTATGTATTTTGTCCTCATTTTCCAGAGGCCCTGAAAGGTTAAATTGACAAGTTATACAAGAAGGGGTTGGGGGGGGGACAGACCTGAACAGAATAGAGAGGGAATCTGCGTTTCATTTGGGTGAATGTAGGCATAGTGTATTTTTTGCTTAGACATCAAATATTTCAGTTATTATTTGTATCTGAAGGTAATACTATTTATTCATGCACTAAAAGTTGTTTACAATAATCAAGATGAATTCACTGTCTTTAGATATCTCTATTTTTTTATTTTTTACTGATACAGAGAGAAAGTCAGAGAGAGGGATAGATAGGGACAGATAGACAGGAACAGAGAGAGATGAGAAGCATCAATCATTAGTTTTTCGTTGCGACACCTTAGTTGTTCATTGATTGCTTTCTCATATGTGCCTTGACCGTGGGCCTTCAGTGGATGGAGTAACCCCTTGCTCGAGCCAGCGTCCTTGGGTCCACGCTGGTGAGCCTCGCTCAAACCAGATGAGCCCACGCTCAAGCTGTCAACCTTGGGGTCTCGAACCTGGGTCCTCCCATCCCAGTCCGACGCTCTATCCATTGCACCACCGCCTGGTCAGGCATCTCTAGTTTTTTGACTGGACCCCAGTAGGGTCTGTGAAGGAGCTCATTTAGTTGGAGCTGATTGTTTTTAAATATTTTTTCTTAGGTTTAAAAGTTTTTCTGAATTTAGGGCTGTTAGACTTTTTTTTTTACTTTTCCATTAATTTGAGAGACAGAGAGAGAGAGATAGGACCATTGATTTGAGAGAGAGAGATAGGAAGGGGAAGAGAGAAACATCAACTTGTTTCACTTAGTTCCATTTAGTTGTGAATTTATTATCACTTCTCCTAGGTGCCCTGATGGGGGTCCAATCCATGATCTCTGGTGCCCTGGGTCAACGTTTTATCTGCAGAGCATCCCAGCCAGAGCCTTAGCTTTCCTTTTTGAGGGAGGGTTTGGGGAGCAATCAGGAATTCTGGTTTAATCTCATGGATAGTAATAAAATTAGTTGTTCTCCTCAAGAAAAGTAATACTTCTGAATCCCAACCCTTCAGTAATGAGAACTGGACTGTTTTCACTTGACCTCCACTTCCTGTTAGCGGGAAAACCCCTCTCCAGAGTGCTGTGAGAAGCACTGCTGGATAAGAAGCCAGGAGAATCCACCACTGTTGTCATTAGAATAATGGTCTCGTTAAGTACTAATTTTCATAATCCTGAAGCTTCGTTTTCACCCCAGTTTGAAAGACAACAAAGGAGCTGAGTTAGAGAAGTGTGTTAGGGCAGGCAAATGAAAGAATTTACACTGTCCAAGGACACAGCTTAGTAGGTTTACATCTTAGTTGCCTCCCTATCTTGCATGCATACATAAACTTAGGTATCCTGAATCACTTCATTTTTCTTTCCAAAGGAGACTAATGGGTATTTATAGAAGTCATACGGGCGGGTAGCAGTTTAGCTGAGGAATGCATCAGAAACTGTTAATTTTCTGTCCCCTGCTGTCTTAAGCTGCCTGGTTCCTTGATGTGTCGCTGCTACTTTTCCAAACTGCAGAACTTCTCATCGTCCCCAAAGCCTCCAGGCAGTATCCAATTGTGTACATATGGGGAAAGCTGGAGATGGTGACCTTGATTAGATAGAATGTGTCTGGAGAGAAAGAAATGAAGGGGATGAGATAAGAAACAGTTGGTCATGAAAAATGTTGAAATCTTAAAATGATGTGACCATTTGAGAAATTTTTCTTAAACCAGAGTTTATAAAAATATCACTGATACCTTCTGACCCCTCAATTCCTGTCACAAGAGACTTCTTGGACTGGAGACACTTGTTAATAATAGCTTGTCTCTGATATTCCCGGTAGCTACCTCTACGTGAGCAAAGGATAGAAAACGTTCAGGCACCATCCTACGAAGTACCAGTAGTAGTGACGCCTACACGAAAGGCTTGGAACTGCAAACGGAGGCTGGGGTCACCTCAGTGACATCTGACGCTGTCCAACCAGAAGTTCGATTTTTGTTGTGGGGGGTGAGGAAACTGTTCTAAAGGACTAAAATCATTTCTTGACTCTAGCTTCTCACTTGTTTTTATTTTTTTTGGCGGGAGAGGTGGTGTTGGGTAGAATTTCACATCCTATCTGGAGTTAAGGGGAGGTTGGGGAAGCTCAGCCCTTCACCCAAGAATAACCCAGTTATGACATGTCTGTGCGTGGGAAGTGTTTCCCTCGGCACTGGGAGGATCTGAGGCTGCACCCCAGTGGGATTCCCTGCTTGAGTTGGAAGGCCACTCGGAGTTAGATGCATATCTGATCAGGCGCGAGTGCGGAGGGCTCAGCTCGCTGAGGACGAAATAGCAGAGGGGAGAGCTGGGGCTTCCCCCACTTTGCGGGCGGGGGCTGTGCTGCGCAAAAGGAGCAGGAGAGCCGGGTGACCGCGGTGGCCTGTGCCTTCCGCCGAGGGTCTGCTAGGGACGCGACGCTGCAGGGCACCGCGTCTGAGTCACGGGCGACGGCCCAGCGGTGCCCAGCGAAGCAGCGCCAGACCCTGGCGTCCTCCATCTTCTCTCCTGAGCTCCCCCTGCTCCAGCTGCCTGAGCCACGGACCGCAGCACCACACACCCCCGCGGGGGGGGACGCCGCGCCCCATCCCCGCCCCCGGCCCCACCCCGGCCCCCGCGCGGGGGCCCTGACCCCACCGCCCGCAGGCACTGGCCGGGCTCCGAGGCGGCGCGCCGGCAGCGGGGACGCCCAGGAGGGGTCGGGGCGGCTGGGGGCGGCGGCCACCGGCTCGGGGCTCCCCCCCCGCCCGCGCTCGCCGCCGCGGTGGTGCGTCCCGGAGGTTACCGGAAGTGGCCGCGCTCGGCGCTGCCATGTTGAGGAGCCGCCGCTGCCGCTGCCGCCGCCGCCGCCGCCGCTTTGTTGTCGCCTCCTCCGGCTGAGGAGGCGCCCCGAGCGGGGGGAGTGGGGAGGAGGGGGGTCGGCCGCCGCAGCCATGGAGGCCAACTGGACCACGTTCCTGTTCCAGGTAGTGGGGGCCCCCCCGGGGGGGCGCGGGGGGGACAGGGGGGCCGGGCCCCGCGCTGGCGGGCGGGCGGGCGCCGCTCCTCCTCCCTCCCTCCCCGGCGCCGCGCTCCGGCCCGGCCCTAATCCCCCTTTGTTTTTCCGCCCGCCCGCCCGCGCCGGCGGAGCGGGGCCGCCGAGGTGAAAGGAGGCGGCCTCCCGGGGCGCGGGGCACAGAGCAGGCCTCGGGGTGCGCCCCGGCCCCCCCAGCACACTCGGGCGCACGCACACGCCCCGCCCGCCCGCCTGCCCGCCCCGAAGGGGAAGGGAGGAGGCCGGCCGCTGTCACCATCCGCGGCCCGGAGGACGGAGGGCGCGGGCCGCTCGGCCACGACGGCGCGCCGGGTCCGGGCCGCAGCGCGGGGTGAGGGTGAGGGCGAGGGCGGCCCCGGCGCTGCCCCCCGCGCCCCGCGCACTCCACCCTTCGCCCCCTCGCTGCGAGCGCACCTCGCGCTTTTGATTGTGCGGGGCGACTTTCTGACCCCCCCGTGCCCGCGAATAGCGGGTGTCCCGGGTTCCCCGCCACTCCCCCTTCCCGCCGCCCCACCTCGTGTTGACCCGCCCGGGGGTGTTGTGTGGATTCCCTCCCCAAACTTTTTCGCCGGATTGACGTTCTTTCTTGCCCAAGGCTCCGCCGAGTCTTGGCAGCTGACACCGCTCCCTCTGTCCGGCTCTCCCACCGTCCCATTCAGCCCGGGAGTCCCCCCGCCGGGCCGGGCCTCCGGGAGCTCCGACCTTGTGCCCGAGCGCTTCGCTCGCTCGGCCCACTGGGAACGACCCCTGCACCCCAGTAGGGGAGACAGAAAGTGGAGGGAGCAGACCAAGTCCGCTCGCGGAGCCCCCAGATGACTCATTGGTCGGGGTGTTGCTCTTGACTTTTTGCTAGAAACTTCAAAGTGACTGGAGCCGATACGTTGGCAGTCCTCTTGCCTGCCCACTTTAGATGGGGGACCCCTGTTGGGAAGACCTGGGCTGGAACGTTATGTTTTTCCTGCTTCGTTTCTATTTGCAAACGAAGTACTTAGTGGGCAGTAGTGATGAGCTCACGGGGAAACCGGAGGAGGTTAGGAAGCTCCTCACGTTAAGTGCGTTCTTCCCGCCTCTCGGACTTATTTTCCTACTTTGAATAACTTAGTGAAATCCCAAACGCGTAGCTTGGGCTCCTGAGACCTTTTGGAACGAACCAGGAACGGATGTAAAATTTTCAAAAACTTCTCCCAGCCGCTGGAACCATCCCGGTGGAGTTCATGTTGGGAATTGGATAAATCAAACAGAACCTATTGTGTAGAACTAGTTGATTGTTTTAAGACAAATATTCTTTCCGATGTCAGGAACTTAATTTTTAAGCATGTAGTTATTGAAATATATTAAGGCTTCTTAATATTGAGAATACATCCAAAATTATGGAACTCACAAACGTCCCCACTTTCTCATTCTTATCTGGTCTTGTTTTATCTTGCTTTGATGTGTTTGATAATTGGGATAAGCATACTTAAAAATGCATTGGAAAATGATTAATATGTAACTCACTGGCATCCAGATTGTTGTGAAGGTGGCAGGTGCCTTCTCTAGAAAAACCTTGCAAATGGTCATCTTAAAATACGGGATTACTAAGCCACTGAAGTGATTTTCATGTGAGGAATGAATTAGATTTACCACATTAAACCTGCTGTCTATAAACTTAATGGAGATTGGGGGGAAAAATGGGAGTTCTTTGTGAAAAGGAAAGAACCATAACTAATTTTTGGAAAGCTAGTTGAAAAACCTTTTGGGATATTTTTATTATTCTTTTCCTGGGTAAAGCAAATGCCAAGCATTTATTGATCAACTTTTTAATTTGATTTTATATTATTTAATTTTTTTCAGCTATTAAAATCATTTTTTTCCACATGATGGAGAAGTGTGAAAGCTCCTATTTGATCCTGGGCTTGGTAATGTGTGTAGTGATTGATAGTTGGAAAACTTGTAATTTGGAGCTGAGGACAGGTGGAATGGGTAAAGAGAGTATTTTAGTCTTTTCTATGGAAAGGTATGAATAGACTTAGTTCCCTTCTTAAGTCATTTTCCCTGGGGAAATGGAGACTTAAACTCTCCTGTTTTGTTTCCTGGAGCACCCTGTTGAGTTTATATTTTTAACCAGTTTAATACAGGCCTGCTTTCCAGATAACCTGGTGGCAAGTGAAAACCAGAGTTGTTAAAATGTTTGATGGATGATTCTCCTAACAGGACATTCAAGATATGACTCACTGATGCTAATTTGTTTCAGTACAAAATCTCTTACCCGCTGGCACTGGGGATTTCATGGTGCCGTATTCTACCACCCTGGGTGATGAAATAACATTTGTTTTGTTTTTTGCCAGCCCCAGAAAAAGAAAAGCTTGGGAGGGTTTTTAAAGCCTTACAATTGAAAGAGATGGGAGATAAAATTAAAACTTTGGTTTGACAATGCTAGCAAATAAAAGTCGACCCAGAAGTTCTGTATGTATTTTAAATCTCTTAACTGAAGGCAGGTTGTGGTTATTTTACTCTGTCTCTCCCCCAGACAACAAGTTGGGGAAACCCACTTCCCCTCTTAGAGGGCTTCATGTAGAAGTGTGGGGATCCTAGGAGTCCTCAGAAAGAGATTTCTGTAGTGGTCGAGGCATTCTACAGCATTTCACCCAAGAAGCAGGGACCTGGTGTGACCCTCCTGTGAGAGTGAGCTTCAGCAATGCTGTAAAAATACTTTATGTTGCCACAGACATCTGACTTGGTAAAATGGCAGTAAGTGCTTTTAGTACTCCATCAAACTAATGATTGTTTAGAATTGAAAAATGTCTCTAAACACTGTAAGTCTGAACTTCGTCCAGAAGATTTGCATTCCCTATTATCTGATCTGTTGCCTTTGAAATTGTATATCTTGAGCTATCTTCAGCTATTAACCATTTGTATACTATATGGAAACTTGGGTATCCTACAGCCAAGTTGGAAAGGCAGTAAGATTAGAGTCCAGATTCTGTAGTTTCTACTAATGCCATCTGGTTAGACACCGACATTTACAAGAGCTCCATAAATTAAAAGTGGACTGCAGTTCAGTATGGTCCCTAAGTCCAGAAACATACTCATAAGTAAGCACAAGATCTGTGAGGACTTCCATGACTCAGAGGGAGATTTGATCAAAATTATTAAATTGAAACTGTCACTCTGGACACCGTCCCCCCTGATGACTAGGGGGAGCCTGGTTCTGGCTTAGCTGTTGTGCGCCCGCCATCAAGTAAGCAGAGGAGCAGTGTGTGGTAGATGTCCTAATCCATCAGGCGAAGAGCTCTGTGTGAGTGTGTGTGTGTCTTCTGGGGTTTTTGTTTTGTTTTGTTTTGTTTTTTGTCTCCTTTGTCAAGTTAAGTGTCAGACTAGTGGTTATAGAGTGAGAAGGATAAAGAAATGCCTAGAGTGTCTAAGATGATGGGATGGGCTCCTCCTAGGACGTTGTATGCTTAAAGTATTTGGAACTCTTAACCTCTGAGCACCTGTATTCTTTTAGGATTACAAAACTCAAGCATAGGGTCTTGGGCTCACAGTCAAGAGTTTCAAAAATAATGTTGGTAAAGTAGAACATATTAGGAAGAACTATTTCAGGAATTTTTCCCCATCATTTCCTAAACGTTTATCAGTATGGAGGTATGGAGAATTTTGAAAGAATTAAAGCCAAGAGAATAACTGTTCACAAATACCAAGAACCTGATCCATGAAGAACTTCTGGTTTCAGTGCAGCTAAAGTAAAGTTCCAGACAATGTCAGCCCCAGGTTGGGAGTGCATTATACCAGCAAAAGTCTAACACTGTTAACAAAACCTATAACTGCTGGAAGAAGATGAAAATAAAAGGAATTTTAATTATAACTTTTTGTTTTCTCTTAGTCTGTCTTTGAGAGTTTAGGGTCTGAACAAGTAGTGTTGCTGAAGGATGCAGAGTTCTATGAGCTGAGAAACAGCTAACAGCTGTTTTGCTGTGGGCTACCTTCACAGAGGCCTTCCAGGTTGACTAATAGCAGGTTTCATTTCAGCCAAGTCTTTTAGTAGAGTTAAGAGAAATGTTTTAAAGTAAACTTAGATTGCATATGTATTCAGAGAATTAGATTCCTTTTATCACTTAGCACCAGCCTCCTTCCACAATCACTAAGAATTTTCTGATGGAAAGGGAGAGACATAAGTCTTTCTTTTTGTGGGTAATAGACAAGCAGATGATTGTGTGCGTGTGCCTGTGTGTGCGTGTGTGTTGTGCATTACTGCAGCATTACTGTTAAATAAGTCTGGAGCGTATTTTTTGACAAGTTATTTAGACGAGGTTTCAGCACTGACAGACTAATGCAAACTGATTTCATCAGCTGGTATGTCCCGTATGAACCAGGGCGGTGTGTAGTTTAGTCAGCTGTTTGAAAGCAAGATCACTTTCAGCAACTGAGTCGTGAAAGTTTTGGGGCCGCACAGTGATTTTAATGCTTTGTATTGGGAGCTCTTGAGAATAACTAGGTGATGGCTGGATCTGTGCTGTAGAGAGTTGCTTACAGGCTCTTTGATTCTTCTCGTTTCTGTTATTTGGAACATGTTGAATTTTGGAGGTCATTGTGAGAGGTTGAATTTCTGAAGTGTAAATGTTTGGTTTTAGACCCATGAAGGCTCTCATCACCAACAGCAGGCAGCACAAAACAGCTTGCTGCCCCTCCTGAGCTCTGCTGTGGAGCCCCCTGATCAGAAACCATTACTTCCAATACCAATAACTCAGAAACCTCAGGCTGCACCAGAAACATTAAAGGATGCCATTGGGATTAAAAAAGAAAAACCCAAAACTTCATTTGTGTGCACTTACTGCAGTAAAGCTTTCAGGGACAGCTACCACCTGAGGCGCCATGAGTCCTGCCACACAGGGATCAAGTTGGTGTCCCGGGCAAAGAAAACCCCCACTACAGTGGTTCCTCTTATCTCCACCATCGCTGGGGACAGCAGCCGAACTTCGCTGGTCTCCACCATTGCAGGCATCTTGTCCACAGTCACTACGTCTTCCTCGGGCACCAACCCCAGCAGCAGTGCCAGCACCACAGCGATGCCCGTGACCCAGTCTGTCAAGAAACCCAGCAAGCCTGTCAAGAAGAACCATGCCTGTGAGATGTGTGGGAAGGCCTTCCGAGACGTGTACCACCTCAATCGGCACAAGCTCTCCCACTCCGACGAGAAGCCCTTCGAGTGTCCGATTTGTAATCAGCGCTTCAAGCGGAAGGACCGGATGACTTACCATGTGAGGTCTCATGAAGGAGGCATCACCAAACCCTATACTTGCAGTGTTTGTGGGAAAGGCTTCTCGAGGTACTGCATTTTGCTTTGCTTTTTTTCATTATGGTATTCACTGAATTTCAGTTTTGTTTCTGTGTGCTCTAGAAGGTTTATGTGAGAATAGATGTCCGCAGGCCTGTGTTATTAAAGGAGGTTGGTGATAGATAAAGGATTATACTTTCAGGTTTCATTTCAGTTTGGTTGGTTGACACGTGGTGACATGGTGATTAACTTATTATTTCATTTAAGAAATACCTTGGTGAACTCAGGCCTTCATTTGGCGCGTGGATACTTCTTATCATTGCAAAACCACCAGATTCCAATTCAGTTGGGTACACTAGAATGAGGTTCACTGCATATAAATCAAAGCCGCTTATTTTCTGGAAGTTGGGATCACCTTGGATACTCTTAATAAAACTTTTAGGAGCATGTTTTTTCATATTTCTGTGGTTACTAACATTTCACTAATTTTCATTTTTAAAGGTTTTTAAAATATGTATATAAAATATATAGTAGTAGCTGTTTCTGGCAAGTATTAGGACTAAAACCATGGGTATTTAGTAATTGTAAAAAAGCAATATCTAATATGATTTGATATTGACTAGGAGAGAAGACAGGTAAAACTTTTGTTTATGGTAAGAGAGGTAAGGAGGCTTGCACAGGGGGAGGGGGAGTTGGTAATTTTGCTAGCTTTCTTTAAACTGCCCTCCCAGCTCTGCCAAGCATGTAAACATCACAGTAAGTAGCATTTCTTTATGTGTGTTCCATTATATCTTCTGTTGAAACTCTCTCTTTCACAGGCCTGACCATTTAAGCTGTCACGTAAAACATGTCCATTCAACAGAAAGACCCTTCAAATGCCAAGTAAGAGTTAAAATGACTTATCCTTAGTGTAGCACTAATGCACATTGTCCAGAAGGTCTGAGCCAATCAAATCTCACTGTTCTTGAATAGTCTTAAAAATCACTGACTTGAATAAGTGTGATCCATTTGAATTCTAGTTTTATAAAATGTAAACGACAACTTCTATTTCTGTGGGGCAAGATCATTTAATAATGTAAATATGTTGTTTTTATTAAGCTACATTTCCCTTTCCTTGGGCTACAGCATTTATTGTTATAAAAATATTATAGTTTTGCAAAGGTTGTGTATTGAAATCGAATAAATGGAGTGTTTTAAATGAGTTTCTGGGTTGATGGTTGAGATTGTTTTAACTGTAACAGAAGAAAATATGAATTGTCTTCCAAAAGTTATTTATTGGATTTTTGTCAGCTACTGCCAACCTTTTCTAGTTGTTTGAAAATTTATTCATGTTAATGATTTTATTCAACATGTAATAATGAAAAGGTTAAGAATCTTGCTAAATCGAATTACTATTTTAGGTATCGGTGATTCTAATTTGTTGCTGGAAGTCTTTTTATGTTTCTTTCCATTAAATTTGTTAACTACTGATTTTATTAAGTAAATGATTTGAATTCTAAGAAAAATCCAGTTGGAGAAAGGAAGCTAGTGTCATTTTGAGTGAGAGCCTTCTGTGTGCGAGGCCTTGGTCAGGCTCTTAATCTTGTGAGGTAGGTATTATCAACATTTTACAAGTGAAGAAACGAATTCAGACAGGTTAACTTGCTCAGTGTTACACTGTTGAGTGAATCGGGGAGCTGGATTTAAATCCAGGTTGAACTGACTAAAGCTCACATCTTCTTACTACTCTCTGTTGGTATTTTTCTTCCCTTAAAATGTCAGGGTCTAAATTCACAAAATGTTTTATTGTGATTATGACTGGATAACACATACAATTAGAACTCAGCTAACTCAGTTGGCTTGCTGATATGAGTAGGGTAATGCCTAGTATATAACATACTTTAAAATGAGTAGAACAGGATAGTCTATATTTAAAAAAAGTTTTCCTCCCTCATGCAGACGTGCACTGCTGCCTTTGCCACCAAAGACAGACTGCGGACTCACATGGTGCGCCACGAAGGCAAGGTATCGTGTAACATCTGCGGGAAGCTCCTGAGCGCAGCGTACATCACCAGCCACTTAAAGACACACGGGCAGAGCCAAAGTATCAACTGTAATACGTGTAAACAAGGCATCAGCAAAAGTAAGGGATGCTTTGAATTGTCTTTCTTTTGCATTTCATATAATGAAACCTAGATGTTTTTATAATGCATCAAAGGCATGTTTTGCAGTGCTCTTAAGACTATTACTGTTCATCTTACATGTTACCTTATATTATTAAAGTGTGCAAATATGCAGTAATGGAAAGTGTATATTAGTATTGGAAATGTACTTCAAATGCATGTGTACAAACAGCACTGATTTGGCTTTCAATCCTGGACTTGTCTAATAACACCCATGTCAGAACAGCAGAATTTTCCCCACCGCTACTTTTTAATGTGTTCCTTCTTTGGGGTTTGAATAAAAAGCTCTAGTGTATTAGAGTTGTGGCAGCAAAAGCCACACTAGGAAGTTGCATCATATCCAGGCAATTTTAATAGCTTTTATTTAATGTTGGGAATATTCTCAAATATCAGTGTCTCCTAACTCCTTATTGTAGGAGACACTGATGTTTGAGAATTACTAGTATCTATTACTAGTATGTCCTTAATTACTTTAAAGATGAAAGAGGTGTTAATCAGTTAGCTTTTCTAACCCGAGTCTATGGAGAAATGGAATGTCAGATCCATTTTAAAGTTTAAACACTTTGCTTACCTTAAATTCAGAGTTGATAGAATATTCCGGGGGCTTATGGATAAAATTTAATATTTTTATTTATCCAGGCTTTTTCTTTAAGATCTCCCTAACCACCAGAAAAAAAGAATTTTCCTAATTCTACTCTATTATGTATTCTACAGTGTTATATATTCTGTTACATATGCATTTTATGTAGCAGAAACATCAGATTATGAAAGTAGGTGGACAAAAATGACTAGGAAAGAATGCTTAGTGTGGTTTAATCTCATCAATTTTTCTTTGTTAGTATATTTGCTTACTTTTAAGTAGATTTAAGAATCTAGCATGTCATTCTTTGTTAATTTTATTAAAAATTACCTTTAGTGTACATCATTGTGGTCAAGTAACCAAGTGTTTTAGATATTTTGATGAGTATTAATTTAGTCCATGCTAATATTACCCAAGTCCTATTCTAAAACT
This sequence comes from Saccopteryx bilineata, assembly GCF_036850765.1. Classification (NCBI taxonomy): domain Eukaryota; kingdom Metazoa; phylum Chordata; class Mammalia; order Chiroptera; family Emballonuridae; genus Saccopteryx; species Saccopteryx bilineata. Next base: position 384,877,978 of record NC_089491.1, on the reverse strand, counting down.
TGCTTTTTAATGTAGCAAATATTTTTTCCTCTTTTATATTGGTTTTCTCTAGCTTTCTAGTTCTTTTACTTTATCTGTTTTGATCAATATAGACATAAGCACAAAAAAGATGCACTTAATAAAAACTATCAAGTCTGCCCTGGCCGCATGGCACGATTGGTTACTTCATCATCCTGCTAAGCAGAGGTTGCTGGTTTGATCCCCAGTCAGGGCACATACACAAATAGATCAGTGTTTCTCTTTCTCTCTCTAAAATCAATAAATAAAAATTAAAAAAACAAAACTGTCAAGTCAAATGATAAAGATCATAGAGGCACAAAGAGTTAAAGTATATGTTTTGGATTTTGAAAAGATAGCTGTACTTTTTCAAGGTAAACGTAGTGTTTCTGGTTTGTCTTTGGAGTAGCATGCATGAATGAAGAGACCAGCAACCAGAAGCAGCAGCAACAGCAGCAGCAACAACAACAACATGTGACCAGCTGGCCAGGGAAGCAGGTAGAGACACTGAGACTGTGGGAAGAAGCTGTCAAAGCAAGAAAGAAAGGTAAGGGAGACGAGGCGGCAGGCGCTCCCAGTGTGGCTGGAGGAGTGTCTTCATCCGGTATGCCGAGTGATCCAAGTCAAGAAGCCACAGCTTAGGGAATCCGGCCTTAGGGAGACGTGGAAACACTGTGTGCTGGGAAGTGGAAGTTATTGGCAACAAAGCTTTCAAGCTTCCAGATAAGTTTGTGTTTTTTACTAGGAAATAAAAATTCCCAGTATTCTTTTTTTGGTTTACTTTTTGTTACAAATTGAAAACCAAGTTTGGTCCTTTGCTGTATATACTCAAAGTCCACTTTTTATGTTTGTTTTCATGTCAGCCTTTGTGTAGTCGGGGCTGAATTTTTTCCTGTCTAGAATATTCCCTCTTTTAGAGGTGCGCAGAAAATCTTTACGTGTATATAAATTCATTTTTTACAACCATGCTGTTTTCTACTATTAGTGTTCTTTCTGTATTGTTTTATTTATTTCATGTTTCAGACTCTATAAGGCTGATGTCTTTTCTCTTGGTCTCACCTTTAATGTCATTCACTGAGGCTGGCATTAGCTTAACATGTATGTATTTCAGTTGTTAGAGACATTGCTGTAACTGAGAATGGTCTACTTTTCTCTCATATATCTAAGGGTCAGTTGGAGTATCGGTTTTCAGCGCAGATTTTTGACTTACTAGTTGTAGGTTTGGCTTCTGGACTGTTGTCCAGCCATTTCAAGTCAATCCTTTTGTCAGTGTACCATCAGCCACAGGACAGATTCCTAACTTCCTCCTTTCTCCCCCGCCCCGCCATAGCTTACTGTTCTAAGTTCATGAGGAATCTTCCGCGTGTGGGCTCCTCTGTCATTTCTTTGCTGTGTAGTTTCTTCCATCCTTTGCTTTCATGTGGTGTAACTGTTTCCTTCCCCAGTCCCCCTCTAAACACTCTGTACTTGGATAAAGATGAAAGGAATGGTCTCCTTTTTTGTATTTACTGGCATTGGAGGAAAGAGTACAGCAGTCAGATAGGCTTTCCACCCTTGCTCAGATACTGCTTCTTCCTGTCTTCCAAATGAAGAGTTTTCATTACTCTGATAAGATGTTTGGTGTAGAGTTAGGGCTGGAGAATGGAAGGAAAGCGCAGGAAGATGTCTGTGTGTAAGTGCTGTAATAATTGCATAGTATGCTTCCTAGCCTATTATAAAAATGTTTTACTTAGAGAGGGTGTGAGAGTGGAAGTGTTGGAGTCATAGAAACTAGTAGATTAAAAAGAAAACATGGGGAGATGGTAGATGAGAGAGGGGTGGAAACAGGAGAACATCCTTAGCAATAGGACCATCACCTCCGAAGTGAGTTAGTTTTCTCTCTCACTCTTTCTTTCTTCACTCTTCTATTTGGTATTGTATTTCAGTTTGCTCGCACAATAAGATTCAGTTGTTTAGCTCATCTTCGGACCTCCATGAAACAAAATGTTATTGTGTTCCCATTCATACCATGAATCTCTCTGGAAATGACCACCAGTGTTAGAAACCTCTGTATTCATATTAGTAAATGTCACGTTTTGAGGGTGAGGAGACTCCTGACCTGAAAACCTAAAATTGAATCCGCATATCCCTTTTAAATACTGGGCTTAAATAATGTAATATAAGTTCCCAAAATTGGAAGACAATCAGGTCATCATCTTTGCAACTTTTTTAAAAATACTGATTGCCCAGGTTCCATCTAAATCTCACTATTGGATTTTTTGGAAGCCATTTTTTAAAAGGCTCCCTAAGTGATTTTGATCATTAGCCAGATTTGGGAATACCTGATACAGAGTATGGAGTATGCCGAAGTTACATTGCACTAATCAAAGAAGGGCCTGCCTGAGGTGAGACGACCCGCACAAGGAATGTGTGCAGACCTCCCTCTTTAGTCTCTAATACCTTTTTCATTTTTGACAACCAAGTCACAGCTAGCCCACCCGTCATCTTACTACCGTTCTGTGACACACCAGCAGGTGGTGCTGAATTTTGTTGAGGGGTAGGGGTATTACCTCTGAGGAAATTTTCCTTATGAAGGCTTTGCTGGATAACCCCCAACTCACTGCCTGGTCTTCTTGCCGGGCTAGTCCTCCTGGCTATGGTTCCACATGTGTAATATGTGAAGTTCAGGGTCTAGGCGTAAAGTGGGGGATTGTGTCAGCCACAGAAAGGGAAGAAGAAATGGTAGTGGGGAAGAACGTAAACCTACTGAGGGATGTTTCTTTTTTCTTAAAATAGCTAAAACACAACCAGAAACAACAGATGATGTTTAACTAAGATGATTTTCCTAAGATTGAAATAAATAGACGATATTAAAATGGCTTGTTTATCAATGTCTGTTTATCAAATTTTTTTTTTTTTAATTTGTCTAGTCTCTTCCTGGTTCTTTGCTCTTCCATATGAATTTTAGAATCATTTATTTTACTTCACTCACTGAAAAATCCTCTTGGGATATTTAGTAGACTTGAATTAATTCAATAGGGTTTTTGTTTTTTTTTTGTTTGTTTTTTTGAGAGAGAAACAGGAAGGTAGATGAGAAGCATCAACTTGTGAGGCATTACTTGCCTCACTTTAGTTGTTCATTGATTGCTTCTCATACGTGCCTTGACCAGAGGGCTCAAGCTGAGCCAGTCACCCTCTAGCTGGTGACCTTGGGGTTTCAAACCTAGGTCCTCAGCGTCCCAGGTCAATACTCTATCCACTGTGCCACCACTGGTCAGGCCCTAATTCTGGATTTTTAAAACCTTAACAGAATGTGACTTCACCTTTGAGCAGCTTAAGAGTAAATATAGCATTGAAGACACACACCTCTGTCTCTGCTAGATACAGTGTGCCTTATGAGAAGATTTTTCTGATGATCTGTTATTTTGTAACCACCGGCTCAGCTCTGTGTAAATAAGACCTTGTTGCCCTGGCCCTGGCTGGACCGCTCATTTGGTTAGAGCGTCACCCCGATACGCCAAGGTTGCCGGTTTGATCCCTAGTCAGAGCACGTACAGGAACAGATAGATGTTTCTGTCTGTCTGTCTGTCTGTCTCTCAAATCAGTAAGTTCAGATCTTGTTGTGTGGCCTGCCAGTAGTTGGCTCTTCCCAGGAAAGTCTTTAGAATTCAGAGGACTGCATGCAGTGATAAGGAGAATACTGTTGCTCTCCTTGATCTCTGTCTGCCAACCCCCAGAGTGCCTTACAGAAATTCATTCATCTTCCCAGTATCACTGTGAGCTAGGTAAGTAAATCTAAATTTGAAACCAAAAGTGCCAGGGCTAAACAAGTTGTGTAAGTGCTTGAGAGAGGTGCAGTATCAGAAAAGAGATTTGCACACACGTGGGTTCCTGGCCCCCAGTCTTGTGCTCAGAAGGAATCTCCCTTCCTGTTGAATACTTAATAAAAAGCAAATTTAATTAATTATTTGCTCTTTTTAATTAAAAGAAGTTGATTCAGAAGCTGTTTGTGAATTTTGTTTACTGTTTTGAGAATCTAAAGGCCCTTTTGTCTTCTTATTTTAGAAGCTGCTAACCTGTGCCAAACCTCCACGGCTGCTACGACACCTGTGACTCTAACTACTCCATTCAATATAACGTCCTCTGTGTCATCTGGGACTATGTCAAACCCAGTCACAGTGGCAGCTGCAATGAGCATGAGAAGTCCAGTAAATGTTTCAAGTGCAGTTAACATAACCAGCCCGATGAACATAGGGCACCCTGTAACTATAACCAGTCCATTATCCATGACCTCTCCTTTAACACTCACTACCCCGGTCAACCTCCCCACCCCTGTCACTGCTCCAGTGAATATAGCACACCCTGTCACAATCACGTCTCCGATGAATCTGCCCACACCCATGACGTTAGCTGCCCCTCTCAATATAGCAATGAGGCCTGTAGAAAGCATGCCTTTCTTACCCCAGGCTTTGCCTACATCGCCACCTTGGTAAACGGTATTCTGAAATCAAAACATGGGTTAAAGTAAATACTTACCAGCAACTTTTAGTTTATTAAAGCAAAAAGTAAACCATGAAATTGGGAGATTTTATTACATTAGTTAATATTAGTGTAGTAGCATTTTTCTTCAATTTGGCTGGGATTGTTCAAAGTAGGGTGTGTGTGTAACTTATCACTGGACCACTTTAGTTTAATCAGAAATTCCTTTTAGCTGACAGCATTGCTTAAACAGGATAGTAGTTGGCCAGATGAATACCAGAACTAAAACCAATCATAAAAAAACAAAACCCTTTAAACAAAAATAAGTAAATAAAAACAGCATTTAGTTTCTAATCCCAAGAAATCATTTTATGCTAAACACTAGCAGAACTCTTCTCTCAATATAAGGTGGATGGCTGATTTTAACCTGAAGTTCTAAATCCATGGATTGAGAGCTAGTGTAGAATTGTCTTTTATTGTTTTTATGAGTAAATACATGCATTATCATAATAAAATGCATTTCAGAGAATATGCATTTTACCTTTGGGAATATGTTAATTTCAGGCAGCATTCCCTATGGGAAAGGTGATACCAGCTCTGATATGCAAAGCATATGATAATTTATCATTCTAACTTCAACATATAATAGGGATTGTGACCTGATATTTGGAGATGTAAATATTGCTCAGCATATTAATCCTGATGGAATATAGCACTGTAGTTGACTTTAAAAAAAACAAAAAACACCAAAATATACAAATTGTGTTTTGGTAAGACAAGGCCGCAGCCGACAGAGGAGAAGTCAAGCGTGCGGACAGGCAGACTCCTAACAAGTGGAGGCCAATGGGACTCCTATTCAGGAGCCGAGGAATACTTTTGGAACATTTAAAATTATTGCTTTAAATTGGAAGACGCTGGAGGCACTGGGATGTGATATGCCCCTCTCTCTCCCAATCAGAGCCTGTTGATGTTACAACAGGGAAAGTTATGTTAGTTGCTCACTAGAGTTTATGTCTTATATTAAATTGTATACAGTTTCTATTCTAACCACTAACTAGGTAGTATACCCCTTCGGAACAAGCAGAGTGTATTTTTTTTTCATTTCTTTCATTTCTTAACCAAGTATTGTGCAGATTTGTTCAACTTTGTATATATATGGACATCACTTTTTTTTTCTTTGAGAAAACACTTTGATCAGCTTTGTGGTGTTTTCAGGGAGATAGCTAGCTTCTTGCGCTCCCTGTAGAAACCAGCAACAATTGTGCACGTTAAGACATGTGCTTTTTATTAGCAGGATATTTTATCTCTGTACATAGAGTAGAAACCAAAAGCTAGGGAAACAGTACTCTTACACCATCATGCCACACATTAATGTTTTTAAAGCATTGTGTTTTGAAAAAAAAAAATAGTTACTAAAACCAAGACGCTGTGATTTTTTTTTTAAGTTGCAATGTTTTTTCCCCCTTTTTTTAAAATCTTGCAGTTAAGAGAAATGGCAATTAGTTGTGGTTATCTTGCAGAATGTTTGCAGGACTATCAAACTGGATGACTTCCGTTTATACCCCACTGTGTCAGTTCAAGCATCAGAATACCTTGTACCTGAGGCAGACGTCCTACATCAGGGATAGGTCTCTGTGTATCATTATACAAACAGTTCGAGGGGGTTGAACTACATAGTAAAAAATAAATAGTACTTAGTGTAAAATAATTTTATAAATGATCTTTTGTACTTTAGGACATTAAATTGTACAACTTTTGTATATATAAAAGCTTAGGAACTTTCTGTTTAGCAGGAAGGCAACACATTCCTACACTTTTAATGTATATGTTTGTTATAATGTCCATGTAAACATGCCCTATGTTTGTGCCTTTTAATTAGTTTGTCTCAATAAACAAAATGTAGAGAAAAATATGTAGCTATGACTTTGTTACAACTGTTTCTATCCACAGTACAAAGATGGTTTGATTTTAATATGTAGAGCATTATGTGTGGACTACTGGAAGGACTCGTGTAGGGAAGGCCCATGCGCAGCCCTGTTGAGGCTTGGACTGGGCAGGTGGTGGCTACATTTGGAGGAAGCCCACATTTCCCTGCACGCAGCCCCAGGACCGGGTTCTGGCTCTGCCTGCTGGGACCTGTCATCTCCAACTGGGCTGGTAATCACGATCCTCCATGATTCGAACAGCCCAGGTTTCCTCCATGCTGGCCCAAGGAGCAGTACTCAGTGGGGGCAGGTGTGGGCCCTACCCCAGGCTAGAGTGTGGTTGTCAGAACCCTGAAAGTATTAGTTCTTTAAAAACAAAAAAAGAGATATATACTAGAAATGATTGTTTTATCAATTCATTGTATAATAAACAGGAGTGAGACTTCATTGTATGACTTCAGTTAAAATACTATTTTGTATGCATTCTTTATTCACTCAAGAAGCTGTCTGCAATAATAAAGCCACGTTGTGTCTTCTTTTGGGAGGGAGAGAGTTGGCAGGATGGGGGTGGCGACAGGCCACTGAAAGGGGGACCTAGTTGTTTGTATGGTGAAAGTCTCCTGTGTCTTGGAACTGGAATTGAGTTTTGATTCTTATGAACTGATTCGACCAAGTGTTGAAGGCACAACAGCCACCGCTCTACGAAAAAGCAGAGATTTTGTTTTTCCCTTCTGGTTGTAACCCGGTTGAAAGCTTCCCCTTTATCAGATTAGCAGCTAACAGTTGTATTAGATAATCCTCAAATCTGACATCAGCCTGTTATGCTCTAGGGCTCGCTGCTTGGCCTGCATTTGCCTTTTATTGTGTATTCATTTCCCTCCTAAGGTGTGCTCCTAAATGAAGGTTTCTCTGTAAGCAGATGATGATTTTTCCTGTCAATACCAGCATTGTATTACTAACATGCAAAATACTGCAGATTTATTTTGACAAATTAAAGTTAACCGGTCACAAATGTTATGGATTGCTTAATACCTCAGATGCTTCACCAGTTCACTATGATGACAGAGAAATTTTTGAAGCACTGCTTCTTCACGTGTACACAAGTCAGTACTGGGCTGGAGAAAGAGGGCGGGACTGTCAGGCTAGTTGGGTCTGAGATACAACGGGAGGGTGGAAATGCACCAAACTGGCTGCAGGAGGAGGACCCCTGCCAATCATCCTGAGTGAAAGCCCAGGAAACCAGGCCTTGGGGCAGTGGCCCCAGGTTTAGGCCCCTGTCCTACCAAAAAGAGAAGATGGCCTTAAAGCATTCTCAGGCTCCAGAACCCAGTTTCTTTACTCGAAAAGGGCTTTAGGCTGGGTCCCCACCCCATTTGTGTTCAACTAGATTCATCATTTGTCTACTGAGTACCAATAGCATTGTCAGATACTGTTAGCACTAAAGAGCATGTAAAGGGAATGAGGAGGACAAGGAGGCTATTAAGAGATATGACAAGTACCCAAGTGAGAGCATCACCAGACAGGGAATCTAGATGAATCTGAAACTTCATTAATGAAAAAGTTGCAGATATCTACATCTGTTTTAGACAGAATTGAAGCTTCCCAGACTTCCTCTGCTAATTATTGCCTTAGTCTCTTTATTGACTTGGTGAAAACACCTGGAGCAGAAGAAGTGTTCCTTGTGTTGCTTTTATCTGGGAACAGGAAGCGTAATTGCACTGAGTTGCTCGTTGATCTGTCCAGTCCTGGCTGTGCTCTTCTCAAAGGGCCCTGCAGTTTGATCCTCTCTGGAGGGACCTGGGTTTGCCATGTGGGTAGTGGAGGTGTTTTCTGTAGTATCCTCAAGGATCATTGGACTAAAAATCCAGTGTGTTCATGGGATGGTAATCACTTTCCCCTTTGTGCCGTAATAAATCTGGCCCTCAACCCTGCGCTTCTTCCATTTCCTTCTTACAGAGTCTTGGAGCCTGAAAGAATACCATCTGACCCTGTTTGGGCCTGGAAATCCCCACAGCTGATCTGGCCCAGGCAGATTACTGGATAATCTTCCCCTGTCCTGTCAAAGTAGGAGGGCAGGCAGGTTCAGAGCTGAATACCGACCGAGGCTGTGCATCAGTGTGGACTCCAGCTTTTCTTGGCTGCCCGTTTTGGGGCAATCTAAGGCCCATTTAGTTTTCAAGAAAGGAATCAAGGGAGGGTCAAGGGTTTTGCTTTGGATTTGTGTAATCTAGCCCTGTCTTTGGACCCACCCATCCTAAACTGGTTAGTTAGCTTTCCCCTTCCCATGACAGGCACTTGACTCCAACCTTGGCCCTGGACCATGAGGATCAAGTACACTTCACATGACCCAAACTGCTCTGTTGTGGTCAAGGAAAGGGTTTTCACCTAAGACTCTGTATCACCACTGACTCGCATCATGATTTCAGAAATTTCTGCACCCCTAATTATCTTCTTTGACATCTTATTTCCCTCCCAACACCTAAATATCTCTTTGAATAGTACACAAAATAAGAACTTCAAATCACTATTCTTACTGGAGTAAGTTCTTTCTGATGTATTTATCAACCATGTAGGGTGTTTAGAATTATCTGGGGTGTCTTGATAAATTCACATCGTTTATGGAGTTTTCTTAAAGTGAAATCCACCTGTTTGGCTGCATCCATGATTACCCGAATGTCACATTTTCCTAAAGACATCTATAAAGGTCCTGAAACAAGAACTACTATTATGCTAAAGATGGGCATTTGAGGACTGTGTTCTTTTCTGTAAGTGAGCTATTCTTCTGTCATGGCAGCTGAAAATGACAAGCAGACCAAGGGAATGGAAGGGACATGCTCTTCCAGTGACGGGTCCAGCAGCTCTGTATGGCAGAGTATCTAGGTCCGACACTGGGAGCAAATGTGCCAATTCTAGAGGCTGCTCATGGAGAGGGGAGGCAGCCTCGGAGACTGGGACAGAGAGCTAGGTCTCTTGTCCGTCTTAGGGGCCATTGGAATCCACTAAAGCCACAGCCTCTATAGCATCAGCCTAAACCCACTCAGAGATCTGGCTTGAAGAAGCCTGGATCCCCAAGGTCCCTGTTCACGAGCCAACAAATGCCTGGCTTTGTAAATGGTGGGTAGAGTCAGAGAGAAATCACCTTTGTTTATGGGGGGGGGGAAGAAAATGAGAACTTGGAAGTTGGAAAGAGGCCCAGAAAAGAAAGAGATTTTGGAGAAAAAGTCCTTTTGCTTCCGGTGGTGTAACCCCCATGCTGACATCCTTCCCTCTCTATGACTCTGTCCTGTGTTTGACATGATTACTCAGAGGGCTCCAGGCTGCGTCCAGGCCAGCTGTAAGAATTTCAGCTCTAGTCAATGGGTGGAAGAAAAGACATGCTCTTTATAGCCAGAAAAAGAACAAAATCAGTAGCTAAAGAAACAGGCAAGATTCAAGTAATTAGTAGAGAATCGTCACCTCTGTGGTGGAGACCCATGAACTGCTTCCAGCTGAAGAAGTAGTAGGGCCACCCCTTTTCTGCCTTTAAAAAAAAAATCTTTTTTAAGACTTCATTTTAGAGAGGAAAGAGAGAGAAAAGCAGAAAGCATCCACTCCCATATATGCCTTGACCAGGCAAACCCAGGGTTTCTAACCAGTGACCTCAGCGTTCCAGGCCAACACTTTATCCACTGTGCCACCATGGGCCAGGCCCCCTATCCTGTCTAACACAAGGGAAGTTCTGCCACTCTGTTAACCCCAGAAGCTCTGTGACTATCAAGGACCTCTGAAAGAGAAGAAGGGGGCAAGGAGCAAGTTGGGGAAAGAGAAAGAAAGGCGACCACAGGGCCTTTGTATCTAATGTTCCCTTAGCCTACAGTGGCCTCCCCACAGGTAACCTCCAACGCATTTTCTCCATTGTGAGCCCCTACATGTCCTGCAAAGTCCAATTTAAATGTTGATCCCTCTGAAACGTTCCCTGTTACTTTAGGCAGTTGGTTGACTCTTCCTTGGTATAACAGGAGTTGGTAAATAAATATTCAAATAAAGTAGAGGTAGTCCAGCATCCCACAGAAGGGAGGCTAGTTCCTAAGCTCGATTATACTAGTTGCAAATGTTTTGCTACATCCCCTAAATCTCTGGCTTGGATTCTGACAGGCCTGGGTATAAATCCAGGCAGTGTCATTTGGAACTGTCACTTGGGCAAGATATATAACATCTCTGGCCTCAGTTTCCTTGGCTGTTAAAATAATGGTGATAATAGTTCCAACCTAGTAATGTTTTTGAGGATCTAATTCACATAAAGTGTTGAGCACAGAGCCTAGTATGAAGAAAGGAGCTGCAAATTCACAAATTCAATGTACTCTACCCCCACTTGGTCCTCCTATTTCCTGTCTCGGTGAGGGCAACATCCTTTGGCTCAGAGGCACCAACTATATTCTCTGAAAGACCCACAAAGGAGCCCTGATGGGATAGCTCAGTTGGTTCGTTAGAGCATTGTCCAGAAGCACAGAGGTTGCTGGTTCAATCCCTGGTCAGGGCACATGCAGGAACAGATCAATGTTCCTGTCTCTCTCTCTTTCCCTTCCTCTCTCTAAAATCAATAAAGTGAACATAATAAACATAAACATCATCATCATCATCATCATAATAAAAGGTCCTGCAAACGAATCGGATGCCTTCCTGCATGGCTTGCCCACCTCACTCTGAGATTTTTGAGGATGGGTGTCCAGCTTGGGAGCAGACCCGCATCCCAGGAATGAGAAAGCTCGATGGAAGACACACACATCTCAAAAGCAGCTGGCTAGAGATGTGGCAGGAAGGGTTCAGGTTAGACCCAGGGAAGAATCTCCAGGCTGGAAGACCTGGAAGAGGAGCCATGATATGTGCCTGTCTGGGGATGGGGCATCAGACAATTCTTCAGACAATTGCTTCAGACAATTCTTTCCATCCAGCTTCTCCCCCCCGCCCCCCCGCATACACTGTATCCAGAGAAGGCACATGCACTGCTTCCCTCTACAAGCTCATCATCCTCTCGAAAAGTTAGTTCTTACAGCTTGCTGCAAGCCTGGCACAGGCCTGATCTCCTGCCTTCCTAAGAGGACAGGGAGCGCCACGACCAACCCAGGCGAGATCATCGGCTGCACCTGCTCTCCCCACGGCGCCCCCGACTCCCGCGCCTGAGAAAGGGGCCCGGCAGAGCGCGCGGCAAACGTGGGTTGTGCCCGGGCTGTGTCAGTCAGCCTCCTGTGGTGCCCTCGCATCACTGCTGCTAGGCCTAGCATTGATGACCTCCACCCAGTAGCCTAACCTACTTTGCCGGCCTCCTCTCCCCGATTTCCCCCAAGGTAGGCTCGAGTTAGAGCTGGGCTGGCGGACGGTCACATCAAAAGAACAGCTCTGGGCGTGCCCGCGGCGCCCGGACTAGAGCATTGCCGAGCTGTGATTAGGTGGTATCTCCTGCGTTCTGATTGGTCGAGTGGGCATTGCCACCCTCCCTCCTGCTGAAGTTTCCATCTCCAATGCAGCTTCACTTTCTAGATTCTGCACAATATCTGTACGCATTCTATTATATGTAAATAAATAGAATTCAGTTCTGTGGTTTCCGCAGATGACGTGCCCCCGAGTACAGTGCTGGCCCTCTGAAGGACGTCAAAACTGTTCGCTTATTGTATTTTACATCCAAATCACACCCGTGCAGGTGAGTGGGAAGGGACTATGGGAGGCTGTTGGGGCCTGCGTTTCCCATCCCCGGGGAGGCTACCGCTTATCCTGGGTTGCCTTTCAGAAGACCCACTTGTGCTTTCTCTCATCTGCACTTATATTTCACATTTCTTTGCCTTTGGTCATACTATTGCATACGCTAAGAATGCTTTTCCTTCTCATTTACCTACTTAAAAATGTATTATTATTATTATTATTATTTTACAGGGACAGAGAGAGAGTCAGAGAGAGGGATAGACAGGGACAGACAGATAGGAACAGAGAGAGATGAGAAGCATCTGTCATCAGTTTTTCATTGCGAAACCTTAGCTCATTGATTGCTTTCTCATATGTGCCTTGACCGCGGGCCTTCAGCAGACCAAGTGACCCCTTGCTCGAGCCAGCGATGTTGGGTCCAAGCTGGTGAGCTTTTGCTCAAATTATTATTATTTTTAATGTGGTTAAATACTCCTACTCAGTAGGACCCTCTGGAGAAAAAGCTGATTGCAGGTTTTGGGCAGAAAAAATACAAAGTGAACCTGGAATATTTTTGAAAAACTTTTAATTTGGCAATAATTGCAAACTTACAAAAAGTGCAAAAATAACAATCGTACCAGAAACAACTGTATACTCTTTACCTAGATTCACCTATTATTAAAATTTTAGGCCCTGGCCGTTTGGCTCAGTGATAGAGCGTCGGCCTGGCGTGCGGAAGTCCCGGGTTCAATTCCCGGCCAGGGCACACAGGAGAGGCGCCCATCTGCTTCTCCACCCCTCCCCCTTTCCTTCCTCTCTGTCTCTCTCTTCCCCTTCCGCAGCCAAGGCTCCATTGGAGCAAAAGATGGCCCGGGCGCTGGGGATGGCTCCTTGGCCTCCGCCCCAGGTGCTAGAGTGGCTCTGATCGCCACGCCCCGGATGGGCAGAGCATCCCCCCTGATGGGCGTGCTGGGTGGATCCTGGTCGGGCGCATGCGGGAGTCTGTCTGACTGCCTCCTCGTTTCCAGCTTCAGAAAAATACAAAAAAATATAAATATATATTTTTTACCCCTTGCTTAATCACATAAATCACATAATCTCCCTCTCTATCTTTCTAAATTTTTTTCCTGAACCATTTCAGGGTTTTATACATCACGGTCCTTACCTCTAAATACTTCTGTGTGTATTTCCTAAAAACAGAGATATGTATTTAGACCACAGCCCAGTTATTAACTTTATTTATTTATTTAATTTTGAGAGAGAGAGAGAGAGAGAGAGAGAGAGAGGAGATGGAGGGACAGACAGATAGGAAGGGAGAGAGATGAGAAGCATCAACTCATAGTTGCAGTACTTTAGATGTTCATTGACTGCTTTCTCATATGTGCCTTGACCGTGGGGCTCCAGCAGAGCCAGTAACTCCTTGCTCAAGCCAGCAACATTGGGCTCACGCCAACAATCATGGGGTCATGTTCAAGCCGATGACCCCACGTTCAAGCTGATGAGCCTGCACTCAAGCTGGCAACCTTGGGGCTTCAAACCTGGGTCATCAGCATCTCAAGCCAATGCTCTATCCGCTGCAGCACTGCCTGGTCAGGCATTTATTTATTTATTTTAAGTGAGAAGAGGGGAGATAGTGAGACAGACCCCTGCATGCATCCCCCACTGGGATCCACTGGGCAACCCCTGTCCGGGGCAGATGCTCAAATCAACTGAGCTATTTTTAGTGCCTGAGGTTTACGTGATGGGACCATCCCAGCTATTCCCACCCAGTGCAGGGATGGAGGCTGAACCGAGCCACTGGCTGCAGGAGGGGAAGAGGGAGATAAAAGGGAGATGGAGGGGAAGAGAAGCAGATGGTTACTTCTCCTGTGTGTCCTGATCGGTTATCAAACTCGGAATGTCCATACACTAGGTCAGTGCTCTATCCACTGAACCAACCAGCCAGGGCCTAAGTTTATACATTTACATTTGTATAATACTTTTGTTTAATCTACCATCCATATTCTAATTTCGTGAGCTTATCTAATTAGCATTTTCTCCCCTCCAGTACAAGGTGTAGTGTGGCATTTATTTATTTATGTCCACCACCCAAAGTCAAACCGTCTTCTGTGACTATATATTTGTCCACCTTTACCCCCCCACCCCCGCATTTAGTTGATGTGTCTGTCTCTTTAGTCTCCTGGAACAGTGGTTGGCAAACTCATTAGTCAACAGAGCCAAATATCAACAGTACAACGATTGAAATTTCTTTCGAGAGCCAAATTTTTTAAACTTAAACTACATAGGTAGGTACATTCCTTATCGCGGTAGCACCCGCACGTGGTATTTTGTGGAAGAGCCACAGTCAAGGGGCCAAAGAGCCGCATATGGCTCGCGAGCCACAGTTTGCCGACCAGGGTCCTGTAACATTAACATAGCTGGTTTTTGGTTTTTTTAAATTAAAATTACAGACTCTTTCCTTTTTAAAAAATGTTCACGAAATTATTATTATTTTTTACCTAGTGAGGAGAAAGGTAATATTCTTCTCATTTTAGAGATGAGGAAACAAAAACTCAGAGAGGTTTAGTAATTCAAGTGAGGTCACCCAGCTTGTAAGTGGGTACGGCAGGGATTAGTGCTTCTCTGGGCTGCCTGGCACTTAGCCGCTACACTATACTTGTCAAATGGAGCGGAGTGTAGGAGGAACTAAACTCTGCTTCTCCAAGCTGGGGTTGGAGCTCAGCTAAGCCTCTAGGAATTATTTGTAGCAAATACTTAACTCCAGGCTGGTTCCCCTAGGAGGTGGTCAGGTGCAGGAGTGGGAGACCTTACTGCCCCGACTCTTGGTGGTGTCAGAAAAGTCAAAATCAATGTTAATATTTGATTTTGAAATTCAGGGGACACACGCTTTCCCTGTTGATTCCTGAGTTTGGTATTCCAGGCCATTCACTGTCACAGACCCTTCACCTTTCCAGCCTCATCTCACTGTCTGACATCCCCACCCCGCAATCTGGCCACAGTAGATAATTCACCCACATCCAGATGTGCCCCAGCTTATGTTATGTCCTAAGTGGGAATGCCCTTAACCCCGGTCAAAAGGGTTCTTCTCTCGAGGCACAGCTCGAAAGCCAGCTGTTCAAAGGCGCCCTCTCTGACCTCTTCCCCATGAAAATTAACCACTTTCTCTCGTGTACACCTTGATTTTAGGAGGGGTCACATTCTGCCTTGTATTACTTGCTAGACATCTCCTGTCCCCTTAGACTTGGAGGGCAAAGAGGGGTACACATTGTTCATCTTTGGGGATGGGCATGGAACTGGACTGAAATAGTCTAAGTGAAGCATAATTATGGAGGAAAGCTAGTTATGTTTAATTTCCAATCATAAAATCTTGAAGATTAAATATGAGCACATACACACACACACACACACACACACACTATTTAAAGGAATGTATGTTCAATCTGGAAAAATATTAGTAAAAAAGTAAAAGTTATCCATAAAACCCTCATGGAAAAATTGTTAACATGTTGGCATATTTTCTTTCATGTTTATAACTAAATAAAAATAAATTGGCTCATATTACATATACTGGTTTGTAGCCTCCCTTTCCCTGTAACGTATCGTAACTTTTTTTTTTCATAACATTTTTATAGGCATTCACTATTCTTTAAAAGCAATTTTAATGGTTATATAGAATTCCATTTCTCTATTTCTACTCTCCACTTCAGGACCTTGTTCAGGGTGAGCTAGCAGCCTCTGTACTGAAGGCAGGACACTTGCAGCCTCACAAACTATTACCAGTGAAGGGAGGACACGTGGTTTCTGAGAGGGCAAACCAGGCGCATCACTCCCACCTGTCAGAAGTCAGCCCTTTGGCAAATATTGACTCACTCATGGGCCTGCCAGGCCTTGGGCTGGGAGGTTCAGGCCCTGAGACAGAAGATATCCCCTGCCTCCCTGGGATGCAGGGAGGTACCAGCTACAATACCACGTGCTACACACGGGCTGGCAGCGTGGACGAAGGCACTGCAAGGGAGCAGTTTGTTTGTTTGTTTGTTTTTCATTTTTCTGAAGCTGGAAACAGGGAGAGACAGTCAAACAGACTCCCGCATGCACCCGACCGGGATCCACCCGGCACGCCCACCAGGGGCTACGCTCTGCCCACCAGGGGGCGATACTCTGCCCATCCTGGGTGTCGCCGTGTTGCGACCAGAGCCACTCTAGCGCCTGAGGCAGAGGCCACAGAGCCATCCCCAGCGCCCGGGCCATCTTTGCTCCAATGGAGCCTTGGCTGCGGGAGAGGAAGAGAGAGACAGAGAGGAAAGCGCGGCGGAGGGGTGGAGAAGCAAATGGGCGCTTCTCCTGTGTGCCCTGGCCGGGAATCGAACCCGGGTCCTCCGCACGCTAGGCCGACGCTCTACCGCTGAGCCAACCGGCCAGGGCACAAGGGAGCAGTTTGTTATGCAAGAGAAGAAAGGTCCAGCCTGACCTGTGGTGGCGCAGTGGATAAGGCATCGACCTGGAAATGCTGAGGTCGCCGGTTCAAAACCTGGGCTTGCCTGGTCAAGGCACATATGGGAATTGATGCTTCCAGCTCCTCCCTCCCTTCTCTCTTTCTGTCTCTCCTCTCTCTCTCTCTCTCTCCTCTCTAAAATGAATAAATAATAAAAAAAATTAAAAAAAAAAAAAAGAAAGAAAGAAAGGTCCAAAGAAAGTCCACAGGTATGCCATTGGCGCTCGAGCTCTGGGAAAGGGTGAAGGTTCCAGAAAGCTTTCTCTAAAATGGGGTTGAGACTGGCAAGCCCATAGGCATCCATCTAGATTTTCTCCCAGAAGGGGGTTGTTTACTCATTTGGGGGGGTCACTGCTTCCACCTGTCACCCATGTTTTCTTTCAAAACCCCCAAGTGAGGCTCACACAATAGTATATGTTAATTATATGATATTTCAATAAAACTACAGAAGCAAAACAAAACAAACAAACAAACAAACAACCCGAGTGAGCCTGACCTGTGGTGGTGCAGCGGACAGAGCATTGACCTGGAACGCTGAGGTCACCAGTTTGAAACCCCGGGCTTGCACGGTCAAGGCACATATGAGAAGCAACTACTATGAGTTGATGCTTCCTGCTTTCCCCACCTTCTCTCTATCCTCTCTCTAAAATCAATAAATAAAAAAATTTTAAAAACCCACAAGTGATAGCACCAGTTCTTTCCAATTGTTGGTAATATACGCTGCCGAAGCAAGCACAGCACCAGTTCTCTCAAAGTTTGGGCGTCTTGGTCAAGTTGGTGACAATGGACAAGGCAATAGGATTCCCCACATTATCTGGATGTTGACACCACTTTTTCTTCCACCTTGGGTCTCGTTAAGCTGCCTTCTATGGTTGGAGGAGGGGAGAGAGTCTCCTGGGGGCTGGGACGATGTGGCTGGGTCCTAAGCTGCAGGCAGGCACATGCTCTATGCACCGTTCGCGCCTCGCCATTCGTCCTGGGCTGCGGAAATCCCAGAAAGTGGATATCCTCTTTGCCCTGTGGTCCAGCTGGAACCTGCTCGTTCCAAGCCTGAGCTCCACAGCTCCCTCTCAGCCTCATCCTCACGGTGGGGGTGAGACGTGGCAGACATGCTTCCATCTATCTGTGCTTGGTATACCAGGAGACTTAGCCCGAGGTTCCCCTTGGCTTCCTTTGTACTCTACGGGAGCAGCAAGCAGCCTGCTCTTCCAGCCTGGGGGTGGGCCGCTGGGGAGAGCGTAGGAAAGGGAAGGAGCAGGACTGTAGGTTAAGGGCAAGCTGGGAAGGGCCTCTCCAACCTGTTTACATTTCATTCTCTAGGCAGAGGAGAGTCATCCACCTTTTCAGCAGGAGGGAGACATCCCTAGTCTATGCTTCAGGAAACCCTGCTGGCTTTGAGGATGGACTAAAAGGCAGGGGCCTGGCGGCCTGCACTGGGACAGAGCATTGGGACTGAACGGAGAGGGGCAGAGTCCAGAGAAACCCGGGAAGTAGAAAGCCCTGAGCTTACTTAGGGTTGATGTGGGAGAGGGGAACAGGTGGCATGTGAAGTTGGTAGAGTGGGAGGTGCCCTTCCCTGGGACAGAGAATTCTGGTGAAGGAGGACGTGGGGATCACAGGTTCCAGGGCTTGCCATGCTGATGGCAAGGTGACTGTAGGACAGCCTGTCCAGTGGCAGCTACACATTCCAGTGAGGAGCCAGAGAGAGGGAGCACGTGTGGGAGTCAGACATCAACACACTCCTCCTGACAGCAGATGTGGTAATGTCATTATCAGTAACAACAGTAGCATTTATGAACATTTAATGTGCCAGGCGCTGTTCAGGACACTTCATGTGTGTGGATTTGTTTAATTCTCAATCTTGAGGTTGGCACTGTGGTGAGCCCCAAATGCAGAAGAGGAAACTGAGGCACAGAAAGAGTTAAGTAACTGGCCCAAAGTTATGTGGATGCCAGTGGAGCATTCAGGGTTGGCGGTACACAAAAGTCATTTCAAGGAGGTGTTAACTGCATCCAGAGCTGCAAGGGGGCTGACAAGCAGAGTAGGGAGGGGCCATGGGTTGAAAAGACTGGGAGCCAATGGGATGACAGGGAAGGAGATGGCCTGCAGAGGACTGAACATGGGGACTGACGGAGCAGAGAGAGTAAGTGTGGTTTCTTAGAGGAAGTAGATGAATGGGCCAGAGAGAACTAGGTCCCTGGCCCGGGCCGGCAAGTTCCTCAGAAAGGGGCATCCTGTAGTGTTTTTGGGTTCCAAGCAGAGAGAGGGGGAAGGGGAAAGAATTTATAGAGTCTCCTGAAACAGACAACGGGGTTGGGCTTTAGAGCAAAAGGGACATCTCATCCTCTGAGATGAGCACAAGCAATAAGGGCCTAAACCAGGGCAGAAGCTGGGAGTAAGGGAGCGAAAGGAAGTGAAGGAGGAATAAATAGAACCTGATAACCAATAGGATTCAGGGGAAGGGATGTGAGGACTGAAGTTTCCATCTGCAAAGCCAGACGGTGAGCAGGAGGAGGCTTGGGGAGGAAAGGGCTTCCAGGTTCAAGTTTGCTTTTAGTCTCTTCGCTGTGAGGTGTCTGAGGGACCTGCATGTAGGGGAGAGCCGCTGTGGGCAGCTGCACGTGAGGGGCTGGAGCACAGACCACGTTCAGGAGGGAGGGCCGGCCCGGGGCCCAGGACCACGTTCAGGAGTGAGAGCTGCCCTGGGGCCCAGGACCACGTTCATGCAGAGGCAGTGGTGGGAGTTAGGGAGGTTCCCTGGGGGTTTGAAAGGCAGGAGATGCATCTGAAGAAAGCTTCCAGGAAGACAGCCTTGAAAGGAAGAGTTCTTCAAGGAAAAGCATCCATTAC
The DNA here is from genome assembly GCF_036850765.1 of Saccopteryx bilineata. Lineage (NCBI taxonomy): Eukaryota > Metazoa > Chordata > Mammalia > Chiroptera > Emballonuridae > Saccopteryx > Saccopteryx bilineata. The sequence continues at coordinate 384,858,601 of NC_089491.1, read as the reverse complement.
CGTGACTGGGTTCATTGGATAACTATATTAATAATATATTAAATGCTTTTATGAGCATTTAGAGTAGAAGACAAACAGGAAGAGCTCCATGTTTGCAGATGCCTTTTCCTGGCCCCTGAAATGCCAAGGTGACAGGGAAGATCTTGCAAGTAAACAGAAAAGTGGCAGAATCCCTGGCCAGATGGCTCAGTGGATAGAGTGTCAGCCAGTGTATGGATGTCCTGGGTTCGATTCCTGGTCAAGACACACAGGAGAAGCGACCATCTGCTTTTTTCCCCCTCCCTCTCCCTCTTCCTCTCCCACAGCCAGTGGCTTGATTGGTTCGAGCTTCAGCCTCAGGCACTGAGGATAGTTCGGTTGATTAGAGCATCAGCCCCAGACAGCGGTTGCTGGGTAGATCCTAGTCCGATGCATGCAGGAATCTGTCTCACTGTCTCTCCTCCTCTCACTTAAAAAAAAACAAAAACAAAAACCCCCAAAAGGGGTAGATAAACTGCACTGTGGGCAAGAGTAAGGTGACACACATGATAACATAATCTAGAGGACCAGCAAGGAGGATAAACCCTGAGCTCTCAGGACAGGAGCCGGGAGTCAGCATGGAGGCATAGGTCAGTTCCTCTAGAATCTAGATTAGTATCTTTAACCTGGGATTGATAGGATCACTTCCTGGGGTTTAAACCTCCCTTCCCCCCAATCGAATGCACCAAGGGAAAGAGGGATGGGAGAGGAGATGCCCGGAGGGTCTGGGACCCAATTCTGGAACTCCACTCAACATGCTAATCTAACATGGGACCTCCCCAAGGAGGGTGCGGTTCTGAGGTTCTCAATTTGCTGAAGAAATTTACCCTTTTCATGCAAATGATGGAAACCCATTGGTGTCTGGGCACTTTGGTTTGCGGCTTTTACCATCAGATGCCTTTGTGGCTGAGAGTGTTGATTTGTCTCAGCAGAGATAGGGGACTGCAAGCCCTCAGAGGAGGGGGAGCTCTCCTGGGGGTCTGGGCCTAGATGGGCAAAGTGGGTCTCTAAGGTAAGCTTGTCCAGGAGGAGGGCACCCACTCTTTGCAAGAGGTCTGGGGGCAGAGCTGGCCCGCATTCTGGCTTCTGCCTTCCTCAGAACCCCTAGGTAGCCTCTGTTCCAAGCAGGTGCTTGGTGATCACCACCTGCCCCACCCTGCCCACCCCCAAAGTGGAGTTTAAAACCAAACCACATGGAAAAAGAACAAAGTTGATGTCCCATTTATTGAACGAGTTCTGTGGAAATTTTTCTCATGCCTCAGAAGACCCTGAAATGACCAGGGATGTTGGGGAGGAGATAGGAAGATGGCAGGAGGCAGCTGATGGTGCGAATGCCTAAGCATCTTTGATTTCCTGCCCTTCTTCCCACCATCTGCTCTGACCTCCGCATTTTGTTTCCTTTCCTGAGCCCTAATTCCCAGGGGGCCGCCCCTCCCCCACATCTCAGCTGTCCCAGGCCCCATATGTGAGTCCACATTCCGAACCTTTTCGGGGCAGCCCTGCTCTTCGGTTCCCCTCGGAGCCGGGGTGTCGGGTCTCCCTGCCCCCCCCATTCCTCTCCGGGATGCGTCTTCCCGGTGCCGCTCCCCGAGCCTGGCGGGGCGGGACGCCCGGCACCCGGCCCTGTCCGGGATCCCGGGGCTCCTCGCGCAGGCCCTCCTGCCCTCCGGCCGGGGAGTCGCCGCGGCCGGTGCGGGCGGCAGGGATTTTCCTGCTCTCCGCCCGGCGACCCCCAGCTCCCGTCACCGTGCTGCTGTCCTACCGCCCTCCCGATTCCCGCTGCCTTCCTCTCTAGAAAGGGGTCGGGCGCCGGAGAGGGTCTGGGGGCGCCGCCGCCGGCCCCCGCCCCGCCCGCGGCCCCGCTCCTCCCCGCGCGGCCCCACTGGTGGCCCCGCCGGCGGGCGCGCGAGGACAGCTGCATTTCTCGCCGCCCGCCGCTAGGAAGCTGGCCTCGCCTCGCTTTCTCCGCCTCCCGCGCCCCAGCCGCGCCGCCGCGCCGGGCCCGCCGCCGCCGCCGCCGCCGCGGGATCGCCACCCCTCCCCCAGCCCGCCGGCCCCACCGGCCCCACCGGCCCGCGGGGCGCGGACGCGCGTGGTGGCCGCTCGGTAAGATTTCCCTTTCGGTCCGGCCGCGGCCCCCGCCGGCCGCTCCGCGCGCCATTCCGGCCCCGACCCGGGGGGGCCCCACCTTCTCGGGCACCGATCGCCGAGGCACCGCCGGGAGGGCCGGGCCGGCGTGAGTTTGATTCCCGGTGCTGTTGCCGCCGCGGCTTCCCGGGAGCCCGCGCCGCCCGGCAGCGTGCGGCAGGTCCCGGCCTCGCTCCCCTCCCAGGCCCCCACCTCCCTCCCGGCCGTGGGCGCGCGGGGCGTGCGGGCATCGGGGGACTGGGCGCGGGGCGCGGGGGAGGGGTGGGTGCGGGCGGCGGTGCCCGGCCGGGCAGCGAGGCCTCCCAGCGGGCGTTGCCCCGAGTCCCTTGTGCGGCCGCTCCCCCTTTTGTGTGGGCGCCCCTCCCGGCTCTGCCCGGGCCTGGACGCGCTGGCTGGCCGGCGACGGCTGGCGGGGGCGCCTGCTGGGGCAGAGCTCCTTTTAGGAGGATGGGAGGTTCGCTTCCTGGCCCCGCCGATGTTACAGGTCGCCTCAGCCTGATCTGGTCCCACCCGGTCCCCTGGGAACTTCATCTCCCGGCGTGTTGGCTTGGGAAAGTTCAGAAAGCACTGTCCCCGCCCCTGCTCCCCCGCCCCGCAGGCTGTCTGTGCCCCGGGCTCTAAGCTCTAGGGGGTTGGTATTTGCGTTAATTCATTCTTTCCTCTTCGTTTTTTCTCCTTGAATGGTTACTTTACACCTAGGAATGGCTTGATCATTTCTCTTCCTCTTCAAAGAAGTTTTAGCTCCAAGAAATTTATACTGAAATTAAATTCCTGGACAGCAGGGAAGAGAGGTTTTAAATTTTTCGTTCTTTCTTTTCTTTCTTTCTTTCTTTCTTTCTTTCTTTCTTTCTTTCTTTCTTTCTTTCTTTCTTTCTCTCTCTCTTTTTTTTTCTGTGAGCGTGGAGAGTGAGGGGAATGACTGGGAGTTTAGAAATAAGATGTGCTAGAGGCGATACAGGATTGAGGAAGACATCGCCTCCCCACCTGACCCTCTGGCTGGTGTCAGGAAAGATGCTGGTGATGCATCATGAGGAGCAAGCCTTCCGGTTGGTTACCCTGCCACACCCTGGCCCAGTGGCCCAAGAGAAAGGACTCAGGAAGATTTTTCTGGCCTTTAATATCCTTTATTTGCCAATCATGCTCATTTTTACAGCCTAGGTAGAGTTAGCTAGGTGTGCCCGAGAAAGGTGAAGGCCATCAGGAATTCTCTCATGGAAGAAGTCATCTCACAGTGAGATTTGGCCCCTGTAGGATGAAGTGTGCAATTGGGTTCTCTCTGCTGTTGGGGGTCCATGCTGCTGGGAACTCAGTGTGAATGGAGGGTGGCATCCCTGGGCTGGAGAGAAAAACCTGCTTCAGGTTACCAGGAGCTGGAGGGTTGGGTTCGAAACCCCTGTCCATTTTCTATAGCTGGAAGGAGCAGGAGACAAGGGAACAGGAGTGGAGCCTCAGGCCTGGGCCCCTCCTTGAGTAGGAGAGAGACCTTGGCTAGCTAGCATGGTCTAGGGATGAGAAGATGAGTAGGGGGAACTTGGGCCAGAGGTTGGGGTCATGGGCCCCATTGAGAATCAGATGAAAACTCTAACTTTCCTCTCCCCATCAAAACATGAATGTATGCCAGGGATACATTTTGTATGCAATATACTCCTTGGAACTGGGGTCCTATGAAGAGCCCTGATCTAGAGTCTGGTACAGCCCTAGCCATTCAGAACAGTTCCCTGCTTTGTGGCTGCTCAGTGAATAATCCCAGGGTATGAAGAGCAGAGCTGTCTTTTCTCATGGCCTTCTGTTGCCACTTTGGGCTTAAGGCCATGGAGACCTGTAAACTCTAGACCAGATTCCAGCTCTCTACAGCGAGCCAGAGGGTGGGACAGATGGGGCGCCCTTCACCAGGGGCTCATTTTGCTCTCTAAGTGGTAAGAAGTCGTTGAGCACTGGGTGGGGGCCACAGGGCCCTTGAATTAAAAGTACATACAGGGATAAGGGAAAGGATGAGTATTGTGGTGTTTTAGCCGTGTGTAAGAACCAGGTGCTTGGAGAGCCCCAGCTCACTCTTGGGGAAAAAGGGGCTGAGGTGGGCAAAGGTGCCTTGGTGGAAAGTTTAAACGTGAAAAGAGCCCTCCCTCTTGAGGAGGTATTGGGGTGGAGTTGCCTGAGACCAAGGTCTACATATTGTAGGTTCCTTAGAACCCTCTGAACTTGAAAGGCACGTAGGGGCCAGAGAAGATGGCTGTCACCATCCCCAGTGCAGCCCTGTGGAGGCCTGGCCTGCCTTTTTTTCTCAGACAAAGCTCACTGTGCCCTGGCTGTCCCTCAGGTGTTCATGACATCTACACTTGCTGGGAATCTGGAAGAGCCTTTGGTAGAGTCTGCCATCTACAACTTCTTTGCCTTGGTATTGAGAAGCCCCTCTTAGGCTCAAGTGTCCCCAGACAGTGGTAGCTCATGGGAATTTTTCTTTGTTTAAATATACTGCTCACAAAAATTAGGGGATAATTCAAAATGAATATGAAGTGATAAAAAAAAGAAGCATTTGATTTTCTTTTTATTAAATGAGAACATCAGAAAAGGAAACAAATCAAAGAAAGTTGTTTGGTTATGCAAGTGAGATGCAAAACCAACTTATATTTCATTGGTGAAAATGCACTACACAAAAGGCTGAAAGTACCGGAGTATCTGCACGTTCTCTGATCCCCTCATTTCTGTTAGCAGTGTAGCAAGCACAGCGCCTGGCATATAGTAGCACTCACACTTGTTTCTTCCTTCAGAGCTTCCTCCATTTACTCTGCCTGGTGGGTTATTCCCACCCTGGCAATCAGCAACATAGGCAGAAGTATTCTAGAGCCTCAGAGGCAGGACGCTGGGAGTCAGCCACGGATCACCTTTGACTGTACAAGGAGGTGGCTTGGAGGAGGCGATGCCTCTGTTGTGTTGGCTCTTCCACTTATGGGACGTCAGAGCCATAACCAGCCCTGGAGGTGCGGTGACTCACCAGTCTTGGTGGGCTGTAAGGGTCCTGTGGTGGTGAATAAAGATTCACGTTCCTTGGTGGCCAGGACTTGCCTGTGTGCTGCTGCTGTGGTTGCCACAGGCTGGTGAGTTTAGGACGCTGGGTTGTCTCACCTTACTCAGCGCTTCTCTGATTCTCTCTGCTTCCAGCCTCCCAGGAAGCACCTCTGATATGTCAGAGCTCTTATCTTTAAAACGGGTCACATGATAAATACGATAACAATGCTTATAAACATAAACACCCTTTTCATAAAATGTAACAACTTCGTTTTCATTGCAGTGGCACTGAGTGTCTTTGGGGAATGATTGGTGGGATAAGAAAGTTCAGGCGCCATTGGTCTAAGCTCCACCCCCAGGAGGCAATCCGTCCACCTTGTGCGCATTCCCACATAGCTTAGTGGTTTCGAGTATAGCGTCTGGAGTTACTCATCCCCAGTTAGAATCTCAGCTCTCCATCTCACTCTATGACTTCATTAGTGCCTCAGTTTCTCAGCTATAGAAAGTGTTAAAGGAGATCTAACATGCATGTCAAGAATAAGCATTCTTTAAAACCGTACTTATTTTTCAATTACTGTTGACAGACAATATTAGGTTAATTTCAGGTACAGTGTAGTGATTAGACATCTGTATAACTTGCACCCAGCTGATACCATATATAGTTATTAAAATATTGACTAAAAATACTATTGATGATATTCCCTATGCTATGCTTCACATCCCTGTGACTAATTTATAACTGCCAACTTGCTCTCCTAAATCCTTTCCCCTTTTTCATGCAGACACCCAAAACCCCCTCCCATTTGACAACCAGGAGTAAACATTTTTAGAGCAGACACTATTATTTTTATTTTTGCACGTGGTCCTAATGTTCTAACGCTCCTTATGGTTAAGGAAGATCTTTGGTGAAAACTGTAGAGGCGGAGCTGGCTTTTGGAGTGGTGGGATGGTTCGGGACGAGGCGCTTATATTATAAGCAGGGGGACCGCACCTGGGGAACGGGCAGCCTGGAATGACAAGGGTAGTGGATAGAGAAGCAGGGTTGGGGGCAGAAGGACTCGGCATTTGTAGCCCTTCTGTGGGACCAGGTCCTCTCTCTCCTCTTTGGAGAATTTGCCTTATAAACTAGTAGAGTGGGGTGGGGGAGGATCGTAAATTGGTGAGGAAGGGTGAAAGACTTTATGTTCACGCTAACATTGGACCGGAAGGAACTGGGCAAAGGGGTCCTGGCGGAAGGGAGTCTGAGGGGCGGGCACTATGCAGACAGGAATGAACACTGCAGGGTGTGGATGGGTCAGGGGTTCTGTGAAGTAATAGGCTTGGGAAATAATATTTCCAACACTCACTGAGCTCTTGCTATGGTTCAGACCCTGTTTCTAATGCTTCTCATGGAGCAGCTCATTTAATCCGCACAAGACCTTATGAGATATCATCTCTATTTCTCAGTGAAGAAACAGAGACACAAAGAGGTTCAAGAACTTGCCCAAGATCACGTGGCTAGAAAGTGGCCGGGCCAGGATTTGAACCTAAGAGGCCCAGGCTACAGAGTCTGCATCCTTAGAGAAGGTCTCAGAGAGATTTCTACCTACCTGGGAGGTGGAGGGTTGGGAAATCAGAGCGGTTCTGTGCTCTGCTCGAAGGGCTGCCAGTGTTCAGGCATCGTTGGAGGGTTCAGGCTAGCACAGTCTGCTGAGAATCACTGGCCAAGTGCCAGACACTCTACTGGAGCCTGTCCCCAAGTACAAAAGTCACTAGGAGATGGCCCCTGCCTGCAAGATGCTTCCAGTCTCCTAGGGGAGCCTGGGACTCCAGTTGCCATTGCAAGTGCTGCAATGAGGTAAAACACTGAAGAAAAAGGTGCTTTGCCATCGAGAAGAGAAGTTGGGGCAGGGAAGGCTTGCTGCAAGAGGGGCACTTGAGCCAAATGAGGGTCAAGTGGCTACTATTTTGGGGGCTTTTGATCTGGGCGTGGAGCAGTGACATTATTCTCCTATTCGGTGAACTTGAAGAAGTGGGACCGCCCTGGCCGGTTGGCTCAGCGGTAGAGCGTCGGCCTAGCGTGCGGAGGACCCGGGTTCGATTCCGGCCAGGGCACACAGGAGAAGCGCCCATTTGCTTCTCCACCCCTCCGCCGCGCTTTCCTCTCTGTCTCTCTCTTCCCCTTCCACAGCCAAGGCTCCATTGGAGCAAAGATGGCCCGGGCGCTGGGGATGGCTCTGTGGCCTCTGCCCCAGGCGCTAGAGTGGCTCTGGTCGCAACATGGCGACGCCCAGGATGGGCAGAGCATCGCCCCCTGGTGGGCAGAGCGTCGCCCCTGGTGGGCGTGCCGGGTGGATCCCGGTCGGGCGCATGTGGGAGTCTGTCTGACTGTCTCTCCCTGTTTCCAGCTTCAGAAAAATGAAAAAAAAAAAAAAAAAAAGAAGTGGGACCAAGGGTCACACGCTCTGGATCCTGCAACACCTCTGCCCAGACAAGGCAGGAACTGGGAAGTGCAGTTGGCTTTCTTGCTGTCTTTGTGGTTTGTAACAGTCATCGCCCGTAAGGCCGGTGGTGAACACGCTGAAGAAGAAATAAAAATCTCGTAAGAGTTACTGTTCAGAACACTGTGATTCACTCTTGCCCGCAGCCTTAGAAGCAGAACCAGAGGCAAATGAATGCAAGCCGCGCAGGAGGGACGAGGACGATGCTCCAGATAGGATGTAAGGACAAGTGACTCATAGGAGCGAGGGGCAGTGGCCTCCCCCAAAGGTCTCTGGAAATGGGAACCAGTTCCATTTGTCTTTGTGGCCTAAGAGGTTTCATCTGGAGGCAGGAAGATGAAATAGAGGCCCCAAGAGGTCTGTGTCAGCTCAGTGATAGGATGGTCAGAGGAGCTGGGACTTTTGAGCTAGAAGGTTGTGCTGATCTCTGGCCTAACCCCTCATTTTATCACGCAACTGACTGAAGAATGTCCAGTAACATTGAGCAAGTCACCCACTAATGAGTGAGCCAAGGCACAAACCATATCTGCCCAACAAGGGGCACAGGTGTTGCCCCGCACTGACCCCGGGCAGAGGGAATCTTCCTGGGAGTGCGTGCAGCTGGACAGGATGGAGCCCCATCAAGCCTTGCGAGGAGGGCTGCAGATTAACTACTGTGTGTGCATCTGGCTGTTGGAACTAGAGAAAGCATCAGCTTGTACTCACGTGTTCCTAAGAATGGTGTGCCCAGTGGGAGCCAGCACCCAGAAGACCTGCAAGCGCACATATGGGGCTCTCGGTAACCTTTGTTGAATGAAGAATAAACAGCAGACAATCTGAAAGCTATTATTCTTTTGCTCTCCCCTTGTCCGGCCAATGCATTTACCCTTCCAAGTCTGTTTTGCTTAAGCCAAAAGTATTATCATTGTATCATCTGCCCCCAGCAACAGAGAAAGGAGCCCAAAATTGTGCTGGGGGCAAGGGTAATCAACAAAAACAGTTTAGGGTCTTCCCTAAAATGTCCAGTTCTTTGACAGATCATCACGGGCTGACGTTATGTTCATTTGTATCGACTTGCTTTATTTGTTTTAGTTGTGTTGTTGTTGTTCCTTGCACAGAAGTAAAGTTTGCATTTTTCAAATTTAGGAGAAGCATGTGGTATAGCAATCTGAGCTGCATTCAGCAAGATGCCATAGAGACCTCCGGAGAGAACAAGGCTTGCTGTCTGTCGGAAAAGAATCTTAACAAGAATTAGCTAAATAAGAACTGATGCTGGACAATGAGTTTAAAATACCGGGCGGTGAACTGTAGCTCCTAGGGTGAATTTAAATCAACTTGTGCAAATTGAAGAGAAGCAGGAACAGCAAACACTGGCACAAACTCTTGCTTCCCCTCTAACCCTGTCATCTCCTATTTATTAAGGAAGCATTTACTGGGTTCTGAGGGGGACCTGACAGAGCCCTGTTTCTTTGGGTGACCAGCACGCTGGCTTTGGAGCTCTTTTGAGGAGGAGATTCTCTGCGGTCATGTAGGATGATCAGGCGTAGGAAATGATTTCACTTCATTCAGATCTGAGATTAGTTTCAGTTTCAGGCTGTACCAGGAGCTGAAAGAGGGAGCTGGGGAGGGTGAGAGGAGGGAGAGCTGGGAGAAAGCTTCACCATTGGCTGCTGTCGCTAGTGGCAAGGTGGGTGGGCAGGGAACTCCGGGGCTGAGCCAGGAGAGGGTGCAGATAAAGCCCGGATGGAGAGTCGTGTGTGTGTGTGTGTGTGTGTGTGTGTGTGTGTGTGTGTGTGTGTGTGTATGTGTGTGTGTGTATGTGTCTGGAGACCACGCTGGGTGCTGAGGGAGGGAGTGTGTGACGACATCAGCAGGTGTGCGATGGACAAAGCCCTGTGCAATGACAGGACTATTGAGCCGTGGGCTGGGAGAACATAGACAGATTACCTGGGTGAAGTGGGTTCTCCATGGGCAGGTGTAGACACTAGAGGCAAGCAGTGTTGAGTATGCCACAAGGCCAACACTCACCCCTACTGTGCAGCATTTTCTTGCATTTGAGTTTTCTTTAAAAAAACAACACCACCTGACCAGATGGTAATACTGTGGATACTGTCGATCTGCTGAGGACCCACATTCGAATCCCCATGGTCTCCGGCTTGAGTGTGTGCTCACTAGCTTGAGCTCAGGGTCACTGACTTGATTGTGGCATCATAGACATGACCCCATGGTCCAATGGTCATTGACTTGAGCAAGGGGTCACTGGCTCAGCTGGAGCCCCCTGGTCAAGGCATGTATGAGAAACAATGAACAACGAAGGTGCTGCAACTACACGTTGATGCTTCTCATCTCTCTCCCTTCCTGTTTGTCTGCCTGTCTGTTTCTCTCGCTGATAAAAAAGAAAAAAAGGTCAAATTAAGGTTTAGAGCCGATAGTTGAAAACTTGCAGACCTCTGCGAGCTGGTGTATCCTCTAAGAACCTCAAGCTGTCATTTTCCACGAGATGGTTTGGGGCCAGCCTGGTGTTGCCCAGGGCATCCTTAGCCTCAAAATCAGCAGTTTTCCTCCCTGACTGGGTGTGGGTGAGGCTCACACAGATGTTTCATTCCACCGTGGCAGGGCTAGAGCATCATTGCATTTTATTTCTCACAGTCATAAATTCATTTTATTTCTAAAAGAAAGACTCATTGAATTTTAAAGCCGGAAAGGATTTCGAAGATCGTCCAGACGGCTCCTAGAGGAATTTGTGGTCCTGGGTCTTTAAGCACCTTGCAAAGACCCATGGAATGTGGTGAAGAACGCCAAGTCAGACTGCTCTCGTCTGAATCCAGCTCTGCTAGTTGCTGCTGTGTTCTTGGGGCAAATCACTCAGTCCCTCTGAGTCTGAGCTTCTTGATCCATGCAATGGGAGAAATAATAGTCTCTGTGTTTGGTGATGAGGATTCAATACTTATAAAGCCCTGAGTACAATGATTGGCATATTATAATTCCTCAGTCAATGTTATGTGCTGCTGTTATTATTGTTGTTATTATAATAATTATTTCACAAAATCACATGGCTAGTTAGTGGTAGAGCCAGGGCTACAATGCTGGACTTCTTTTACAATTTTATTGATTGATTGATTTAGAGAGAGAGGAAGGGTGAGAGAGAAAAACATTGATTCATTGTTCTACTTATTTACGTATTCACTAATTGATTCTTTTTATGCTCTGACTGGGGATCATGCAACCTTGGCGTATCGGACAACGCTCGCTCTAACCAACTGAGCTGCCTGGCCAGGGCCTTGGACTCTTGTAATTCCTAGTTCTCTCCAGTATGGCTATGAAGTGAGTTCATCACAGTCCTGAACTACATGAAGAGCATTTATGAAAGTCCTTGTGTTTAAATCTTCTAATGAATATTCATAATTGAGCTAGAAGATGGGCTCAATCCATTTATTAGATATAATTAAACTTTGGGCGTGAGGGTGTATGTTTACCAAATCATCTGTTTCCACAGATGTAATTTACTAGTGTTTGTAACTTTCCTAAGTGCCAGTGTGGTTACCTCCACTGGAAAGGTTGGGGTGTTTTTAGTTGTTTTTATTGAGGAGTTCTTGTCAAACTGGAAATATCCACTTCAGTGAGGAGGGGTGGCATGCTGGCTTTTGGTCACAATGGAAATATTTCTGTAGACTGCTTGCTATTTATCAAGGGTGAAGACAGTGCGCGTTTTAAACAAGTAGAGGCTTGGCAGATGTCCGCATGTCTTCGGCCATGCCAGCACAGGCGCTCCCAATGGTTTGCACTGACCTTTGGTTTTGCTCATCGCTGACAGCCTAGGAGTCTCCCATGGGAGCCCTTTTACAGTAGTCTGAAACCCTGTTGATGCCTGTGTGATCCTCAGCCTTGCGGGCTCTTTGGCCACCTTGGGTGGGGTGGCACCCTCTCCTGTCAGGCTGCCTTGGTAATAGATTTTCTTGGAATCTGAAAAAGGATTTTGTTTGGCAAACCCTGCATCACTCCCTTGAGTACTGCCACTCTCTGGGGCTTGCAGAATTGAAACCTGCTTTTAATGCTGACCCATGGGACTTCTCATGTTTCCATGCTAGAAGGAGGGAGCATTTTCAAGGGTGAAATTTGTGTGTGTGCTTGATATGGAGTTTAGGACCAGAGACCCAGTCTCAGTGCAGACATGTATGGACTGTGCCATTCTGAACAGGTTCCTTAATTTAATTTGTACTTTTCTTGAGGTTAATCTATTATTATATGCACAATAAGAAGTGACTGTTGAATACATCAGTTAAATAAAGCTGGTAATAATCCCCCCCCCCCAGCATAGCAATGATGCTCTAATAATAATAGCTAACCTTTATTAGGTGTCTACTGCATGCCAGGAACCTTTTTAAGTGTTTTAAGCGTCTTAATTTATTTACTCAACCCTGTAAATATAGTATTATCTCCACTTTACATATGAGGAGACTGAGATGGAGAGGGTTAAGTCAACTGGCCCAAGGCCATACAGCTGGTGAGTTGAGGTGCTGGGTTCCGAACTCAGCTTGTCCGGCTGCTGAGTCTGTACAGGGTGTTGACGAGAGGGCTTCCTTCATCACGTTGGAGTGTTGTACTTCTTACTCCGTGACTGTTCCTCTTCCTCCTTTCCGAGCAGAGGGAGGGGCAAGCCGAGCCTGGAGGTAGATTAAGTGTACAGATCACGGTGCTGGAAAGAATGAGGGGACAGAGCATATGAGAGCTTTTTTTGGACTTACAGGGAAACAGCTGTTCCTAAGTTTGGGACAGAGCTGAAGACAGCCAGCAGGGACAGAGAAGGACATTTTCTGGGTGGATTTTTACTATCTGCTGAGAGGGATTGTGTCAGCTGCGGATTTAAGGGCCAGGTGTCTCTTTCCTCTCCTATCGCGTTTTATTTGGAAACCTGCCTTTAAGTCCCAACTCAGTGGTAAGCTGGGACAGCTTTAGAGACTTTGAGCACTGCCAAGCAGAGCGAATTCCTTGAGACATGAAAGGGAGGTGAAGGATGGGCCATTTTTAGTGGAGTTTCTGTTACTGCATTTCTATGCCGTGTGTATGGGGGCGAGCCATGGAGAGGCTTGTGTTCCACAGAGGGAGGATCAGGAACTTGGGTGACTTCCCTTTTTCTCAGGAGTCGACTTAATAAACGAATGAATCATCCTATTAGCTTTGATCCTGGAAAAGAAGAAAGACAGGAGAGAGTGAGAGAGTGACATGGCATTTGACTGAAACCAGAAGCCTCTGCGTTGGTCACCCAGGACAGAAGCCAGGATAACCCCCTGGGCCTCGGTGGGGGTTTGAGCCAAGGGTGAGGTCCCACCGGGGACTTTGGGAAGGGTTTCCAGCTTCCAGTCACTGCCACCCCAGCCCTTCCATCCCTGTGAGGCTCCGGGCATGAACCTTAAGGGGGAATGAGTAGTGGGTGTAAGGTGTCATTTTCTAATAACAAACCACTGGGGAAGTTCACACACAGCAGTGATCATTTTGAAGACATCAACTTAAAGTTGTATTACGTGGAAATAGACAATTAAGAAATAGCTTTTGACCTTCAGGGATGTGAATGGCTATTCATACACTGACCAGTGAAATCACGGCAGGGGCCCTCCTGTGTGAATGCTTGACCCCTGAGACATTTTGGGGACTTCTGTTTCTCTTCTAGGACTCCAGAAAGGAGCCTTCAGGGAGGGAGGGAGTGCTTCCTGCCTGCCAAACCCCACCCACCAGTTGCCCTGTCTTCTGAGTTTGCCAGGAGGCTAGAGAGCACATCCTTTCCTGAGCCCCTCTTTGTGACCTTTCTGTGGACCCTAATTTGGATTCTGAGCTGAGGCTGGGGTCTCTGAGGAATGTAAACTTGACCTTGGAGGGATGGGTTGCAAGAAAACTCCCTCCATCTGACCAGGCCCCTGGAAGCCCGATGTAGGGACATTAATAGGGTGGTTGTGTTTTCAAACTCTCGGGGACTTCTTGGCACGTATGTTTCCCGGGGCGTTTGCTTTATTTCTTGGCAAAGCCCTTGTGCCCCATTTTGCCTCAACTTCCTTCCTGCCCCCAGTCATCCTCTGCAGCTACTGTTAATAGCTCCCGTTTGTAAGAGGACTTACTCTATGTCAAGAATTTCACTCAATGTAATGGAGTCTTTTTTTTTTTTTTTTTTTTTTTTATTTTTCTGAAGCTAGAAATGGGGAGAGACAGACAGACTCCCGCATGTGCCCGACCGGGATCCACCCGGCACGCCCACCAGGGGACGCTCTGCCCACCAGGGGGCGATGCTCTGCCCCTCCGGGGCGTCGCTCTGCCGCGACCAGAGCCACTCTAGCGCCTGGGGCAGAGGCCAAGGAGCCATCCCCAGTGCCCGGGCCATCTTTGCTCCAATGGAGCCTCGGCTGCAGGAGGGGAAGAGAGAGACAGAGAGGAAGGAGAGGGGGAGGGGTGGAGAAGCAGATGGGTGCTTCTCCTGTGTGCCCTGGCCAGGAATCGAACCCGAGACTTCTGCACGCCAGGCCAACGCTCTGCCACTGAGCCAACCGGCCAGGGCCTGTAATGGAGTCTTTATGCCAACTTTGTGAGCCAGGGATTATTGTCTTTTGAGATGTGGGAACTGCGGCTGAGAGCTAGGGGGTAAAGTACGGTAATTCTTCACTTAACATCATTGGTAGGTTCTTGGAATGGTGGCAGAACAGTGCATAATGAGGCCAGTTTTCCTGCAGGCTAACTTACATAAACAGGAGTTCCTCTGGTATCTCGTCAATGTTGTAACAAAACCACACTGAACAAAAATGACGATACTATTTGAGGACCGCCTATAACTTGTGTAAGTAACATAGCCACTCACTGGGTTGATATTTTTGGGTTTTTTTGTTGTGACCTCTTATTGTGAAAATTTTCGAATATACACAAAAGTAGAGACACTAGTCTAGCAAATTCCCATGCACCCGTTCTCAAACGTCACCCCTTACCAGGAAGCCCCAGCTCCAGGGCTTCTATGGTGACAGCATAGAGCAGACACCTTTGTATTAGAAGAAGGGACCCTTTCTCCTGGGTACACAGCTTGGTAAGCAGAGCACCGGCTGGATTCCAGCCCCGTTCACATCCCTGGATGGGCACCTTGTGCAGTGAGTAGCCCACATCACTGTTTATGGCTCACCTGCCTGCTTGAATTCTCAACTAGCTTTTGGCATGAAGGAGGGTGTAGCCAGACACCAGTTCTTGACAGAGTGATGATTTCTCTGGTTGCTCCTCAACTACTTGGGGGTATGGGGGGAAGAGCTCAGCTATTGGGGACTTTTTGGATTGAAATAAATTAAGCAGGAAGGTGATTCCCAGAGTAGAGACTTCTGCTGCAGAGGACGGGGAGGGCAGCTGAGCTGTTTCTTTTACTTCTGTTTTCTACCAGCCACCTGCTTGCTTGATGACTCCTCCTTGATGCCTTCTCCCTCTGTTCTGTGCCCAGGGCAAGGGAAACCCTTCTGTGTGGCCATGAGGCCGGCAGGAAGGGAGCTGGGAGAGCCCAGGGCGTGAGAGCCTGGTATGAGTTCACTCTTGGCTGCCACTCTCCTGGAGTGGCAGGGACAAGCTCTCTGCCTCCTGGCAGCTTACCTTTCCTCCAGGCTCAGTTTAGCCAGTGGCAGGTGGGAGGTCCTGCCTTCACACCTGTAGAACTGTTCCTTTCAGTCCCCAAGTGGTGCCTGGGTTTACCAGATAGGGAGCTTCTTAAGGGAAGGGATTGGGTTTATTTTCGACTGGTGCTCTTGGCTGTACCCATTAAAGCATCTGGCATTAGTGCTCTAGAAATGTTCGTTAAACAAATGAATGTTAATGAATGAATGTTAAACTAACAAATGTAGCACCCCGCAGACCAGAGCAATGTGCAGAGGGGCCCAGGTTGAATAATTGGTTTGCTTCAGTTAGGAGAGGCTAGACTATGCTGTTTGTTTGTTTTTAAAATTTTTATTTATTTACTCATTTTAGAGAGGAGAAAGAGTGAAAGAGAGAGAGAGAGAGAGAGAGAAAGAGAAAGAGAGAGAGAGAGAGAGAGAAAGGGGGGAGGAGAAGGAAGCATCAACTTCCATATGTGCCTTGACCAGACAAGTGCAGGGTTTTTGAACCAGTGACCTTAGTGTTCCAGGTCGATGCTTTATCCACTGCACCACCACAGGTCAGGCTGTTTGTTTTTAGAGAAAGGGAGAGAGACAGGCAGTGAGGGAGATGAGAAGCATCAACTCGTAGTTGTAGCATTTTAGTTGTTCATCGATCGCTTTCTCATATGTGTCCTGACTATGGGGAGCTCCAGCCGAGCCAGTGACCCTTGCTCAAGCCAGTGACCTTGGGCTCATGCCAGCGACCTTGTGCTCAAGTCAGTGACCTTGGGCTCAAGCCAGTGTCCATAGGATGTCAATGATTCCACATTTAAGCCAGTGACCCTGTGTTCAAGCCCGATGAGCCCACGCTCAAGCCAGCAACCTTGGGGTTTTGAACCTGGAACCTCAGTGTCCCAGGTTGATTCTCTATCCCTTGTGCCACCATTGGTCAGGCTAGACTATGCTGTGTTCATAGTCAAGTCCTGACATCGCAGTGGCTTGACACAATGTGGATGAAATATGTGCTCATGGAAAGTCTGATGTGGGTTGGGCCATTCTCCTCCACCTAATAGCCACACCATCTGGAATGTGGGGCCTTCAGGAGGGGAAGAGAGAGATGGAGGCAGCCCCTGGCTTTTGACTGCCTCGGCAAGGAACTGACACCTGTTACTTACACTCATATTTCACTGGCCAGAACTAGTCACATGGTTCTAACCTAACTGCAAAGGAGACTGGGAAATGTGGAGGGGCAAAGGGTTATCTTCATGGTTTCAAGGACAGGATTTTATATTTCTTGTCCCTGGCTTTAGTCCTTTGGAGTACCTCTGGCTTAATCACTTATCCTCAGTTACAAATTTTTTTACATTTGCAGAAAGGGAACACCTGCCACCTCCTTTAATCTGGGGAAGCAGGAATGAGATGGCACTGAAGGAAAGTCACATAGGGATTTAAGCTCTTCTTTATGACATGTTGGTCATGTGACATTCATTTAGTCACTTTACCTCTGTGACCCTCTTTCCTTATCTATAAAAGGAGGATAATAACGCAGCCCATCTTTCAGTTCAGACTCTACTGATTGCAAGTAACAGAAACCAGCTCGAGCTATTTAAAGCCACACAGGAATGGAAGAATCAAGGGCAAGAAATATGGCTGAGCTGCTAAAATGCCCAGAGTTGCAGGGTGCCATTGCTTCTGTAGTTGGGTGCCAGATGTCATGGCAGTCAGCTGCCAATGATACCCACCTCATTCAGAGTGAATAGTATCTTAGAACCTTGATTCAAATTCCTGGGAGAAGAATCTGATTGGCCTATTTGTGTCAGCTTCTCCCATTGGTCCAATCAGCTGTGGCCTGGCGGACATGGCCTATAGTAACACCATAGCTTGGGGGTGCCTTCCCCTGTGAATGGGGCAGAAGGGAGTGCTCAAAAAGGTGCCCAAGCTTACCTAGAGTCAATTGGGTAATATCTATAAGAAAGCTTTGAGCACAGGAAAGTGCTGCATAAGTGTGAATGGTATGGCGGTATTTCTCGTTAGGAATCTTGGGGGTTGCACTGCCCTAAAGAGGGGGGGAGGGATTATAATGCTGTTTGAGAGAATTTAAAAGTCTTGATGGAGGCAGGGGAGCTGTTTGTTGGAAAGTCATGGAGCAGGGACCTGAGAGAGTGGATAGGATTAGCGTAGGGCATTGCCAGGGGTCAAGCCAGATTTATAAGCTATTAGACCATTACTGTATATCAGGGGTCCCCAAACTACGGCCCGCGGGCCGCATGCGGCCCCCTGAGGCCATTTATCCGGCCCCCACCGCACTTCCAGAAGGGGCACCTCTTTCATTGGTGGTCAGTGAGAGGAGCATAGTTCCCATTGAAATACTGGTCAGTTTGTTGATTTAAATTTACTCGTTCTTTAATTTAAATATTGTATTTGTTCCCGTTTTGTTTTTTTACTTTAAAATAAGATATGTGCAATGTGCACAGGGATTTGTTCATATTTTTTTATAGTCTGGCCCTCCAACAGTCTGAGGGACAGTGAACTGGCCCCCTGTGTAAAAAGTTTGGGGATCCCTGCTGTATATTGTATAAGAGAGAGAACCTTGAGTCCGCTCTCACTGGGGTAAACATGGATGCTTCTGTAGTTGAAACTGTGTGATGTGGAAAGGATGTTAGCCCTGATTATGGCACTTTGATCCCTGTCCACCTGACTGTCCCAGCTGGCTGTGTGAATACTGGCAAGTCACTTGACCTCTCTGAGCTTAGTTAGTTGTGCTCTTTGAAGATTCTGTGTGTGCAGCATATGCATATGTCCATGTAATGTGGGGATTAAGGCATGGAGTCTGGGCTTAGACAGCTGGGTCTGAATCCTTGTTCTTCACTTGCTAGCTGAATGACCTGGGAGAATTTCTTAACTTCCGTGAGTCTTGGTTTCCTGACTGTGAAATGAGGATATTTGTAGTATCTACCTCATGTGGTTATTGTGAGGATTACATGAAATGAGTGCTCAATAGAATATCAGCTAATTAATAGGCAGGTTATTAATAAAGTTGCCAGTTCCAGGGCCCTCCAGCTGAGTAGTAATAGTGTGTGCCCAGCCCCGTAAGTTAGAGTAGGTGGAGTGCAGGACCGAGCCTGAGAGAGGCTAGGAAGCTGGATGGGGCGGGGGCATTGGTGACGGAGAGGTAAGTCTAGCAGGCTGCCCTGGGGTCTGTCTGTTCATTTTGCCAGCATTGCAGGGGCAAGGTGGTGCAGACACAGCCCCTGGGGTGCCTGCGGCCCCTCCTCCCACTGTCTCATCTGCGTCCCAGCCACGTGGGTGGGGCCCAGCAATTTGTTGAATTCCAGATGACTGTGAAACCTGGAAGTTTAGTGGCTCTTTCACCCCAGTCCTGGGCTAGGGGCTTGGGAGGCTCTGGGTCTCACGCCAGGTCCCGGTTGGGGATTCAAGTGCTTCCCTTTGTGAAACTACAGAGCCTGGAGAGTTAAAAAATAAATGAAGGAATCCTGACCACAGAGCGATTTGAAGGCTGAATTATTTAGAGGCTCGGCTCCCTCTCGCTTCTCCTGCGGGAAGGGGCAAGGGAGGAATGGGGTGGTCCTGGCGAGGCCTGAAGTTCCCGGGACCCGGGCGACGCTGTCAGGCCTGGCCCTCCGCCTTTGTCCTTCGGCCGCGCGGGGGTGGAGGCCCGCAGTCTGCGGACGGCGCCGCCCGCCCTCCCTGCGCCGCTGAGGTCTCACCGGGCCATGCTCCGCTCCGGACGCGGCGATGATGAATTTCATAAATAAGTCAGCGCCATTAGCAGCGCAGGGGGCGGGCCGCGGGGCGGGGCCGCGGGGGGTGGAGCCAGGCCGCCTCTCCGGCCGCGGGCTCAGCCCAGAGCGGGCAGTGGGCAGTCGAGTCGCCGGCTTTTCTCTCGGCAGGGGGGTGGGGGTGGGGCGCTTGGACTGCTCTGGGAGGAGTTTTAATCCGCTTTCGTTCCCTTCGGGATTATGTTTTCAGTTGAAGACTTGATAAAAGACAAAAATCAGCGTTTCCAACAATATAGTATCCAGATGAAAGCTTTAGAATTTTATTAACCAATGGCACCCCCCAAAATTCAATAGATATATTTTAAAAATAAAATAAATGAAATAGAAAAAGTAAAAGGAAAGAAAAGCAGCTTTCCCAGCAGCTGCGGGGGTTCTGGAGAGGGGTGTGTGTGTGTGTGGGGGGGGGGCAGGAGGGTTCCTAGGAAAAGGTCAAGGCGAGTTCCTGGCCAGAGGCCTGCTCTGTGCCCCGCCAGGGTGGCCTGTGGCCATGGCAACCCCTGCCCTAGGCTGGGGTAAACACAACTTTCAAAGGGGGCCTTGTTCCCTGTGGGAGCCCTTCAGTGCCAGCCTGCTGGGGCGTTCAGACCCGGGAGAAGGGGGAGGGCGGCGGGCCTGTGCCGAGGAAATGTCACTCTGGGTTCCCTCCTCTCCCCTGCCTCAGGCATGTTTCCTGGAGGCCCCATTTCCAAAGCGCCAGCTTCTGGAGAATGAAAAGAAGCCGAAGCATCAGGAATGTGTTCAGTCTCTAGGCAACGGGGTGTGTGTGTCTGTGTAACGGAGGGAGGGAAGGAAGCTTGAAAAAAATCGCGATCCCCGCGGGGGCCACCTCGAAACGGAAGGGCTCAGTGCCCTAGACTGATTTCAGCAACCTGGCCCAGGCCACCTGAGGCACATCACTGAGGCTTGCTCCTCCTGTTGGCCATGAAGCTCAAACAAGTATAATCGTGGAGGGGGGGGGGGGGGGACTCTAAATCATTCAGTGAATGTAATGTAACCACATCGGCAATTTGCATTCTTCTGCTTTAGCCAGTGAATCTTAGGGAGAAGGCTGACCGGGGGCTTGAATAGCTTCGGCTGTCTTGGGGGGAGCTTGGCCCCTGGATTCCCCTCCCATCAGTTTGTCTTTAAGCTAACTCAAGCATGCATAAAGACCAGGAAGGATAGCATGTCTGCTCTCTAAGCACTTAGATCACTTGAAAGGTATTCTCTCTCTCTTTGCTACTGAATATGAATGGGTGAGTGATGAATGAATTTCCAGGTCTTAAGGAAGCCAGGGGTTAATAACCAGATCTTCTCTGGTGACACTGCAGTCCTCTTTGTTCTTGTCTGAAGAGGTGGCCAGTGGGGGCAGCCTCAGGTGTGGGGAGGAGGCAGGACACAGCCTGCCGACATCGGTTACCATGGACTAGACCTCTCTCAGTCAACTAACTACCCAGATCTTCCCGGGGGTTCTAAGGTGGTGTGAGGAGGGGGCCTAAAGGAGCTGACTCCAGGCCTGTGTGTGTGTGTGTTCTCAAGTCACTGACAGCCTGAGCAAGCCAGCCATGTCCAGGCTGGTAGAGTGAAGTTTCTACTGCTGCTGCCCCTCAGCCATTCTAGTTCAGAAGGCTGGGGCTCAATAAACTTGAGTGTACAGAGCTGGCACCCTGGCCACTCCGCAGTTTCCTCACCTCCAAGGGAAAGCCTGAAGGGGGTCTCATTCAGGCTTGGACCAAAATCAGGGCATTCAATTCTCATGGACTCCCATGTCTCCTGTGTCTCCCTTCCCTGTTGAAGTCCCTGTTGAAGTTTGCAGTTTCGTCAATTCTTCCTTGTCGTATGCTGTTGAATCTGGGCTATTTAAAGTGGCTTCTTCCTCTGAGGTAGGGGTGAGGGGGCCTCAATAACTTTCCAAATTTTTCTGGTTAGCACAAAATAGGAGGAACCTTATGGAACACTGGAACTCTGGAGAGAGGGGAAAAAGGTCTAGTTCATGGTTCTGGAGAGATTCTGATGACCCAGCCCCCACATTAAAAGAACATTAAGGCCTGACCTTAATGACCTAAGGTGACCTAAGGTGGCGCAGTGGATAGAGCGTCGGACTGGGATGCGGAGGGATCCAGGTTCGGGACCCTGGGGTCGCCAGCTTGAGCACGGGCTCATCTGGTTTGAGCAAAATCCCACCAGCTTGAACCCAAGGTCGCGGGCTCAAGCAAAGGGTTACTCTGTCTGCTGAAGGCCTAAGGTCAAGGCACATATGAGAGAGCAATCAATGAACAACTAAGGTGTCGCAACGCGCAACGAGAAACTAGTGATTGATGCTTCTCATCTCTCTCCGTTCCTGTCTGTCTGTCCCTGTCTATCTCTGCCTCTGTAAAAAAAAAAAAAAAAAAAAAAAAAAAAAAAGAACATTAAGGACTTTGAAAGTGATTCTTGTTTACGGGTGGAATTTAGACCCGAATCAGAGAGGAAGTGGGGTGGGCCCAGGATGGGTGAATTTTATAAGCTCCTGGGTGTTTCCCATGTGCAGCCACATGGGAATGATTTTGTCCCTATAGAGACATAGGTATTGTCTGGAAATATTTTTGATTGTAAGAGCTGGGGGGGGGGTGCTGGCATTTATGGGTAGAGGCCAGGGAGGATGCTAAACATCTTCCAATTCACAGGGCAACCCCCCAAAACAGAGTCATCTGGCTCCAACTGTCAATAGTGCTCAAGGTTGAAAAGCTCTGCTTTAGTGCCTGGAGATTTAAGCACCATTCTGGGAGAGGGAAGGACATGCTTCGGGAAGAGGGGTGGGGTGGAGTCATCATACAGGGAAATAGCACATGGCTAGGTTTGGGGAGAGGAGGAGGTGATTTGGTTTCTGCAAAGGAGAAAGAGCTTCATGGTGTCATGAGAGTCACCTGAGATCTAGAGGAAGTTTTCAGCCTGATGCTCCCTGAGGTTGGGCTGGCATCTTGTCCAGACACTTTTGTTTGGGACATTAAGCCCCTCTGACCGCATTTGCTGTGGATGGCAGTAAACCTCAGGCCTTTCTTCACCTTGTGTGTGGAGTGAAGGAGCCCTTGTCAAGTACCATCAACTTCAAAGCCCAGTTCCACCGTGGGGCTGACTTTCCCAAGCGAGTGCATATGCGAACTTACTTTCCCTTTGGCTCCAGGAACAGGCAGTGAGTGCCCTTTGCCTTGTTAACGGCTCTCTGGCCCCTTCTATCAGGTAGTCTCTGCTTCTTAGAGAAGGGGGAGGCAAAGGCCCTTGTCTTCTGAGTCCATGCTGTATGTCCACCTTCTGATGGTGCCTGGCACGTGGCAGTGCTCCATAAATGAATGAATGAGCGAACCCCCTGAATGAATAGGAGATCTGGGGCTTTTACTGGTAACTGCCTCTTTAATAAGTACCTAATTCTTCAGTCCTTGTGCCAAGGAGTTGAAGTAGGAGCGACTGGGATTGGTAAGAAGGAGGAAGGTCACTATTGTCAAGAATTTCCAGGGAACAGGACAGGTAACTTGAGGATTACCTGAAGGAGGTGGGGACTGTCCTCTTTTGGAGGTGAGCTTTCTGGCTCCTGGCACTTTCTGGCAGCAGGAGTGGCCACCAAGGGGCCATTTCTGCCCTCTTGGGGTGACATTATTCCCCTTCTTCAGAGGCTTCTAGCTCTGAGTTAGATTTCTTAGCACTCACTTCTTTTTTAAGAAGGAAAAGTGCTGTCCAAACACATGTGTGTAGAAACCCTTCCCCGGGCACCTGTCCGAGAACTGGCTGCGGTCGGGCACGAGCAGAGTCAAGGCAGATGCACGGAGTTCTTAGAACATCTCTTCTTGGGCATGGTTATAGGTCCGTTCCTCTGAATGTTTGCAAGTGCCTCTGAGCTGCTTATCTCGGCCTTCTGTCAAGCCCGTGGGACAGAAAGGGCTTCCGTTTCTTCAACTGAGGATAAAAGGGCCCTTGGGCATCCCAGGCTCAGGCTGGAGAGGGGAAGGTGAGTCGGAAGGGCTGCCTGTGAGCCGAGCCCAATCCCACAGAAAGCCTCCGCCCTCCTGACAGCTGGGGCTGCGTGGGGAGCCTGCCCTGGGCCCTGTGCAAGGCTCTGGCTGCCTTTGCAGGTGGGCTTGCCCCGCACTGGCCTGTCTGCCCTGCTGCGCTTGTCCAATTAGAGCCTTGCTCCTCAAAGTCTGGTCCCTGACCCACCGTACCGACCTCACTGGGTTAGGAATGGACAGTCTCAGGCCCGAGGCAGTCTGCATTTTAACAAGGTCCCCGAGTGGTTTGTGTGCACATTCAAGTCGGAGCAGCGTGCTTGAAAACCACTGGAGGCCTCGTTTGAGTGTCATATATGCCCCCGTCTTTGCAGAAGCCTTTGAAACAGTGCTTCTCAAACTACCTGATGTGAAGGACAGACAGGTTCTTTTTCTTATTATTATTCATTCGGGGATGAATTTTTATATGTGGTTCCAATGAGCATGAGCAGTCTGCACAAGTGTGACAATGACTGAACTGTTCTCTGTTCAAAGAGGAAGTCCATGGTCACATGCGCAGGTGCTAATGCAGTGTCAGATTGCTAGAAATGTCTCTAAATCCTTACCTTTCTTTTCTGTACTTAAAGGACCCATAACTAATAATGTGTGAATGGGCCTGTGGACCCACTTTTGGCGACCCTGGTTTACAAACTCATCTTTTAGGGTCGGGTATACCTGGGTGTGAATCCTGGCTCTGTCACTTTCTTGCTGTGTGTTCTTGGGCAGCTGTTTAACCTCTCTGAGCCTTAATTTTGTCATCTGGAAGTCAGAGATAATAACGCCTTTGCCTCCTAGGGCTGAGGTGAGGGTTAAATTAGATAAATGGGACTAAAGCATGGGGCCCAGCACACAGAATGGGTGCTCGATGCTACTGGCTGTCAGATGTGGGCGGCAGCACTATCACTATTATTCGCTGTATTGGAGTATCTGAAAATGAGGACAATGGCCTCAGTTAAGGGATACCTTTGCTTTAAGACAGACAATGGTCTTTAAAACTGTAGCAAATTAGTTTGGAATAGCAACTTTCCCCCCCTGTAATTTCTGATCATCTGGGGCTTCGGGTAATGAATCTTCTTCTATGTGGATCCAAGCAAAATCCAGGATCAGAATTGGGACAGTGTTGGAACTTGTTTTGAAGTGATAGTGAGAAGCAATAAACACTATGTCGGAAATCCTTTTTATCCTGTAGGGCCCAGCTGTTCACCCTTTCCTGCCCCTGTCCCACTGTGCATCTCCTGGCACCCTCTCCCAAGCAGGCTGGGTGGGTTTATAGAGCCAAGTTGCCAAATTCTAAATTGCCAGCACATCCTCACTTTCTGAAGACATTCGCATGGCCCTCTTGGCTGTTTCCTCAAAGCAGGGAGGTGAGGTGAAGGAGTAGAGGACTCAAATCAGAAGGTCTAGCATGTTTTAGAGCCAACTTGGCAAACCTTATTGACTCATGGTTCTTGATCTCTTTTTGGGTCTCAGAATCCTTATCTAAAGAGAACTTTGATACCCCCTTCCACCCTGAAAAATGTATGTACACACCAACACATTAAATTGTGTATTTGATCTTGGCAGCGGTGGTGGTGGGGGTTCCAGGATCTCATCAAAACCTCAAGGACCTGGCCCTGGCTGGTTGGCTCAGCGGTAGAGCGTCGGCCTGGCGTGCGGGGCACCCAGGTTCGATTCCCGGCCAGGGCACATGGGAGAAGCGCCCATTTGCTTCTCCACCCCCCCTCCTTCCTCTCTGTCTCTCTCTTCCCCTCCCGCAGCCAAGGCTCCATTGGAGCAAGGATGGCCCGGGCGCTGGGGATGGCTCCTTGGCCTCTGCCCCAGGCGCTGGAGTGGCTCTGGTCGCGGCAGAGCGACGTCCTGGAGGGGCAGAGCATCGCCCCCTGGTGGGCACAGTGTTGCCCCTGGTGGGCGTGCCGGGTGGATCCCGGTCGGGCGCATGTGGGAGTCTGTCTGACTGTCTCTCCCTGTTTCCAGCTTCAGAAAAATACAAAAAACAAACAAACAAACAAACAAAAACCCTCAAGGACCTATGGCTAAGAAACTTCTTAGCTCCATAAGGCTCGTTTCTGGCATATGAGAATATCTGAGTGGCCCCCAGCATAGTAGGAGTTAAATGCACAGGCTTTGGAGTCAGGGTGCCACGGGTCTGAATCAGTCCTCTGCTACTTGCTAGCTTGCTGACCTTAAGTAAGTACTTTTCTCATCTAAGCCTCAGTCTCCCATCTGTTAAATGGGGATAAGATTAGTACCTTCCTCATAGGGTAGTTGTGAGATTAGATGAGGTAATATTTCAGATGCTTATGTTGCATTATTATAGTTTAGCCTACAGAACGTCCCGCTGCCCTCTGAGAACATGAGGCTTTCCTTTGGGTGGGTGGCGTGTGGACCCCTTGACGGTACCTCTGGGAAGTTTGGAGGGCAGCAGAGCTGTGGAGCAAGCCCTTAGGAGCCCTCTGCTTCCAGCTGCTCCTGTCCAATCATTTCCATGTGCTGTTTGTTGTTGGTTTTGGCTCCTGGCATGGAGACCCTGCCTCCAGAGCTTCCCTGAAACCAGACGCCTGGCCCAGAGCGTGCGAGGAGGAGGGGAATGAGAAGCTGAGAAGCAGGCTTTTTTCTCTCTCTCCTTAATTAACTCTGTCTCTTTCGCTCCTTGGGCTTTCTTGTTCTCTGCAGCCCCAGCAATTAGTGGGCATGCTAACTGGGGTTAGGGCAGTGGCAGGGCTTCAGGGAACTCCTGGGGACAGTGCCGGGGAGGAAGTGCCTCTCCCTCGCAGACCCGGCCCAGAATGCGCGCCTGGCCTCCTGCCGCCCTGGCCCCGTTGCCCCCTTATAGCTACGCTGCCCAGAAACCCAGCGCTGCCCGCCCCCCCCCCAGCCGCCCGCAGGCCTGGCTCAGCTGTTGGTGAGAATGGCAGGAGTTAAAGGATTCCAAACATGGGCCCCCACCGGGCCCTTAATTACATTAAGGCACAAAGCGACAGTGGGCTGGCTGCTCGGGTGCAGTGCCGGTTCGTCCTGGGGAACAATTGCCCTTCTGTTCTCACGGCGGGCTCCCCCCAGCTGCGCCTCCCTTTCATTTCGGCCTCTTTCCCAGGGATGCGGGCTCATTCCCAGGAGGGTGGGATCTCGGTTCTAACGTTCTTACTTCTCCCTGGTTTCCTTGGTTTTGTTGACTCCACCCCTACCCGCTCTCTCCTGGGCTCTTCCTCCGCCTCTGGCTCTCCAGGTCCCGTGGGGCCCGCAACTTCTGCGCCCGCTTCGTGCGTTCCCGGGGCCGCCGCTCCGATCCTGGCTGCTTTGAGCAAAACTGAATGTGCTCATCTGGTTCTGCTTCTGATGTGCGTGTTGTCATGAAAGGAAAGCAGAGTGTCCCCGCTTTATAACGACACCTCACTAATCATAATGACACCCCACTAATCATAGTGACACTTTCCGTTTGTTTAGAATCGGGTAGTCTTTTAGAAGGACCATTCCACACATTCCTCTGCAAACCTTTTTTTTTTAAAAGATTTTATCTATTGATTTTTACGAACAGAGGAGGTAGGGGTTAGGGGATGAGAAGTAGTTGCTTCACTCTAGCTGTTCACTGGTTGCTTGTTATAGGTGCCTTGACTGGGCAACCCAGGGTTTCGAACCGGTGACCCCAACATTCCAGGTTGGCGCTCTATCCACTGTGCCACCACAGGCCAGGCTCTGCAAATGTCTTTCACACAGTAGCTAGGATGGATACCACGTGCACTTCAGAGGAGCGAGGGGCTTGCCCAGCCGCAGCTGGGAAGCCACAGAACAGGGACCAGACCCCAGCTGAGCCCGCAGGCCCTTCCTGCCTGCTTGGTTTCCGGAGCGGGGGCCTTTCCCAGTTCTCCCCAGTGCCTCAGCAGCAGTGCCGGCAGCAGGGACATCCACAAGCGGCCCCGTCAGTGATGGCGAACATGGGCCCCTTGCCCTGAACCTGAGTGAGGAACCCCTGAGAACTTGCATTTTTACTCTATTTGACTATGTCCCTTCCCCAGCTTTGAGGGAAGAGGACATCACTCCCCCCCCCCCCCCAGCCTCATGTTATTGTTGAACTATTTCAAATGCTTAGGTCTTTAAAATTTCCAGAGAAGGAAATTTCTATTTCTCTCCACATTCTAGTGTCTCCCATCCTGGCGCAGGGCACAGGCCTCCTGACCTCTGCTATGACTTCTCAGTAAGCGGGACTTGTGGACCTGGGCCTCCCTGCCCGGCTGAGGGAGGCGGCTGGCTGGCCGCCCCAGCTGGATTCCTGCCTGCGCCTCTGGGCCAGCTGCGGGCGGCTGCGTAGGCACAGGCGCTGGGTGACTGCGGGCCCCTGGGACGAGCTGTGCCTGCAGTACCGAGCCCCGTTCCGGAGGAGCAGCTCCTGTAATTAGTTTTCTTTTAGAGACGGCTGGTGCAGTTGCTTCTCTTTAAACCTCTTTCCTTATTCACGTTTGCACATGGCTTAGGGACCTGCCATTTTCCCTCCCATTGACATTCTCGAGAGGCCCCTGAGCCCCATATGGTGACGCTTGTCTCTTCTATGTCCTTGTGCTGGGGTGGGATGTAGTGGGCAGGAGTCCTCATCTGCTTGGGGGTCTCTGAGAGACACCCACAGTGGCAGCTGTCTTCTGCCTCTCGGCCTGGGGCAGAGCACCTGATTGGACGATGTTTCACTTTGGCGTCTTCCCCTAAATCCTTTAGAGCACTTGAAGGGCTAATGGGCTTTTTGCCATGTTCCTTGGAGAATTTCAGCCCCTGGGGAAGGGCACCCCGCCGGCTGGCTTGTCCGAAGGCCTCTGGATTGCACCTGTGTCTGTTTCGTCTCCTGGGTGGGGCGGGGCTTATGCTGTCACAGCAGGTCTTCACCCTGACGCCTCAGACATGGCGAGTGTAATCAGAATGTGCTCCTCTTGCCCCTGGTAGTTTAATAGTTCAATAAAGAAGAAATGGAAAACGTTTAACTTCCAACACAAAATGATCATTCTGATCATTTAAAAACTGCTACTGATAACATTTGGTTATATTTCCCTCTGTTTTCTGTTTTTTTATGTGCATAGATTAAAAATTTATGATCTCACTGATTGTCATTTTGTATATAGCTTTTTAATGTAATGCCTCATAATTAGCATTTTTAATGAAATAATCTGGTTTTAAAACATTATTTAGCCTGACCAGGTGGTGGTGCAATGGAGAGAGTGTCAGACTGGGATGCGGAGGACCCAGGTTTGAGATGCTGAGGTCACCAGCTTGAGTGCGGGTTCATCTGGTTTAATGGAAAGCTCACAAGGTCGCTGGCTCGAGCAAGGGGTTACTCAGTCTGCTGAAGGCCCACGGTCAAGGCACGTATGAGAAAGCAATCAATGAACAACTAAGGTGTCACAACGAAAAACTGGTGATTGATGCTTCTCATCTCTCTCTGTTTCTGTCTGTCTGTCCCTATCTATCCCTCTCTCTGACTCTCTCTGTCTTTGTAAAAACAAACAAACAAAAAAACAACATTATTTAAAATGGCTGTATTTTATTTCATCTAGTGAAATATTGGCTATACCATTTCTTCCCTGAGCAGTTTCCTATTGTTGGCAACCCCCGCTCCAACTCTATAAGCCTCAGAACTCTATGGAGCACAACATGAGCCATGTGTTTGCATTCTGTTGGTATAAAATTAATCCAGAGTGGGGCCTCTGCCAAGATCAGTGCCGTGGCAAGAAGGGGCCTGGCTATGGTATAGATCTGGGTCTTGGTGTGGCATCTTCACTCCTCAGGCCCATAGTGCTGAAATCATGGCACTCATTCGGAGGGACTTTGGAAGGTTCTTGTGACTTACGCAGGGGTGAAGTGATGGGCTGCTGGTTCAGGTTCGCTCTCAGGGCCCACTGATGAATTAGCTGAATCTCACTTTCAGCCTTGGGCCTGGCATGGTGACTCAAGCACCAGGAACTTGCTGCTCTGACCCAGCTTGGACTCCTTCCTTTATCTGTTGGGTTTTTGTTTGTTTGTTTGTTTTTAAGATTTTATTTATTCATTATAGAGAGGGGAGAGAAAGAGAGAGAAGGGGGAGGGGCAGGAAGCATCAACTCCCATATGTGCCTTGACCAGGCAAGCCCAGGGTTTTGAACTGGCAACCCCAGCGTTTCCAGGTTGATGCTTTATCCACTGTGCCACCACTGGTCAGGCTGATCTGTTGGGTTTTGGAGTCGCTCTATTCCATAGACAGAGCCTTCCCACAAAGGCTTCTGGGTATTCACCCTGGAGTCATCAGGTGCTATCACCCTTGCTTAGCCACCCTGAATGTCAGGAGAAACTCCAATCTTTTCTCCCAGTGTCTCTTAATTACACTTCTAATGATGAAAATGATTAATAATCACTGTAATGGTAATAAGCACTCTCCTTTGTTCTTGGGGACCCAAAGCCACTCTCCGTTCCATTAATTTATACCCTTTTCCCTTTCTTCCCTACTCTAGTGAAATGATAATTGAGGTGAGAGATTTAAGGGTTTTGAGCAGCAACGTGAGGACGTTTGGGTTCCAATCCTGGCTCTGTCTTCTGTAAATTCTATTGTCACTTACCCACCGAGCC
This sequence comes from Saccopteryx bilineata, assembly GCF_036850765.1. Classification (NCBI taxonomy): domain Eukaryota; kingdom Metazoa; phylum Chordata; class Mammalia; order Chiroptera; family Emballonuridae; genus Saccopteryx; species Saccopteryx bilineata. The sequence continues at coordinate 384,829,007 of NC_089491.1, read as the reverse complement.
TCAGTTTTCTCATCCAGCCAATAAAAACAGTGCTGCCTGACTTGCAAAGTTGGTGTGAGGATCAAGTGAGAGTATTTCTGTAAAACTCCCTGGCACACAGTGGGTGCCCATCAGTGTTGTTTTGCGATGTTGTGAAGGGTCCCAAAATGCACCAACCTCAAAGCCAGAAGGGACTTGCCCGCCCAGCTCCCCCCTGCTCACGTTTCCTGGAGTCCCTTCAACTGTGCCCTTACCTAGCCAGCTCCAGGCAGGAAGCTTTCCTGCTTGGCTGACCAGAGGGGTCTGGCTGACGAGAGCTGCTATTGTTTTCAGCTCCTTCTGGCTGGGACATCCTCCCAAGTCAGGCCGTGTTCTTCTGCACCCCGCTCATCCAAGTGAAAGTAACAAGGGCCCTTTCCTTCTGGCTTTTCCCTGGGACGGCGCTGAGAAGGCTACTCCGCATGAATGCAGGCTGTGTTGTCATGATTAATTTGCTAGTGAGTCTTTCTGGCCACATTTGTCTGCAGACTCTTGTTAGAACGCAAAAAGCCAACAGGAAGTCAAAGAGTCATCTGGGGACAGGCTTTGGTTCTGGGTTCTTCTGCCCCAGTCTGAGGTCATATAGTTAATTGACTGTCTGCTTCCAGGAGGCAGTGGACTCTGGCCTGGCTAGACAGAGCTGGTCTTGGAGACTGTTACAAATCTTATAAACTTTCCAGCCATCTGCCCAAGACCTTGATTTGAGTTCTGGGTGCTCTTCCTCCTGAGGCCATGGACCAGCTGTGTGGGCCTGCCCCCTGGGAACTAGTTAGAAATGCAGAATCTCAGACCTCACACCAAACCTGCAAAGTCAGAACTTGGATTTTAGCAAGCTCCTTAGGAGACGTGTATGCATGCTCAAGGTGGCGACGCACTGATTTAGAGCACAGTTCTCAGCCAGAGCCCACATTAGAATCACCTAGAGAGTGATTAAAAATGTACTTGAAGCCACAGCCAGGCAGGGAGAGTGTACAAAAAGCGAAATGCAGACCAGAATGCAGCCGCAGGAGCAGGGCTCTGTCTCGTCTGCTGGCATCCTGAGCGCCTGCGCATTGCCTGGCACACAGCAGTCACCTTACGAGCTGGCTCAGTGAAGGCGCTGTCAACGATCTGAAATAAAATATTAAGAAAATCAAAACCAGCTCTGTATAAGATAGAACCTTATAGCTGAACTGTGTTTACCCAGTACTGTAAGAATTTGTCAATGTAATTTCCTGTTCACACTACAGGCTAAAAGGACGATATGCATGTCACACAGATGTAGAAAGATCAAGTATTTCATTATATGTGCTGCCGAAGGAAGCACAAAAGACAAAATATTGATATTGTGATAAAAACATCTTACATTAAGAATTGATAGGATTTAAAAAATAAACCTCATCAAGGTGGGTGATAGCTAATAGGTACAGGTTTCTTATTTTGAGATCATGAAAATGATCTAAAACTGACTGAAGTAGTGGTTGCCACATCTGTGAATATACTAAAAGCCATTGAATTACACTAAACACCATTAAATTACATACTTTAAATCAGTAGTCCCCAACCGCCGGTCTGCGAACCGGTACTGGTACCGGTCCGTGGGCCATTTGGTACCGGTCCACAGAGAAATAATAAATAACTTACATTATTCCCATTTTATTTATATTTAAGTCTGAATGATGTTTTATTTTATTTATTCATTTATTTATTTTTTACAGAGAGAGAGAGAGAGTCAGAGAGAAGGACAAACAGGGACAGACAGACAGAAATGGAGAGATGAGAAGCATCAATCATTAGTTTTACGTTGAGACACTTTAGTTGTTCATTGGTTGCTTTCTTATATGTGCCTTGACCACGGGCCTTCAGCAGACCGAGTCAGTGACCTTGGGTTTATGCTGGTGAGCTTTTGCTCAAACCAGATGAGCCTGCGCTCAAGCTGGCGATCTCGGGGTCTTGAACCTGGGTCTTTCAGCATCCCAGTCTCATGCTCTATCCACTGCGCCACCACTGGTCAGGCCGATGTTTTATTTTTAAGAAATGACCAGATTCCCTCTGTTACATCTGTCTAAGACTCACTCTTGGCGCTTGTCTCAGTTATGTGATACATTTATCCGTCCCACCCTAAAGGCCTGTCCATGAAAATATTTTCTGACATTAAACCGGTCCCTGGCCCCAAAAAGGTTGGGAACCACTGCTTTAAATGACTGAATTATATGGTAGGTGAATTATATCTCAATAAAATGATTATTTTAAAAAGAAAGAAAAATGTACTGATTCCCTAGGCTGCACCCCAGATCACTGCATCAGAATCACTGAGGATAAGATCTGGGCATTATTATTACTATTATTATTATAATAAAGACTTTATTCATTTTAGAGAGGGGAGAAAGAAAGAGAAGGGGGAGGAGCAGGAAGCATCAACTCCCATATGTGCCTTAACCAGGCAAGCCTGGGATTTTGAACTAGCAACCTCAGTGTTCCAGGTTGACGCTTTATCCACTGCGCCACCACAGGTCAGGCTAGTATTAAAAAGGAATAACTTTTCTACGTGATTCTAATGTGCAGCTGGATTTAGACCCCTGCCTTTGGGATGGACGGTCCCGAATGAGTATAATGGTGATGGTCACAGTTGCTGTTTGAGCTCCTACTCCGCATGAAGGGCTTTATTCTTATCTAGAATCTTCTTTCCCAACCTGAGGTGGTGGGGCTCTCAGTGTCTCACGTGGGAGCAGTGGGGCTGGAGCTGTCTGCCCCGGGCACCGTTTGCCAGTTCTTTACTGTAACTGAAGCTCATAATGGCTCAGGGGCCCCTGCTTCTCTTTAGAAAGTCTGGCAGGGGATTCTTATCTGGCTCCGTTTCAAGGATACTTTCAGATTGTGCGGTTTTGGGATCGTTCAGTGTGACGAGCATCCCAGCGGCTTTTAGTCCTCGGAGTCCTATGTCCCCGAGCATGAAGAGACAGAGGGGCAAGGTCAGTGACAGACAAGTTGCAGACAAATGATAGAGAAATTGTCAGGAAAGGCCGTATTTCCCAAGGTCATAGAGCCCTGACCTGGCTCTCTTTACTCTGAACCAGCAATGTGAATTTGAAAAAATCACTTCGTCCCTCTGTACCTAAGCTCCGCCCTCCCTAGAGGAGCGAGGGGTGACGCTTACTGCTCTTTCCAGCTCTGCAAATCTGAGCTGTAAGATAAAAGCGGGGAAACTAAGGCGTTGGCCAGGAGCCAGCTGAACAGGGGGCCCCGAGTCTTCTGCGCAGCTGCGGAGAGCAGCTGGGAGGCAGCGTGGGGCGGGCGTGCCCGGGAGTCATAGAAAGCACCGGGAGTGCGGGCGCGCTATGCGAACAGGAAGTCCGCAGAACCCAAGAACAGAACCTCCTGGGAGCTGGGAGCCTGCGGAGAAAGCCTGTGACAAGCGCAGAGAAAATGGGCCAGATGGAGAAATGGCCCTTTCTTTTCCTGCTTTGAACCACGTCCAAACCTAACTTTTAAGTTCGAATAAGGATTTGAAAATCAGCCTGAGGCTCCTAGAATCTAAATCCAGATTGCTGAGTAGATAGCTCTTCCTTATAAAGCCACGGACTATCTGTGTTTAGTGAATGTAATTAGTGAGGGTGCGTTTTTCCTTTTTTACTGTCTGGCTTCGCCCTGCCCCAGCGCTGAGGGGCTGAAGTGTGTGTGGGGTGACCCCCATTCTGCTGCAGAGGAAACACAGGCCCACGCGTGCTAAGTGAGAGCCTTCAGGTCCCTCGGAAAATTGGGGGCAGAGCTTGGACTTGGATCTGGGTCTTCGGACTCCTTTTATTCCACCAACCCTTCCCTACTGACTCTCTCTTGACCTTGCAGGGCGCGGTGTACCATCCATACCCTTGGATAGACGTGATTCCTAAAGTACAGTTTCCAGGGACCTGTGTGTGTTTTAATTTTTTTAAATTAATTTTAGAGAGGAGAGAGAGAGGGAGAGAGAGAGAGAGAGAGAGAGGAGAGAGACGGGGGAGGACCTGTAAGCATCAACTCCCATATGTGCCTTGACCAGGCAAGCCCAGGGTTTCGAACCGGCGACCTCAGCATTTCCAGGTCGACGCTTTATCCACTGCGCCACCACAGGTCAGGCCTGTGTGTGTGTGTTTTAAATTTTTTTTTTTTTTTTTCTGAAGCTGGAAACAGGGAGAGACAGTCAGACAGACTCCCGCATGCGCCCGACCGGGATCCACCCGGCACGCCCACCAGGGGCGACGCTCTGCCCACCAGGGGGCGATGCTCTGCCCATCCTGGGCGTCGCCATGTTGCGACCAGAGCCACTCTAGCGCCTGGGGCAGAGGCCACAGAGCCATCCCCAGCGCCCGGGCCATCTTTGCTCCAATGGAGCCTTGGCTGCGGGAGGGGAAGAGAGAGACAGAGAGGAATGCGCGGCGGAGGGGTGGAGAAGCAAATGGGCGCTTCTCCTGTGTGCCCTGGCCGGGAATCGAACCCGGGTCCTCCGCACGCTAGGCCGACGCTCCACCGCTGAGCCAACCGGCCAGGGCTGTGTGTGTGTGTTTTAAAATACGCTTTCCCTTTTAATGATATAACCCACAAACAATGACATTATTTTTATTAAAGGTTTCAACTAATAGAAATTGAAAGCCCTTTTGACTAGTCCTTCTCCCATGCTTCAGAGGTGACCACTGGTGACCACAGTATGTGACTCTTCCCTTACCCCTTGAACAGAATGCATTTTGTGTGTGTTACTGATGGATTATTATAATCCCCAGCCACCTTGTTTGCTTTAATTGCCAGCTGTGTGTGTGCGCGTGGAGAAAGCAAACATTCTAACATTACCTTCAGCAAGTTAAAAGCAGGATGGTTAATCAGCCAGACTGGTGGTTTAGAGCGGTGACTCTCCTACGTGGACAAGCATAGGAATCACCAGTAGATGTTGTTAGGAGGCAGATTCTGATTCAGTTGGTTTGGAGGGGGTCTTAGGACCCTGCATTTTTAATAAGTCCCCGGTTGGTGCAGATGCTGCTAGTTCCAGGCCACACTTTGAGCCAGGGGGGTTTAGCGCCACAGGCTCTGAAATCAGCTGGAGCCCTGGGCTTCTTGTTGCTAGCTGACTGAGCTGGGCAAGGTGTAAGTTTTCTATCCTTGTAAATCAGGGATAAGAATGGCACCGTGCCCGTAGGATTGTTGTGAAAACAAATGAGCTGGGGCCTGGGAAGCACTGAGACCTGTGCCTGGCACATAGTAAGTGCTCAGTAAATATCAGTTATTAGCATCATCTAGAAAAAAAAAATACCATAAAGTTGTCCAAGCCCAACAGAAAACACTTGCTGGTTAACTACTATATGGGGCTGTTTATGCTGATGCACTTCTCCATTATTCATTTAATATCATCCTCCTCCTCAGGATTTTAATATGCCTTCTGTGTATGGTGGTATTCCTGTTTACTTGTGAGGAAACTGAGGCTCAAGGAGTGTGGGGACTTAACCAGATCCACACCACTCAGAAGGAGCAGAAACAAGCTTCCACCCAGGTTCCAGGTTTAGTGCTCGTCATATAGCTGCAGCTGCCTTCTCCTGAGAACCTACCACCTGTGTGGCCCGGTGGGCCTGTCAGTGGCGTGGAAGCCACAGCCTCTGAGTGTGACTCCAGGGAAGTGACATAACAGGCTTCAAACTGCCTCCATACCTGTCAAAATAATTTTGAAAAATTGTATCCCCTAACACATTTTGAAATTCACATATAAAAATTTTTATCATAACGTTAAGTAGAGTATATTTTCAGGCTTATTGTGTGTCATGTACTTGTTTAAAATATATTTTTGTCACAGCCTTCGAATGGCAAACTCGGCCCATGCCGCTATGGGAAATGCCTGCCATAATTCCTAATCGGCAAAGTGGGACCTTGTTGTTAGAGCCATCAGTCAAATCAGACTTTGTATCAGAAAAAGTCCAACTTACTTTTTTTTATTCCAATACATGTGTTAAACAAGTGACCCTGGGGCAGCTTCCTAGCTTCCTAATTCTAATTCTAAAATAAACAGATGGGGAGATAAGATATAGATAAGTCCCCCTTCTCCATACCCCCCCCCCTTCCTCCCAGGTCTGCTGCATTTCCCAATTGTTTGTTTGGTGGCTTTTACACCCCAGAGCAGAGCTGGAGGGTACAAGTAGGATGGCTAGGCCTTTCCTTTGGGAAGAATTGAGGAGGGTAGACCAGATGGTTCCCAGCACCTCACTTTAAGGAAGGACTCCACACAGAAGTGGAGGTTTGGGAAATTGATTCCCTGAAAGCCAACCGAGTCAGACAGCCCCAGGAAGTCTCTGGGTCTCCCAAATGTACCCTGGCGGGAAGACCGTTGGACCAGATGCCTCCTGGAGATGTCGCCCAGGGAGTTTGCTCATGGCTCACTCCAGAGCTTGTGGGTCTTTGGGAATCTTTTTTTTTTTTTTTTTCTTTTTATTTATTCATTTTTAGAGAGGAGAGAGAGAGACAGAGAGAGAGAAGGGGGGAGGAGCTGGAAGCATCAACTCCCATATGTGCCTTGACCAGGCAAGCCCAGGGTTTCGAACCGGCGACCTCAGCATTTCCAAGTCGACGCTTTATCCACTGCGCCACCACAGGTCAGGCCCATCTTTGGGAATCTTTTGCTAGAACTAGGACTCAGTCTGTTCGTCCCATGGACTTCCCGGTGACATCTTGGATATACGGCTTCTGTTTCTTCCTGGCCCCTCTTTTCTCAGTGAGACGGTGGGCTCACGCTACATTAATGCCTCCTGGTTACAGGAAAACTGAGATCCAGGACGGGAGGCTGACTCCATGGCCACAGAGCAGTCCCTGTATCACACCAACAAAGCCAGCTGGCCTTCCCAGGGGAGGCATCACAAGGCAAAAAAAAAAAAAAAAAAGCCGGGGGTGGGTCAGGAGAGCAAGTCTTCAGAGTCCGGCCGGGCATCAGCGCTTGCATTCTGTCATCCTCAACATTTCCATCTGTTAAGTGGGCCGATGTGGCCGGCACTTAGCCTAGTGTTCACAGGCTTTGGAGTTGGGCAGACCTGTGTTTGAGTACTAGCTGCATGATTTGGGGCTTTCCTCTCTGTGCCTGTCTCCCCCGTTGGTAAATGGTAGTGAGAATCATTCTGTCCCTTGTGGGGCGGTTGGGACGATAAATGAGACAATGGCTACGTAGCGTCTGGCCCATGCGACATGCTCGGTATATATCATTGGTGCTGTTATGCTTGGTGTGTGTTCTCTGTGGGAATTGTGGTCAGGAAGAGACTGAGCGGAGGGAAGGCCTGGTTGAGACTCTCCCAGGGCAGGGCTGTGCGGGTGCACGGCGTGGCTCCCAGGATGACAACACGTGTGAAGAGGTGTTTAGTACGCGTCACAGGGAGGGAAGCCAGGAGGCCTGCTGTTGCTGCTCTTGGGCCCCTGTCGTCTGCTGAACCCACCGCTGGCATTTCCCTCCGGCCCTCGCCCAGGAGCATTTCAACCCCTGGGGGGATGAGGGTTGACCCTTCTGCTCCCCGCATCTGCTCTTAGCTTACTGCCTTTGAGAGTGCCCTACCCCCCAAAGCATGGGGCCACCCGGCCTCCTCCCAGTGATCCTGGCCCCTCGGCCTCTGTGACTCCACCCGGCGCCCAGCCCGCTCCCCTTTGTTTTAAAGCGGCCGTCTCAGTTCCTTGTGGGCCACTCTCACACTCTCAACAGATATCTTATAAACAGATGTCTTGTCCCCACCTCTCCTCCCTTCCCCTTAGGAATTTTGTCATCTTTTCTTACAAACTTTCAACTGAAAGTTACTCCCCTGTCCTCCTCAGCCTCAGAGGAGAAACCAGTGAAACCAAACGAGCACCTCAGGGCTCCCTGGGGATTCGGGTTTCAAGGAATGCCTTTGTCCTGCGAGGAATCCTTCTGTAAAGTGAATAATCACCCACTTTGGATTTCTCTTTGGGATTTTGTTGTTGTTGCTGTTGTTCAGGATCCTTCTCAAGAGTGGGGGCCACCCTCTCTGCTAACCGAAAGGGCTCCTGGTATGGCTTCTAGATCTTCTGATTACCTTTCATCTTCCCGCTGTCTTCCTGTCGGGGCTCTGGCCTGCCAACATCTATCACACTGGCCCGGAAGGCGGTGATGGGCTTGTGTTTCTCCCTCTGTTCTTCGCTTAATCACGTCTCCATGGAAACAGGTGCAGCCTTTGTGTTGCCTTTGCTTTGGGTAAATCCACGATGCTCAGTGAAGGTTTCTCTTTGCTCTCCAGCCCCCTCCCCTTTTGGGGATCAAAGGGGGAAGGTGGGGGCAGTGCAAGGATTGTCAGGAGGCCTCATGGTGGCCTGGAATGCCCTGAATGGAAAGTTATGGTTAGTTCTAGCCAGGGGCTCTGGGGTGTGGTGCCTGGCCGGACTGCCCTGCCCGTGTGGTCCATGCCTCTTGCATCATGAGGCTATCGGATGGAGCGAGCTATGCAGTGGTCTGTAGACACTCTCGGACCCCTGGGCCCACTGCATTCTCAGGGCAGTGAGCTGCTGGCCACCTGGGATGGGATGCGGGGGGTGGGGGGAGAGCTGGGCGCAAGCTCCAATTCTTTGGTGGGACCTTGAGAGAGAGGCCTTTACCTTTTCTGGGCCTTGTTTTCTCCTGCAGGAGTGAGAGGTTTTGAACTTGGTTGGTAATGTGGCTCCTTCTACCTTAAGGAAACCCCACATCTGTGTAGAGTCTGCAAAGTTATTGCCACGTGATTGTTCTATGATGAATAGTAAATTCTGTGTTAGATTCAAACCAGCAAAGCCTGGTTTGAAATGAAACATTCAGAAACAGGAACCTCTCTTCAGACTGAGCACCTTGCTTAGGATCTAGCTTCCCTCTGCCCAGGGTGTTCTATGTTCCAGGCCAATCACAGTCTATTAGGGGAGTCTTCTGGCCCAGGCCAAAGCACACGTGTTGGCCTGAGCAGCCCGGGGCAGCCGAGACCTGCCCTGTCCTCACGGGCCTCCCAGCGTTTGAGCAGCGAGTAAGCAAGGGCGGCCCACGCAGGATGGGGCTTCTGGAGGCCAAACGGCAGTTTTCTGTCCGAGCGGTTTGCCTGCCACACTTCCCACAGTCCTCTCCTCATGGCTCGTTTGACAAACTGCATTGTTCAAGAGGGATACGGTAGACTTCTCACAACCCTGCATTCCTGCTAACTGGAACGCACTCACATTAACCTGTTTCATTAAATTCACAAACTCTGCACTTCATTTTAACATCTGAACTCTCTAGACTCCTTTGCTTGTTAAATTGAGCAGAATCCCTTGAGACTGGGGCTGGAGCCAAGCTTCCTGAGGAGAGCTGAGTGTGCTAGGGTGATGCTCTCATGGTGGTAAAGGTCAAGTTGTCTAGCCTCCTGCCTGTACAAGGGGCACTAGCTGGAGCTGCCACTTTTGGGGGTGTATCCCGGGAAGTGAACTCTCTATAATGCCTCTTTAATGTCAAGAACTTTCTTCTGGAATCTAGTCTAAGCTCCATTTTATTCTGTCTGCTTTTGAGAAAGATTGAGGACAAAGAACAATTATCTTTAATGCTTGACTCAGAGGTCCTTAACTCTACTCAGCTTTGGCCAAACGTTTCAGCCTTTGAGGGTTGCCTCCTCGCTTTCTCTCCTGCTGCCAGACTTTCCTGTTGGCAAGACAAGGGGAGCCTGAACCGGTGGTGGCACAGCGGTGCCGGGGATGCTGGCCTGATCCCTCGGTCACAGGCTGGATTCCCAGGTGGCAAGTTCCATCCCCGGTCAAGGCACGTATGAAAAGCAATCTACGTGGAGTGATGAGTTGATGCTTCTCTCCCTCTCTCCCTACCCCCTTCCTATATATATATTTTAAAAAGACAAGGAAAAAAGTAGCTGCCACTTTGGGTTGGTGTGAAAATTAAATGAAGGCTGTGGGGAGGTACCTTGCCAAGTACCTGGCATATGGTTCGTTTTTAATTACTCTGGTTGACTTGGAATACATTTTATTTTCTGCCTACTTCTGTGCTACTCAGGGTTCCTGCTTTTCTTCATAGCCTCTTCTTAGTAAAGCCCCCTGGATTGGTGGGACATTCTCCTTTTTCACTGGCCTGTTCCCGGACCCAGAGCGGCCGGGTGGGGTAGGTGCAAGCCACACCCCTCTGCTGTTCCCAAACCAGACGCCAGGAGACTTGGGCACAGGAGAAACCAGCCTTTTCATGCCAAGGCCCTGGATGGCATTATCCTTATTCCTGTTTCTAGATTGGCCTTCAAGAGCTCCCAGCCTGGGACCACTGACTCTTGGGCTCTCCCAGTTGGATGCTGCAATGTCCTTGGTATTTCGCTGAGAGGGACCTGAGGCACAAAGTGCTCCTGCTCCTGTGGACAGCCACCTGGATCAGTGCTTTGTCCAAGGGTGAAGTACGGAGTCGCTGTGACCCCAGAGCCACAGAGAGCAAGAACTTCAGAGGCAGCTCTGTTTTTCCAGATTTAAAGCAGCCTTTCTCCCTTTGAACCACAGATACCAGAGCAGAGTGGTTGAGGGCAAGGACTGTGGAGCCAGACTGCCCGCTTCTTGTCCAGCTCTGCCGCGGTGGGCACGCTTACCTCCCGTGTCTCAGTCCTCCCTGTGCACACAGGAAGTGCTTTAAAAAGATACTTGCTGTGGTTTCCCTAGAGTTCTGAAGAAGTTGCTTAGTGGAGCTGTTTGATTTAAAATTTCTTCCCGTCCTGGGGGCTGGGAGTAGGTAAAAGAGGGTAAAGGGGGTATAAATGGTGATGGAAGAAAATTTAATTAAAAAAAAATTTTTTTTCCTCTCTTCCCTTCCCTTTCTCCTGATCAGCATATCTATACATATTGCTTGCCTACTCTGTGCTTGTTCTATGCTGGGCTCTGAGGCCAGTGCTGGGGACAGAGAGCTGAATGAGACCAAAACCAAACCAAAACAAACAAAACCAAACCAAAAAAAGAACCCCTGCCTTCCAGGTAGGCACTGTCTGTTGGGGCTACCAACTGGCACACTAGTAACTGTGATATCATGTGACTAGTGCTGCCATATTGATTGTGCAGGAGGGGTAAGAATTTAACAGGTGGAAGAAAGCTGTGTGGGGGTGAGCCAAGGAGTGCATCTGGCAGGACTTCCTGGAGGAGGTGGTCTGAAGTCTGAATCCTGAAATCAAGAGTCACAGTTGGTCAGGGAGCAGCGGCTGGAGCCAAGGCAGTCGGGTGCAGGACCAGGGAAACGTGCTGGGTGAGGGGCGTAGGGGTAAACAAACGTAGGGAGGAGCAGTCCAGGGTGAAGTAGTCACTACTGACGTTCTGCTCCTCGCAGCTGGTCTCCAGCCACCCGTGGCCCTTTTCAGCCCCTGCGGCCACTGCCTTGCCCGCCCCTCTTAGAAGATGATTTGCTACCTGACCTCTGGCGTAATGTGTCTTAAGTAATAACGACCCAGAATACTCAAACCTCTTTGGCCTGCTTGGGTTTGGAGGATGGGGGCTGTGTACACCAGGAGACACTGCTTCAGTGGGGGCCCTGGACCTATGTCTTTCAAAAGCTCAGAGATGCTGCTGTTCCCTCCAGCTGCGGTCACCAGTCACCGCTGCTGGGAGCCTTGTACTCTTCGGGCGCCCCTCCAGGCACTGACGGCTCCTTGCAGTTTCTCTTTTCCTTTTACAGAGTGGCATTATTGCTCTACGATTTTTATTGGCATTAGCGTTCTTTGTTCTTCTGTTCTTCCAAAGGGGATCTCTATCATCTCGTTCTTCAACTTGACTACTATTTAAAAAGATGTCAGATAGTCAGCTGGGGCACAAAGAAGTCAAAGTTGCCTGACGTCCCAGAGCAGCCACGGTCCCCTCAGCTTGCTCAGAACATCTTGCAGAGGCCTAAGTGTCCAGGGCCCCCGATGTCTGAGGGAGTGGGGCAGGGGTCTGCTCCTCAGATTCACCAGCTTGTCCTTAAGAGGCTGTGTCTTCTTGTCTCCCTCCTGGGGGCCCAGGCCTGCACAGCCACAACCACTGTGTCTGCTGCTCTGCCTTCTTGCCTGGACATCTGTTCTCTTAGCAACAACTGCCCATAAACCCTGTGTCTGCGACCAGTGGCCAAGCCTTCACCATGGCTACATGTGGGTGTGGCCACAACTGTGTGTGTCCTTGCTGGTGGCAGTGACACCTGCATCTCAGCCAAGGTTGTGTGTGTGTGGTGGTCTCTGGGGTCGGGGAAGGGGTGGCATTTGGCTGCAGTTGGAAGGGTCCCTCCCAGTTCCCCTTCTGCGGGCTTTTTTTTTTTAATTTATTTTTATTTTTATTTTTTTAATTTTTATTTTTACGGAAACAGAGAGAGAGTTAGAGAGAGGGATAGACAGGGACAGACAGACAGGAACGGAGAGATGAGAAGCATTAATCATCAGTTTTTCGTTGTGCATTGCGACACCTTAATTGTTCATTGATTGCTTTCTCATACGTGCCTTGACTGCGGGCCTTCAGCAGACCAAGTCACTCCTTGCTCGAGCCAGCGACCTTGGGCTCAAGCTGGTGAGCTTTTGCTCAAACCAGATGAGCTCTCGCTCAAGCTGGCGACCTCGAGGTCTCGAACCTGGGTCTTCTTCGTCCCAGTTCAATGCTCTATCCACTGCGCCACAAGCTGCGGGCTTCTTCTGTAACCTATTCTTCGTCCCCATGAAGGGATTTCTGTACGTGTGTTCTCACGTACAGGGGGTTGCTCTCTAAGTGTTTTTGACTGACAGGGAAGGAGTGAGTGAATAATTACAAGTCTGTGTGGATGTCACTGGGGTGCCCATGAATGAAACAGATTCTGTTCAGCTGGGACATGCAGAATTCCTCCTGGGGAATGCGGGGGTCGCTGAAGTGTTTCTCCTAGCCTCTGCCTTTTTTTTTTTTTTTTTTTTACAGAGAGAGAAAGAGTCAGACAAGGACAGACAGACAGAAATGGAGAAATGAGAAGCATCAATTATTAGTTTTTCGTTGTGCATTGCGACATCTTAGTTGTTCATTGATTGCTTTCTCATATGTGCCTTGACTGCGGGCCTTCAGCAGACCGAGTAACCCCTTGCTCAAGCCAGCGACCTTGGGTCCAAGTTGGTGAGCTTTTGCTCAAACCAGATGAGCCCGCACTCAAGCTGGCAACCTCGGGGTCTCAAACCTGGGTCCTTGGCATCCCAGTCCGACGCTCTATCCACTGCACCACCGCCTGGTCTGGCCCAGCCTCTGCCTTTAAGATCTGATATTGATGGAGGGAGACAGCAGCAGATGAAGTGGCATGTCGGCGGTCATTACGGCCACTACGTGCTCTCCCCCTTCTTTCAGACCGCTGGCCCACTGTAAGTGCTCGAGGTGGTCTGGAAGAGCAGAGAGAGAGCAATACCGGCAGAAGTTTCCAGAGACTGCCTCGGGGAACGGGGGAACTTGAGCTAGGTCTTGAAGACTGGACAGGGCTGCTTAGGAGGACACAGAGCAATGCCAGTCAGTCAGTGTTCCTGTGTGGTCCCTGAACCAGTGGCATCAGTATTATCCAAGAACTTGCTAGGTATGCAAAATTTGGGGCTACACCCCAGACCTAGGGAGCCAGGAGCTTTGAGGGTGGCGCCCAGCAATGTGTGTCTAGCAAGCCCTACAGGTCACCCTGATGCTCACTGAGGGTAGTGACTCTTTTTTTTTTTTTTTTTTTTTCTTTTCCATTTTTCTGAAGCTGGAAACAGGGAGAGACAGTCAGACAGACTCCCGCATGCGCCCGACCGGGATCCACCCGGCACGCCCACCAGGGGCGACACTCTGCCCACCAGGGGGCGATGCTCTGCCCATCCTGGGCGTCGCCATGTTGCGACCAGAGCCACTCCAGCGCCTGAGGCAGAGGCCACAGAGCCATCCCCAGCGCCCGGGCCATCTTTGCTCCAATGGAGCCTTGGCTGCGGGAGGGGAAGAGAGAGACAGAGAGGAAAGCGTGGCGGAGGGATGGAGAAGCAAATGGGCGCTTCTCCTGTGTGCCCTGGCCGGGAATCGAACCCGGGTCCTCCGCGGTAGTGACTCTTGATGCTAAAAAAGATAGGGGTCTGATCTTTATATGGGAGACAGGAGGGCTGGGAAGTGACTCGGCTTGATTGAAATTTCCGTTGGCGGCACAGATGGAAGACAGGAGGGCGACAGAAGACAAGCTAGGAGGCTTCAAAGGAAGCAGTCCGGGGTGCAGAGGAGCACATCTGGGTTGGCAGTGGCCGTGGGAACAGAAAGTAAAGCCAGGTGGTCCTGGGACGGGACTGTGGACAAGCTGGGTGACACTTTCAATTTCTTGCCACACTTTAAGAGCACTCTTTCCTTTAAAATGTTTAAAAATGACCTGTCCCCTGTCACACTGTTATGTGCTAATTGTGGAAAATATAAGATAGAGAAAAGAGGAGCATGCAGAATTCCACCGTCAGTACAGCTATTGATATGTTGGCCTATTGCCTTCTGGTCCTTTTTTCCTACGCATTTTTTTCTTTATGTAGTTGAAAGCATACCATATGTATCAGTTTGCATCCTGCATTCTTTGCTTAACAAAAATAAGCGTTTCCTGATGAGCTTTCAGGCTGTCTCTCTCTCTCTCTCTCTCTGTAAAGATTTTATTTATTGATTTTAGACAGAGTACGGAGAGAGAGAGAAAGGCGGGGAGGAGCAAGAAGCATCACGTTGTACTAGTTGCTTTTTGTATGTGCCTGAGTGGGCGAGCCTGAGGTTTTGAACCAGCGACCTCAGCCTTCCAGGTCAACGCTTTATCCATTGCGTCACCACAGGTCAGGCCAGTCTGTCTCTTTTATTGCCACAGGAGCCCCATAAAATGAGCAGAACAGTGCTGGTCAAGAATAAGTAACTGAGGATCAGAGAGAAAAGGAAATTTGCTCTGTGAACTGCAGACAGTTGAGAAGTCGATAGCCAAACGGCCTGGGCTCTTTAACTCATAAATGACAAGGAAGAAACGGGTGAAAGGGATCTGTAGGTTACAATAGACTTAAAAGACAACAGTCAAGGCTAAACTGTCCAAGGATGGACATTTGAGTGACAGAGAAATGCAAGGGAGTGATTGCTACAAAAATCAGCTGGTGGCATGTGGGCGGGGCTTTGGCTTGGCTGGCCAAGTTTTGTTTCTTGACATGAGTGGCTGCAAGGTGTTTGCCTTATTTGGTAAATTCATTTATTAAATGTGCCTTTGTTTTGTGCAGTTTCTCTGTATCTGTTTTATTTTACTATTATTATTTTTTAAAGGTTCAGAGGAAAAGGGAAACTTGCTCAGGGATCCATGTGGCAGAGCCAGGACCAGAGCCCAGGTTCTCAGCTTGTCACCTCGAGTCTTCCTTTCCTGTTGTTCTCACGCTTTCTAGTTTGTGGGCTCACTCCTCTCCCAGCCCCCAGCCCCCAGCCCTGAACCGGGGGCTTTGGCAGAAACACTGCCGATTTATAGTTCATTTTGGTTGGCTTTCAGGACAAGCTGAGGCCCATTGCGGGGAATGGTGATGATCCTTTGACTCTGGTGGAGAAGTCCTTGAGAAGGTCGGTTAAGTGAAAGGGTCCCAGCTACTTCACGTAGCTGGGTGCTGGGGTGCAGCAGGGGTGGGATTGATGTTGACCAAATTTTCTCCCTGGTTAGTTCAGAGATACAGTTCCTAAGACCCAGTCGTCAGCCCTGGTCGGTTAGCACAGTGGTAGAGCATCAGCCTGGCATGCAGGAGTCCTGGGTTCGATTCCCAGCCAGGGCACACAGGAGAAGCGCCCATCTGCTTCTCCAGCCCTCCCCCTCTCCTTCCTCTCTGTCTCTCTCTTCCCCTCCTGCAGCCGAGGCTCCATTGGAGCAAAGTTGGCCCCGGGCGTTGAGTATGGCTCCATGGCCTCTGCCTCAGGCACTAGAATGGCTCTGGTTGCAACAGAGCCACGCCCTGGATGGGCAGAGCATCGCCCCCTGGTGGGCGTGCCAGGTGGATCCCCGTCAGGTGCATGCGGGAGTCTGTCTGACTGCCTCCTGTTTCCAACTTCATAAAAAAAAAAAAAAAAAAAAAGACCCAGTTGTCATCTGCATTCTCAGAACCCCTTTCTATTCATTTCCTTAGCCTTACCCATCAGGTTCTTTGAAATGATGTTTTTTTCCTTAGTAAGCCACCTCTCCCCTCCCCAGCTCTCCACATACCCCTGCCTCAGCTCAGCTGCTCTTTTTCTCGGATGCCTTCCCTGGCTCTGGAGAAGCCCAAGGAGGCACTGCCAGGGCCACCATGGGGTGCACCCCCTTCTTCCTGGCAAAGCAAATTGGAGGGCCAGCCACCCCCCCCCCCCCCCCCCCCCCCCCGTACATGTTGAAACCAGAACTTGGGCTCCCAACTGGGCTTCTCCTCTCTGCCTGGGGTGTCAAGTTTCACAGGAGCCGGGCCAAAGCTTTGATCTTGGATGAAGAGGGCCTAGTGCGCACCCTGGTTCTGCCTGCCCACAAGAAGAGGGTCTTTGCCTGTACCCACTTCCCAGAAGGCTGCAAAAGGGCTTCTCTGTTGGGGATCAATTGTCCACAGTCCTTGGTCTCCCTCAGACAATTGTAAGAAAGCCCTTCAATCGTCATTCTGCTAAGGAGGAGGGCTCCCCTTTGGGTTCTAGAACAGCACTGCCTGGTGGAACTTCCTGCAACCCAGGAAATGCTCCGTTCAACACGATGGCCACCAGCCTGGGTGGCTGCTGAGCGCTAGAAATGCGGTGATACGACAGAGGATTGGAATTCTAGATTCTTTTCATTTTAATTAATTAAAATTTAAATTTCTCTTGCCACCTGTGAGCAGTGGCGAGCTTATTGGACAGTGCAGTTCTCAGAGTGGGTCTCCGCGAAGGCCGTGAGTGGCCGAGACATTGCAGAGCCACCTGCCTTCTCCAGCGCGCACGCACGTACACCCACATTACACGTACCAGGAAGGCCCTGGATACAACGTCCTTTTACAGCAGAGCCACTGTTTACAATTCTTATCTGGAGGGAGGCGGAGCGGCGGGGACCACCGAGGTGCCCCCAGACACAGCTCCCCTGTCCTTGCGCAGTTGGAGATAAGCAGGGGAGACCTCGGGAAACCACAGATGGGAGGAGTCTAGATTCAGCAGTCACAGCCTCCAAACCGGGTGGCCCACCCTGGCATGCCCACGCTCCTCTCTTTGCCCTTCCCCCTTGGGAAGGAAGAACCTGGTATTGGTGGATGCCCGGTAGCAGGTGGGGACAGGGACACCTGTGTGAAGGAGGCCCCATTACCTGCGAGGCCAGCCCACGCTGGCCATGTTGAACTTACATCCCATTCTGGATGGACGTGCTTGGCCTTAAGTAAGAGCAGCTTTCGCCCTCTGCGAGAAGGTGGAGGTGGGGGCAGCCCTTGTTTTATTTATATATATATGTTTCTTTTGGGGCAAGGTGGGTGGTGGGACTGCAAGTACACTAAGGTATTTACCAGGTGAGCGGGTCCTCCTATCCCCTCAACCCCACTTTCCCCCTGCACCTGGGGTGCTCTGTGACGTTTCTGGAATGACTGATGAATGAATGAGATGTCTTCCTGCCAGAGCACCCTCGAGGACAGACCTCTGCTTATTCTTTCTCTCTCTTTTTCCTCTCGTTCTCTCCTGACCTTCCCTCCGACTTCCCCTGAGGTATAAGCACGCCGTCCTCCACTCCCCTCCTCTTCTCCTCAAGGTCTCCACTGCACGCTCCATTTTCTAGCACACTACCCTTTTCTAACGTCTCATACACAACCCCGCTATTTCACATGCCTCAGAAAGCAGCCCTGCGCCGCCATCTCCCCCCAGCCTCGTGGCATGTGTGACTGCCGACCATGTGAACAGTCCTCATCAACAGGGGTGTCATTGTCCCCGGGCCCACTCCATGCAGATGGGGACAGAGCTCCTCTGTGCAGGCAGGATTTCCTGTGTGCTGATTGCTGTCTCTCTGAAGAGTCCAAGCAGTGCCCCCTTCTGCCCAGGGATTCAGTTTCTTCCACAGCCCCATGCCTCATCCTGCCTGATTTCTCTTTATGTATTCTTTCTTGGGGTGGGGGGTTATTTTTGATTTTACAGAGAGAGAGGAGAGAGGGTGGGGAGCGAGAAGTGTCAACTCATAGGTGCTTCACTTTAGTCGTTCATTGCTTGCTTGTTGGATGTGCCTTAACCGGGCAAGCCCCCGGTTTCAAACCAGTGGCCTCAGTGTTCCAGGTCAACGCTCTATCCGCTGCGCCACCACAGGTCAGGCTCTTTATGTATTTTTATTGCGGTAAAATATACATAACAAAAAATTTCACTATTTTAACCATTTTTAAATGGCAAATTTGATGGCATGTATGTTTACAATGTTGTATAATCGTCACCACTATTCATTTCTAGAACTTGTTCATCAGACCAAACAATAACTCTCCATTCCCCCCATCTGCTCCGCCTCTGGCCACCTCTGTTCTAATTTCTGTCTTTAGAAATTTGCCTATTTTTGGTACCTGATAAAAGTGGAATTGTATAGTACTTGTCTTTTTGTGTCTGGCTTATATCACTTGAGGTGTTTTCAAGCTTCTTCCATGTTAGCATATACCAGAATCTCATTCCTTTTAATGGCTGAGTAATAGTCCATTGCACAACTGTATCACATTATGTTTATCCATTCACTGGTTGACTGACACTTGGGCTATTGTGAATAACGTTGCTATGAACATGGGTGTGCAAATATTTGTTTGAATCTTCACTTTTAGTTCTTTGGGGTATATACTTAGGAGGAGAATTGCTGGGCCACAGGGTAATTCTAGATTTACCTTGTTGAGGAACCACCCAGCTCTTTTCCACGGCAGCTGTACCATTTACATTTCCACCAGGAATGTGCCTTGTTTTTTCTAATTCTTAATTTTAAGCTACAGAAATAATGCACGTTTGTTGTAAAACTTCAAAGGATGTAGAGGTGCGTGAAGTAAGCAGCGAACAGCCCTGCTTCTTAGATAACTGCCGATTAGTGTTCACGCCAACATTTTCATCTGCCTGTGCATATCCAGATATGCAAGGGCACTTGAAAAAAACCAACTCTTGTGTACACGAGGCTGTGCAACTTGGTTTTTCCTGTCATTCCAGGTTGGACTTCAGGCCAAGGTCCTGGCTGCAGTGTGTTTCCATCTGTGGACACGACTTGTGTTATTTATTGGTTGCTGGGTATGGAGAGACAAGAAGGAGAATACCTTTTTATTTTTTAGTTTTTTGCTGTCACAGTGGCTGTTCACTCATGGCTTTGCACATGTGGGCCACCATTTCCTCAGCTCGCAGCCCCTTTGGGGAGCATGGCTGAGCTTGGCAATGGGGAAGCCGTGAAGCCCAGAGCCACTTTCCTTACCAGTCTCAACTTTTCCTAAGTTGCTCTCCACTCCCAGGGCAGCTACAGAAAGCTGAGCTGTGAGTGTCTTTGTGAAGCTGGCCACCCACCTGGCCTGAGCTAGCTGGCAGCCTGGCCGGCACACCCTTCCTTCTGAGAGTCAGCCTCCTCGGAAGTAAGCAAGTAATTTAGGTCCACACGGACCTGGAGGAGAGGTGAACAGGGGCTGGAGAGAGATAGAGAGTAAGTTGTACCTATTAGAAGGCTGGGCTCTAGTGATGGGGGTTTCTCTTTGTCTCTTGGAGGCTGGGAGAAAGTGCTTGGGGAGCCATCGAGGCATGCAGTCCGCTCACAGGCTCAGGAAGACCCAGCTTAGTCCTGTCACAAAGCCACCTTTTACACCACAGGCCAGCCTGTCTTTCGCCAGTACTGTACCTTTCTCTGCAGAGCCCCGGGCTGCTGGTGGGAGAGTACAAAGAGGCCTGGAAAATCCATAAACTGCATAATCAGCCCCTGCGTCTTGGCCACCTGACTCTGTTTATTGCTTCCTGTCCCTGAAAGCCCTTTACAAACAGAGAGGCTTTGAGGGGGGTGAGCTGGACCCGGTGGGTGGCCTGCCCCTGCCAGGCAGAGGTCCTACAACACCGATGGAAAGGGCAGCTTCCTTAAACAGGCCACCGCCTACAGTGGAGCCTAGGGAAGGTGAGGACCCCCCACCAAAGGAGGGCACCCCCCTCAAGAGCTGTTTTCTTTATAATTGACAAAGGACAAGAGTCCCATTTCTCCCAATTTCCTCCGAGCCGGGAGGTTAAGCTCTAATGAGGTGCAGGGGGGGAGCAGAGTGGAACCTTAGCCTCTGACTGACCCTTGCGAGGTGGGCTGGGGAGCAGGGCCCATTCCCTGGGACCTAGGGACAGCCTTCGTTCCAAGGGCCCAGGGGGCTTGCTCAAAGCTTGTTTTATTTTTGTTGTTTGTGTTACATTTTTAAAAACAGATTTCTCCTTGTCAACTGACATTTTCCCTGAAAATCATTTCCCTGGACACGGTGTTTTGGGGCACAGGGGGGCCTGTGAAGCTGTTTGCTGTTCTTGCCTTGCATCTGGGAGACATCGGGGACACATGACACCTGCATGATTGGAAGAGGGATGCCCGTCGTTTGAGAGAGGGGAGTGCAGGGGAAAGGGAGGTTCAGGAAGGCAGTCTTCCCAGAGCGGGGGTTGCCTCTCCCACCCAGATGTGGAGGCGTCATTCATCCCTGGGACCTGGGGCTGCCACCATGGTGGTGGAGCCTTGACCTGACTTCCCACTCTCTGTCTGCCGCCTTTCTGCATCCTTCCTTTGCTTGGCTTCTCTGCCGTGGAAGACAGCTGACCACAGCCCACCCTCCTGAACCCCCCTGTTGGAAGGCCTCTCTGATTTGAAGAGCAGGGAAGCTCGGTTAGCCAGTACGCTCTGTCCGTGTGGACCCATGAGGCGTGAGGGCAGTGGGTTTGCCGGTGCTTTCCCCCGGGCCGTATGAGCCGATGTCCACGTGGGACCTGCGTGTGTCTGAGCCTATGCGTCGGTTGTGCAATTCTGAGCCTGCCCCGCCCTCCCGGCTCCTTCCTGAAAGTGAAATGCTCCAGTCCTTGCTCAAGAACAAAGGCCCCAAGCTCAGCCCTGTGTGTTAATGATTTTCAAGTGTGGCCACTTCCTCCTGCCAGGCCTTGACTCACTCGGGCTGCTCTGCTGCCGGTGTGGTTGGGATGGAAACCCAACCTGACCAGAGCCCAGACCGGGACAGGGCGGCCCTGCTGGGGTGGGAGTGGGAGCCCGGAGAGGGTCCCTCCGGCCTGGACGGCTGCAGTGCTGAGGGGCCTGTGCTGGGGCTGGCCTGCCCGGCTCTGAGCTCCGTGCGCCCACTTCTCCCACCTCCCTGCTGCGGGGCCTGCTCTCCGCAGCGCCTCTCCCCTGCGTCAGGCCGCCTGGACGGGGCCCCTTGCCAAGCTGACGAGGTTCCCAGCCCTTCTCCAGCCTCAGTTTCTCTCTTTGTCCCATGCCCAGCCAGAGAGGCCCGCCACTGTAAGTGGGGTGACAGTGCGGTGAGTGGTTGGAAGTGTGCGCTTTGAGGTAAAATCCTGACCCCACCACTTCCTGCCTGTGAGACGTGGGGTGAGTTTTTTCATTTCTCTGTGCCTCAATTTCCTCATTGCAAAATAACACTTCCTACCGCGCAGTTCTGTCGTGAGGGTCCCCTGTAGGGAAAGTGCCTTGTGCAGTGCTCAGGGGGTGTCCCCTGCTCTGGGGTCCATGCCCAGCCTAGAGCCTGGCTGAGTGGAAAGGGCTTGTAGTCACTTCTCCAGGATTGCAAACTGTTTCGTGCTGTACACGTGTAAAACACAGTCATTTGGGGCAGACAGTGTGCTCAGAGTGACAGAATGATCTATTTCAGGATTCTTAAATGACTAGGATCAGCAGACCCTGGGGAAAATTCACAGATGTTTCCCACTGC
Organism: Saccopteryx bilineata; assembly: GCF_036850765.1. Classification (NCBI taxonomy): domain Eukaryota; kingdom Metazoa; phylum Chordata; class Mammalia; order Chiroptera; family Emballonuridae; genus Saccopteryx; species Saccopteryx bilineata. The sequence continues at coordinate 384,807,216 of NC_089491.1, read as the reverse complement.
CTGTCCTTGCCTGCTGGTTATTTTGCGCATGCGCATCCGCGCGTGCCGCGCGTGCAGGTCCTCCATACACAAAGGTAGCACGAATCAGAATTCACCCCGGGCCCATGGGCAATGGGTCTGATAACCCCCACATTCCACACTCAAGGATTCATAGACCTTGAAGGATGAGTGAGTCATATATTTGCCACTAGCAAGCAATGCCTGAGCACCAGCGAAATAACGTCGTTTTTAATGGCGCTATCCAGGAGCGGGGGAAATGAGGCATGTGTAGCTGCTTTTGGAAGGTCCCCGCTACTGCTGGACGCTTCGCATGCTGTCACCACATACCCCTTCAGTCTGGATAACGTTGTAATCCATTTGGAGGCTGGAGCTCCTTGTGCCCATCCTATGACTGGAGGAAGGGACAGGGTCCACACATCCAAGGCTGCTGCTTCCCTGTGACAGACAGAACTGGACTAGTTTGGGCTTGTAGGGTGATTTGGCAGTGCCTCTGTTTGATGACTGTTGACTAAGCTCAGGTGTGGGACCCAGTGTTTACAGAATCTGGCTGGCCCAGGCTGGAGCGAAGAAAATGGATGTCACGGGGCAGGGAAGATGTCTTGGATAATCCAAAAAGCAATTAGGGCCTGGAGCCAGAGGTATTTTTGTAGATCTCCCTAAATCAGAAAGCTAGTAATTCTTTTTAATGTGTGCCTACAGGGTAGGATATTGGCTGCTAAAGGGACTGAATTGTCCATGAAACTCAATTCATACACCGATGGACCATCTGGGGACTCAGGTCAGACCCAGAGGATGTCAGGGGGGAAAGTGGTCTTGGAGATCTTATCATCCTTCCTGCCCATTTTGCAGATGGGAACCTGAGGAGGTAAAGTGACTTGCCTAAGGTCACGTGGCTGGTTTGTGATGGAGCTAACACCAGAATCCAGGGCTCTAAACTGCATCACACTATCCTGGGCATCAGTCTGACCTTGGGAGCTTGTTAACAGGCAGACTCCCAACCACGCCCCCAGAGATTCTGACTGAATGGTAGGAGGGAGAATCCGTGTTCTCAGCAAACACCCCAGGGGAGTCTGATGAAGGTTCACCACCCTCTGAGCTACACAGTGCTATAGTGCAAAGAGCATTATTTCTTAGACTGATATTGAAGTAAGTTTTCATGTCCTCTAGGGCAGCTTGGTAATAGTGGGGGAAACAGGCAGAAGTATAAACAGCTTGGGAGATGAGAGCACAGGGGGTTAAACCAGGTGTTAAAAACACGTGCAGGTCACTGCTGTGTCAGGAGACTTGACAGGTACACTGGTCTCTGCCCTGGACAGCCTCTGAGTCACACAGAACTCGGTGTTTCTACCTGTAAAATGGCTCTGATAAAGATAGAAGGTGATAGTCCATGGCACTGGGTTATTGTGAGCATTAGCTGACCTCATGCACCATAACACTGCCTAGCACACAGTAAATAGCAGGCTCTCTGATTACACATAATTGCTGGATGAAGGGGGTGAGGTCAGGCTTCTGATTAATGTCTTTACAGCACGGACTTCTGTTGAGGATTTCATATGAGGAAAGGGGTCTGGTTCTGTAGGTAAAGTAAGGGCACGGGGCCTTCTAGCCCTGAGGGACTGGGATGCAGCTACCTCATTCTGCAGAGGCCTCACTGTTTGTACCTCATAGAGTGGCGTCTTTCTCTGATCCTGATCCCTCCCCCACCCACGTCCCTGCATCCCTGGGAGGTTTCAGTGACAGGAAAGATCAGACTGAGTAGGGACTATTTCTCTCCATTTTCTAGAGGTGGAGACTGAGGCCCCGTGGAGGCAAAGAAGGTAGATTTTGGGACCCCTAGAAGTTCCTGCCTCCTCCCCCTGACTGTCAGCTTTGAGGGCTAGGCTACCAGCGCCAGCCGGCCAAGGCCCTTTCCTGCACTCCCCTCCAGGGGTTGGTTCTGCAGGCAGCCGGGAAATCTTGGCCAGAGTGGGTCACGCCCCGGTTCTGACCAGTGTTGCTGCAAGTCAGGTCAGCCCGACCTCACTGTTGCTGTACTAAATGCTGTGAAAACCATCCTGGGCAAAAATGGGGAAGAGATAGGGGCCCGGGGCCACGTCTAGCCCTGCCGTCAGCATAGTAAAGGGAGCGGCTTGCAGGGTGGGCTACGCAGAGGGCCAGGGTGCTGTGATTACACACTAGTGTGGGGTTAGGAGGCTGGCTATAATGTCAAAAACACAGTTTTGGAGTTGGTGGAGTGAGAAATGGATTGAGTGCAAGGCTGGGTGGGAGAGTTCAGGAGAAATCTAAGCAGGTGTCTGTGTCCTGTGGCTGAGGCCCCGAGGCGAGTGTGTGGCAGTGTGTGTGTGTGTGTGTGTGTGTGTGAGAGAGAGAGAGAGAGAGAGAGAGAGAGAGAGGGAGGGTTTGAGTGAGCTGGTGCTCGGGGCACACCCAGACACACGAGCTGGTTTGGAGTGGGCTTGCGTGTCCGCTTGCACAGGGAGAAGGCACGGGCCCAGGAGTCTCAAGATGGGGTTTCAAATCCCAGCTCTGTGGCTACAGAGTTCTGTGACCTTCAGCAATACATGTCAGAAGTGAGAACATGAGATTTCTTCCTGTCCTCCTAACCATGGCCTCTCCAGAGGGCATGTGTGGGTGTGTGGGTATGTAGAGGTGAGGTCATGTGGCCCAGGGAGGGTCCAGGTGGGGAGAGGAGGCCTGGCAGCTGCCCCTGGACACCTGGGTTGTGGCCGCAGGATGGGAGCTTTGCTGCCGCACTGGTGGAGGAGGGTGGGGGCGAGAAGGAGGGAGCAGCCTGTGGTTGGAGGGAGAAGCTGGTCTGGTAAGCAGCTCTAAACAATCTCATCTGCTGTCTGGGCTGGGCCCCTCTCCCTGGGTTGGAACTTCTGATGGTGTCCTGGCCACTGGGGGGTGGGGGAGTGGTGGCCCTGCCAGCCACAGCTGCCTGCAGCCCCTTTGAAGCTCAGGGCTAACCACCCGCTCCCCAAGGCCCTGGGCCTGAATTCCTCGGCTGTCACTGGCAGCAGTTTTGAGAAGGCCACTGGGCCTGTGTGCCCTTCTGCCCATGTGCCCATGTGCCCATCGGCCCGTGGCCCAGGGCCCAGGGAGCCTCCATCAGACCGCCCCCTCTCCTCCAGCCCCAGCAGAAGTGAGAGGCCTGGGCCACCCAGGGCCCAGTCCCTTCTCTGGCCCTCGGGAGCTTCTCCAGGGGCAGAGTCAGGCCGGCATGGGCTGGGGGCCCAGCGCCCTGCTCCACTCGGGAACCCAGAGCCCCTCTGTCCCACACATGCTCCCCCCAGGCTGGAGTTGAGACCATAATCCCAGGCCTGACCCCTGGGCCTTCAGTCTCAGCCCCCCAGAACCCTGTGGATTTAGGGCGTACCACCCGGTGTGGAGCTTGTGTGTGCCCATGCGTCTCCCCCAGGAGCCCACCGGAGGGGTGTAGGTATCCTGTTCTACAGATGAGGAGACTCATTCCCAGGAGGTCCATTCACTCACCCCCCCTGGAGTGGGGACCAGGATGTAAACTGAGCTTGGCCCCACCTTAACGGCTCCGCTCTGTGGCCTCTTACCCCAGACTCAGCCTCAGTAACTAAACCAACTCATGGTTCCCCCCCCCCATGACCCGGCTCCACCCCAGTGGCCCTTGTGCTCCCCCCATGACCTGGCTCCACCCCAGTGGTCCTTGTGGTCCCCCCCCCATGACCCGGCTCCACCCCAGTGGCCCTTGTGGTCCCCCCCCATGACCAGGCTCCACCCCAGTGGTCCTTGTGTCTCCCCCCCATGACCCGGCTCCACCCCAGTGACCCTTGTGTCTCCCCCCCATGACCAGGCTCCACCCCAGTGACCCTTGTGCCCCACCCATGACCAGGCTCCACCCCAGTGACCCTTGTGCCCCCCCCATGACCTGGCTCCACCCCAGTGACCCTTGTGTCCCCCATGACCCGGCTCTACCCCAGTGACCCTTGTGTCTCCCCCCCCATGACCCGGCTCCACCCCAGTGGTCCTTGTGCCTCCCCCCCATGACCCGGCTCCACCCCAGTGGCTCTTGTGTCTCCCCCCCATGACCCGGCTCCACCCCAGTGGCCCTTTTGTCTCCCCCCCCATGACCCGGCTCCACCCCAGTGGCCCTTTTGTCTCCCCCCCCATGACCCGGCTCCACCCCAGTGACCCTTGTGTCTCCCTACCCATGACCCGGCTCCACCCCAGTGACCCTTGTGTCTCCCTACCCATGACCCGGCTCCACCCCAGTGGTCCTTGTGCCTCCCCCCCATGACCCGGCTCCACCCCAGTGGCTCTTGTGTCTCCCCCACATGACCCGGCTCCACCCCAGTGGCCCTTGTGGTCCCCCCCCCATGACCCGGCTCCACCCCAGTGGCCCTTGTGTCTCCCCACCCATGACCCGGCTCCACTCCAGTGGCCCTTGTGGTCCCCCCCCCATGGCCCGGCTCCACCCCAGTGGCCCTTGTGGTCCCCCCCCATGACCCGGCTCCACTCCAGTGACCCTTGTGCCCCCCCCATGACCCGGCTCCACTCCAGTGGCCCTTCCATGCCGTAGTCTGGCCTCTGAAAGAGCGGTGGCCCTGGCCATCACCTTGCCCACTGGGCCTTAGTCTCCCTGACTGTGAGGGGTGGGGGGCACTGGAGGAGGGTGCACTGGTTCCCGCTGAGGCCCGACCGGAAAAGCCCTCTGAAAAACGTTGAGGCAGGAAGGACTGAGCTGGTATTCTCAGAAAGTTAGTAACCCAGAAAGCCCTGGAGGCTCTATGGTTCACTTTTTTCTTAAGGTTTTTTTTCTATTATCATTCAATTTTTTTTTTTTTTTTTTGGAAAGACAGTACAAGGTGGAGGTTAAGAACAGCATGGACTATGGGGCAGACTGTTGGAATCCAAATTCTGGCTCCATCACTGACTGACTCTCCATGAGTTACTTAAACTCTCTAAGCCTCAGTTTCCTTTCCTGTAAAATGGGTATAATAATTACTTTGCGGGGCTTTGACAAGATTATACATGCCAGGCATTTGGAAAGTACATGGCACCTAGTAAGTGCTCACAGATATTTGCTATGATCCTGAAAAGTAATTCGTGCCCATTGTAGATAATGCACATTTGCAAAAAAAGAACAAAGAACCATTGGCAAGCCTGTCACTTTGATGTTCTTTATAGGTTATTTGATTATTTTATTTTATTTTAAAATTAATAAATGAACATGAAGCGACATTTAAAAGAGATACAGAGGTTTACAGAGAAGTTGCCCTGATCTGTTTCTTCTGAACTATTGCTTTCCATAGGCAACCTGTCTGATCAGTTTCTTACGAGTCTCTTCCGAGTACTCCGTCTCCCTCCCTCTCCATTCGTACATTCGTACAGACATACACGTACCACAATGCACTGCCGTATACAGGCGTATCTTGTTTTATTGTATTTCACTTTATTGCACTTTGCAGATGCTGCGTTGTTTACAGATTGAAGGCAGGACCCTCCCCCAGCAAAATGATTATGACTTGCTTAATTGCTATATTCTCTTTATTATGGTGGTCTGGAGCCGAACCGAGCATCTCTTTACTCATGTTCTCTGCCTTGCACTATTCCCCTTAGCAATGGGTTTTGGGCATAGAGACATATAGAGAGACCTCACTTTTGTTTACTGCTGTATAGTATTCCATTATAGATATGAATTCCATTATACACTATGAATTTCATAGAAGTGGAATTAGGGTCAGTGGGTGGGTGCAAAGAAGCATGTGTTGGTGTGGGAGAGGAGGGGCAGCAGTTGGGACTTCTGTACCCAGGATTTCCCACTGCTCACCCTGAGCACTCAACCCTCATCTTGGTCCCTTGGTCTGCATTCCCTGAGCATGCTCAGATACTGAGTTAAATACTAAATGTGGTGTCGTTGACTGACCACCTGTCCCAGAGGCCCAGAGACGTCATCTGTGGGTGTCCAGACTTTGGGGCTCTGCCCCAGACCACGCCGCCCCGCCTGTGGAGGGGCCTTCACCCAACTGCCTAAACAAGAGGCCCAGGAAAGGGTAGCCGGCTCTTCTTTCCCAAGGGGTGGGGCTGGCCCCGGGCCAGCATGAGCTCATGCCTGGAGCAGGGCCAGCTCGCTGCCTCACACCTGAGCTGCCAGGGGCCCCTGCCTCCCAGTGTGGGCCACTGCACTCAGTCCCAGGTACACAGGTACACACACATTCAGGCCAGCCCTGAGGGCCTGCTGAGGCCAAGGGCGGGCGAGGGGCGGCTTCCAGGTCAGGCGGTGAGGTTGGATCTCCTCCCAAGTGGCTGGGTTGAGTGTTTGGCTGAGCTGGTGCTGTTTGTTGATGGTGAGAGGGATTGTTGTGGAAATAGTCCCAACCGTCTCAAGTAGAGGTAGAAACAGTTGCCCCAGCAACTCGATAACCTTGGTGGGGTGGGGAAAAGGCTTTTTGTCAGGAAACTGCTATGGTTCTTTCCTCCCTGAAGAGGCTTTGCCGGCAGACTCTTCCCTAGCTGCCCAGCCTCTCCGGGGCACCTCTGCATTTCTGCCGTTTCTGCCGTGTGCCCTGCCCTGTGCTCAGCTCCAGGGAACACAGAGGCGTGGTCGAGCCCAGGGATTAAGAGGGCTGACTCTGAACTCACTTCCTGAGCTCAAATGTCAGCGTAGCCACTTAGCTTTGTGACCTTGAACAAATTACTTGACTCTTCTGTGCCTCCTTTTTCTATCTATAGAGTGGGAACAGCAGTGGTGGTAGGTACTGTCGAGAGGAGGCAGGGAGTTAACATGCAGAATGCACCTGGAGTAGTGGTTGGCACGTCAGGAAGCAGGCAAGAGCTGTCTGTTATCATTAGCATTGTTATTACCATTAGCTGTCAGGCAAGCCAAGCCGACGACTCACGCGGCGCTCAGGCCCATCTTGGGTCTTCTCGACCGAAGGCAGGGTTGGCTTCTCGATTGTGCCTCTGATGGCAGCCAAGCCTGATATTTGGGCGGTAGGGACAGCCATGAATGATGGTGTCCTCAGAACTGAGGCTGCAGGGGCAGGAACCGATTACCTTCCCTGGGACACCTCTTGTCTTGGTCCTTGCCTGTCAGCCCCCACTGGCTAAAGACCTTGCCCCACAGAGGTTGAGGCAAGAGACAGAAAAAAAAATTAGGAGAGAAAATATCTTTTTTTTTTCCTTTCTACAGATTTTTAAAAGATTTGTTCAGGGGAAAAAGATCTTTTTTTCCTGTCCCACCCTTAGATTAGACTAAATGGTGGGGGATGGCCCAGAGAGGTAAATGGCTAACCCCAGACCACACAGCAGGGAATGGCAGAGCCAGTCTGTCTCTCCCTCTCTTGCTCCTCCTCTCAGGTCCAGCCAGGACTTCTTTCCCCAGAAGCTGGGCCCCAGGGTCCTTTCTGCCCTTCTTGACTCCCACGCCCGCCACCCTGGGGGTGGGCACAAGTGTGGCTGCCCAGGAGCCCAGGCACCTGGAGGATGGGGCTGGCTTTGTTGCAGCCCCAGCAGCTGGGGCCGTTTGAGTTTCCATTAAACCACTTCCCAGCCTTGGGCAGGAGCAGGAGGCCCGGCATTTAAAGGTCACCCGGCTTTTGAAGCTGCAGCGACATTAATAGCTTGGGAAGAAAACAAGCCCGTGCAGGGGCAGGACAAGACGCTTCTGTCAGCACTGCGCCCCCCTTCTCCCGCTGCACGCTCACACACGCACATTTACACACTCATCCCCGCTCTTGCACAGACCCCTGAGAGCCTCTGTCTGTCTCTGGGCCCACTCTCCCTTCATTTCACTCCCTTTTGGGGCCTCTCCAGCTTGGATCCAAGAAGCTCAGCAGACGTCCTGCGCCCTGCCCCCACCATGTCTGGGGTGACAATCGGACTGACGAGGACGCAGCTGCCCCGCGCCCCTCCATGAACGTTGACATTACCCACTTGAGGTTTCCCCAGAACTGAACCACAGTTACACAAGCGTCCCGGGGGTCATATGACCTCATTCTGGCCCTGCTGGCTTTTGCAGCCTGGATTCTTGATGAGACAAAGTTAGCAAGGGCCTCCTCTTCTTGTACGGGAAATGAAAGGGCTGGCAAGCAGCTTGTGTCTGGCTTGCCAATTCTAATCACTTGGTAGTGGCTTGCTCAGAACGCTTTGTTAAAAAAACCGTTCTGAGGACAATAATACCTGGATGGATTAGTGATGTCTGCCAAGGACACGGGATGTAAATTAATGGAATGTATGTACTGTATTTCCTACCTAGGGAATAAATTATTCTGAAACTCTGGAATCTTGGATTCTAAGACCCCTGGGGAGGTTGGATGGTTCCTTTCCCTTTTAGGCAGTCCCGGGGTGGGGGCAGGGCAGCTTCTCGGGTTCTGAGAGAGGAGCTGCTCTGTTTGCCCTTCCCTTAGTAGCCGCCCTGGCCTGCGCCCTGGGACTCCACCTAGTGGCCTGGCACTGTGGCAGGGAGCCGGGCCCAGATCTTAGACGAGACAGTCCCTCTGCAGGTTATGATCAAAGCTGTTACAGATGGCTCACTAGTGCCAATCTGTCCCTTGTCCCTGTCCATGGGGGGTTTTCAGAGAAGGAAGCCAAGCCAAGGTTGTGTAGGGACAGGCCTGGCCACTTTCAGAAGAGTGAGGAGTGGACCAGAAAGTGCTGGCAATTGGGGCCTCTGGCCTTCTAGCCCCACCCCTTTTTAGCCCCCACCTTTCAGCGCTGAGCCTGGTCTTCAGGGAAGGGTTGGGGGCAGTGGATCACCAAGTCAGATCTTGAAGGGGGTCGACTTCCTGCCCCCTGGAGCTAACTCTGGCTTGGAAAGGGGACCAGTCTGACATGGGCCTGCGTACAACAAATGTGGTCCTCAGGCCGGGCGACCAAGGCTCATGAGACCTTCCTCATGCCCCTGGACTGCCTTAGCCTCGGTTGCCTGGTCTGTGAAGTGGAACGGCTAGGAATGCACGGCCCCTAAATGAGAGCTCAGAGGAGAAAGGTCTTTGGAAACGCCTCCCCCCCCCCCCCCCGTTGTTATAAGCCCAAGGAGGAAGGGAAGAGAAGGCGACCTGAGCCTCTCCTTCCCTTTACTTACCCACCTAACACATACCTACTGACAGAGCCGGGCACTCTTTTAGGCCCGGGGGCACCATGGTGGGTACAGCGAAGACCTTGCCCTCACAGGACTTCCATTCCAGTGGGGAAGGTGGCCAGTGACGATGAGCTGTGAAGTCTCTCCGGTGACCTGTTTCATGCGGAGGAAGGGTGAGGGAACACGGCAGGTGGGGTGTAGGAAGGGTGAGGGGACACGGCAGGTGGGGTGTAGTACTGCCTCTCTGGTAAGGCGCTGCTTGAGTGGGGGCCGGAAGGAAGGGAGGGAGGCAGTCGTGCAGACATTTATGAGAAGAACGTAGCGGATGGCGCGAAGAGTGCGTTCAGAGGCTCCTGGGTGGGCGCAGACGGGGCTTGTGGAGGGACTGGCGAGGAACTGGTGTGGCCAGAGGCAGGGAGGGGCGGGAGGGAGGGGGTCCGGTGTGCGTGTGCACCTGTGTGTGTTGTCTGACGGCAAAGTCAAACAGTACACACTGTGTGGGGCCTGGTGGGCCACAGTAAGGCCCATCTGGGTTGTGTTCTGAGAACTTGGGGAGCCGTTGGGGTTGGAGACAGAGGAATGCCATGAGGCAATGGGGGAGGCAGGGAGAAAGACTAGGGGTGCTAGCAGTGGAGGCGGGGAGGGGGCAGGGTTCTGGAATTGTGCTGGAGACAGGGAGGACTGGATTTGCTGCCATCAGGTGTGGGGTGTAAAAGAGCATGAACACTGAAGAACCACTCCCAAGTGTTTGTCCTGAGCCTCACGGAGTCGCTGTTAGTAAAGACGGAGAAGGCGAGAAGGCGCAGGCCGGGTTGGAGGGACTCATGAGGTGGATGACCTGTTACGCTGGAGCTGCTGTTGGGCATTCAGATGGAGGCAGCGGGTCGGATGGGCAGGTGTGGTGTTGAAGGGTATGTCCCAGCAGCCCTCGGGGCCCGAGGTTTTGGGAGCTGGTATTCAGTGCGTAGATGGTATTTAAAGCCAGGGGTCTGGATAAGACCACTCAGGGTGTGAGTGTAGCCCAGGAGAAGGGCTGAGGCCTGAGGCCTGAGGCTGAGGCCACGCCAGCCTGTCTCATTGGGCGCTTACTATGCGGGGGGCAGGGGGGTGCCCTTATAAGTTCTATCACAGCACCCCTGCTGGGGAGGTATTACCCCTGCTTTTGTGAACGAGGAAGCTGAGGTTCAGAGAAGTGAAATAATTTCTCCAAGTCACACAATGTCACTGGGCCCGGTCAGAATGGGAGCCGGGACGGTGGCTCCTGGGCTCTCCCGTTCCCCGTTGTGGGCCCCTCCCCCAGCCCACAGGAGACTGGCTGGGGTGACTTTGGGCAAGGTCGGAACAACACCGGGGCAGACTGCCCACTTCTCCGGACCAGGAGGGAGTGACTCAGGCCTTGGCCGTCCACTCAGGCTTGGAGGGGAGGCTGGCAGTTTGCCAGCCCTGCCAGGCCTGGATTCCTTCATTGGGAAGTGAAAGGTCTGGCTCCCTGGGACCTGGGGAAGGACAGGTGGGGGGCAGCTGCTCCCCAGTCCCCAGGTCACTGACAGCTGTGAGTTCAGGAGATCTTCTGAGTCAGCCTTCCAGATGTCTAAGGGGCTCAGCAGCGGGTTTGATTCGCTTCCTGCTTCCGAAACCGGCCGGGTTATCCATTTCTCTGCCTGTGCCCAGCAGCTGGGGTTCAGAGTGGTGAGGAGGGTTCCCCAAGGTCACAGAGCCAGCTTTGGGGCCCAACCACAGACACCCCTCTTCCTCTCTCCTCTTCCCCTCCCTCAGTGCTGTCTGGGTCACATTTCCTCTGCTGAATGTCAGCCAGTCTGTGCCTGGACTCAAGCCTGGGGTACACATGGCTGCATTTTGGAGGCTTCTTGGGCCTTGGCCCTGCAAGCCTGACTTTACATTTTTAGCTTTTAGGTAGCAGGTTCCTAATTCTGACCTAAGTTCTGGCTGTGTGACTTTGCCCAAGTCACCTAACTTCTCTGAGCCGGTTTCCGCAGCTATAAAATGGAGAGACGGATGACCTCTATCTCTGGAGTTGTAATAAAGGTTAAATGAGAAAGCGCCTGGCACAGCTCATAAACCTAAACGTCCTGCCTTAATTCTTTCATGTGTTTGAAATTGCTGTCCATTTGAGCCGTGCTGGCTGCAAAAGGCAGCCTGGGACTGACAGATGACTGTGACCCTGAGGCCGGTCTTTCCCTGCTCTGTCACTGCAGCCACACTCAGTCAGGTCCGGCTCTGACTGCACTTGAGTTTAGTGGGGAGCCGGCAGGGGGATGGTCCTCTGAGAGGTGGGAGCCTCACAGCCCCGCCTGGTGCTAATTATAGGCAGCCTGGCTGGGGAGTCTGGGAGTCCTTGCAGGGTCCTGTGAAAGTGTGTAGTACTTCCATACGTCAGACCTTCCCCCCACTGCATTCCCATTACCGTTTCTGAGCCACTTTCTCTTCATGCGCAGAACCGCCCTTGGATGGGAAGGTCTGGGCTCTGCCGCCACTGGCTCTGTGTCCTTGGGCAACTCCCTCCTCATCTTGGGTCTCATCTCTTCATCTGCGTTGTGGAGCAGGGGGTGGGGCTGGCTTGGAGGTGTCCCCTTGTACCTGTCCCCCGCACACAAGCACGCAGTACTTCCTCTAGGCTATGCGCTGGGGGTCAATGGAAGAGCCTTCTTGCCCTGTTGTGCCTCCAGCTGTCCCGGCCAGCCAGGCTTCCCCTGGGGCTTCGAGGACCAGTGTCCCTTCCTAGAGGGAATTCCCGAGGTTGCCATCCAGTTGGTGGGGAGGACCCCTCAGGCTCCCCTGCCCCATCCACTCTGGGGGGCAGCATGGCCGCCGTGCCGCCTGCTCCTGGCTCTGCGCTAGCCTTCTGGGGCAGTGGGGACAGCAGTCCCAGAGCTAACGTGTTCCGGGCCCTGAGCTGAGGGTTATCTTGTAGAATTCTCACTGAGGCTCCATACATGTGGGTGAGGACACTGTGCAGAGAGGAGAGGAGACTTGAACAAGGCCCCACAGCTGGGGCACGACGGCAGGAATTGCAGCCTGCGTCTGAACCCATGCACTTATGTAAATGGTAACCATGCGAGAATGGCTTCCCTACACTCAGAGAGGCCAGAGGCCATGGTGAAGAGGGCTCTTAATGGGGACAGTGTGGGCCCGTCATTTTCCTTCTTACTCCACCTGGCCTTTTTCTCTAAGGGATTGTGCTTGGCCAAATGAGAGCCACATCCGTCTAGCTCTCTTGCTGAATTACTCCAGGGGCAGGGAGATGGTGGTGCCGGAAGGCATTTGTACTAGGCACTGACCCCTATGTGTGATGACACCAGGGCAGCAGGTGGCAGCGGTGGGCACAGCTTCTTAAGTTGTGGTCCTTGTTGGAGGCCCCAGAGCAGGCTTCAGAGCCCAGGACAGAGGCGGCTGCCAGGGTGGGACCTGTCCTGCAGGACGTCCCCGCAGTCCCTGCAGCGTCCTCCAGCCTCCCTGTGCATCCCGGGTGGTGCGAGGTGCGGGGTGCGGCGCTGTGGTGTCTGAAGCCAGCTGTGGGGGGCCGTGTCATACTTGGCTACCTTCCTGTGTCCATTTTCATAACAATTCTGGTAATGACCACTTGAGGTCATTGCTCTGTGTTTCCTTGTGAAATGGCTTGGCCTCTCTGGGCTGTGACTTACTTATCTGGAAAGTGACAGGGAGGAGGAGGTTGAATAATAAATCATGCTTCGCTCAGTCAACAGGCATTAAAAATGATGAAGTAGATCGGTATGTTCTGACATGAGGAGATGGCTACAATTAATTGTTAAGTAGAAAATACAAGCTGCAAAGTAGAATTTATGGTTTGATCACATTTTAGTACAATAAATTTATACATATGGTAATATATGCACAGAAAAAGTATCTAGATGTAGCTATACCAGAGTGTTAGCTGGTTTCCTCTGGAAGTGTGCACGGGGGGATTACAGTTCTGTGACACCAGTGCTGGGGCGCGGGCTGGGTGGCACCTATGTGCTCCTAGTTTTCCATTTTTAAATCCAGCCCACCTCCCTGGGAATAGGCAGACACCCACCCAGCAAGCCCCAGAACTGGAGCCCTGGGCTATTTCCACACCCCTCCAGGAGGTGGAGGTTAGAATCTCAGCTTGGTGGCTCTGGGAGGCATCGAGGGGCAGTATGAGGTCCTGTGTTACTTGTGAGGGGACTGACCCAGTGGTGAGGCAGGGTCACTGCACCTTCCTCGCTCCCTCGGGTCTCACCTTCCCAGCACTGTCAGTTATCTGACTCTTGAGATCATGACAAGGAAGACCATCACACTGATTTGCTCACCCAAACATTTCTATATCAGCTGCTAAGATTATGACTCAGGTCCTAAAAAAAGGGAAGACAGGTTTGCACCTATTTCATCAAACTTAAGAATATCCTCTGATAGAACAGTCCCTTAAAATAAAGCTGCCTCATTTCTATAATTTGCAAAATTACTGTAAAAGTTGGGATAAATGTGAGAAACTCAGGATGTAATGATTTTAGACACAGTCAACTCTCAGTTGACTGCACTCACAGAAGTGTGACCTTGGCAGTGACTTACGGGCGTGGATCTGTGTAGGTTGGAGGGCTTTCTGTCACAGAGTTAGAGGGGCTCTGCATAGATTGGACGCCATGCTGTGGGACCATGATGGTGGGACCTGAGGAGGGAAGATGAGGGCTAACTCAAGACCTCACGAGGCAATTGCTAGTACGCATTCCCATTTTGGAGATGGGAAAACTGAGTGTGTATGGGTTGGGACAGAGACCAGAGAGGCAGGACATCACCTCTACAGAGCTCCTTCTGCCCCAGCCAGGTCCTCAAGGGTCTCTGGCAGTGGGTGTAGTGGTTGAGACCACTGGCTGCGAGGCCACAGGCCTGGGTTCAAATTCCAGCTCCTCCACTTTGTAAGCATCCATGCCTCAGTTTTCCCATCTCCAAAATGGGAATACTAGCAATTGCCTCGTGAGGTCTTGAGTTAGCCCACACAGAACACTAGGGTGGTGCCTGGCGCAGAGTGTCAGTGAAGAGCTGTGGCTGGCTCGTTATTGCAGCTGGAGAGAAAGCAGAAGGCAGCGGTTCCCCTGTGGGCATGGCGGGAGTCTCCCAATCCCCAGAGCTATCACCCCGAGCTACAGTTTGTTGCATTCTGTCCCTGACTCTGTCTTCCTCCGTTTCAGGTGGGACCCTCAGTGGAGCCGCCCCCAGGATGCCCCGGGGGTGTGGATGACCAGCCATCCAGCCCCACCACGGCCCAGGTCCGAATGCCGCCGCCCGGCGAGGCCCGCACCCCTCGGGCCGCCGGCGGCCCCGCGCCGTAGTTTTCTGACCCGGGGACCGTGCCTGTCCCGTCCCTACCTGGCCGCCCAGGGGCTGGAGAAGGCGCGGGAGTAGCTTCCCGAACCCACGGAGCACGCTGCGACGGCGCAGGGACCCGGGGACAAGGGCCTGGCGCCCGCGGGCAGCACCTTTGCCCAACGGCTCGGCAAGATGACCAGCCTGTTCCGCCGGAGCAGCGGCGGCGGCGGCGGTGGCGGCGGCGGTGGCGGCGGCGGCGGTGGCTCCGGCGGGGCGCGCGGGGCCGGGGGCAGCGCGACCGCCACCTCGCAGGAGCTCAACAACAGCCGGCCCGCCCGCCAGGTGCGCCGCCTCGAGTTCAACCAGGCCATGGACGACTTCAAGACCATGTTCCCCAACATGGACTACGACATCATCGAATGTGTGCTGCGCGCCAACAGCGGCGCGGTGGACGCCACCATCGACCAGCTGCTGCAGATGAACCTGGAGGGCGGCGGGGGCGGCGTCTACGAAGACAGCTCGGACTCCGAGGACAGCATCCCCCCAGAGGTAGGGGCGTGGCCCTGACCCTGCGAGGGCCTTTGTAGCTTAGAGCTCCTGGGTTAGACCCCTGCCTAGGTCCTCACTAGCGAGCAGCCTTATTTCTCCTAGGAAAATGGTCCCCAAGCCAGTCAGTGGCCTTATTTTATGGACAGAAATCATGCATTCAACAAGCACTGAGCATCTACTCAGTGGTATGCCAGGCATGGTACTAGACCCTGCGTGAGGGGTCATCGGAATCAAGGAGCTGGTTAAAAATACAGATACCTGGGTCTCATCAAACACACTGAATGTCAACCCAGGCTAGAGCCTTCTAGTCTATATTTTTTCAAGAAATGCTACTCTTAAACTTCTGGGCATCCACCTTGGTCAAGTCAGACAGAGTTTCTGCCTCACAGAGTCCCGGTGCAGGGGAGACTAGGGACAGGACTCAGGCAGTGACATCCGGAGTGGTAAGTGCTATGATGGAGAGAAATGGAAGCAGGAGAGGAGGGATGGCTAAGCTGAGACCCAAAAGAACAGCGAAGAGAGAGGAAAGGTGTGCAGGCAGAGGGAACAGCTTGTGCAAAGGCTCAGAGGTGAAACAGAGCATGAGTCATTGGGGAACTGGCAGCAAGACCATCTGTCAGGATCCTAGAACGAGGCGAGCCCAGGAGGCCGACAAGGCCTTCCTCGGAGAGCGGGAGGCTGTGTCCCTCCCTAGAGTATCAGAGCCGTGGGAGAGGAGTGACAGCAGACTTCCTCTGACTGAGGCCTGAGGGAGGAGGCAGTGAGTGACAGACCCCCGAACTCTTCTGCACTCACTCCAGGCGGGTGGCTGGGGAGATGTGACCATTCCAGTGGCCCCCTGCTGGGTGTAGCCAATCTTCCCTGGCCCCTTCCAAGAGTTCAGCATAGGTTTGGTCCCTCAGTCTCCACAGGACCTGCAGAGCAGGGCAAGGAATGGACACACAGTTTGAGTGAGAGGGTTAGTGCCTGCAGGGGCACGTGGCCCATGACAGGCAGCCATGGATGGAAGGACCCAGTGGATGGGTTTTAACTCTGCTCTACATTGAGTCCAGGCCTGTGCCAGGCACCATCCTCATGCTTTAGATGTATCATCTCTTTTAGTCTTCACAAACTTTGAGGTGGCGTGATTATTAACCTCGCTTAGAGTGGAAAACCTAGACCCAGGCATGGCCTCAGAGTCCGACTCAACACAGCCCTGCAGGTCGCCGCTGTACCGCAATCAGAATCATCCTGCAGGGCGAAGCCTAATGCTCTTCCTCCCTTAGTGCGTGCTGCCTGAGGTTTCTCTCTCCCTTAGTGCGTGCTGCCTGAGGTTTCTCTCTCCCTTAGTGCGTGCTGCCTGAGATGTCTCTCTCCAAGCAGAGGAGAAGCTCTGTGGGCAGTGACCTCTGGCTCACTATCCCGTGTCACCTGCAGCACCTGGGACAGTCCTGGCACGTCGCAGGCACTTGGGGAAGATTGTTGAATGAATAAATGTTGCTGCTGTCTTTACACAGTTTCTCATTCCCCTGGAGATCACTCCTTTGACCTGCCTGGATTAGCAAGTGGAGGGAGTATTGGAAAACCAAGGGGTTCTTTGGGAAAAGGAGGGGTGAGTATGCGTGTGCGTTTGCAGATACACCCTTTACGGGTGAGTTGGGAGGAAGGTTCTCTGCAAACTCGGACCCTTCTGCAGCCTCATAGGGTACTGTTTCCTCCTCTGTCCGCAGCAACCGCAGCCCTGCGGGCCCTGCAAGGCTCCGTGTCCCCTAGATGGACCTGTGCTGTGTAGGCTTCTGTTTTTCTAAGAATCTTGCTTTGCGGATTGAGCCCCTCTCAACACCCCTCCTGGGCTGTTTCCCCCCGGCCCCCACCCGCTTGGAGCGCTGCCTGGGCCCATTGGCGGGCAGTTCCCGAGCCAGCGGAAAGTGCTTTGGAAAATTTATGAGCAGCAGCTGGAATGACAATAACTGTCAACTGGAGAAAGCCCCTTCTCCGGGGGCTGATGGATGGCGGGCTGGCCCGAGGGGTCCCCTTGCCACAGAGGAACATCTTTTGTCAGATAAATGGCCAGACTCTGACCCTTAGAACACCTGGCAGGCGTCCATCACCCACACTGAATTAAGCTGGGAGACTGCAGAGCCGAAAACTTCAACACCTTTCGAGCCAGAAGAACAACCTCATTGTGGCTGGTGGGGTTAGGGGGAGAGGGGCAGGGGGAGGCGAGAGACACAGCTGGGGCTACCCTCCCCGGAGACTGGGGACCAGCCTTTCCGGAGCGTGCCTGGCCGGCTGCCCGCCTCCTTGGCACTTCCTCATTCTCAGAAGCCTCCGATGAGCGTCTGGTTCTCGCAGCCCCGGGAGCCGGCACTGAGGTGCAGGAGCGGCTGGGAACCGTGGGGTCTTCCCGGTGTGCTTGTGGAGGCCTGACCTCCCTGAATGTGGGGGGCCAGCCACCAGGCCAGTCATGGGAAACCCCAGGCAGCTTCCTTCTGGGAACGATTCCCACCGAGCTCTCCCTTCCTCAGCATCTGACTCAGACCAGCCTCTGCGGGGGAGAGGCTCAGACTCCAGAAGTTGGTCTCAAGGCCCCAGCCTGGAACCCTGTCCCTCTGAGCAGTGCAGTCTGGGGGTCGGGGAGTGTGTGTTGGGGGGGGGGACAGCAGCAGCGCGGTCTCTGGGTGTGCCAGGTAGTCGCTGAGCCACTGTCCTGTGCCAGGCCCCGCGGGTTTGCCCATGAATGGAAACGGAGCGCCCTCTCTCTCTCTCTCTTTTATTCCTGTGGAAATTTGGGGTAGGCAGAGCATGGCCTGCGAAGCATCGACATTCTTTTTCTGCAAAAGCATCTGTTTAAATACTTTCCGCCTCAAAGGAAAGAACGTTAGTGCATTCCAGGGCGGGAGGCCTCCTTGGGTCAGGCTGGCTGTGATGCGCAGAGCGTGGCAGTGTGAGTGTGTGCGTGCTCTCTCACCACCTAGCCGTCTGCCAGGAGTCCCTGCGAGAGTCCCGGAGCCTGGGCACGGCTGGGCTCGGGGCAGGGATGTGCCCGTGTCGCCCGGCCCAGCCCAGGCTTGCAAAGGCAGGGCAGAGGCAGGTTAGCAGTGACTTCTGCAAACTCACTTGAGCTTAAAACATGGGGCCTGGGGACTCGGGCTGATTGACAGCCTCTGAGCCCTTCCCACATTCTTCGGTCTCCAAGGAGATGGGAACAGAGCTGGGAGGAGAGGGAGGCTGAGGTAAAGGCCAGTGGGGGTTGTGTGGTCTGGGATCTCATGGTTGATGGCTGCCTCCTGCCCCAGACTCCTCTATGGAACTTTGGGGAAGGGTCCAGGTCAGTCCACATGGGACCCCAGCCTTTGCCCAACCCTTGGCCGTTCCCCATCCCTCTTTCTGGCTCTTGGATGAAGAGAGGAGTCTCGGGAGGGCGAGGTGTCCTGGGCGCCCCCCTTGGCGTGTCCACCCTGGGAATCCACCCTGGGAATGCAGGCATTGTGACTGAAGGAGGGACCCTGGCTGCAGAGACCATGTCCACATTGAGATTCAGTTCCAAGAACACTGTGTGGCTTTTGCCATGTCACTTAGTCAACCTGGGCCTCAGTTTCCTCATCTTTAAAATGGGGTAATGATCCATATGCTGTTTTGCCAAGTTGTGTGAGGTTAAGGCAAGATAATCCGTGTGGAAGTCTTTGAGAGAGGGCGTGGATGGTGTTCAAGTTAGTTTTCAACAATAACACCCGTATGGAAAAGTCCACGAATCGTAAGTGCACAGCTCAGTGACGTTTCACCAGCGTCCAGATCAGGAAACATTAATGGAACCCAGAAGTCCCCGTGCCCCTCCCCACCCTGGCGGAGGTCACACTGCTCTGACTTCAAGCACAGTGATTTGCTTTGCTTGTTTCTGAACCTTACTTGGATGGATAATGCTGCTCGGAACATTCCTTTGGGGACATGTGCCTTCATGTCTGTTGAGTGAGTTGGACTCGTAGGGTCAGGGGTAGCCATGCTTCTAGCTTCAGTATATAAAGCCAGACTGTTTTTGCAAAGTGCCGGTTGTAACAATGTGCATCCCCACCAGCAACGCACTGGATTTTGTATAAATGTTATTCAAGTTCAAGGAAGGGTTGTTAACATTTCTTTTATTCTCTCTGATGTAGATCTTGGAAAGGACTTTGGAACCTGATAGCTCTGATGAAGAGCCCCCGCCTGTGTACTCCCCTCCGGCCTACCATATGCACGTGTTCGACAGGCCTTACCCTCTGGCTCCACCCACTCCACCTCCCCGGTGAGAACCCCTGCTCCTCTCCAACAGTGCGCAGGGCCGTGGGTGGGGAAGGGACCAGGGGTCTGGGGCGAGCACAAACACAGTGGGAATCTTGGCTTGATCCCTCAGCAAGAACAGGCCTCTACTGCAGCAAGATACATTTTAGCCGGATACAAAGGAAAACTTCTGGGAGCAAACATTCATTAAACCCCTGCGTTAGGCTAGGTGCTAAGCTGAACACCATTTGGGACACAGAGTCAAGGCCCAGCCTCTGCTTTCTAGGAGTCAGGGGAGAGGCAGAGTGCAAATGAGAAGTACATGAACTGTGTAGTGACAATTCCCCTCTCGAGCCCATGGCCCGCGTTACTAACTGACCACTGTGCTTTTGCCCGCTCACTTGCGAAAAGCCCCCCTCAACGCGCTACTGCCAGACTGTCATCAGTAACTGATGGGATGGGTATGTATTTGCCATCCCTGGTCTAAGGATATCGTGAAGAATTCTCAAAGTAACGGAAGCAAGTGTCTCTTTTTCTGGGATAGTTCACTAACGGGAGGCAGGGGCCTAGACTGCTAGGTCCTTGGAGACTTCTTCCAGGTCAGGGACTCGGTAATATGGAAATGAAACACGAAACTGGTTTCCAGCTAGGTGCCCTGGGTCTCTGAGGGGCTTGTTTTCCTGGGCTTCATGTTTGTGGTGGGCCCAGGTATCTCTGTCCTTAGAATGCCCTTAGAATGACTGGCCTAGGGTAGTGATGGGGGTGGGAATAGTGGGTCAAGGGGCTAGTTCTAGTGGATCTTCTCTTCTGGGGGTCCTGGGAGGCTCAGATAGTGGTAGGGAGGACCCTGCTATCACACAGGTATAGACACTAGTGACAGCTACCTCGTACAGAGCGCTGGAAACCGTCACATTCAAATCCTCTATCAGCTTCTCAGGTAGGCTCTGTTGTCAGCCCCATTGTACAGATGAGAAGACCGAGCCTAGAGAGTTCCTATGACTTCCCCAAGACCACAGAGCTGGGGTTTGAACCTAGGCCATTTTGACTTCAAAACCAGGGTTCTTTATTGCTGTGCCTTGTCGCCTCCCCAATGAGAAAATTCTCTGGGATTGAAGCTCGCGGTAGCTGATAGGAGCCTAGAAGATTATGTGGGGAGGTAGGGGAGCAATGTTTTGAGTCGGACAGGAACAAAGCTGGGCTCCTTTTATCACAAGTGGTCCTAGGAGGCTGTAATGGGGTGGGGGACAGGGAGTAAGTGGGTGGGTTTGGCAGGACTTTCAGCCTGGGGTGGAGCTAAATGATTTCCCTTTGACTTTTAAAAAATTTTATCCCAAAGTGCTTTTGCAACTGGTTCAGTTTTTATTAGGCAGAATGGTTCTACCCATTTTTTAGAAGGGAAAACTGAGGCCATAAGAGACAAGATCCCATTGTGAACCTGGTGTGCGTATCCTGGCCACGTCCTCCCTCCCCTACTCTGGCTAGGTTTTCAGTAGCTGTGCTGGGGTAGGGCTGGGGGGCAGGGGCAGTGCAGCCCAGTGATGGGAGCCCCAGTTAGGGGCAAGGTGACCTTGGCACTAGACCAGTGGTAGTCAACCTGGTCCCTATGGCCCACTAGTGGGCGTTCCAGCTTTAATGGTGGGTGGTAGCGGAACAACCAAAGTATAAATAAAAAGATAGATTTAACTGTAGTAAGTTGTTTTATAAAGATTTATTCTGCCAAACTTAGTGAAAATCCGACATAAAGTACTTGGTAAGTAATTATTATTATATGCTTTAACTTGCTATAACTCTGCTTTATAAATTTTATAAAGCAAAGTTACTTCCCTACTTTGTAAATCACCATTACTGTGGAACCGGTGGGCGGTTAGAAAATTTTACTACTAACAGAGATACAACAGTGGGCGGTAGGTATAAAAAGGTTGACTACCCCTGCACTAGACTAACGCTCAGGAGGCCTCATTCGGACCCTGGTCTCTGACCCAGAAATGAAAGCTTTGCTAAACTGGGGGTGGATATAAACTGAGGGAAGGGAACTTGAGCTGTGGACTCAGCCAGAAGCAGAATACTCTTTCTACCCCCTCCCTTCGGATTCTTTCGGTGCCTTTGCTGTGTGGCGTTTAAACAGTGTGGCTCACTACTTAGTGCCTCATCAATGAAATGGAAGTGCTGATCCCTGCTCATCGGTGGTTCACAGCTCCTCCAACCCTCTGCTGCAGGGTTGACCTCTGAGCTTTAACACTGAACCCTGAGACCAGTGGCAAGGCTTCCCTCCGAGGCCAGTGTTCCTAAGAGCCAGGGCCAGCCTCTGAGCACATGCCCCTTTGCTCCAGGATGGCCCCGCTAGGCCCAGATCCACCCCTAGGCTTTACCCGGTCTCTCCATCCGGACCTTCATTTCCAGCCTTTATTGAGTCCCCTGCAGTATATAGATGCTGAACTATGTGTGTGATGCAGTAGTGAATAGAGCACTGCCTTGATGCCCCCCCAAGGAGATCAGAGTCTAGGGGAGGCATAGATGTGGGGGCAGGGGTACAGCAAAGGCTGCCTAGAGGAGCTGATGTCTAAGCTGTGATCTGGTGAAGCGAAGGACAGGAGGGCATTCCAGGCAAAGGAAACAGCATGTGCAAAGGCCTGGAGGCAGCAAAGAGGGAACCACCTTGGGGACTCAAGGAAGTATGGAATGGCTGGATGAGCCCAGAGAGGCAAGCAGATCCCGCGGTCCCTGTGGGTGCTTGGAGGGGCCGGGCCCTCTCCTGCAGCCAGTGGGTTTCCTGGAGAGTGCCAGGATCCGTTAGTGTTCTAGAATCTCCCTCTGGCTGCTGGTGGAGTTCAGTTCGAGTAGGAGGTTGGGGGAGGAATGGCCTGGTGCCTTTCTGTCACCTCTGGTCACTGGGGTACCTGTGAGACTACAGCTGGGCCAGGATTTGGAAGCTTGTCCTGCTGGGGCACAGAGACACGGGGTCATCCCAGGGAAGTGTGCCTGGAATGCCAAGATCCCAGGGCCCGGGTTTGGCCTGAGTGATCCGGGTGCCCTTGGAGAGCGCCTGACCCTTCTGAGCCTCAAGGTCCAGGCTTAACTAAAAATCCTGCCTGGAAGTTTTGACTCTGAAATCCTTCTGGGGTTTGGTGTTCCGTGGGTTCCACCTGGAGGTCTGACTGGGAGGGGGTTCTAATCCAGGGCTCCAAGGGGCAGGCTCAGAGCCCCCCTTCTCTCTCCTTCCCTTCCCCCAGCCTGTCCAACCCTGAGGCACCCCTCCACTTAGGCCACTTGCTGTTTCCCCCTTGAAATGACAGCTTTGGGAGTTTTTTATTTGCCTTTGGGCTCATTTCTGACATTCTTTCCGGACCACAGTGGAGTTGCCCGGGCCGCCTGGGCCCAGGGCCCCCTGTCTCTCACAGCTAGGAGCTGACCTCATCTCCGCCGGTGCCAGGGCACCAGGCCAGGAGGGGCTACACCTGCCTTTCCTCCAGGACCTCAGGGCCAGCAGCAGGGGAAACTGAGGACAGGCTACTGCTCCTCACCCCCTCCTGTCTTGGGCTCTCAGTAAGATGTCCAGAGGAGTCCATGCCGCTCCAGGGTTCCCCTACCCCCTCCGCAGCTTTCCTGGGCAGCTCCAGGTGTGGTTGAGTTGGGGTGGGCACCCATGTCCCAGATAAAGACCCTGAAGCCCAAGGAAGGGTGGCAGCCCTGGAGAGGCCTTCTCTGTGCTGGGATTAATCAAAGGTGGTCTTCAAGTCCCTGAGCGATGGGGCACCCTCTTTCCTGGCTCTCAGGGCCTTGGGAAAAGGGAAGGTTCCAGCGGGGCCAGAGAAGGCAGAGCCGTGCAGAGAGAGCGCTGCCGGGAACTCCTGGGAGTGAGGCGGCCCCTGCAGACCGCCCCCTCCTGCAGCGAGGGGGCGGACCGCCTGCCGGGCTTCCCTGGGCTCCAGCCATGCGGCTCCCACCCCGCACTTAGCAGCTTGTTATCCCATCTGCTGCCGCCCCCGCCCCTCCCCCCGGCCCCCACCAGGCCACCCTCCCGAAATAGAAAAGGAGAGGAAGTCATTTCCACGGGCAGAGCGGCCCAGCCGGAAAAGCCCCCCTCCAGCGAGGGGGCCGCGGGATTCCTGGAGCTGGAGACCAAATCAAAGCCAGGTCCTAGGGCCAGAGGAGCTCCGGCCGCCCCGGCGCTCAGCTGCCTTCTGCATGTGTCACTTCCCTGATTCAGTGGAACATGTGTCCTGCGGTTGCCACGCTGCAGGCCTCCGAGGAGCTGTGGGAGCTGCTGGCCGGGCCCCAGGCTGCCCTCAGGCCCAGGGCAGGCGGGGGCCTGGGGTCAGGGAGGGCGCAAGTGACTGCCTCTCTTCCTCCGCTTCCCACCTGGCTGGTGGCCTCTGCCGTGCTTGGCATAGACTGCCAGGCCCCCTGCCTAGGAAGAGCTGCCCCAGCGCTCCCTGGAACAAGATCCTGTCTGCGCCGCCTTTCAGAACACTGTTCACACAGCCTGGTGAGGGCGCCCTCCGCCCTGGCAGGGAGACAGCAGTTTCTAGATGAGGAAGGTCAATCCGGAGGGGTGCAGGTCTCACCCCAGACCACCCTGCTGGCTTGTGGCTGCGCCAGAACTGGAGCCGGGATTTGTTCTACTCTCTGGGGATGCTGGTGTCCCCATGTCCCCCCACCCCTGCATACCAGCATTCAGGCGGGCTGGGCTGTTGGTGGCTTATGTGTCTGTTCCTTTGGAGCACACCTGTTACTCAGTGCTAGTGACACGAGCATAAAAGGCCATGACTCCTGATGGCTCTAGAGGACACTCAGGAACATCTGTGTCTCAATCCCCAGCACCCAGCACAGCGCCATGGGCAGAGAGCTCCATAGGGTTAGAGACATTAGAGACCTTAAGAGGTCTGTGGCTGGGAGCAGTGACCGTCCGGGGTGGCAGGGACCCAGTCCCAGGCCGGGGGACGGGTTGGCCGAGGCCTGGTGGAGAAGATGAGCTGGCGTGGCGGTCGTTGGGCTGGAAGCAGAGGCTGTGGGGAGCAGGAGTGCCCTCTGAGCAGGAGGACCCCGGTGTGGTGGGCCAGGACGCCCGTGCTTGAGCCTGACCACTCCCTCCTTCTTGTTGCCTCTTGCCCTGCAGCATCGATGTGCTGGGCCCCGCGACCCCTTCCAGCCAGAGGCACTATCGGAACTGGAACCCGCCCCTGCTGGGCAACCTCCCTGATGACTTCCTCCGCATCCTGCCTCAGCAGCTGGACGGCGTACAGGTGACACGTGGGGGGCGCCCCACCTGCCTGCGCAGCGTCCCTGTTGGCCCACACAGTTCGGCTGGCCAGTTTCACTTTCTGATATTTAAGCCCCGGCTGAGCTATTTCTGTTGCCCCGGGTTTGTAGGGAAAGAATGCTGAACTGAAAACCTCATTTCCTATCTGGGCCTGGAGGTCTCTTGTTCCCCCCAGGGAAGGTGACAGCCCTGAGGAGACAGGCCGCAGCCATCCTCCCAGGCCTGAGGGAGATGGGACAGCCAATGGCAGAGGGCTGGAGCACTTCCTTCCCTCTCCCGGGAAAGGGCCAGAGGCCGCCTGCCCCCAGAGCTTGTCATGTCCTAAGATGCTTTCATAGAGGGGTGTCCCCCTGAGACAGCCAGTGCGGGGACTTTTGAGTGTGGGAATTGTGAGTAGGCTACTGAGCAGTTTGCAGGTAAAGGGGTGGGGAGGTCCAAGAGAGGAATGGTCTTTTCTAAGCCCTTGCTGCTTCCCCAGCAGAGAGTACCCTGGCTCTCGCTGCAGTTGGATTCTGGCCTATGACCGGGTCTCGAAAGGAGGTGCAGGCCCCAGGGTGTAGCTGGAAGATCCTGGGAAAGGACAGGTGTGCACCAGATGTGCACAGATGTTTGTGCACCGCGTGCCCTTGTGAACAGGCATTCAACATGCTCACTCCCCTGCTCAGGGCAACCCTGGGGGCTCCAAGGCCAGGAGCGGAGAGGGAGGCCTGCCCCCCGCAGCGGGGCTCGGGACCCGGGACCAGGAGAGCCGCTGGAAGCAGTACCTGGAGGACGAGAGGATCGCGCTCTTCCTGCAGAATGAGGAGTTCATGAAGGAGCTGCAGCGCAACCGAGACTTCCTCCTGGCCCTGGAGAGAGGTGGCGCACGGGCGGGGCACGGCCGCCACTCTGTGGCCTTGGGGTGCAGGCGAGGCAGGGAGCAGGGGCCAGGGTGACCTCTGCACTGTTCAGACATGGCCCCTAAGGCCACGATCAGTGTGGGAGCCCCGGAATCCTGCCAAACGGGGACCTGTCACCCGCCACCCCTTCTCCCGCCCCCGTATTCAGAGGAAGAGAGGTGTGCCCGCTTAGGCCCTCTTCTCCCCCCTGCGCATCTGCTGTGTGCCAGGCGCCGGCCTTGGCATGGTGTGTCTGGAGCTCCAGGAACAGAGTGGCTGGTCCCCAGGTGCCAGAGTGGGAGTCTCCCGAGGAGAGGACGTTAAAGCGGGGGTTCCTGAGTTTTGGGGTATCTGGGTTGTCTTTGGCTTGGGGACCATGCTCTCTAGCCTGGCTGCCTTTCTCCTGTAGGGCGAGAGTGTGTTTGGGATGGAGTACAGCCCCAGAGGGCTGCAAGAGGTTGCTCCTGTGCATGTCACAGTGGCAGTGTGTGTGTGTGTGTGTGTGTGTGTGTGTGTGTGTCCGACAGCATGTCGTAGGGAGACACCTGTGGGCAGGGACAAGGGTAAGTTGAGACAGAGGCCCACGGCCAGCCGTAGCTTTGTAGCAAAAGGGCTGGGGGTCTTTGAGCATTTCCTGTTAAATGAAGGGGTTGGACTCTACGATCTCTCAGGGTCCTCCTCATTCTGACAGTCTCCCCTTCCCATGTTTTCAGGGCAGTAGTTTCTGTGATCTGACCGATTCTTTGACAGCCAGCAGATGTTGTGTGTGCTCGTGTGCGTGACTCAGGGTCTGACTTCCAACCGCCCCCTAGGTCTCAGCCCAGGTGTTAATGTCCTGACCTGAACGTGGTCCTTTTCCAGATCGACTGAAATACGAGTCCCAGAAATCCAAGTCCAGCAGCGTGGCGGTGGGGAATGACTTTGGCTTCCCCTCTCCTGCCCCAGGTAACCTTGCCTTCCTGTGAGAGAGAGCTGGAGGGCACAGGGGCGCACACCCCAGCTGTGCTTCTGTGCTTGGCATGTTTGGAGCTGGGGGTAGGGCGAGGAAACGGCCTGGCGGGAGGGTCACAGTGGGGTGAGACGACCCCTCCACTCAGCAGCCCTGCGTTCTCACAGTCCAGCGGCTGCCAGAGCGCACCTCCAGGGGTGTCGGGGGGGGGCTAACCGGCCGGCTCAGCTCCTTGGAGGTGTTGGGAACTCAGGTGAGAATGGGCCATGCCATACCACATTGTGTCCCATGTGGGGAGGAGGCCAAGAAGGACTCAGAGACTTACAAGCCTTGGTCTCCACTCAGGGGGAGCTTACGGGGATACAGCCAGGAAATGGGTAGAGCAAACCAGCAAAGCTGAGGACACACTATTGATTCGAGCAGATGGGTCAGAGGAGAAGGGCAGGATCAGTGTGGGAAGGGCTCACTCACTCATTCATTCATTCATTCATTCAGTAGTTGGGGAGGATCTGTTGTGGGCCAGGCTCTGCCCTTGTATTGGAGCTTCCTCCAGACTTTTGATCTTCATGTGTAATATATAAGATAGTGAGAAACAGAATTGCCTCAAGAGAAGTCCAGACCCCTCCAGGAGCCCTAAGAGGCTGAAGGAGGGTCAGGGGCGGACAGCAGCCTGTTGGGACGCACAGATGAGGGTCCAGAGACCCCTGCTCCACACTTGACACTGGGCTCAGCCTGTATATGCGCACAGTGGCCCCTCGTCGGCCAGAGCCCTCCACACACACACAGGCCGCCCACCCAGAAGCGGAATCTGCAGACCTTACATGGTGCTGTGGAGTGGGGGCCGGGGAGCAGAAGGATGGGGGAGCTCAGCTGATCCCGGCTCAAAGGAGAAAATCCCGTGGAACTGATTCATAGGCAACAGGCGGGGAGCTCAGCCCCCACCAGATGTGCATCTGAGAGTTTTAACGGCACACTCTGTCCTTGATCCTGAATTAACTATAGACACCAAGGCCGCCGAGATGGATCAGAGTGACTCACAGGGGACTTAGCAAACAAGGTGACTTGGATTAGCCGAATCGCACGGTGGAGAGCAGGGGCTTTAAAAGGGCAGCAAGAGACCCGAGTAAGGGCTGAGGAAGGGGGGAGACTTGAGGTGGCCACCTGGGTCCTGACACCGAGACAGGCCTACTCTCATTTCTACTCATTGTAACCAGTCAGGAACTCCATGTTGGGGGGGGGTAGTGGAGGGGGCTGACCGCGGGGGAAGGGCATGGGAACCACCACGGGCGGATGTCCCTGAGCCCTACACCTTCCGTCCGTCACCTCAGTAACTCTCACACCCTGTGGGATGCAGGCAGGCACACCAAGTGCTGGTGAATGTTTAATAGAGGTTGGGGCGCAGGGGAAGGGTGTGCAGTGTCTGGTGACTTGCATGGCGTAAAGAACTCTCACCACGGCTGATGTCAAGCTACCAATGTGACTTCGGGGACATGGAGTTGGTCAGGGAAGCAGCCAGCTGGGAGCCCGTGGGAGCTATTTCTCCACACATACAGCAGATCATAGGACTGTCCCCCTTCTTTTTTTTAAGTGAGAGGAGGGAAGACAGACTCCTACATGCATCCCAACTAGAATCCACCTGGCAACCCCTGTATAGGGCCGATGCTTGGACCAGCTGAGCTATCCCCAGCACCCAGGGCCAACGCTTAAATCAATCGAGCCACTGGCTGCAAGAGGGGAAGAGAGAGAAGGGGGAGAGGGAAGGGAAGAGAAGCAGATGGTTGCTTCTCATGTGTGCCCTGACTGGGGATTGAACCCAGGACATCTGCATGCTGTGCTGATGCTCTATCCACTGAGCTAACCCACCAGGGCCAGGACCTCTCCCCCCCTTTTTTAACTACTATAGAGGGGGAATGTGACGCTTGGGTGGGGAAGAAGTGTTCCTCAGACCCCAGCTGTCCTCCTCGCTGAAGCTCCATCCTGGTCAAGGGAGGAGCCTGCTCTTTGCTTCCTTCCTCCAAGAGCAGGGTCGGGTGAACCCCTGTCCTTCGGGGCAGCCCTGACCCGCCCCCCTGTGCCTGGGGAAGCCACTCTGCCTCTCATGCTGGCCCTCAGAGGTGTCTCCCCCTTCCAGGAGCCAGCGACGCCAACCCCGCTGTGTCCGAAGATGCCTTATTCAGGGACAAGTTGAAACACATGGGGAAATGTGAGTCCAGCCAGTGTCCCCCCCCTCCCCGATCTTCTCAGCCAGGCCCCGTGGCCACGGGAGGGAGGGAGCCACCCGGACCTTGTTGTGCAGCTGGCTCTGGGCGAACCGAAGTGACATTTAAATTGCAGGCTGGTTCCCTCAGCCTTCTTGCCTCGTTTCCCTCTGCAGCTGAGTCTGGGTACAAATTAAGTTTTAAATCCTCCTGGGCCAGCTGTCTGCAGAAAAATCATGCGCTGCACCCCCCCCCCCCAGCTTTAGTGTTCACATTCTCTGTGGCTGGAGGGGGCTTAGCCGGCCTGAGTTGGGAGGTCTTCGCTACCCCCACTCTCTGCAGGTGGGAAGGCCTGTGGGGGCCGTGACCTCCGCCTGCAGTCCTGCCAGCCAGGCCGTGCCCTCCGCTGCCCCTGCCACCCCCTGCACAGACACACGGCCGTGTGTGAAGGAGGCCGCCATCCTTTCAGGCTCCATTTCAGGGAAAATCTGGGATTAGTCACGGAAATCCCAGAGCCAGCTCTGGAGGTGACCAGGGGCGGCAGGAGGCGGTGGGGAGGAAAGCCAGTATGCATCGCTGTTTGTCAGGCTGAGGAGGAATACCCAGGGCTCGGGCGGCCAGCTGTCCCCAGGCCAGCTCCCGGTAGCCTGTGCTGCCCCTGTGGGCCAAGCCGGGTGGCCACCTCACTCCCCCAGGGCCCCAGCCGGGCATCACCTCCCCAGCTGCCCCCGCCCTAGCAGGGAGGAGAGGGGCCGCCCCTGAGCCCGGGCGGGCAGCTCCCTGCTGCTCTGGCTGCTGGCTCACAGGCCCCTGTGCCCCCAGCCACTCGGAGGAAGCTGTTTGAACTGGCCAAGGCCTTCTCTGAGAAGACCAAGATGAGGAAATCGAAGAGGAAACACTTGCTGAAGCATCAGTCGTATCCTTTCTGGCCTGGTCCCGGGTGAGGGTGACAGGTTCTGAGGCACTGGACCCTGGGCTGGGCACTCTCCCGGCTGCGGGTCCGCCCGCTCCTGCGGCCCACCCCTCTCCCTGAGACCCGCTGTCCCGTCTCTCTGTGCCCGTCTGGACCACCATGACCAGGCTTGGGGAAAGGACCAGCGTCCCATCCCCCATCTTCCTTCTAGAGCAGAGGTCCCCAAACTACGGCCCGCGGGCCACATGCGGCCCCCTGAGACCATTTATCCGGCCCCCACCGCACTTCCGAAAGGGGCACCTCTTTCATTGGTGGTCAGTGAGAGGAGCTCATTGACCATCTCATTAGCCAAAAGCAGGCCCATAGTTCCCATTGAAATACTGGCCAGTTTGTTGATTTAAATTTACTTGTTCTTTATTTTACATATTGTATTTGTTCCCATTTTGTTTTTTTACTTTAAAATAAGATATATGCAGTGTGCATAGGGATTTGTTCATAGTTTTTTTTATAGTCCGGCCCTCCAACGGTCTGAGGGACAGTGAAATGGCCCCCTGTGTAAAAAGTTTAGGGACCCCTGGTATAGAGACTCAGAAGGGAACCTGCAGCGTTCGTACGTTTTGTCAGGAGTACCCTGCATCCTGGGAGAAGACTTGGTTCTCCCACTAATGTCTCCACCTGAACTCGTCCTCGGGTCTCCCCGCCTCATTTCAAGCATATGGGTCCTGCCTTCTCACTTTCAATCCCTTGAGGGAAAATACGGTTTCCCACCCTTTCCCCTGGGCTCCCAGCCATGCTGGCCAAGCAGGGTCCAGGGTATTAGAAGCTGGAACAGCCAAAGGGGAACAGGAGGGACTAGCTTCTCCGTTCCCGGGCTGGGGGCTGGGGGAGGGGAGGCTTTGGGGGTGTTGGGGGTAAGGCTGGTGTGGCAGGAGCCTCCCGAGCTTGCAGTGGGTGGTGGAGGACTAAGGGTCGTGAGTTGGAGGGCTAGGCAGTGCCCACCCATCCTAGGACAGTTTTCCTGAATGGCCGGGCAGGCTGGGGGCCGCTGCGTCAACGGCCAACCTCCTGGACGACGTGGAGGGCCACACCTGTGGTGAGCGCGGAGTGCGGGAAGCGGGTCTCTGAGCGGCCAGTGATCAGTGACCCTCCAAGAAGAGGGCCTGTGTGTCCTATGGGTGGACCCAACCTGGGGACACATGCAGGATGGGTGGGCGGGTGACCCAAAGAAATGGATCTTCCCACTGGGACCATATTGCCTCTCCCTTCCACCCCTGGAGGGGAGCCCCAGCCACACCTCCACCCGGAGCTCAAAATCCCAGGTGCTGTTGCTGGGGGGTGTCTCTGGAGTGCGAGGCGCAGACAGGCTTCAACCTGAGAACCAAGCTCTGGGCAGGTCCAGCGTCTGGACCCAGAGGCCCTTCAGCAAGACGCTGCCGCCAACTCAGCTGGCGCAAAGCCAAGCCCTGGTCCTCGTGCTTCCGAGAGAGGGGCCTTCAGTGGTCAGGAGGCGTCCAGAAGCGAGGACTTGAGGGCCTTCGAGGTCATCTGTAGAGTCCAACTTCCCCACCCCACTTTATAGATGAGGGAACTGAGGGGAGGTCTTGTCCGGGGTCTTGGAGCTCAGTGATGGAGCCAGGCTGGCAGACAGGTGTCCTGATCCACACTGCGCTCTGCTGCCTTCCCACCAGACGCCCCTCCCCCGGGGCCAGCACGTGCCCCAGTCTGGGGGCACGCAGGGTAGGGGATGAGGCAGTGTCCCTCTGCTTTTCAGATGAAGACTTCCGGGGAAGGCGACAGGAGGTCCCCAAGGTGGAGGAAACCCTAAGGGAAGGACAGTAAGAGGTAAGGCCTGGGCCACAGCTGCCCAGGGACTGCCTGAGGCCGGGACCCCAACGCCCCACATCCTTAGTGTCTTCCCAGGAGTCCAGAGGCATCGGGCTCCGGAACCAGAGAGCACGGGCCGTGGGTTTCCTCGCTCGTCATTGTGGCAGGAAACATGGGTCTTTTGCATTTTGTTTTATTTATTCATTTGATGAAAGGTAATCACACCTGTTGGTGCCAAATGCTAGGAACAGGAAAAACAAATCAGCTTTGCCCTCGAACAGTTTGCAGCCTAGCTGCGACAATAGTCCAGGCCACACCCGGCACACTGAGGGGACAATGTAGGAGGAGCAGGGATGGCCTCACGCAAGCGGTGTACACACAACGCTCCCACTGGCCTCTTGGGCAGGCGGTGTCGCGTTTGCCACGAGCTGGCAAGGAAACAGCCCCTCTGAGGGCAGTTCTGTCTCCGGCTGGAGCCCGGGCCCCCACCTTCTCCCCTCTCCCTGTGCATCCCTGTGGGAGAAAGGGACTGTCCGTGCCTCCTCCAGGACTCTGTAGCGACAGTCACTCTCCGGCCCCTCCCCCATCAGGAAGCTGCCCGCCGCCCTTCCCCCGGCTGCTGCCTTGGTCCCAGCGGTGGGCATCAACAGGCTTTCTTGAGCTGATGGTGTGGCAGGCATGGCCCTGCTGCAGACTGTGCAGGTGTATTGGCTGCCCTCAGGACAGCTGTCACAGAGACACAGCCCGGAACAGTTACCAGTGGGCAGCTGGCCTGCTCATCACCTCCACCGAGCCCTTCCAGGCCTGTTCATTATCTCGGGCTGTCTCATCCACGGATCTGTACCCCCACTTCCCTGGGAGGCTCACCAAGCGCCACAGGAAGGGCCCGCTGCTGACGGTGTTGCTGCTGTCCCCTTCCCTGGGGTCCCCAGGGAAACCATGTCCAGTCCAGAGCCATCAGGACCTTGCCCATCATTTTCTCTCCTCTGAGTCTTCTAGCTCTTCCCCTTCCAGCCTCTTCTTCGAGCCTACATTCTCCGCTTCTCCATCTTAAAAATCACCCAACTTGCAAAAAAGTGGCATCCTCCTTCGCCCATTGCAGGCTGGTGACCCCTCCCGCCACCACCAGAGTGACACCTGCCTGGCGCAGGGCCTTCTTCAGTGCTGCGTCCCCCGGCCCTCTCTTCTGCACGCTGTGCCCATAGTCTTTCCTGAAGTCGCCCTCCCTTGCCTCCTGTGGCCCCAGAATCCTGGGCCTTCTTCCTCTCAACTTGAGTCTCAGGGTGCTGTTTGGTCTCCGGTTACTTCTGCTCCCTCAATCCCAGCTCTCCTGGTAGCTCTGCCCTTGACCTTCTGAAATCTTCTCACTCCCCACAGCAAAGCCACCACCTGCTTTTACAGTGTCAGCAATACTTCTGTGCATTTGACTCCAAAATCTGAAACTCCATCTCAGTTTGTCCCCCAGTCTGCTCCGTAACCCCAGCTGGGCCACGGTTGTCTTTCTAGCTCTAGATGTCTAGAGACTAGAAGGCCAGTCTCTCCTCCCTACCGTCTTTTCCATTTCACTTCTCTTCCTTTTCCCTTCCCCTCACCTGGTTCACAGCCGCTGGTCCCTCCGCTGCCCCTACTCTGTCTGCCCCATCACCAGAACACTTCAGTTCCGATCATCCTGGCCCTCTGAGTGGGTCTTCTGAGTACTAAAGGCTTGCAAACTCCTCAGGCCGGTGCATGGGGCACAAGTTTACTTTGCTGCTGCAGCAGGTGCCCTCAGGCTGGCTCACCTGAGCCACCGCTGTATCAGAATGGGCGGGCGCCTCCCTGCGGCTCGGCCCTTCCCGTGCAGCGTGTCTACTGGAAGTGTGGTTCCTACTCCATCGCCAGCTGCCAGAGTCCCTGGGATTCTGCGAGGTGGACCGTTTCTGGGCGCTTGGATTCTGTGACTGGGTGTGTGTCCCCAGGCGGAGTTCCAAGGCTGACACAGTCCCCAGAGGAAGGAGAGGGTTCCTGTCTTGGATAGCTCTGCCCAAAACCATCTCTCTGGGAACCGGTGATGAAAGACCACTGAGCTCCATTGAAAAAGATGTCTCCCGTCCCTTTCCCTTACCAGATGACAGCCTTCCTCCTCGCTGGGGAGGACCTGACCCGGTGGAGGCAGCGAGAGCAGCCCGGCCCCGGTTGGAGAGCCGAGCTGCAGCCGGACAGATGGTGCTTGAGGACCAAGGCCCAGCGATTCTCGGCCACAGTCCAGCCCCGCCACTGCCACTGCCACTGCCACTTTCCATGGGACTTAGAACTTCAGAGTTGCATGCTGTGATTGGAGGAAGGACCTGGGGGGGGGGGCAGTGGCCAACCAGGGCCCCCTTTGTAGGCAGGCTGTTCTGTGGGCAATGAATGGAAATGCAGGCTCCAACCCCCTTCTAAAAAAACAACAAAGCCCCAGAAACATGCAGAGGCTGGAGTGCCACAGAGAGCAGGACGACCCTACCAGAGGCTCTTTGACCGGAAGGAGGAGCCCCTGCTCCCCCCTCCCCGCCTCCCCTGCTGGGCCCCAGACACTGCCTCATCTGCCCCATCCCCAGCTCCCCCTGGGCACTTTGAGCCCTGTATCCCCATTGTCCCCCGCATCTTTCTCAGCCTGCTGAACCTTGGGCACAGCCCCTGCATGGACCTCCAGATGGGGGGCAGCCCTGGGCAGCAACTTGGCCCCCTCTGAGGAGTGATGGGACACGGGAGAGGTGTCTGCCCACGGCCCTGCCTGGGCCCCTCAGGCGACCTCTGATAGGGGCTGGCGCGACCCCCGGCGGGGATGGGGAGGCGGCCGCCCCGGAGCTGGAGGACTCGGGCTGGGCAGGAATGGTCTGGGCAAGGAGAAGAGGCTGCCGCCCTGGCTGGAAGTGCCTGGGGCAGAAGAGCTTGCTGGGTGCCCTTTGCCAAGAGTGAGAAGGTACATGATCCCAGGAGGAAAACTCTGGTTCTACTAACCTTAGCCGGCACCAACCACTGCCAATGGGAGGGAGACCGCCCCGTCTCTCTGCCCACCCCCGCCGTCCCCCGTCGGGATGGGAACGCGCTGACCTCTCAGGAGACCCGGGAGTCCTGGGCAGCCCGACGTTTCAGCCGCCCACCCCCTCGAGTGTGCAAGCAGCCCCACCGCGCGGGGCGGGCGGGAACTGGGAGCCAAGCCGTTGCGGGCCCGATGGCCTCAAGTCACCCCGAGATAACGAGGGCGTGGCGGGCGCTCAGGGCCGCAGGCGGAGGCGACACCGCGATCGCACCTCCCTCCGCCCACGCCGCGCGCGGTAGGGGCCAGACGCGCCGCCGCCGCTTGGCATGCCCAAGTTTGGAAGCGCGTGGGGCCGGCCCTGCCCAGAAAGGGCCGCCTGCCCTCCGCGGCGTGCCGCGCTGGCTGTGCCCCCATCCAGGCACCTTGGGCTCCTATCCCGAGCCCCAGCTGGGGCTGACCCCGGGGGCTGAGGACCGGGCCTCTGGGCTATGGCCCCGGCCTCTCTCCGTGCTAGGACCCGACCCCACGTCTGTGCGTGTTGTTTTGTTAGTGTTTTTCCCGCCTCCTTTTCCCCCTCTGTGTGGGTTTTCTCTTGGGGCTATTTCATAGGACTTCCTGTAATAAAGACTTGGTGTTCTTCTCTTGGTGCTCTGATGTGGCTGGCGGCGTGGGCTGAGCCCTCTTCTGTTCCCGCGCAGGGCTTGGCCCCGGCAGCCCCGTGTCACTCCCATAGGCCACCTGCTTCACGCCCCCATTAAGCCGTAGCGTTTGTAAGGCCCCAAGGGCTCAGACCTCCCTACAGATCACTCAGGAGGTGACACCTGCCACCTTGCCGACCTGCTG
The DNA here is from genome assembly GCF_036850765.1 of Saccopteryx bilineata. Classification (NCBI taxonomy): domain Eukaryota; kingdom Metazoa; phylum Chordata; class Mammalia; order Chiroptera; family Emballonuridae; genus Saccopteryx; species Saccopteryx bilineata. Next base: position 384,772,200 of record NC_089491.1, on the reverse strand, counting down.
GCTTTTCCTGTTTACCCTGAGAAAGCAAACTGCTCGCTGATAGGCAAAGAAAACACGGACAGGAAAGGCAGCGTCTGGCAAAAGCTGCAGCTTGTCACCTCCTTAAATAAACAGCTTCAGGAGAGAAGGCCGACTGGAGGCTGGAGGGATGTTCAATCTCGGACTTCAAAGGGTCCGCAGACATCTCCATTTAAACAGCTCTGGTTTCCCTACTGCCCAGCCCAGCCGGGCTACCTCCCACGCGGAACTTACTACCGAAGGAGGAAGCTGGTGCCCTTTCCAGACAGGGCAGTTCTCAAGGTTAAAGGGGTCTCCCTGTGCTGAGCCCCAAGGCCTCCTGCGGCTTCCACCTGTACATCTGCTTTCTGGGCCCCAGGTAACCCAGGCCAAGGCCACCACTCTGCCCCCTGAGGCCGTGTTTGAACTAGTGGCCTGGCTCTCTCCTTAAGGACAAACCGTGGAGGCTCCCAGCTTTCCTCCACACCCCCAGTTGGAGCGAGGTGAGCTGGTAAATGGGCACATCTGGGACAGCTGGTGATGCTCCAGACACGTTGGGATCTGGGCAAACCAAGAGTATCCTCTAACCCCAGCTCTGTACGTTCTAGTGAGAGCCGCGGGCCCGTGCAGCCCCTGGGACAAAGCAGCTGCCCTGGGACCTCAGTAGAAATGAGTTCTCAGCCCAGAAGAACTGGCCTGGTTGTCACCAGGCTGGGGTCTCAACCCTTCCTCTGTCCTTTGAGGCACCTGGTAGAGGGTTGAGGTCAGAGAAAAGACAGGAGAGAAACTTGGTTTGCAGAAAGTAGGTAAGGCGTGGGACGATGAAGATGATGGCCAGTTAGGGGTGCTTTTCTGTATGCTAGTCACTTTTCTAGGGTGTTTATGCTATTTTACCTAATCCCTACAGCTATTACATTAAAAAAGAAATCAGTATTATTATTCCCACTTCATGGATCAGGAAACAGACACAGAAATGTTAAGGTCCTTACTCAACATCATCCTTAGTAAGTGGTAGTCCCTGGATATGAACCGTGGCAGCTGAACGCTAGCACTGGTGCTGAAACACTAAACTGTATATTGGGGCGAGGAAACAGGTGGTGAGAATTAGAACCCCTGCACAGATGCAGTCTGTGGAGCACGAAAGGGTCCACCTGCCTAAAAACGTCTCCGTAGTCACACAGGATCCAAAGTGAGCCTGGTACTCACCTATTAGCATTCTTGATCTGGTTTAAAAAACAATCTTTTAGAATTTCCCATAAATGGCAAATATGCTACCGAGAGAGAAGCACATGAACTCTTTTTGTCCATTATCAAACATAGATTAATTTGTTGGATTAACTGGCTAGACCAGCTGGAGGAAGATTTGGAAATTTCTGATGAGTGGGCAGGGGAGGTGAGTGTTGAATGGGATTGTGTAAGTCTACTGCCACCTGGTGGTAATCTCTCGGAAATGGCAGTCCCAGGTCGCTAACAGGCCAAACACCATTTTCCCAGAAGGAAGATGTGAGTACTTGTTCGGCCCGAGGCCAAAGAGAATTTACTCTGTTCACTTGTCTTATATTTTGTAAAAATTTCAAAACAGATATTTTGCACTTAGAAAATTTTTTTTGTTTATTAATTTTTTTTTTTAGAGAAACATTAATTCATTGTTCCACTTATTTATGCATTCATTCGTTGATTCTTGTATGTACCCTGACTGGGGGGGGGGGTCACATCCATAACCTTGATGTATTGGGATGATGCCCTAACCAACTGAGCTACCCGACCAGGGCTATACATATTTTTTCTTAAAAGGGACACTAAGATTATACAAGCTTCAGGCTCCACACAACCAGCATTTCCCCTGCTTGTCATTTCTAGAGAGTAAAGAGGCACAAATCCTTATCAAGCCAAAAAGATTATCCCAGGGACTCTGAAGTAAGGAGCTGTGGAGCTCAGTACAAACGCAGCATGAGTCAACCTTGCTCTAACCTCGCTGTTTGAAGTGTGGTCTGTGGATACGGTCACCATTGACATCAACCTGGAAGCCTGTTAGAAATGCAGAGTTCCAGGCCTTACTCCCGACCTACTGAGTCCAAATCTGCATTTCCCAAGAACCCCAGGGGGTTCAGGTGCACACTAAATATTGAGATGCTTTGCCTTCCACAAGAAAAGAAGAGCCCACACCAGTCCAGAAATGTCTGCCTTCAAGGGCCTTATCCCCGCTGGGATAACTCCACAGAGTGATTCCAATAACAAAAGGTCAGAGTGTTGCTCCAGGCCCGCAGGCTCCTGTTTCCCTGACTACAAAGGAACCACGACGATACAGACCTCCCAGGGCAGGTGCAGGAATAAAGTGCTTGTCCCTCCCCAGCCTGAACTCAGTTCTCCTTGGTGACAGAATTGCTGTTTGCTGAAGAAATGAATGGGCAGCCACGTGAAAATTCCTTGCAAATTGCCAGGTGTGATTTAATTGTAGGTGTGGTTCAATAAATCGTGATGTATTGCTCTTAAGCATGGAATGGTCAGAAATCGTTATTATCACTCCTATTTATTGCGCGGTTACCACATAGCAGGCGCGGGGTTCTAAGCACTCTGCAGGTGTTAACCCACTGAATCCTCACAATAAGACTGTCAGGTAGGTGCTGTGGTTATGCCCATTTTACAGATGACAGAACTGAGGCCCGGAGGTTTGTAAAAGGGATCTAGCCATCAGTGAGGCACAAAGGACAGCCAGAACTGGAAATGACCAGGTGCATGGAGGGATGGACGGTTATTTCCCGTCAACCTCAGCTTTCTCCCTGTGGGTGCACCTGGGGAGGGCCTCCAGGCAGGAGGGCTGGATGTGAGTTGGCACCAAGGGAGGCCTGGGACGGCTGCATCCTCAGTTGTTCTAACTTGGCTTTATTCATCCACGCTGTTCACTAGAAAACTTTCTAAGAGCCAGCTCTAGGCCAAGCACCAGGTTGGGTGTGAGAGGCGGAGATAAGAGCCCCGTTTCCTGCCCTTGGAGAGGCCTAGTTAGACAGCCTCAGACAAGTAAACAGAGTTACAACACCGAGCTGCCAGCTGCGACAGAGATAAGCTGAGGGAGGGAGGCAGCAGGCCCTGGGGACACACTCACCCAGTCTGGCTGAGTGTGTGCCCCAAACAGCCCAGGGCAGCGGGAGACACAGCACCTCCCCCTGGAAACCTTCTTCCTTGCCCTTCCTCCCCCTGCTCCTTGGACTGTGCCTGGAACCTATACTATTGCTTTCTTCCTCTTTTCAATGTTTTTAATTTTTATTTATTGATTTTTTTTTTGTATTTTTCTGAAGCTGGAAACGGGGAGAGATAGACAGACTCCCGCATGCGCCCGACCGGGATCCACCTGGCACGCCCACCAGGGGGCGACGCTCTGCCCCTCCGGGGCGTCGCTCTGTTGCGACCAGAGCCACTCTAGCGCCTGGGGCAGAGGCCAAGGAGCCATCCCCAGCGCCCGGGCCATCTTTGCTCCAATGGAGCCTTGGCTGCGGGAGGGGAAGAGAGAGACAGAGAGGAAGGAGAGGGGGAGGGGTGGAGAAGCAAATGAGCGCTTCTCCTGTGTGCCCTGGCCGGGAATCGAACCCGGGACTTCTGCACGCCAGGCCGACGCTCTACCACTGAGCCAACCGGCCAGGGCCTTTATTTATTGATTTTAGAGAGAGAGGAAAGGAGAGGGAGAGAGAGAGAGATAGAAACATCGACCTGTTTCTGTACATGCCCTGATGGGGAATCGAATTGGCAACTTTTGTGTGTTGGGACCATGCTCTAACCAACTGGCCAGGGCTGCCTTCCTCCTCTTTTAAAGCAACAGCTGATTTCCCCTGATCCTGGCTTTTTTGGCCAAAGGTGAGTAGCAATATTAATGATTTTGTCAATATGCTGGAATTTCCACTTAACAATGCTTTTCTGATATTGGGGATGCTCTTCCTCTTTTTGTGTGACAAACTCCCAGGCACTGTTCACAAAGATGTGGGCAGAGTATAGAGAAGCCACAAGGGATGGTCTAGACCTCAAGGCTAGTAATAATGGAGGGGCACAGTTTGCTGTGTCTAAGTCTGAAGAGATGAGGGAAGAAACAGCGACTGGACCCTGGTGAGAGAGAGCTGTGAAGGGTCCGTATGGTGGGAGCTGTGACTTTCAGTTCCTGGGCTGTGCAGGCAGGGAGCCAGGGGAACAGAGTCTGGTTCACTCTCCTGCTTTCTCCCACTCCTCTGCCAATGCCTCCCGCTGGCAGTACCAACTGGAACTCAACTGGCAGCTGAAGGCAAGGGGCTGGGTGGGTGCTGTCCATACACGTCAGCCTCCTGGGGCCCAGAGCCAGGTGAAGAAGGGCACAGAGGGCAGGTAGCTCTAGATGGGCAAACAAAGTACTTATCACCGTTATGGGCTGAATTGTGTCCCCCAAATTTATACGTTGAAGTCCTAGCTCCCTGTGCCTCAGGATGTAACTGTGTATAGAGAAGTCTTTAGAGAGAGGCCTCAGAAGAAACTGACCTACCAATACCTTGATCCTTGCCTCCAGCCTCCAGAATTGGGAGAAAACAAATTTCTGTTGTTTAAGCCACCCAGTATGTAGTATTTTGTTACGGCAGCCCTAGCAAACTATACAATCAACAAGCTACTCGGTGCAGAAGTTATCAATTAGGAATTTTTCTGTCTGTCTAACCCACTGGACTCAGCACAGTGTCAGGCAGATGCTTAAATGTTTGTGGGACGAATGAATCATTTAACAGGAAAATCAACCAGTAAGGCAATCAATGAAATATTGTGTGCTGCAGTCCCAGGCGGTGACCTGTGGTGTGCAGGACACAACAGCAGTAGTGATGCTGTAAAAGCCATCAGACTTGTTGACCACGAGGACTCACTGTGTGCGCTGTGATTAGTGCTTTCTAGGAATGACCACTTTTACTCTTGCACAAGCCGTGCAGACAGTTGATCCTGCCATCCGCATTTTACCAGAGGGGGAAACAGGCTTGAAGCGTGGAACTGTGCCAAGGTGACACGATCAGCGGGCACACCTGCAATGCGATGCAGCGGGACTGAACTGGGGCCGAGCGGCATCGTGAAAGGAATTAGGACCTTTTGGAGAATGTATAAGCTCTCTTTCCTCCTCGGTAAGATTTTCAGGGCATTGCCTATGGCATCACGTGGTTGGACAGTTGAAAGAGATAATCCAGGTTCCTGTTCAGTGCTTGGCATGTGTCTCAGCCTCTTGCAGCCTCGAGAGGCTGTGGAGGGAAGAAAACACGCTTCTGATGCCTACCCCTGGCTGCCCAGGACCTTCCTCCTGTGTTATAAACGAACACGCCCTGGGCGCACACTTCCTGTTGTAGGCTCAGAGGCTTCCCAACCCGTCTTGCCCTCGCATCTCCATGGTGCCCCTGTTCTATCCGCCAACTTTCTGCACCCTTGGTCACAGAGAGATGAGATACGACGCTGGAGGGGAAACTTTGAAGGCTCTGTAGAGGAAGAGACTTCTCTAAGAAGATCTAGAGAAAAGTCTTGTCTTGCAATCCCCCCCCCCCCCACTGAGGGTTTGTGTCTTCGGGTTCTTTCCCTGAACCTGGAATAAACCCTTCCAATTCTTCAGCGGCGGTACCTGCAGTGGCCTATGAGGGCGGGCCTGAGCCAGAGCAGGGAAGTGGGTCTGTGGTCTGGGCTGACAGCTAGCTCTGACTCCGACAGAATTAGAAACGTGTTCTGAGACGGGGAAGACTATATTTAGCTGGAAGCATGTTTGCTCTCCCTCCAGCAAAGTCTCCTAGACCTTCCTAGGACTGGGAGACTGGAGCCTCTGCACTTCGCCCAGCGGCCAGAGCGGTGCTGCTCTCTCTTCTGTGTTTCAGAGGTCCCTGGGGCAGCAGTGATGCCCACCTCTTAGTTTAGCCCTGGGCCTCAAATCACCCTGTCCTCTGCCTTCCCTGGGGCCAGTTTTGCCTGGCCTGACCTCTGTTAACCAGTCTTCCACTTGAGGCATAGCTAAGGAGGCACTGTGGATTCTGGAAAGGGCCCAGGCTGGGCTGGAAGGACGCCTGGCTGTGTCAGTTACCTCTCTGACAAGTTACTTCATTCCCCTGAGGCCTCACTTTCTAATCTATAGAGGAGATAATAATAGGCACCTTGTGGGTAGGTGTGTGGAGTCAGGGAGATAACGCAAACAAGGAGCAGCTGCTCATCACACATTCCTTTCCTCCTTCTCACCAGCCTCCCATGGAGAGGGCGGGTTCTGGGAGGACTCCATGCTCTTTCTTGCTGACAAAGATAATGAACTTTTGTGTGTGTGTGTGTGCCTGTGATTCAAAACATTTCATTGGATTAAAACATTCAAATATAAATAAAAACTCTTTCCAGGTCAAACTTGGAGGGATAAATAAAAACATTCTCCCTTCTCCTCTTGCAGTTTTACTGGAGATAACCAAAGTTTGCAGCCTTGTGTCTTTCCACAGTTTTTATCCTTACACAAACACAAGCACAGATACTGTCCAGTGTTTTCCTTTTTCTCTTAGCAGGGTAGGCATTTCTCCGAAACTTCCTTTTTCATTTACTTATAAGGCATGGGCATTCATCTAGGTAAATACATATGGAGCTAAGCCATCTATTTAATTTTATTTTTTAAAGATTGTATTTATTCATATTAGAGAGAGGAGATAGAGAGAAAGGGGTGGGAAGAGCAGGAAGCATTAACTGGTGGTAGTTGCTTCTCGTATATGTCCTGATCCGGCAAGTGGACGTTTCCAACCCGGGACCTCAGGATTCTAGGTTCACACTTTATCCACTACACCACCACTGGTCAGGAAAGTCGTCTATTTTCATAGCTGCATAGGATTCCACATAGACCATAATTTTGCAGCCATTGGCCAGCTTTTTTTTTTTTTGCCACTACAAACAATGCTGTAATGACAATCCCTGAGCAAATAGCCCCATGAAATCGTGTTTTACTTTTTTTTTTTTTAAGATTTTATTTATTCATTTTAGAGAGGAGAGAGAGAAGGGGGAGGAGCAGGAAGCATCAAATCCCATGCATGCCTTTACTAGGCAAGCCTGGGTTTTGAACTGGTGACCTCAGCGTTCTAGGTTGTCGCTTTATCTGCTGTGCCACCGCAAGTCAGCCCATACTTTCATTTCTATGGGGGTATTTTACCCGAAGTGTGCTTATTGGGCCAAAAGGTAACCCCGAGAGATTACTTTCCCCATGTTTTTGAGTTTCCTTCTGGGAATTGGTTTGCTCCGGACACTCTCACTTTTCAAGCTCCAAGTAGGAGGCAGGCAGCAGGCCTCCGGGGAGAAAACAGTAGTTGCAGCAGGCAGCACCCCCAGCGGGACAGATGCAAATTTAGTGGGGAGAGCTAACCAGCTGGAGACGGAGAACGGTGGCTTGGGCTCCAGAGTGACCCGGGCCTCGGTTTCCTTCTGTGTAGTTTGTGACTTCAACCAAGATGAGGCCCAGTTGGGGCCCAGTGCTGGTGGCCTGCTGGTTGGCTCCGCCAGGACATGGATTGCGCCTCCCACCGCCCTCGTCCTCTTCCCACCGCGCGCGGTCCCAGCTGGGAGGAGTTGGCTCAGCGAAGCCGGGAAGGATAAAGCAACCGCTAGAATTAATCCCTCCCCTAGATCGGTTATTTATTGCTTCTGCCCGGCTTTGGCTCGCTCCCTCCCTTTTGGCTCGGCTATTGAGTGCTCCTGTCTGAACCTGGCAAGTAGCCGAGGAGCGCGCCAGTTCGGCCCATCTTTTGCTTCTGTCTGGCTCCGGTCTCCCGTCTGGGCTGCGGTGTTAGCCCGGAGATTGTCTGCTCGGCTAGCAGCTTGCGCTGCCTGGGCCTGACATTGGCGCTTCCGCTTCCGGGCAGAGGTCCCGACCATGGCGGGGAGCCGGCTGGAAACCGTGGGGAGCATTTTCTCCCGGTGAGCGCTCGGAGCCGGGGTGGGCTGAGGGTGCCTCCCCCGGGCGCGGGCTCTCGGCTGGCGTGGGGTATGAGCAAGGCGAGGCATTCTCCGGGTGCGGTGTCTGAGCCGCGGGAGGCCTGTCTGTTCTCTCTTCTGCTTCTGAATAGTTGTGTTAGACGGTGTCACTCCTTGAATTTATCTTGCACATTCAAGGTTGCCCCTCTCCCGGACGTGGTGGGGGTCTCTAGGAAGAGGGAGGGAGGGAGAGGCGGACGGGCCAGGCTGGACCGTCTTTGCATTTGACGTGACGGGAATGGGGCGAGGGGCGGGACACACATACGAAGACAGAGGGACTTAGTTGAGTTGGTTTGGGATATGAAGATATCTTACCTGTAGTGTGTTTGTGTGTGTGTGTGGGGGGGCACCGCTGCTCTGCCCTCCTTCCGGCTCTGTTTGCGGACTCCGTGATCCCGCTGGTGTCCCCGACTGTGGTTAGATTGGTTCGGGGACTTAGGCTGTTGTAACTGACTGACCTTCTTTCTCTCCTTCCTGAAGGACTCGGGACCTCATGCGGGCCGGGGTGTTGAAGGAGAAGCCCCTCTGGTTTGACATCTATAACGCCTTTCCCCCGCTGCGGGAGCCAGTCTTCCGAAGGCCCCGCTTGCGTTATGGCAAAGCCAAACCTCCCATCCAGGACATCTTCTACCCCGAGGATCAGATTAGAGCGTGAGTGTGATACGATGCGGCAAAACTGCAGAAGGGAAGGTTCAGCCAGCATCTGGCCACTTAAATAGGAATGGAGCCAGGGCTTGCCCTTTGGAGAAAGGCTTGTAAATTTAGCAAAATTAGTGAATCAGTGCCATCCCCCATGTGAGAGAAACAGAAGTTCTGAGAAGTAGAATATGGAGTCCAGAAGTAGACTGATCATTGCAATTATAGTTCCCCGTTTGGGCCACATCTGTTTTGCGGCAGGCAGATGCTAAATGCTTAGCAAACATTCTCATTGAAGCCTTGCTCTAACCCTTCAAGGCAGGTACGTCTACCCCTTTTAGTCATGTGGCCTCTGAAGCTTAAGGAGGTCAACACACTGGGAGTTCACTGACAGAGCTCTTTCCCCAAAACACAATACTTATGTCAGTTTTAGTACTTGAGTTTGTATGATTTCTTTTATCTTAAATGTTAAGATCAGAGATTGTGCCCGGTTTAAGTTAATGCATGTCTCTTATTCTTACCCCTATTCCTGGATGTAAGAAAATAGAATTTAGCCTGACCAGGCAGTGGCACAGTGGATAGAGCGTCGGACTGGGACACGGAGGACCCAGGTTTGAAACCTTGAGGTTGCCAGCTTGAGCGCGGGCTCATCTGGTTTGAGCAAGGCTCACCAGCTTGAGCCCAAGGTCGCTGACTTGAGCAAGGGGTCACTCACTCTGCTGTAGCCCCACAGTCAAGGCACATATGAAAAAGCAATCAGCCTGACCTGTGGTGGCGCAGTGGATAAAGCGTCGACCTGGAAATGCTGAGGTCGCCGGTTCGAAACCCTGGGCTTGCCTGGTCAAGGCACATATGGGAGTTGATGCTTCCTGCTCCTCCCCCCTTCTCTCTCTCTATCTCTCCTCTCTCTGTCTCTCCCTCTCCTCTCTAAAATGAATAAATAAAAAAAAAAATTAAAAAAAAAAAAAAAAGCAATCAGTGAACAACTAAGATGCTGCAATGAAGAATTGATGCTTCTCATCTCTCTCCTTTTGGTCTGTCCCTCTCTCTGTTTCTCTGTCTCTCTCTCTCTCTCACACACACATACACTCAAAAAATAGAATTTATAAAGTTATTATATTCTCTATTGAGGTCCAGGTACCTTTCATTGGAGGAATTCCCCCCACCCCCATAACACACAACATTCCTTTGACGTAGGAGGACAAGTTTGTTCTTGCTCTACTTGGAAATTTTTAGGGTAGGACACAAAATATTTGGGGCATAAAATACTTTTTTACCACTTTTCTGCTCAGGTCCATTGGATGATTGTAGTCAGCATGCTTTCCAGGTACAAGTGTACATTAAAATCATTTGTACTTCTGTGTGGAGAGTAGTTGGAACTGGGTGATAGGTCATTAAACAATGTAGAATATTTTATAGCTCTCCATTTTATTACTATTAATGCCAAAATAGTAACACCTTGTATTAAATAGTTTTTTTTTAACATTATCTTTGTGGGGGGGGGATTATATATTTTTTTTGTTGTTGTTGTTGTTGTTTTTTTTTTTCCATTTTTCTGAAGCTGGAAACAGGGAGAGACAGTCAGACAGACTCCCGCATGCGCCGGACCGGGATCCACCCGGCACGCCCACCAGGGGCGACGCTCTGCCCACCAGGGGGCGATGCTCTGCCCATCCTGGGCGTCGCCATGTTGCGACCAGAGCCACTCTAGCGCCTGAGGCAGAGGCCACAGAGCCATCCCCAGCGCCCGGGCTATCTTTGCTCCAATGGAGCCTTGGCTGCGGGAGGGGAAGAGAGAGACAGAGAGGAAAGCGCGGCGGAGGGGTGGAGAAGCAAATGGGCGCTTCTCCTGTGTGCCCTGGCCGGGAATCGAACCCGGGTCCTCCGCACGCTAGGCCGACGCTCTACCGCTGAGCCAACCGGCCAGGGCGGGATTATATTTTTAAGAACTTAAAATAAATTCCAGATGTATCAAAACCTAATGTTAAAAAGTGAAATCAGCCTGACCAGGCGGTGGCGCAGTGGATAGAGCATCGGACTGGGATGCAGAGGACCCAAGTTCGAGACCCTGAGGTCGCCAGCTTAAGCGCGGGCTCATCTGGTTTAAGCAAAAAGCCCACCAGCTTGAACCCAAGGTTGCTGGCTCCAGCAAGGAGTTACTTGGTCTGCTGAAGGCCCGCGGTCAAGGCACATATGAGAAAGCAATCAATGAACAACTAAGGTGTTGCAACGCACAATGAAAAACTAATGATTGATGCTTCTCATCTCTTTTCGTTCCTGTCTGTCTGTCCCTGTCTATCCCTCTCTCTGACTCACTCTCTGTCTCTGTAAGAAATAAATAAAATTAAAAAAAAAAAGTGAAATCATAAAAGTACTAGAAGAAAACATGGAAGAATTTTAAAACAAGTCTGAGTGATAAAGGCCTTTCTAAGAGTGACATAAAACCCAGAAGCCATAAATGAAAATACTGAATTTTCTGCACCAAAAAAGTACATAAGCAAAATCAAAACTCAGCCAACATACTGGGAAATTTTTTTGCAGCACATATGACAAAGGGCTAACTTTCTATTTTTACTGCTATAAAGTTTGTTTATAATTCAGTAAGGAAAAGACCACCAAATGGAACAACTGGCAAAGACATGGACAGATCACAGAAAAGTAGATTCAGTTTGCTGACAAACATGTTAAGATGCTTTATCTGTTTCATCAGAAAAGTCAAGACTACCATGAGTTATAAGTTTTCAACTATCAAATCAGTAGAGGCCATGAAATTGGAAAGTATCATTTGGTCAGGGTGTGGGGAAGTAGACACTGTCGTACATTAGTGGTGTGAGTGTAAATTGGCCTTACAAAGCATTTTGGCAGTTTGGAAGTCCAAATTACAAGGGCCCACACCTTGATCCAATCATACCATTTTAATGAATGTATTCCATGGACTGACTTGCACAGTGCATTAAGAAATAGAGGAAAGGTAATCATTCCAGGACTGTCTGGAGTAGCAAAGGCCTGGAAACAGTCTATAGGCACTGGTTTGAAATGATCTCTAAGAAATAGTAAGTAAAAAAGGGCAAGATACAGACCAGTGCTCACTAGCTGTGAGGTTAAACAATGTGACTGGAGACATGATAGATGCCTATATGCTTGTCTATTAGAATATTCCTGGGTGGATACATAAGAAACTGGTATTTCTTCCTGGGGAGGAGTGTTGCTTTTCACTGGTTACCTTTGTGTAGCATTGGATGTGTTTACCATGTACATGCATTATCTATTTAGTTATTTGTTTATTTATTTAAAGGAGAGGAAGGGAGATAGACAGACTCTTGCATGCACCCAGACCAGGATCCAGCTGACAACCCCGTCTGGGGCTGATGCTCATATCAGCTGAGCTATTTTTTTTTTAAATTCATTTTTAGAGAGGAGAGAGAGACAGAGAGGGAGAGAGAGGAGAGAGAGACAGAAAGAGAGAAGGGAGAGGAGCTGGAAGCATCAACTCCCATATGTGCCTTGACCAGGCAAGCCCAGGGTTTCGAACCGGCGACCTCAGCATTTCCAGGTCGACGCTTTATCCACTGCGCCACCACAGGTCAGGCTCAGCTGAGCTATTTTTAACACCTGAGGCCCAACCTCAGACCTATCCTTAGTGTCCAGGCCGAGGCTCGAACCAATCGAGCCATTGACTGTGGGAGAAGAGGGAAAGAAGGGGCAGAGGGAGGGGGAGAAAAGCAGATGGTTGCTTCTCCTGTGTGCCCTCACTGGGAATCAAACCCAGGACATCCATACGCTGGGCTGATGCTGAGCCAACCAGCCAGGGCCTGCATTACCTATTTAAAGGCAAAATCCAAAACTGTTAGGTTCAGGCTATGTAGGCCATGTCATGTTCGACTCCTCATGGCCCAGCTGTTCCTTCTTGGCCTGTTCTTGGCCGTGATCTGTATTTGAAGACTTACTTACATTGTGTTGTTTGTATTTTCCAGGAAATTTTATTCAGCCTATGGATCTGGTCAGAAAGCGTTTGATCTGTTCAATCCTAACTTCAAGTCTACCTGTCAACGGTAAGCATTTTATAAACCCTGGGAGACTTTGTATTTAAAAATTCAGTTATCAGTTGGAGGAGTTTTCCACTGGAGGAAAACAATGATCTTTTTTTCTTTTCTTAATTTTTTATTGATTTTTTTAGAGAGGGGAAGAGAGAGTGAGAGAGAAACAGGAACATCGATTTGTTCTGTATGTGCCCTGACCAGGGATCGAACCGATAACCTCTGTGTGCTTCAGGGCGATGCTCTAACCAACTGAGTTATCCAGGCAGGGTGGAAAACAATGATCTTATCGGAAGATCTGTTAAGGGAATGCTTTACACTGTGTAACAGCATATCTTGACAACTCTCAACATGCAGACCTAAGATATGACTGCTTGGAATTCCAGGTTCGTGGAGAAGTACATGGAGTTACAAAAACTCGGAGAGACAGACGAAGAGAAACTATTTGCAGAAACAGGGAAGGCTTTATTGGCAGAAGGCGTCATTTTAAGACGAGTCGGAGAAGCAAGGACTGTGAGTATTTCATTAGCAAAATTCTTGTTAGGATTAGTTGTCTGTTTGTCAGAGGTTAAAGGAAGGCTTTACACTCCCGCCCGCCCCCCATTCCTAAACCTCAGGTCAAATGCTCTTTGATGAAATGTACTGGAATTTTGTGGTTATGACTGAGACTTGGAAGGAGTGAGTTGTCATTAGGGCTTTTGAAATTGTGCTTCTGTAAAGATTTGTATTACGTTGTTTGTTATGATAGAATTTGACCTGAAACATTAACAGTAACTTTTTGACTCAGTGATTGAATGTACCTAAGTCATATAGCTTCAGCCAAAACTACTTGAGCGAAAATGATAACATCTATGTGACAGCCTTATGTCTGGTCTTCTAAGGAACAGGGTGGCAGTCATGCTTCCTGGAAATCTGAACCCGTGGCCGGCAGTCCGCACACTGTCCTGGGAGAAAACCAGCCCCAGAAGGAAGTTCCATAGGACCAGCGCGTGGTGGCCCCTGAGGAGCCGTCGAGAGGTCTCTGACCCCCCTGAAGAACTTGTACACCCCGTGTACTGACGTCCCCACTGTATTCGCCGGATGGATGTTGAACTGTGTTTAACAGTTGAGCTGTGCAAATGTTTCTGGGTCTCTAAGGCATTATGTTTGCCTTCTTTTAGGTCCAATTTTAAGGTTGTCATGAGGCTCAGTATCATGGTTTGAAAGAAGCAGTTATGTGAACTTTTATGTTAGGACAGTATTAAATAAAGAATTCCCTAGCAGCTTATAGAGTAAATTGACTTTACCATTGTAAATAGCACGGGGAAACCTTTATGAGTATTGTTTGAATGGGACTCGTTCTGAGCAGGCGCGCTTGGATCTCGGCGTTCACACGTGGGCTGGCTAGGTTTGACTTCTCTGGTGTGTGTCTTTTCTTTGGATCCGTCAGACTTTGACTTGCACATATAATATGGTCCTTGGTCTGTGGTTTCTGTATGCAGGTAACCTTTTTACCTCTTGCTCTAGAACTATTGATCTTCAACTTGAGAGGCCAAGCTGACTTGCGGTAAGAGTGAGGACCTGTTGTTGAAAATAGCCAAAGGCCAGAACTATAACTTTAATCTCACGGATCGCCTGTGCTGGAGACACTTGGCGTAGGCCTGCGCAGAGCAGCTCTGGGGATGAATGCGTAGTGACCTCCGGCTGAAGGCGGGATCCGGATGTCGTCTCTTGCATGCAAAGCGGGGCGCAGCCAGTTCAGATGACACTCTTCCCAGCGTCCACCTGCCTCCCTGGTGTCAAGAGCGGCTTACACGTCCTAACCAACTGCCCTGCCTTCTTCATTTCCCCGTCTTTTATCAAATAAATCAAATATCCCTCTGAGATTGTCACCTTTGTATCTGGGCTCAGGCCAGGGGTTTTCAGCTGCTGGTAATAAACTTTTAGAAACTTGTTATTTTAAAACCCGTGTAGCTTTTCTACCCCGTGTTCTTGGTGTCCAGTTGCTTCTTTGTCCGAGTAGCCCAAGGGCGGGGCACACATCTCCGGGCGTGCACACCGCCGGGCACACAGGTGCTCAGACAGTGGGAGTGGAGGCGGGCAGGAGGCAGCAGCAGTTCTCAGCCATGCTGCTCCCGCCCTCCCCTGCCCGCCTCAGACAGTGGGAGGTGGAGGAGGGCAGGAGGCAGCAGCAGTTCTCAGCCATGCTGCTCCCCGCCCTCCCTGCCCGCCTCATCACTGCAGCGCTCTTGTTCCGGGAGTGCTTCACTTGCAGGTGAGGCGGTAGGTTTCACCCATTCAACGACATTAGGCAACCACAGGGTCCCTGGTACCGGGTGAGGCTTTGGGGGGAGCATGTCAGCAGAGGGAGGAGGTGGTTCTGAGAGAAGCAGTCGGGGTCACTTGTTATTTCTCTAAGCTATGTTTCTGGGTTTAAAGGGAAGTTTCTCATAGTGATGAACTTTTTTTTTCTCCTGAATTTTACTGTATAGCAACATTAAAAAATCTTTATTAAAAACGTTGAAAAGTATAAAACTAATTATAAACTATCAATCACCCAATTTTAAAAAAGCAGTTATTTTCTGTTCCTTACATAGTACAAACAACAGTAATTTGGATATTATTATTATTATTCACTTATCAGCCACCATACTTCCCTAGACGTACTTCACTTAAGTTTTTAGCTTGTGTTTCTGAAGAATTCATAGGAACACGAAAAAACAACTCTGATACTGTAACTCAGGTTATCAAAAAATACATTATGTCATGTTAACATGTGATCTGACATATCATACCATCCCATAACAGGTGTTATTTGCACAGTAAAATTAAGCCCCTGTTGCAGCTGTGAGTCAGTGTTGGACTTATGTAGGATTAAGGTATCTTCCTGCTCTGCAGTAGCACTTCTGTGGATCCAGCGATCTATACAAAAGCTTCTTTTTTGGAAAAATATATCTTCTGTTATACTTCAATTATTTCATCCATTGATAATTTTCTTGCAAATAATAATGAAAATATGTCCATAATATGTTTTTATAAATCTTGTTCTTATTCAATTGGTTAGTTATGAACAAGTGGCACTCAATTTTCTATTGCCACTGTAACATGGTTATTTGTCCCTGATCTGACAGGGCCTTCTTCAGATCCATTCTCTGTCCACTGAGAGTCACTATCCAGCAATCGGTTTTTTGATTCACTAAGTGGTTTGATAGGAAAAGGTTGATTTGAGCCAATACTCCTAGCATATTCACTCTGGTTAGGAACAGAAGCTTGCTCTGGATCCACTCCCACAAGACGCGCTGGAAAGCTGCAACCGTCACCCAGGCTTGAAAATATTGGAAGTAGCCAGTATTTCTTTTCATCACCAAAGACTTGTCTCCAATTCTTACTGCACCTAAGAGAGAAACCTTTCTGTCTGGTCCATAGGAAAAGGTGGGTGCACGGAAGGATTCAATCATTGTTTTATTTTTTCCAACGAGCCAGCAGTGGCAGCTGAAAAGTGACAGGACGCTGATGAAGAACATTGTAGACCAGGGGTCCCCAAACTTTTTACACAGGGGGCCAGTTCACTGTCCCTCAGACCGTTGGAGGGCCGGACTATAAAAAAAACTATGAACAAATCCCTATGCACACTGCACATATCTTATTTTAAAGTAAAAAAACAAAACGGGAACAAATACAATATTTAAAATAAAGAACAAGTAAATTTAAATCAACAAACTGACCAGTATTTCAATGGGAACTATGCTCCTCTCACTGACCACCAATGAAAGAGGTGCCCCTTCCAGAAGTGCGGGGGAGGCTGGATAAATGGCCTCAGGGGGCCGTATTTGGCCCGCAGGCCGTTGTTTGGGAACCCCTGTTGTAGACACAAAGAAAAGAAAAAGTACGTGGAATTGGGCATGTGTATCTGTGAGTTCGTTCATCCAAAATTTTATAAAGTACTGTAAAACTGTTGTAGCCACAAAAAGGCAATATAATAGGAAATACAATAAAAACAGCAGGAAGAATTTGTAATTAGAAAATCCCACACAGTTATTCACCCAAGGACAGTGATGATCCATCTTAAGAATACATGTGTCACATGCTGAGCAGTGATGGGCACGGTCAGGTTTAATCAATTGACGTCTTTCACAGTATCTGATGGTCCCTGAGCCTGAGGTGGTATAGATGGGTAAGTCCCTTGCTGTTCTTCTCAAAATTTCTTGTTGTTGTTCTTGGCTGGTTTCTTTTTCATAACACTCCCTTTCAGATTTGGACAAGTAGAACTCTTTGGAGGGGAAAGCTGGAGAGGTGAAAATTGTCATCCAATAGGGCCATACAAACATAACAAAGAACAGATGAAAAGCCACCAGGTAAACAACGGCCTTTCACACGCATAGCTCCACCACGTACGCATAGTAGGACCAGGCCACCACGAAGGCGATGAACAGCACCGGCACCCAGCCCACGCCGCGCTGGC
The DNA here is from genome assembly GCF_036850765.1 of Saccopteryx bilineata. NCBI lineage: Eukaryota > Metazoa > Chordata > Mammalia > Chiroptera > Emballonuridae > Saccopteryx > Saccopteryx bilineata. Next base: position 384,755,127 of record NC_089491.1, on the reverse strand, counting down.
AGCAGCGCCAGAACCGCCCCGGCGCCATATTCTGGGGCGGCTGCAGCACTGTGGCTGCAGGAACACCGGACTCAGGCTGGCGACGCGGGGGCTCAGAAGGCCGCTTGCCGTGCCAGCCCCGCCCCGCCCCCTGAAGAACTTTTTTGAAAAACGCTATTTGCTGCATAAAAAGTTATACATTCACATGGTTCAAAATTTAAAGGGGAGAAACCAGTCTCCTTTCCACCCCTGTCCCTGCCCACCCATTTTTCTCTGCGAAGACCACCACTGTCACCATTTCCTTTGCAGAAGTATTCAGGGCGTATGCATGGGAACACTGCATACCGTTCTGTACCTTGTTCCACTTACTGTGTCTCAAATCCGCTGTGTGGGTGCCCAGTGACCTAATCGGTGCCCAGGGGGCAGGCGTGTGTATCCGCAAGTAGGCTGGGGCGACGGGTGCCTTCTTAGTGGTGCTGCCGGGTCAGGGAGTGCTCGCCTCCCATCACAGAACGGCCTTCCTCCCCCAGCAGTGTTTGAGGGTGCCTGCTTCCCCACGCCCTCACCGCACAGCCTCGTTTTGTTAAACCCTACCGGGATTCTCTTGAGGGAGACCTCAGCCTGGTAGAAGGGAGAGACTTAGAGCAAACCTTTCTTAGATTGAGTGTCAGGGACCAAACCTGGTGAAAGGTGTGAAGCTTTCTCAGGGAATTCAGAACTCTTCCCACCGTTGTGTGGGCAAAAGCCATCAGCGCCTGGACCTTGTTTGGAGAGAATGGAAGTGGAACCTTGTTCTTGCCTTTACAAAACTTAAAATCTGCCCTGGCCGGTTGGATCAGTGGTAGAGCTTCAGCCTGGCATGTGGAAGTCCCAGGTTTGATTCCTGGCCAGGGCACACAGGAGAAACACCTATCTGCTTCTCCACCCTTCCTCTCCTTTCTCTCTGTCTCTCTCTTCCCCTTCTGCAGCCAAGGCTCCATTGGAGCAAAGTTGGCCCGGGCACTGAGGATGGCTCTGTGGCCTCCACCTCAGGTGCTAGAATGGCTCTGGTTGCAACGGAGCAAGGGCCCAGATGGGCAGAGCGTCGCCCCCTAGGGGGCATGCCGGGTGGATCCTGGTCGGGCGCATGTGGGAGTCTGTCTCTCTGCCTCCCCGCTTCTCATTTCAGAAAAATACAACAACAAAAAAAAACAAAACAAAAAAAACAAAAGAAAGAAACTTAAAATCTAATTGGGAAGGCCAGAGTGATTTTCAAAACGATAATATGAACTGGAATCCTTTTGAATTGTGATGTAAAAGTATGGTAGAGAGTCAGGGTGGGAGGTTGGCTATTGGCTATGAACTAGTCTAGGAACTGTGCAAGGAGAGGGGGTGGCATTTGGGGACTTGAAGTGTGCATGCCGCTGCTTCTGCCAGGAGCACCCTGAGCCACTACTGTCTTTTTAAAAAATGTTTATTTTAATAATTTTAGAGAGAGAGAGAGTGAGAGAAAGAGAGAGAGAGAGAGAGACAGGAACATCTATCTATTCCTGCGTGTGCCCTGACCGGGGACTGAACCAACACCCCTGTGCTTTGGGCTGGTGCTCTAACCGGCCGAGCTATCCGGCCAGGGCTGCCTCTACTGTCTTTAGACACTGTCCCTTCACTGGCCTTTTCAAAGGGTATCTCTGCTCAGAAGTTTCACTACGGTTCAAATCAAGTGTCAGGCCCCTTACTGAGCCCCTTGCGGACTGCACTCTCCTCACTGCGCTTGGGACACCTGGGCCACTGTTTGCACTCGGCCTGATTTACTTGGTCTTCCATTCCAGAGAGGTCACTATGCTCTCGCTTCAGAGTATAAACAAGGGTGGAAATTCTTATCTGTACCAACGGAGGCATTAAACAGCCTTTTGGGAGCAGGTCCTCCGTGTGGGTTTGCTGGGCTGACGGCACGCGTTCTGGGTACAGTGGAGTTTGCACAAGACGAGTGAGGGTCCAGGCCCTAGTTCCGGCAACTCCAGTCTTACCGGTGTGACCTCGTACTTGTCACAGTCTCTCAGGTTACAAAATAGGGGTAGTTACAAAAACAAACAAACAAAAAAACAAAATAGGGGTAGCGTTCGCCTCCCTGGGCTTCCAGTTAGTACTGTGAGACTTAATTGCTATAATGAAGGCAAAGCTCACTTGTAATATGTGACAGGTGCTTTTACGACTCTTGAGGAGTAATGAGTGATGGGAAGCATGTGTGGACAGTAGGCTGGGGTCTGATCTTGGTGGCCTCAACAACGACACAGAGGAGTTCGGTAGGGTGAAAGAAAGTTTGAGCCAGGAAGTCATGTGAAAGCAGTGTCAGGTCACAGGAAGATCTGCCCAGATGTGACCTAAAGAATGTGGTTGGGCCTGACCAGGTGGTGGCGCAGTGGATAGAGCGTTGGACTGGGATGCGGAAAGACCCAGGTTCAAGACCCCGAGGTCGCCAGCTTGAGCGCGGGCTCATCTGGCTTGAGCAAAGAGCTTACCAGCTTAGACCCAAGGTTGCTGGCTCCAGCAGGGAGTTACTCGGTCTGCTGAAGGCCCGCGGTCAAGGCACATGTGAGAAAGCAATCAATGAACAACTAAGAAGTTGCAACACGCAACGAGAAACTGATGATTGATGCTTCTCATCTCTCTCCGTTCCTGTCTGTCTGTCCCTGTCTATCTCTGCCTCTGTAAAAAAAAAAAAAAAAAAAGAATGTGGTTGGGGGAGTGGGCAGCGAGGGCGGGGAGAGGAGACGGGTCAGGGAGACCTTGTTCTCTGAGCAGCCATTCCAGTTGGAGGCAGAGATCCCAAGGTTACAAGCCTAAATGACCAGGATAATAGCATCACTAACAGGTGGGGAGAGAGCTTCAGTTCTGAACATCCCGAGTCAGTGGTGATGGTGCCACGTTCGAGTGGCAGACAGAGATGGAGTAGGTGTCTGGGAGAAGGGGAGGCAGCAGAAGAGCCCGGAGAACAAGCGAGCCATCCCTTGGGAGTGTGGAGAGACCCAGGTGTTGGGGGCGGAGCCAGGTAGATGCTCTCAGTTAAAGGAGAGGAAGAACGAGAAAGCCAGCATAGGAAACAGGTCCCACATCTTCTGTCATTTAAATAGCGAGACCCATTTAAGTGGTTCTGGATTCACTAGATTTAATAGAGTTCTTTCTTTTTTTTTTTTTTTTTTTTTTCTTTTCATTTTTCTGAAGCTGGAAACAGGGAGAGACAGTCAGACAGACTCCCGCATGCGCCCGACCGGGATCCACCCGGCACGCCCACCAGGGGCGAAGCTCTGCCCACCAGGGGGCGATGCTCTGCCCATCCTGGGCGTCGCCATGTTGCGACCAGAGCCACTCTAGCGCCTGGGGCAGAGGCCACAGAGCCATCCCCAGCGCCCGGGCCATCTTTGCTCCTATGGAGCCTTGGCTGCGGGAGGGGAAGAGAGAGACAGAGAGGAAAGCGCGGCGGAGGGGTGGAGAAGCAAATGGGCGCTTCTCCTGTGTGCCCTGGCCGGGAATCGAACCCGGGTCCTCCGCACGCTAGGCCGACGCTCTACCGCTGAGCCAACCGGCCAGGGCTCATAGAGTTCTTTCTATGCTCTTGCTAGGTAGACTGGATCCTTGATGTATGTGCCCTAAAAAGGCAAGCCCAGGCCCTGGCCGGTTGGCTCAGTGGTAGAGCGTCTGCCTGGCGTGCAGAAGTCCTGGGTTCGATTCCCGGCCAGGGCACACAGGAGAAGCGCCCATCTGCTTCTCCACCCCTCCCCCTCTCCTTCCTCTCTGTCTCTCTCTTCCCCTCCCGCAGCCAAGGTTCCATTGGAGCAAAGATGGCCCGGGCGCTGGGGATGGCTCTGTGGCCTCTGCCTCCGGCGCTAGAGTGGCTCTGGTTGCAACAGAGTGACGCCCCAGAGGGACAGAGCGTCGCTCCCTGGTGGGCGTGCCGGGTGGATCTCGGTCGGGCGCATGCGGGAGTCTGTCTTACTATCTCTCCCTGTTTCCAGCTTCAGAAAAATACAAAAAAAAAAAAAGGCAAGCCCAATACTTCTTTGTAATTTTGTATAATACATGGCATCTTGTTCTCAGATAATGAAAATGTTATTACAGAATATTCTGTGCCTGCAAAAGATTCCTAATTTTGTTAAAATAATACCTTTCTGGAAATAAATGATGGCTAGCTACTTAAAAACTTTCAATGGAGTCTTACCCTCCCCCGCAAGAGACAGACTCCCACATGCGCCCAACCAGGATCCACCCAGCATGCCAACCAGGGGGCAATGCTTTGCCCATCTGGGACATTGCTCCGTTGCAACCAGAGCCCTTCTAGCACCTGAGGTGGAGGCCATGGAGCCATCCTCAGTACCTGGGCCGACTTTGCTCCAATGAGCCTTGGCTGCGGGAGAGAGAGACAGAGAGGAAGGAGAAGGGGAAGGGTGGAGAAGCAGATGGGCACTTTTCCTGTGTGCCCTGGCTGGGAATCGAACCCGGGACCTCTACACACCGGGCTGATGCTCTACTGCTGAGCCAACCGGCCAGGGCCTGGAGTCTTTTTATTTTATTTTTTTAGTTGATTTTAGAGAGGAGAGAGAGAGAGAGAGAGAGAGAGAGAGAGAGAGAGAGAAAGGCATGGGGGGAGGGGAGGGAAGCATCAACTCAGAGTTGCTTCTTTGTATGGGCCTTGACCGGGCAAGCCCAAGGTTTCAAACAGGCGGCCTCAGCGTTCCAGGTTGAGGATCTATGCACTGCACCACCACAGGTCAGGCAATGGGTTCCTTTTTAAAGAATCATTCTGGTGGGATGGCAAGATTTTCTCTGAGGGTAGCACTGGTGCCTGCCTCTGTTCTTGGGAATCCAGACGGGGCACATTAGCGTGCAGGGCCTCCTGCATCCTTCTCGGCTCTCAGCTATGACCAAGCCAGGCTCGGAACTGGGCTGGCAGTTTTCCTGACTACGTGGGAGCGAGGGGTGTGTGACACGAGGCGGCTCTGCTCGCTAAAGCGAGAGCTAAGAACAAGCAAAGGGGAGTCATGCAAGCGGGTGGGGCTGGGGGTGAGGTTATTACTTTGTTCCCAAGCTCTGTGGGGCTGAGGGTGAGGTTATTATTCAATACTTTGTTCCCAAGCTCTGTTCTTGAACAACCAAAAGGTGGAGGACTGACTGGCTAGTTACTCGTGTGCTTTGAGCCTTTGAGGGTGCTCAGCGAGACAGATGCCCGAGCAGGTTTGGCGAGCAACTTGGTCGAGGTCACCTTGGCTGGTGGAGGAAGGGCACCTACTCTCCTGTGGAAGAGACAGGAAATGGCTTTCATGTCACTGCTAGGGTAGAGCTCAGTGTGGCAGGCGGATCTCTGATTGGATGAGCCCGGCACTGGAGCAGCGTCTGCGGAGATGGTGAGCCAGACAAGTGGTTATTGCTGCTGCAGGAAGATGAAGAGGTTGCTAGGGGAAGGCAAAGGAGGCAGGAAGTTAAGTGCTACGTCCCCTGCAAAATGTAGCAGCCGCTGCCCCCGCCCCCACCATCTGTGCAGATTACAGACAGGGGATTTTTGCTGAATGCTAGCTGACAGTGAAATTACATTTTGGGTTTAGTTTTACCCTCGATGGATGCTTTTCCTGGACCGGAACTTAAATGTCAGTTATCTGACCTTCTCGCAGCTCAGTCCTTTTAATTAAAAGATAGTTCTAAGCGACATCCAGTAGTGGTCTCTTTATTATTTATCAAGCATCTTCCTTCCAGCAGTTAGTGAAAGGTCAGTGACTCCAGCGGATGCTTTGTTTTTGGTGAGCAGCTCAGATGAAAAAGATACACGATCAATCCCTGCTCCCTCCTGTTTGCTCATAGGCAGGACACTGTTTAATAGTCATTGTGGCATTTAGGATCGCCGGCTTCGGAGACATACAGAGAAGTGCATGTGCATCCCTTGCTACTGCACATTTCTCCAAAAGTAAACACCAGGTTGTGATTATGGTTAATGATGAGATATTGATTGTTGGAAAATGTCAGGGCCTGGACCGGTGGCCCCTGCGCCACTAGATGGCGCTGCACCATCATGCTGTTCAACGGCCGTTTTATTTCTTTGCCTCGGGGTACCTTGCCTTTCAAGGTTGGCGAGTGTCCTTGTAAAATAATGTTCTGGCTGAGATTTAGGAAGCCGAGGGCCTGGGCTGTGTAGGATAGGGTAGAGAGATGGGAGCGGTTAGGCCGCGGGACAAATGACAAAGGCCTGGGGGGTGGGAGGGCAGCACTGTTTGCACTACGATAGGAGCAGGAGAGGCAGGAGCTAAGTGTGCTGAGTCCCTGGAGACTCAGCCCAGAGCAGTGTTTTCTTACCGTCTCCAGTCGGTGACACATCTGTGAATTCGCTGTGCAGGATGGCCGGAGAGAGGCGAGGTGGAGGGTGGGGGGCAGTGGGGAGCTGTGGAAAAAACCCAGGCCTTGGAGAGACAGACCTGGGTCTGAAACCCTGATCGAGTGTTCTGTCTTATGACATTAGATGAGTTCTTATCTGTAAACCCAGCACACTCACACCCACCTCGTCAAGTTGTTCTGTGGATTTAATGAGACCGTGAACAGCATTCTTGGCACTGGTGCCAGTCTTGGTGCTTGGAAGGCACTCAGCCACTGTTGATCCCTGCGGGGCGGAGACGAATGTGCATTCGATTCAAATGAAGAAACAGAAAAACGGCATTGTGTACCTTTTCACCAGCCGCTTGTTTAACCATTTCTCTTTTCCCAACCCATACCCCCCAAGTAGTTGCTGTCTCCTTTATCTTCCTCCAACCTTTAAGGACCAAATCAGTCAATCGATCAATCTTTGTAAAAGGCAAAGGAAGGAACCAAAGAACATCTTGGGACCCTGCTCATTATTGGAAGTTACCAAGGCTGGTGTTTTTCATCGAAAAACTTGCTTTCTTCAGTTATTTCTTAGGCAGCTTGTGTGTGTGTGTGTGTGTGTGTGTGTGTAAACCAGTGTGTTAATGACATTCCTTCTGTCTCTTTCCTTCCTTGCTGACCCTCTTCCTGCCCTCCTGGAGGTCAACTTTCCTCCTGTCTTTTTTCTGCCCTGCACCCCAGGTTGTGGGGAGAAGCCAGAGGGTCACTAGAGACCCAACAAAGAAACGGGTCCAGCCTCAGAGACACTGTTCCCGGGGCCCCCAGCTGCTCAGCATTTGGCGCAGGGGTTTCTGGAACTCCTCCTGTCCTCCCTCTGGGGGGGGGGGATGGGAGAGAGGTCTGGTGGGCCAGAAGGATCTATCCATGTCCTTCTCATTGTTCTAGGCCCCTCTCGCTCCATTTGACCCGGGCGGTGTGCAGTAGACTGAAGGACCCCTTCCCTCTGGTTGCCTGGGAGGCTAGGCCAGATCAGGGCTAAGGTTGCCACTGAGGTACAGGACAGAGAAAGACTTCTGGCCTTTCCTCTCTAGGTCTCGGTCCAGAGAACTGGGTTCAAATCCCGCCACGGCCACTCCCTACGTGACCTGGGCTTTCAGCAAATCCCTTAACCTTTCTGAACCACACTGAGTTCTACCCGGAGGTCTAGAGCCTGTTAGATCTTTGGAAGTGTATTTGTGGAGTGAATGAATGAACGATCAAGTGAATGGTTTCTCCATCCGAAACATGGGGTGGTAATATCCGCACCAAGTGTGTTTTGGTGGACAACAGCCCAGAGGAACTAGGTCCTGCTGATGAGATTTTCCTGAATTTGAATTCTTGACTTTACAGGTCTTCAAAGTGGTTCTTTGCACAAGCCATTCTGGCACTCCAGCCATCAAAAGGGACGGAATAAACAGCTGCAGTCTCGAGAACACGTTGTGTTGGAGGTGAACTAGTTGCCCAGAAAGCCGGGCGAGGCATGGCTACAACACTGGGAGCCCTTTGCCTGCCTGCAGCTCAGGGTACCAGGCCTCCTCCCCATCCAGCCTGTGCCTGCAACTCAGGGTACCAGGCCCCTCCTCCCCATCCAGCCTGTGCCTGCTGCTCAGGGTACCAGGCCCCTCCTCCCCATCCAGCCTGTGCCTGCAGCTCAGGGTACCAGGCCCCTCCCACCCATCCAGCCTGTGCCTGCAGCTCAGGGTACCAGGCCCCTCCTCCCCATCCAGCCTGTGCCTGCTGCTCAGGGTACCAGGCCCCTCCTCCCCATCCAGCCTGTGCCTGCAGCTCAGGGTACCAGGCCCCTCCTCCCCATCCAGCCTGTGCCTGCTGCTCAGGGTACCAGGCCCCTCCTCCCCATCCAGCCTGTGCCTGCTGCTCAGGGTACCAGGCCCCTCCTCCCCATCCAGCCTGTGCCTGCTGCTCAGGGTACCAGGCCCCTCCTCCCCATCCAGCCTGTGCCTGCAGCTCAGGGTACCAGGCCCCTCCCACCCATCCAGCCTGTGCCTGCAGCTCAGGGTACCAGGCCCCTCCCACCCATCCAGCCTGTGCCTGCAGCTCAGGGAACCAGGCCCCTCCCACCCATCCAGCCTGTGCCTGCAGCTCAGGGTACCAGGCCCCTCCCACCCACCCAGCCTGTGCCTGCAGCTCAGGGTACCAGGCCCCTCCCATCCACCCAGCCTGTGGCCCTGGCCCCTTTCTCTTCCCCAGTGTGGGAAAGTTGGGGATGCTGCAGGGTTGCCAAAGACAAGCTTTGCCTTAGGATTTAAATTGGAATTTTCTGGGATTGAGCCGGCGGCTGTCTCTTGTCCTAACAAGAGAGAGGCAGGGTATGGTTGGGCGGGAAAACTATGTGTGCTGGACCAGGAAACCAGGAGACAGACCATAGATGTTTATTGCTTACTGCTCAGCAGACACACGCATTGCAGAACCCCAGAGGGGTTCAGTTAAGACCTAAAGGACTCATAGGTACTTGACTCACATGGAAGAGGATAATACTATACTTTCAGGGTATAATCAAGATTTCTTATATAGGAGAACTCAGTGACCCATAGGCCATGTCTGCATTAAAAGAGTAAAAGACCCAAGCGTACCATCATTGCTTACTGACATTTAAATGGAGTTCCTTTAGCCCCACACTGAGGCAGACGGTGGCATGGGACAGTAGATGGAGTCCTGAGTGAGGTTCCTGGAGACCCCAGCCCGGCCCCAGATCATCTAATCTGTGACTTGAAACGTCATTATACCCTTCTAGCCGTTTGTAACGTGAGGAGGTTGAACTACAAGGCCTGAGGAGCCCTATTCTTTGGGCCTGCAGGTTCAGGAAGAGTGAAGAGGTGTGGAGAGCAAGCTCGTTCCAAGACTTATTACGTATTTACAATCTTTCCACGTTTACAATTCTGATTATGGAAACATTCGTACAAGGAGAGGGTGCAGAATGATCCTCCAGATGTTCATCGTGTAGACTTAACTGTTATCACTATTTTGCTATATTTCCTCATCTGTGTATTTTCTGAAGGATTTTAAAGCAAGTCCAGACATGGCTTCTCATCCTTGGCTTCCGCCTGCTTCTCTGAAAAATAAGACCTTTTCTCTCATCAACACAATACTATTAGAAAGCCTAACACAATGGTAATTTACAGTAATTATATACACTTATTATTATTTTTTAAATTTTTATTCAGCGAGAGCAGGGGAGGCAGAGAGACAGACATCCGCATGTGCTCCGACTTGGATCCACCTGGCAACGTCACTAGGGGGCGATGCTCTGCCCATCTGGGGCATTACTCTGTTGCTCAGAAACTGAGCTCTTCTTAGTGCCTAAGGCAGAGGCCATGGAGCCATCCTTAGAGCCGGGGGCTAACTCACTTCAATTGAGCCATGGCTGAGGGAAAGAGAGAGAGAGAGAGAGAGAGAGGGAAAGAGAGAGAGAGAAAGAGAGAGAGAAAGAGAGAGAAAGAGGGGAGAGGGGAGGGGTGGAGAAGCAGATGGGCACTTCTCCTGTGTGCCTTGACTGGGAATCAAACTCGGGACATCCACATGCTAGGCCAATGAGTAATTATTTAATATCACCCAATAACCGGCCCATATTCAAATTTTCCCACAGTCCCCTAAATGAGCTCTGCACCTCCTCCTACCCCAGGCCTGTCCCTGGGGACCACCACTGTTAACCATTTGTGTTTTTATACATCTGGGCATTGCCTTCACACAAATAATCGCTACTTATCCCACCACTACTTGTTTGACCAGTTGCAGTCCTTGACTCTTGGCCTTCTGCTATGATAGATGAGGACTTGGCTCATTTAGACGCTCTCTTCCTCCCATTGTGGTATATACTATTTCCACTTAGGTTCCTCTGCGTAGGAATACTGATTAAGGTTCTGTTTTGGGTTGAATTGTGACCCCCCCCCCAAAAAAAAGATATGTTGACATTCTAATTGCTGGTTGCCTGTGAATGAAAACTTCCTTAGAAATAGGATCTTTGCAGATGGAACCAAGTTAAGATGAGGTCATACTAGATTAGACTGGTCCCAAAATCCAATGAATGGAGTCCTTAGAAAGAGAGAGAGATTTAGAAACAGATGCACCCAAAGATGGAAGACAGCCATGTGAAGACAAAGGCAGAGATCGGAGTGATGCAAACCCCCTTATCTGTAGGATATGATCCAAGACCCTCCGGGGACGCCCCAAACCACGGGTAGTATCAAACTTTATAGATACTATGTTTTTCCCTATGCGTACAGACCTTAACTTACCAATCAGGCACACGGAGAGAGTACAATAGCTACTACTAATAAAACAGAACGATGACACTACAATGAAAGTTGTGTGACGTGGCATTATTAAGTGAGCACAAGCACTGTGACATTAATTCCAGACTGCTGGTCTCCAGAACTGTGAAAGAATAAATTACTGTTGTTTTAAGCTGCTCAGTTGATGGCAATTGGTTATGGCCATCCTAGGAAACCAGCATGGTCCTTCTGCCTTTGGAGCATTGCTACCAGGGAAAGAATCGGTTTTCTACCTTCCCGTGTAGGAAAGATCCCGTCTTCCCTACTGTGTGCTTCTTCCTGGTGAGTCTCCTTTATGACTCACATAGAACACTTTCCTCCTGGTCACTGAATGTGTGGATTCCCCCCACCCACCCCTGCGAACAAGCGATTCTCTGCGATGCCAGCTGGGTATCCTATAATTGAATTCAAGTCTGACGCTCTCTACCTGGAGATCCCACAGGTGAAGGGCTCAGTCGCAGACGACTGAAAACTGCCTGCCCCTGTATACTCAGACACACTTTGGACGGCGGCTGTAAGCCCGGGGTGCACTGGTTCATCTGGCCGAGTGGCTAGAGGTGGGAGGTTCCGACAATCCCCGCCTTGAGTTCAGTTAACTTGCTAGAGGGGCTCACAGAACTCAGAGAAACATGTACATTTACCAGTTTATTAAAGGATATTATAAAAGATATACATGAACATCCAGATGGAAGGATGTGTAAGGTTCGTGGGAATGGGTGTGGGACTCCCGTGCCCCGTCTGGGTGTGTTACTCTCCCAGCGCCCTCACGGGGTTCCGGAACCCTATATCAGGAGCTCGGAGCAGAGACTAATATAGATACATACTTCTTATTACAAATCGCTATATCACAATTAGATGAAATATTTATGCCTCCACTTCCTGTTCCATCAACCACCTTATGACTCCCTCATTTGTAAGATGAGCATAAGAACCAAACCTTTAAACAGACAGCTGGATGGACCCAGGGTCCCAGAAGTCAGAGTGATTACGAGCAGCCCTAGGCAGAAAGGTGGGTGCCTTCTGACCTCATGGCCATACCTGCTCCATCTCCTGAGCCTGTCGAGTGCCTTGGGGGCGTGGCCGCAGCGCTGTGTCCTAGACCAGCAGCAGGAGTTTGAGAGTGCCCTGCCCAGAGTTAAGGTTACCTCACGCCCCTCCAGGCACCAGTCCCAAGGTCTGCCTGCTTCCCTCTGCTTCACGCAGCCCTGTTGCTCTGGAATTGTCCCGGACATGGCAATAGAGGAGGGTCCCTCACAGAGCAGCTGCTTCTGAGTCCTGCTGGGACATCAAGCCGCTGGCATGCACTGGGGGACGCTAGGAAGTGGTTGTATGATGCTCCCCTTTGTTTTTTTCCTGTTGGAACGTTATTTTTTTATTTTTATTTTTTTTGTATTTTTCTGAAGCTGGAAATGGGAGAGACAGTCAGACAGACTCCCGCATGCGCCCGACCGGGATCCACCCGGCACACCCACCAGGGGCAACGCTCTGCCCACCAGGGGGCGATGCTCTGCCCCTCTGGGGCGTTGCTCTGCCGTGACCAGAGCCACTCTAGCGCCTGGGGCAGAGGCCAAGGAGCCATCCCCAGCGCCCGGGCCATCTTTGCTCCAATGGAGCCTTGGCTGCGGGAGGGGAAGAGAGAGACAGAGAGGAAGGGGGGGGGGGTGGAGAAGCAAATGGGAGCTTCTCCTATGTGCCCTGGCCAGGAATCGAACCCGGGTCCCCCGCACGCCAGGCCGACGCTCTACTGCTGAGCCAACCGGCCAGGGCCTGTTGGAACGTTATTAGCCACCTTTTCCACTATGAAGACTATGAGAGAAGTTTCTTTCACATCTTTTGAAAATTTTTTATTAGTTGATTATTGATTTTAGAAAGAGGAGAGAGAGAGAGAGAGAGAAAGAGAGAGAGAGAGAGAGAGAGAGAGAAAGGCAGGGGGAGGAGCAGGAAGCCTCAACTCATAGTTGCTTCTTGTTTGTGCCTTGACCGAGCAAGTCTGGGGTTTCAAACCAGTGACCCCAGCATTCCAGGTTGACGCTTTATCCACTGCGCCACCACAGGACAGGCAGTTTCTTTCACATTTTGATTCAAATAAAACTGGTGGTGCTTCCGAATAACTGGGATGGATTTCTTTCATGGGCTTGGCACATGTTGGGCAGATAAAATATATTATGCTCACTTTGTTAAAGATGGCACTGCCCACGTGAAGGCTGTCACCCAGGTGATATTAATGTGTGTTGGGGGTGGGCTGTGGGCAGGCAGAATTCTTGTAGCCTGGGGCTTGGTTTTAGGACTAAGACTTTCCCACCCTTTTTGATGTGGGGTGGTACAATTCCATCATGCCCCAGATAAGTGACTTTGTATTAGAGACTTCTCTATTTTGTATATTGGATTAAAGATTTTGATTTCTACACTATAAAATGGGAGCAGAACGTTAGCTTAGTCTCTGGGTTCCTGAGATTAGCATTAGAGAGCAGAGAGCAGAGAAAGGCCACGTGGAGGAGGCCAGGAGAAGCAGCCAAGATGGCAGAGTGTTGAGTGAGAAGTTAGTTTGTGCAGAGTTTGTGCAGGGAGAAGGAAGGAGATGGGGAACAGAGGTGAATAAGTCTGGTGAGCTAGAAACCTTTGATTCTGGGAAACTCGGATAAGTCAGTAGCTTTGTGAGCACTGAATGTGAGTGGGTTTTGGAGCCCAGTGTGTGTTTTTTGCTTGCCCGCCGGGTGCAAGCTAGGATTAAAGACTATGGCCCACCAGTTTTTGGCTCCGTTGTTTCTTTACTCACGGTCCGAAACCAGTGCGAACCTGCATGGGCCAGGCTGCTGTGATGGTGGCCCTGGCCGCTGGCCATACAGCACACTTGGTATCTTTTTTTTTTTTTTATCTTTCCGAAGCTGGAAACGGGGAGGCAGTCAGACAGACTCCTGCATGCGCCCGACCGGGATCCACCCGGCACGCCCACCAGGGGCGATGCTCTGCCCATCCGGGCGTCGCTCTGTCATGACCAGAGCCACTCTAGCACCTGAGGCAGAGGCCACAGAGCCATCCCCAGCTCCCAGGCCATCTTTGCTCCAATGGAGCCTTGGCTGCGGGAGGGGAAGAGAGAGACAGAGAGGAAGGAGAGGGGGAGGGGTGGAGAAGCAGATGGGCACTTCTCCTGTGTGCCCTGGCTGGGAATCAAACCCGGGACTTCCGCACGCCAGGCCGATGCTCTACCACTGAGCCAACTGGTCAGGGCCACACTTGGTATCTTATCAATAGTTTCCCTCTTAGCTATGGCCGGGAGGAAATTCACAGTTACAGTCGCATGCTGCTCCAATATAGGAAATTATGATGGCCTTCTCTTTGATTATGAAATGTTTCAGGCATACAAAAATTACAGAGAATATATAACAAACCTCTCCATGCTCACCACCCAGCTTCATATGCAAAACTTAATACAAAGGAAGCCCTCTGTGTACTCATTCGCCCTCTCCCACCCCTGTGGCCAATATCTGCCTGGACGTGGTGTTTCTCCTTCCCATTTAAAACAACAGGAAGTTTTCTTCAAATGCACACCTCTATAGCAAACAGCCAGTATGGTTTTGCAAGTTTCAAAACATTATATAGATGGTTTCATGTTATATGTATCCCTCTCTAATTTGTTCTTTTTACTCAAGAGTTTTACTTTGTAACTTACCTGTGTTGATACATGTAGCTCTAGTTAATCCGTTTTTCACTGCCGTACAGTATCCTACAGTAAGACCAGGCAAATAATTAGATGGTGTTTAAGAACATGGCTCCGGGGACAGACTGCCAGGGTTCAGACTCTAGCTCTGCCACTTACTGCTGGTTCTGTGATGTTGGGCAAATTACTGCCTCATCTCCAAAATGGGGCTAACAATAGCACCTACCTCATAGCATTGATGCAAAGATTAAATAGTTTTTTTTTTCTTACTTTCCAAGTGAGAAGAGGGGAGATAGAGTCCCACATGTGCCCTAACTGGGATCCACCTAACAGCCACTGTCTGAGGCGGATGCTCTGCCCACCTGGGACCATTCTTGCAACTGAGCTATTTTTAGCACCTGAAACAGAGGTTCAATGGAGCCATCCTCAGTACCTGGGGCCAACTTTCTCGAATCAATCAAGCCATGGCTGTGGGAGAGGGAGAGAGAGAGAGAGAGAAAGAGACAGAGAGAGAGAGAGAGAGAGAAAGGGGAGGGGAAGGAGTGGAGAAGTAGATGATCACTTTTCCTGTGTGCCTTGACTGGGAATCAAACCTGGGACTTCCACACGCTAGGCCAACACTCTACCACTCTACCACTGAGCCAACTGGCCAGGGAAAATTAAATAATTTAATAGCCATAATGCATTTAACTTATGCCTGGTGCATCGTATATGTTATTAAAGAGTTGGCTATCATTGTTATATATTTATTTCCCTACTGGTGGAAATGGGTTTCAAGTTTTTGCTGCCTACAGGATAGTGTGTGCAGGGAACATTATTCTACCTGTTTCTTTATGGAAGAGTTCCTCCGAGCCAGGGCACACACATAGGAGAGGGATGCGTCCATCCTTAGCTTTCTGGGAGATGCCAAGTGTGCCCATTGCTCCCACTCTGGCCTATTCTTGCTGTTGTTTTAGTGCACTACTTTTTCATGTTTAATTTTTCTCTCTCTTGTTGTCCCCAATGTCCCCCACTATGTACTTTTATCCCAGGTATATATTTCTTTTTTTTTTTTTTTTTTTTTTTTTTTTTCATTTTTCTGAAGCTGGAAACAGGGAGAGACAGTCAGACAGACTCCCGCATGCGCCCGACCGGGATCCACCCGGCACGCCCACCAGGGGCGACGCTCTGCCCACCAGGGGGCGATGCTCTGCCCATCCTGGGCGTCGCCATGTTGCGACCAGAGCCACTCTAGCGCCTGAGGCAGAGGCCACAGAGCCATCCCCAGCGCCCGGGCCATCTCTGCTCCAATGGAGCCTTGGCTGCGGGAGGGGAAGAGAGAGACAGAGAGGAAAGCGCGGCGGAGGGGTGGAGAAGCAAATGGGCGCTTCTCCTGTGTGCCCTGGCCGGGAATCGAACCCAGGTCCTCCGCACGCTAGGCCGACGCTCTACCGCTGAGCCAACCGGCCAGGGCCCCAGGTATATATTTCTGTGAGCATTATTTATTTATTTATTTATTTTTAAAGTGAGAATAGGGGAGATGGAGAGACAGACTTCTGCATGCATCCAGACCTCCTGGATGCATTCAGACCTCCATCCAGCAACCCCCATCTGGAGCCGATGCTCTGCCCATTTGAGGCAATGCTCACAACTGAGCTATTTTTAGCACCTGAGGCTGAGGCTCCATGGAGCCATCCTCAGTGTCCGGGGCTGATGTGCTTGAATTAATTGAGCCATGGCTTCAGGAGGGGAAGAAAGAGAGAGAGAGAGAGAGAGAGAGAGAGACAAGGGAGAGAGAAGCAGATGGTTGCCTCTTCTATGTGCCCTAACCAGGAATCAAACTTGGGACATCCACACATTGCATCAACGCCCTACTGCTGTGCCAACTAGCCAGGGCCTGTAAGCATTCTTTGGCCCATTTACCCTCTTTTTTCTATTGAATGAAGCAGGCTATACATACATAAACATTAGACAGGGCCCAGCAGAATGAAGAGCGTAGTCCACAGGGGCTGCCTGCTACCCAGGCCTGGATCGGCAGGCTTCCTGGCTCTCAGGTCGTGTTAAGGTTGCTCTCTGTCGTGCCGGATGTTGGCTGAGTGCTTCCTGTGTGATAGGTGCACGGCATACATGACCTTGGTCAGGCTCACAGCAAACCCGTGAAATAAGTTTATTCCCAGAACCGTGGCTCAAACGAGGCAGTCTGAGGCCAGAGACTACGCTCTTAACCAGGGCTTCCTGCAGGCTGCTGGATGAGCGGGGTCCAGGCTGCTTGTTGCACAACTCTAGGGGGCGCCATCTGCACAGACCACAGTGGGATGGCGCCCCGCCCCTTGGAGTTGAGCAGTGCCGTGGCCCTGGCTTTCTGCTAAGTAAGAGCTTAAAGGAAAGTCTTTCTATCTATGTATTTGACGGGCTCAGAGGGGTAGACACCACCGCCCACGGAGGGCCTGTTCGGCTCTGGATTTATAGGCCTTCCTTAAGGTCAGGGTTCTTCATATTTTAAAAGCCTATTGGCATGAGAGCCCTCCCACCTATATAAACATTTGTTTAGGGAGGGAGAGCCCAGCATGGGCCCTACAGGCTGACACCAACCATGTAAGGGCACCGACTCGGCCGCTGCACGCGGCTCTCCCCCCGGGGCCACCGCAGACTTATTGAGCAATATATTACGAGTGTGTCTCACTCGGATGATGTGTTATGGATAAATCATTAAGGAGGCAGCTCACTGCGGTGATGTATTGGTGTAATAGATCATCAGAGTGAAGTCTTCTGCCGACATACCGGCTGGCTCAAAGGGTGGTGTCATTCAGGGAAGAATTAGCCCAGCAGCAGATCTGGCTTAATTACAGGATAAAAGGTTTGTGAGTGATAGGCTGAAGGCTGCGGCACCAGCGTTTTGATTCTTGATGTAAAAATCTAATTGGGCTTCCTGAGAGAATTTTTGATTATTTTCAAACAGCCTTCCGCTTTACCTCAACAGCACAACATGCCACGTGGCTGCAGGCGTAGGGGCGCCTCACCTCGGGGCACGGTGGCGGGGGGGGGACCCCCAGGCCCTGTCCGCATCTGAATGATTGTTGTCCTTTCGATGTGTGGGTCACAGAATGAGTTAAAGGAGATAAAATCCAGGAGGCCTGCCTTTAAGGTCTTCAGAAGGACAGCCTTAGCAACCAGACCATCGGAATGGAGTGACTTATTCAAACCCTCATTAACCAAGGCCGTGCTTCCTGACTAGGTCCCCGTGCGCACGTGGGGTGAGGGGGCGGTCTGGCGAGCACTTGCGTGCCTGCATGCGTGCGTGCGTGTGTGCGTGCGTCCGAGGACATCGGCATCTCAGGGACCACAATAACCAGCAGGTCCATCAGACGCAACGTTTGCTAAAGGCTCTGTGCGTGTTATTATCTCACTTAGTACACACGACAACATTGTGAGACAGGCATTATTATCGTCATTATTATTGTCATTGTCCAGCTGAGGAAACCAGCCAAGCATTGGCATGGCTGGCCAGGGCTGCCCAGCTGCCCAGTGACAGAGCCAGGGAGCCTGACACCAGGGGAGACTCATAACCTCCCCTTCCCCCCTCCCGATCCCCGCTTCGTGTGACAACCCTGAACCAGCTCTTCTGTGAACTGCAGATCTCAGGAAGCACAAAGATGTGCATGTTGAAAAATTGATCGTTCTGTTTTAAGACACATAAATCAAACTTCAAATATTAGTAGAGTCCCCAAGTTGGTCCGAGTCAAAAATTTCTAAAGAAACTTGCAGCATGAGACTTCTTGGCAATGGCAGGCTAAACGTTTTGTAATCTTGGGAAAATCAAGTGACTTCTCAGAGCTCCCATTTGCTCGTTGGCAAAACAGGGATAGGAACTGCACTGCACCTGCTTCAAAGGGTTTCAGAGTCAACAGAGACCCTGGTGGGAAGGGCTTTGCCTTTGGCTGATGCACGAAACTTGCGGTTGTGATGTTAGCTTCTTGGAACGGCACCATAGCACCCAGGGAAGCTGTTGTCTCCATTCTGCTTGCATTTAAATACGAGAAGGCTTTATGTAAAGAGGCTAATTCCCTATGTGTGTGACTGGTCAGAAAAACTCTTCCTATGCAAAGTCGATGAGACTCGGTTCTGGGCCTGGCCATTTACAGTTGAGCCTTTGCATAGAGAAGCCACTTATTCTGGCCTCTAAAATCAAGGCCATCTCCTTGTGAAGGGTAGAAACCCAGGCGAGGTAAGATTAATAGTCCTGCATCGCACACTTTATTAAAGATGTCCAGATTAAAAATTGGCTTGTCTGTCAATCAATCAGCCCACTTCCTACGTTTTTCTGTCATTTACGAAAAATACTCCTGCCTAACACTGGGCCCCCTGTAGACATCATAAATGCTAATTTCTCCTCCTTTTGCTTTTGAAGGACAAGCGTGGTCATGTCTCCTAGCAGCGGTCCTTGGATTTCTCCTTGTCTTGCTAAAGGCTCTACTATTATTATTTTAAAATTTCCCAAGTCATATCATCTCTAATTTTTTAAAAAAGATTTTATTTATTCATTTTAGGGAGGAGAGAGAGAGATAAATAAGTGGGGGGAGGAGCAGGAAGCATCAACTCCCATATGTGCCTTGACCAGGCAAGCCCAGGGTTTTGAACCGGCGACCTCAGCATTTTCAGGTCGACGCTTTACTCTCTGCGCCACCACAGGCCGGGGCCAAGACATATGATTTCAATTGAGGAAAAAAGGCACACAAGTGGAAGTCACCACTGAAGTGTGGTTTAGGCTGCATTTCTCTTTCGTTGGGTAATTTTCTTGAACCCTGGTGAGAGCGGACACGTTGGAAACAACCGACCTGAAGGTCAAGCAAAGGCTTAACTAATGATCGGTCGGTCGCCACGCCACTGTGGGGGCTCCTGTGTCGAGGAGCTGAGTCTGCATCATTTGAGGTTCTTGGTACCTCCGCCTGAGCTTGGGGGGTGCCTTGGGCTGGGTCCCCGGAGGCAGACTGAGACGGAGAGCTGCATGCACAGATTAAGTAGGAGTGTTCTTGGGAGACAGACCTGCAAGAGGAGTAAGGAAGGCAGGACTGGGCAGAGGGGAAGGATGTCCCCTGATGTGGTTGCCATAGAGACCTCAGCTCATTGTACAGGGAGCTCTGCAAATGGGATGGCCCTTTGGAGTTGTCCCAAGGTACAGGAGCTGGGTCTTTGCATCCTGCCACCCACCAGTCCCTGGTCAGGGCCATCCCTGGGAAGGGATGCATCCTGGCTCAAGCAATGTCCAGTGAGGAAGGGATGACGCTCCAAGCCCAGAGCGGATGATACTCCCAGCAGCTGGGGGCTGGGTGCGTGGCCCTGGAGAGTCGGATCTCAGTGGACAGCATCCATGACAGACTACCCTCTGACTGCGCACTCTCATAGTGAGCTTGCCCCGTCTCTGACAGCTTCTCCAGGGTTGGGGGTGGTCTCCTAGGGAAACTGGCCAGAGAAGGGCTCCCGAGACTCATTGGATCTCAAGACGCTGGCACTGAGTATGCCCCTTCTCCATCACCCATACTAGATTCTTCTTATCCTTGGCTAGTGTCTCTGCTGCTCTAAGGGGCTTGTTTGGTGGATGACCAGATCTCATTCTTTTTTTTTTTTTTTTTTTTCATTTTTCTGAAGCTGGAAACAGGGAGAGACAGTCAGACAGACCCCCGCATGCGCCCCACCGGGATCCACCCGGCACGCCCACCAGGGGCGGTGCTCTGCCCCCCAGGGGGCGATACTCTGCCCATCCTGGGCGTCGCCATATTGCGACCAGAGCCACTCTAGCGCCTGAGGCAGAGGCCACAGAGCCATGCCCAGCGCCCGGGCCATCTTTGCTCCAATGGAGCCTTGGCTGCGGGAGGGGAAGAGAGAGACAGTGAGGAAAGCGCGGCGGAGGGGTGGAGAAGCAAATGGGCGCTTCTCCTATGTGCCCTGGCCAGGAATCGAACCCGGGTCCTCCGCACGCTAGGCCGACGCTCTACCGCTGAGCCAACCGGCCAGGGCCCAGATCTCATTCTTGAGGGCTCTGACCTTACAGTGACCATGCACTTTTCAAGCGTCGGCTGCTGTACTTGTCCATGTATCATTAAAACTGAGTTTGAAGATACTGATAAATGCCTCAGCAGGTCATCTGGGTGCCAAACGTATCCTCCCTGCCCCGAGGACCAGCAGCAGTGGCTCACACGGACATGTCCTGAGCTGACCCATCTCGAACTCAGCTCGGATTTCCTCCTCCTCTGTCGGCTGGCCACAGGGCAGCGCACGTGCACTGTCAGTGTGAGCTGCGAGAGGGGCTGTGGTGCTGCTGGGGGTGACACGGGCTCTGGGCTTCCTGCTTCTCCAGTTCCTTTGTGCTGATCCTGAATGTACCCTTCCGCCTTACAGTGGATCTCTGCTGGTCCTGCCTGTTCCCCTGGGCGGATGTGACACAGACCAGCTCATGATGGGAAGCTCTGGGTGCCTGGTCACTCGGTGTCACTTGGTCAGATACTTCATCTGTACCAGGGTCCTATAGCGTCTGGGAGCTGCCTTTCCATTGGTGTGTCGTTATTCCTGCAGATGTCATGCCTGGCTTCAGAGCCATAAGAATCTATATGATTCTCCTCCTTGGGGCTTGCCAGAAACTCCGTGGCGTGCCTGCTCCCACCAGAGATTCCTCTGGTTCCACGCAGCCCACCGGGCCGCACAGCATGAGAGGCAGACGGCCTGAGCCTGGTTGGAGCCCTGTCCTGCTCGGGGTTTCACTCAACGCCGGCTGCTGTTTGCATCCCTCAGTGAATGGGTTAGAACAGTGTCCCCAAGTGTGAACTGTGGGCCCTCCCGAACTGGCGAGGCCTGCTGAGCAGGGTGCTTCCTGACTGGCAGTGAAGACTGAGGCTCCGGAGGTGGGGGAGTCCCACAGAGATCACCCGTGCTGAGACAAGGAGGCCGGGTGCTCTTTCCCCTCCTTGGTGAGTCCGTGGCCCTAGGCTGCCCCACGGAAGGGGTGCAATTCCGGACAAGGCACTTCCCCGCGACCAGAGTAATTCCCACGGAGGGATGTGGCCATGAGCCGTTAGCTGACAGTCCCAGCAGCTGGAGGGGGCGCAGGGGGCATCCGGGCAGGAGACCACAGTATTGAGCGCAAGGGATCGAACCCCAGGCCTAGGACAAGGGTGAGACAAGCGGGACCTGGGCCCACATTTAGGGAACCACTCACTCTCATGTTCATCCAGGTACAGATCTGGCACCTGCCTCACCCTCACCTGGCCCAGTCACACATCTGGGAGTCAAAGGTCAGGGAGTGGTAGAAATGTCAAGCTGACCGGGATCACCTTCCCCGTCACCACAAAGACACCTTTTTCTGGAACTGGTGGGATGCTGAACAACATAGTCCTCTAATATTTCCTTTCCATTTCTCTGCAGGACACAGGGAAGGGTTGTTACCTGTTACTACTGCTAAAAAAAAAACAAAAACAAAAAAAACAGAACACGAAAATAAAATAAAATAAAATAAAACAAAAAACACAGCCTGTCCTAAGCTGCCAGTTAGTCCAGGACTTTGTCTGTCTAAGCCCCTCGTCATTTGCCTGTGGGTCTGTGTGATGG
The DNA here is from genome assembly GCF_036850765.1 of Saccopteryx bilineata. NCBI lineage: Eukaryota > Metazoa > Chordata > Mammalia > Chiroptera > Emballonuridae > Saccopteryx > Saccopteryx bilineata. Next base: position 384,733,263 of record NC_089491.1, on the reverse strand, counting down.
AAATAAAGTCAAAGAAGTTAGGACTGAAAGATTCTTAAGTTTCTTTCTGTTAGTATGGCATTATTATTATTATTATTATTTTGTATTTTTCTGAAGCTGGAAACGGGGAGAGACAGTCAGACAGACTCCCGCATGTGCCCGACCGGGATCCACCTGGCACGCCCACCAGGGGCGACGCTCTGCCCACCAGGGGGTGATGCTCTGCCCCTCTGGGGCGTCGCTCTGCCGTTTCCAGAGCCACTCTAGTGCCTGGGGCAGAGGCCAAGGAGCCATCCCCAGCGCCCGGGGCCATCTTTGCTCCAATGGAGCCTTGGCTGCAGGAGGGGAAGAGAGAGACAGAGAGGAAGGAGGGGGGGGGTGGAGAAGCAAATGGGCGCTTCTCCTATGTGCCCTGGCCGGGAATCGAACCCTGGTCCCCCGCACGCCAGGCCGACGCTCTACCACTGAGCCAACCGGCCAGGGCCTAGTATGGCATTGAAGACACTGTCCAACCCTGACCCTGCTGGCCAGCTCCAGTGGATGGGAGCAGATTATGGAAGGTTTCAGAGAGAACGGAGACCGGCCACATCATGCAAGAAGAACAGGAGTAGCTGGAAGGCCAGAGAAACACATAGCTCATGTGCAAGTTGAATCAGAGTTGGAGCCCAATAGGTAGAAAAAGCAGGCTTTGAATTCAGAGCAGGCTGAGTGGAAGGGGTCATGGGCGTGTGGCAGGATCATTCTGGGACTGATTCTGAGCCTGCTGGATTTCAGCCGTGGCACCCTGGGTCTGTGTGGGCACCCTGGGTCTGTGTGGGCACCCTGGGTCTGTCTGTGTGGGCACCCTGGGTCTGTGTGGGCACCCTGGGTCTGTCTGTGTGGGCACCCTGGGTCTGTGTGGGCACCCTGGGTCTGTCTGTGTGGGCACCCTGGGTCTGTCTGTGTGGGCACCCATGGATGATGGTTTTTGTTGTTCCTTTCCCTCAGAAAGTCTTGAACCATCTTTCCCAACTTAGAATATATAGTGAAGACAATTCTAATCATATTCCATTGCAGTTTTTATGTTTAACTTAATAACTTGATAACGAAGTTTACCTGGAAGGATCAATGCATGAGGATAATCAATAAAATTTTGGAATATTAGAATGTGCTATATCTACTAGCCATCAAATGTATTATAAAGCAATTATAATTAAAACAGCATGATGCTGCCTGACCTGTGGTGGTGCGGTGGGATAAAGCGTCAACCTGGAACACTGAGGTTGCCAGTTCGAAACCTTGGGCTTGTCTGGTCAAGGCACCTATGGGAGTTGATGCTTTCTGCTCCTCCCCCTTCTCTCTCTCTCTCCCCTCTCTCTAAAAAAAAAAAAAAATCAATAAATAAAATATTAAAAAAAATAAAACAGGAAGAACAAAAGTTTTTATATAAAACAACATGATGCAGTTATAAGAATAGGCAATTGGACCAGGCGAGTTCAACAGAGTCTGGGGAAAAAAACATTATATATAAGTATTCAGTACAGCAGATCCCTGAGAAATGTCATTTCACTCAATTTTGTTTCATTATAACAATTCTGGAACTTAACTCTTGCTTATGTAAATTAGTTTATGGTAAAAATGGTAACCATATATATGTCTATATAATGTCGTTTCACTTAGGGACGCAGAGCCAATGGACATTAAATGAGGATTTATTGTATATGACAAAGATAGCATTTCACTTCAGTGAGCAGAAGGATGGATTATGAAATAAACTGCATCAGGAATAGGTTGTGAATTTCAGTGAAAATTTAAATTTAAGATTTTTATCTGGTACTATATTAAAAATAAATCCCAAATAGATTAAAAATATAAAAATAAAACTATGAAAGTACTAGAAGAAAATATAAGGTACTTTTTTTCTTTTCTTTTTTTTTTAAGTGAGAGGAGTAGAGATAGTGAGACAGACTCCCACATACTCCCTGACTGGGATCCACCTGGCAATCCCCATCTAGGGCCAATGCTTGAGTCAACCGAGCTATTTTTAGCACCTGAGGCTGACACGCTCGGACCAACTGAGCTGTCCTCAGTGTTTAGGGTCTTTTTGAACATGACATGAAACCCAGAAGACAGGAGGGGAAATTCTGGCTACATAAAGCAAACAAGCCATGGCAACAACTTCTTTACGGTAAAAAACACCACAAGTGAAGTTAAAGAATGGAAGAAGATGTGTTAAACATATACACTAAACAAGGGTTAACATCGATAGTATGTCAAGAGCTGCTTCAAATCAGTGAGGAAGAGAGACCATGGACAGATGAGCAAGGGCGATGAGCTGGCATTCCACGGAAGAAGAAACACACGCGGCCAACAAAGCGTAAAAAGATGCTCACCCTGAGCAACAACTACGACAACATAAATCAAAACAAAATGAGATGTTCTTTCCCTGTCAAAATTGGCAAAAGTTTTTTGTGCTCGGTGTTTGGAAGGGTACAGATAAACAAGGCATGTACGGTTGAAACTGAACCTTGCTCTAACATTTTTTGAAGAATTTGGTAATGTCAGTCAAATTTAAAACACACTTGCCCTTGGACCTAGAAACTATATTTGTAGGTATCTATCACACAGAAACCCTCCTTTAAGAGAGATCAGATGCATGCCTAAGCATGTTTACTTAGTATTATTTGTTATAGAAAGACACTGCAAATAATACGTCAGTGTAAGAGAGGCTGGATGAATTGTGGCCTATCTTTATAACGGGAAACTATCAGAATTGGGCTGATCTATTGTTGTACAGACTCTCGACAATGTCCATAACAAGCTATTAGTTAAAGAAAAAAAAGCCAGTTGAAGAATATCCTGTAAAGCATGATTCTGTGTTTTAAACATTAAAAAAAAAAAGAAAAAGAAAAACAGTACTTAAAAGTATAAGCCATTATTGGAGAAAACTTCAAGCACATCTAAAGTAAAGATAG